>NC_057831.1:32400000-34800000 GCF_910594005.1 Cervus elaphus
TTGTTAGTGTCAGACCTTAGAAAATCACTGGTCCTTATTTCTTTCTGAGGAAGTAAAGATCTAAGGGCTTAAGATTGGAAGGGAAAATGAATAATACATTTTCTGAAGATGTCAAATTTTTTCATTCTGGTTTTTCAGATGGAGAAATATCAACTTGATTTTACATGGAAGATGAGTGTCATAGGTGCTGGACGCCACCATCTGCCTATATGTTTGTGTCTATGGAGATTCATTAATGAAAAAGTGAAAGGAAACAGCACCGTTCATAAACATTACAATGATCAAGGGTCTATATAAAATTATATACAGGTGCATTGCAATTAACATGACAAATACCATAAACTGCTGTTTGTGAATGTGTGTTTACATTAATGATTTCTTCTTCTAAGGTAATCATATTAACTTCCCTCTACACAGATTTTAAAATAAATTATACAAATATTTGATACACTGTATTGCACTCTTACATTTTGCCAGAATCACTATCCTCCCTGTTAATTACCAATGTTGTCTATTTTTTTAAATAATTTAGAAATAACATTTAAAAAATGTAGACACCATGAGATATCCAAGGTCAACAACAGTGTTTAAATGTTATATTATTTCCTCTCTGAAGAAAAAAAAATCAATACAAAATAAAAAAATGAGAACTCAATATAGCTATAAAAAATAAACCCATTTTGAGCATGTAAATCTTCTCAGATTTTTTAGAGTCTTATTATCACATTTTTTCTTGAAAATAAAGGGGACAGTACTTTGATTACCCTTTGCTTATAATTAATCATGAAGAAATCTTATGAAACTCTCTGCCCACATCACAGCATGCCACTAAACTTCAACTATTAACATGATAAGAATTTGAACAACTGTTAATAAGCACTTCCTAACAGTGCCTTTGAATTTTCAAACTAGGTAAATCTTCAACCATTTGTGTTTGTAGACTTTCCTTTAAAGAGACTTTGAATACTCTTATGAACCACGTGAAATAGTTTGTTCTTTATAAGGAAATATTTGGATAGGCCATTCTCATCTTTGCCCCCAACCCACCAGATAATTCCTAGAGGGACTAGAGAGATGGCTGTAACTGGCAATGAATGAAGAGTAATGCGTGCAGTTAAAAATAGCTGATGAAATGAACTTCACCTGAAATACACTGAAGACCCAAAAGGTAAACCGAGAAGAGACGTGAAGGATGAATGAGTTGTATCCAAAAGTCTGGGGCAAATCTTTGGATATTTCTCAATAATCTACAATAATTTGACCTTTTCTAACCTCTCATGGCTCCACTGCCTCAAATTCTCTTGCTCTAAGCAACCTAGCTTTATTTTGTTGCACTCTCTGACTGATTGCTTCAAGAGTGTAGATGAGACAGTTGTGGGAACATCCTCTGAGGTCTCTTTATCTGTGTAACTAGTTAACTTCCTCTCATACTCAATTCATGGATCACAGGCTGGGTGAATCCTACCCTGACAACTTCTCAGGACTTTCCCCACTCCCAGGCTAGGTGGGCAGTTCTTGTTTTATCTCCCGGAACACTCACTGCATATCTCTATTGAAGCATATCAGAATGCTAAGATTTCTTTTAAATTGCTTTTCACACAGAATACAAGTTCCTTCTGGATAGGGCCTCATATTGCAATATTTTTGCCTTTTGCACTTTTTGTTTCCCTTATTTTTTATTTCCTCTTGACTTAGCCCAGAGTCTAGCACATATTTGGTTTTTGATAAATAGTTGTCAAAGAAAGAAAGTAAAAAAAAAGAACGTCTAGTTTAACATCAGTTAGGTTTAACAGAAGTCAAGATGTGAGCGATCTGACAACTGGTGACACTTCTTATGGCATAGTCTCCTTTGCATATCTAGAGGCATGCACTTTAGCATCCATGCTGGACTAAAAGGTCAGTGATTTGTAGTCAATATGTGACAACTGTTTTTGACAAATGACTGCCTCTCTTTGTTTGCTCACATCCCAAACTGCAGAATCAAAAGGGGGTGATGACATTCTCTGAGCTTTCTATTATCCCTTCTTTTACTTCTTTCTTAGCAAATTTCTCTTCTTTCTTGAGGTTTGTGCTGTTTACCATGCCACACATTACAGCCCCTCACTGCCATTACCTACTGACCTCTTGGTCACTTTTTATTCAGATGACTTTTGCTTCTACTCTGGCCATGACCAGCACAAGTGACTATTAGACACAAATGAACAATTCCTCTAACATCTTAAACATTAGCATCCTGCCATTTGACCAATCATTTCTCTCTATCTACCCTAACAACATTTGTTTTCTGACTTCACTGAACTATAGCAGAAGTAATATTTGCTTCAAACCATTATATTTTTATCTCAGTCTCTGTGTCTGAAGCGTTTTATTAAGATCAAGAGAGATAACATTTTATCCAAATCTCTCTAGTCAATTCACATCTGCAAATAAAGTTAGTTCTGAGTACTAAACTTTCAACAGAAACACTGAAAAATAAGAGAAAGACAAGAAGAATGCTGAGATAATGAGCTGCCTAGAAATTATACCAGGTAATCAACTACTAAAGGAAAGAGAATGTTTCAGAGCAAGTCAAAGAAGGTGTCAGATATTGGAAAGTTGGCATGTAAAGGAGGTTGGTGTTGATGGTTCAGTGAAGTCAGAAAACAAATGTTGCTCAGTCATCTCTGACTGTTTGAGGCCCCAAGGACTATACAGTCCATAGAATTCTCCAAAACAGAATACTGGACTGGGTAACCTTTCCTTCCTCCAGGGGATTTTCCCAACCCAGGGATCAAAGCCAGGTATCCTGCATTGCAGGCAGATTCTTTACCAGCTGAGCCACAAGGGAAGCCCTAGGTCCAAAGACAGACTCTTTGGATAACCATAGAGAATTCCTTGCACTTCAAGAATAGACTATTTATCAGTGTGGTTTTACTATTCCACTAGTTCCATACTTCCCAAACTGAGGGTAAGAGAAACTCTGGAGACAAGCTGTAAATATTAAAGGTACTCAAAGCTACATAATACATCTGGGTCATGTTCTAGGCTTATCAATTTTGCCTGAAGATTTGGAGACAAAACAAAGTGGTTTAGCTGATTACTATCTGAAATGTTGCTGTTTTGTTCATTCACTCAATTGTGTCTGACTCTGTGACATAAGGGACTGCAGCACGTCAAGCTCCCTGTCCTTCACCTTCCCTGTCCTTCACCATCTCCTGGAGCTTGCTCAAACTCATGTCCATTGAGTCGGTGATACCATCCAACCATCTCATTCTCTGTCATCCCCTTCTTCTCCTTCCTTCAATCTTTCCCTGTATCAGAGTCTTTTCTAATGAGTCAGATCTTCACATCAGATGGCCAAAATATTGGAGCTTCAGCTTTAGCATCAGTCCTTCCAATTCAGGATTGATTTCCTTTCAGATTGACTGGCTTGATCTCCTTGCAGTCCAAGGGACAAGTCCAGTACATGACTACTGGAAAAACCATAGCTTTGACTATAGAGACTTTTGTTGGCAAAGTAACATCTCTGTTTTTTAATATGCTGTCTAGGTTTGTCATAGCTTTTCTTCCAAGGAGCAAGGATCTTTTAATTTCATGGCTGCAGTCACCATCTGCTGTGATTTTGGAGCCCAAGAAAATAAAGTCTCACAGTGTTTCCATTCTTTCTGCATCTATTTTCCATGAAGTGATGGAAGCAGATGCCATAATCTTAGTTTTCTGAATGTTGAGTTTTAAGCCAGCTTTTTCACTCTCCTCCTTCACCTTTATCAAGAAGCTCTTTAGTTCCTTTCTGCCATAAAGTTGGTGTCATCTGCATATCTGAGGTTACTGATATTTCTCCCAGAAATCTTGATTCAAATTATATTACTTTTAATTTTAAAGAAACCCATATATTATATTAACTTTTAAAGACAATAATAAGACTATGTTTTGAACTTTTTAAAGAATCTGAAGCCAAAATGTTTACTATCTTTTGTTCTTAGTAGTCTTTGGTGAAAATGTTTGAATGACATCAATTTATATAGACTTTCTAATGTTTTCCTAAAGGAAAATTTTTCAAACATTACATTAAAGTCAGCAAACAATAAAAAGATTTATGACATTATCTAAACCTAAAAAAAAATATATTAAGTAGGCTTCAGTAATGCCTGTTCTTAAGGAAATCCTATTATCTTGTTTAAAGTTCCTCAACCCATGTATTTAATAGTATATTCTGGGAGATGGCAAAGGACTGGGAAGCCTGACATGCTGCACTGCATAGGGTCACAAAGAATCAGATAGGACTGAGCAACTGAACAACAGAAATGTATCTAAATATTAATTTTAGTGTGTTAACCGCTTGTTGTCAGAATCTTTCTACCTCCCTTTGGAAAACTGGGACAATATACCAAGGCCTTGTACTTGGGTTCTCTTCCTAAGTATTTCTCTAATATTTCTAAATTACAACATTGTGATCATATCTACAGCTTTATTAACTGCTCTGAGAAATTATTTTTCAGGCCTCATTTTAGAACAGTAAGGCATACTCTAACCACCTCCAAACACGTGCTCCTTCTAATCTAAAATCTAATGATTTACTTTTCTTTAAATGACTTTTATCCTAATCTTTCCAGTTTTAAGATGGAGAAACAGAAGCGAAAGGATTTGAATGTTTCTGTTTTCTCTCCATTAGCAGCCAAACTAACGTTAGTTTTGTGTGTGTGCTCAGTCGTGTCTGACTCTTCGCGACCCCACGGACTGTAGCCCACCAGGCTCTTCTGTCCATGGGCTTTCCTAGGCAAGTATTCTGGAATAAGTTGCCATTTCCTACTTCAAGGGGTTTTCCTGACCCATGGATCGAACTCACATCTCTTGCATCTCTGCATTGGTTGAGGGATTCTTTACACCATGCTGCCTGGGAAGACAGCATTAGTTTCATCAAGCAGTAAATGGCTTCCTTCCTTGTTGCTTCATATATTGCTAAAAACTCTGTTTCTAGCTGAAAGGTATCTTTGACATTTATTTTGCAACTTCAGCTAACTCTGAATTTTAGTCTTTCTGGCACTAATTTAAAGACTGAGGAAACTTGGCTTTTGTTCTTTCTAAATATTACTTAGGCTTCCCCAGTAGAGGGACAGTTGCTGAAGCTGAAGCTCCAGTACTTTGGCCACCTAATGCATAGAGCTGACTCATTGCCAAAGACCCTGATGCTGGGAAAGACTGAAGGCAGGAGGAGGGGATGACAGAGGATGAGATGGTTGGATGGCATCTCTGACTCGATGGACGTGAGTTTGAGCAAATACTGGGAAATGGTGAAGGACAGGGAAGCCTGGCGTGCTGCAGTTCATGGGATCACAAAGAGTCAGATGACTGAGCGACTAAACAACAACAAAATACTATTTCCCTTTCTGTGTACACTAAAACATGTAACAGGCCAGAGATCTCTAGATGCTTACCCTCTTCTCTAGATGTACCCTCTTCTCCTCTGTTGTACAGATTACGGTGACTGCTGGGTTTCTATTTTTAGAGGTCACAAGAATCATATTTTCATATCTTTTTTCCTAAGTTTTTCTTTAAGTTGGATCCTGCTGATAAGATATATGTCTACCTGTGATCCTTTTTATCTGCACTGTGCACTCCAAGTTGAGAGAGGGTTGTTTCTCCCAGGGAACTCCTTACTCTCAATTTTTAAAGTATTTTTCTTGTTATTTTCTTTAACTTCAGTGAGATAAAACATACACCAAAGCCAGACTTTTTATCAAATGCTCTGCTTTTAGTGGAACATTTTAAATTCAAGAGCCCAGCATTTAGGCACTATATAAATCTTCACATATAAAAGTTTCTGTCAGTTTTCCTTTTACATATTAAACATTTAGTCAAATTCTATTACATATAAAAAGGATGTTAATACACAATAAATTCACAAAGAAAAGTAATCTTCCAGCTTTCTTCGATCTGTAGCTTTGAGGGGTGTATGATGAAGGTATGGGGCAGGAGGAGTGTTACTTCCAGTACATCCTTAATTCATTAGATATGTCTGGGAATACAAAGATAAACAGAATATTTGTCCCCTGATTTCAAGGAACTCAACTGAATCAGGATTGTGCTGTTAGGCGAATATGCTTTGAAATACTGTGCAGTACCTTTCTGCTTTCCCAATCTGTATATTTCCTACTACCTCTTTCAACAGAAACAGCCTTTAATATCTCATGATTTTCTAAATCAAAGTTCTTTCATATTTCTATTTAAAATTCTATCATTTCCACATCGATTATACTCAGAACCAATTAATATCAAAAGATACGTCATTAGAAGTAGAAAACTTAAACCCTGTTGAGGCTTGAGTGGCTCACTTTGACTTCTGTTTTCTTATTAATTACTTTCAAATCCAAATTTTTACAAAGGTGAAAAGCACCATGGTAGGTGTGATGGGAAAAAGAAAGAAAGACAAATACTTAATGTGATTATGATGCCTGGAGGGAACTTATTCTAAAGGAGCTTAAAAATCTACTAGCAAAGTTCTGTGGGCAATGATTCCAGAGCCAGTTGTTGGGTAAATACACACTGCTCATTACAGTGGTGGAGAAGGAAATGGCAAACCACTCCAGTATTCTTGCCTAGAGAATCCCGTGGACAGAGGAGCCTGGTGGGCTGTCGTCTATGGGGTCACATAGAGTCGGACATGACTGAAGCGACTTAGCAGCAGCAGCATTACAGTGGTAATAAGTATGAAGAAATGGTTAGATAAATGGCAATTTATCTAAAATATTCAAAGCCGACTAAAAATAGGGAAGCTGTTATCTTTCAAACAAGGAAGTAGTTTTGCCAAATCACCTTATTTATCTAGTATTATTAGGAAAGAACTAGTTCTCCTAGAATTATTTTTCCAGCCTTTTCAAACTGAACATCTCTAAGTACTAAAATACTATTTCTATTAAACATTTTGAAGGAATAGGTTTCTAAAATAGATCCTATGTTTTTTCCTACTTATGAAATTGACCATGACTTTAATCTTTCTTGGTATCTCAGGGTTACTGTTTAAATATTAACTAATAAACTAGCTATATACTATAGTGATACACTTGAAACTGTATTATAATGTAGAGTTGTTTTACAGAGAAGGTCCTGCTCTGATAGGATATTTGAATTAGCATATCTCTTTGATTTCTCTTTTTATGTTTCTTGCCTCCTCACAGGGCTTCCTATGCCCTATTCTTGTTGATGTGCCTGCCTTTGTCAAACCTCCTTCAAACTGACATTTTGAGATGTCCAGTGCAAAGAGAAATAACACAAAAAATTCTGATAGGAGTTTCCTTAAGAAAAAGAAATAAGATCCAGATGAGTATTAAAAGGGCATTCTTATGTGTAAGCTACAGGGACTTGATGTTCTTTTTTTTCCTTTTTTTGTTTTGCTGCTCAGAGATTGTATTCATTTACTTTCAAATTCTTTGTTGTATTCTGAATAGCAAAGGTTTCAGCTATCTCCCATCTGAGTTGGATATAACTTTATATAACACTACTGCATTTTCGGATTTCTAAATATTTTTCTTGTGAAGTCCTTCTAACCAGAAATTAATCTTTAAAAAGGAATAAGCTTCAATATCCTTGTTATGCCAGAAAAGGCAAACAAATTTATTAGCTTAATAATTTGGAGTTTAGCATTAAGGAGTATCAATCACAAATTCTACCATGAGAAATTCTATTGATCTACTTGCTGAAAAGAGAATAACTTTTACTGATTATATTTTTATCAAATAGATATTTTGCTGTGATGAGATTTAGAACAATCAAAGACAGATTCTTAGCACTCTTCGCAGTAGACTTATGAAATTGCTGGACCAAAAATGGAAACATGTAGAATTCTGAATGCAATGCCACCAGAAAATGTCTCTCTACAACTGACCAAAAAAAATCCTTAAAGAAATATCTGGGTGCTTAGAATATACCTCCATATTCTGAGCAAATGGATCCTTTGGATCACACAATGTTGAAGATATTCGATGGTTGCCACGGAAACATCGCTGACTTATATTCTGGGGGACTGGAAATGTCTGTCGAATGATGGTTAACCTTCCAATCGACCTTCTTACTAGTTCCTGTACATCCACATCATTTATTTCCTATAAGATAAGAAATGGAAGAATTAGAAATATTATAAACACAAACTATTAATGAGTTGTTATCAGGAAATGCTAAGAGATTCTGTCACTATAATACGTTTGTTTAATGCTTAGCCCACATCCAAGTGAAAACAACACCACATGTTCATTAAAATAATCAACTCATTTGTAGTTGCTGTCTGTGCTTTAAATTATATGCATTTATGTGTATAATTAATGAATGCTTAAATAATTTCAAATGAAGTGATGGACTTAAATACTTTTTATTTATAATAAGTTTATAATATGTTGAATACTTCAGAAAACTGTGTGTTATCTAAACATTGGAAAAGGTCACAAAGTAAGCTGCTATTACACTTAATTATTCATTAATGGATTTCAAGATACTTTGACGACCTAGGAAGACAGTTGTAATGTAAGAGTAATAAATATTGCTATTAGCAATGAAAAGGGGGTTCTTAAATAAGACAGTAGAGAGAGAAAGAGGAGACATCATTTTTTAAGACTTTTCCCAATTATTTCTTAGAACTATTGGTGTTAACTCATGGACTTGTTTTGATAAGGAATAGATAAAATGCTCATTAACTGTTGAACTGATATATTAGTATATAATTGTGTTCTTAACATAAAGATAGAAAATTCTATTGATTAATACAAAATACACTCCAGTGATGTTTATCCAAATTACTACTAGTTTGCATATAAGCCTTTGAGAACTCAAAGAAAAGCATTTTCTTCTTCCTTTTCCCAGTCACCATCCAACTCTAGACTCAAACTTTAAGATTTGACTCAATTATGGATGTGAAAACAAAAAAATAAAATAATATTTTTAACATACATCTGTTCTAATTGAACACTATCCTAATTGGAATTAGATTAGATGTGATCCAAATAAATTTTAGTTTTAATGCAGCCTTTACTTAGGTAGTTTGTAATTCATGGTATCCATCTGAAATCTTTTAAACTGATGGAGTCTTTGTAATTAACATAGTATTGCTTTCAACAGATTCTTACAGCAACAGAAATAAAAGATTTGACATAGGATACATAGTGGACTGCAGTGAATATTTCTCAGGTTTGTTTCAAAGAATTATTACAGAATAATGAAAGAGAAAAAGATGATTTACAAGTATAAATTTTCTTAGTCATAGGACATACTAGCTTTAAAATCCATCCTTTATTTATGATCTTTATGAAATAAAGATTTTTCTGAAAATAAAATAACACCTGCCGTCAGCCATATCCAGTATAATATCCTGGATTTTCAGTCAATTAATGTACCATAAAGATGATTTTTCTCAGTTTAAAATGCTGTGTTTTTCCTCAGTGTGTATCATTTCACCGGTTACCAAAATTTCTGTCTGGCAAAAGCAGGTTAGTTTTTAATTCTCTGCCATCTACTCACAAAGTAAAATTAAACAATGTCTACAGTGTCTATCAATTTCATTTTCGGTCTGAACTTTAAACAAGAAATGTTTAAAATCAATTTTTATTGTTATTCAATGTTATTACATGCTTAAATTTTTTTCATATTATGCAGATAGGCATCTTGATTTTTAAAAAGCAGTGAAAAATTCTACCACTCTCTCATAATATTGACTAAGTGGTGTTATATATGTGGTCTTTTTTCTTTAGCAATATCACATTTATCAATATTTTGTCAAGTAGCACTATTTCTACATGCTCCACCATTGCTGAACTACAAATCAGCATATTAGAACAAAAACTTACATTTATTAAGATCCTACTATATTTTGGGAAAAATACTAAGTACTTAACACATTATTTCATTTCCTGCTAAAAACTACATTCTGATTCAGATGTTGTTAATTCTCATTTACAAATAAAGAAGTAGGGAGATTCCAAGTTCTTCATCAACACACCCTTTACTCATAAAAAGATTTTATCAATGTCATCAAAAGATACTCTCTGAAGTAATCATGTAAGGAATCCATTTTTCCTTACAGGAATTATTTAGATTAATATTCATGAGTGATAGGAATTAAAACAATAAAGATACATTATTCTAGAATTTAATAGCCTAATGATTCTATAAGGAATGGTACAGTCATCTATCAGGAGTCAAAGTCTTTGAGGACTATTTTTAAATCCACAAAAAAGGATGGTTACTTTTTACAAGTTCCAAAAGCTGAAGTTCACAGATGTCTAAATGACTAAACTATATCTGAGAAAATGTCAATTTGAATTGAATATATTTTGCCTATTATTATTTGAGGAAGGGGAAAAAAAAGTAATTTTCTGGTAGGAAAGAATCTGCCATTCTGAATGAAGTTAGCAGACAATCTGTCTCAAAAAATTCACTTGCAGTTTTAGTTTTGACACCTGATCTCAAAAATAGTTTGATAGTGATATGAAAACTTGATTAGGTAGCTATTTTATATTTACAGAACGTCTGCATTCCAGAAGATGCATTTCAAGAGTGGCAAATACAATGTCATGTAAACAGTGGAAGCCATGTGAATATTTAATCTAGTAAGAAATATTTTTAAAAGAAAAAGAAATTGGTAGGTAAACTGCTTTATTAAAATATGAAGCTGTTGCATAATCGATTGGAATCTACACTGTTCAAATGTGCAGACTTTTAAAAATGTTAAAATATCTGATTAAAAAAAAATCATATGAAGAACTAGTTTACCACACACTCAACTGAGTCCCCTGTACTACCTAAATATGCTACTCAGTTATATAGACATTTCCTGAGTTTGAAGGAATTTAAAGAAAGTAAACGGCAACCCACTCCAGTGTTCTTGCCTGGAGAATCCCAGGGATGGCAGAGCCTGGTGGGCTGCCGTCTATGGGGTCACAAAGAGTCAGACACAACTGAAATGACCTAACAGCAGCAGCACCAGCAGCAAAGAAAGTAAATTAAAAATTGTCTTTTTTGTATTATTTATTTTAGTGAGCATACTTATGAAATAAGAATATTGCAATGAAAAACAAACAAATATGCTTTAGTGTGCTTAATTTTTCTCAAGTGTTCTTCTTTAAGAGCAGAGCATTCAGCCTTTTATTCTCATAAAAATTATTTACATAGATGATCAAATATTATCAAGAGTCAAATCAATATTTTTGAGAAAAGATTCTTATTCACTTTACTGTGATAGTTTAACATAGGGTGAACTCTGAATGGAGTCAAAGCCAAGGAAGGGGAAAGCTAAAATATCTGGTAGGTCTATAACTCCACCAGAAACAGCCAATTTCCAGAACAAATCTTTTAGGAGAATTGGATCACTCCTGAATCCTTGTAGGATATCAGCTTTAAGCTTAAGTTAATAGAATTCCGGGGAAGGAAAGACTCTCAAAATCTATTAGATCGGATGCCAATCTATATTATATAAACTATTTCAGAATAGGATCCCTTCCTCCTTTCCTATTCTTTTATCTCTTAACATCTAATGAAGTTCTTGGCTTATAGTAGGTATTCATTAAATGTATGTCAAATAAAAAACTGAATGAATGGCAAGATTTCAGCAAACTATCTTCGAAAGATAGATCCCTGAAACTTTAAGTAGAGACACCGGGGTGCTTTAATAACTTTATCTATTATAAATAAAGCAGATTTTAGTAATCATATTAAACAGTGTGTTAGGTAGTGTAATTTGAAAAGATCATGCTTATTGTTGTATTGCTGGTATGTTTATGGTCTCCATACTTTAACAAAAAAGATCCTTTGATGCTTCCATAAAGTTTAACAGTAATGTTAAATTATTATACAAATATCATGAAACATGGAACAAAACCAACTGCAGACTATAAGGGTGGAAAGAGGAACAGAATGCCAACTTTCTGCTAGACAGATTAGTAGAGAGCAGTTCAATTAATCACCAAATTAGAAAAATGAAAAATATTCATTACACACTTTCAAATCTCAACAATAACAACAACAACTTCTTAACTGCAGAACTAAGCAGTGATTAGCAGAGAATACTGGCTTAAACTAAAAAACTAGTATTTAAATAAGAAGTCAGGACACCAAGGGTCAGGCTTAGTATCATCAGGGAATAGAAGACTACATATAGCATTACGCTTCTTGCTGCTCTAAACAGTGTGTATATATAAATATATATATACATTAAGGGGTATTGAAACACTAAGTGGTATTGACCTGCTCTGCCTAAAATTACATCTCTGCTCAAGGACTAATAAGGAGGGCTATGGGTAAAAAAGAGCTAAGGGTTTCAGTAATGGTAAAAGTGAAGTTACATTTATAACAATTTACAGTAGGAAACTAACATGTGAATAAGAAAAGAACAGGTTTTCTACACTGTGTTCTATACTTCTAATACGTATTTATGTATGTATATCTTCCTATCTGAATTTCTAACTTGTAAAACTTAAATAAAGTGCTAGGCCATCTGCTTCGGGACCCTGAAGGGATGACCATACTTATAAGGAAAGGCTGTTCTCTGCTGGATCACCTGATTGCAGGGAAAAGATAAATACCATTTCCAACTACTAGCATATGATTGATTACACCATATGAGCTAGCATAGCCTCTCATTATTATAGCACAGTTGGTGCAAATGAAACAAATATACTGTTTTCAAGCTTCAGCATCAATTTGTATCATGATGCACGATGCCAACTTTGATTTATAGTTTCTCTTTGAGAAACTGTTGGTACAATAAGATTAAGTAAATGTTTGCAACCCATTTTAAAATTAGCAACAAAATAGTAGCTACACAAACCAAACTAATCAGATTCACAATTTCCATGCTCAAACAAAATGGGCATTTGCAAGTTGTTGGACTTTGTTGTTGTTGTTGCTCCTTTTAGAGTTTATTATTTTCCTAGAAAACTTGAGGAATTCATGTTTCTTATTTTATGAAAATTAAGATAAATTTTGATTCATTCATTATAAACAGACCTATAAAAGAAAGAAAGGTAGTGAGACTCAAGTTTCCTGAGGCATATTTCAGAGAGAATGAGGTGGTTGGATGGAATCATGTAGAATTAAGAGGGCTGAGCACAGATACATACATGGATGATATTTCTTAGTGATGAAAGTACAGAAAATATGCTTGATCTCTGATTTTTTTTAACCTAGTTTAGGGAAAAAATATAATAACCAATGTAAACAGTGTGGGCTATGACCATGAGATTTTTCAAAGACTAAGTGGTAGTGACCTGCTCTGCCTAAAATTACACCTCTGCTCAAGAACTAGTAAGGAGGACTGTGAGTAAAAAAGAGATAAGGGTTTCAGTAATGGTAAAAGTGAAGCTATAGTTATAACAATTTACAGTGGGAAACTAACATGTGGATGAGAAAATCGAGGTTTTCTATACTGTGTTCTATACTTCTAATATTTTTTGAGTTATTAGTGAGTTAGATTGTTTTTTGTGTGAATTTTTTTTTGTAAAACAGGGACTCAAATTATGAAATAATTGTTGAAAGACATCATTTGCTCTAATATTTTATGAAATAAAACTTAAGGAGAAGTTTAACAGAATGAGTTACAATCTTTATGAAAGATATAGTAATATAAGCTATTGCTCTTTCCATGATAGTCATCATAAATGAAATACATACTACTCAAACTTCCTCTTTATAATATGAAAAAGCAATTTCTTCCATAGCACAAATTGACAAGCAAGCAGTAGACAGATGGTCATTGGTGTCATGGGAAGCTGTCTCTACCTGGGTTCACATTTTCAAGATGCAAGGATAACATTAGAAGTTAAGTTGAATATGGTGAAAAAGTTAATTCAGGGGTCCTTTCGGCAATCTTACCAAAGAATAGAAAGGAATGGGCATTTCCATTTATCAGTTATAAGTGTTAATTTGTTTGATTAATTCATGTCTCTAAAGAGGCAAGAAATCACTTTTCCCCCCTAGTCATCGATACTGACACAAACAAGTAAAACAGCTCCAGTTTGTTTCATATCAAAAAAGCTGTGTGGCCTATTCCCCATCAGGAGGTGGGTGTGAAACAAAAACAAGAAATTAGGAGGATTCTCTATTTCAAAAAATAGTAATCCAGAAAATATTAAGCTAAAGACAAAAAGTAAAAGAAAACTTACTGGTTCCTATAAGATTGAAATTTAGGAGCATAAATTTCAAAAATATAATCTATAAGGAAAATTATAAAAAAAAAAAAAAAAAGCAACAACAACCAAAACTTTAGACTGGCAAAGACTAAGTTTTAAATCCCATTATTACCACGTAATAGTTGTGTAATATTTGACAAACCATTCGATTTATTTGAATCTTAGATTCTTTGGGAACAAAAGAGATGAAAGTACCTAGAAAAGGTATTTCTAGGTGTGTGGTTGGTTTGTGGTCTCCCTTTTCCCTTAATCCATGCTGATGTTTAGTCATTCTAGATTGACTTAAAAACTATATTGAAAAGTAGATCTGACATACACACATTATCTGCGGGGATCTCTGAAGAACACGTCTTAATCTGACATAAGAAATACACTGACACATCATATAGACTCAAAGTCTGGCAGGCCAAAAACAGGTTTGTAAAACGTTTCCAGTGCCTTTAAACTGAACAAAAAAAGAACCATCAAGAGAGCTAAAATTCATCAATGGAGGGTGTTGTAGGAGAAACAATTTGAAACTAAGAATCATTTTTATTTCTCTGTACAAGGAAAGGCAAGACCATATTTCCTCAATACTTCATAACACTATTTATTATTCCACAAAATAATATGTGAGCAAGTGATCTGTGAACTTTTAATGTACTCTGATCATTATTGCAGCACCATTTACTGAGTGTCATTTGTCATGCACCATGTTAAGAACATTCAATAATATTTCACTTAATTTTCATTAAGAGCTGGTAAAGTAAATGTTGTTATACATATGGTACAAACTAACAAATAACTCCTGAGGCACAGGATATTTTATTATATATTGATAGTAACACAGCTATGAACCAATTTCAAAGTCAGGATTGAGCCTATCTTGCTGAATTCAAGACTAGAATTCTTGCCAAAAATGCTACTTTGCTCCTGAGATAAAATGTATTATTCTATAATTCAACATTAGTATCACTTGATAAACAACACATTATTTTTTCCATACGTAATAGATACACTGAATACTAGATCTTTATCTCATTATTTGTCCCTGAATGATCTACTCATTTTCCTTTCTAACTCTTGACTGGCAGGTGCTAATGGAACAACTTATCTCACAGGGCTCTCGTGTTGTAATACTGTATTTTTAATGTTATGCATTGTTTTTGCAAAAAAAAAAAAAGAAATCTTTCACGAGAAATTTGACAAGTTGGTGGATTTTAAAACAGTTGTGTTTCTTTATGAAAAGCAAAACAATCTGCTCTTATTTATTCATATTCATGTAAGGAACTATTTAATCCACTTGTAAGGGGGTGGGATATAAAAGTTCTAGAAACAACAGTAAAATATAAATGGAACACAGGCCCTCCACTGGGAGGAATTCACTTTGCTTACAAAGAAGAACTGTACTTTTTATAAAAATGATCTCTGATGTAGGCAGTGTGTGCCAATGGAAAAGGCTAAAAGATACTCAGTGGGGAAGACGGTCTCTATTTTATTCAAACAAAGCCCTTTATAATTTGCAAAAACTCCTTATTCTATTTTATTTAACAGCATCCTTTCAGTGAGCTGAAAGTTTACTCTGTGTTCTGTTTCCTGTTAGAAATTCAAGGCTGTGGCTGTGACTATACACATGAAAATAGGACTCAAGAGTTGACAGTAAGGTTCAGTTAGATTTACCTCATTTATAATGATCCAGTGACAGTCAAAAGCAACCAAATTAGTCTCCACAACCTGGAATAGAAAAGAAACCAGCTATCAGTCAGCATTAATTGTGAAAAACAAACCAAACTAAAGAGATATACTTGACAAATGACAAAAATACATCACATGTTGGAAAGGTCTTCTTTAGTCAATTGAAAACAGAAAACCATTACAGTAAAACATGGTAGAAGCATTTGTGTTCATCTTGTAAGTGCAGTGTAGACTCTCTAAGTTTGAAAATAAAGTTAATTAAAAGCCTAGAAAAACAAAACCTTCAAATGAAAAAAGACAAATAATACTGTTTTTGTGATTTAACTGAGTAGAATTTGTATTGAATTTCCTAGTCCAAATAAAGCTTTGATGACCTTGTATCATCTACCTAATAAATATCTAAGTACATATCCCTCTATAATCTGGCTTGAATTTAACATTCTTATCTGTTAGTTCCTTGTGCATATGTTTTGTCATTGTCTTGACAAAGTAAAATGTCCATGTTCTAAAAAGTTTTGGTTATGTGTATTGAGGAGATCCAACTGTAAAATTACCTGAATGAAAAGACTAAAAGTGATGGACATTATATTAGCACAAGTTATAGTTGGTTAATTTCAGTAGTTTTGCTAACAATATGAGCAGAAAGAAAACTTATGTAAAAGGAAAAGTAAACTATGTATAGGTAGCAATATTGATTGAATAGCTTTGAATAAATTGATTCTAAATTATCCTTGGCTTAGGCCAAAAATGCATTGCAAAACCCTATTGCAATCCATTTCCATTCTATCCAACTTCACTGTGAACATCCTAAGACATGTTCTTACGATCCATGCCATGGAACATATAGATAAATGTTAGATTAGATTGTTTTATAAGAGATTGCTGTGTCATTTTCAGCAGGATCACCAAAAGATCAGGTTTTAAATGAAGATGCTTTCTAATAACCAGCAAGGAATTGTTATAAAGTATGAATTACTTTTGGAGAAGAAAATGGCAATCCACTCCAGTATTCTTGCCTGGAGAATCCCATGGACAGAAAAGCCTGGCAGGCTACAGTCCATGGGGTTGCAGGGAGTCGGACACAACTGAGCAACTAACGCATACGCAACACATAAATTATTTCTGGGGGCTAGTCTTTGTCCTACTGAGAAATGCCTACTGAAAGATTCATTGAATCATGAGAAACACAATTGGAAATACATTTATGTGAGTCAATCCTTTCTCAAGTATATAATTATCTGCAGAATATTTTTAAAATTTTGGTATAAATTTTATACTATTTCCATATATATCATCACATAGATTCCTATGACCTTACTAAGATGCCTTGATAATATCTTATCATAGAAGCGAGGACATGTGATCTATTTTTAAGCTATACCATTATTATTGCTTTCAAAATACATACATGTTCAACTTTAGGTGAAATAATGCAGAAACTATGACCAATGGCAGTTTTCCATTTTAGCTTAAAAAGTCATTTTATACCAGTAATGGCATTCATTATTCTAATTTAATAATTACTTTATTTTAATCATCTTAGATAAACTATCACCAGTAATTTATTAGCAATAAAAAGTGTTATACAAAAAAAGTGTTGTAAAAAGATATACATCTATTTATATTAAGTGTATTTTATATATTATGTTGACTTCTATGTATGACCTACTATTATATCTATACTAGTGTGTAATATATGTATATATTCATATATCTCCAGAGAAATAAATTTTACAGTAGAGTTAAAAGAAAAGGTAAAAAGGAGAGATAATAATGTTGTTTATGTTTTTCCCAATCAAATGGAGCTAAGGTGAACACTCTTAGGAAAGACATATTTACGTAAAAAGAAATTCTCAGTTATTTTTGTAGATAACAAATATCAAACAACTATTATAAATACTAAATCAATATATCTATCGATAATTTAACTTTCTATTAATATTAATCACTTTCCATTTAATATATTTTAGCCTAAGTAATGTATCAAACTAACTGCATTACCAGCTTGAAGGACTGAATTAGTAATACATCTGGACAAAGGATTAAGAAGATTTGTAAGACATTCTAGAATATTTTAAGTCTTCATATTTATTTACACTTATATTAGGGGCTTTCCCAGTGGCTTAGTGGTTGAAGAGTCTGTCTGTAAGGCAGGAGACTTGCAGGAGACACAGGTTTGATCCCTGGGTCAGGAAGATCCCCTGGAGTAGGAAATGGCAACTGACTGCATTATATGTTTGCCTGGAAAATCCCATGGACAGAGGAACCTGGCTGGTCTTAGGATCATGATGCTGCAAAAAGAGTCGGACACAACTGAGCAACTAAACAACATACTGGAACTCTGAAGAGAGAAATTGTTTCTTTTTCTTATCTTCCTTACTTAAGTAGCACATTTCCTATTTCAGCAGTAAACATATTTGAAGCCAATGAAATGGATTAAACAATTTGATTGAAATATTTTTTCCCTTTTATTTTTCTAGTGGGAACCTATTTTATACCTAAATTCATCACTGTTATAGTTGTTTGGTTTCATTCTGTGGACTTGTATAAATGTTTAGCAAGCTATGTCAACCTAACTATACTATTTAATCCCAAATTTCAACTTTTGTTGATTGTTAAGAAATAATAAAGGTCCTAAAAATAATGTATACTGTATTACCATATAATAATAAGCACTGCCCAAAAGATCACGTGATGCTTGGGCTATCAAAAGACACTGGCAGTAAGAAAAGATTAACCAATGGTTTAACTAGTAGGTTTGGTTACAATATAACAGGAATAAAGGAAGCAGGGGTTTTTCTCAGTCATCTGTTTCTCTCCCCTCTTGTCCCATGCTTCTCGCTTATCACTTCATATGTATACATTAATAACATAGAGGGAGCCAGGTTCATATTCATATAGAGTTGCTTCCACACCAACATAGAGTAACACAGTTATAACAAATGAGACTATCCTACTTCCCAAGCAGCTTAGCTTACTTTAAGAAAATTGAACAAAAAAGGGGGAAAAAAATCAAGTCCTGTCAGAAAGACAAGCGATGAGTAAGGACAGACCATCTGTCACTGGCAGGAACTTTAGAACTTCTGAATCTTTGGAAAAGCCCGACAATTTATCACCATGTCTTCCATCATCCGTTCTCAAATCTTCAGATGTGCTAAATATAAGACAATCCGAAGCAAAGAAACTGCCGGAGCGTGTATCTCACTGGTAATAAATGTGGAACAGTTCCTATGAGCACAGAGGACAATTTAATTGACGCAACAATAACAGCAGCATGCTGTTTTTCACTCAACCCTTTAGCTTAACTTAATTAAGCTCACTCCCTGTGCAGGATATGCTACGTGATCCACATTTGTGCGAAGGGTTCCCATGCTCTGGGCATCTGCAGCAGCAAGTGTTTGCTTGCTCCTACTGCCCATTCCAAATTGTCAAGTGGAATTCTTGAGTGACAGTCTGCCTTGGGAAAGGCACTCGCAGTTATTTGGAGCAAGTGGCCAGAGAAACACTGAAAAGTAACTCCCATCCTGGCTCCTCATCTACTGCAAAACTATAGCTTATATCTGCACTTCTCAAACTGTATTCTGTGGGACACTATTTTCACTATAATTTGTAAGCCTTCTGTAGCCAAACCTGATTTAGAAATGCTGAGTTAAGCCATGTTAAAGAGATGCATTACTGCATTAATCCTCAAAGCTTTTAATAGGTTAATATCAATACTGAAATATAACTAACATAAAAGTCATATTAATGCGCAATATTGTTTCATACATTATTATTTTGAGCATATGGCTTCAGACTTAAGAGCATGAGCTCTGAAGTCAGAGAGTTTTCTCCATTATCTTATAGTGTGACTTTGAACATATGACCAGTTCTGGGGCCTCAGTTTCCTTCTTTGTTATTAGGGTTAATGACAGGACCCACAACTAAACTACCACCAGGAGAGTCATGACAAAGCTTAAATGCAATAATAGCACATATTAAACTCTCAGTGAATACCATCACCTCATATTTTAATAAATGTGCTTTACAGATCTCCAAGGTACTTGGAATTTAGCATATTCCAAAAGATTTTGATCATGGAAACCATTTTTCCCCACTACAAATCTCATGGTATTAGTACTTTTGGGGAGATGTGTAGACTGGAACCTATGTTAATTTAGTCACACATATCTAAGAGTTCTAAATTTGTACTGAAGCACCATGAGAAAATTCATAATTCCAAAAGCATGGCCTTATAATAATCCTAGATAGAGTTTTCCAACTAATAAAGGAAATTTTTTTCACCAAATAAAAACTTATACAAAAAGTTGAATCAACATATTTTATGTAAAACCCAAATGCATATGTAATAGTTCTAACAAAATAGTAATACTTGTTCTCCTTTTCATTTTATATTAAATCTTTTAAACTTTTTTATCTATTTCTAGTTAAAATAAGATAAAACCAAATCAAATAATTATTTCTTTTCCAATAAAATATAGAAAGGTATATACCAAGTATAAAATTTATAGTACATAATAGATTATTAGCAAGGAATTCATGGATTTACAGTACAAACTCAATATCCAACTGCCTGAGTGTCATATATGGGTCAATTGTACTATTAACACAATAGAGTTCTGCTATAAAACACAATACAATTAAATACTATAATTTTCTGAACTACAGAGTCATAATACAAAACTCCAGACTTCAGGTACACTAAATATGCACATGACTTTGCTTTGTTTTTGCTTTTAGCTTATTTGGTCTTCTTCTCACTAGAAGTGAGTTCAGTTCAGTTCAGTCCCTCAGTCATGTCAAATTCTTTGCAACCCCATGGACTTCACCACACCCGGTCTCCCTGTCCATTACCAACTCCCAGACTTTACTTAAACTCATGTCCATTGAGTCAGCAATGCCATACAACCACCTCATCTTCAGTCAGCCCCTTCTCCTGCCTTCAATCTTTCCCAGCATCAGGGTCTTTTCAAATGAGTCAGTTCTTCACATCAGGTGGCCAAAGTATTGGAGTTTCAGCTTTAGCATCAGTCTTTCCAATGAATATTCAGGACTGATTTCCTTTAGGATGGACTGGTTGGATCTCCTTGCAGTCCAAGGGACTCTCAGAGTCTTCTCCAACACCACAGTTCAAAGCATCAATTCTTGGGCACTCAGCTTTCTTTATAGCCCAACTCTCACTTCCATACATGACTATTGGAAAAAACACAGCTCTCTCTAGACAGACCTTTATTGCCAAATAATGTCTCTGCTTTTTAATAAGCTGTCTAGGTTAGTCATAACTTTTTTTCCAAGAAGCAAGCGGCTTTTAATTTCCTGGCTGCAGTCACCATCTGCAGTGATTTTGGAGCCTCCCAAAAGAGTCTGTCACTATTTCCACTGTTTCCCCATCTATTTGTCATGAAGTGATGGGACCAGATGCCATGATCTTAGTTTTCTGAATGTTGAGTTATAAGTCAACTTCTTCACTCTCCTCTTTCACTTTCATCAAGCAGCTCTTTAGTTCTCTGCTTTCTGCCATAAGGGTGGTGTCATCCTTATGACACCTATCTGATACGCTAGCAAAGGAATGCTCAAAATTCTCCAGGTCAGTCTTCAACAGTATGCGAACCACTGGATTTAGAAAAGGCAGAGGAACCGGAGATCAAATTGCCGTGGTCTTAGTTTTCTGAGGTTACATTTTCTAAGGTTAGTTTTTCTAAGGTTTTCTTAGTTTTCCTAAGGTTTTCCTAAGTTTTTTCTTAGTTTTTCTAAGGTTAAGAAAACTAAGTTTTCTTAATTTTCTTAGCATATCTGAGGTTATTGATATTTCTCCCAGAAATCTTGATTTCAGCTTGTGCTTCAACCAGTCCAGCATTTCTCATGATGAACTTTGAATATACGTTAAATAAGCAAGGTGACATATACATACTCTGGACGTATTCCTTTCCCATGGAACCAGTCTGTTGTTCTGTGTTCAGTTCTAACTGTTGCTTCTTGACCTGCATACAGATTTCTCAGGAGGCAGGCCAGGTGGTCTGGTATTCCCATCTCTTTAAGAATTTTCCACAGTTTGTTGTGATCCACGCAGTCAAAGGTTTTGGCATAGTCAATAAAGCAGAAGTAGATGTTTTTCTGGAACTCTTACTTTTCAATGATCCAGCAGATGTTGGCGATTTGATCTCTGGTTCCTCTGTCTTTTCTAAATCCAGCAGTTCACATACTGTTGAAGATTGGTGGGAGAATTTTGAGCATTCCTTTGCTAGCATATGAGAAGAGTGCAATTCTGTGGTAGTTTGATCATTCTTTGGCATTGCCTTTCTTTGGGGTTGGGATGAAAACTGACCTTTTATAGTCCTGTGGCCAGTGCTAAGTTTTCCAAGTTTGCTGGCATAGTGAGTGCAGCACTTTCACAGCATCATCTTTCAGGATTTGAAACAGCTCAACTGGAATTCCATCATCTCTACTAGTTTTGTTCATAGTGATGCTTCCTAACATTCACTTGACTTCACATTCCAGGATGTCTGGCTCTAGGTGAGTGTTCACACCATCATGATTATCTGGGTCATGAAGATCTTTTTTGTATAGCTCTTCGGTGTATTCTTGCCACTTCTTCTTAATATCTTCTGCTTCTGTTAGGTCCATACCATTTCTGTCCTTTATTGTGCCCATCTTTGCATGAAATATTCCCTTGGTATCTCTAATTTTCTTGAAGAGATCTCTAGTCTTTCCCATTCTATTGTTTTCCTCTATTTCTTGCATTGATCACTCAGGAAGATTTTCTTATCTCTCCTTGCTATTCTTTGGAACTCTGCATTCAAATGTGTATATCTTTCCTTTTCTTCTTTGCCTTTCGTTTCTCTTCACTTCATAGCTGTTTGTAAGTCCTCATCAGTCAACCATTTGATCATTGTTTCCCGTACAATGTCACAAACCTCTGTCCATAGTTGTTCAGGCACTCTGTCTATCACTTCTAATTCCATGAATCTATTTGTCACTTTCACTGTATAATCATAAGGAATTTGATTTAGTTAATACCTAAATGGTCTACTGGTTTTCCCTACTTTCTTCAATTTAAGTCTGAATTTGGCAATAAGGAGTTCACGATCTGAGACACAGTCAGTTTCTAGTCTTGTTTTTGCTGACTGTATAGAGCTTTTCCATCTTTGGCTGCAAAGAATATAATCAATTTGATTTCGGTATTGACCATCTAGTGATGTCCATGTGTAGAGTTTAAGTGTGGAGTTTATGTAGAAGGATGAACTCCCCAGGTCGTTAGGTGCCCGGTATGCTACTGGAGATCAGTGGAGAAATACTCCAGAAAGAATGAAGAGACAGAGCCAAAGCAAAAACACCACCCAGTCGTGGATGTGACTGGTGATGGAAGTAAAGTCCAATGGTGTATAAAGCAATACTGCATAGGAGCCTAGAATGTTAAGTCCATCAATTAAGACAAATTGGAAGTGGTCAAACAGGAGATGGCAAGAGTGAACATCGGCATTTTAGGAATCAGCAAACTAAAATGCACTGGGATGGGTGAATTTAACTCAGATGACCATTATATCAACTACTGTGGGCAAGAATCCCTTAGAAGAAATGGAGTAGCCATCATAGTCAACAGAAGAGTCCAAAATGCAGTTCTTGGATGCAATCTCAAAAATGACAGAATGATCTCTGTTTGTTTCCAAGGCAAACCATTCAATATCACCATAATCCAAGTCTATGCCCTGACCAATAATGCTGAAGAAGCTGAAGTTGAATGGTTTTATGAATACCTACAAGACCTTCTAGAACACCCCAAAAAGATGTCTATTTCATTATAGGGGTCTGGAATGCAAAAGTAGGAAGTCAAGAAATACCTGGAGTAATGGGCAAATTTGGCCTTGGAGTACAAAATGAAGCAGGGCAAAGGCTAACAGAGTTTTGCCAAGAAAATGCACTGGTCATAGCAAACACCCTCTTCCAACAACACAAGAAACGACTCTATACATGGACATCACCAGATGGTCAATACCGAAATCAGAAGAACTGAAGCCACTATGTAAAAAGACACTGGGGTATCATTCTGTGGATTCCATTTGTAAATCCCAAGTAAGTCCAGCAGATGGCATTAGTAATCTCTTGCACTGATAGTGGGCAGCAAGAGAATATTCTGAAAAGACTGCCTTGTTTGCATTTCCCCTGGAGCTCAGCATGGATCCCCAACTCTCTTGTGTTCTTATCCAAGCAGCCACTATCTGCCATCCCACTCTATGCCTTTTGCTTTAGAATCTCTGCTCTGATCTTCCAGCTGGAAGACCACAAATACACTGTCATCCAAATCCTCTTGTCATTACTGCCAAAGTTATTTCATAAACGGATATGCTAGAATTATTGTTACTGCTGTGCAGTTGGGTCTTCCCACATCCCCTGGGAGATGGAAATATGCCACCACTGAGATTTGGCCAACATTATGCTACCTGCTGTGCTTCTTAATGTGGAAAGATGGGTGCTAAAGAAAGAAACTAGGGAATCTGTGTTCCTCATATGGCACTGACCACTTTCCTGTGTCCTATATTACTAGCAGTGAGTAAAAGTGAATTCATGATTTTAACACCTTGCCTGATGAGGAGATAAATAAATAGCTGACAATTATTTCCAGTGAAGGGGACCACCATGCTACTGGTTTTGTTTCTGCTTGCATTGGTGTTTTTTTCAGATGTCAGCCATAGTGATAAAACACACATCATTCCAAAACAACTAGGAAAAGCAAGTGTTTGCTGAAAAATCACTCATCCTTTGCCTTGTCCCTTTTTTTTAAAAATCATATTCTAATATGTTAACTTTTAGCACAAGAAATGAATTACATTAAAAATATTTATTTTATTTTATTTATTTTTAAAAGTTAAATGACCCTTGGCAGAGTATATTAATTCTTAAGTATAACTGGCTAAAAAAAATAAATATAAGTTTTTACCTGGATTTTGATCAGAAGCTTAAAATGATGATGTGGGCACACATTTGCACTTAATTGCTGAGCTTTATGAAATAAGGCTTTCTTGGTATCTTGAAGCAAATAAAGAAAAAAAAAATCTTACAGAGAAATCTACTGATCACATCAAAAGGCAACATACAGGCCCTTCACAACTGTGAACTTTCATGCCTTTGCTCTATTCCTTTTGATCTCTTCTCTATCCTCTCTTCCTGACAAAGCATTTCTCAAAATTCAAAGACTGACACAAATGTCAAACCCTTTCCCGCTCCTACCTCCCTAACCTCAGGCAGTATCGTTGCCCCCCCTGCACTCTCTAACCTGCCCTTCCTCCAGCCTTAATTAAGCAGTGTGTGGTTACATAACCGGCTGTGAGGGCAGCTTGTGTGTTAGCCCCTCCTCACACCCCGTGCTTCCGCTCAGCTGCCTTTCTTGCTGGTCCTTGGCAGAGCCAATCTTTGCCCTTGCTTGGCCTCCTGGGTTGTTCTTTCACTGAAGACTTGCCCGTGGTCGCTCCTTCCCTTCATCTAGCTTTCTGTCTTAATGTCAGTCCAGCAGGCATGCCTTCCATGATAACCGCCCCCATGCACGATCCCCCATAAGACACACACACACACACTCACACACACACACTTATTTCCTGTCTCTTTCTGTGCATCAAAATATAAGCTTCCAAGAAGAGAGAATTTCATTTTCATCACCGGTCTGTACCTTTAGAATAATCACTGACAGATCATAGGGTTTCAAGAAAACTTTTGCCAGGCACAAGCCAGATTTTCACGACATACTGTTTGTGAATAAAAGAACATTATATAGCCTTAACTCATGTGTGTACATCTGTGGGTCCCTACTTGACCCAGGACTAAACCATTTGATAAACTTGTAATGAAAGGAAGTCATTAGATGAAAATTGAGTTTCAGAAAATTAAATAATCAGAAACTGACTCAATTCATATTTTATCTACTGCAGAGACCTTTGCTATTTTCATGGCAATGAAGTATAGGGATACCATATTTCAAATGTCAAAAGTCAAATACCTCAGAATTTGGAGACTATGTGGTATTAGAAAAAGAACACAAAATTTAAATAATTAGGTATGAGTTGAAATGCTTGGTCTTTTTACTGACAGTCAGACATGTTACTTATCCTGAGTCTCAGTTTCCTGATTATCTGAAATACAGTATTTTTACAGGTGTATAGTGAGGATTAAATAGGTTAGTGTAATGTTTATTGAATGCCATTTATAGCATATCAATAATAATAATAATAATAAAAGCTAACACTCGAGTGCTTACTATTTGCCAGGTACTTAGTGATTTTATAATTTAGGCAATGCTCACAATATCCTTATGATCTGAGCATTACAATTATGTCCATCTTACATATGAAGAAATTGAAGTAAATCAACCAAATCATAAAGCCAGGGGTGGAAGCCAGAGTCAGTAACTAGTAAATATCCTTTTGATGTAATATTTTCATAGCCTTCTTTCTCCAGGTTTCAGAAACTAATGCTTTCGTCAAAGTTAAGTTAAACAGAATATTTCAGAATGCTGTATGGTATACACTGGAGTTTTATAGATTTGAACTCTGTTGAACTTATTATTGAATCTAATAGTCACTTTTGAGAAAGAGAGAGTGGTCCATAGTAGAACTTGAGAAATGCAGATGATTACACAACTCTACACCATGGTGATTTGTCTTAAAGTGGTATACGAAAATTTGCTTTTCTTTTATTGTGTCTTACTTCCCATATTCCATATTCTCTTCAGAATGTGAGCAACTTGCTATACTGATTAACTGATAATATGTGTGTATGTGTGTGTGTGTATGTATTTGTGCATGTACTCAGTTGTGTCTGCCTCTTTGTGACCCCATGGACTGTAGCCCGCCAGGCTCCTCTGCCCATGGGATTTTCCAGGCAAGAATATTGGAGTGGGTTGCAATTTCCTACTCCAGGGATATACCTGTATATGTGTGTGTGTGTGTGTATGTGTGTGTACATAGTCTGATTGTTTTTCATCACAGGCCAAAGTGACAAGAACTTCTAGAAGAGAAAATGGACAATGATTCTTGGGTATTGTGGCAATAAGGTGTTAGAGTCTCGTTTCTGCAGTTTATTAGCTTTTTATTGCTCTTGCATAACTTGGTCATATTCTGGGTTTTCAGTAGCACATCATTGATGAAAGCCACTATGGAAGCTGACTGTTACTTCTTAAAAGATATCCTTAGTTTGGTATTTCTGCTATCTCTGGGCTCTTTCAGTATTTCACAGGGACTCTGATTTCTAGTTGCATGGCTTCAGTCACCATCTGCAGTGATTTTGGAGCCCCCCAAAATAAAGTCTTTCACTGCCATGAAATTAAAAGATGCTTACTCCTTGGAAGAAAAGCTATGACCAATCTAGACAGCATATTAAAAAGCAGAAATGTTACTTTGCTGTCAAAGGTCCATCTAGTCACGGCTATGGTTTACCAGTAGTAATGTATGGATGCGAGAGTTGGACTATAAAGAAAGCTGAGTGCCGAAGAATTGATGCTTTTGAACTGTGTGTTGGAGAAGACTCTTGAGAGTCCCTTGGACTGCAAGGAGATCCAACCAGTCCATCCTGAAGGAAATCAGTCCTGAATATTCATTGGAAGGACTGAGGCTGAAGCTGAAACTCCAATACTTTGGCCACCTGATGTGAAGAACTGACTCATTGGAAAAGACGCTGATGCTGGGAAGGGTTGAAGGCAGGAGGAGAAGGGGACAACAGAGGGTGAGATGGTTGGATGACATCACTAACTCGATGGACATGAGTTTGAGCAAGTTCTGGGAGTTGGTGATGGACAGGGAAGCCTAGCATGCTGCAGTCCATGGGGTCACAAAGAGTTGGACACGACTGAGCGACTGAACTGAATGAACTGCTTTCTAAAATAGTATAATGGTATAAAATGCTGATGATTCTAGAATC
Source organism: Cervus elaphus (assembly GCF_910594005.1). Taxonomy (NCBI): domain Eukaryota; kingdom Metazoa; phylum Chordata; class Mammalia; order Artiodactyla; family Cervidae; genus Cervus; species Cervus elaphus. The sequence continues at coordinate 32,427,726 of NC_057831.1, forward strand.
AAAAGACTTTAACGGAGGAAAAATATTCAAAAAGGTCTTATTCATTTTGACACACAAAGTATCCATAAGAAAAAAGAAAGAAATGAAAAATGTAAACTTCCGAGGCCATATTCCTAAAGTGACTGTGTTGTTCATATTCAAGATATTCAAGCTCATTGAAGGTATGATCCTTGAACTTTTTAGAGAATCAAAACAATGCCTTCAAGCTTTCTGGTGTTTCTAAGTTTTTTCATAGTTTTTGCCATTAAAAGCATACCTTGTATCTTAGTGTAAAAAAATGTTTTCAACGGTATTGGACTTGACAGCATGGACATTTCCAGAATTCCAAGCAATTGACTCTTCCGTCTGTGCTGTTTCACTATCGTGAAATATAAACCATTTTCTTCTTCCCACTGACAAATCACCTTATGGTGTTAGAACTGTGTTTAGTAACAACATGTCAGTTGAAACTGAGGCACCGACTGCTAACTGCTCAAACAAAATGTCATTTGTAGAAGAGAATTACAGAGTCTGACGAAGAAACACGGGCTATGATCACAGATAAAAGAATATTCAAAATCATCTTATACATTGCAAAATTTTCATTAAATGTCTTGAGAAATTTTTTTAAAGTTTTTTTCTTTTAAAACTGTTTACACATATGCTTATTTGTCACTGTTTATACTGCACAATTTCTATTAAATAACTAGTGTTACCCTGAATGGTGTTTACATGCCTTAGAACACACTGCTCTACCATTCCTAGAAATGAATTACCCAACTGTTTGGCTTAGTGTCACTGCAAAAATATGACTTCCAACCTTTACTGGACACTTGATTCCAACTAGTAATTCTTCTGTGTATCCGTATTGTTAGTTCTGCTCTTCCCCATTTCCCACGGCAGTCACATTCAACCTTCAACCAATTCCCCTAGCCCATTTCCTAACAACTTTACAACTATTTCCTATTCAAAGCAATAGTGAATAAAGATCAATGCATAGACATGGTTTCAAAGCCCTTGCATTTCTGCACCTTTAAAATCCAAAACAAATCAAGCAGAGTTCTTATTTGAATAATACTAGCTGACATTTTGGGGCCTCCCAGGTGGCTCAATGGTAAAGAGTCTGCAATGCAGGACTTGGGTTCGATCCCTGGGTTGAAAAAATTCCCTGGAGAAGGGAATGGCAACCTACTCCAGTACTCTTGCCTGGAGAATTCCATGGACAGAGGAGGCTGGCGGGCTACAGTCCATAGGGACACACAGAGTTGGAAACAACTGAAGCTATTAAGCAGCAGCAGCTAACATTTTGGAGTTTATATTACCCATGAGAAGCAATGACAATGATTTTAGTGTCTTTCATCACAACTCTTAGAAGGTAGTTACAAGTAGTTACTATTATTTTCTCTCTTTTACAAATGAATGTACACCCTCTTAACTTCATTTCTCCCCTCTCTTCACAGTAAAACAGGCATTCCTTTTCCTAAAAAAGGCCTAATCATTCCAATAGAACTTTGGGTCTATTCTTCTTTCCTCCTTAGGGAATTTATAGCATCAGTTACCTACACATTCTTGTGCTTTCCATATCTCTCCATTTATCACCTGTCAGATGCCAGACTTCCTTCCATCTAGCAGATGAATTTTCAACCAACTCGCATACACAGTCTTCTTAAATATGGCCTAGGATTGTTTTCTCTCTCTCTTTTTTTACACCTCTCATTTATATCTCATTCTGCTTTCTGTCCACAAACACATTCCCAAAGCTTTTTCTAAGTGTCTTTCAGCATTTCCCTCCACCATGATTATCATCATCAACTCTAAGAAGTCTTGCATGATCACTACACCTACTCCCCCACAAATTCTTCTTATACATGTAGAAATTTATCACTGTCACTGAGCATATCTAATTTTATCTTTTTATTTGTCTACTCTTCTACTACAATTAAAATCTTCTTGAGGCAGAATGATGTTTTATCTAGTTGTATATTCCCAGCCACTAGCCTGAACTGTCTTATAATAGATATTAAATGATTATTATGAACTGGGTGACAATTACCACATTTAGAGGCTTTCTTCTGCCCATTGGCCCTCAGCCTATGTGAGTTGCCCATAACTGCAGGCGAAAACAATTTCCAGCATACTGTCAAGACCCATCTCAAGAGTTTGTGTCTTATCTTCTCTACCTGAGGACCTTCTCCACCTTATTTGGCTATACACAATCATAACCTAGATGTGGGGATATGTTGGCATCACTTCAGGTCAACCTTCAACCGACAGCAATGGGAGAAATTAGATAAAGTCTTCTGTCACCCCTCTCTTCAATAGGCTGATCCTGAGATATATTCCACACACAGTTTCCAAGATGATTCACTGTAGGATTGAACCCCATGTGCCCACATTTGTAATCCATTTTTGGAGCACGTTCTTTTCCATTTTCAGTTTTTTTATTGAAGTACTTGATTTACAATGTTGCATCAATCTCTGCTATGCAGCAAAGTGAATCAGTTATACACATGTATACATTTTTAAAAATATTCTGTTTATCACAGAATAGTGAATAGTTTCTTGGGCTATATATTAAGACGTTGTTGTTTATCCACTCTAAATGTAATAGTTTGCATCTAACGAGCCCAAACTCCCAGCGCACCATATTCCCTCCCCCGCTCACCCCCGGCAACCACAAGTCTGCTTTCTATGTCTGTGAGTCTGTTTCTGTTTTGTACTCAGGTTTATTTGTGCCCTATTTTAGATTCTATATATATGTACACCATATGTTATTTGTCTTTTTCTGATTTACTTCAGTTAATATGATAATCTCTAGTTGTACACATGTTGCTACAAATGGCCTTATTTCATTCTTTTTTAGGGCTAAGTAGCATTCCATTGTATATCTGTACCAGACGTTCTTTATTCATTCATCTGTCAATCAACATTTAGGTTGTTTCTGTTTTGGCTAGTGAAGAGTGCTGCTGTGAATACAGGGGTGAATATAGGGGTGAAATACAGGTTTGTCTAGGTATATTCCCAGGAGTGGGATTGCTGAATCATATGGTGATTTTAGTTTTCTGAGGAACCTCCATACTGTTTTCCATGGTGGCTGTACCAACTTGTATTCCCACCAACAGGCATTTTTGCAACACATTCTTGACTGGCTTTTCTCTTTACTCTCTCATGCTCATCATTTCCTCACTTGTGCTTTTTGGAACCATTTTCTTAATAAACCATCTGCACCCAAGTCCTTGTCTCATGATACGTACCAGTAACTCCAACTAAGTCAGCCTTCCTACACGAAATACACAATTTGCTACACATGAATAGGGAATATTTCCTCTAGTTAAAATGAGTTCTCAAGAAGTAAAAAAAAAGTTCTTGAGAAATTAAAATTATACACAATCTGTCCATAGGGGTTGTCTTTCTAAAATAGACTGTTGAGACACTCGTAATTCTGAAAAGCTTTGATGTCACTGTGTAGACTGTATTTGAAGTTTCTTTACCTTGGTGATTCTCACCTTAGCATACACTAGAATTACCTGCAGGGCTTTTCAAACACAATTTGCTGGACCCACCCATGTAGTCTCTGATTTTCAAGATCTGTCAAGGAGTCTGAGAATTTGCATTTCTATGAAGTTTCGAGTTGCTGCCTATGCTGCAGGTTTAGTGAGTCATTTTGAAATCCACTGCTTTATAAAAAGCCCTGGTTAGGGACAGAGTGTTAGGGACTTGGCATGGATTCTATGCCCATTCAATCAATTTAACAAACTGTTTCACCCTTTTTGAGCACCTGAAATATACTAGCCACAGTGCTGGGACTGGAGTTGTTCCACTGAGCAAGATAGGCTTGGTGTTTGTTCTAAGTGAGCTTTCAGCCTAGCTCCACAGGATGCTTATGAAGAAGATGAAAAACAAAAACATAATAAATACTCTCTGCTGCCGTCCATGGTCCATGTAATAGTCTAGCAGATATAACTAAAGCTGTACAACTTTGCATAGCAGAAAAGAAAAAAGAATACAGTCATAGTAAGCCTACTGATTGAAAATGGCTTATTATTTGAAGCAAACTTCTGTACACATATTAAAATATTGCTCTTCATACTCCGTTTATTGTGGCACAAATCATACCCTTACACAAAGTATTCTGATCGCACAATTTTCCATTTGAAGTGATGGCTTATTATTTAAAACAATTAAATATGGGAGAGTGGTAAACATAAATATTATTTTTATTTTATTACCATGCTTTTTTAAGCATCCCCAAGTGATAAGGCAGGCTTGAGTACAGGCTACCAATTATATCTTGAAATATATCATTAAATTTGTCTGTTTTTTATTTCTTATATGGCATCTCAGGTTCATCAGTATGATGAACTTCCTGATTCATCAGTACGATGAATTTCCTAAGTTGTTAAACACATGATATTCAAGGTTTGTTTTAACTAACTCTGGGATTCCCAGGTGACACTAGTGGTAAAGAACATCCTGCCAACGCACGAGACAAAAGAGACGCGGGTTCAGTCCCTGAGTTGGGAAGATCCCCTAGAGAAGGAAATGACAACCCACTCCAGAATTCCTGTCTGGAAAAGCCTATGGACCGAGAAGCCTGGTGGGCTACAGTCCATGGGGTTGCAAAGAGGTGGACACAACTGAAGCGACTTAGCCTGCATTCCCAGGCAGATAACAACAACAACAACAAAATTTCTGAAAATTACTGTATTTATTTCTTCTCTTTAGTCACTTTTCTTTTTTGAGAAACAAACTTTTTTTTTTATTATGAATCAAACGGTAGGAGTAAGCTGTGTTTCTGTCATTAGCATTGAGGCCATAGGTGCTGTGTGGCACAAATGTAGTTCATAATTCAAGAAGTTGCTTGGGAATAGGTGCTAGGACTTTCTTGGTCCATATTAAAGAGTTACAAATTGATTTAGTATCTTGCATATGTTTCACAGTCTAAATACTTAGCACGGTTTCACAGGATGCTTTCATATTTAGCCTAATTTCACAGTTTACTCAGGTCAGAATACAAAAGTCAGACAGCAAAGAAGATTATTAGATAATAATTCCTTGGTCCCCCTTACACCCAAGAGATACACTAATGGCTGCAATTTGAGGGCTGCATGTTTCACTCCCTAGAGAGATTTGAAAACAGTCATAATCCGAGCTTGTTGACAAGCTTCAAAAGCCTTTCTTCCAAGATGCCTTGAAGACTTCAAGAGTATTCTGATAGTACTTACTCTTGTGAGAATGAAGGACGAGGATGCAGTGGAAGTAAATATCATTTTCTGATCTGGTCACTACAATTGTTGAAATGGAGAGACCTGGTTTCAACTTGTATGATTGTTTTATTTTACAGACACTGGTATAACACAGAGCTTTAAAATTTATACATATACTAATATATTCCCTCACTATAGACTAAGCAATTACTGTCTAATGAAGAAAGAACCTATGGTAGCTAAGTTGAGTATGCTTATTCCTGTAGACAGAGTTCACTCTGACTTTCAGTATGATTTACAGAGCACTTAGCTAAATGTTAATAAAGTTATGGATCTAGCTCCAGTATAGGTAAATTACTATTCCATTCTTCCAAAATCATGGTTATATCCATAAGACTCTAGCTCCAACAAAAATAACTGTATAGTATCCTATTATCATTGAGCCTTCAAATGTGGACTGTAAAGGGCATACTGATGCTATTCTAGAGAGAACTGGGAAAGCATAAAAAGAATGCTGAATGGTAATGCAGAAATGTATAGAAGACATTCTGAGTTTAATAAGCAAATTCTAGCTCTCATTTTCCAGAATATATTGGCTGGAGATAAACTTTTATTGAAATATTATTGATTAATAAAATATACTTAAAGTGAACTTTGAATAAATGGGAAGCTGAGATTGATACTTTTATGAAAATTGTGACATGTTCCTTGACACAAAGAACTGATATGCCAGCACATATTGGGCTTAGAAACAGTTAGGGACACACAGAGGACAACCAGCTAAATTTGGATGTGACCAAAAAATATGAATAATGCTTTCACAGTTATTTTTAAAATAAGATTTTTTAAATATTCTTTAAAGTAGAAATAGAAGATTTAGAATAACTACCATATGTACAACTAATAATTTGTAAAAGTATTCATACTGACATTTAAAAAATAATTTGTTAAAATTAAAAATTGAATATTAAAAATAATCACATGGGCTCAATTATATTAGGTGGTGCTAGTGGTAAAGAACACACCTGCCAATGCAGGAGACAAGAGACGCAGGTTTGACCCCTGAGTTGGGAAGATCCTCTGGAGGAGGGCATGGTAATCCATTCCAGTGTTCTTACCTGGAGAATCCCAGGGACAGAGGAGCCTGGTGGGCTACAATCCATAGGGTCACACAGAGTTGGACACAACTGAAGCGGTTTAGCATGCACAGTTATATTCAACAAATTGATGCTTCTAATTATAAAGGCTATATTAAAAGAATCTCTCAGCATTAGACAGGTAGGTATGCAGGATACTAGGAAGACAACTTGCTAACACAGTTAAGAATCTGATGTACAGAGTGGGAAGAAGCAGATAAGCAGTATTTCTTACTAACTGACCTTTAAATAGGACTGACTTTTTCTAGGGTTTTTTTTTCATCATAGAATAATACCATTAAATTATTGTATTTAATGGAGAGACTCTTTTCTATTTCAATGTTTTTTTTCTTAAAACAAAGAAAATAATAAAAACATCCATTTAAAAATAATTGTTAGGTGGCTAACCAAAATGTCAAAGACCATCCAGTCTGCCATATTTTTGAATAAAGTTGAGGGGACAGCAAATCTTGAGTAAAGAATAGGCTTTTTCCTTGAGAGCAGAATTCAGCACTTTATTAAGTCAATGGTGGTTCCAATTTATAGAAATCCATACAGTAGTAACTTTTGAGATATAGTTTAATAAAATATATAAATCTAAATTAAATTCTAAAAATATCGAGGATATGAACAAAAAGTATATGTAAAGACACTAGAGTTTATTGTTGTTATAATAAAGTAAAACAGAAGTGACATATTATTCCCTTTCTTAAGACACTTTATTTTGAGAAACAAATTATGACATAGAGAAAGTGAAGTTTCTAAACTATGAAAGTGTAAAATATAGTACAAAAAAAGAGATGCAAAGACAATTTAACAAGTGTGAAATTTAGTTCAAGGAGAAAAATATATCACTATATGAGGAGGCAAGAAAATCAGTTTATTGCAGTTTTTCTATTCCATTAATCATTTTCAAAACTTACTGCTTGTCAGTGGTCAGTAATGTGAATATTTACACAGGTTTTAAAGATTGACGGTAAGTGGTTATACTGGAAAACGCCAAAAGAAAAACTTAAAGTCAAAATATGATTGTATGTCATATATGCCACTTATATTTCACTTTTGTAACTAAATTAAAAGCAAAAATTATTGAAAGCAGAGGCAACAAGAACTTAATTTTTTTTTTCTTTAAGAAAACCAATATATGGGTTGTTTAGTGAGGAAAAGAACAAAAGTAATTCAGTGAAAGGGCACACATTGAACAAACAATCTGAGCCTCCCTGGAAGCCTGAAAAAACGTTCACATAGTCATATTAATGATAATACTGAATAAGGATTTACTTATAAATGTGTTAAAATTATATTGAGGGGAAAGTGTAACTGTGTGTGAAATAATGTATATAAGCTAAATGTCATGTTAGTCTGTCAATAGATATTTCAAGAACTGAAAAATCAAGGAAAAGCAGTGTGAAAATGTTATTTTAAGTATTTAGCTTCCAGAAGTAGCTAAAACAAAACAGGTATTTGAGGAAGATGTGAAATTTTGAAAAAAAATTTAAAAAAATTTTTAAATTGAGAGTAAATTCTTTGATTACACCAATATAGAAAAGGAACTATTTTCTTAAAAAAAATAACCTACATAGAAGTAACCCAAAAAAATACCTTCTAAATAATTTTTTGTTAAAATACTGCTCAAAATTCATAAAAGTATAATTGGTATCTACAGATTTCAAGTCTATCTTTTCTTTTTTAATTGAATAAATTTGATGTGTACCATTGTATAAATTTAATATACAGCTTGTTACTTTGATAACTTTATAAATTGTAATATGACTGCCAATGTAGTACTATCACATAATTACAGTACAATATTATCTATATTTATTAAACTGTGCATTAGATCTCTATAGCTCATTTACTATTTATCACAAGCTTGAATCTTAAATGTCATCACTTTTATTCTCCTGGTAATCACCATTTTACTGTCTGTGTTTTTATAAGTTTAGCTTTCTAAGTTCCACATATAAGTGATGTTATATACTATTTGTCCTACTGTGTCTGACTTATTCTGAGTAGCATAATGTGCTCAAGGTTCAACATGTTATTGCATATGGCAGAATATCTTTCTCACAGCTGAATAATATTCCATTGTGTATATGAACTACATCTTTTTTATCTATTTGTCAGTCTGGGCATTTGGGTTGTTTCTGTGTCTTGGTTATTGTGAATTGTGCTGCAATAAATATAGGAGTGCATGTATCTTATAGAAATTTTATGTTTATTTCCTTTGGGTAAACACCCAGAAGTGGGATTGCTGGATTATATGGTAGATCTATTTTTAATTTTTTGAGCAGCTTTAATATTGTTTTCCACAGTGGTTAGACAAATTCATATTTCCATCAACAGTGTAAAAGGGCTCCCCCTTTCTTACCACATTCTCACCAGCACCTATTATCTCTTGTCCTCTTAAACATAGTCATTCTAACAGATGTGAAGTAATATCTCATAGTTTTGATTTGCATTTCCCTGATGATTAGTGACATTGGAGTGTCTTCATGTGTCAGCCATTTTGATGCTCTCTTTGGATAAATCTCTAGTTCTTTTATGCATTTTAAAAGTCAGATTGTTTGATATTTTTGTTATTGTTGTTACTGAGTTAGCTGAATTTATACATTTTGAACATTAACCCCTTATCTGAAATATGGTTCACAAAACTGTCTCCAATTCTGTAGGTTTTTTTTTTTTTAACTTTGTTGTTTCTTTTACTATACAGAAGCTTTTGAGTTTTATGTAGCACCTTTGTGGATTTTTTTGCTTTTGTTGTTTGTGCCTTTGGTCCCAAAAAATTACTGCCAAGATCAATATCCATAAGCTTATTCACCGAGTTTTCTTCTAGGAGTTTTATGGTATCAAGTCTTATGTTCAAGACTTGGATCAACTCTGAGTTAATTTATGAGCAGTATGAGATAAAGGTCCAGTTTCATTGTTCTGTATGTCGTTCTCCAGTTTTCCCAGTACTTGTGTTAAAGAGATTATCCTTTCCCCATTGGGTATTCTTGGTATCCTTGTTGAATATTAGCTGACTGTATATGCTTTCTAGTCTGTTCCAGTATTCAGTGTATCTATTTTTGTGCCGGTACCATACTACTTTTAATACTATTTTAGTATAGTTTGAAATTCATAAGTGTGATACTTCCAGTTTTCTAATTCTGATATAGTGTTGCTGCAGTCTTCTCATACCTTTACTAGATCCAAACAAATTCCAGAATTGTTTCTTTTATGTCTGTGAAATTCCTTTGGTATTTTAATAGCAACATACATCAGATCTGTACATGGCTTTGGGTAGTATGGTCATTTCAACAATATTACTTCTTCAGGTCCATGAACATGGGATACCTTTCCATTTGTTTGTATCTTCCTCAAATTATTTCAGTAAAATTTTGAAGTTTTCATTGTACAGGTTTTTCACTTCCTTGGTTAAAATTATTCCTAAATATTTTATTGTTTTCAATGCTATTATGAATTAAGTGATTTTAATTGTTTTTCAGATGCTTATTTATTAGTGTGTTTGTGTGCTTAGTCATATCTGACTCTTTGCAACAGCATAGACTGTAGCCTGGCAGGCTCTTCTGGTCACAGGATTTTCCAGGCAAGAATACTGGAGTGGGTTGCCAATTCCTACTCCAGGGGATCTTCCTGACCCAGGGATCAGATGTGTGTTTCTTGGGTCTCTTGCATTGACAGGTGGATTCTTTACCACTAGCATCATCTTAGTATAAAGGAAGGTAATTGATTTTTGTATACTGTATCAAAAATGAAGGCAATTGTTGATTTTGTATAGTATCAGTTGACTAAAAACATTGCTTAATTACAACAGCTTTTTTACTGATTCTTTAGTTTTTTTTTATATAGGATAATATGATCAGAAAATAACAATTTTACGTCTTCCTTTCTGAATTGGATGGCTTTTTTTTTTATTTGTCTTGCCTATTTGTTCCAGCTAGGACTTCTAGGTACTATACTGAATAGGAATGCTAACCGTGGGCATCTTTGCCTTATTCCTGATGTTTGGGAAAATACTTCCAGTTTCCCTACATTTAGTAGACCATTAGTTGTGGGTTTGTCATACATAGTTTGTATTATGTTGAGGTATATTACTCCTATACCTAATCTGTGAACAGTTATCATTTGTTTCTATCTACTATTATGGTTGTTGGTTTCCATGGTGACTTTTTTGTGTGTATGTGGCTTTTCTAATGCAGTCAGATAGCTTTTGCAACATTTCTTCACTTTTAAAAAATCTTACTTCTCTTTCCTCTTCCACCTAAATCATTTCTATATTTCTACCCTTGAGCTTGCTTATTCTCTCTTTCATCTGATCTATTTCCAAAGCTTTCTAATGCATTCTTTATCTCACTGAGTTCTTCAGCTCCAGGATTTTTGTTTGGTTTTAGAATTTATTTCCCTGTTCTAAACTACTCCTTCTGTTCATTAATTTTATACCTGAGAAGGCTGTATTGCCTTTCTGAGTTTTCTTGTAGCTTGTTGATTTTTTTCACGATAGATACTTAAAATTATCTGTTAGATTCCTATATTTTATATTGTTGATTTTAGTTGCTAGGAAATTATCCTTTTGTAATATAATTAACATGGTATATTAGCATGCTTTTTGTAGGGTTTGATAAGAAGTGTCTCTGCTCTTATTTGAAATAGTTAACACCTTTCTTATTTAAGCAGCTCTTTGATTACTTCATCTAACAATTCAACAGGTTGGTAGTTGAGAGCTTTCCTTTTGTTTACCAGAAGGTGGCACTATAGCACAACTTTTTGGTTTCTCTTATCTGACCCACCACTAAGGTTGGGAGTGCACTAGTTAAAAATAAATAGCAAAGGGTGGAAGCAGAGTTGGGGGAGGTGTGCACTTAGCGCGTGGGGCTTTGGGTGTGCCCACAGCTCTGTAGGGGAATCTTCAAATGGGGAGGGGTGTCCCCAGAGGTCTATGGGCAGTTCACTTGCCTTCCTAGGTCAGACAACAGGAGACACTTTCCTTCAGTCCTTTTTGTCTGCCTATTTTCCTTTCCTTTCCTTCCGCCTGGTCAGTAAGGTCTCTCTTCAGAGAGAGAAACTGGTCCCTCCAGCTGCAGCCCAAGTGGCCAGGCAGAACTACACCTACCACCTTCACCTCCACCTCCTCTGCCAGAAAGATCATGCTGGCTCACTGCTGGATGGCTGACAGTCCTCCATCACTCTCTCTGCCGACACTTTCTTGCTCTGCAACCTCCTTGGGGTCCAATCTACTCACTTTGACTGCATAGATGGATGATTGCTGGTGTTCTGGTATGCTGGGTAGATACTTTTTTTTTTTTTTTTTTTTAGTTTTGGATGTTCAATTTGTTGTAAATCAAAGAGGAAAGAAAGAGGAAACCATTTATGCCACCATGATGCTGACATTACTCCTTAACTATCTTTTCAAAGCTCCATACTTCATATTTGCACTCCAGTCTTTTCCAAGTACCACACATCATGCTGTGTTTCAAATCTTAAATGCATTCCTCATTATACAAAAGTAAAGCATTATCGGTTCCTCTGTTGCTAACCTTGTCGTGTGTCTGTAGATTAAAAATTGACTTGAGTGTCTGTAGTCAATTCTGTGATATCCTAAAGAGAATGTTTATTGTTTTCTTGCTGCTTTTATTACCTTCTTTGGGAACAATGACATTTCCCATAGTAGATCAAAGATCTTTGGGGAATGACTATTCAGTTATAGGAGATCTTTTGAAATTCTCAGTGACCAAATGACAAAATATGTCTTACACAGAGAGGGCTTTAAAAAGAGTAAAACAAAGGCTCTTTTGAAATTTCTCCTTGAAATCTCCTACTTCTACATGGGGACTTTGACTCAAAATAAACACAGAGGCATGTAAAAATCCACTGAAGTTAGTATAATAGACCAATCAAATGAATCTTTTCTTCAGAAATGCTTTACTTCCAATAATTATCTAAGAATGTTTCCTTAACACTAAGTTCAATGAAAACTGGATTACTCAAGGTAAAACTGAGTTTTTCTGGCATATGCATCTGCAAACAAGTTCCTAGGAGATTTGATATTTTTAGGAATATGTTCAGCTCCAAGGACTTGAGAAAATTATGGAAATGTACCTGTAGGATTATTATTATTATTTTTTTTTTGAGAGACAATATGACTAACATGAATGGATCCTGTTGGCTACAGGGAAGAGAAAAATTATCACTTACTTCAGAAAAGATAATAGATATCCAAAGTTAAAGCCGAAAGCCTCAGATCCTTGGCTGAATGTACAAGGACACAGATAGTAGACATGCCACTTAAGTGAATGTAAGTGAGGCTATTCACTACTGTCCTTTAATCGTTACAGAGTGTGCTTTCATACATAGCTGGAGTCATCAAAGTCATTCTATACCATTTACTGGGCCCTTAAAATCTGCTGGGCTGATTTCATCACTGTATCAGAACTTGCCTTTTTTATTCCTGCCTAAGCCTTTCTGTTTCACAGCGTCTCCCTTCTGGAATACTTTTAACCCTTTTTTCTACTATTCAAGCCATGAACATTTTTCTTTCAATGAACATCTATGTTGAACTTCTTTGGGAAGTCTTCACTTCCCCATCCACAATTACTACTCCTTTTGTAATTCTCTCTCTACATTATGCATTTAGGTACTTACTGTGCATACATCTAAGAACTGCTACTTGTGTTTTGTATGAAAAATGGTATAGAGGAAAGGACATGGTCTTAAAAATCAGCTTTGATTTTAAATTTCATCTTCATCTATTCTTTATCTGATGAATTTGACCAAATTCTCAGCATCCCTCAGACAGTGTTCTTTTTTGTAAACTGAGAATAATGCCACTTCCTCCAGTGGTTACACGGATTAACTGGTAAAGTTTATGTATCCTGCTCTGTTCAGGGGTTCAATACCTGGCACATGATAGAATGAGACAAATGTTTGGTGCTTTTCCTTTCAATTCCTCACTGAATTATAAAATCCTGGAAGACAGAGGATTGCCTTGCTTTCCTTTGTATCTTGTTCAGTATTTGGCAGTAATTAAATACCTTGTGGGCACTTACTAAGTACTTGTTTAAGGAATCCCTAATGGGCCTCCTATCCAACGCTTTCAGCAGCTACAGGGACCCTTTAGGTGTATTAGAACAAATCTATCATAAAGGAAACATTTATTAATTAAGGGTCAGTACTATTTTTTTTTTTCAGTACTGAGGAAAACATGTTTATATCTTTAAAAGGGGCAATAAAATCATTATTTTGACCTTCATGATACATTGTCTGGTACTATGTTGATATAAACTTGACAGACATAGATAAAAAGGGAAAACAAAACTGTAAATGAAATGTGCAAACATTTTTCCAGGTTAGAGATTTTCCTTTGCTAATTTTCCCCAAATGGCGCATCACTTTCCTTATCAGCAAATTGGAAATTTATCTATTTTAAATATATGCAGCTGTATCTCGGCAACTAACTTTCAGAAATTTGTGTTCTTTACAGAAAGGCCCCCAGTTCACCTTATTTTCTTCATTTCCCATTGTGGTTTAATTCTATTCAGTTAATGAGCAGAAGACCCTGTGAAATATAAGCAATTCGCTGGGCTAGTGTGGTGCTCCTTGACTTCCGCATGCTTCAGAATCGCCTGGTTTGTTGTTTAGTCGCTAAGTTGTCATGTCCTGCGTCTGCAAACCTATGGACTGTAGCCCACTAGGCTCCTCTGTCCATGGGATTTGCCAGGCAAGAATACTGGAGTGGGTTACCATTTCCTTCTCCAAAATCGCCTGGAGAACTTAGCAAACACATACTGTAGGGCCCCATGCCCAGAGTTTCTGATTCAGTAGAGTTGAGTGGAACCCAAAAATTTGTATTTCTAACACTTTCCCAGGAGATGCAAACGCTGTTGATTCAGGAATCACACTTAGAACCACTGTAATTTTTTTTTTTAAAGATAAAGATGAAAACAAACCGTCCTCTCTAGAAGGGGTTACATTTTGGCAATGAATCTGAAGTGCAAAACTGTTTGTTTATAAGGATGTTCTAAGTTGTTTCAGTCGTGTCCGACTCTTTGTGACCCAATGGACTTGTAGCTCACCAGGCTCCTCTGTCCATGGGATTCTCCAGGCAAAAATACTGGAGTGGGGTTGCTGTTTCCTCCTCCAGAGGTTTATAAGGTCAGTGACATCTAGATGGAGAAATTTGGAGCTTCTGATAGTCTGAACATTTGAAGATCCAGATATAAGTAACCATTATTTCAGTATACTCAGATTTGAGTAAACTTGAAACGTACGCCTTCAGGCATATTTTTAAAACTGTTTTGACTTCTGATAATGTAGCATTAGCTTCAAATTCCTGTCTCTTTCTACATAAGTTAGCACAGAGAAAGTTAAATTTAAAGCTAATTAATAGTTGCCTAGATGACTATTTTTAATCACCCTCTTCTAATATGATCAGTTATACATTTGAATTGATAATACAGTCTATTTTAAGGATAACAGAATATAGTTTTCCTAAGTAAGAATCTTTTCACACACAAAAATCACACATTTAGAATTATAAATTAGTTTTTTTTTAAGTTCAGGGGGTGTGCAATAGAGGTATAACATCATTAGATATTTTCAGAAAAAAAGCTGTTAAAAGTGATCTACATAGCAAGTTCAATAAAAAAAAATAGATTTTTGACAATTTAAGAGGAATCTACATGAGGTGGTTTAATTAGTCCACATTTTTTAAAGCCACATTTTAGATATCAGCTACATGACATCTTAAATATAGAGAATACAAAGCTCACTTTGAACTTGAATGGGAATTGATTTGCCATTTGAACTCTAAATGACAGATCAAATAGTAAGTTTATTTTGACAAGGTTTTGAAATACTTGTGGCAAAATTTATTAAACCCCTTTTCTCTAAGCTTACTTCTTGATAAATCATGTTGTGTAACTATTGGAAATGCCTGTGTTCTATCACAGGCTTTGTTAAGATGAACAAAGGTTTCTTAAAATATACTAACCAATCAATTCATTAATTCCCCAGATGTTCACTGAGCATCTTCACATGTGCAAAATACTCTTCTAGGCACTGTAGCTACAACAATGTGTGTGCGTGCTCAGTAGTGTCTGACTCTTTACGATCTTTCTGATTGTGCCCACCAGGCTCCTCTGTCCACATGATTTCCCAAGCAAGAATACTGGAGTGGGTTGCCATTTCCTTCTCCAGGGGATCTTCCCAACCCAGGGATCAAACCCGCGGCTCCTGTGGCTCCTGCACTGCAGGTGAATTCTTGAACCACTGAGCAATTAGGGAAGTCCATATATAAAACAAAGATTCAGATAAATTCAAACCTTATGCCTTTGTTTTCTATCGCTCTAAGAACAAAGTACCCACAGATTCAATAGTGTAAACGGAAAAAAACCTTAGAATTTTGTAGGTTGAAAATCCAAGACAGTTGTCACAAGGACAAAATCAGGAAGTTTGTAGGGTACTAGGGAAGGTCAGTTTCCTCCTCCTTCTGATTATTGGTAAAATTCAGTTCCTTATAGTTTTAGGACTGAGAGCCTCATTTTCTTGTTGACTGTCAGCTGAACACTGTTCCCAGCTTCTCCTGGCTGACTGCTCTCTATTTAGCCTGTGGCGCCCTTCTTCCATTTTCAGAGTCGAGTCAGTAATGACAGATCGAAATTCTCTCTAGCCTCTTATCTCTCCTGTCTTTTTCAGTCACATCTCTCTGACCCAGTCAAGAAAGCTTCTCTGCTTTTAAAGCCTCATAAGGTTATACCGGACTCATGCAAACAATCCAGGATAATCTCCCCATCCCCATATCTGTATCCTTAATCACACCTGCAAAATCCGTCTTGCCATGTAAGGTGACACATTCACAGGTTCCAGGAATAGGGCAGGAACATCTTGGCAGCGGTGAGGGGGTTATTCTGTTTACTTATATTCTGACGGCAAAGTTAGGCAATAAAAAACAAGTAAATATGACTTTTTCAAGTAATGGGGAGGAAAGCTGAATCATCTGGATTTCAGGCAACATATAGATGGCAATGAGTTTAACTGAAGAGAGCTAACAAAGGGACTATACAGCAATATGGACAGAGGTAAAGAAACCAACACAGGATGATGAAACACCCAGAAACCAGCAACAGTGGGAAATTATAACCATTCTAAGCCTGATAGACAAGTAAAGAGAACTGTGTTCCTAGAAGAGAGTAAGAACTTGAGCTGTAGGGAGGGTACCACCAGACAGGACCCAGAGGAGAGGCATCATGGCTAAAACAAACTCAAGACATAACGGAAGTAAGGGATAATAAACACCAGGGTCTATCACTTTTTCTACCCTCTGATCTGCCAGTACCCTCAATGGCCAATCGTAGCCAATGACAGAGGGAAAACAAAATCCCGAGAAAGCAAGCCACAAAAATCAGCCTCGAGAGGCATAGAACTTACAGAAGAGATCAGAAAGTGAATTTACAGAGGAGGAAACAAAGAAAATGACTAGCACATAAGTGCTATTTAAAAAAAAGGCGGGGGTTGGGGGAGAGAAAATAAGGGGTTGGGAAAGGAACTGAGATACATTAGAGAAAACAGTTGGGAAAATCTCTCTGAAGAGCAATAAATGAGCAGAGGCCTGAAAGAAGTGAGGAAGTCAGCCATGTAGATGTTTCAGGAAAAGGAATGCCAAGTGCAAAGATCCTAAATATAGGATAGGTCTGTTAGGAACAGAGAGGAGGCCAGGATATTTGGAATAGTGTAAATAAAAGTAAAAAGGGAGGAGGTAAGCTCAAACTGGTGTCAGATCATGTAGAGACTGAAACATTTCAATTTCAATGGGATGACAAACCATTGGACTGTTTTCAGCAGGAGAAAGAAGTGATTTTTTTTAAAGATCATTCTAGGTTTAGAGAATTAACTAGAGGGGGCAAGAGTGAAAGCCGAAAATACCATTCAGGAAGTCACTTAAACAGGCTGTGAACAAGATTGCTGTGGCTTTTAGGCTAAAGTGGTATCAGGGAATGTTACAAGCAGTTATAATATTCAGAATGTATGTGATGATAGAAAAGCCCTGAGCTTATTGATGGATCAGATAATACAGTATGAAGGCAGGAGGAACATCAAAGATACTGTCTGAGTTATGGCCTGAGCAAATGAGAGAATGATGGTTGTGGTGGGTTTGTGTTTTCCTTTAAAATAATTTTAATTGATGCTTGATATGGAGAGGAGGGGGCTTCCCAGTTGCACTCAGTCAACCACTTGGAATGTAAAGTTCAGATACTTTTAATACACTAGAGATGAGGGTCCCTAGAATTTCCTCAGGAAACAATGTGAGGGTCAACAAGGAGGTCTGGCCAGTAGCATCCAAAGTCTTGTTTCAGCTCCCTTTTCACTGCAAGGATCTATATATTTATCTGCTTACATTAGCAGTATTGTTTGGAATTAAACCTAAATCTACTACTTACTACCATGGCTTCTTAGTTATTACATGCTTAATTCCTTTAACCTTCAGCTTTCTAGCCTATTATAATAATTAGGCATCATAACTGTTCTTATCCTATTATCTTATTTCTATGATTAAATTATATAAAATGTACGAAGTTCTAAGGACAGCCCTAGCTCACTGTAAGCATATAATGGAACTTAAGTTTTTATATTTATTTCACATACTGGAATTCTATGATTTTCTTTGAAATAAATAATTCACCAATGGGTACTTAAATATACTGGACACCATTAGCCCACAATCATACACATAATTTTCAAAAACCATAATATTTCTTACTCTCCAAGACACTGAGGCAAACATGAACAGGGAAAACTGACATTTTAGATCTCTCTCTTTTTTTTTTTTACCTTCTATATTATAGGTGGAAAGTGAAATTACTATTACTGACCTTTGTAGAAAAGATACAGTTACTATGAAGGAAAAAAAAAATACTAGGTTTAACAGGTTTAACTTCCATCTTCCTGGCTTCAATTGCTCTGCTGCACATCAGTGTCTGTGAATTAGATATCAAATTGATTTATGCTAAAAAAGTATCACAAATCCAACAATTTAAAACTGAACAAAAGATTTGTTTCCTCTTTACTATCTGTCTCAACACGATTCCAAGCTCAGATGTGGTTCTTCCCAAGCCCCTGCTAACGTGCTGAATTTTACTAAACCTATTAGATTTTCTCCCTATTTTGATTTACAGAGTGCCCTGCCCTCAATTCATTTTCATATATCTAAAGAATCAAAAAGTGCTTCCTGCTTCTGTGTTAACAGAGAAAAAAAAAGAATAAAAAATGATGTTATAAAGTTATAGATAGGAAGTGTTTACTAAGTAAAAACAAGAAGATTAAAAAATATATTTCATATAATAACCCCAACACACACACACACACACACACACACACACATACACACAAAATTCTTTCCCCACCCTCTCTTTTAACAAATAGAAGTTAAAATAAATTTTAGCTTGAGATTTTTAAAAGGGAAACAATGTCAGTATCAAGCATAGAAAATAGTTCTCAATACTGAGTATTAGAGAATGTTGGATAAGATGAGGGCTTAAATTAATACTGGCACCACTGCAATAGGTTGAAAATGCATGAGGAGTAACAAGGAGGAGATGTTAGCTTTACCAAAATGGAGGAGCTATGACGGAAGCTTTGGAAGGACATAGTTTAAGGAAGGGTTATTTGTTCATTTATTTATATTTTTATATTTCAAAATGAAAACACCCTGAATGTTTCTATACATTTAAAGGAACCCATAAAAAGACAGAATTAAAGGTACA
Organism: Cervus elaphus; assembly: GCF_910594005.1. Lineage (NCBI taxonomy): Eukaryota > Metazoa > Chordata > Mammalia > Artiodactyla > Cervidae > Cervus > Cervus elaphus. The sequence continues at coordinate 32,446,806 of NC_057831.1, forward strand.
TGATGATAACAAAGAATTGAATGACCAAGGTTTAAAAATGACAAAACCCACTGAAATGTTGTGAAGTAATTAGCCTCCAACTAATAAAAAAATTTAAAAAAAAAAAAAAAAAAAAAAGATGAGTCAGCAGTTTTGATCCCTGGGTTGGGAAGATTTCCTGAAAAGAAAATGGAAACCCACTCCAATATTCTTGCCTGGGAAATCTCAAGGTCAGAGGAGCATGGTGGGCTAGAGTCCATAGGGTCGCAAAGAGTCAGACACGACTGAGCAACTAAACAACAACTACAACAACATTAGTGCTCTTTATATCTTACGATTCTATTTTGGCAAAACCCCCCACATATCTATTAACTTAATTGTGACTTTTGTTTAAAGAATAGACAAGGAAATGGAAAAAAAAAAAAGAATAGACAAGGATATTTAAAAGGAATCATTTCAGATTTGAAAGCTAAGTCAAAAGAATATACTGGATTGACTGAAAATGGATAGCTTCTGTTAAATGACTTCATAATAGAAGATTTGGTATTTGAAATAACAAACATTTTTAAAGTAAAATTATTATCTTTTATAAACACTTTAAGGAAAATGATACGGTAGTCATTTAAAAAAATTAATACAAACAGTTGGACATTTAAAGTGCTGGCAGCTGCTGGAAACTAGAGGTTAATTGTTGTTGAGGACAAAAATCCCCTTTTATTATAAAGCACCAAGGATAATTTGAAATGGATAACATGGTAAAACTTCAAAAGAAAAATAATTTGACCACCTAGTTTAAATTTGACAGATTCTATGTACCTGCTGGCTGGTGATGAAACATGCTCTAGAATTAATTTTTCCCTGAGGTTATTTATATGCTAAATCTACAGTACTCAATGAATGCTTTTCTATTAATATTTAATTTAGAGCCTTGTTTCTGAATACGGGGAAAAACTAATATGACAAAATGAGGAACACCTTTGCTCCAGAATCAGATAAGCTTGGGTTTAAATCTTGACATCTTTGCTCTGTGACTTTCAGCAATAACTCTAAACCTTAATTTCATCATCCCCAGACTGTTTCTCAAAGGCGGTTCTGAGGATCAAAGGATTAAACTACCACATGAAAAGGACTGCAAGCAGACCCCAGGGCCATGCTAGGCTATCCACAAGCATTAGTTATTTTTGCTGTTGTCATTGTTGACTCGATTCACACACAAATGAGATATTTCTAATTCAGAGATAACAGAAAATGTTAAAATATTTTTAATGGGTGGAGAAGTCTGGGCTCGATGGGGCTTCTGCTGAGAGATTCTACGCACAACAATGAAGAAGGGAAAGTGATATTTAAAACAGGTACCACTGTCCCTGAAGTATCAAAAACAGTGCTCAGAAATGCTCAATTCTTCCCTGAAATGTTACCTTCAAACTATCAGTGACACTGTTAGCTCTACGACAGACTATGTTAGCTGTACCACACAGTGCCACATTGCTTCAGCAGTGTCTGACTCTGTGACCCCATGGACTGTAGCCCTCCAGGCTCTTCTGTCCATGGGATTCTCCAGGCAAGAATATTGGAATGGGTTGCCATGCCCTCCTCCAGGGGATCTTCCCAACCCAGGGATCGAACTCCTGTCTCTTTGCCTTTCCTGCATTGGTAGGCTGATTCTTCACCACTAGCACCACCTAGGAAGACCTAGGTATCCTACTGTTACACCCTAAATGTGCTGGAAAGTTTAATGGACTCCCAGCCCTATTTTCTGCCTCTAGAAGCCTACACTGCTAGAACACACACTATTACCACCATGTTACTCTTCCAAATATGAAATGAGATACTTTACCTTGGGTTTTATTTTCATCTGATAAAACTTTGTTGGCTGGTGAGTCAGAATGAACTAGCATTCTTGCAAAAACCGAATAAAAGCCATTCTTTTAATTGTGCTGTAGGACATTGTTTTACTTCAGGCTTAGCACATAACAGGAGGTAAACAAAATGAGATTAGTCAGGAAAAATCTCTTATCATTAGCAATCCCTAATTATCCAATTTGCAGCTTATTTGGAAAATATTTCTTTCAAGTTAACTGACAGTGTTTAGATTATTCTCTTTAATTAAGGTTGTGGTTATCAATTTTCCTTATTGGCAGCATATATTTGACTGGAATACTCATTTGCTTATTAATTGCTGATTATTTAGTAATTAATTACAGCTTACTTCTATGCAACTAATTATTATGGCTGCTATGAACACTTACTTTTCAGGAACCTAGGAAGATATTTGAAAGTCAAAGTCATAATTCAGGGCTTCTGGGGGATGTCTGAGAAAAAAAGTCCCTTCCTAATACAGATGCTGAGTGTCAGTCTAAAAAGCTACTTGCCCTTTGCAGGTTTGATGCTGGAGCAGCTTCCCACCTCCTAAGGAGAAAGCTTTACAGAATGTCAAATGCGTGAGCTAAATTGTTACAATGATATTTTTTCAGAAACATATACAAAGTGACTCCAAAGCCAAATGAAAGTAACTACATTCACAATTAATGACATTCACAATTTCAAGTACATATTCTATTTTCTATGAGTCTAAAAAAATTTAGGTTTAAATTTCATGGAGTTTTATGGATAAAAATTGAGTTTTAAAAGAGTAAAACTGTTTCCCCTTATAACATAAATACCTTGACCAAGATTTTTGTTGTTGAGTGCATGTCTTTGACAAAAAAAAATCCATAGGGTTTTAAAAATATATTTCAATATGGTTTTTAAAAATCTAGTAAGGCCGCCATAAAAAAGATATTCAACATCATTAGCCATATATTAGCCATTTCTCACCTTGGAAGCCCCTATAAGGCCACAGATCTACTGAATTAGAGCCTCACCCTCATAACCTAATTTACCCTTGCACGCTTGCTGCATTCTGCATTGCTTCAGTCTGTCTGACGCTTTGCGACCCCATGGGCTATACCTCACCAGGCTCCTCTGTCCATGGGATTCTCCAGGCAAGAATACTAGATGAGTTGCCATGCCCTCCTCCAGAGGAGGTTCTCAACCCAGGGATTGAACCTGCTTCTCTTATGTCTCCTGTGTTGGTGGTGGGTTCTTTACCACTAGCACCACCTGGAAAGCCAATTTACACTTAATGCTCTCATAAAAGACCATGTTTACGGATACAGTCACATGGGAGATTAGAACTTCAACATATGAATTTGGTGGGGGTGCAAAATTCAGTCCACACCACCATGAATTCTATTCGGCCACAGAACAACTTGGCTGGTACTTCAGATCGCCATGCTGAATAAAGAAGAACAATCTCAAAAGACTGCATATTTTAAGATTCCATTTATATAATATTCTTAAAATGACAGAATTATAGAGATGAAGAACCAAGTAGTGATTGCCAAGGGTTAGGGTGGTATGTGGGAAGGAATGTCTGGCTATAATACAGTAGCAAAAAGGATCATTTTAAAGAACTCTTCTCTCTTGACTATCTTGGAGGTCACATGAATCTATGCATGTGATAAATGCACTGATAAAATATATACACAGACACATACACAAATGAGTGCATGTGAAACCAGTGAAATCTGAATAAGACAGATTGTATCAGTGTCAATTTTTTTAGTTGTGATATTGTGCTTGGAAAGATTAAGGGCAGGAGGAGAAGGGGACGACAGAGGATGAGATGGTTGGATGGCATCACCGACTCATTGGACATGGGTTTGGGTAGACTCCAGGAGTTGGTGATGGACAGGGAGGCCTGGTGTGCTGTGGTTCATGGGATCGCAAAGAGTCAGACACGACTGAGCGACTGAACTGGAACTATAGTTATGTAAAGTGCTATCACTGGGGGAAACTGGGTGAAGGATATACTCTGTATTATTTCTTACAATTATATGTGAATATAAAATTAAATTTTATTTTAAAAATTCCTAGAAAAATTCTAGTAAGGCAAATTTTAATGTCAAGTTAGGCAATAGAATGGTTGTGGTTTTTATATAAGATCCTATAATGATAGCTCCATATTTTATCATCAGTTCTAAACTTTTCAAAGTTTAAAATCTGTAAGTAAGTATGGGCTCTGCCTTTCTTGATTGCATGTCTATTTTTCCTTCCTTTTTTCCTGGAGTAAGGATTGGAGGGAAGGAGAGATGTTAAGATAAAATGAGCTATAAATTCCAGCTCCTAAGAAAGATGAGACCCCTCAGCTTTTAATCTACTATAGTTCCAATATGTTCTGTAATAAATTCTCAGTTCCGAACATATAGTATGCACTTTAAAGAACAGGTCTTGTTTTTCACTGTGATATAAATGGACAAGGCTTTCATGAATCTGTCCTTGAAATTTGGTAATAGAAATTTATAGGATTAATTTTATAAGTAGTCTCTTAAATACATCAAGAAAATCAATGGTTCTAACCAGGTTACCTACCCATACTTATATATGTGTATACACATACACACACACACACACACACGCACACACACATATATATAAATTATGCCTTAATTTTTAGGCAATAAAATTCTCCTTCTAACTCTTTAACAGAGCCATGGGTGTAAAAAAATGAACTGTTTTTAAGAATAGAAAAATATTTTCTGCTTGAAATATGCCTCATTTATAATTAGTGATGTTTTCTTACAAGAGAGAAATTTGGCAGAGCAGTATTAAATCACTGAACTGAAAAAAATGAGAATACAATGGATTTTTTAAGATGCAATTCAAAAAAAAAAAGATGCAATTCAAATCTTCAATCTAATTTTCAGTTAACTTTATTTTTCTTAAACTTAAGCAGATTGGATCAGTCCTTCTGGGACTCATTTGGTCCTGGTGCAGTTAAAGCTTCCCTTTTCTCTTAGTTTCTTTAAAATATCAGTCTGCTTTCTTCAATATAGCTACAAATCTTTATTTATTTGTTTTGGAATTAATTTGTTCACAAGTCTATGAGACCATTTGTGCTATAACACTTTTGTTTTAATTTTTTTTTTTTTTACAAGTCTTGCGGAATTTATTTTTAATTTAGTCCATTTTATTTTATTTTATTTATTTATTTTTTAATTTTTTTTTATTATTATTATTTTTTTTTCCAGTGGGTTTTGTCATACATTGATATGAATCAGCCATGGATTTACATGTATTCCCAATCCCGATCCCCCCTCCCACCTCCCTCTCCACCCGATTCCTCTAGGTCTTCCCAGTGCACCAGGCCCGAGCACTTGTCTCATGCATCCCACCTGGGCTGGTGATCTGTTTCACCATAGATAGTATACATGCTGTTCTTTTGAAATATCCCACCCTCACATTCTCCCACAAAGTTCAAAAGTCTGTTCTGTATTTCTGTGTCTCTTTTTCTGTTTTGCATATAGGGTTATCGTTATCACCTTTCTAAATTCCATATATATGTGTTAGTATGCTGTAATGTTCTTTATCTTTCTGGCTTACTTCACTCTGTATAATGGGCTCCAGCTTCATCCATCTCATTAGGACTGGTTCAAATGAATTCTTTTTAATGGCTGAGTAATATTCCATGGTGTATATGTACCACAGCTTCCTTATCCATTCATCTGCTGATGGGCATCTAGGTTGCTTCCATGTCCTGGCTATTATAAACAGTGCTGCGATGAACATTGGGGTGCACGTGTCTCTTTCAGATCTGGTTTCCTCAGTGTGTATGCCCAGAAGTGGGATTGCTGGGTCATATGGCAGTTCTATTTCCAGTTTTTTAAGAAATCTCCACACTGTTTTCCATAGCGGCTGTACTAGCTTGCATTCCCACCAACAGTGTAAGAGGGTTCCCTTTTCTCCACACCCTCTCCAGCATTTATTGCTTGTAGACTTTTGGATAGCAGCCATCCTGACTGGCGTGTAATGGTACCTCATTGTGGTTTTGATTTGCATTTCTCTAATAATGAGTGATGTTGAGCATCTTTTCATGTGTTTGTTAGCCATCTGTATGTCTTCTTTGGAGAAATGTCTGTTTAGTTCTTTGGCCCATTTTTTGATTGGGTCATTTATTTTTCTGGAATTGAGCTGCAGGAGTTGCTTGTATATTTTTGAGATTAATCCTTTGTCTGTTTCTTCATTTGCTATTATTTTCTCCCAATCTGAGGGCTGTCTTTTCACCTTGCTTATAGTTTCCTTTGTAGTGCAAAAGCTTTTAAGTTTCATTAGGTCCCATTTGTTTAGTTTTGCTTTTATTTCCAATATTCTGGGAGGTGGGTCATAGAGGATCTTGCTGTGATTTATGTCGGAGAGTGTTTTGCCTATGTTCTCCTCTAGGAGTTTTATAGTTTCTGGTCTTACATTTAGATCTTTAATCCATTTTGAGTTTATTTTTGTGTATGGTGTTAGAAAGTGTTCTAGTTTCATTCTTTTACAAGTGGTTGACCAGTTTTCCCAGCACCACTTGTTAAAGAGGTTGTCTTTTTTCCATTGTATATCCTTGCCTCCTTTGTCAAAGATAAGGTGTCCATAGGTTCGTGGATTTATCTCTGGGCTTTCTATTCTGTTCCATTGATCTATATTTCTGTCTTTGTGCCAGTACCATACTGTTTTAATTTTTATTTTTTTTCTATTCAAATCCTTTGTTCATTTTATTTATTAATTTTTTCATTTATTTTTATTAGTTGGAGGCTAATTACTTTACAATATTATAGTGGTTTTTGCCATACATTGACATGAATCAGCCATGGATTTACATGTGTTCCCCATCCTGAACCCCCCTTCCACCTCCCTCCCCATCCTATCCCTCTTTTTAAAATTAGATATTACTTTTCCAGAAGTAGCTCTCATTATTTTCCCCAGAAATGTCCCCTATATTAAATACCACCAACCTAATAGCCTCACCCTATCAAAATCAATGACAATGACAACAGAGCTTATGGTATTAAACACCACAAAGTTTTCAGATATGGCAGCTGCAATTTAAACTCTGGGAGAATTTAAGTTGAAAGTCTCATATGACATACATTTTTAAACTTTTAACATTAAGAGAAAGGCTACTGACCGGAGGTCATGAAGAGCTATCACAGCTCAGTTTGACCCAAATCTGTGTAATAGCATCATTAAGCAGACAGAAAATATCTATTACCCTAAATAGTCTGCTGGGAGGTAAGTCACCAAGACATAATTAAGTAAGAATCTAGTAATTTTCCAATTAATAAATCAATTTCAAAACTATATAAAGTAAGATAACAGAATTCTTTACTAACACCTCAGGTCATGTGAAGCTATGATTATGTGACCACTGAAAGAACTGTGAACTATATTGTGAAGTATTTAAATTGAATTCCCTTTTACTACTAATCAATTATATAATCCTGAGCAAGGCACTGGGAGGTATTGAGAATTGCTTAGTTTATGTGATACACTATTTTCTCCCCCCCTGACCTCCCTGTCATCATAAACCTGCTCTTACCATAGTCTTCCACTGTGTAAGTGTTGATTGATGGGATCTGAGGTGGAGAGTATAATCAGTCAACAAATATTTATTTACCAGGCAGTGTTTTAGGACAAAATTAACACAATACATGTGTTAACAGAGCTTACAGTCAAGTGAGATGTCAAGAAAATAGATAATATAAACACATAGGAAAAACTGCCATTTTAATCATGGTAGTCAGGAAAGTCCTCACTGAGAACATGACATTTAAGCAAAGACTGGAGGGAAGCAATAGAGTGAGCCACACAGACTTCTCAGGGAGAACATTTAAGTCAAGAGGAAGAACCACAAACTGAGAATGCAGTCAACATGTGCAATAAACAGCAGAAAGTTCGTGTGGCTGCAACCAAGTAAACAAGAAGAAAGGTTTTATGATTAGAAAGGTAATAGGTGGGCTATAGATAATACAGAACTTTGTAGAACATTGTATATAATCTCAGTTTTAATAGAAGTGAGATAGGAAACCTGACCAGAGAAATGACATGATCTGACTTAAAATTTTAAAAGATGATTCTGTTTTCTATACAGAGAATAGGCTATAGGGAACATGAACAGATACAGAGATATGGGTAATCTAGGCAAGAGAAAATGGCAGTTTGGCTTAGATGATAGTGACTGAAAGACTGAACAGCCATCACATTCTGTATGTTGTTGGGAAGTAAAGCTACATGGAATTGTTATTGGACTGGATATGGGTGTGTACAATGGAGATGGTTAGAGATGGCCATCATAGAGTCATGTCAAGAATAGAGATAAATCAAACATGACTTTGAATCAAAGACTTCAAAGTGGAGATATGCAACAGGCAATTGAACATGTAAGCAATTCAGAGGAGGAATGTGAGCTGAAAATAATTGCCCAAAGCTGAGTCAATCATATTCTCTTTCCTGTGAACTGGATTTATGACACAGGAACTGATCCTGGTTGACACTAGAGTTTGACACATAGAGCTCAGGTCAGAATAAAAGCGGTGAAAGTGTTAGTTGCTCAGTCATGTCTGACTCTTTGTGACCCCATGGACTATAAACCTCCAGGCTCCTCTGTCCATGGAATTCTCCAGGCAAGAACAGTGGATTAGCTAACCATTCCCTTCTCCAAGGGATCTTCCCAACCCAGGGATCAAACCTGGGTCAATAAGAATATGCATTGCAGGCACATTCTTTACCATCTGAGCCACTAAGGAAGCCCTTGGGTCAGAATAAGTGCCTTCAAAACACACACACACACACACACACACACACACAAAAAAAAAAAACCTACCAAAAGAAAGAAGAAAAACAGATGCACAGCTATGATGTAAATACAAATCCAGAGGAACACCAAATGATGTCCAGTGATCTAACAGACTTTCTTATAATTAGATTCCATGATTCATGATAATAATAAATAGGCCATGTGAAGTTTTCTTTCCTTTAAACCAAATATCGCAAATAAATAAAACACTATACAAGGTTGCAATGAGGATTAAATTAGACAATGCATGTTAAAAACTCTAAACTTTAAAAAAAAAACATGAACTTGTAATATATACTACTTAAAAGTAGTTGAAAAATGCTGAGAAGTAAAACTGACTTGCAGGATTATATGTGCCATTTAAAATAAAGTAATAGAAAGTCACTGCTTTCTTTTTCACGTTTAACTTATGTTATAATACAGACTTTTAAATATGGTGAGATATTATGTACTTACAAAAACATTTAAAGTCATTTGAGTCCTTCAGTGAGAATTGTTATAGATAACTCAGGAACGGCCTGGATTGTTTTCTTGATCCCTGTGATTATATTTAACTGAAATTTGCCTGTAGATGCCAAGTAACAGAACCCATTTTTCTTTGAAAATGTCTGAGAAGCTCAAGTAACAGTAAACTATTAGATACAAATGGGTACATGGACCTTTTACCATAAAAGAGGCTTTATCATCTTAAATCTTATACTGACTATTTCTAACAACTGAAAAATAACTTCTCCTCTACTTCTGTGATATAAAAAATGCTTTAAGAGTGGTTTTCTCTTTATACAGACAATATACACATACTGATAAAATATTGTTTTTAGGCATAAATTATAACAAAAAATAAATCAGTGATTTAAAAGTCCACTAAAAACTTTTATCACCTGAAGAAGGTGTGTTACAGTCCATGGGGTTGCAAAGAGTCAGACACAACTGAGTGACTGAATTGAACATTATATTTTTAGTTTTGTTATCTACAATATCCCTACATTAGCGCTTGTCTATATTTGATTATTTCTGAAAAAATATAAAGCAATTAAATATTGCATACATTGGAGTTAATTTGTTATATAAATAAGAAACAGGAATCATGACACTAAAATAAAATCTTGGTAAAACTGAATATCGTATCTATGAGCCCCATTTGTATGTTAAATTATACATAGCTATCTTTACATGCATTTCAGAGGAATACTGGTAGTATTAGTAATAGTTTTCAAAATAATTAACATATTTCAACTGGGAATAAAATTACAATAAAGACATATTTCTTGTTATTGTGCTTAAAAAGACAATAAATCTTTTACTTTTTTTTTTTTTCAGGCACAACAAATTTTATGGTGTGTGTGTGTATGTGTATGTATTTTTCCTTGTAAAAAAGAAAATGATTCTGGAAAACAATGTAACTTGAGAGAACGAATACAATACACATATTTGTATTCGTGTGCTTTTCAGAAAGTAGCCCTTGAGGCCATTGAATGATACTCTCGGCATTATCAGAAATATATAAGTGATCCTCTGGTTTTTATAGATTGAAAACTGACCTAGAACCAAAAAGATAGATGAAATAATATGGGTCTTTTATTTTCTTAATCGTTATCATCCAGTGTTCTGTGCTCATCCTCAGTCGTGTCTGACTCTGCGATCCCATGGACTGCAGCCCACCAGGCTCCTCTGTCCATGGGATTCTTCAGGCAAGAATGCTGGAGTGGGTAGCCATTTCCTCCTCCAGGGACTCTTCCCCACCCAGGGACTGAACCCCCATCTCCTGCGCCCCCTGCACTGCAGGTGAATTCTTTACCCTTGAATCACATGGAAGCCCCAGTGTCCTTTTACTCAGAGTCCAACTGAAGCAGCTTTCACCAGGGTACAACAGAACACATTTATAGAATAAAATTTGTTGACCTAAGAAATAGCCTGGAAAAGACCCTGATGCTGGGAGGGATTGGGGGCAGGAGGAGAAGGGGACGACAGAGGATGAGATGGCTGGATGGAATCACTGACTCGATGGGCATGAGTTTGAGTAAACTCTGGGAGTTGGTGATGGACAGGAAGGCCTGGCTGTGCTGCGATTCATGGGTTGGACACGACTGAGCAACTGAACTGAACGGAACTGAAGAAATAGCCATGGTGACCATATTTATACAAACATGCACATAAAATCCGACTTCTTTAGAGATAAGTATATTCAGTCTTATCTTTCTCTCCTCCTAGCCTCCACTTAACCTGTGAGATCCAAAGTTTAAGATGAAGAATCTATTTTCCTATTCAAATAGCAAAGGAGTAGTTAAAATAGTCACTGTAATTGCCTGTATTTAAAATTAATATTTAAAATAAATATTTGCTATTCACTATTTATGTAAATAAACTAGCTTGAATTCTGTGATTCACTAGCAGGAGTGCATTCTGCTGGCAGTGATCACATTTTGCTTATCTGTCTGCTCACTCTTCTAGCTGGCTAGCTATATACACATACACACATTTGTGGGATGATTTCTTGAGGTAAGGCCTAGCTAACAGTGATAAAAATCAACTGAAACAAACTGTTTTATGAAACTAAATTTAATTATGAAATTTTTGAATAATGTTTTTTTATAGTGAATTTAAAATATTTACAAAGGTTGACTGAATATGAACTAAACTGCCATATACCCTCACTTGACTTCATCAAATACCCACTCGAGGCAGTCTTGATCATGTGAATATACTCATGCACTCACCACTGTTAATTACTTAGAAACAAGGCTCAGAAATCATATCATTTCATTCATAAATTTCTCAAGAAGTACTTCTTAAATATTAGGACTTCTAAAAATAATCCCAATATAAAGGTTATACCTAGAAATAATAATCCCTTCAAATCATCACATTTTGAGTAAATATTCAAATTTTCAGATAACTCATCACACACATAATTGCTATAGTTCATTTGTTTGAATCAGTATCCAAATAAGCTACATGCTCTGCTCTGTGTTAGATTTTTAAAAATCTGTTATAATCTTTAGACTTATCCTCCATCTCTCTTTTGTCTTTTTTTTTTTTTTTTATTAGTTGGAGGCTAATTACTTCATAACATTTCAGTGGGTTTTGTCATACATTGATATGAATCAGCCATAGATTTACACGTATTCCCCATCCCGATCCCCCCTCACACCTCCCTCTCCACCCGATTCCTCTGGGTCTTCCCAGTGCACCAGGCCCGAGCACTTGTCTCATGCATCCCACCTGGGCTGGTGATCTGTTTCACCATAGATAGTATACATGCTGTTCTTTTGAAACATCCCACCCTCACCTTCTCCCACAGAGTTCAAAAGTCTGTTCTGTATTTCTGTGTCTCTTTTTCTGTTTTGCATATAGGGTTATCGTTACCATCTTTCTAAATTCCATATATATGTGTTAGTATGCTGTAATGTTCTTTATCTTTCTGGCTTACTTCCCTCTGTATAATGGGCTCCAGTTTCATCCATCTCATTAGGACTGATTCAAATGAATTCTTTTTAATGGCTGAGTAATATTCCATGGTGTATATGTACCACAGCTTCCTTATCACAGAAATCCCTTGCATTCCTATATACTAACAATGAAAAAACAGAAAGAGAAATTAAAGAAACAATACCATTCACCATTGCAACAAAAAGAATAAAATACTTAGGAGTATATCTACCTAAAGAAACAAAAGACCTATACATAGAAAACTATAAAACACTGATGAAAGAAATCAAAGAGGACACAAACAGATGGAGAAACATACCATGCTCATGGATTGGAAGAATCAATATTGTCAAAATGGCTATTCTACCCAAAGCAATCTATAGATTCAATGCAATCCCTATCAAGTTACCAACGGTATTTTTCACAGAACTAGACCAAAGAATTTCACAATTTGTATGGAAATACAAAAAACCTCGAATAGCCAAAGTAATCTTGAGAAAGAAGAATGGAACTGGAGGAATCAACCTGCTGGACTTCAGACTCTACTACAAAGCCACAGTCATCAAGACAGTATGGTACTGGCACAAAGACAGAAATATAGATCAATGGAACAGAATAGAAAGCCCAGAGATAAATCCACGAACCTATGGACACCTTATCTTTGACAAAGGAGGCAAGGATATACAATGGAAAAAAGACAACCTCTTTAACAAGTGGTGCTGGGATAACTGGTCAACCACTTGTAAAAGAATGAAACTAGAACACTTTCTAACACCATACACAAAAATAAACTCAAAATGGATTAAAGATCTAAATGTAAGACCAGAAACTATAAAACTCCTAGAGGAGAACATAGGCAAAACACTCTCCGACATAAATCACAGCAAGATGCTCTATGACCCACCTCCCAGAATATTGGAAATAAAAGCAAAACTAAACAAATGGGACCTAATGAAACTTAAAAGCTTTTGCACTACAAAGGAAACTATAAGTAAGGTGAAAAGACAGCCCTCAGATTGGGAGAAAATAATAGCAAATGAAGAAACAGACAAAGGATTAATCTCAAAAATATACAAGCAACTCCTGTAGCTCAATTCCAGAAAAATAAATGACCCAATCAAAAAATGGGCCAAAGAACTAAACAGACATTTCTCCAAAGAAGACATACAGATGGCTAAAAAACACATGAAAAGATGCTCAACATCACTCATTATCAGAGAAATGCAAATCAAAACCACAATGAGGTACCATTACACGCCAGTCAGGATGGCTGCTATCCAAAAGTCTACAAGCAATAAATGTTGGAAAGGGTGTGGAGAAAAGGGAATCCATCTCTCTTTTGTTTATTCCCTACCCTTGCATTTACTGTTGGTGGTGATGGTGGTGTCACAGAAAAACCCGGATCTATTTTCAAAGAGGAACACTAAGTTAAACATATTCAGAGAAAAGCATTCAAGATGGAAAATGAATTTTTTAAACAGTGTTATGAGAATGATTAAAAACTTAAAAAATAAAAGCCAAGATATCAGCAGACTCAGATGGATTTGATGGCTGTCTTCAAACACTTCAATTTCAAAATAAAAATTAGCGCCATGGAATAGGGCAATGAAGGGAATCTGTTGGGAGACTGATATATATCAGTATACATGTGTTAGTCACTCAGTTGTGTCTGACTCTCTGAGAGCCCATGGACTGTAGCCTGCCATGTTCCTCTGTCCATGGAATTCTCCAGGCAAGAATACTGGAATGGGTTGCCATTTCCTTCTCCAGGGGATCTTCCCAACCCAGGGATTGAACCCAGGTCTCCTGCATTGCAGGCAGATTCTTTTACCACTGAGACACCAGGGAAGCCCCTATCAATATAACTGTTTCACAACTACATCCATCAAAAGAGGAATCAAGTGCCTCTAAAGTATCAATCTTTATCACTGAAGCAATTCCAGTATGTCATAGAATTTCTTTTAAAATAATGAAAAACAATAATTTTTGGCTGTGTCTCAGACACATAAAGTTAGAATCCAGGCAAACTTTATGTTCCCTTTTTAACGCTATTAATACTTTTTCTTCTTGTTCTTGTTTTTGTGCATCCATGACTTGTGCCCCTACCAGGCACATGCATATACACACAATGATCAAATTAGTTGCAGTGGTAAATGGATAGTATTAAAGCTCTTCCCCTCTCTCGATTTATTTGAATTCCATATTCAAGTCTCATAAAGGAACATCTGATTAGTGGAATTCAAATTATCTAGCACCCAATGAGTTAACAAAGTGGTTTGAATTGTCAAATCAGACTCACATGAATCAGAGACACTACTCAGGGGGAAAACAGGCATAATTTAAAGGATACAGACAGTGAAAAGCCTGAGACCACGCAGAGAGAGAGAACCTGACATCAAGGGCCGCTCCCCAGGGCTTTGCTTCCCATGTCAGAGAAGCACCTCTGGTCAGAATAGATAAGGTCTCCAAGGAAAGGCTCCCCACAGCAGTGAGTGTGTAACTTCTGAAATACCTTCTTTTTATACTCCAGATAGTTCTGTTCCTTACAGATTGCCATTGCCTTACAGACACAGGGTTATATTTACTAAAGTTACAGGATCCTTAGCTAGGGCATCATGCTGAGAGCATTTCAGATGTTGGCGAGGGTGTGGAGGAAAGCGAACCCTTGTGTCTTGTTGGTGGGAATGTAAATTGGTGCAGCCTGTAGAAAACAGTATGGTAGGTCCTCAAATAACTAAAAATAAAACTACCATATGATCCACCTAGTCCACTCCTGGGTATATATCTGAAGAAAACAAAAACACTGATTTGAAAATAGGTATGTACAACAATGTTCAAAGCAGCATTATTTACCATAGCCAAGATATGGAACCAGCCTAAATGTACATCAGTAGGTGAATGGATAGAGAAGATGCATGTACACATACACACACACACACATACACACAATGGGATACTACTCAACCATAAAAAAGAATGAACTCTTGTTTTGCAACAACATGGATGAACGTGGAGGGTATTATGCTTACTGAAGTAAATCAGAGAAAATGTATGTTATCACTTATATGTGGAATCTACAAATTAAAACAAAGGGATATGGCAAAAAAGAGTTGGACTCAAATATAGAAAACGAATTAGTGATTACCAGTGGAGAGGTAAGGATTAGGGGCAAGATGGAGGTAGGTGATTAAGAGGTACAAACTACTATGTATAAAATAAATAAGCTACAAGAATATATAGTACAACAGAGGGAATATAGCCAATATTTTATAACTATAAATGAAGTATAACCTTTAAAAACTGTGAGTTACTGTGTTGTACATCTGAAACTCTATATAATTTTGTACATCATCTATACCTCAATAAAGATAAATGACAAAAAAATTAAGAAGAAACACTGGAGATTGACATTGAAATGTTTAGGTAGCATATTGCACTCCATTATAATTTTTCTGTTTATTTATCTAGGTTAGTGTTTAAAGCTCCAATTCTGTCTCTTTCAATGTGGACAATCAGGGAGGCAGCAGCCTGTATGCATCATACTCACCTTTCATTTCCTCCTTTCACCTAAAAGATATAATTATCATTTTACTGCACTGTACTATTTTAATTGTCTATACCATACGTTTTACCATTTTGTCATAAAAGCTCCTCTATTTTGCTAGTATCCTCCACTTTTAGTATTGTAACAGTATAGACATCCAATGCAATATTTGTTGAGCAAAAGCAAATGACATTCCTCCAAATTTAAGTGCTTAAGGTTCTGGTTCCTTTTTGTGGTTCAAATAGGTGGTTTGGAGCATCCATCAATCTTCCAAGTTTTAACAAATGCCTCTGGGCTACACAATACTTTTAATTAAAGAGAACAATTTTAATTGTAGAATATTCATTATATCAGGCTGCTACCGATTGTTAATAAGGCGCAGTTCTGACAGGAAAGAGCAGACACCAAGAGAGAGGGACTGCACAAAATTAAAATAACCTGCTTCATGCCTTCTCCACTGGGGCTGTGCTCTTAGACAAGCTTCTTTGGAAATCACTTAATAGGCAAAGTTTCTCAGTTCTCTTTCTCTGTCATCAACAGTTCTTTCTTCATCATGTACTTTCCCCAGTTTCACTGCTGCAAGACACTCCAAAGAAAAGTGGGGAGAGGTAAATGATGAAGAAGATTCTAAGAACTCTACCACCCTTAGTCTCAGATTCATGTTATAGCCTTAGAGGTCCTTTACTTAAAAAGCCTGTCATTGACTATATTCAGCACTTCTTCCCATGCTTCTGGCCTTATCATCTCCTGGCAATGATGATTTATAGGAGAAGACCACAACTTACTAAGATGTGACCCTCTCTTTTTCCTGCTTCTTCTGACTGTAGTAAGTTGTGGGGTCCTAGGACTCAGTTAATGCAGATCTGCATGATCAGTATCCTCCTAGGTAATAATAAAAAAGTAGCAAAAACAGAGTACCTTTTATTTCACTGCACTTGCTATGTATCAGACACAGTGTGAAGCCCTTTTCTAGGAATTACCTCATTTAGTCATTCCAACAATTATGTGAGGAAGTTATTATCTCTATTTTCTAGATGAAGAAAGAGCCTTCAGAGAAATAAAAAAAAAAAAAAACAACACTTTTTCACGGTCTCTTGCTGAGCAAAGATTTGAACAATGGTGTGTGAAGTAACGCTACCCACATTCTCAGCTAATGTCATTTTTGCCTCTCTAGAAAAAAGCTCTATATCTACTTTCTATATATGTTACTTTCCTGAACACATCAATATGAGGCTCATGTGAATTAGAGAACCACAGTCAAATCTACCTTATCTCTTCCAACTGCCATATAAGTCTTTGTGTTCTGACAATGGAAACAAAAGTCACTCTGCCTTTTCTAAATGTTTTCTCTAAAACTAAAACTGAAAACTCAATGGGAAAAATAAAGCAGTTTTTCATCACTTTCCTCCCAAAGCTAGAGTCCTCAATCAAGGATAACCAATATTTTCTTTTTTCCCCTACAGTCCTTTTGACATTATTAAAGTCAACATAGAGTATAATAAAATTTGACTTCTCTCTAACCTTATTTCCAGACTAATTTAGGGTGGGCAAAATCAGAGAAGCATAAAATTTTAAAGGTCCTAATTTTGCTCTTAAATTAAAAAAAAGAAAAACAACTCTATATTTTATGATTATCTCAGCTATATTAAAAAAAATTATTCCCAAGAGTAAGACTTGTTATATTCTGAGTTTAATTTGTCTTATAATAAAGCTTAGAGACTTTTCTCATGCCACTACCTAGTGCTGTGATTCTTAATAAACTTACTGATTAGATTTGATCTTCTCTCTCATGGATAGTAGAATCCTATCAGGGTTATCTATGTCCAAAAGTCATGCCCTTAAAACCTATTTATGCTCCCCATAATAATTCCTGTTTAGCCATCCATATTGTCTAATTTTTTCCATTTATCTTCTTTTCTAAATTGCCCTCCTTGTTTGAGCTTGGTTTTCATCTCCCACTCACCTCTCATTTAGTCAGAATATACAGAGCCCCTACTATATGTCAGGTATAGTAAACAAATCCAAATTCCTGCCTGACAAACATATAGTCTACAGGCAAATACAGATACCTAGGCAATGATAAACCAATGTGTGATGAGTAGTAGTAGCGAGAATATTACATAAGGAGAGATCTGGATTCCATGGCATAACATCTACGTCAGTCTATGGTGGTGGTGATTTAGTCACTTAGTCATGTCCAACCCTCGTGACCCCAGGAGCCCACCAGGCTCCTCTGTCACATGAGGTTTCCCAGGCAAGAACTCTGAAGTTGATTGCCATTTCCTTCTCCAGGGGATTCTTCCCGACCTAGGGATTGAACACATGTCTCCCACATTGTAGGCAGAGTTCTTTACTGCTGATCCACCTTGGAAGGACCACTTCAATCTATAAATCTGCATCATTCCCTTTGAGCATAGTTACTGGTCACCTCAAACTCAATTCTTACATTATTTCCAGTACCAGACACGTTAAAGGAACATTTGCAAATATCTGAGCTATTTAGTCATAGTCTATTCTTTCTCCCCAAATATATTTTCCAGAGCTACTCTAGAGGAATAAATAGCTACTGCTAGTGAAGTTAGCATGACATCCTTTCAGGCAATTAAAATGTCATATGGTTTTACTTCTTTTGGCCAATAATTGAATGGCTAGCTCTTCTCATTGAAAACAAAGCTCTAAGAAATATTTCTTTTGAATTGCTTCTATATCTCTTTTTCAAAATAACATATATTGGATTTTTGTTTATTAAATACTTTTTAAAGTAAAGCAAAAGAGTAAAATAAAAAAGCCATTCATAATCCTACTACCTTGAGACAACCACTATTGATATTTGGGTCTATATACTTTCAGCATAATTTTAGATGAATACATGTAAAAAATTTAACAGAGAAAATGCAGTCACACTATTGATTCTATACATTCACACATATTCTGCATACAAATTTAGATTATACATCTTGATTGAAAAATGCTAATGCTAATCCTAAAATAGGTGTTTAGAACATAGGAATTATGAGTATGTATTTCCCAAAAATCTGACATTTTGATGAAAGAGGAAGAATGCTTCGAGATGAAATTAAAGTGAATTCATAAAACAGAAAGCACCAGCTTGCAAAGAGTTGCTAAAAGTCTTGTGTTCTAGAGAAGGCAATGAGTAGCTTTTTATCCCTGTGTGGGCCAGGGTGAATGAATCCTAGCCCTTTTCTTTTCTTTCCTTTAACCTTTGCTGGCATCCAATATTGTGCCTTGAGCTGTCTCATATTGCTTCTTGGATGTGCCATCATTTTTTTTTTTATCTGACCATGATGAAGATGGAAATCCTCGTAGTCCTTCAAATTCTTACTTATTCCAAATAACAGGTAAAGTTATCATCCTTTCTAGTATATTCTTCTCCAGACAGTGAGTGTTAAATGTGAGAGCATTTTAAGAAATTCTAGAGGCAAGGTTTATGTGTCACAGACAAAACAATACAAGATTGAGTACGCACCCATAAAATAAATCCATTAATCCAGATGCATAATGATAGACTATGGGTTTCTATGTCTACAGGCAATATTTCTACAGACCATAAAAATAACTTAAAAGGAATATATAAACCTACACAACCATTTAAAGAAAACAAGCAGAAAGTTCATAAGCTGAAGCACAGAATTTCTATTCTTCTAACATGTGCTACCTTATTTAAATTTCAACAAGTTGAGAAAACTACTGCTTGGTAAGCAGGCATGATTCTTATTATTTTAAAGGAGTTCCTGTGTCACCAAGAGAAAAGATCTAAAGTTGTTCCTGATTTAGTTAACTAAAACTTCCAAAAGAAATACATGTAAATAAGTATTTCATTAAATACTGACTTTACAGTCAATATTTATATATGGTAAAATGGTTACTTTACAGTTCTGATAAAATTGTTCCTTCATCAGTCTGCCTAAGATTTTTTTTTATATTTTTTTTATTCTGTGGTATTTAGAGATCAAATTTTTAAAATCAACAAAAAATAAGGAGGGCTTGCCTGAAATAAGTTGTTTTCTATCATGTGGATGCTAACATGGTGACTATGCGAACAATACCAACAGGCCTGTGGCAGAGAAAACAATGTATTGTAAATCTTCCCTAGAAATGCTAGGAAGATCATTCCACCAAAATACATTAGAAGTTGGTTAAACTGTGCTGATAAGCAAAATAAAAGCTGAAATGTCTTAAAAACTAAAATTAGAGAGATTTTTAAAAATAATTAAAAAGAATTACAAATAACTATAGGTATAAATGAGAACAACTTGAAGGAAGAAATTGGTTAATTCACAAATATTTTTCAGTCTCAATAAGTATAATTTATTCTGCTAACACTGCAAAAAAGAGGAATTTATTACTACAACTTTAAAAATAAAACCTATAAGGTAAACTGGCACTGGAGACAGAAAGCAAAGTTTCAGTAACATTAAAAAAAATGACTTAATCTTTTTTTATTGTTGTTTTGTTTTTTACTCCTCCCAGAGCTTGGGAATGAATCTAGTGATTAGTTTTCAGTCTTTCATGGTGTATAGTCCAAGGATCAAAAGAGTCCTAATCACCTGGTAAGTTGTTAAACATATAAATTCCCATGTGTAGCAAATTATTTAACAATGATTTAGGAAAGCTATAATAAAAATAAGGCATAATTCAGTAATTGGGAACTCAAATTTCTTCCAAAGGGCAAATTTCTTTGCTAAGAAAGCAGTGAGCTATGCTCATTTCCGAACTCCAGTAATGATGAAAGATATGAAGAAATTCAGCAAAAGTCAAAGAGATGATTAAAGGTTGAAACATTAGGTTTCTGCTCTAACCATGGAAGTTAAAGACAAAGTCATACCTATGTTACATGATTTTTACGAGGTCAGAAGTTCTGCTGTGCTTTAAAAAAGTTCTCTCTCACTGCCTCCTCCCCTCCCTCCCTCAAATGCAAAATGATTGTACTACTTTTTTTTTTTTTTAACTTTTGTCTTGCCCTGTGAACTTTCCCCATTAAAATAGGAGAAATTTTTGTTAAGACTTTAAAAAAAATGATAACTATTCCATATACTAGTGCTGCAGTTCCCCATATAGCCATTAGCCTTACCTGCCGCAGAGTATTTCCCCTGTGGGCTGTCCTGCTGTGGAGCCTGATACTGCTAGCATATGAATTCTTTGTTTAGACTGAGCTAGTTTTTTACAGCTGGGGGATTTTCTTCTTGGCCATTTAGCAGTGTTACTATTTTGGAGCGGCCCAATAGTATTTCTCAAACCTTAATGTGTATAGATATCACCTGGGGATCTTGTTCACAGCTCAATAAATCAAGTTGGAGCCCAAAGACATGCATCTCCTGCTAGTTCCCAGGTGAGGCTGATATCTCATCTACAGTCCACACTAATGTACATTCACTTATCAGCTCACAGTTTATTAACAACAGCTTCTATCAGAGAAGACATTCCTACAGGATCAAGGATAAGATCCATTAAAGAGGGCTAATAAATATCTTAATCAGGGACAATAAAATGGAGTCACCCTAAAGGGGTGACTTTAATCAGAGTATGTGAACTGAGAACTTCCAGATGTTCAAGATGGATTTAGAAAAGGCAGAGGAACCAGAGATCAAATTGCCAACATCCACTGGATTATAGAAAAAGCAAGAGAGTTCCAGAAAAATATCTACTTCTGCTTTATTGACTATGCCAAGGCCTTTGACTATGTGGATCACAACAAATTATGGAAAATTCTTCAAGAGATGGGAATACCAGACCACCTGACCTGCCTCCTGAGAAATGTATATGCAGGCCAAGGAGCAACAGTTAGAACCAGACATGGAATACCTTACTGGTTCCAAATTGGGAAAGGAGCACATCAAGGCTGTATATTGTCACCCTGCTTATTTAACTTATATGCAGAGTACATCATGGGAAATGCCAGGCAGGATGAAGCACAAGTGGGAATCAAGATTGCTGGGAGAAATATCAACAACCTCAGATATGCAGATGACACCACCCTTATGGCAGAAAGCGAAGAACTAAAGAGCCTCCTGATGAAAGTAAAAGAGGAGAGTGAAAAAGTTGGCTTAAAACTTAATATTCAAAAAAACTAAGATCATGGCATCTGGTCCAATTACTTCATGGCAAATAGATGGAGAAACAATGGAAACAGTGAGAGACTTTACTTTCTTGGGCTCAAAAATCACTTCAGATGGTGACTGAAGCCATAAAATTAAAAGACGTTTACTCCTTGGAAGAAAAGCTATGACCAACGTAGACAGCACATTGAAAAGTAGAGACATACTGTGTCAACAAAAGTCCATCTAGTCAAGGCTATGGTTTTTCTAGTAGTCATGTATAGATGTAAGAGTTGGACCATAAAGGAAGCTGAGGGCCGAAGAATTAATTCTTTTGAACTGTGGTATTGGAGAAGGCTCTTGAGAGTCCCTTGGACTGCAAGGAAATCAAACCAGTCAATCTGAAAGGAAATCAGTCCTGACTATCATTGGAAGGACTGATGTTGAAGCTGAAGTTCCAATACTTTGGTCAGCTGATGTGAAGAACCGACTCATTGGAAAAGACCCTGATGCTGGGAAAAATGGAAGGCGGAAGGAGAAGGGGAGAAGGGGATGACAGAGGATGAGATGGTTGGATGGCATCATTGACTTGATGGACATGAGTTTGAGCAAGCTCCAGCAGTTGGTGATGGACAGGGAAGCCTGGCTGTCCATGGGGTTGCAAACAGTTGGACACAAGTGAGTGAATGAACTGACTGACTGACGGATTCCTAGAGAAGAGGTGGGGTATACCTTAACACAATGCAGGGGTTAAAGGGAAGTTGAAAGTCATAAAACATTAATTTCCCTCACAGCACAATTTTCTAGCATTATCATCATTCAGAAGAATTGGATTCAGGATGGTAAAGGGAACACCAATAAAATTACATACAGTGAGGTATTGGGTTTTGTTTTTGTCTTTTGAAGTAAACAAACTATTTTTTTGAAGACTTAAGATAATCTAAAGAAATTTCTGTCTTTTTCACTTGGGATTTTTCAAATTCAATTTTGCCTTACATATTCAATGATTTTAACCTCATTTACAGCAATTAAACAAAATGACTCATATTATACTTTTTGCTTCCTTACTTGTCACCCCAAATAGGAATGCTCATAGTTTCCCCATATGGAACAAGAATATGTATTTTAACTGTCAGTGCTTACCTTTGGCAACGTGTGACAAAGATTATCTATACACATACTGTCAGCTACCAAGGGAACATTTCATGCAAAGATGGGCTCAATAAAGGACAGAAATGGTATGGACCTAACAGAAGCTGAAGATATTAATAAGAGGTGGCAAGAATACACAGAAGAACTATACAAAAATGATCTTCACGACCCAGATAATCACAATGATGTGATCACTCACATTCACCTAGAGCCAGACATCCTAGAATGTGAAGTCAGGTGGGCCTTAGAAAGCATCACTACGAACAAAGCTAGTAGAGGTGATGGAATTCCAGTTGAGCTATTTCAAATCCTGAAAGATGATGCTGTGAAAGTGCTGCACTCAATATGTCAGCAAATTTGGAAAACTCAGCAGTGGCCACAGGACTGGAAAAAGTCAGTTTTCATTCCAATCCCAAAGAAAGACAATGCCAAAAAATGCTCAAACTGCCACACAATTTCACTCATCTCACACGCCAGTAAAGTAATACTCAAAATTCTCTAAGCCAGGCTACAGCAATACGTGAACCATGAACTTGCAGATTTACAGGCTGGTTTTAGAAAAGGCAGAGGAACCAGAGATAAAATTGCCAACATCCGCTGAATCATTGAAAAAGCAAGAGTTCCAGAAAAACATCTATTTCTGCTTTATTGACTATGCCAAAGCCTTTGACTGTCTGGTCACAATAAATTGTGGAAAATTCTGAAAGAGATGGAAACACCAGACCACCTGACCTTCTCCTTGAGAAACCCGTATGCAGGTCAGGAAGCAACAGTTAGAATTGGACATGGAACAACAGACTGGCTCCAAATTGGAAAGGGAGTACATCAAGGCTGTATACTGTCACCCTGCTTATTTAACTTATATGCAGAGCACATCATGAGAAATGCTGGGCTGGAAGAAGCACAAGCTGGAATCAAGATTGCCGGGAGAAATATCAATAACCTCAGATATGCAGATGACACCACCCTTTTGGCAGAAATTGAAGAAGAACTAAAGAGCCTCTTGATTCAAGTGAGAGGAGAGTGAAAAAGTTGACTTAAAGCTCAACATTCAGAAAACTAAGATCATGGTGTCCGGTCCCATCACTTCATGGCAAATAGATGGGGAAACAGTGGAAACAGTGGCTGACTTTATTTTTCTGGGTTCCAAAATCACTGAAGATAGTGAATGCAGCCATGAAATTAAAAGACGCTTACTCCTTGGAAGGAAAGTTATGACCAGACAGCATATTAAAAAGCAGAGACATTACTTAGTTAACAAAGTTCTGTCTAGTCAAGGCTATGGTTTTTTCCAGTAGTCATGTATGGATGTGAGAGTTGGACTATAAAGAAAGCTGAGCACAAAAGAACTGATGCTTCTGAACTGTGGTGTTGGAGAAGACTCTTGAGAGTCCCATGGACTGCAAGGAGATCCAACCAGTCCATCCTAAAGGAGATACTTCCTGGGTGTTCACTGGAAGGACTGATGCTGAAGCTGAAACTCCAATACTTTGGCCACCTGATGTGAAGAGCTGACTATTTGAAAAGACCCTGATGCTGGGAACGATCGAGGGCAGGAGGAAAAAGCAACGGCGCAGGATGAGATGGTTGGATGGTATCACCGACTCAATGGACATGGGTTTGGGTAGACTCTGAGTGTTGGTGATGGACAGGGAGGCCTGGTGTGCAGTTCATGGGGTCGCAAAGAGTCAGACACAACTGAGCAACTGAACTGAACTGAAATCTCAGCTACAGAATATTCATTATATTCTCTTCCTACAGTGAATAATTTAGATCAAACACATTCTACTGACTAGAATAACAACTGAATTATGACTAAGTACTATGAGAATGAGAATACCAAATTGAACAATTTTAAAAAATTTTAATAATAAAAGGCTATAGTAATCACTCTATTAGTTAAATCACTTTATCATTCAAAGTAATAATATAACTGATTCTACTTTTTTGTACAATTACCCAGTTTTCCCCCACAGGTCATTTTGTTTTTGTAACTCAAAATTCAGTTTTATCAGCAGCACCTAGTTATTTGCACTAATGCCAAATAAAAGATGCCTGCGCTAAGAATTTAATTCCTAGGTGGCTCATTAAAGCACAGAAAGAAGAGCAAAACAAATAGTCATTTTAAGTATTTAGAATAAAAACATTTTAAATTAAAAATAATTAGTCTTCTCCAAGTCTCAAAGTGGCTAAATCTCTTCTGCATTAGTAGTCTTTCTTTTCCCATATCTACCTGCTATAAATTGGTAAGTAAGATAAATTAAGGTGCAGAGGAAAGGACAAATTGTTCATACTGAATTCCTTTCCAAAAGCAGCAAAGATAAAATTAGACATCAAGGGGCATGAGTGTGCATGGGGAGGTGCTAAGTCATTTCAGTTGTATCTGACTGTTTGAGACCAGACAGGCTGTAACCCTCCATACTCCTCTGTCCACAGGATTCTCCAACCTTTAATACAATGAAAATGACCAGTGTGTTTGAAAACAATCAACTGTGATAGAATAATCCTGTGTTACTTTCCTCACCACTAGAAGATACTTAGGTCCTGCAGATAGTCCTGTATCTAGTTTTCCTTGAAACATTGGCAAGAAGAAACCTTATGGGCCCAGATGAGCCTCTTAGTCAGTAACCTTATAAGACAGCCTTATAGTTTCTTTAGTAATTTGACCAGTTCAAGAGCAAATATCCATTTCCTCTACCATTTCATTTTTTTCTTCTGTGCAGGTGGAGACCAAAAAACTGCCAGAAAAGGAAGCACAGCTTGTAAAGAGTGACTTCATTTATTCACGGACCCAGCTACCAGTGTAGGAGGAGGTGCGGTGCTGACCACAAACAGGTGGTATCATTAAAATATTGTTGCCAGGTAATTATATAGTACAATCGTTTCAGGAGAGACTGACAGCCAATCAATCTTTGTACCGAAGCAAAACAGGAGAGT
Organism: Cervus elaphus; assembly: GCF_910594005.1. Lineage (NCBI taxonomy): Eukaryota > Metazoa > Chordata > Mammalia > Artiodactyla > Cervidae > Cervus > Cervus elaphus. Next base: position 32,472,559 of record NC_057831.1, read on the forward strand.
GATTTTTGAATGTAACATTTGAAATAAGCCTGGAATGATATCTAAGCTCAACTTCATAGCGCCATTATCTTGGACATTCCTAGGACAAGGCTCAGACTTCTCATAAGTGGTGATAAAAATAATCCTATCTTATAATATGTGAAAATCAAACAAGATAATTTCTGAAAAATATATCACATGCAATGCCTAGATCATGTAAATTCACTTTTAGGTCACAGTTATTATTGTTCCCTAAATTTTAAGAAACTATTGCTTGTAAAACACATGATTCATTGAATAAAAGCTTTTCAAGAAAATATACTATCTTAAATATATACAAATATGCAAAATGTATTCCAAATTCTGAGAAAATTTTTCTAATGGAAAAGTCTTAGGATGAAAAAAACTCTGCAATTATCATTTGGAGTGCTCATTTCTGTTTTGATTTGATGTTTCCAGGAAAGTCACTAAAATGTGTGTGAGGGTGTGTGTGTCCTAATTACAAAAATAGTTATATAAAACAAGAGTAGCAATATTAAAGAATGTCTTTATGTCTCACTAGAGAATAAAAAAAGGAAAATACCTACAGATGTCTTTTTCAAAAACATACATATTGAGGTCTTGTTCACTACTACTGTATTGATAGTTTAAAAATTGCTCATACTCACTTCTTTTTTTAAATTCACACATAGTCTTTTCAGGTCACATGTTGGTTGGCAAATCTGTGTGTCTAAATCTCTTCACTCAGTTTATACCAAATTTATGTCTAGTCTAAGACACAGAGTAAGACATTTTTACACTTCATAAAATGAACTACAGGTATCCCTACATTCAGGCTTCCCTGGTGGCTTATCAGTAAAGAATCTGCCTGTTAATGGAGGAGGCACAGGTTCGATCTTTGGGTTGGGAAGATCCCCTGGAGAAGGAAAGGAAAACCTACTCCAGTATTCTTGCCTGGGAAATCCCATGGACAGAAGAGCCTGCAGGCTACATTCCATCCAGTTGCAAAAAATTCAGATATGATTTACCAACTAAACAATAAATACATCCCTACATTCCACCAAAGATGTTTGAGGGACAAACATTTGCTTTGCCAAAGTATAACTCTAGAGCTGGTAGATGGCTATATTCATAGATGTTTATTTAACAAGTGACTAGAAGTTCAGAATTAAAATAATACAAATACGACTTAGATACGAAAATATTTTTGCTGCAAGGTATCAATAAGATAGTACAGCAGGAAGTCTGAAAGATTTATAGAAGCCACATATGCTCCTGGCCCTAATAAATTGATTCAACCTTCTCCTTTTTCTTTCCTCAGCATCCTAGTAAATGAAAAACTATTATGTCACAATGACAGAAGCAAATAGAGATTTAGATAATGGTACCGTTGGAGTCTTCATCTATTTCAAAAAGTTCCATGTATAAAAAGGCACATATCAGGGATAAATCTAAAATGATAAAATTTCTCATGAAGGAGCACTTACTCCATCTCTCTACACAAACATACATTATTCTCTAACTCTCTCTGGCCCCTGTATAATGAGTTGCACAAAATACAAATTATTTTTCCTTCTAGTGGTAGAAAATCCCACATAAGGAATATGATTCATAAAAGGTGAATAAAAGGTAAAAAAAAAAATACTATCAAAACAAAACTGGCTCCCTTCAATGCCATGTTAAAGAAAATCCTTGGTGAACGCCAAAGATGTGTAACTATTTTATAAATATATACCTTTCTTTATGGCCAGAGATAACACTAAGATCATAACCGAAAAGACAAGTAAGAGGGGTGACATTTTTTCCCACACTGTAATTTAACATGTATCTTTATACATGTTAAACATGTATAATTTAAACATTGTAATGTAACATTGATCTAATGTAAACATTGATCAGCCAAAGGACCTCTAAATTGATGCACTGTTATAAGATAAAGCCATGTGATTACAGATTATATATAAGGTCAGTTTCAGCTGCATACATACTGCGCAGTCTCACGTGTCCCCACACTCAGAAAAGGCCTATGCGTGACGTCTGATGGGACAATGAAGCATGAGCTTGAGCAAAGCATAAGTGTATAGCATATGTATCCATCACTCCTTGCTTCCCTGTTCTCATGTATCATTTGCCCTATCCCCTGAGCACAGGGGCTTCCCAGATGGTGCTAGTGGTAAAGAACCTGCCTGCTAATGCAGGAGACATAAGAGATGCAGGTTCAATCCCTGGGTTGGGAAGATCCTCTGAAGGAGGACATAGCAACCCAATCCAGTATTCTTGCCTGGAAAATCCCATGGACAGAGGAGCCTGGTGGGCTATGGTCCACAGGGTCACAAGGAGTCAAACATGAACGAAGTGCCTTAGCACAGCACTTCCCGAGCACAGGAATCCTAGTGTACTCACAGAACATGGGGCTTCAGCAAGTCACAACGTGAGTACAAGGTCATAGCATTACATCCGTGACTGAATAAGCAGGGGCACTGACAGCCCTGAGAGGCTTTCCATTTGAACCTGAATTTGCTTCAAACGCAGAAAGAAAGCATTCTAAGAAACCCAGATGACTGAAGATGACTTAAGAACTCTATCATTGAATCTATAGACTGCTTTGGGTAGAATAGCCATTTTGACAATATTGATTCTTCCAATCCATGAACACGGTATGTTTCTCCATCTGTTTGTGTCCTCTTTGATTTCTTTCATCAGTGTTTTATAGTTTTCTATGTATAGGTCCTTTGTTTCTTTAGGTAGATATACTCCTAAGTATTTTATTCTTTTTGTTGCAATGGTGAATGGTATTGTTTCCTTAATTTCTCTTTCTGTTTTTTCATTGTTAGTATATAGGAATGCAAGGGATTTCTGTGTGTTAATTTTATATCCTGCAACTTTACTATATTCGTTGATTAGCTCTAGTAATTTTCTGGTAGAGTCTTTAGGGTTTTCTATATAGAGGATCATGTCATCTGCAAACAGTGAGAGTTTTACTTCTTCTTTTCCTATCTGGATTCCTTTTACTTCTTTTTCTGCTCTGATTGTTGTGGCCAGAACTTCCAACACTATGTTGAATAGTAATGGTGAGAGTGGGCACCCTTGTCTTGTTCCTGATTTCAGGGGAAATGCCTTCAATTTTTCACCATTGAGGGTGATGCTTGCTGTGGGTTTGTCATATATAGCTTTTATTATGTTGAGGTATGTTCCTTCTATTCCTGCTTTTTGGAGAGTTTTAATCATAAATGAGTGTTGAATTTTGTCAAAGGCTTTCTCTGCATCTATTGAGATAATCATATGGTTTTTATCTTTCAATTTGTTAATGTGGTGTATTACATTGATTGATTTGCGGATATTAAAGAATCCTTGCATTCCTGGGATAAAGCCCACTTGGTCATGGTGTATGATTTTTTTAATATGTTGTTGGATTCTGTTTGCTAGAATTTTGTTAAGGATTTTTGCATCTATGTTCATCAGTGATATTGGCCTGTAGTTTTCTTTTTTTGTGGCATCTTTGTCTGGTTTTGGAATTAGGGTGATGGTGGCCTCATAGAATGAGTTTGGAAGCTTACCTTCATCTGCAATTTTCTGGAAGAGTTTGAGTAAGATAGGTGTTAGCTCTTCTCTAAATTTTTGGTAGAATTCAGCTGTGAAGCCATCTGGTCCTGGGCATTACACGCCAGTCAGGATGGCTGCTATCCAAAAGTCTACAAGCAATAAATGCTGGAGAGGCTGTGGAGAAAAGGGAACCCTCTTACACTGTTGGTGGGAATGCAAGCTAGTACAGCCGCTATGGAAAACAGTGTGGAGATTTCTTAAAAAACTGGAAATAGAACTGCCATATGACCCAGCAATCCCACTTCTGGGCATACACACTGAGGAAACCAGATCTGAAAGAGACATGTGCACCCCAATGTTCATCGCAGCACTGTTTATAATAGCCAGGACATGGAAGCAACCTAGATGCCCATCAGCAGATGAATGGATAAGGAAGCTGTGGTACATATACACCATGGAATATTACTCAGCCATTAAAAAGAATTCATTTGAACCAGTCCTAATGAGATGGATGAAGCTGGAGCCCATTATACAGAGTGAAGTAAGCCAGAAAGATAAAGAACATTACAGCATACTAACACATATATATGGAATTTAGAAAGGTGATAACGATAACCCTATATGCAAAACAGAAAAAGAGACACAGAAATACAGAACAGACTTTTGAACTTTGTGGGAGAATGTGAGGGTGGGATATTTCAAAAGAACAGCATGTATACTATCTATGGTGAAACAGATCACCAGCCCAGGTGGGATGCATGAGACAAGTGCTCCGGCCTGGTACACTGGGAAGACCCAGAGGAATCGGGTGGAGAGGGAGGTGGGAGGGGGGATCGGGATTGGGAATACATGTAAATCCATGGTTGATTCATATCAATGTATGACAAAACCCACTAAAAAAAAAAATAAATAAATAAAATAAAAAAGATAAAAATTCTTAATGAAAAAAAAAAAAAAAAAAGAACTCTATCAGATAATCTTTTTTGTGTTATTTCCTTCAATTAGCCAGCTACTTGTTCTGAAAATCATGACACAGAAACCAAGGGTAAGTAGGATGACCATAGCCCTTTCATCCATCCGTAGTAATCAGTAAGGCAAAGATAGAGTATTGCTTTACCTACCACTGATAGGCTGACAAGATTCAAATCTATCTATTCAGACCATGTTTAAAGTTTATACATTCAATTAACTACTGCAAATCTCCGCTAGCATCCTCTGTATGCCTCTCAAAATTATTAGATGGAAATCAGAATAATTACCCACGCACTACCCAACCTTGTCAAAATATTTTTCTCTGTTTTTCCCATTTTAGTGAATAGCTCTGTTAGATCCAGTCATCTAATCCAGAATTTCAACACCAATCAAACACCATGTTTCATCAATACTAACTCCTAAAATCCTTCAAGTCTTCTCCTTTCTAGTCTCTCTGGTTTTTGTCCACAGACCCATCCACTTGACCTGGATTATCGTTCTTTGCTCCTGTTTTCACGCCCCTCCAATATGTTCCAACACTGCACACGATGCCCGAGTGATACTTCTAGAAGGCAGATAGGATCTTACCACTTCCTTGCTAACAAAACACATTAATGATACCTTAACTCTTTCAGACACAAAGTCAAGCATCTTTAATGTTACCTACAGGAAATTTCAGCTGAAGCATCTGTGTTTTTCTCCAAACTTACATTTTGCCTTTCCCCTTTGTATCCTAGGCTCTGGCTACATGAAGCTACCTAAATTTCCCAAACAGGCTCACTGCTTTCTTCTGTATTGTTGATACACACATATCCAGTATTTTCTAGCTATCACTATTCAAACTAATACCTATATCACCTTATTGGCCTATATGAATACCTGAATGAATTGCTGGCAAACAGTTAAGGTTCAGTATCATTACAGTAGAAGAGGAGCTAAAGGCAAAGGAGAAAAGGAAAGATATACCCATCTGAATGCAGAGTTCCAAAGAATAGCAAGGAGAGATAAGAAAGCCTTCCTCAGTGAGCAATGCAAAGAAATAGAGAAAAACAATAGAATGGGAAAGACTAGAGATCTCTTCAAGAAAATTAGAGCTACCAAGGGAACATTTCATGCAAAGATAGGCACAATACAGGACAGAAACAGTATGGTCCTAACAGAAGCAGAAGATATTAAGAAGCGGTGGCAAGAAGACACAGAAGAACTATACAAAAAAGAAAAAAAAATCACTTCATGACCAATAGCTATGATGGTATAATCACTCACGTGAGTCAGACATCCTGGAATGTGAAGTCAAGTGGGCCTTAGGAAGCATCACTACGAACAAAGCTAGTGGAGGTGATGAAATTCCTGTTTAGCTATTTCAAATCCTAAAAGATGATGCTGTGAAAGTGCTGCACTCAATATGTCAGCAAATTTGGAAAACTCAGCAGTGGTCAAAGGACTGGAAAAGGTCAGTTTTCATTCCAATTCCAAAGAACAGAAAGACAAAGAATGTTCAAACTACTGCACAATTGCATTCATTTCACATGCTAGCAAAGTAATGCTCAAAATTCTCTAAACCAGGCTTCAACAGTATGTGAACTGAGACCTTCCAGATGTTCAAGCTGAATTTAGAAAAGGTTGAAGAACCAGAGATCAAATTGCCAACATCCACTGGGCCATCAAAAAGGCAAGAGAGTCCCAGAAAAACATCTACTTCTGCTTTATTGACCATGCCAAAGCCTTTGACTGTGTGGATCACAATAAACTGTGGAACAGTCTTCAAAAGATGGGAATACCAGACCACCTTATCTGCCTCCTGAGAAATCCATGCAGGTCAAGAAGCAACAGTTAGAACTGGACATGGAACAACAGACTGGATCCAAATAGGAAAAGGAGTACGTCAAGACTGTATATGGTCACCCTGCTTCTTTAACTTACATGAAGAGTACATAATGCGAAATGCTGGGCTGGATGAAGCACAAGCTGGAATCAACATTACTGGGACAAATATGAACAAACTCAGATACACAGAGGAAACCACCCTTATGGCAGAAAGCAAAGAACTAAAGAGCCTCTTGATGAAAGGGAACGAGGAGAGTGAAAAAGCTGACTTAAAACTCAACATTCAAAAAACTAATATCATGGCATCTGGTCCCATTACTTCATGGCAAATAGATGGGGAAACAATGGAAACAATGACAGACTTTATGTTTTTGTTCTCCAAAATCACTGCAGGTGGTGACTGCAGCCATGAAATTAAAAGACACTTGCTCCTTGGAAGAAAAGTTATGGCCAACCTAGATAGCATATTAAAAAGCAGAGGCATTACTTTGCTGACAAAGGTAATCTAGTCAAAGCTATGTTTTTTTCCAGTAGTCATGTATGGATGTGAGAGTTGGATCATAAAGCTGAGCACCAAAGAATTGACACTTTTACACTGTGGTGTTGGAGAAGACTCTTGAGAGTCACTTAGACTACAAGGAAATAAAACCAGTCAATCCTAAGGGAAATCAGTCCTGAGTATTCATTGAAAGGACTGATGCTGAAGCTGAAGCTCCGATACTTTGGCCACCTGATACGAGGAGCTGACTCTTTGGAAAAGACACTGATGCTGGGAACGATTGAAGGCGGGAGGAGAAGGGGACAACAGAGGATGAGATGGTTCGATGGCATCACTGACTCAGTGGACATGTATTTTAGCAAGCTTCATGGTTTGGTGATGGATAGGGAAGCCTGGCATGCTGCCGCCCATGTGGTCACAAACAGTCGGACACGACTGAGTAACTGAACTGAACTAACAGTAAGACTTTTTGATAAACTGGCCAGAAGACTGGAATATTTTAGCTCTTTGTGGAATGCATAATGAAAATTTCACTAAGTGCAGTAACACAGATGTAGTATCATAGGACTGTCTCCAGGGGGAAAGCAGGAGTCAGAGCAGATCCATAAAAGGGTGACTGATGAATGGAGTATAAAATAAGTAGGGGACATATGTAAAAAAAAAAAAAGTGTTGAGGCTGATAAAGGCACTTTTTGAGGAGATATAGAATATGCAGAGGCATGAGAAAACAGGGTTTTGGGAATTTTATTCATTTCAGAATGACTGGACCACCTTATGCATGACAGTGGGAATGAAAAAAGAGATCTGGTTTAAGAGATTTTTAAGAAATCAAATAAAGAGACTTTAATGAATAATAGAATAAAGGAAATCAGAGACAAAAGAAGTTGACCGTAATATACAAACTCAAGTTTAGTCTAAGAGATCATTAGGCCCATTAGACTACATGGATATTGAGAAATAGTGAAAAATGAGAATGGTAAAGTTTTTGGAGCCTGTAGAAACCCAGGAAAAGATGGTCAATAAGTTGTGAGGGTAGGAATATTAGAGGATTTGGAGCTTCAGATATTTATGAAATGTTATGAGAATTTTCAATACTTGAACAACGTGTAAGTGGTTCCAACACACAGCAATTAATATCAACTTGCCTGTAAGGTTCAAGTCATTATTTCTGAATGTAAATTTGTTCAATGTTTATTTTTTCTCAAAACTTGTACCTTAGTAAGATGGCAACACTTTTTGAAAGGATATAATTTTGACCAGAAGTAAGGATAGTTGCTATAAAGTGCACTTTCTGGGAAAAGTAGTTTTGAAATCATTTGTTCATTGATTCTTTCCAAATGTATCAAGTGCCTATTTTATGCCAGATGTCATACAAGGTAGTTTACACATTAGTATGAAACAAGACAATATTCCTATCTTCAAATTCTTCATAATGTGTTTAGAAAACAAATAATAAAACTTTAGGTCTAGAATAACCTTAGGGAATCTGAATCTCCATTACATCACATTAAAAGTGAGAACATCAAAGTCAGAGATATTTAAGAATGTAATAAGGAGAATCATAGTACTCCTGGCTGGCTCTTCCCTGGCATTGATTCAATGATCCAGTTACATTCTAAACTGGGATACTGACGTCATGAACACATCAACATGGTGTCTGTAGAAAGAAGAAGAACCATGTTACAGCCCAGTCTACAAAGAAAATATGACACTGTCATTCACATTGCATTGGCCAGAACTCAGCAGCATGACCTCTACCTAACTCAGCAGGGTTGGGGAAATACTGTCTTCCATTGTGCTTAAAAAAAAAAAAAAAGAAAGAAAGAAAGAAAATTGGTGAGCAAACAGCTCAGCTCTGTAACTTGTCTAGTAGGAAGAGCAGTTTCTGGGTTTTTTTCTTTATCCTCTGAAGCCTGAAAATCTATAAAAACCAATGTTCAGATTTGCTTGGCTTGACATATGCCCTCAAAATGAAAACCAGCTTCAGCACTCCACTGGCTTTTCTGGGTGGTTTTGCCACCTTATACAAGCATTTATGAAGATATTTTCAACAATTTACACACCATTTTTAGCTATTTTAACTGGACTATTACTCCAGTTACCTAGTGCATCATGCTGGAAACAGGAGGCCAGCTTTTCACATTTATTTCTGTTAATTTTACTTCTAGTCCTTTTTGAGTCTTTAATTCCAATCTATCTAAATAAATTAGACATTGATTAGTATTCAATCATTTTCAGGCATTATCTCCTAATTTCATATTTAGGCTTTCTTTATTCTCATCAAAATCACCAATAAAAATGTCCAGCAGGACAGATTCAGGACAAAAGAACATTACAGGCCTTTGTAGAATAGAATGCCTAGCACTAGTTCCCAATGCTAACTACATGGAGGATAGCAAAGATCACCAGTATGCCAAGCAGGAGGAATAGGAGTCCACTTCTGCCCACTGCATCTTGGTATCAAACTCACCGAGGAAAACACAATGGACTCAAGCACGGGATGGAGCAATGCTTTTACCCACATGGAGAAGAGACCAAGCAAGACCAAGTCTGGTAATGGGTGTCCATCCCCCTTGGCCAGTGGGTCCCCACAGCTGACTGCCAGCAGCCTGTATGCACACCTCTTGTGAGGCAGCAGGATGACTCCAACCAGTGGGGTATGACACTCCGAGAGCCGGGGGTGTGGCTGAAGGCCACTGGCACATGTGCTTAAGCAGAACAGAGGAGTACAGATTGTGTGAGACTGAAACAGGGACAGATCTTCCCACACAAGGCAATCAGCTTGACACAGGCCATGTGGGCTCTTTAGCTCTTGGTAAGGGGCTGTTCGGAGCCAAGGAGCATTCTTATGTGGCAGAGAGGAGGTCAAAAGACTATACGTGAGACTGCCATTCCCAGCAGTTTTTCAGCAGGTAAATGTTGAGAAATGTGGACAACTGTTGGTTTCTTTGATCATGTTACTCCTTTAATCTTCATCACGGGTTTCCAATTACTTTCAGAGTTTTATTTTACAACTATCCAACATTCTTGAGTCATTTAGTCGCTGGCCATAAATCATTCTTTCTCCTTCTCCGAAACATCTAAAATATTTTCTAAACTATAGGTCACCATCTAATTAGATCTTTACTATTGGTCATTCTGAGGCAGCGTTTCTTCTACCAGAATAACCCACACAAAGGGAGTTCTTAATCTCTAACTATTATGCTGGTGACAATGAATAGCTGGTACTGAATACCATTTGGTTCCAGACATGGGCCTGAAGCACCAATAAATAGTTTAGCAAACTTGAAATATATAACGAGCTCATATGCCAACCAGTATATGTCCACCTGTTCAATTAAGCTGTGAATAATTATATATATTCTATCCTTTTTTTCACTTCTAGTGAAATTATATCTCGTTTGTTTCATCTCATGCTTTTCTTCAAAAGGCAATTTTGAAATTTTTGTCTTCAGCTTTTTGAATCAAGGCCTAATGACCACTTTTGTTTATCATCGCCAAATAGTTTTTAAAGGCGATTTCTCTCTCTCTCTCTCTTGACCTACTTATTTTCCCACTCTAGTTTACAAAGTAGAATATCAAACCTGAAAGTCTGCTTTAAAATTGGCAAACAATGAAATTACATAGTTCATTTGCAAAATGCTCATAAGGTTTTAAGATTAAATCGTGAGGACTTAATTATCTTATTATTTTGGATGTATTTTCATTCCGAATCTATAACCTGAAACAAAGAGAACTGCTTTTGTGAAGTCACTTGTGCTATTCCGTGAAATATTGCTCCTTTCACACTTATAAATTAGTATTCATCTTTCTATTTTACCAGGTAAAACTTAAGCATTCCAAAATAAACAGTTTGCAATCCATATGAAATCTGTTTACACTGAAGCTGATTCATATCTATTAAAATCTGATGCATACTTTATCAAACTTAAGTCAAGATTTCAGAACTCAAATGCACATTTTTATTTCACTGTACCTTGAGGCACATAAAACAAGTCCAGTTAATGTGATTATCAGACTGAAATATCATCTTGAGATGAAAACTATTCTTTCTACAGAACTAATATCATCCCCTGGCATTGTAGCTTTCACATTTAAAATATAGAAGTGAGATGCTTATTTTTTTTTAACAGTGATATATTTCATAGGATTCAGATTATAAAATTAAATGTGTTTATGCCACACTTGTTCCAATCTTTTGTTCTCATCATAGTTTATGGGTATAATAACTATAATACTTGGGGGATGTTGTTTTACTATCATCTTTGTTAACCTTATTAAGATCAGGACCTGGCTGACTTGATCACAGGATTCAAAACCAAGAAGGCAATGCCTCGTTTCTGCCTTGGTTGTTGATGAGAAGACTGAGATCATTGTAGGAGGTGATATCAAAGTTACATGTCTTCTTATTTCTCTTGAGGTGGAATCCTGAGGCTATGAAAGTAGGAAAGGATGGGAAAGCCAAGAGAGACACTTGTATTAGTACGTTAGATCTGAGATTCTTGAGGTACTCTTTGCAGGCATACCAGACCTTAGATTCAGGCCTCTATATAAAGCTCTATGTCCGCTTGTAGACTTCAAGTACAGTGATGGTGGCCCAGGGGGCAGAAATGAAGATGAGCCTGAGGCAATGCTTCTGGCCATGATCCACGGGCAACATTCAGGGATTTGAAAGTTTCTATAGATCTTGTAACAAGACACAAAGCTTCTGAGAAAGCCAGAGGTTCAAGGTTCGAGACAAAGAGACCGACATTTACAGGAACTTCCCAAATAAGGGCACATGAGCACAAACTTCACAGGCATGGACAAACACCAAGCAACAGCCAGGTGGAACCAGTTGCATCTCTGTGGTCTCTAAGGGTAGAACAGCCAGACATCTGGTTCCTTAGATCTTTCCACCTATCAAGTAAAATGAGTAAGTCCATGCTTGTATGTGGTGTTCTTCAGAGGGGTGAGGGGTGGTGGTGGTGAGTATTTATAAGGAAAGAGACTACATCAACCAGAAGTATTTATAATGGCAAATTTGGAAAGAATCACTCCCCATCTTTTCCCTACTCTTATTTTCTATGATATGTCCTAGCTAAAGAGATATATCAACTATATAATTATCATCTCTGTTTTGTGTATTTAAGTATGGTGTGAAAATGTTTACAACTTCATTAATAAATAATAGGTGGTTGTTTTCTGCATGCTCAGTTGTGTCTGACTCTTTGCAACCCTATTGACGGTAGCCCTCTAGGCTCCTCTGTCCATGGGATTCTCTAGGCAAGAAAACTGGATCGGGTTGCCAATTCCTCCTCCAGGGGATCTTTCCAACCCAGGGACTGAACTGGCATCTCCTGCAACTCTTGCATTAGCAGGCAGATTCTTTTACCACTGAGCCACCGGGAGAGCAGCTCCACTAATAAACAATAGGTATATATAGGTTATTTTTTTCCATACTATAGCAAGATACAACCGTTTTTAAAAAATGTAACCTGATGTTATCATTTTCAATTCTCCACTCAAAACACTCCACAATATTTGAATACGTGCAACAGTCTCTCCCTAAAAGCTTCCACACAGAGAATTAACTGGCACATTAACTAACCAGGTAGGTTACTCAATTTTGGGCAATTTATGCTCTTAAAAATATTTTTCTGTAACTAAGTTGAAAATTACTTAGGGAATTCTTATCCATAATCCTGGCTTTGTAACAGTGCAAAAATTATCGAACTGACATTTCTCTTGACAGGGTATTGATATCTAACAAATATTATTACATCTATAAATGCTCTTCTCTGAGTTAAACATTCAGATTGTTACTTACAAGACAATTGTCAGATTCATTGGTATCCTAGGTTCTCTTTCGGCTATTGTGGATCCATGGAAGGAAATGAACATTTTAAATTGTTGATCCAAAAGCTTTGCATAAGTACTGTGTGTATATTCCTCTGTGTGCACAAGACCCTCTTACAGGGTCTGGGGCTGAGGAGCCACAAGCTAACAGCTGCATTTCCTCAGGTCTGTATAGAACTGGCAGCCAAGGCAATGAGACGCTGAAAAGAACAACCGCTTTCTCTACTTCTTACTAAGATTTAAATTGATGGTGCCATTCATCCAAGCAAATGATATGGGGACAGAATATTCTGTTATCATGGGATTGCATGAGGTTGATTTATACCAGCAGTGTCAAAATTATTTCAGAAGACCTAAATATATATAAAATGCTACCACATTTATTGCTTCAGTCAACAAATATTTACTATACATTGACTATATTTAGGATGTACCTTAGGAGACAAAACCCGCTGCATTTGTGGAGCTTACATTCAAGCCAAATATATGTAAGTTTATTTGTAACTACAAATATTGACAGATGAAACTAGCCCTTGGAGACTCACATTAGGTCACTAAACACACAGGAATGTTTCCTGATGCATTTTAAATAATCTTCACTTAAACTCATACTTTAATAATACAGTAAATCTGGAAATATATTAATGTGCTATAATAGACATGTAGAATTTACATTCATAAAATATATAAAGAATGAGATCTGTAAGTTGATTATTCTATGTAAAGCATTTTGAACTTTTTCTTTTCTACAAGGTCTCTTCCACTTTCATTTTTTTCCTTTTCTTTATATGTATGTTACATCACTGAAAAAATGAAACTGATGTATAAGACATATATTGAGGTCTTAATGTATGATTGACATTATTATGTGTGCAATTTGTGTAGTTGGTAAGCAGTGTTATTTCTATTTTGCAATAGAGAAAACTTAGAGATGTTAATTCACTTATCAGAAGCACATGAGTAGTAAGTATCAGAGCTGGGATTAAAATCATGGTATGTAATTTGCAAATGAAGCAACCAACCAATTTGAAAATGAGGCAACCAATTTGGGATTAATCTCCAAAATATACAAACAGCTCTTGCAGCTCAATATAAAAAAAACCCAATCAGAAAAATAAGTGGAAGATGTAAATAGACATTTCTCCAAAGAAGGCATACGAATGATTAAAAATCACATGAAAAGAGGTTTGATCCTCTAATTATCAGAGAAATGAAGATCTAAAGTACAATGAGGTATCACCTCACACTAATCAAAATGGCCATTATCAAAAAATCTACAAACAATAAGTGTTGATGAATGTGTGGAGAAAAGGGAACTCTCTCACACTGTTGGTGGGAATGGAAAATGGTACAGCCACTATGGAGAACAGTACAGAGATTTCTTAAAAAACTAAAAAGATAGTTACCATATAAGCCAGCAATCCCACTCCTGGGCATATATCCAGAGAAAACCATAATTCAAAATGATACATGTACACCGATGTTCATTGCAGCACTATTTACAAAATCCAGGGTATTGGAACCAAGCTAAATGTTCACCAGCAGAGGATGGATAAAGAAGATGTGGTATATTACACAATGGAATATTACTCAGCTATAAAAAAGAATGAAATAATGTCATCTGCAGCAACATGGCTGGACTTAGAGATTGTCATATTGAGTGAAGTAAGACACAGAAAGACAAGTATCATATGATATCACCTATATGTGGGATCTTTAAAAAAAAAAGGTAAAATTGAACTTATCCACAAAACAGAAATAAAATACAGATACAGAAAGTAAACTTATGGTTATTGGGGGCAAGGAGGGAGAAGGATAAATAGGAAGATTGAGACTAATATATACACACTACTATATATAAAATAGATAACCATTAAGGATCTACTGTATAGCACAGGGAACTCTACTCAACACTGTAACAGCCTACATGGAAAAAGAATCTAAAAAGAGTGGCTATATGGATATGTATAACAGATGCACTTTGCTGTTTATGTGAAACTAACACAACATTGTAAATCAACTATACTCCCATAAAATTTTTTAAAATGATATGTATGAGTATGAGTCATGTATCTGGGCCTTGAGCAACTACACGCCTCATTTTGTACTCTGCAAAATATTCTGCATAAATGGCTTCTGTCTTTCCATAATATTTGTCACAAACAAAAGATAACTACTATTCATTCAGATAATATATGTGCTGAGCACTTACCATGCTACATTTTATAAGTACTAAAAATGTATTCAGTAGTGGAGAAAACTCATAAAATCACTCTTTAGAGAAACCCAGCTCCCAAGACTTTGTCTTTTGGGAGCTATACTTAATATTCATAACTATAAAATGATAAGCACTTAAAGCTTTTTAAAATAATTTTTCATGTCCAAATAAAAGCAGCCTTGCATTTTTTTCAGACTGCAAAGAATACAAAGAGTAAAGTGTTAAGAAACTTATTTAATGTCTTTATAAAAGAACACTAGAATAGAATGGAAATAGGATCCTATAGAGAAGACAATAAATCTGCCTTTTGTCTTTTCTCCCTTGCATCCAACCCACCCTCCTTTCTGCTCCACTGTGGGTAGCGGAGCCTGGAGCAGTCAGCTAATGGCTCCCAGCATGAAGCTGGCTCTCTTAATGTCCTGTCTTCTCTCCCCACACGTCTTGGCAAGTCCTAGCAGCAGCACCTCAAGAAGTGATCAGTATTGTGTCTTGTACTTCTAGTTTCACTGTTTCTGTTTTTCCATGAGCATTAAATTGCAAAAGGAATTACATTTTCTTTTCCACAACTTTGACATTAAAAGGATTGCTCTGAGATTATATTTGATCTGGGTACAAATTTTTCTCATAAAGTGTCAACTATCATGTAGGTAGAAGAGAAAATATTTGATGAGCATAAATTACTCCACAGGTGATCTTTCAGGATATATATATTCCCTGTATCAGAACAAGGCTTTTTTTTATACTTTATATAACCATCCATTAGCCATTTTTTCTAGAACGAAATACATTACATCTATAGCTCGCTTGTAGATTATATCTTTTTCCTTCAAATAAAAAGTATGTTATTAGCAATACTTCTCCATATGAAGCCTATAAACTTCATTTCCTGTCACATTGATAACACCAGTAAGTCTCAATATAAATGTGCAGACCTCTGGTCACTTTTCTAATAACTCTATTCTTTAGTATAAGGTTGCTTTTCAAAATTATATTTTAAAAAATCTACTTGATTCTTTTGTATTTTGGAAAGTCATCAAATTTCATTATAATAAGATGCTAAACTGAGGAAATATGGCATAGACCCTTATAGCAGGGTCCCCAGTGCCAGGACCATGGGACAGTAACTGTTAAGAACTGGGCTGCAAAGCTGGAAGTGATCAGGCAGCAAGCAGGTGAAGCTTCATCTGTTTTATAGCAGCGCCCCATCACTCACATTACCGTCTGAGCTCCACCTCCTGTCAGATTAGGGGCAGCATTAGATTTTCATAGAAGCTCAGACCCTACTGCGAACTGTGCATGTGAGGGACCTAGGTTGTGTGTTCCTTATGAGAATCATGCCCAAACCATTTCCCCCAAGTCTGTCCATGGAAAAAATTGTCTTCCAGGAAACCAGTGCCTGGCACCAAAAAGGTTGGGGACCACTGCTTTACAGAACACAATTCTATTCAATCTCATTATATGTTCAGTCTCTACATTCAAGGACCAGAATCCAAGAACTAAAAAGAACCTTCTTTTTAGTTTAGAAAATTACATAGTTAGAAAACTCAATGCTTTGCAGATTCCCAAAATCCAGCATAGTGAGTAGCATATGGTAGATAGTCAATAAATATTTTAACAGTGTAACTAAATGAATTAAAAGCCACAAATGAAATATTCTGTATTATCCTTACTTCTTTTCAATGAAAAATCAAAGTAGCTAAGCAAGTTTTACAAAACACATTCTATTTATATAGTAAGTCTAAAGCACAATATTTATAAATCTTCAATCACTTCTTAAAAGATATGATTTCTTAGGTATGTGTAATGGCTCTTTTCTTGGTAGTTTTCTCTCTCTCTCTCTCTCTCACACTCAATAATCTAGAAATAATCTTGAGATTCATTACAACTCTTTATGCACAAGAATCCATATAGTTTTAACATAAATTCTGTTTTAAGAAGATCACACACACAAATTTTTCACTCTTCAGAGCATCTTCAAGTACCACACACATGCGAAAGGGAGCATAATATGTGACTCCAAAATATGCCACATTGGCTTATTTTGAGCTGAAGCAATCAAGATCCAGCAGAAGAAAAAACTTTTACCTTTCTTTTAACTACCTAAAGGAATTTAGTATGGAATCTGACTCAGAGAGACAGAGATATCACCAGAGATAACCTTTATCTGAATGACCTACCTGTATGGCAGGGCAAACATCTAATTACCAAATATATGTTATTATTATCCTGTCAATTACCTTCTATCTCTTTGAAGATCCCTGCCCCATTCCATTCAGTTCAGGATGATGTATAAGCCTCAACTGGCTGACTTGCCCGTGTGTCTCATATTTTTATGGGGCTCTCATATGTATGAAATTAAATTCTTTTTATCCTGTTAATCTGTCTTATGTCAATTATTAGACCAGTCAAAGAATCTAGAAGAGAAGATGGAAAAGCTTTCCTCCCCAACACATGCAAAGACTGGGTTTACACTAGAGCTTATAGGATGCTGTTTTCATCTTTGACTCAATTTTTATCAGAATTGAATTGCCCTCTTTATTTTTAAATCCCTTGATTTAAATTCCATAACAAATGGAAATCCAAGGATATTACCAAACAGAGTTAACTCATTTCACTATTAGTATAAATATGACTTCATGAATAAAATTAGTTTGCAATTGGTTACAATAATATAAACATGCAGTTGGGCTTTTAAGGAGTTTTCCTGATAAAGGGGAAAAGGAGAATTAAAATATTTTGTCTTGGGTCTCCTACATAATTCATAATATTCTGGAGCTAAGTGAATTATTTTTCAAGTGATTCAATCTAATTAAAAAATTGATCATATTTTTGAACTGGGAATTTGTTTGCAGTTTTCAGGGTTATTATGCATACGTATACCCCTTTGTCTATATTGAGCGTTAAGGGAAAAGGAGTGGAGGCAAAAACCAGAGAGACTATAATCACATAACTACATTACATTAGCTCATCACTGCAGACAGAAGACCATAAAGGGAAAAGTGTGGAGAGCTGCTAGCTTAGGAACTCAGTGCAGATTTCAGGCATGAAAATTCTGTGATTAATCAATTGAGAGTCCAAGTACTGCAATTTCTGTACTTTCTTTATTCCTCTCTTCCTTCATTTTATTTATTTAAAGAATTAGCAATTATGAAAAACTTAATATGTGCTGGACACAGTTTATATACTAAAAGTATAGTAGTAAAAAAAAAAAAGGCAGAGATGCCCTTTTTAATAAAGCTTCATTATAATGGTTGGAGAGAAAGCTAATTCACAAACAAATGACTAAAATATACACTGAAACATACGTGCATAAGTGCTATGGATGTGGATGGTTGGGAATGCATCCCCCTGAGGTTGCAATATTTGAGATTTGAATAGCAGGAAGGAGCCAGTCATGTGGAAATCAGAAAAATGAGCATTCTTGGAAGGGGAAGCAGCTATTACAATAACTAAGAGAAAAAAGGAAAGTAAAGGTAGGGGAGGCTCTGACATTTCTGTTTTGGCCTATGGTTCAGGTTTTAAGGCTTATCCACCAAGTCCCCACTTCCCCCTGATATTCTGTCTTCGCCCTTGTCACTGCAACCAGATGATTAATGGCACCTTTTATGGGTACTCTGGCAAATACATCATTTCAGACTTTTATTGGGCATGAAGCACAGAGAGTATGCCATTTCAGTCTCCAGGATTTTGATGAAGAAATATTGTTATTTACTCTAAGTAACAGAAGCCATTTATTTATAAATATGAAAACTATGAAAAAAACCCTGGTTTGACCTGATTTGGTGTTTATCTTTCCCCTTGTCAATTGCAGGTTGCTTGTGAGTGTCTCACGACCTTGAGTGGCCTCTGCCTCATTAAAGGAGTGAAATTCCAAGTGCTAATTCCCATACAAGAAATTTCTCTCCAGCTCTTATCAGAAACCACGGGTTGTACCTGGCTCTCCTGGGTGACGATGCCTCTCTCACATCTACTTTTTAGAGCCATGGGCCTTCACAGACTGTAGTTATTTCTCCTCCTGTTGTGACAATTTATTTCTCTTCTGTGAGTACTTTTTCTACTCTCTGTGAAGGAGATGAACTCAGATAGGCTTTAGCATAAGACTATACTTTTCAACATTGTGGTCTTGGGCCATTTATTTAACTTCCTTAAGCTTCAGTTTTCTCATTAAGGAAAAACAATCATAAGACATAATGAGTTTACATATGTAAAGTAAAAGTGAAAGTCGCTCAGTTGTGTCCAACTCTTTGAGACCCCATGGGCTATAGAGTCCATGGAATTCTCCAGGCTAGAATACTGGAGTGGGTAGCTGTTCCCTTCTCCAGGGTATCTTCCCAATCCAGGGATCAAACCCAGGTCTCCTGCATTGCAGGTGGATTCTTTACCAGCTGAGCCTCTAGAGAAGCCCTTACATATGTAAAGAATTTAGCAGATGTCCAAGCACCAGGACAACAACTATTATGCATTTCTTACTGCCCTCATCTTTATCATCTTCATTTCCACCATTCGAATACTTTTTTTTTTTTTTTGAGCAATGATTCCCAAAGTATGGTCCCTGGATCAGCAGTGAGCATCTCCAGGTAATGAAAATTATCTGGCATCACTGAATTGGAAATTTTGGGGTGAGACCCAGATTCTTTGGTTATTTGAACCTGGTTATTTGGATGCAAGTTAATATCACATTGAAGTGAAGTGAAGTCACTCAGTCATGTCCGACTCTTTGTGACCCTGTGGACTGTAGCCCACCAGGCTCCTCCGTCCATGGGATTAGAGGAAATTTATTGCATTATTATGTTTGTCCCCAGTTGTTCATAATTAAATTCCTCAGTTTTCCTGGAGTGAGTAACTCAGAAATGTGCAATATCCTTTAAAAAAAAAAAACTTCCCAGTTATTTCAAACAAAATTAACTATATTTAGGACAAAGCTTATATGCAATGCAAATAAAAGAAAGAAGACAAAATGTATATTTTGTTCTCCCAGAGATAACTCTAGTTGTATCCAGATGTTAGAATACTCTTCTGAAAACTTTCAAAGCAGTCGAAGAAGGCATAATAGCTCTTAAAAAGTCTTCATACTGGCTTCAAGTCTTATAAAAATGAAAACTTAGCCATAAAACGAAATCGTAGAATTTAATGACACACATGTTTTTTTTATAAACTCAGAAATTAAATATAACACTTGAAAGTGCAATGCAATAGTAAATATATGAAACTCAGTTTTATCAAAAGTTCAAACTTGGCTGAAGAAGCAACTAGGATTTATATGAAAAATAGGAGAAGTCTTAAATTCCACTTAATATGTGCAGTTTATATCCTCTATTCCATGTCATATTTCCTTCCTCTGTAAGGACAGTAACATAAACTGCATCAGCAGAACATATTCAGTCTGGGAATATCAGTAGAATGTTTAATTTTTGTGCAAACCCTGGTATATTCATGAAATAATTAATGAGAGACGTGACAATTAAGAAAAAAATCTGCAGTCATAATGTGGGATAAATTGATCTAAGTAACTCCTCCTTGTGTTCTAAACCAGTTATGTTAACATGTTTTTAAAGCAGGAGAACATTTTTTTACCTAACACAATCTCATAAGGAACAAAAGTATACAAGATTGATTCAACCCATATTAGCATACATTTATTTCATGTACAGTTCAAATGCATACCTATTCTTACTTTAAATTCAATCAAAGGGAATCAGTTTTCCTTGCATAGAAATGAAAAAGTTGAAATTGAATTTCACATTGTCAGAGACAATTCTCCACAGGTTTGCTTGAATTTTTGCATGTCTTATGAGCAAGATACCCACTGTCCTTTTGCTTCAAACTATCTTTGCAAGGATGTTTATTTAGCAAACAGTCTTGGGAAATAAAGGTAACAAAGGGCATATTGGTTTATTATCAATACAACAAAGATAAATTCATTCTCTGGGGCCAAGGGAATGCCTTTTTATGGCCTATCATAAGAGACCAGAGTCCTTAAGTTTAGGTTCCTCAGCCATAATGCAAACCTATGGTGTGTAGAGTAGCTATATGAGTTTTCCACATTGCCCTATGTAAACCGGGGACACACAGGACCAATGCAAATGCTAATATCATGGCTGTTGCCATGACTGTAATTAAATCCTCTGTCTGACCCAGGATAGTTGTATTTTCTGCTTTTGTTGGTGAAATAGTTCAGGTTAACTTTTCAGTCTGCATATTGAACCTTCACAGTTCTTACTATACATTTGACAGAGTCATATTTCAGCCTCATAATTCTTTCAATCTGTTTATGCATTTTGATGTAGTTGGATTTTTTTTTTTTAATGAATCTGATCTACACAGGTACATATCTCCATGTGGTGACCATATTAAAATGACTCTCATAGAAATTTAAGTTTCTCCCCAGCAGTGATAGGGAAACTTAAAAAAAAGAAGCAATAGGTATTTTGCTTTAAATATTGAATCACAAATATTGCTTACCAACTGTCTAAATTCCTTGTTAAAGGCATAAAATTCAAAGAATGCTTCCTGAAACTTGTAATAAACACTAAGCCTATCATGATACAGTGCAATGCAATAGAAAGCCTGCTAAATCTCCATTGCACAAAATTTTGCCCAAACTATTGTTTTGATAACCAGTCATGTGTTAGCTCGACAGCACTATGTATTGTATATAGATTTTTTGGTAATAATTTAAACACATATATTTCAGATAAAAAAGAAATAATTTGTTTACAAAAACCATTAAGAATATCTTCTGTATATTAGTTTTCTATTTCAAATCTGCAATAACACTGCTTTCAACTCGTCTTTCATGAAAGTACTTCAGGGACTTCAAATTGCAGGTTGGTCATATTTCCTTACTATCTGAGTTCAATTAACTGCCAGAATGTCAAGATATAAGACCCACTGCAGCAGGCCTTAAAGCTACAGCACAAAACTAAAGATCTTTGATTCATGAGAGCTCATGCGTAACTCATTTAAACAAATTTCACCTCAAGATTAAAAAAGAAATTGAAACACTATATATGTAGCTTTGAATCTAAAACCAGTTTTGTATACCTATTAATGTGGGCTTCCCTGGTGGCTCAGACGGTAAAGAATCCATCTGCAATGCAAGAGACCTGGGTTTGATCTCTGGGTTGAGAAGATCCCCTGGAGAAGACAATGGCTACCCACTCCAGTATTCTGGCCTGGAGAATTCCATGGACAGAGGAGCCTGGCAGGCTACAGTCCATGGTGTTGCAAAGAGTCAGACATGACTGAGTGACTTTTTTTTTAAACCTATTAATTGAAATAAATTAAAAATACAATGGAAACCAAAAGGGTAGAAAATAAATAGAACTACAAGAGAGCAGGAAATAAGGGAAACCTATCAATATAAAAATTTGAATGTGAAATTAAACTTTACTTCAAATAACCTGAGTTGTGGAAAAAATTCCAGCAGAAGTTCAAAAACTCTGTAAATAAAACAAGCAGACAGTTCTCCAGAAACTAAAGCAATTCATCAAAATGTGACACAGATATAATTTTATATTTGAGGTCAGTTTTTTTCTGTGACCTTACTGAAATACCAGAATCACTAGGAGTAGAAAGAGGTTTCGGTGCAAAAGTGAACAGTACGCTAATATTTTCTAATATTTTAGCCATAAAATTTTATCTACTCTGGAAATCTAGACCAACTGAGCCATCAGGGAAGCCCAGTAAAACCATGATTTTACTCTATTTAAATAAAATGTGTTAATTGACTTAGAACCTTACATTTCAACATTTTGACATTTGCTTCCGGTATTAGAAAATTTGGCTCAGAGAAGACATGTAACATCAAGTTAACATGGCTATAACATCAAGTTAACATGGCTATACAAAATTCTATTATATGTATCTTCATTGTAACCTGACTTTTTTTTTTTTTTTTGTAACTTATCAGTTACATTTGTAATGGTAGCTTCAGAATCCATGACAGAAGGTACATGAAGATAGATAAGTGGTGGTATATGGGTTGAGGTGATGTATGAGGGTGTATTTTTATTGCATTTACACAAAATTGAGCAAATGTCAACTGCCTGTATCAAATATCAATTGCCTGTATCAAATATAGCATGGAATCTTATAAAGATTAAGGGATGGTAGAGCTCATCAAGCCCCCACTTGACATTTTTCTTGTCTTAATTTCTGTTTCATAACTTATGTCTGCATAGTTCAACTTTTTTCTTTATTACAGAGGAAGGATCTGCTGCTTAATTTTCCCCTATACAGTCAGTACACAGTTACTTAGAATATTATTGCACAAATATTCTTGGTCACCCAAGAAGGATCCAGACATAGTTTATGTACTTCCATTTTCATAACACTATTTTCTCCTAATGTTTGGTTTCCCATCATATAAATGGTTTGTGAAATTTTATCATATTCTATATGTGACACCAGTAATTTTAGAACTAAAGTAATAAGCTGGAAAGACAAAATGAGGGCTAACATATATCTTAAGAAGCATAATGGCAATGGTGATGGAGAGAAGAAGATAACTGGGAGAACAGGGAAGTCTATGAGGTGTGTGGGGAAAGCAACTCCCAGTTGTCTGGCTTAGATAACTGAGTAAGTAGATGTGTAATTAATTAATTAAGAAAGTAGATAGAATGGCATCCAATGTGAAAATTCACGAATCAATTTGACAATAACACGTCAGAGTAGCTTTCAAGTTAGGATATTAAACTGGCTAAATATTTTGGCTGGACATAATGTAATGTAGCAATATAGAGATGTGAAGTATTAGTGGTTCAATTAAAAGTAGTGAACATAAGTAATAGAATATAAAGGGTATAATGTATCAATAAGTGTTTACTGGAAAGCAAATAAGAGTAAGATGTATAAAAGTGTTATCCATGAGAGTTCAAGCATATCAAATTCAGATAACCTTGAGTTGCAATGAATAGGTTCACTTGAGATATTCTTAGAGGTACTGAAACTCTAATTTATCTTGTGTCTCTGACATTGGACCAAGAGTCCACCAACATAAAAGCTTATTATGACTTGATAGTATTTTAAACTGTGGTTAATAATAATCATATGCAAACATAGTGAAAAGAACAAAAATAGTGCATATCAGAGTTTTTAGGTAGCAGACATTATTTTCTGTTTTACATAGAGTTAATGATTTATTCCTGTTTATAATTACAAGATGCTGGTAAGTATTGCTAATAACTCTATTTTGCCAGTGAGGAAATTGAGGCTCAGACAGGCTGAAGGTCACACACAAAATGTGTGTAGAGCCTAGGAAGTCTGACTACAGAGCAATAAATTATAGGGCTGTAAGGAGGTCATTGGTGATGGACAGGGAGGCCTGGCGTGCTGCGATTCATGGGGTCACAAATAGTCGGACACGACTGAGTGACTGAACTGAACTGAACTGAACTGAAGGAGGTCAGGTGGCGCTAGTGGTCAAGAACCCACCTGCTAATGCAGGAGGCATAAGAGATGCAGGTTCAGTTCCTGGGTTGGGAAGATCTCCTGGAGAAAGAAATGGCAACCCACTCCAGTATTCTTGACTGGAGAATCCCATGGACAGAGGGGACTGGAAGGCTACAGTCCTTAGGGTCGCAAAGAGTCAGACACAACTGAAGCGAGTTAGCACTCACACAAGGAGATCAAATTGGTCAATCCTAAAGGAAATCAACCCTGAATATTCATTGGAAGGACTGATGCTGGAGCTGAAGCTCCAATACTTGGCCACCTGATACGAAGGAGCTGACTCATTGGAAAAGTCCCTGATGCTGGGAAAGATTGAAAGCAAAAGAAGAAGGGGGCGGCAGAGAATGAGATGGTTAGATAGCATCACTGACTCAATAGACATTAATTTGAGCAAACTCCAGGAGACTGTGGAGGACAGAGGAAACTGGTGTGCTGCAGTCCATGAGGTCGCAAAGAGCCGGACAAGACTTACCAACTGAACAACAACAAATGGTTTTGTTAAATGTTCTTAATAGCAAAGAGGAACATTGTAGGATATTGTGATACATATTAGGTACAACTCTTTGGAACCTCATGACCGTACCCCGCCAGCCTCCTCTATCCACTGGAGTGCGTTGCCATTCGTTTCTCCAGGGGATCTTTCTGATTCCAGGGATTGAACCTGGGTCTCCTGCATTGTAGGCATATTTTCTACTGTCTGAATCACCAGGGAAGCCCAGGTAAAAAATAAATAAGCTTCTTGGAAAGAAATTCCCCACTATCTCATTTCATTACAACATTTACTAGTATCAAAATTTTTGTTACTATGTTTACATCTGCTATTATACATTAGAAAATAAATGAAAGGATTAAGTCTGTCTCTCTTCTTTACTACCATAGTATTCTCAATGCTATGGATGATGTCAGGTACAAATTGGGGTGTGTGTGTGTGTGTGTGTGTGCAGTGAGATATGATTTGAAGTAGTTGTTCATTCATTTACTAACCATGTGAATTTTACATTAGTAACCTGACTCCCCTGAGCTTAGATTCCTCTTCCAAAAAGGATATATACCTTTTATTTCCCTCTATCTTACCTTTATTGCAAGTCTTCATGGCCACCACTGTTAATCTACTGTCCATATTTTTCCAGATTTGAGTTCATCTTACCTGTTCCTCAAACACGTACATGACTATTCTTCATAAACATTCTGCATCTAGGCAAAATATTGTTGGGGGTGTGGATTATGATATAAATGTAGTATAGAAACAAAACAAATGCCTTTATATGCTAAATTAAGAAGAAATTCTTGGTATACTCTCATGTTCATTATCAAAAGGGTAACTTTCTGTGAATTATAAAGTAGGTGAATGGTTTCAGAAAAATCACTTAGTTTTCTAATTATATTAAATTTGTGTGTCAATTTTTAAAATGTTACTCTTTAGGTAGATAAATATAAAGTAGAGTGAGTCTTTGGTGGTCCCGTATGTTTTTGTTTCATGATAAAATATTAGAGAGGATATCATTAAAACAACCCCATATTTTCTGTCTCCTAGAGATGAAACATTTGTTTCAAGTACATTTCATAACTATTAAATAATATACAAAATAGAGCAAGATAGCTTATATTGCATGTCTCACTGCCATCTCAAACCTTATCCCAGCCTCATCTGTGCATCCATTTACTATTTCTTTCTATCATGAGACCCTTTTTACTCTGTTTACTTGCTCCACTAAACAGGTTTGACATTATTTGTCACTTGCATGAATGATACTGACAGAGCAGTTCCATGGTTCCTTCTAGGCCTAAAGGACAAAGTGCCTGTCGTATATCTATGTCAGCTCAAGCAGCGGTCTTATAAATTGGCAGTTGGCTCAATGCAAGATGCAAATCCCTCAAGGGCAAGGGATAATTCTGCATAGTAATGATCATAATGTGTATAAAATTATTTTCCAATAATTTGAATGTTTATTTTATTTTGCATTATATTTTGTTCCCCCTTCTTCAATGAGTTCAAGGGGCAAATAAATCAGGCTGGAGTTTTGCTATAGCTACCTGACTAAGATGAACAAGTTGCAAAATACTGATTTCTTATGGAAACTTTAGCAGGGTTAAGCATGACTTTGCCAAACATCAACTGGCAGCGACGGCAACATTTATAAGCCAGGTCTCATCACTCAGAATTTGAAATAACTGACATGTAGTCTGAGATTTTAAATAATTACATATTTATTTTCTCTGCATGTATTTATACTTTTATCTTAATTTTTCTCTGTATCATAATCAGCAGCCTTAGATTATAAACTATCCAAATGAGGAGGACATATCATCCTTTGTCTATTTATCTACCTGTCTATCCATTTTAAAGTCTTTACTATTTTTGGTGTTATAAAAGCAGCTACTTTGCCTTTAAGATTCATATGGTATTCTATACACTGGAAATCACTGGTTCTTTAACCTCCCAGAG
Organism: Cervus elaphus; assembly: GCF_910594005.1. Classification (NCBI taxonomy): domain Eukaryota; kingdom Metazoa; phylum Chordata; class Mammalia; order Artiodactyla; family Cervidae; genus Cervus; species Cervus elaphus. Next base: position 32,499,334 of record NC_057831.1, read on the forward strand.
GTCTTGGTCTGTGTATGGAATTACCTTACAAATTTAATGAAGTCTTACTCATTTAGTATTTTATCGATAGCTGATTATGGAAAAATAAAATTATCTTTAAACAAGCAAATTTTCTTCAATGGCAGATTCTTCTATATTTTCTCCTTTAGAATTCCATTTGTATTGCATTTATAATGATATGCAACTTTATGCATGATCTATTCAAATAATTTATTCTATTATGCATAAGATAAACTAGACTGTTGCAATCAGTGTTTATTCCATATGTTAAGATCTTTAAATGATTCTTTTCCATTGAAAAATTTTAACCTTAAGATTAAATGAATAAGTGGGCTATTATGATTTTTTCACCCCATTTCAGGACTGGTGTGACTTAGCTAATCTGTTGGCCTCTTTCTTTCTCCTCCTTTTCTCTTGGATGTGTGTCCCTCAGAAACTTTGACTACATTTTTGGTCAAAGAATAACAAGACTACTGTTGGAAAGTGTACTTTCTTACCATTAAGGCAAGGACTTACTCTTAAATATCTAGGGGTTAGCATTCAGAGGGAAATAATGAAAACATCTAGGATTTTTAACAGTGCATAGTAAGGCAGGTATAAGCACAAAATATGGAGGCAGATTGCCTGGGTTATAATATACAGCATGACCTTTGCAAGGCTATTTATCTCCTTGTACCTTACCTTCTTCATCTATAAAATGGGAATAATAACAGTATCTACCTACAAGTGTATTATGATGCTAAAAAGAACTTGTAATTAGTTTGAACAGCGATTCAATTTTTTATAAAACAGATAAAGCGGTTAAAATTTTAGCATACTACTTAGTTTTAAAAAGTACTGTTATAGGTGCACTGTCATTTGACGCCCGTTTAACACAGGTTTTGCTATTGTTATCATTGACCAGACATCAAAAGGAAAAAAATTCAAGCATGACTTCTTTCTGAAAATCACATCCTAAAAATGATCAGATAACTACCGTTGATCTACCACTGAACTCAAAACAAAACAAAAATATTTTCCTGATACTATTGTACAAAACTAGGGCTTAGTTTATTTTCAAACTCAGATGGTATCTTTCAAAGTAAATGCTCCAGCCAAACAAACAATAGTAACATCTGTTCATACTGATGAAAACTTTAGGACCAACTGAGAGCCTTTATTAATTTTCAGTTGAAAAGTAGTTCATACAGGAGAGGAAAAGCATTGTCATAACATGCATTTGCATACTAATAAGATGTTAAAATCTTAATTTGGAAAATACAATATTAAAAAGTATATATATACATATATATATATATATATATATGTATTTTATAGAGCAATCAAATGACACAGCCTGATGTCATCTCAAGCATTTCTTAATCTTGGCCAACAAGTGAAAACTACAAAAACAAGAGCAAAAAGAAGCAGTGCTCAATGGAGGACACACATTCAGCTGCTCTCTAATAAGTGTTTTCAAAATAGAACTCCTTTGTAGTGGAAATTTCTGAAAATGTCAGAGCTGATTGCAAACAAGCCCCACACACCTCACAATAGGCTGAACCTGGAACCTCCTATTGTTCAGGAATATTAAAAGCAGTTGTTTTAAGATTTCACTGAACATTTTAACTAATGCTTTGTTGAATCATATCTGTTTGCAAATCATTAACTAGGTCAAGTAAAACAAAAAAGATAATTGTTTAAAATTGACACAAACCACCTAAATACCTTCTTGATTTATTAAAATAAATATATCACTTGAATGTATGATTGCATGGTAAACTCCAATTCTAGATATCATTTTTTTCTATCATAGAGAAAAGAAAGCTGAATTAGCTTTCATTTTCAGAGAGAGAGAACATGGTTAAACTCTGTAAAGGGTAATTTAATAAACAAGTTCCAATATGCCAAACAGTGAGGGGCAACAGGGCATACATTTCTATCTTCATTTTAGAGCAAAGTAATAACAGGATGCTGCCTCTTATAGCCACTGGGCAGAATTTGTGAAGAAAGCTCTGTTACCCAAATTCCTTCATTTTGTTTTATAAAAGAGATAATCCTAATTGGCTATTATCATTATAAGCAACCCCAGGTTACTAAAAATATCAATAGTTAATTCTCATTGTATTGCCTTAGTTTTATAGCTTTGAATACCAGGGTAATAATGGTTTAAAAAAATAATGTTCATTATGCTCACAAAATTGAGCATGGTATTACTGTGAAAACATCACATACATTCAACAGAAATTCAAAGAGAAAAACTGCAAATGTGATTTTGACATCCAGCAAGTTTCTCAAGTGGCTTCAAGGTGTGATAGTCGTTACCTTAGTGAATTCATCACCACCCAAGGTCAGACCATTAGCACTGCAGACTCAGGAAGTGGTTATTATGAGAACACTGGTCACTATCCCATCACTCACGTAGAACCACATTAGCAAAATTCTGACTGGGATAGAAAGTCCTGATGCAAATGTATTCATTTCCAGTGAGATTCATATCCTTTTCATACATATGGGAATAAGAGTAGCTAACATATTTTCTTTCTTTTTTAATTGAGTTATGATTGACATAAAATTTATATTGAATAACATTTTCTAACAATGTATTCACTTGATCTACTGAGTCTTTCTCCAAGCTACTTTCTCCAGGTAGCCCAATATTGAAGCCAGTTAAAGTAGAATGTTGCTTGGAGAACCTTGGAGTCAGATGACCCACATTTTCAATGGCTGCAGCCTAGGAAGTCTTGCTATCTCCACCAAAACCCATGACCCTTCCACTGACATTTATAGATGGGAAGGCACTTTTTGCCTTGTGGTGAAGTTGGCTAGGAGATGAGTTAGGAGGCTAATGCATTAACCCTGCATTAGATGCTAATTAAAAGTTATTTTACTCACCTTAAAATGTCAGTGGATTGTTTTTTACTGCCTATGGGAAAGTGAACACAAGTTTGGGTTTGGTAACAGTTACCACATAAATATATTTACTTCGAAAGGTTTTTTAAAAATGCATAATGAAATACTTGCAAAGGGGATACATGACATCATTTGAATGTATTTTAAAAACTGCACTCACACATCAATGCATCATCCTATAAGATTTTGAAATAATCACAGAAAACAAAATTCCATTTAAATCTTCATCTAAATTTATAGCAATAGTGAAGTATAGTATCTTTTTCCCCCAAAGTAGATTCTTAAAATATATAGCTCGTTTGATTTTAAGCAAACTTTTAAATGGAGTTATTTATTTAATATGGGACATATTATGGGACTCATCTTTCCTACTTCAAAAGTAATATTACTAATGAGGAAACCAAATTAAAAGTGGACATTATGGAACTACACAATTTCTTCAACTTAATGCTCAAAACCATTTCTGAGGAGCAAATGATATCAAAATGATTGAAAAGGCCCTTGGGAAAAACCAAACCACGCATCAGGAATAAAATGATATCAGGTCAAATAAAACAGCAAGCTCTTCTATTTTAGTCTTTTCAAAGTAACTTCAAAGCAAGACAATAAAGCCAGAAATACTGAGGAGGATAATGTGAACACAAGAGAGAGGCAGAGAGAGACAGCGAAACTGAGCCAAAGCAAGCCATGGGAATGGCGGGCTGGATGCTCGCCTCCTCCACAAGAAATGCTGATCTCTCAATGTATCCGGCAAAGTCCAGGTTCAACCGGAAATGTGAACAGCAAAAGCGTCCCTCTGCTTAAGAGAAGTGAACCATACGAAAGAAGTTAATTAGCATTCAACTAATAGGCCCCACAACTTGAGCACTCCGGATTGAGCACTTTTTAAAAGTAAGCTCTCAATTTATTTAAATATGCGGGAAGTTGAGCACCAGTTGAGCGTTTTCACAGCACGCTGAGTACTGATTGCGCTATTTTGAAGCACACTGAACACTTTTCCGTGTGAATTCTTAGCCACATTTCCATACCCCCAACCCTCCCTCTGCCTACACAGCTGCTAATCAAGAGGTGCCTTCCTAGTATGAAATCCCTTTGCCAATTAAAATTTTAGCTTTTCATCCTTTATGTTTTGAAACAATTAAGAATAATAATAACATAATTAGTGAATATATGTTAAATTGGAGTTCCTTTCCTCTGTTAGTATCATTTGAGCCAATTTCACCCCTTAAGGATTCGCATTAAATTTTTGAAATGAGTGTCCACAGTGAGAGCTGTGAGACTAAACTCAAGCTTAACTGCAAACACCACAAAGATTTTTCAGTGGTTTATTCCTCCAGATGTTTAAAATCGGCCAGGAAGTGAAGCAATCTGAGAGTGGGTCAGTTCCCTAACTCTTTACAATTGTGTCAGGGTTCTCATTCTGGCAGGCTCTCATCAATAAAAAAGAAACTGTTTTCATGATATGTAAGGCACACTTTTTTTTCCCTGCTTTGCTTTTTCACAAATAAATGAAATAAAATGAAACATCAGTATTTATTGAGCATCAGTTACATGTAGGTGCTGTGCCAAATACTGATGGAACATGAAATGTATAATAGTCCCTGACCTCAAGGAGTTAACCATTTTACTGGGAGGAATTATGCAACATCCTGATCTATATTTTCATATGGTAATTTCTCTTCTAAAATTTAACCTTCTGTTCTAATTTATTCTTTCCTTAGTCTTGATATTTAAATTATATTTTACCATTTTGTAGGGTATCAGTTTCCAGTCAGTTTTCTGGTGCCCACAGTCCAGTTTGGAAGGAGGTGGTCATAAATAATTAAAGAACAGACTCCTGGAATCAGATACTGAATATAACAATACCGAAAAATGCCATGCTTGGAAGCCCTGTCCAAACAAACTGCTGACCTTCCAAGAAGCAGCTCTAAAATGCTAGTTGCACACAGAGGAAAGAAAACTAGAGGAACAGAGTATGCCACCCCCAAATACACCACTTTGGCATAAGGATTATTCTGAGTTGAAGGCAACTGAGAAACAGCAGATGTAGGGAAAGCTCTAAAAACAAAGCATATATTTTTTTAAGGAAATTTACACTTACAAAAGAAGATTTTTATTTGTTAAGATGTCAACAGTGTATTAGAAAGCAGAGATATTACTTTGCCAACAGAGGTCCTTACAGTCAAAACTATGGTTTTTCCAGTAGTCATGAATGGATGTGCGAGCTGGACCATAAAGAAAGCTGAGCACCAAAGAATTGATCCTTTTGAACTGTGGTGTTGGAGAAGACTCTTGAGAGTCCCTTGGACTGCAAGGAGATCCAACCAGTCTATCCTAAAAGGAATCAGTATTGAATATTCATTGGAAGGACTGATGCTGAAGCTGAAGCTCCAATACTTTGGCCACTTGATGTGTAGAGCCGACTCATTAGGAAAGACCCTGATGTTGGGAAAGATTGAAGGCAGGAGGAGAAGGGGATGACAGAGGATGAAATGGTTGGATGGCATCACTGCCTCAATGGACATGAGTCTGAGCAAGCTCTGGGAGATGGTGAAGGACAGGGAGGCCTGGCATGCTGCAGTCCATGGGGTTGCAAGGGGTTGGACACAACTGAGCATCCGAACAACTCTCTCTCTCCTATACCAGTGATATGAAGATGACACTTTACAGCTCTTATCAATGGACAAGGCCCTGACTTTGAACCTGCAAAGCTAACCTTACTGAACACTCTTTATGTACCATACTTTTTCTGTACCATACCTTCCCATACTTGCTATCTCCCCTCCCAGCAGCCTCTAATCCTTTATCCTGTGTCTAGCTTCTTCTCCACACTTGGTTGGATGGCATAAAAATCCTAAAATCCTCCTTGAGTCACATCTCTGTATCATCAAGAGTGGGATAACTCTTAATCACAAGAGCCTCTTATCACTGGAGAAGGTATTAATTTAAATTTGCAAAACAAACCAGACCTTGTTTATTGTACTTTTTCTGGCCACCTTCTTATAACTTGCCTTCCTCATATCCTTCTTCTTCTGTTTTGGGTGAAGATGGCATTTAAGCACAAGTTCCAGGCAATTATTTGTTACTCATCCCTGAATTATCCCCATGTATATATGTGATATACACATAAACATTTCAATAAACTTCTAGGTTTGTTTTTTTTTTCCTTAATTATTTTTGTTGTTGTTGTTGTTGTTATAGGAGTCCCAGCCAACCCACTGAGAACCTACAAGAATAGAAGGAAAATACTTTTTTTCTTCCCCTAAAGTTTGTGACTAGGTCTGTTTTTTGTTTTCTTTAATTTGTTTGTTATGTTTTTGCTGTTGTTAATCTCTCTTATCAGTTTGATGCTTGAAGCCTCAGGTGAGCAGAGGAAGAAAAGTTTTTCCCTCCCCTGGAGAACTAAACAAGGATTACTTATTCAGAGATGAGAACTGGATATCTGAAATCTTATATCCTTGCTAATTTTAAACCAGGCTAATTCTCAATCTGGATAATTAAAACAATAATATTGGAAATAAATACATAAGTATGCTCATGTTTTACCAGCTATTTTAATCTCCTCCAATTAAAAAAATAAAGTTGATTAAACTGAATATTGAATATTGCTTCATTTAATCTCTTCATGGAAATTCTAGCAATCCACTGACAAACGATAAAGAGTAGAATCTCTGAGCAGGGGATGGGTCATTAGCTGAGGAGAATATTTACTTTCAGTTATGTTTCAAGAAATTATTGGTTAGGCAGAATGTACTGATTTTAAGATTGAATTTAACATGAGGCAAATACATAAACATTTGCAAGGAGAAAGAATGCAATAGATAAGAAGGAAAATGTTTGATTCATCCTGGTTTATATGACTTAGTTCTTATTTAAATCAGTTATGTCTAAAACCCTCAAAGCCAAAATCAAATTTCACCTCAAAAATTTACCACTTAGTTAGAGCAGTCTATATGCAATATATTAGCATATGATGTGAGATTTAAAGTTAAACAAATAGAGAACCTTAACCCCATGAAGCTTACAATCAAAAGGATAACAATAATAATGAGAATGCTGGTAAAAGATTTTAAAAGAACCAAAATTCACAAAGATGTGTGACCATGAAACAAAGCTAGAAAAACAAAGTTAATCAGTAGGGAAATTTAAAGGCCAACCTTTTGCTGGTGTTTATTTTTGGTTATCCTGTGTTAAAATTCTACTTTTTCAGAGTAAATATGAAGTGATTATTGTGTTCCAAGTATATGCACATTTTAAGGAGCAATATTGTTTTGTTCTGGGGTCCTCAGCATGGCTTAGCTTCAGCCATCTCAACTGTTGTTTGTTTTATGTCTGAAAGGCTGGCAGGGTGGGATACTTGCTTAAGCTGCTTAATTAAAAGGAAAGACACCTGGACATTTGGAGGCTGACTGCTAGATGACTTAGTTAGATCCGCTCGTTCTCCAAGGAATATGGTCCAACCTCGACTGAGAGCTCAGTTCTTAGGGGGGTAAGATTTAGTTTTGAGATCCTGCTGTTGGATTGGAGGAGACATTTTGCTGTGGCCTGGAGACCCTGGACAGTGGTGTTGGCTGCAGCCTGATGTGAGAGTGATATGTAAATTTTCCGAGTAGTAGCAGGACCCTGTGAGGCCTTCCTAGGAGAGACTCCTATCCATATCCTCTGCCTGCCTTTTATCTGTAGAAAAACATTCATAAGAATACATTTAATAATGATAATAATAAGTTTTATTTATTCAATGAGAATAAACTTAATCAGAGAAGTGAGGAAATGAAGAAAGGAAGGAAAACAGTCAACTGAGACAAAATAATAATAATTTAGCCATTAAACCAAGTTAAGGCTCTTTAGTTCTTCCTCAGTGAGTACAGATAGTATTCTGAGCCATGTCCTTTGAGCTGTTTTCCAGACACTTAAACCGGTACCAGGTGGCAGAAGTTAACTGTATGTGGCCCACAACGGTGTAGACCCTGGACCAGCTGGAGACTCAACCAGCTGGTTGAGGATGCTGACGCCCAATTATGTCACCACCAACCAGTCAGAAGTACGTCCAGGAGCTGATCATGCCCTGTTCCTTGAATGTTTTGAGACTCCTCACTAACCCTTTACGAGCAGGACACACGGTCTTGAGGGCATTAGCCCACTGTGGCCTTCTTTGCCTGGCAAAGCAATAAAGCTAAATAGCTTTAGTTCTATTTCACCCAAAACTGTCTCTGAGATTTAATCTGGCACCTGGGTACAAAGGCTGAACTTCAGTAACATGTCTCCAAGTTATATTTGGAGCAAATGGGTCATCAAGTAAACACCTTAATACCAGAAACTTGTGGAAAGTGAAAGGAAATGGTAGGTTTTGAGAGACCCTTGGGGTCCTGCACTATCAGTTCAGAGAATACCAGAGTTCTAATAGTTTAGTTGGTGAGGATTAAGAGAAAATAACTCTTTTTCAACAGCTAATGTGCCTCCAGCTGCTGGGTGAAGAAACATGTTACAGTTTGAAATACAATTAGGTATGGATTAACTGGGGCTTCTCAGGTGGCTCGGTGGTAAAGAATACAACTGCCAATGCAGAAGATGCAGGTTCCATCCCTGATTTTGGAAGATCCCCTGCAGAAGGGAATGGCAACCCACTCTAGTATTCTAGCCTGGAAAATCCCATCGAGAGAGGAGCCTGGCAGGCTATAGTTCATGGGGTCACAGAGCTGGACATGACTTAGTGACTAAGCAACAACATGGATTAACTACAAAAATTCTCAATTACTTATACTGAAAAATTATTTATATTGTTAGAGAAGATTTGTTAATAAATTTCTCTACTCCCCTAAAGGCTACTATTCTGAATTTCGGACAAATGGTTTATATATATATATACACACAAAAATTCAAGGTCTAGAAGAGTGCTGGTCAATAGAACAGATGATAGAAAATACATATGCTCTGTCTAATGTTTTCTGGGATTCTGATAGAAATACAAAATCTCAGGCTTGTATCCACAGAATCAGAATTTTCATTCTAATACAATCTCCAGGAGACTAGTGCCCACATTAAAGCTTGAGAAGCAGTGGTCAAGAGCAGTTTTTAATTTCTCAAACTTCTCTGTGCCAGTTACCTGAGGAGATTTTTAGAAACACCATTGCCTGCACTTCACTTCAGAAGTCATGATTTAGGGTTCTGGTAGGGGATCTGCATGCATGTTAAGTCGCTTCAGTTATGTCTGACTCTGTGCAACCCCATGGATGGTAGCCTACCAGGCTCCCCTGTCCATGGGATTCTCCAGGCAAGAATATTGGAATGGGTTGCCATACCCTACTCCAGGGGATCTTCCTGACCCAGGGATCTAATCTAAGTCTCTTAAGTCTTATCTCCTGCATTGGCCAGTAGGCTCTTTACCACTAGCACAATATGCAAAGCCCTGGGAGGGAATCCAGGTAAATTTTTGAAATTTTTGAAATTCCCCATAGCTAGATCCATATATCCATAGATATAAAAGTTCCATACATTTACCATTGAATATGGATGGACAAATAGTTCTTCAATAATATGCATGCTTTTAATCATAGTACTTCACAATCTAAGAATATAATTAATATCAATTATAAGTCACATCAATTATAAATCAATATATAAGTGCAGGATTGTATGTTTAGCGTTGGTCACTAGTCACATATGTCTTAGTCAATGGCAATTCTGACACTTACAGATGCAAATATTATTGAGAATTGCAGAGATATGTCCAGGCCCAGTACTTCTCAAATTTTATTTGGGTTTAGGACGATAATAGTAGCTCAATAAATTTAAATAGCTCATGAAAACCAATTCATTTTCAGGAAGTCAAATGAATCTGACTTCAAGGAATCAGTGGCCCTGGAATTTGATGCAATATGCAAAAATTTAAGCTTATCTTTAAATGTGTATATACATTTCCAAAATGCTAGGATGATGGGTTTATTTTATGGTCTTAGTTTATTTTCAAACCAATTTATCTTGAAATAGAGCAAACTTGATAGGATAGGATCGGGATAATTTAGGAATACTCTAAGGTTTACAATTCTAAAAAAATCATAAACATGCAAAGCTTATGCTTTACTCATCAAAATCTGTATGTCTTGAAACTGTGATTTCATTTCTACTGAGAGTTTGTGAAACTTTTGTTTGTAGCTATAGTGAACTCAGGTCAGATGCACCAAGAAAGTGTTTGGATCATGCTGAAAATTTATTTCAGAACTCTGAGCAAAGGCAAATATGTCTTGTTATGAAATATAGTCAGGTTCATGTGCAGTTTGGACCCCACGTTTCCCAACCTTCTGGTCCTGCCCTTTTTTTAGCCATGCTTGAGGAAATTTAGCAATGGGTAGTCATTATTGCCATCTGTTTCCTCCAGAAGTCCCATATGAGGTTGTCTACCTGAACCTCTTAGATTAAATCAATATTACTCTTTTGTTCTGAAAGTTCACATTCAGTATATCTAATGGTTTTGTCATATCAGTAATTACATAATATCTTGAGAGCCACTGGAGCTCTAACAATTCCTTTCATTCCAAAAATTCCTTCACATGACAATGAGAATATATGTCTTTAAACTATATAGCTGAATATGCATTCAATGATTGTTAAATATATAAACATAACTCAATATATATTATATGAATCATAAGCAAACACAGTTAAACAGAATCTATTTAGTCCAAATATCCTGTCTATGTTTGACCCAAGACAATTTAACGTTCTCCTCAGCTTCACTAAGCTTTCAACAGTTTTCTTTCTGAATCTAGACCTTTGAGATCCCCTTTCTTAGAACATTTACTTTAGAATATTTGCAATCATACACTCTTCCTCTTTTCCTTTAAGATACAAATCTTCTTCCAGCCTCTTGCTAGTTTTACAACCCTAACAATGTCTTTCTCGAAGACCTAGGAGCCATTCCTGTGAGATGTAATAATCAAGGAAGATACATCTCTGTGGTAGGATAGGAGTCTAAGTTTGGTAAACACCGATTACAAACACAGATGACCTAATCACATTGACTGAGCTCCCCATCATGTCCTCCAGTAATTTTCCATTAGCTTACCCCAGTGAAAACATTTTTCAAATATAATTTACTGGCAGTTATGCACACCAACTGGGCTTCCTTGGTGGCTCAGAAGTAAAGAATTTGTCTGCCAATGCAGGAGATGCAGGTTTTATCTCTGGGCTGGGAAGATCCCTTGGAGAAGGAAATGGGACCCACTTTAGTATTCTTGCCTGGGAAATCCCATGGACAGAAGAGTTTGGCTGGCTACAGTCCAAGGGGCTGCAAAAGAGTTGGACACAACTTACAGCTAAAACACACACACACACACACACACACACAGAGGCATACCAACTATTTCTTTGTCATACACAAAAAGCCAGAATGATTTTTTTCACATGTACTGTGTACCTGGAGAGGTAACACAACATAGTATACTCCTTAAGAATGGGCTAGACTTGGCTTTTCTCTTTCTTGCTGTGTGACCTGGGCTACTTTCACAATCTCTTTGTAGCTCATTTTTCTTTTTTGTAAAATGAAGTCAAACATTTACATTTATCTCTTATATTTGGTATGAGGATTAAATGTGTTGATATGTAAAAAACACTTATGTGTTGCTGCTGCTGCTGCTGCTGCTAAGTCGCTTCAGTCGTGTCTGACTCTGTGCGACCCCATAGACGGCAGCCCACCAGGCTCCCCCTTCCCTGGGATTCTCCAGGCAAGAACACTGGAGTGGGTTGCCATTACCTTCTCCGGAGGATCTTCCCCACCCAAGGATCGAACCCCGGTCACCTGCTTTGTAGGCAGACGCTTTACCGTCTGAGCCACCAGGGAAGTCATATATGAACACTGTTAGAAAATAGTAATGGAGAAGGCAATGGCACCCCACTCCAGTACTCTTGCCAGGAAAATCCCATGGATGGAGGAGCCTGGTAGGCTGCAGTCCATGGGGTCGCAAAGAGTCGGCCATGACTGAGCGACTTCACTTTCACTTTTCGCTTTTATGCATTGGACAAGGAAATGGCAACCCACTCCAGTGTTCTTGCCTGGAAAATCCCAGGGATGGGGTCGCACAGAGTCAGAAACAACTGAAGTGACTTAGCGGCAGCAGCCGCAGCAGCAGCAGAAAATAGTAAAAATGTAAAAAATAATGACTAAGTTAACTAAAATTAAAAGGCAAACAATCTACTTAGATGGACAAATGCATATTAATCATTCCTTTAATTTTTTTATCTGTGGAATGAAGAAACTATTATACCCATCTCACTGGATTCTTCGAGGATTATACAAGACAGCCTATAGAGTGATTAGCATAGTCTCAGACACCTGAAAAGGGTCCAGTGAATGTTGACTAGCTATTATTAGAGGAAAAGTGAAATGCAGGTGTCATATGCCAGCAATAAAAATTCTATAAAACAGATTTTAGTTTTTCAAACACCAAATAGCTCTAGATCAATAATATTAACCAGCAATGATTTTAATATGGCCACCCCATTGCCTTTGACTGTGTGGATCACAATAAACTGTGGAAAATTCTGAAAGAGATGGGAATGCAAGACCACCTGACCTGCCTCTAGAGAAACCTTGTATGCAGGTCAGGAAGCAATAGTTAGAACTGGACATGGAACAACAGACTGGTTCCAAATAGGGAAAGGAGTACATCAAGGCTGTATATTGTCACCCTGCTTATTTAACTTATATGCAGAGTGCATCATGAGAAACGCTGGGCTGGAGGAAGCACATGCCGGGAGAAATATCAATAACCTCAGATATGCAGATGACACCACCCTTATGGCAGAAAGTGAAAAAGAACTAAAGAGCCTCTTGACGAAAGTGAAAGAAGAGAGTGAAAAAGTTGGCTTAAAGCTTAACATTCAGAAAACTAAGCTCATGGCATCTGGTCCCATCACTTCATGGCAAATAGATGGGGAAACAGTGGAAACAGTGTCAGACTATTTTTGTGGGCTCCAAAATCACTGCAGATGGTGACTGCAACCATGAAATTAAAAGATGCTTCCTCCTTGGAAGGAAAGTTATGACCAACCTAGACAGAATATTAAAAAGCAGAGACATTACTTTGCCAACAAAGGTCCGTCTAGGCAAGGCTATGGTTTTTCCAGTGGTCATGTATGGATGTGAGAGTTGGACTATAAAGAAAGCTGAGCGCCAAAGAATTGATACTTTTGAACTGTGGTGTTGGAGAAAGAGAGTCCCTTGGACTGCAAGGAGATCCAAACAGTCCATCCTAAAGGAGATCAGTCCTGGGTGTTCATTGGTAGGACTGATGTTGAAGCTGAAACTCCAATATTTTGGCCACCTGATGCTAAGAGCTGACTCATTTGAAAAGACCCTGATGCTTGGAAAGATTGAGGGCAGGAGGAGAAGGGCTCGACAGAGGATGAGATGGTTGGATGGCATCACCGACTCAATGGACATGGGTTTGGGTGGACTCCAGGAGTTGGTGATGGACAGGGAGGCCTGGCGTGCTATGGTTCATGGGGTCGCAAACAGTCAGACACGACTGAACTGAACTGAAGTGAACTGAACCCTATTTCCAACTAATGGGAACATCTGGCACTTTTTTTGACTGCCTTGTTTGGTGTCTACTGAGCAGGGATATTACTGAACAGATTACACTGCACAGGACAGTGTTCCAAAACAAAGACTTATCTGGGTCAATGTGTCAGTAGTGCCAAAGCTGAGATATTTTTGAAATATTTCCAGGTAAAAACACTTTCGTTCATCTCTGAAGTATTAATCCATTTAACACACTTTTTTTGGAACTAAAGTCTAGACTTACTATGTAAGTTCAAACAAACCATAAGGAAAATTTAGTATATGTTTCTTTCATAAAGCTGGTAACTCATATTAGGAGGTTGGTTTCTTACCGGAAATCAGGTCCTTCCCAACATGTCTTATGTCACCTGTATAATGATCCCTGCAGACAGCCTGGTCCTTCTTTACTAGCTTTTCAGCTAGTTCCCAACCTGAATCAGCCATCCTTTTTTTTACTTCATTTTTCCCCACGGCCTGCACATACAGTCTACTAACCACTCACAGAAAAACGGATTAGAATCTATTGATTCCACTATGCATTTGACCCAAATGCAATTGAGCATTTCTGTTACCTTTAAAATTCTCTGCATTTTTATCCTTCCTTACTGCCTCTCTTCCAAATATAATATATTTATAAAAGTGATCCTACTTCATTTCAATAATTCTACATTGATTCTTTTCCTGTATATTACATCATCATCTTCTCTTTCCACATGAGCTTCCATACTTAGAAAACATCTTCCTTGAAGTAGGTTTCTTCCCATGATACAGTACTATGTGGTCCTCCTTTTTGCTTCCAGACTTGAATGAGATGCCCCTTACTCTGCTTATTTGCTAACAACACTTTATTTCCTTACAATCTTTATTTTTTCCTCACAAAATTTTAACAAAAATGTTTTTTCAAAGTTCACCAATGATCATCACATTGACAAATACAATAGCTTTTCCTTAGGACTGTTGGGTTCCATTCTTTCATTTTCATCGGTCACATGCATGACTCAACCTAGATGTTCCAGAAAACATCAAATTTATGACTGAAATTTTATCTAATTATCTCAAAATCTGTTCCTTTTCTTATACTTCTGATTTCATAACATTGACACCATTGAAACTCATACTTGAAACATAGGATCCATCTTTTTTCCTATGTCTCAACCGCATTTCACATACCTAATCAATTTCCAAGTCTACTAACACCATTGCATTTTCTTATTTACTCTACTCTATAGTTCTAGAGCACTGTACAACTAAGACTTGTTAAATTTTTACTAGGTATGAACATTATTCTACACATTCTATTTTCATTACCAAATATAGCCTTGAAAATAACTGAGATCCAGGAATTACTCTATTTTATAGATGAGGAAAACAAAGCTAAATGATTTTAAGTGACTTGGTCAGAGCTACACAGCTATTTAATAGTGAAGCAAAAACTGAATTCAAACTCCATGTTCATGATGCCTCTGTAGCCATTCTCTTTCTTTAGGTTTGACACCTACCAGTCTGATACAATTAAGGTTTTACATCCTAAAATTCTACTTCCCTTAGCATGTGTCCCCTGTCCCACCCAGCTTCCTGCAATTTTCCTTCTCAGTATCTTTATGCATGCTGTTCTTCATTCACAGAAGGATACCTTTCTACAAAATTGCCTTAAATCCAAGTTATAAATATGAGTTTCAAGAATTGACTTAAACGTTGCCTCATCAAGTAGTATACATATTTAAAATAATTCATGTTTGAAATTAATGGACCCATATGTTCACATAATATTAGTGTTGGGCAGACACATATAGGTTTAATATTTGAGTCCTCTTATGCTACAGTTTTGTGTATTCTATTAAAAATAGAGTTTGCTCTAAAACCCAAATGAATCTTTTAAATTTTCTCAACCTAAACAGTTTATTTACTTTCTATGTATCTATATTACAGTGAGAAAAATTCTGAATAGAATTGTAGCTTAGGGCCATCTGCCTACTTTTTAACAAAGCTTCGTGGTGGCTACACCTTAAAATCTGATCCTCTACAAATCTAAAGCATTGATTTTTGTCAGTAAGCATTTAAAGAATTGATTAAGTTCTAGGAGATTGATTCACACTAACCCAGGTTGGCAAATAGATTTAGACTCTAGTCCTAACTAAGATTCATTTGCCATGGCTGCTTAGAACAGCAGGGCAGAATGCAATAACCTATGTTTTGGTCTGGAAATGGAAAATAATGGTATTTATATCATGTATTTTTCATTTATATACTAAGTGAATTTACTAGAAACTGGCATATTAATTAAATTACTAATTTATTTATTTGCAGCAAATATATCTTTCTATTGCTTAAATTCAGGGGCTCCCCATTCTCCCAGCTTCAAAGTACAATGTTGAGAATGGGAACAGAAACAAGAGGTACATAATTTTGAAATTACTTCACTCAGACCATGGTTAAGGCCTAAGAAATTGTGCCTGGCATTGACAGAG
Source organism: Cervus elaphus (assembly GCF_910594005.1). Taxonomy (NCBI): domain Eukaryota; kingdom Metazoa; phylum Chordata; class Mammalia; order Artiodactyla; family Cervidae; genus Cervus; species Cervus elaphus. The sequence continues at coordinate 32,515,252 of NC_057831.1, forward strand.
AAACTTTTGTATGTTGGCAAGTCCTTGCCTTCTAAGTCTGATATCTTCTTTTCTAAGCAGTAACAGACAAACAGTGGCAAGTCTTGATCCTCAAATTTATCATTAGGTCTATTTTACCTAATCTCTTTGTTTTCATTTGTCCACATTACTTCATGGAGCAAAAACTCAATATAAATTTAATCACTCTTGGATCCATTCACATTGCAAACTTGCTTTGATAAGACTATAATAAGTTACAATAAGAATTTCTTAAAGTAGAGAAGGTGTCTCAGTTACCCCATAACAAAAGAAAAAAAATTTTTTCTAGGCCAGTGTAATTTTATACATTATCTACAAACTTTGTGCATAGTCACTCAGTCGTGCCCGACTCTTTGTGACCCCATGGACTGTAGCCCACCAGGCTCCTCTGTCCATGGGGATTCTTCAGGCAAGAATACTAGAGTGGCTTTCCATGCGCTCCTCCAGGGCATCTTTCCAACCCAGGAATAGAACCCAGGTCTCCTGCATTGCAGGCAGATTCTTTACCATCTGAGTCACCAGGGAAGCCCATCTACAAACTTTGTTTGATTAAATTTTTAGATAGAAATTTTGTCTTTATTTTCAATTCCCTCTGGGGGTTGAGAAGAGTCACTTAATTGTTTATTTTCTTGTGGTTTTACTATGTACTATGTTTACAACATTTTTCTTATCAACTTGTCTGTTCCTTAGAGGCTAGACCCATATATCTTTAATGATTGTATTCCTAGCAGTGCCTTTCACATTATTTTACACAGAAAAGCTTTAAACACATTGCCTGAATGAATGAATAAATGAATACTGAATTAGAGAAGGATTTGAATTCCTTTGTCTTAAAAGCCGAAGCAATTGTGATTTCATATTTCAAATAAGTACAGCTTTCATTTATGTTCAGGTATTTTATTTTTTAACTTCATTTAAATAAATAGAATAGAATGAAAATGTTGAACTCATCAAAAAGTTATAGAAAATAAAAACTATCAAATTAGATTTGCCAAAATTGTTAAACGACCTTCAGATTATTAGGAGGAATCAGTAGCAAACTGTCTATCAAGATCAATATCCAAGTCAGTGGTCACAGGAAAGAGGTGAATAGGATCCATCTTATTTGGAAATTTGGACTCATTGGAACCTAACTCCCATCTTCAGGGAGAACTTCTGAGAGTTAAATAGAACTTCAACAAGAAAAGCAAATATTAAGGCACTTTCAGGCCTCGTTAACACAAGTAAGATCTGTCATGCATGATTTTGGTCAAGTGGAAGTAAAATAAATTTGATACTTTCTCATTTGAAAAATAAAAGTCCAAAGCTGTGGGTTGGCCTTTCAGTTCAATATAATACTGAGCTAAAGTAAAAACTTGGATTTGAGAAAAATTTAATCATAATTGATAACTATAATAAAAGACTAAATAAGGAATGAAGCAGATTTTTTTGGATGGTTTGGCAGATTTTTTTTTTACGCCAGTTAAATTATTTTGTTCTCTTAGAATTCTATGCCATTGTAAAGATCATATCCATATAGAGCAGTTGTATCTTTGAGTGACCGGCCATTAGCTGCTACTTGATGCATGCCTACTGAGCCCATGAAAAGAGTTACAACTTTTATTATAGAAACCAGCACCATTAACTTTTGTTATTATAGGATCATAGAAAGATATTTATTGCAACAAAATTATCAATATAGCCTTTCATTATCTACTTAAGTCATATGGTTCATGTTAAGAGAGAAAAAAAGATAGACAAAAGATGCGGTATAGGAATAATGGCTCTATACTTCAAGTACACTGATTAACTTCCCTTTTTATTCAGTCTAACCTTATTTTCTATTCAGGTACATTGATCCTGTGTTGAAATGAATAACAGACAACATATGAAAAATAAGTGTTTCTCTACCACCTACCATGAAAAACAATTTGAAATGAAATTCAGATTTGAATGTAAATGATAAAACAAAATGTCTATAAAAAAATGAGAATATGTCTTCATGATCTTGGAATAGAAAGCTTTCTTTTAAAAAAAGACAAAAAGCACTAACTATAGAAAAAGCAAATTAATAAGGGACTGCATTAAAAATAAGATGTTCTATTCATCAAAATTTACCATATATAGGATGGAAAGACAGTCAGTCAATAGGAGAAAGGATTTAAAATATATTTGCAAATGGACTTTTATCCCTAATATATATAAAGATCCTAATAATCATGGGGAAAAATAAAAGACTTGAATAGGTAGTTAATAAAACAAAATATTAAAAAGTCAATAAATACATAATAACTCATCCATCAGGAAAAGGCAGATTAAAAATAAAATATGAATCTAGTACATATCCACCAGTATAAATAAAATGAAGAAGAAGGAAAATAACAAGTATTGGTAAGGAAGTAGAAAATTGAAATACTTCTGTCTGCTCCCAGTAGAAGTCCAAATTGGCATAAATTTTTGGAAAACTGGCTGTATCAGCTAGCATTAATAAGTGACATAATTTATGCATACCTCTTGAGCTAGACATTTCATTCCCAACAAAAATACACACATATAAAGAAAAAACAAATAGACTGACTATTTGTAATGAGCAAAACTTGAAAAAAAATCATCAATAAAATTTAAATAGACTGTGGCATATTCATATAATGAAATACTTCAGAGCAATAAAATGAATAAAGTTTTCCTACCTATTTCAACGTGGATAAACCTTATAAACATAATGTTGAGCAAAAGAAAACAGATAAAAGACATACATAGTATATTTCTATGCATATACAGCTTAATATAAATTGTAACTAGTTTATTGTGTTTTAAATCAATTTAATGGTTATACTTTCAAGAAGGTTATAATCAAGTGGGGCCCAGGAAGGGACTCTGGGAGTGCTAGTTATGTTATTTCTTGATTTGGGTGCTGGATGCATGGATATTTGTTAAGTTGTACTTCACAGTTATATGTACTATAATTATGTACATTAAATTTAAATAAAAAGTGTACTTCAAAAATGTATATCAATCATCTATGAACACTGTATTATTATAGAGACGTTCATGCAAGGAATATATTTGGGGAAAAATTACAGTCAAGTTTCTTTGTCTAATATCATTACATTAGCCTTGTCCTAAAAATGGACATTGCATAATATCTCCAAATAATTTCTTTTTCTTGGTAAAAATTGGGTTGTTTGACTAGCTACTAGATAACTATCACAGTAATCTGAATATTCAGGGTACTCCTTTGATGACTAGGAACCTTTCTATACTCCTGAGACAACTTATTTTCTAAATCATCATAAAGCCTTATTTCTGGCAAGCTGCTTATATATTTGAAGAAATAACTTTGCCTTTTTGTTGTTTGGCACGATCAAAGTTCTCTGGGATATAGTAAAACAGAGTGAAAACTATTTCATAAAGTGTGATTAAGGAAAAAAGATAATTCCCTTTTATTATTGCTGAATAAACAGATTTCATGTAACAGTGGGGTTCTTCTGAAAATTTGAAAAAAAATGCAAATAGACAATGATATTCATTACCATTTAAGTAACAGAACTTCTCATTTTCAAAGAATTGAATTTTCTTCTCAAACCTGAAAACTAAAAGTTAAGATCCAAAAATTCTGATGTATGTATCCTTTCTGTAAATGGTTTAATTACATAACATCCATAGTAACATTTTTCCTATATAAAAAATACTGTTTTTCAAAATATCACCCTAATCTATATTTAAATCAAACCATGTGAGCACTCTTGTTTCACCATATTCATTTCAAGGACAGTTACAGGAACATTGTGATAACAATTTTCCATCAATATCACAGCAGGCTGATTTACTCAGCAGCACATAACTGCAGTATTTTTATTAAAGCTTTGAAATCTTGAATGAGAGGTGGAGCACTAATTGTAGACATGTGATATATTAAATTTCTAAGACTTCAAAGGGAGCATAATTAACTCAATGCCATATAATTGCTCCAGGGACAGAAAAAAAAAAGATGCAAACAGAATTGATATGCCCATTTTCCCCCTTAGGAATTAAATGACAATGCTAAGTGAGCAATTTCTTTCTTAAAACTCATTCTTTTGAATTTTAAGTTGATATTTTCTTTGACTATTTTAACAACTTTCCATGCCAACTTATAAAATATAGGAACCAGTGAAGCTGGGAGTTCTGCTATTCCCTTTCTTTGACCAGAATTTCTTACTTCCTCTTCTCCCTCTCTTCAGTGTTTATTGAACCTGTTTCTTTGACTTCATCATAACGTTTAGATCCTTTCTCTTTCCCATTATTCCAATGCATCAGTTCCTTTATAGCTTCATTTGCCTTTCTATCCATCATGTAATCCATTGTAAGTCATTTCTGTATCTCATAGGACCTAAGAGTCATGTACCCCGTTGACCTGCTGACAAGTTACTTTACCAGTTTCCAGCTCTGCACATCCCCTAGCATCCGCTATCAGCGCTAGTTGGAAAGATGTTGAATGTGGCTGGAGGAAGTTGGAGAATAGAACAGATTACATCTAAGGAGGTCTTTAATTTTCTCAACTGTAAATTTGGAATTTGGGCAAAATGTTACATGTTGTATTTTACAGATCTAAAATGTTTAACAAATACTATCAACTATAACAACAGCTCTTTAAAGTATCTTCTGATAATCTCCAAAACTGAAAGAACATTCTGGAATTTATGACTGAAGAAAGTCAATTGAGATACCTTCCAAACCCCAATAAAATATAAGGGATTAAATAGATATATAAACAAATAGCCATGAGAAAAAGGGACAGAAACCATCTGAAAAGTGTTTTTTAAATAAATTACTGAAATGGAAGAAAGCAAAGAGGAAATAAAGAACCTTTTGATGAGGGTGAAAGAGAAGGAGTGAAAAAGCTGGTTTAAAACTCAACATTCAAAAACTAAGATCATGGCATCCAGTCCCATCTCCTCACGGCAAATAGATGAGAAAACAATGGAAACAGTGACAGACTTTATTTTTTTGGGCTCCAAAATCACTGTGGACAGTGTCTGAAGCCATGAAATTAAAAAACGCTTGCTCCTTGAAAGAAAAGCTGTGACAAACCTAAACAGTGTATTAAAAAGCAGAGACATTACTTTGCTGACAAAGGTTCGTATAGTCAAAGTTATGGTTTTCCAGTAGTCATGTATGGATGTGAGTGTAGGATGATAAAGAAGGCTGAGCACTGAAGAATTGATGCTTTCAAATTGTGGTGCTGGTGAAGACTCTTGTGAGTCCCTTAGACAGCAAGGAGATTAAACTAGTCAATCCTAAAGGAAATCAACACAGAATACTCATTAGAATGACTTATGCTGAAGCTGCAGCTCCAATACTTTGGCCACCTGATGTGAAGAGCTGATTCACTGGAAAAGACTCTGATGCTGAAAAAGATGGAGGGTAAAAGGATAAGAGGGCAACAGAGGATGAAATTGTTGGATGGCATTACTGACTCAACGGACATGAGTTTGAGCAAACTCCGGGAGATACTGAAGAGCAGGGAAGGGCGGTAGACTGTAGTTCATGGGGTTGCAAAGAGTTGGACATGACTTAACTACTGAACAACAACAATTAAAAAAAGAAAAACAGACGAAGTAGTGATATCCGCTGAAGTATGGTAGGAGAAGCCAGGATTTGATGCCATCATAGGGGCAGCAACTGAGCACAGGACTGTCCTGCCAAGTCCTAGCAATTCTGATGCCTGGAAATGCCAAGCCAATTGGCAGGCAGGAGTGAAGTGGGGAACTGAAAAGTGTGGGAGTAGGTTGTGTTTTATAAATTTCTCTGAACACTGAATTAGTAAATATGGACCCATTGCTACTAGATGATACACGGGATTTGGATTTTGCAAACCTTTTTGGTTTTATAAATGTTTTTATTTGGGGCTCTCCCAGTGCCTCAGTGGTAAAGAATCTGCCTGCAATGCAGGAGACCCAGTTCGATCCCTGAGTGGGGAAGATCCCCTCGAGGAGAGCATGGCAATCCACTCTAGTATTCTTGCCTGGAGAATTCCATGGACGGAGGAGCCTGGCAGGCTACAATCTGTAGGGTCACAAAGAGTTGGACAGACTGAAGTGACTGAGCACTCACACACACATGTTTCTATTTAAAGATGCTATATGTTTTGTAAAGATCTTACAGAAAAACCTGAATGAATTATTGTTTTGTCTTAAAAAAGCAATTATTTCTGAAAAGTATAACTGGATGGAGAAATAGGTAGACCAAAGGATTCTTGCTTTTCATTATAAAACCCTCAATCGTATGTCCTTTTTAAAATTCTGTCCATCTCCCCGCCCACCTCTTTCTCTCTCACACATGTGAGCGCATGCACACACACACACACACATAAACACACAGAATGAAGTTTCATTTGCCTATCACTGTCTGCCTAATACATTCTTATTCATTTTGTAGCATTTTGGTAAAGCAAATTCTCTGTGAAACATTTCCTGACCTCAGCCAAACTCCCTGCAGACTTTGTGAGTTCTCCTATGGAATTCCAAAGCACCATTTACCCATCACTATAATAGTATTTTTCTTTCACATTTTATTATTTAGTTACATGCTTGACTCCTCCACTAAATAAGTAATCCTCTAAGTCAGTAACTATTCTGTGTGTCTCCAGACCTCTGATGCTACTTGCCTTTTAAATTTGGTGCTACTTGCCTTTTGAATGAGCTGTGTCTAGGACTTAAGAGGTCAGTCTGTTCTCTAAGTGGGAAATGTTTCTAGAACTCATGAAAGAGCAGAATCAAGGTGCAGTGTTTGAGAACAGCCAAAGGAGCAGCAGGGACCACTACATAGATCAGAGAAGAGTATAAAGGCTTCAGACTTTAAAACCAGCCCATAGTTTAGAAATTATGGATATACAGAGACTATACATAAAATCAGTAATTGTGAAGGACAAAATGAGTGGGGAAAATGGTGGTTGGGTAGAGGAAGGGAGATATATTTCTCAGGAAAATCACAAACATAGATTTATGTATTTGAGAAAAAAGATGGAAGCAGCAGATTATTACAAGTGTCAAGGCTCAGAGTTAAGAACAGGGGGCCATAGCCCCTGCTACGTGTCAGGTAGATACTACATACTACTAGATACATATGTACACCTAGAAAATATGATCTAGAAGTTACCATTTCTTAAGCATCTGCTAGGTGCCAGCTGTCCAATCACTCCTTTAAGGCTTATTATATCTCATTAATCTACAGTACAAATATAATAAATTGAAATCAATAATATTCCCATTTTACTGATGACAAAATGGAAGCTCAAAGCTATTAAGTAATTTGCGGGCATCACATGACCAGAACATGACTGACATGGTCTTGAACCTGTGTCTTGACTATCATTTCTCTTTGTGAATTAGTACTCATGCCACTGGGTCTGGTTCAAACATGCCCTCTCAATGAAGCCTTCTCTGATCTTCCCAACCAAAAGTGACCATAGATACTTCAACCTTATTTATTATAATTTTAAGATTTCAATTTATATTATATGCCCTTATATATTTGCCTTCAGCCTTCTAGCAGATTTTGTCTTTCTCGAAGGAGAGAACAAACTCTTGTAAAATTGAAAATACTCTTTCTATTGGGGAAACATTTAGTGGTTCAATGAGACTCTCTGAGTTACTTGCTAGACCTAAAAAGGTCAAAGTTCTATATTTGATCTTAAACTGAATAACAAAGTTTTCTATTAAAATAAAAAATTCCTTATAGGTATTTTCCAAGTTTTATTCTTCTTAGTGATTTATATTCTGCTTCAAGTTCTCTGATACCAATTATATAGAGTGTCAAAGAACTTCTAACACATTCTTAATCTGGAGGCTTTACATCAGTACTTTGGGAGCTAAAGAAAACATATTGCAGAAGTGAAGAAAACTATATTAGTGAAATAAAGCCACCCCAAATTTTAAAACTAATAATAAAATCCATGTGAAAGTATGTAACATCATGACTAATTTCAGCACTATATATAGTCAAAAAGTGATCACAAAAATTACTTGACAACAATCTTTTTTAAGGGAATAGCAAAGATTTTAGAATATAGAGATTGAATAGTCTCAACTGTATTTTTACAAAGTTTCAGAGCTTCTAGCCAAAGGTACAGATACAATAAAAAATTTGATGATCTAGCACCATAAAATGCACAATGGTCATCACTTTGCAGAGTTTCAGACAGTTTCAATTATTTGTCTTGCTACAGAGTTCTGAATATAGAGGAGAAGAACCTGCTATATGTTTTCATAATAGGAATCATGTTTAGGCAATAATAGCTTTAACTCAAATAAATCTTTTCTCAGAAGTAAAATTTTAACTTGCATAAAAAAATTAAGTATCAATATTCGACAATTTGTGAAATCCATTCAGGTAAGCAGCACTTTTAAATCCCCATAAGAATTCTTAAAGTCATCCTGGATAGGTGCCTAAACACATATAAATACAAAGCATTCTTAGCAATTAACTGGACAGTACGGGGTAAATGTGATGAACAAGGAATTCACTGTGTTACCTCAATTAGTGCTAATGAGAGCTGTGTAGTTAATTCCCTCACACTGCTCTTAATTTTCATCTCCTCTGTGGGATCTATTCTGAAACATTTAATGTTTACATCCTATTTCCAGTCCATGACAATTTTTACTTACCTCAGTAATGAAGGATTTGGCTGTGGCAGGATTCATAACAAGGATAGCTCGCCTAAGAGTGTCTCGATAGCGATTCAATTCCTCTATTCTCATGGTGTCAAATAGCGTGGTGATCATCTTATTGATGTTGTTTTCTACCTTCTGAAGTGCAACATCCATCCCCTGCTGAGACACTTTGTCCAGAAACTCCTGGATTCCACGTATATCTAGGAACATCAAAAGCCCATCAACGTGTGAATTAAAGCATGGAAGGGAGATAAAAGCTATTTCACTTATATCAATATAGTTTATTGTTCAATATTGTAGGCTGTTTAAACTACTAATGGAGTAGCTGATGGAACTCTCAGATATGGTTAAGGTTGAGTAGAATTTAATGTGTTTAGATGAAAAATGTATTGTTATTTTAAAAATTAATTTCACTCCACTGAGCTCTCTAAATGATCTCACCTCTAGAAAATGTTAGAACAACATAGAGGGAGGTGGTTGGGGAAGATCCTTACTTCCCTAAAGCAAATGTGAAACAAGAAATTACATTCTTTACTTTTCCTCCATATTAAAAGAGTGATACTAACCTCAGGCAAAACATGAATATCATTAATGGCTGATGAATCTGAATCAAGATTACTACTGTTTCTTAAAATGGGCAATGATATCAGTAAACTTGACATTTTCAATCTTAATTGAAAGAGGGTTTTGAGAGGTTATCTTCAAAGGATCTCAGGTCACAAATAAAATAGCTAAACTTTTGCTTGTTTTATGACTACTACTACCTCCTTGGGCTTCTCCGGTGGCTCAGACAGTAAAGAATCTGCCTGCAATGCAGGAGACTGAGGTTTGATCCCTGAGTTGGGAAGATCCCCTGGAGAAGGAAATGGCAACCCACTCCAGTATTCTTGCCTGCAGAATCCCATGGACAAAGGAGCCTGGCAGTCTACTGTCCATAGGGTCACAGAGTCAGACAAGACTGAGAGACTTTCACTTCACACTTCACTACCTCCTTTGCTCAAATCCTGCCAACTTAGTAGAGATTCTTCCTCCCCACCCCCAAGAGTACATGGAATGTACTTTGTGTGTAAAACATGAATTTTTAACAAAATACTCACACACTCATCCCCAAACAAGAGAATTTCTGAAAGATTATCAAATAAAGCATTGTGTTCATTTTACACCTAAATAAGGATGGTAAAATACAATCTAAATAAAATATTTATAAATTTGTATTTTGATGTATATTTAACTACCAACAAGTGCCTGAAATGTGACAAATATTTTTTCCTAGTACCACATTGGCTATTTATAGAAGAAGGGATCTATACATTGATAAATATGATTGGAAGATGTACCTGGCACAATATAATCTTAATATAGTACATTTGCTTTGACTATAAAATACTGTAGTTTTCTGTATATGCCCATGACATAAAATGTGAAAAGTGAAACTAGTGAAAGATAAGAAGTGAATGGGATTGTAGGTTGCTTATTATTAATGGACTATATCTCAAAACTCCTTACTGTGCATGCATGTAAAATTTATTTCTTAAGAGCAATAATAAGGTCATATGTTTTTCAATACATTGGCAATTGAAAGCAATAAGCCAACAGAATTAGAAAACAAAATCACAGATTTGGAAACTAACATTTGTTCATAGTCAAAATTTATGTTTGCAGGTTACAAACTAATAATAATTTAAAAATTATTTCTTCTTATGATTAGCTTTATTTTAAAACAATTACTAAGAACATTATATGTCCAGTTATCTGATGACTCTCAAACTTTTCAGACTAGATAAGTGTGTAAATTCTACCTTAGATTCCTTATTCCTAATTAAATTATAAACCCAGGATGTCAGCACTGCTTAAAAGAATAAAGCCTCATCTAGAGCAGAACAAGAGATAAAAGAGTTTGAATAGTAACAGTATTATGTATTCATTAAATATCCAGGTCAGAAAGTTTCTAAGGATGTAAGGATTTCAAGCATGGATTAAACAAAGGGTTAGATATGATGAAATTCAGCAGATAGAGGTAGACACATAACAGGACTATGTTCACACTCAAGCGGGCCTCCTCAAACTCTGCTGTGAATCAGAATCACTTGAAAATCTTATTAAAAATGCAGAAGCCTGGGCCCCAACTCAGAACCAATATGCCTTTAAAATATGTGTCAGAGCAGATCCTTGATTTTGAATTGGAAGTTATTATTTCTTCAGTTTGAGTCACTTAAATGTGCACATAAATATGACAGACCAAACCAAAAATGCATTGGAATAGAGATGTTCAGAAAACACCAGGGCATAAAGCTTCAGATCACTTATACTCTTAATTTTGAGAAAAAGAAGGGATCGGGATGGGGAATACGTGTAAATCTATGGCTGATTCATATCAATGTATGACAAAACCCACTGAAATGTTGTGAAGTAATTAGCCTCCAACTAATAATAAAAAAAAGTAAAAAAAAAAAAAAAAAAGAAAATTGTTTCCAAAAAAATGATTGAATATAGTCACCAATCCTGTGCGTGAATACCCTTCCCTGTACTGAGAGAGGCAACAAACAACAAACAAACCAGCACACAGAACTCACACCAGGTGCTGGGAAGGGAACAAGGTATGCTGGTCGAGGCCGGGCGGGAAGGAGGCTCTATGTTAGTTAGAACACTCAAGGGAGTTTCATCGGGAACAGCGGTGTTTCAGCTGTGATCTAAAGGATGAGAAGACACTGCTCAAGCAAGCAGACAAGACGAGAGGACAACAGCCTGGGAAGAGGCCCCGAGGCGATGAAGAGCTTGTGTCTAAAGTACCTAAAGGAGTCCTGCATGGCTGCAGCCCAGTGAGCGAGGAGGAGGGCAGAGTTAGGTGAAGCTGTGTGGAGAAAGAAGGTCAGATGAGGTGGATCCTGGTGAGACCCAGAAAGAGGTTTGGACTTTATCTTAAATGCAGTTTTAACCTCTTGAAAAGTTTTAAGTGGAGGATCTAAGTAGATGATGGGCTATGTGTGTAGAATGAAAAGCAGTCTGAGAATGACTTAGCGTGATTCCAATTCAGCTTGTAAATGGTATGACTTCATTTAAAACAGTATGTTCTATACATCTATGTCAACTAATAAAAATAAATGAAAAAAAAAGTATGACTTTTTTACCTTCTATGTTTGACCAGAAATTAAGTAATATGTGTATTGTTATTTGGCCAGAAAAGTGATGTGATAAAAGATTCCTATTATTTCTCTGTGCCCTTAGTCTGCAATTCTAGTTATCACTGCCTAGATAAGTGATTTTTAAAATTTTCAAAAAAAAATGTTCTGATCTATAAATGAATAAATATTTGTCTTCTAAATGTCTTGAAAGATTAATTAGTGAGGGTGGTGATATGTATGTGTGTCTGCATGGGAAATCCAGTGTAAAGTCTAAAACATGGTGTGCATGTGTTAGTCACTCAGTCTTGTTCAACTCTTTGCAACCCCAAAAGGCTCCAGGCAAAAATACTACATGCATAGTCATCCCCTTCTCCAGGGGATCTTCCTGGAACCAAACCCAGGAATCAAAACCAGGTATTCTGCATCGCAGGCAGATTCTTTACCACTTTACCATCAGGGAAGCCTAAAACATGGTAGGTGTTATTATTTTTAATAATAGTTCCCAATTGCTTGTTAAGGGATCACCCACCAATAGGATAGAATTGCCTAAAATTTAGATGGCTAGCTACCCAAAATGGCAAGTGTAACATTTTAGACTCTTGCAATGTAGAAGTTAAATAATAATAGTTATGCTTAATTGAAAATAACACCAAACACTCATGATATATAGCAACTGTAAGTTTGATGTGAGAAGAATCTGAATCACACTATTAAATGCACTGTGGAAAAGTCATTAAAAAAGAGAGTGGGCCTTTGGCTTTGTCAATTTGTGAATACAATCAACCATCATTATTATTCAGCTACACCATCTGTATTACTGTTAGTTGGCAAAAAATGAGTAAAGTGCTTCAGTTTACAGAAATTAAAAAGCTAAACGGTGATATCTGACCTCATAAAGCTTTCAGGCCTGTGGGTGTTACTAGATGTTATTCGTTGATAACAAAATGTTAAATAGTAGTTTCAGTTGTTCCTTGTGATTATTCATTCTACTGATCAGATAATTATATAACAGCAAGTGGTAGAGGTTCATGAAGTAAGTTACTAAACATAAGATTAGAACAAAAAAATACTTTTTTTCCTGGACTCTATAAAGGAAAGTTTCATACTGTTCATGGAATTCTCATGGGAAGAATACTGGAGTGGGTTGTCATCCTTCTCCAGTAGACCAGAGAAGACTTGAGAGTCCCTTGGACTGCAAAGAGATCAAACGAGTCAATCCTAAAGGAAATTGATGCTGAATATTCATTGGAAGGACTGATGCTGAAGCTGAAGCTTCAATACTTTGGCCACCTGATGTGAAGAACTGACTCACTAGAAAACCTCTGATGCTGGGAAAGAGTGAATGCAAATGGAGAAGGGAGCAGCAGAGGATGATATGGTTAGATAGCATCACTGACTCAATGGACATGAATCTGAGCAAACTCTGGGAGATAGTGGAGCACAGGGAGGCCTGGTGTGCTACAGTCCACTGGGTCGCAAAGAGTTGGTCACCACTGAGCAACTGAACAACAGTGACAATAAAGAAGGTAGAATATGACTTCCCAAAGATGCCCAAGTCCTAATCCCTGGAATCTATGAATAGGTTAGGTTATATAACAGAGGAATTAATGCTTTAGATGACATTGAGGTTTGTCAATCACCTGACCTTACCATAGGCAGACATCTCCTATTACTTCAGTGGGACTAGTATAATTCTAAGGACTTAGAATTAAAGGAAGGAGGCAGAAAAGGAAAGTCAGACGTAGATCTGACTACTGAAGAATGAGCTGAGACTTCTGGGGAGCTTCAGAGATGAATGTTGCTGGCTTTGAGGATGAAGAAAGGGGATCTTGAAAGAAGAAATGTGGATGGTCCCTAAAAAAGGCAAGGAAAGGGGTTCTCCCCAAGAACCTTTAGAAAGAAACATAGCCTTCCTTACATCTTGATTTTAACAATATGAGCTCTCCATGGTCTTTGGCCTAATTAATTAGCTCACAGATAGTCACAGGATTCAAACAAGAATTGAAATTTTATATGAGTAATGAAAAATAAATGGTCTTTCTTTTGTATCACAAGCGGTAATGATGCAGTTTTGGAACTGCAAGAGCCAGCATGTCTAGTGAGAAATGAAGAATGTAGCCAATGAGTGAAAATGAAAGAGGCAAGCCAGCTATTTCTTAGACTTCCCAACTGTATAAGTCAATTGAAAAAATATTCCTTTTTTCACTTTTTTCTTATATAGTTTGAAATGAGCTTCAGTCACTTGCAAGAGAAGGGGTACTGACTAATACACAGTCTACTGATATGGTAATGAAGATGAAGGTATAGTTCCTGTTCTTGAGGTACATCCAGTTTAGTGGAGGGAATAACAATTTAGACAAGTAATTGTTTTAATGTGATCAATGCCAATTAGAGAAATGTGAAAAACAAAGGAATGGAAACAGGAAAAGTAACAGCTAATCAGACCTTATTGGCACAAAAAAGAAAATTATAACATTTAATTATTGAGTTACTCTAATTAAAGGAAGTCAAGTGTGTGAAATATTAAAGCAGGGATTCCCAGGTGATGCTAGTGACGAAGAACCCGCCTGCCAATGCAGGAGACATGAGACGCAGGTTCCATCCTGGGTTGGGAAGATCCCCTGGAGAATGGCATGGCAACACACTCCAGTATTCTTGCTTGGAGAATCCCTTGGACAGAGGAGCCTGGTGAGCTACAGTCCATAGGGTTGCAAAGAGTCGGATACAACTGAAGCCACTTAGCACACATGCAATATTAAAGCAGTTTGTAAACTTCAAATTTCTATGCAATATACATTTTCATTATCAAGATTATATTAACCCAGTCAAAAATCCCACTTGTTCATGATTTTCTTCTGCTGTCTTTTCCTACAGAAAAATGGAAAGTAAACAAAAAAATCATAATAAGGACTAAAAGCTGATTTAGGTAATACCTTTAGAACTTGATATTCTAGCAATTTCTGTGATAACTGTTACTTAGTTAGACCAACTTCCCACAATAACTCTCTAGGAGGTAGTGACTGATTGAAGCACAATGATTTGTTTTATTAAATTGTGCAGAATGATGGCTTTATTATGATCATTAGTGTAAGATTAAACTTAATTTCTCTCTAAACATGGCTTATAATTAAGTAGATTAGGGTAGAAAAATCCCAGGGGATAACAGAATCGAATGTATAAATACACATTTCTAAACTGACTCACAAACCAGATATATATCTTACTGTTGATCCTAAACCAGTAGTCAGCATCCAAAGAAATCTCTTTTGGAATCTAGTCTCTGTTTAATATGTGCCAAGCACTGTGAGAGGTACCTGGGAGGGAATGATGACTAAGACAATCCCTGCCCTCTATAGCTTTGTTCTTACATAGCTGATGATAACATAGACCCTTTCACAGATAGAATAATCGTACAATACTATTCATTTTCCAAACTGTAGTTGCAACCTAAATTTAGTGACATTCTCTGGAACGTATCAAACAGTAATTCTGGTCTTTGTATTCAAATAACTCTTTTAAAATACTGAATTTGGTAGAAAAAAAGATTTTTCACTGAGGCTTTGTAGGTCTGATTTTTCTTTTCCTCTACTCATCTTTCTCCCTCATTTGAGCAGATTAGGCGCATTTAGTCATTTTTAATCACTTAATGCACTGAAGACTTCACTGGGCAGGAGACTTCAGAACTTCATTCAGTCAAGCTTGGTGTTTCTGAAATTATGACAGAATGCTAAGTTTTAAAATTAATATTTAGATTATTATTATTATTATTATTTTAGATATAAAGAAATACATCATACTACCAGACACATGAGATACATCATTAAGCTGAATGGAATTTCCCAAAGAATAAGCAGCACAGCATAATCTGTAACTGCCTTGTTTCCTCAGGGGGGGAAAAAGGCTTTTAATCAACCCTTACTCCAAAATAATTTGAATCATTAATTGAGTATTTCCTTGTCACTTGTACTGTATTTAGAAAATAAAGTTAATAGTGTGCTTATTTTTTGGGCTCCAAAATCACTGCAGATGGTGATTGCAGCCATGAAATTAAAAGACACTTACACCTTGGGAGGAAAGTTATGACCAACCTAGACAGCATATTGAAAAGCAGAGACATTACTTTGCCACAAAGGTCCATCTAGTCAAGGCTATGGTTTTTCCAGTGGTCATGTATGGATGTGAGAGTTGGATCATAAAGAAGGCTGTGTGCTGAACTATTGATGCTTTTGCACTGTGGTGTTGGAGAAGACTCTTGAGAGTCCCTTGGACTGCAAGGAGATCAACTGTCCATCCTAAAGGAAATCAGTCCTGGGTGTTCATTGGAAGGACTGATGCTGAAGCTGAAACTCCAGTACTTTGGCCACCTGATAAGAAGAGTTGACTCATTGGAAAAGACCCTGATGCTGGCAGGGATTGGGGGCAGGAGGAGAAGGGGACAACAGAGGATGAGATGGCTGGATGGCATCACCAACTCGATGGACATCAGTTTGAGTAGACTCTGGGAGTTTGTGACGGACAGGGAGGCCTGGCGTGCTGTGATTCATGGGGTCGCAGAGTCGGACAGGACTGAGCTGAACTGAACTGAACTGAACTGAATGAGATTATAAGGTGACACAGTTAAGAAATAGTGACCCACTGAGATTTTCTGTTTGATAAGAACTTATCAGTTTGATAAGAACTTGTCAGTTTGATAAGAAGATTTTAACATTAAATCATATTTCAGCTTAAATGTCATTTTATGCTGAATCAATATTTTTAGGACATTTTACTGATGTACAAATCCAAAACAGTAGAATATGTTATTTTTACCTACCTGACATAATATATACTAATGCAAACAAAATAGTTCATTAAGATGCTTGAATTAATTATATGCTTACTGATGTACATTGAAGTAAATGAGAGAACTGAAAGCTGGAAAGTAGCCAAATGAGTAATAAACTACTTTAAGACTGTCTAGAGAGAGAGTTAATAATATTATAGTCATCAGACATTTGAAAACACCCTCAGGGTAATTATAAACATTTGCAGTAAATTAAGAGGAATGTGTCCATTTTATGGGCCTTGATTAAACCTACATTAAGACTGCATGGATTAAATACTGTGATTCCTAGGAATGCATTCATTCCTAGGCACCCCAAAGTTCGTTTCAAAGAGTTCTACCAAACGACAATTTAACTTGTAAGGCAAGGATGATATACTGGAGGGTAGTACTTAAGTACCTCAGGTCATTCAACTACATACTGACCCTTAATTAGGGATCATTAAATAGTATTTGTAGAATGCAAGAGTCTATAAATAATATATTCATTAATCCTTAAAGTTGAATTTATTTCTTTTTATGCATATGGGTGTCAAAAAGTAAATATTTCTGCATATAAAGAGAAATATGTTTTCACTTAGTATTTTTGAGGTAAAGATATTTTTTATCAAAACCTGTTATTTACATTTTGGTTTCTGGTTTTCAGAAATACTTGGTTTAACAAATTATAGTATACATTTACATACAGACAAAAGTCTTATTGTAAAATGAATAAGGCTCTCCTGAAACAATAAGGAAAATGTCAGAAAGGCTAAGAACATAAAATAAGTCTAAGTTGATAAAAATCAACAAAAACAAACAAACTGAACTGAAGAAGAGTGTACTTTAAAAGCAATTTTAAGTGGTGAATTATAAAGACAAATATTTATTAATTTTAAACATCTAAACTATAATTTGATAATATTAGATTTAAAAATTTAATTAATCAAACTGAAATAATCTAATTAATATTTATTATTTTTTTTCAAGTTGACAAGGGAAGCACATGTGTCCACATATGCCTACCCTTCACCTAGAGGGTCAGCATGTAACTCAGATTGCTGACTGAGAGCCTGCATACCCCAGAACAAATTATTTGGTTCAAGAATAAGCACAGGGCCCAAACACAGCTTGAGACTTTATAGGAGGATAAATAGCCCTATGCATGATATTAATATAAGCACAAAGAAGGGAAGAGGCCTTTTTTAATGTGATAATCTCTGAGAATATACTTGGAGTTACCAACACCAACTGTCTAGCTTGAGAATGAAGCAAATGCATGAATCGAAATAGAGTTGAGGCCATAGTAAGAGTGCAAACTAACCTTCAGTTAGTTCATGTCTGTGTGTCATTTTTATAAGCCGCTTATATCCCTATCATCATATTACCCCTCCAAGCTCCATAATTGGACCCAGATAATAAATCTGCAAATAGATTCATTCTAATATTAAGTGTGGAACCAATATTTTTTAGGTTAAAGAAATTAAATAACCCAAATAGTTCTTTAGATGAAATGCGTATGAACTTTGCTCCTTATGTCACTCTTGTTCTATTCAGCTATTCAGTTCTATTCAGTTCTATTCAGCCCATCCATCCCTGAAATTCAACTTTTATTTCAATATCTTTAAAACAGAAATGTCTCATTAAAGCAATCGATATGCTTTTATTCTATTTTAAAGATCACTCACTTCTATAACTCTGGCTTCTGTATACTGTCAGTTCCAAGACTCCTGGATTCTGGAATCTAGCTGTTGGCTCTGGTACATTCAACTAATTTCTTGCTTAGACCTCTCTGATAGTGAGCCTGCCTGGACTACTACCATTGCTTTTAATGAGTCTTCCTGGGTATTTTATTTATTACACCTTGACCAAACGCCCTCTCAGCGTTTGGTCAAGCATAAATAGCATGATAAGAAAAATGAAAATGATGCAAGATTGGAAGGGGAGGGCAATATAATGAGTACTTATGATAAAGATTTAATATAAAAAATTAAAAAGGCAGAAGTTATGTGAAAACACAAGTGTTTTTTGTTTTGGTAAAAAGCAGTAAAGGCCTCACCTCTCTAAGGCAATAAGATAGCATGTGGCATATTGTGTAATCAGTATAATATATACATATACATATATATATATAAAATCAGCCATATACAGAAATATTGAAAAAATAAAATAGATAAGGATAAAGGTGGACTATCTAAGAAACATACATATCAGGTTGACAATAGTAAACTGTTCTCGGTACTTAGGCACTAGAAGACTGAGTGGGTTCATGGGATGTAATCAATTCTTTACTTATTGATAAATGATTACAAGCAAAAGGATTATTTTATGTTATTCCAGAAATGGATCATTTTGTCCAGTATGTTTTAAGTATTATAAAAAGAAAATGTTTCTGCCAATTAGAAATGTCCAGTATCCATTTATAAGATAGTCGCCTTGAGAATACAATGAGTGCTCTCTTGCTTGGAGGACTCTGGCAGGGAAACAGTGCTACCAATCAAAGATGCTGAAGAAGACATCTACTGAAGCTTCCTGCTTCCAGATGCCTTTTCTAGGAACAAAGCTGGCTGCATCAGAAACATCAGAAGAGGTGTTAACATTTAGTGCCTACCTTGCAAAAATTCTGATTCCAGGTGTCTATGATGGAGCTGAGGTATTATGATGATTAAGAAGTTCTTCCAGTCATTCTTATCTATTATCAAATTTGGGTTCCAGGTGTCCACTACACTCAATTCTAACCCTTTGTCTCTGAAACCATAATCAATAAGTGATCACAATTTAATTCTGATACTTCATTCGAAATTATAAGTAAATTGATTTTTTCCCTTTTTTTTTCTATACTTTTTTTTTTTTAGTTTTCAGATTATCTAACAGGTTTTTCTGTCTTCTAATTTTTAATAAGATATAATTTACCTACAATAAATAAATAGAACTTACATGTATAATTCAAAGATTTATTGTGTTGCACTCAAAACAAAAAATTGAATATCTCTGGTACCACAGAAGGTTATCATGTGTCCTTTTCTAGACAGTCCACTCCTGGCCCAGAGATGCAATCACTCTCTGACTGGATCACCAAGATTAGTTTTATATGTTAACAGAATTCATATAAATGGAATACTATAGCATATACTTCTTTTCTTGCAGGCTTATTTCACTCAAATTTTTATAGTTGAATATTTCAGTGGTTCATTTCTTCTTATTGCTGAATAGGATTCCATTGTAGGAACACTCCACAATCCCTTGAACCATTTTCAAAATTATAGATATTGAAGTTGTTTCCAGTTTTGGACTTTATGAATAATGCTAATATAAGGATTTTTATATAAGATTTCACAAAGATATACATTCACATTTATCTTGGTAAATACCTGGAAGTGACATGGGTAAGTCACGTGGTGGATAAATATTTAAATTTATAATGAATTGCCAAACGGTTCCATAAGTGCCTGTACATTTTTACATCCGACTCTCTGTGGAGGGTTTTGGTTTGCCACATTCTTGCCCATGTGTAGTAATGGCCTTCAGTCAGTCTAGAGGGTACTGATTAGTATCTTATTTTAATTGGCATATACCTGTGGACTAAAAATGTTCAGCACTTCTTATGTTTATTGGCCGTTTATATATCTTCTTATATGAATTCTTTGAACAAACTTTTTGCACACTTTCGGTTGTTATATCTGTGTTGGTCTCATATTTTTGCTTTGTAGTTTTGTTTGTTTAATTCTGAGCCCTTTATAGAGTCTATGTATTTGCATAAGTTTTTCAGGTATATGTATTGAAATTTACTCCCCAGTTTACAGTTTGCCTATTTATTTTCTTAATGGTGTCTAATATGAACAGAAAGTTTTAATTATGATAAGGCTCATGTTGCTTGCTGTGCCCCAAGTATTAAAGTCCTCTCCCTCTAATTCAGGAGCTTAGTGTTTTCTGTCAGCGTACCTATAACTGAGTCAGGCTAGCGTGCAAGTAGGGTAAAATCTCAGGGCTTCTCCAGTGGCTCAGTGGTAAAGAATCTGCCTGTAATGGAGGAGATGAGGGATCCGATCCCTGAGTTAGGAAGATCCTCTGGAGAAGGGAATGGCATCCCACTCCCGTTTTCTTGCCTGGAGAATCCCATGAACTGAGGAGTCTTGTGGACTCCTGTGGGATCGCAAAGAGTTACACGACAGAAGCAATTGAGCACGCACACTCACACACACACAGGGCGAAAATCTCAGACCCTTCACAGTTCTTGATTGTAACACATTAGAGCCCCAGCTGTAAGCAATCTGGGGACTATAGTTTTTCAGCTGGAAGTATTCCCCTCTCAAGCAAATTTGGCCTAAGGAGGAGAACGGTTATTGTATAGGCAAGCAGCTATTTCTGTTGAGAAGTCAGCCTACTTTGACTCAATGACTGTCCTGTTTCCAAATTTACAATGATAAACAAACCTCCAGAATTGATATACAACATTTTTTTTCTTGAATGATATTAATATGCAGGCTTAAAGTCAGTTACTGTATCTGTTTAATGAAAATGATTCTACACATTTTCATTTGTAAATGCTTAAGAAATTTGTGTCAGAAATTAATCTTATTATTTCTATAGCATCAAAATCCAGTAGTTGAAAGCAGGAAGAGACACTATCAGTGCTTGAATTCGGGCTTTTGGAACTTAGTTTCAAGTCACCTGACTTCTTACTACCTCACCTTTTTTCATCTGTAATATAATTACCATCATCATCATCATCTACCTCACAGAGCTGCTATGAGAATTAAATGAACACGCAAAGCATTTACAACAGAGCCTGGATATCAACAAATGTTCTCTATAAGATTATCCCCTTGTTATATTCTGGTGTGATAGTTCACTGCAACCTCTTCATACTCATTATACATGGCTAGGAGTACGTGCTCTGGTCAGACTTTAAACTCAGTAATGATGCTTCTTAGGTACATTTCATAAACGAGTTACCCATCAGTTGTTTCTGTTTTCCAATTTGTAAAATTGTGATAATACTATAATCTACTTCATAGAGCTATTGAGAAAACTCAATGATATAATGTAAAATATTTATTCTACTGCCTGGCCAATAAAAATGCTCAGAGATACTATTTTTAATATTTTTATGTCTATAAGATTTGTTCACAATGTCTATTGGAGCTGCTGTCTCTCAAACACTGTGAAAGTTAGGTAAGATTCTGAGAGGCAATAATCAAGATCAGAGTCTACCCATGAAGCCTTCTTTGACCACTGCTGCCTAAATTAAACACTTTCTTCATTGCATACCACTAGCACTCAGTTTATATCATTTATGACACAACATACTATTTTCTTTATTAAGAGATTATTATAAATATTTTTCTTTTTTAATTATAAGTTTCTTAAAGGTAAAGACTACATTCTGTAAAATTTTTAATGTCATGTTTTTCATTTTCACTAAGCAAGGGAACAATGAATATTTCTTGAATGACACATTTTTAAAAGTTCAACACTTCAAGTCTTTTAAAAAATGTCTTGAGTCACTCCATTCAAATAGAGTTTCACACTTTTTTTTTTGTCTTTTCACCCATTTTCTTTTTTTTTTTTAAGTTGCTCAGTTGTGTCCAACTCTATGTGACCATATCAAATATACAGTCCATGGAATTCTCCAGGCCAGAATGCTGGAGTGGGTAGTCTTTCCCTTCTCCAGGGGATCATCCCAACTCATGTATCAAAACCAGGTCTCCGGCATTGCAAGCAGATTCGTTACCAACTGAGCCACAGGGGAAGCCCAAGAATACTGGTGTGGTAGCCTATCCCTTCTCCAGGGGATCTTCCCAACCCAGGGTCTTCATCCACTTACTTAGAGTCAAAGATTTGAATTTTCTTTGTTAAGGAATTTATAGTAGACTTTTACACTGGGCTCATACTTATCAGTTCAGTACAGTTCATTCGCTCAGTCAAGTCTGACTCTTTGTAACCCCATGGAATGCAGCATGCCATGCCTCCCTGTCCATCACCAACTCCTGGAGTTTACTCAAACTCAAGTCCATCAAGTCGGTGATGTCATCCAACCATCTCATCCTCTGTCGTCCCCTTCTCTTCCCACCTTCAGTCTTTCCCAGAATCAGGGTCTTTTCCAATAAGTCAGTTCTTCACATCAGGCGGCCAAAGCATTGCAGTTTCAGCTTCAGCATCAGTCCTTCCAATGAATATTCAGGACTGATTTCCTTTAGGATTGACTGGTTGGCTCTCCTTGCTGTCCAAGGGACTCTCAAGAGTCTTCTCCAACACCACAGTGCAAAAGTATCAATTCTTCGGTGCTCAGTTTTCTTTATAGACCAACTCTCACATCCACACATGACTACTGGAAAAACCATAGCCTTGACTAGACAGACCTGTGTTGGCAAAGTAATGTCTCTGCTTTTTAATATGCTGTCTAGGTTTGTCATAACTTTCCTTCAGAGGAGTAAGCGTCTTTTAATTTCATGGCTGCAGTCACCATCTGCAGTGATTTTGAAGCCCCCAAAATAAAGTCTGTCACTGTTTCCAGTGTTTCCCCATCTATTTGCTATGAAGTGATGGGATTGGATGCCATGATCTTAGTTTTCTGAATGTTGAGCTTTAAGCCAACTTAAATCTTAATTTAAGCTCACAATCATAATTAACTGCTTTTGAAAAAAGTATTCCTCTAATAAACTGGATAAGAAGCCTAATCTTTTTCTTTAAGTATATTTTTCTAAGCAAAATACATCTTCAATAACATTTGGCTTCAGCAGGTGGCCTGATTCCATCCATGGATGATGCTTAATCCATTCTTTAATGAAAGTAACTCCTGATAACCAAGATAAAAGTCAAGTATAATTTTAATGTTTGAACTTAAAATGAGGACTATGATGAATGTATATGTAAATACTTGTAGCCCTCTTCAAGATACAAGATATTTGGATAGCTTGATGTTTAATTTGGATTCTAGCCCAGTTATTTACTAGCAAGATTTATTGTAAGTATCAAAGGAAAATTTTCCTTCATTGAAGAAGAGTATTACTGGAAATGATTTTAAAAGTACAATCAGGATATTTTTTCATGAATTATTAAATTAAATAAGTTAAAATAAAGTTTATCATCAGAGTAAAGGAAAATGTTTTCATTATTCCTAAAACAAACACCGCTTCTAAGAGGATACAAATATGTGATTATAAGCATATTATTTATTCAAAGGAAATCGAAAGAAAAGAGAATGGGGAAATTCAAATGTATGCAAAGGAGTGTGTGACCATGAATTTAGTGTACATTTAAAAAATTACTTACCAGTAATCAAAATGTCTTCTTTTATAAGAATTCCCTAAGTGTAATCCATGTAGGACTTGGGACCAAGATAATAAGAAATTTTCTTTTCTCATGGATATTTGTAATCATACAGTAAAAGTCTCATTTTAATTTGTAGAAACATCATCAAAAGTTATTTTTCTGTTCTTTATTTTACAGACTATTTTGATAGGACTAGCTAAGCAGTGTTTTCTCCTCTTAAATAAAGATTTAGAATTTAAAAATTCCATATTTCAAATTATGTTTGAGTAGAGGTCATGAGAATACCATTCATGGTTATAAAATCCATAGACAATCTGACTAGAAAAAATTGACAAAGGGATACTCAGTATGTTGACAGTAGCGCTAGAGTTTACTATGTTCACTAAATAATTCTACTAGTGACTATCAGATTTGTGTTCCATCCTTACTTTTACTGATGAGCCAATTATTTTTATTTCCTTTTTGTTTACTTTATTCATTTTAGTCTCTTGGTCTTCGTTCTGTGACCCCTAAGTAATATGAATTAAGCAACAAAATAAGGATTTCCGTCATGGGGACAAAGGACTGTGCTTTTAGAGAGTGTCACAGAATTTTGGCTGAAGTCTACCCATCAAGTTTAATGGAACTCAGCTGCCCAAACCCCATGTGACCTTTGAATATTTAGGGCTAGTGTAGCTGCCACTTGCTTTCCCTCCCTAGGAGTCCCCAGGAGCTCTTGTTTGCTGCTCCCAGCTTTCTGCCAACCTGTTTGTGCTTGGTTCTATTGATGTCACTTTCTGGCCACTCTTGTGTAACTGTTCTCTATGTTCAAAATGCTGAGCAGATTAGGGTAAGAAAACTCTCATTTTTAAATAGTTATTTATTTGCAAGGAAAATAAGTTGCACTTTAGAGCATAAATCTTAACGTTTTAAAATAAAAATGTAAAAACCCGGCCCATCCACACTGAAAGGAATTTTTTTTTCTATCTCCTTCTTAAGGCAAATTTCTAAGGAAGCACGTGTTTCACAATATATCCTTATCAAAATCTGTTTATTTCCTCTCATTTGAGCCTATCAATCTCTACTCTCCTCTCTTCCTGATGACAAAAATAAGAGAGAAACTATGTTTGAAAATCTCTGGGATTAGTCAGATAGAAAACAGGTAGATTTTAACTTGGGAAAAAAAGTGTTCAAACAAAAATAACATTATTTAATTATTTAATATTAAATGTGTGCTAAGCCACTTCAGTTGTGTCTGACTCTTTGTGGTGTTATGGATTGTAGCCTGCCGGGATCCTCCATACATGGGATTCTCCAGGCAAGAATACTGGAGTGGCTTGCCATGCCCTCCTCCAGGGGATCTTCCTGACTCAGGGATCAAACCTGAGTCTCTTATGTCTCTTGCATTGGCAGGAGAGTTCTTTACACCTGGGAAGCCCTATTTTTGTTTACTTTTGTTAATGTAGCACAAGTGAAAATATTGAGACAAAGTATCTTCTTAAGATATAGTAAAATGATATAAGTAAAATGCCTGGTATTTTACCTTGGAAAGTTAAATAAATTAAGTATCTTTATACTAATCAGTTATTTTGTGAGAGTTCACATTGAAGACAATATACTAGGATAAATATAAGGCATTATAATTTCAATGACCCTCAAAGTGTTAAGTACTAAGTGATTCTAAAGTCTATACAAGAGCATAAGAAAAATACTTCAGATTTTTTTTTTCGAACTGAAAAATAGAAATGGCTAATATTTTTAAGTGTTCTAGGATCTGTCCAAAATTATTCTTTTATTATTATATGTAGGTATAAATGCTTTTGAAAGAGGAAAAAATACAGCATTGTTTTCAATAACTTCCCGTTATTTGAAAGATCAAGATATATGCAAAAGATTGAACCTGAGGTTTGACAAAATTTTTTGTCATTGTTGCCTGATTTGTAAGAATATGACAGGACATGAAAACCACAAATAATAACTTCTTCAAGTTTTTCAAGATTCAACAAAATCAACTGCCGTATAAATACCAGCTTACAAAACTCATGCAAGTAACAAACACTTACCATACTCGCTATCATAGAATATAATGAACTTCTGCCAGGCATATTCCGTGACCACTCTCAGGATAACGTCATTTAAGTAGACAGGTGGCCGAACAGAGAGAGTGTAGTCATCATTCCTGTTGCTCCGGGTGAGTCCACAGCCACTCCTTGGGGTCCCAGCTGTGGAGCGCTGAATGAAGAGGTGGGGGATATGCATGGCATCTGCCAAAGACTGGAGGGATCCGGCTGATGTGCAGCCAATGGAGCTGACCAGGGCCAAGATGCCTTGATTCATAAGTTCACAGGCTGTAAGAAAGTACAGTAATATTCAAATGTCAATATAGGTTTCATATGCTTTCTCTTTTACAAAGAACAGTAAATAAAAGTTACACAGTTATTATACAACTATGGAAATATGTATATTTTTAAAGAACATTCTATATGCAGATATCCTTCAATTACAAACCGCTATTGGGATTCAGATCAAGAATTCTGTCCTAACTATTAACAGCTATCTGACTTCATGCAAATTTCTTAGCCACTCTTAGTCTCAGTTTAATCATCTGTAAAGAAGACATTTAAGCAGGAATCCTTCAGGATTATTGTGAAGGTCAGAGATAATTCAGTGTCTGTTATTTGCCTCTCATGTGATAGGCATCCAATTAGTGACAGGTATATGGTTTGGTCACTAAGTCATGAACGACTCTTGCAATCCCATGGACTGTAGCCCTCCAGGCTCCTCTCTCCATGGGATTTTCCAGGCAAGAATACTGGAGTGGTTTGCCATTTCCTTCTCCAAGTGACAGTATATAATTATCAATGTGTAATTCAAAGAAAAGGTAATTCTTTACTGAATATGTAATACAAGGTTTTACAAAAGGAGATAATATGCAAACTGGTAAATAAATGAATGGGGAGATGAAGAGTTTGAGGAAGGCACTTATGGCCACAGAGAAGAGAGTCATTCTGATACCTAAAACTTCGATGACACTCGGCTTTCTTATTAAATAGGAGAAATGAAAAAGTTTTTGTTTTTTTCCTTGTTTTACAGAAAACTCATAGTTAAATAAAATAATGCATTTCAGAAACTACCTCATTCTGATTTCCAGCTGAACAATATCTAATTTATACTACATTGTGTATGATCTGTTTTAGCTTCATTTTAACTACTGTGTGCATGCATATACTCTTACTTCAAAACATATTTAAAACAAGAACAAATATAAATTATAATTAAACATAAAGACATAGTATCTAGAGGAAAAAAAAGAGTTCAGAAGTGATATATCAGAATGCCAATTTTTGAAGTCAAGAATTTAAAAATCAAAAGTAAATGTAGAAAGAATCAGGAAAAATTAATTCCACTGGAGAAGGTAAGACATAATTGTTCAAGTATTTATTCTAGATCTGATGCATTCTAGATATAACATTCTCAGTATTCAAACTTTATTTTTTTACATAATTCTTGAAAAATTCAAAGCAAAAGTTATATGATAAGTACCTCCATGAAATAAATTGGCCAGTTGGGGGGTGGTCCCAAGATGGCAGAGGAATAGGATGGGAAGACCACTTTCTTCCCCACAAATTCATCAAAAGCTCATTTGAATGCTGAATAACTTCCACAAAACAACTTCTGAATGCTGGTGGAGGATACCAGGCACCCAGAAAGTCAGCCCACTCTCTTCGAAAGGAGGGGTGTGTTTACTGGCTTGATTGCTCTTCCCTTTTGACTCTCCCTTTTCTCCACCAGGTCACCTCAATCTCCTCTCTCCCCCTTCTCTTCTCTACTTAACTCTTTGAATCTCTCTGGGTATCCCAGACTGTGGAGAACACTTAGGGAACTGATTACTGGCTAGACTGGTCTCTCCATCTTTTGACTCTCCCTCTTCTCCTCCTGGTCACCTCTATCTGCCTCCTCCCTCTTCTCTTCTACATGTAACTCTGTGAACCTCTCTGGGTTCCCCTTGCTGAGGAGAACTGTTTCACCATTAACCTAGATGTTTTATCATCTGTGGTGTATGGATGGAGAAATCTTGGGGCTACTGTAAGAATGAGACTGAAAGTCAGAGGCAGGAGGCTTAACTCCAAAACGAGAACATCAGAGACTGACTCTTTATTGTAGGGAACATTAACAGACAAGAGCTCACCCCAAACCCTCTATACCTACACTGAAGTCAAACTCCACCCAAAAGCCAACAAGCTCCAGAGCAAGACATACCATGCTAATTCTCCAGCAAAGCAGAAACACAGCCCCGAGCATTAAAAGACAGGCTTCCCAAAGCCAGCCAAACCCACAGACACCCCAAAACTCACTACTGGACACTTCACTGCACTTCAGAAGAGATCCAGCTCCACCCACCAGAACACAGACACAAGCTCCCCTAATCAGGAAACCTTGACAAGCCACTTGTCCAACCCCCCCCCACAGAGAGCAGGCTTTACAATAAAGAGGAGCCACAAACTTCCAGCCTACATAAAGGGCACCCCAACACAGCAATCTAAACAAAATGAAAAGGCAGAGAAATATTCAGAAGGTAAAGGAACATGATAAATGCCCACCAAGTCAAAGAGGAGGAGATAGGGAGTCTATCTGAAAAAGAATTCAGAATAATGATAGTAAAGATGGTCCCAAATCTTGAAAACAAAATGGACTTACAGATAAATAGACTAGAGACAAGTATTTAGAAGATGAAAGAAATGTTTAACAAGGACCCGGAAGAAATAAAGAAGAGTCAATCAATAATGAATAATGCAATAAGTGAGATCAAAAGCCCTCTGGAGGGAGCCAAGGGTAGAATAACTCAAGCAGAAGATAGGATAAATGAGGTGGAAGATAGAATGGTGGAAATAAATGAAGCAGAGAGGAAAAAAGAAAAAAAATATTAAAAGAAACAAGGACAACCTCAGAGACCTCTGGGACAATGTTAAATGCTCCAACATTTGAATCATAGAAGTCCCAGAAGAAGACAAATAGAAAGGGCATGAGAAAATACTTGAGGAGATAATAGTAGAAAACTTCCCTAAAACGGGGAAGGAAATAGCCACCCAAGTCCAAGAAACCCAGAGAGTCCCAAACAGGATGAACCCAAGGCAAAACACCCCAAGGCATATATTAATCAAACTAATGAAGATCAAACACAAAGAGCAGCAAGGGAAAAGCAACAAATAGCACACAAGGGGATCCCCATAAAGATAACAGCTGATGTTTCAATAGAAACTCTTCAGGCCAGAAGGGAATGGCAGGACATATTTAAAGTGATGAAAGAGAAAAACCTATAACCCAAATTACTATACCCAGCAAGGATTTCATTCAAATATGAAGAATTCAATAGCTTTACAGACAAGCTAAAGCTGAGAGAATTCAGCACCACCAAACCAGCTCTTTCAACAAATGCTAAAGAATCTCCTCTAGACAGGAAACACAGAAGTTTGTTTCAAACCCAAAACAACAAAGTAAATGGAAATGGGATCATACTTGTCAATAATTACCTTAAATATAAATGGGTTGAATGCCCCAACCAAAAGACAAAGACTGGCTGAATGGATACAAAAAACAAGACCCACATATATGCTGTCTACAAGAGACCCACCTCAAACCAAGGGACACACACAGACTGAAAGTGAAGGGCTGGAAAAAAAGATATTTCATGCAAATAGAGACCAAAAGAAAGCAGGAGTAGCAATACTCATATCAGATAAAATAGACTGAAATAAAGGCTGTGAAAAGAGACAAAGAAGGACACTACATAATGGTCAAAGGATCAATCCAAGAAGAAGATATAACAATTGTAAATATATATGAGTCAGACACGACTGAAGCAACTTAGCAGCAGCAGCAGCAGCATGCACCCAACATATGAGCATCTCAATACATAAGGCAAATGCTAACAAGTATGAAAGGGGAAATTAACAGGAACACGATAATAGTGGGGACTTTAATACCACACTCACAACTATGGATAGGTCAACCAAACAGGAAATTAGCAAGGAAACACAGACTTTAAATGATACAATGGACCACTTAGACCTAATTGATATCTATAGGACATTTCACCCCAAAACAATGAATTTCAACTTTTTCTCAAGTGCACACCGAATATTTTCTAGGATAGATCACATCCTGGGTCATAAATCTAGCCTTGGTAAATTCAAAAAAATTGAAATCATTTCAAGCATCTTTTCTGATCACAATGTGGTAAGGTTAGATGTCAACTACAGGGGAAAAATACTATTAAATATACAAACATATGGAGGCTAAACAACACACTTCTGAATAATCAACAAACCATGGAATAAATCAAAAAGGAAATCAAAATATGCATAGAAACAAATGAAGATGAAAACAGGACAACCCAAAACCTATGGAATTCAGTAAAAGCAGTACTAAAGGGAAGGTTTATAGCAATACAAGTTTACCTCAAGAAAGAAGAGAAAAAAATCAAACAAATAACCGAACTTTACTCTTAAAACTACTAGAAAAAGAAGAAATGAAGAACCCTAGGGTCAGTAGAAGGAAAGAAATCATAAAAATTAGAGTAGAAATAAGTGAAAAGGAAACAAAGGACACTATAGCAAAAATCAACAAAACTAAAAGCTGGTTCTTTGAGAAGGTAAATAAAATAGACAAACTATTAGCCAGACTCATCAAGAAAAAAAGGGAGAAGAATCAAATCGACAAAATTAGAAATGAAATGGAGAAATCACAGCAGACAACACAGAAATACAAAGGATCATAAGAGACTACTATCAGCAACTATATGCCAATAAGGTGGACAAATTGGAAGAAATGGACAAATTCATTGAAAAGTATAAACTTACAAAACTGAATCAGAAAGAAACAGAAAATCTTAACAGACCCATCACAAGCACGGAAATCAAAACTGTAATAAAAAATCTTCCAACAAACAAAAGCTCAGGACCAGATGGCTTCACAGGTGAATTCTACCAGAAACTTAGAGAAGAACTAACACCTATCATACTCAAACTCTTCCAGAAAATTGTAGAGGGAGGTAAACTCCCAAACTCATTCTATGAGGCCATCACCACCCTAACACCAAAACCAGACAAAGATGCCACAAAAAAAGAAAACTACGCCAATATCACTGATGAACATAGATGCAACAATCCTTAACAAAATTCTAGTGAACAGATTCCAACAACATATTAAACAGATTATACATCATGACCAAGTGGGCTTTATCCCAGGGATCCAAGGAGTCTTCAATATTCACAAATCAACTAATGTGATACATCATATTAACAAATTGAAAGACAAAAACCATATGATTATCTCAATAGATGCAGAGAAAGCCTTTGACAAAATTCAACATCCATTTATGATAAAAAACCCTGCAGAAAGCAGGCATAGAAGGACCATACCTCAACATAATAAAAGCCATATATGATAAACCCACAGCAAACATTATCCTCAATGGTGAAAAACTGAAAGCATTTCCCCTCAAGTCAGGAACAAGACTTGAGGAGTGCCCACTCTCACCACTAGTATTCAACATACTTTTGGAAGTTTTAGCCACAGCAGTCAGAGAAGAAAAAAATAAATAAAAGGAATCCAGATTGGAAAAGAAGAAGTAAAACTCTCACTGTTTGCAGATGACATGATCCTCTACATAGAAAACCCTAAAGACTCCACCAGAAATTTACTAGAGCTAATCAATGAACATGGTAAAGTTGCAGGACATAAAATTAATACACAGAAATCCCTTGCATTCCTATACACTAACAACGAGAAAACAAAAAGAGAAATTAAGGAAAATCAAATTCATCATTGTGATGAAAAGAATAAAGTACTTAGGAACAAATCTACCTAAAGAAACAAAAGACCTATATATAGAAAACTATAAAACACTGATGAAAGAAATCAAAGATGACACAAATAGATGGAAATATACAATGTTCATGAATTAGAAGAATCAATATAGTGAAAATGAGTATACTATCCAAAACGATCTATAGATTCAATGCTAACCCTATGAAGCTACCAACAGTATTTTTCACAGAATTAGAACAAATAATTTCACAATTTGTATAGAAATACAAAAAAGCTCAAAGAGCCAAAGCAATATTGAGAAAGAACGGAACTGGAGAGATCAACTTCCTGACTTGATATACTACAAAGCTACAGTCATCAAGACAGTGTGGCACTGGCACAGAGACAGAAATATAGATCAATGGAACAAAATAGAAAATAGATAAATTTTCTATTTATCAAAATAGATAACAAAATAGATAAATCCACAACTTATGGACACCTTATCTTTGACAAAAGAGGCAAAAATGTACAATGGAGAAAAGACAATCTCTTTAACAAGTGGTGCTGGGAAAACTGGTCAACCACTTGTAAAAGAATGAAACTAGAACACTTTCTAAGACCATACACAAAAATAAACTCAAAATGGATTAAAAATCTAAATGTAAGACTAGAAACTATAAAACTCCTAGAGGAAAACACAGGCAAAACACTCTCTGACATAAATCACAGCAGGATCCTCTATGACCACC
Source organism: Cervus elaphus (assembly GCF_910594005.1). Classification (NCBI taxonomy): domain Eukaryota; kingdom Metazoa; phylum Chordata; class Mammalia; order Artiodactyla; family Cervidae; genus Cervus; species Cervus elaphus. The sequence continues at coordinate 32,547,641 of NC_057831.1, forward strand.
TCCCCGAGTAATGGAAATAAAAGCAAAAATAAACAAATGGGACCTAATTAAACTTAAAAGCTTTTGCACAATGAAGGAAACTATAAGCAAGGTGAAAAGACAGCATTCAGAATGGGACAAAATAATAGCAAATGAAGCAACTGACAGAAAATTAATCTCAAAAATATACAAGAAGCTCATGAAGCTCTATACCAGAAAAATAAACGACCCAATCAAAAAATGGGCCAAGAACTAAATAGATATTTCTCCAAAGAAGACATACAGATGGCTAACAAACACATGAAAAGATGCTCAACATCACTCATTATCAGAGAAATGCAAATCAAAACCACAATGAGGTACCATCTCACGCCAGTCAGAATGGCTGCTATCAAAAAGTCTACAAACAATAAATGCTGGAGAGGGTGTGGAGAAAAGGGAACCCTCTTACACTGTTGGTGGGAATGCAAACTAGTGTAGCCACTATGGAGAAGAGTGTGGACATTCCTTAAAAAACTGGAAATAGAAATGCCATACGACCCAGCAATCCCACGCTGGGCATAGACACTGAAGAGACCAGAACTGAAAGAAACACATGTACCCCAACATGATTTACAATAGCTAGGTCATGGAAGCAATCTAGATGTCCATTAGCAGATGAATGGATAAGAAAGGGTGGTGCATATATATAAAGGAATATTAGTTATTAAAAAGAATCCATTTGAATTAGTTCTAATGAGGTGGATGAAACTGGAGCCTACTATACAGAGTGAAGTAAGTCAGAAAGAAAAATACCAATACAGTATATTAATGCATATATATGGAATTTAGAAAGATGGTAATGATGACCCAATATGCAAGACAGCAAAAGAGACACAGACATAAAGAACAGACTTTTGGACTCTGTGGGAGAAGGTGAGAGTGGGAGGATTTGAGAGAATAGCTTTGAAACATGTATATTACCATATGTGAAACAGATGACCAGTCCAAGTTTGATGCATGAAACAGGGCACTCATAGCTGGTGCATGATGCATAGCTGATGCATCCTCTGGGACAACACAGAGGATGGAATGGGAAGGGAAATGGGGTATGGGTTTGCAATGGGGGACACGTGTACACCTGTGGCTGATGCATGTCAATGTATGGCAAAACCACAACAATACTGTAAAGTAATTAGCCTCCAATTAAAATAAATAAATAAATAAATAAATTGGCCACTTAGTGAAAGCTGACAAATGAAAGTTTAGAAGTACTATGCTAGTGACACACATATAAATATCAAATAAATATACCATGATTAGTATTAAGGCAAACAACACATACAAAGTAAATTAATAATTACTAGGGACATAATTTTCAAGAATGAGAGAGGATATATGATTTCAAATAAATGTGAAAGATAGCATAATGGATAAATGATTCTTAGACCATCACAGGTTACAGGCGAAGTTTCAGTAAAATCACACATAGAGCCTATTCATGTTCATGAATTCAACATTTATAGGAAGTAATAAGACTTTTAGTTATATTTTCAATGAATTTATGCAAAAATACTGAATAATGAATTAAAGAAATTTAATAATTAACTAAATTGAAAAAAAACTTTTGTTTCATTATTGAGGTAAACACAACCATTGCTTATTTATATAAGCAAGCAGAAATTTACTTTTTAAGAAAGACTTTGTTTAAAAAATTGGCTCACTTATATTTAACATCAAGATAAAAGTGCCTTAGGTATATACAGCTGAATTCAATCCTTAGATCACAGTAATTTAAAGTGATCAAATAAATGTGATATTTTATATAAGTTTATCACAGACATTTTAAATAGAGGTTCATGATGGAAAAAATCAGTTTCAGTATTATATTCTGTCACGCATTACAATACATAAAAATCATCTATTTTTTTCTACAAATTTAGAAAGATAAACTCTGAAGACTCATATATTAATTATTCTTTGGCAGATAAATTTGCTTTAGTATATAATTTGTGTTTCCTCCTATCAACTATGTTACTTCTATTAACTGCTGTTAGTAAGAACACAAAAACTAAGCAAATAATAAAAATAGTTATTTAAGCAAATGTGTTAATTTTAGATTATCTGCTATTTAGTGTTATCCATACTGCTACACATACTAGCAAGAAAAACTGAATTTTCCTATAAAATCAAAATGTGCTGTGCTTGGTCGCTCAGTACTGTCTGACTCTTTGCGACCCCACGGACTCCAGCTGGCCAGGCTCTTCTGTCCATGGAGATTTCCAGGCAAGAATACTGGAGCAGGCTGCCATTTCCTACTCTAGGAGATCCTTCCAAACCAGGGATCGAACCCACGTCTCTGGTTTCTCTTGCATTGGCAGGAAGATTTAACGCAGCACCACATGGGAAGCCCATAAAATCAAAATAGGAATAATCAAAAGTTGTAATCAGTAAACCATACAATATTTGACTTGAAAGGTAATTTAGAGGTCATGTAGTCTAGGATGGAAAATCAGCTTTAACTTTTATGCCAGCCATGACTGGCTGCTGTGTTCACATCCTAGAACACTATTTGGAGGATGCTGAGACTCAAGAAGGGCACCAAAATCATCGTGTTAGCTTCCTCATAGAAAGAGACTAGGAGCGTAGTAGCCTGCAAGTAATAGATATGCATCCCTCTTCTTGCCCCCATCCTTTGATGGTTTACAGTCATCAAGGACAGAAACACTCACCCTAAAAAAAGAGAAGTAAGTCTCTAACTCATTGTTCAATATCCTTTCCATCATACCAAGCAAAGTATATTTACAAACTTAATATTTTCCATGGCAAGAAAATACAGATAGAGCTGTCCATCAGGGAACCCTCCACAGGAGAGTGTCTGCCGTCAGATTTGTAGAAAGCAGTAGTCCCACTATAGAGAAGAAAAAAAGAGCTCACACATTTAAAATGAATTGTGACTCATTGACCCAAAGCACAGCCCCAGGTGGAAACTTAGAATAGGTATGCAAGCCAACCTGTCAGGGCTATATGCAGTGACCATTTTGCCCCATTTTACTGATAGGAGAGCCTTGTCTAACTCAATGAAACTATGAGTTATGCTGTGTAGGACCACCCAAGATGGATAGGACAAGGTGGAGAGTTCTGACAAAATGTGGTCCACTGGAGTAGGGAATGGTAAACCACTTCAGTATTTTTACCTTGAGAACCCCATGAACTGTATGAAAAGGCAAAAAGATATGACACTAAAAGATGAACTCTCCAGGTCGGTAGGTGACCAGTATGTTACTGGAGATCAGTGGAGAAATAACTCCAGAAAGAATGAAGAACCAGAGCCAAAGCAAAAACAACACCCAGTTGTGGATATGACTGGTGATGGATTAAAGTCCGATGCTATAAAGAGCAATATTGCATAGGAACCTGGAATGTTAGATTAATTAATTAAGGCACACTGGATGTGGTCAAACAGGAGATGGCAAGAGTGAATGTCGACATTTTAGGAATCAGCAAACTAAAATGGACTGGAATGGGTGAATTTAACTCAGATGACCATTATATCTACTACTGTAGGCAAAAATCCCTGAGAAGAAATGGAGTAGCCATCATAGTCAACAAAAGAGTCCAAAATGCAGTACTTGGATGCAATCTCAAAAACAACAGAATGATCTCAGTTCATTTCCAAGGCAAACCATTCAATATCACAGTAATCCTAGTCTATGCCCCTACCAGTAATGCAGAAGAAGCAGAAGTTGAATGGTTCTATGAAGACCTACAAGACCTTCTAGAATTAACACCCACAAAAGATGTCATTTTCATTATAGGAGAATGGAATGTAAGAGTAGGAAGTCAACAATACCTGAAGCAACAGGCAAATTTGGCCTTGGAGTACAAAACAAAGCAGGACAAAGGCTACAGAGTTTTGCCAAGAGAATGCAATAGTCATAGCAAACACTCTCTTCCAAAAACACAAGAGAAGACTCTACACATGGACATCACCAGATGGTCAATACCGAAATCAGACTGATTTTATTCTTTGCAGCCAAAGATGGAGAAGCTCTACACAGTCAGCAAAAACAAGAGCGGGAACTGACTGTGGCTCAGACCATGAACTTCTTATTGCAAAATTCAGACTTAAATTGAAGAAAGTGTTGGAAACCACTAGACCATTCAGGTGTGACCTAAATAAAATCCCTTATGATTATACAGTGGAAGTGACACATAGATTCACGGGATAAGATCTGATAGACTGAGTGCCTGCAGAACTATGGACAGAGGTTTATGAAATTGTAAAGGAGGCAGTGGTAAAGACCATTCCCCAAAAAAAGAAATACAAAAAGGCAAAACAGTTGTCTGAGGAGGCCTTATAAATACCTGAGAAGAGAAGAGAAGCTAAAGGCAAAGGAGAAAAGGGAAAGATATACCTATCTGAATGCACAGTGCCAAAGAAAGCAACGAGAGATAAGAAAGCCTTCCTCACTGATAAATGCAAAGAAATAGAGGAAAACACTAGAATGGGAAAGACTAGATATCTCTTCAAGAAAATTAGAGATACCAAGGGAACACTTCATGCAAAAATGGGCACAGTAAAGGACAGAAATGGTATGGACCTAACAGAAGCAGAAAATATTAACAAGAGGTGGCAAGAATGTACAGAAGAACTATACAAAAAAGATCTTCCTGGCCCAGATAATGACAATGGTGTAATCACTCACTAGAGCCAGACATCCTGGAATGTCAAGGCAAGTAGGCCTTAGGAAGCATCACGATGAACAAAACTAGTAGAGGTGATGGAATTCCAGTTGAGCTATTTCAAATCCTAAAAGATGATGCTGTGAAAGTGCTGCATTCAATATGCCAGCAAATTTGAAAAACTGAGCAGTGGCCACAGGACTGCAAAAGTCACTTTTCATTCCAATCCCAAAGAAAGGCAATGCCAAAGAATGCTCAAACTACTGCACAACTGTACTCATTTTACACACTATCAAAGTAATGCTCAAAATTCTCCAAGCCAAACTTCAACAGTACATGAACTGTGAACTTCCATATGTTCAAGCTGGATTTAGAAAAGGCAGAGGAACCAGAGATCAAATTGCCAACATCCATTGGATCATCAAAAAAGCAAGAGAGTTCCAGAAAAACATCTACTGTTCATAGCAGAATTATCAAACTGACATTAAAAAGAGAAGAGGCTAATGTGAATTTTTATATCAATAAGATAGGAGGCTATGAAAATACAGAACTGAAAGGTTATAAAGTACATATCATAATATCCAGGTTCCAGCCTTGTCTCCACTATTTACTGAAAATGTAAGAATAAAATACAATTTAGTGTTCAGTAAATGAGGAGAGGAATTTTTTCAATCTAATCATGTGGATAGAATGATAAAATGAATATGAAAACATTTTATAAATTACAATCCTATATACAAAGGCAAAGAAATATCAGCCATTGTTTTACATTTTTTGTCACATCATTGTTGGTAGAACCACTGTAGGACTCGCTTGACTGAAAGTATACTCAATATTTCATTATTTCTTCTCAGTAGCTTTTCTCAGTTTGTTGAAATTTTTGTATATTGGAGCTGAAATTTTGGAGCTGAAATTTTATAGAGGTAAGGCCAAGTGAAAGAGGAAAGTGAACAAGCTAGCTTAAAACTCAACATTTGAAAAACTAAGGTCATGGCATCTGGTCCCATCACTTCATGGCCAATAGATGGGGTAACAGTGGAAACAGTAACAGGCTTTATTTTCATGGGCTCCTAAATCACTGCAGATGGGGACTGCAGCCATGAAATTACAAGGCCTTGCTCCTTGGAAGAAAAGCTATGACTAACCTAGACAGCATATTAAAAAGCAGAGACATTACTTTGCTGATAAAGGTCCATCTAGTCAAAGTTATGGTTTTTCCAGTAGTCATGTATAGATGTGAGAGTTGGCCTGTAAAGAAAGCTGAGTGCTGAAAAACTGGTGCTTTTGAACTGTGCTGTTGGAGAAGACCCTCGAGAATCCCTTGGACAGCAAGGAGATCCAACCAGTCAATCGTAAAGGAAATCAGTCCTGAATATTCATTGGAAGGACTGATGCAGATGCTGAAGCTGAAACTCCAATACTTTGGCCACCTGCTGCAAAGCACAGACTCATTTGAAAATACCCTGATGCTGGGAAAGATTGAAGGCAGGAGAAGGGGACAACAGAGGATGAGATGGTTGGATGGCATCACCAACTTGATCGACATGGGTTTGAGCAAGCTCTGGGAGTTGGTGATGGACAGGGAAGCCTGGTACCACAGTCCATGGGGTTGCAAAGAGTCCGACACGACTGAGCGACTGAACTGAACTCAACTGAACCTATGTGAAATATTGGCTGAAGGAGAGAATAAAACTGATTTCCGCTGGACATCGACCCTTCATAGGGCCCTTTACAAAATTTAGTATAAAAAAGAGATTCATGACAGCCTAAGAGCGATTTGAGAAAATAACGTGCTACACAAAGAAGCAGTTTAGTGAGTGGCCCTTCTGCTATAAGAATTCCATGTCTTGACTGTTAGAAGACTGTTTTGTTTAGAGTTTTATTTCCATACAATGCATACTTTAGTCCACTGAATACAGTGTTAAAACAGAATTTGAAATATCAGCATGTTTATGTGTGCATCTACCACTTTTTTTATCATAAGAATACAAACCAAGGACTTCTCAAAGGCATATTGTTTTCCCACTAATTTCTTCAAGCCTTGAGATTTATTTATGTTATGCACACATATACCCACACACCTTCAAACGCATAGAGGATACTGCACAGCCAGCTTGTTCTGTGACTCCAGCTGTTTGAAACTGTAACAGTCAAAGATGTTTGAAGCCTGCATTAATTGCTGAAAGCACATCTTTTTTCTTTCTTTTCATTTTTTCCTTTCCTCCCTCCTAGCCTCCTTCCCTTCCTTCCTTCCTTTCATCCTTCCGTCTCCCCCTTCCTTCTATCTTTCTTGCTTTTTTTCCATTTTCTTTCTTCTTTCTTTCAAATAGCAATTGACAATATTTTCACCCTTTTTGGTCATTTAGCACTTAATTCTCTGTATAAATATCAATTAAATGATGTTCGTGTACACTATCTTTTCATTTCTGAAACTAATCAGTTTGAGTCTTCTTTTTATTAAGTAAAATGAGATTAAAATAATATCTATAAAGGGTTTTGAAACTGATTCTCTGTTACTGAATATTCAATGAGAACTCAGTAAAATAGTTTTGGACAGCACTATCCTTCTTTAATACACTTATTCCCTGTTATATTTTTTGACTTATTTATATTTTCCTGATATAAACTCTTCTAATAATTTTAAGTCACATGAAGACTTTTGCACATTCAACTCACACACTTATTCTTCAACACATATTTATCAACTTTCAATCAATGCCAGGGACATATCTGGAGCCTAGATAATGTATATGTCAGGTTCTATTCTCTAAAATCTCCCAATCTATTCGTCATAGCGTTTCCAAAATCTCCCTTGCATCAGAATTCAAGTAGAGGTTTAACACAGATAAGTACACACTCGGAGGTTCTACTGGTAGTCATGTATTGCATTATGATATGTTGTCTGAGTAGTTCTGACATGTAACCCTTTCTGGAACATTTAAGTCTTGTGGGTTGTAAATGCAAAGTTCTTTGATGTAATTGTTGAAGAACATCTAATATTTTGCTGACTTTACTTTTTCCCAATAATATTGTTGAAAATATAACCATAACTGGGGAGCAGAACTTCCTTATTCTTCCAATTCTCTTAGTTTGTGAGTGGGGATGAAGAATAGGGAAAGAAGATACACAGAGTTAACAAGAATAAAAATATCCCCCCAAATGACATTTACCTTCCTTTTATTTACAATAACTAAGAAGATTTCATTATTTCATGTTTCTCCAGCTCAGATGCAACATATAATATTTCTATAATTCTAAAATGTATGCAGTTTATATGTTTTAATATATTTGAAATCAGGCATATTTCAAACTTACATTAGTTTTCTTGAAAAATCATTAATCAATATTGAATTTTATAATCAGTGAGCGCTTATAGATGAGAAAATAAGGTAAGCTTCCATGGCACATAAGAAAGTTTGTATTCTTTCTATAGCACTTCAGTTTAACTTCTTTTTTTTTTTTTCTATTTCATTCATTAATGAATCATAAGCATAGTATTTATAGTTGTTTATTTATTTTTTCATCTATCAAAATGCATCTGATCTTTATTTTTACAGTTTTAAGTATACAGTAACACAAACCAGTTTCCATCTGTCCAGATATTTAGCATTCTTTGTCAGCATGATTTTAAGTAACTATCAGAGTGGTGGCATATTAAAGATGGCATTAATTTGACATATGATTAACATATTTTGCCAAAAATACAATCATATGGAACAAATTCCTCCAAATAAAGAAGGTCTTTATATGTAAATAGTACTATAAAGTCCAATTTAATAAAAATTAGCTACTTAAAAAGAATATGGAAAAATGCATTTAATTATAATTAAAAAGCATTAAGACAGCTTTGTCTAATGAAGAATATAAATGATTAAAATGGTTGATTACCAGTCATCAAAGGAACTCAATAAATTTCAGTCACCTATTTTTTCAGTCATCTGTTGCCATCGCAAGCCTTTAGTTATAATTCATAATATAAGCCTGAAATGGACTAAAAATTTAACCTGGCAACTATTATAAGTCATTTGATTTTCCTATATAGTTATAGTCTATAACAAGCCTGTTTAGAAAAGCTTTTATTTTTCTCATTTTCAAATAAATAAATGGGCTCAGTTTGTATGAAGCTAAATACATTGTCCAAATTCATACCATTAGTAAATGGCAGAGCTCGGATTCAGACCTGACACAGACTTCAGTGCCTGGGCTATAAGAAATAGAAAGTCATTGTTTTTAAACATAAAGTCTCATATAAAAAACTGAAAGACATTTAACTCTTTCTTACTACAAGATCAGAAAAGGTCAACCTCCCAGACGTAAAAGAAAAAAGGATACTGATTTTGATATCACTCTCCTTATTTTCCTTTTGGACTTGGCATTCAGGTCAGTTCAGTTTCTCAGTCATGTCCAATTCTTTGTGACCCCATGGACTGCAGCACACCATGCTTCCCTGTCCATCACCAACTCCCAGAGCTTGCTCAAACCCATGTCGATCAAGTTGGTGATGCCATCCAACCATCTCATCCTCTGTTGTCCCCTTCTCCTGCCTTCAATCTTTCCCAGCATCAGGGTATTTTCAAATGAGTCTGTGCTTTGCAGCAGGTGGCCAAAGTATTGGAGTTTCAGCTTCAGCATCTGCATCAGTCCTTCCAATGAATATTCAGGACTGATTTCCTTTACGATTGACTGGTTGGATCTCCTTGCTGTCCAAGGGATTCTCGAGGGTCTTCTCCAACAGCACAGTTCAAAAGCACCAGTTTTTCAGCACTCAGCTTTCTTTACAGGCCAACTCTCACATCTATACATGACTACTGGAAAAACCATAACTTTGACTAGATGGACCTTTATCAGCAAAGTAATGTCTCTGCTTTTTAATATGCTGTCTAGGTTAGTCATAGCTTTTCTTCCAAGGAGCAAGGCCTTGTAATTTCATGGCTGCAGTCCCCATCTGCAGTGATTTAGGAGCCCATGAAAATAAAGCCTGTTACTGTTTCCACTGTTACCCCATCTATTGGCCATGAAGTGATGGGACCAGATGCCATGACCTTAGTTTTTCAAATGTTGAGTTTTAAGCTAGCTTGTTCACTTTCCTCTTTCACTTGGCCTTACCTCTATAAAATTTCAGCTCCAAAATTTCAGCTCCAATATACAAAAATTTCAACAAACTGAGAAAAGCTACTGAGAAGAAATAATGAAATATTGAGTATACTTTCAGTCAAGCGAGTCCTACAGTGGTTCTACCAACAATGATGTGACAAAAAATGTAAAACAATGGCTGATATTTCTTTGCCTTTGTATATAGGATTGTAATTTATAAAATGTTTTCATATTCATTTTATCATTCTATCCACATGATTAGATTGAAAAAATTCCTCTCCTCATTTACTGAACACTAAATTGTATTTTATTCTTACATTTTCAGTAAATAGTGGAGACAAGGCTGGAACCTGGATATTATGATATGTACTTTATAACCTTTCAGTTCTGTATTTTCATAGCCTCCTATCTTATTGATATAAAAATTCACATTAGCCTCTTCTCTTTTTAATGTCAGTTTGATAATTCTGCTATGAACAGTAGATGTTTTTCTGGAACTCTCTTGCTTTTTTGATGATCCAATGGATGTTGGCAATTTGATCTCTGGTTCCTCTGCCTTTTCTAAATCCAGCTTGAACATATGGAAGTTCACAGTTCATGTACTGTTGAAGTTTGGCTTGGAGAATTTTGAGCATTACTTTGATAGTGTGTAAAATGAGTACAGTTGTGCAGTAGTTTGAGCATTCTTTGGCATTGCCTTTCTTTGGGATTGGAATGAAAAGTGACTTTTGCAGTCCTGTGGCCACTGCTCAGTTTTTCAAATTTGCTGGCATATTGAATGCAGCACTTTCACAGCATCATCTTTTAGGATTTGAAATAGCTCAACTGGAATTCCATCACCTCTACTAATTTTGTTCAAAGTGGTGCTTCCAAAGCCCACTTGACTTCGCATGTCAAGATATCTGGCTTCAGGCGAGTGATCATACCACTGTGACAGAGCCATCAAGAGAGTGCCAAAGCAAAAACAACACCCAGTTGTGGAAGTGACTGGTGATGGAATTAAAGTCTGATCTGTAAAGAGCAATATTGCATAGGAACCTAGAATGTTAGACCCATTAATCACGGCAAAGTGGAAGTGGTCAAACAGGAGTTTGCAAGAGTGAAAGTCAACATTTTAGGAACTGGCAAACTAAAATGGACTGGAATGGGAGAATTTAACTCAGATGACCATTATATGTACTACTGTGTGCAATAATCCTAGAAGAAATGGAGTAGCCATCATAGTCAACATGAGTCCAAAATGCACTACTTGGATGCAGTCTCAAAAACAACAGAATGACCTCTGTTCATTTCCAAGGCAAACCATTCAATATCACAGTAATCCAAGTCTATGCCCCAACAAGTAATACTGAAGAAGCTGAAGTTGAATGGTTGTATGAAGACCTACAAGACCTTCTGGAACTAACACCCAAAAAAGATGTCCTTTTCATTATAGGGGACTGGAATGCAAAAGTAGGAAGTCAAGAAACACCTGCAGTAACAGGCAAATTTGGCCTCAGAGTACAGAAGGAAGCAAGGCAAAGGCTAATAGAGTTTTGCCAAGAGAATGCACTGGTCATAGCAAACACCCTCTTCCAACAACATAAGAGAAGACTCTACACATCAACATCACCAGATGGTCAATATCAAAACCAGATTGATTATATTCTTTGCAGCCAAAATGGAGAAGCTCTATACAGTCAGGAAAAACAAGATCAGGAGCTGAATGTGTCTCAGACCATGAACTCCTTATTGCCAAATTCAGAATTAAATTGAAGAAAGTAGGGGAAACCACTAGACCATTAAGATATGACCTATATGAAATCCCTTAACATTATACAGTGGAAGTGAGAAATAGATTCAAGGGATTAGATCTGATAGAATGACTGAAGAACTATGGATGGAGTTTTCTGATATTGTAAAGGAGGCAGGGATCAAGACCATCCCCAAGAAACAGAAGCTTGTGAGCACTAGGACCCAGGAAAAAGGAGCAGTGACCCCACAAGAGATTGATGCAGACTTGCCCTTGAGGGTCCAGGAGTCTCTGGCAGAGGCTTGGGTTGGTGGTGGCCTGCTGCAGGGTTGGGGGCACTGAGTGTGGCAGTGTGTGCATGGGGCCTTTTGAAGGAGTTTGCCATTATCTTCATTACATTCACCTCAGGTCAAATAATAGGGAGGGAACACAGCCCTGCTCTTCAACAGAAAATTGGATTAAAGATTCACTGAGCATGGCTCCACCCATCAGAACAAGACCCAGTTTTCCTCTCCTTCAGTCTCCCCCATCAGGAAGATTCCATAAGCCTGTTATCTTTCTCCATCAGAGGGTAGACAGACTGAAAACCACAATCACAGAAAACAAACCAATCTGACCACATGGACCACAGCCTTGTCTAACTCAATGAAACTATGAGCCATGCCATGCAGGGCCACCCAAGACATACGGGTCATGGTGGAGAGTTCTGACAAAATGTGGTCCACTGGAGAAGGGAATGGCAAACCACTTCAGTATTCTTGAATACTGAATATTCAAGTCTTGAGAACCCCATGAATAGTATGAAAAGACTGTGAGTTAGGAAAACCTTTTAATGGAGAAGTGAATCTGGAGCTGCAATATGAAGACTAAATAAGGAACCAATTCAGTAAAAAGGAGTAACTTTAATGAAAAAGGGTGAAGAAAATATTTCCAACTAGAAGAAACAGAATATATAAAAATGCTGTGATAGAAAGATCATGTATTATCTGAGAGGCAGAAGAAATGTCAGGTAGCTAGAGCAGGGAGAACATGGTGGAGAGTTGTGTAAAATGAGGATAGAAGGGTAGGCAGGAAATATGACCTTTGAATGGGTTTGACTTTTTGTCATTAATTTGTAAGAGAGATTCACATATTTTCAGGATCATCCCTTAATCTGTTATTTATATGTTAGAAGATGGAAGATTGGCTATGGTCATTCCATTAGTCATGTATGGATGTGCGAGCCTGACCATTAAGACAGCACTGAAGAATTGATGGTTTTGAACTGTGGTGCTGGAAAAGGCTTTTGAGAGTCCCTTGGACACAAGGAGATCAAATCAGTCAATCCTAAAGGAAATCAGCCCTGAATACACATTGGAATGGCTGATGCTGAAGCTGAAGCTCCAATACTTTGGATGTGAACAGCCTCTGAATACTTTGGATGTGTTCACCTGATGTGAACAGCCAATGCCCTGGAAAAGACCATGAAACTGGGAGAGACTGAAGGCAAAAGGAGAAGAGGGTGACAGAATGAGATGGATGCATTACCCTTTCAATGGACATGAACTTGCAAACTCCTAAAGATGATGAAGGACAGGGAGGCCTGGCGTGCTGCAGTCCATGGGACTGCAGAGTTGGTCAAGACCTGGCAACTGAACAACAACTAGATTATTATATAATCACATCTGTCAGTCTTTTGACTTTGGGAATATTTTGCCTTCTCACAGCCTATGGGCTTCCTGGTGGCTCAGTTGGTAAAGAATTCTCCTGCAATGCGGGAGACCTGGGTTTGAACCTTGGGTCAGGAAGATCCCCTGGAGAAGGGAACAGCTACCCACTCCAGTATTCTGGCCTGGAGAATTCCATGGACTGTACAGTTCATGGGGTCGCAAAGAGTAGGACGCGACTTAATGACTTTCACTCACTCAGTTTGGGGTAAGAGATGCAGCCTATAGACTTATGAAGTGGCAAGTTTATCTTCACCATCGGATACCCTATGACTGATTACCAGCTGATAGAAGTTAGGACTCCAGGAAAGATAGCAATGGAATTTAAAGAAACTAGATGAGTGCATAATGTTATATTTAGTTGATGCAGGTATAATTTGATCTTTATATGCATTATCCCAGCTAACAAAGAGTGAAGTAAACACAATTGTGACAGAATGATAATCCATATTATATTATGGATTATAAGTCTGTCTTAAATACTTTTTCCATGATTTTTCAGAAATTCTAGCTATTAAAATAATTATTCTTTTATAATATGGCACATCCTGGATTTAGAACTGATTCTTTCAAGACAAGTGACAGAATATTCAATATTCTGTAATATTCTGTATTATAAAAATATGAAGATCTTGCTAAAAGATATAATGAACCCTATCTTTATGTTTGTGTGAGGGGAAGACAATGGATAATGAATAAATAATATTTTACTTTGCTCTCTCAGTTATTGCCATTTTTCCAGAATATCAATGCCAAAACTCAGAAGTCACTTTCAGTTTTCAATATTTACTTTCAATTTTTCAATATTTTTTCTCTTATTCCTGATATTCCTTCATATCAATTCTTGCTAACCATTACTGCTAATTCTACATCTTAAATATTTCTCAAAATGATTATTTTCTTTGAAATATTCGATTCCAATCCCTTGAAAAAAAAGTGAAAGTGTTAGTCTCTCAGTCGTGTCTGACTCTTTGCAACCCCATGGACTGTAGTCCACCAGGCGCCTCTGTCCATGGAATTCTCCAGGCAAGAATACTGGAGTGGGTAGTCATTCTCTCCTCCAGGTGATCTTCCTGACCCAGCTGAAGGCTGAGAAGCCCTTTAGTCCCTTAGTTTAATCTACATTGCACTTCAATTACTAAAACTGTCCAAGTTGGTGTGAATGATTTCATAGCCTTCAACTTAACTTTTCTCCAATCATCCACAATGTAAACAAGTATATCTATTTATTAAATCTTATCATGTCATTTCTGTGTTTTAAAGGTCATCAATGAAAGATTGAAAGACTATTAAAAACTGGAGGAACTAAAGAGAAATGACAACTAAATACAATATGGATCCTAAATCAAATTCTAGAAAAGAAAAATATTATTAAAGAAACTGGTGAATTTTGAGTAAGGTCTGTGGCTCATTCAATAATATTGTATTAATATTGACTGCCTGTTGTTTATAATTGCACTATGACTATAAGACATTGATATCAGTGGAAGGGAATGAGAAATATAAGAAATTATTTGCCCTAATTGTGCAAATTTTTCTACATTTTCTATAAATCTAAAACTACTTGAAAATTAAGTTAAAAGCATATAAAACAGTCAATGACTTCCAGCTTCTGCAGGAAAAGCTTAACTCTTAGCATGGCATACAAAGCCCTTCACGAACTGGCCCTGGTCCATATTCTCATGGTTACTTCCAGCTCATCTTCCTTGCCATCACATCTTCCTTCCATTTCATAATTCTATTTCCTACTGCCATGCTATTTATACTATGATTTATATTATTTTTTCAGCAGTCTAGGAACTTATACAAAGAATTATTTTTGACATCTTAAGAACACTGAGTCTTCTGATTTATGACCATGATATATATCTTCATTTAATTCAGTCTTAAATTTTTTCTAAGCAGTATTTTGTAGTACTCAGTGAATAAGTCTTACTCCCTTTGTTAAATTTATTGCAAAATTAAATAATTTATTAAATTATTATTATTAAATTATTTATTTTATATTTATATACTATTGCAAATGAAACTGTACTTCAATAAAAAATACATATAGCTAGATATAAAAAATACACACTTTTAAATTTAATTTAGCTTTCCATGGCTAGAATATTGGAATATATCAGATTACTGTATACTGATTTTGCATTATAAAATCCTATTAAACTCACTTACTAGTCTTTCTTTTTCTGTAGGTAATATAGCAATTTTTACATAGTTATGTAACTTTCAATTAAAGACATATGTATTTCTTCCTTTCCTTTTTTAAAAAATAATTTATTTATTTATAGTACTTCCTTTCTAATACATAAACCTTTTTATTTGCTTTTCATGTCTTATTGTACTAGCTAGTACCAGTACAATATTGAAAATACATGCTAAGAGCAGTTATCGTTCCCTTGTTCCTAATCTTAGGAGAAAAAGATTCAGTCTTTGATAATTAAATATGAGGTAACATGTAAGATTATTTTTTTCTTTGACTATGATCTCACTGAAGTTGAGAAAGTCTGCTTTTATTACTAGCTTGCTGAGAGTTTTTGTCAGCAATGGATATTAGATTTTGCCAAAAGTTTATTTTTGCATCCATTGAAATAATACTTTCTCCCTCAGTCTCTTAATATTGGTGAAAGTGAAAGTGTTAGTTGCTTAGTTATGTTTGACTCTTTGTGACCCCATGGACTTCAGTCCATCAGCCTCATCTATCCAGTGGATTTTCCAAGTAAGGATGCTGGAGTGGTTTGCCATTTCCTTCTCCAGGGGATCTTCCTGACCCAGGGAACCCAGGTCTCCTGCACTGCAGGCAGATTCTTTACCGACTAAGCTACCAAGTACATTAATTGATTTCTGAATGTTAAACCATCTTTGCAAGGATAATGGCAGCCTTGGTAATGACCTGGAGTAAAGTAACACCTATTTAGCTTTTTGGAAGAATTTGTGTTTAATTAGTGTTATTTCTTCCTTAATGTTTAGTAGAACTCAGTAGTAGAACTTTCTAAAACTGAAGTTTTATTTTTTTTTTTTTTTTTTTTTTATTTTTTTAAATTTTTTTATTAGTTGGAGGCTAATTACTTCACAACATTTCAGTGGGTTTTGTCATACATTGATATGAATCAGCCATAGATTTACACTTATTCCCCATCCCGATCCCCCCTCCCACCTCCCTCTCCACCCGACTCCTCTGGGTCTTCCCAGTGCACCAGGCCCGAGCACTTGTCTCATGCATCCCACCTGGGCTGGTGATCTGTTTCACCATAGATAGTATACATGCTGTTCTTTTGAAACATCCCACCCTCACATTCTCCCACAGAGTTCAAAAGTCTGTTCTGTATTTCTGTGTCTCTTTTTCTGTTTTGCATATAGGGTTATCATTACCATCTTTCTAAATTCCATATATATGTGTTAGTATGCTGTAATGTTCTTTATCTTTCTGGCTTACTTCACTCTGTATAATGGGCTCCAGTTTCATCCATCTCATTAGGACTGATTCAAATGAATTCTTTTTGACAGCTGAGTAATATTCCATGGTGTATATGTACCACAGCTTCCTTATCCATTCATCTGCTGATGGGCATCTAGGTTGCTTCCATGTCCTGGCTATTATAAACAGTTTTATTTTTGAGAAAGTTTTTAAATGTAAAATCTATTTTTAAAACAGATATGGGCATATTCAGCTTATTTATTTCCTTTTGAATGTGTCTGGTAATCTGTGTCTTTCAAGGAATTTGCTTTTTTCATCTAACTTGTCAAATTTATTAGCATAAAGATGCTCATAATATCATCAGGTAATCATTTTAATATCTACAGAATCTGTAGTAATACCAACTCTTTCGCTTATAATATTGGTAATCTGTATCATCTCTCTTTTGTTCCTGGTCAATCTGGCTAGAGGTTGTTACTATTATTAATTTTCTTCAAAAAACAGTTTTTGGTTTTGTTGATTTTTCTCTATTGCTTTTTTATTTTCTATATCATTTATTTCCACTCCGATATTTATCATTTCCTTTTTTCTCTGCTTAATTTGAGTTTAATTTGCTCTTCTTTTTAAGGTAGAAGCTGTGATCATAAATTTTAGACTTTTTTCCTAGTGTATGTAATTAGTCCTTTACATTTATTTTATGTACTGCTTCTAAATTTTTTTCTGCTACAATTCCCCTACTATTCATTTATGTTATTCACCTTTCCTGCTAACATAATAACTATAGTTATTTTTGATGCTTCTGCCTGACAGTTCCAACATCTGTGTTAATCACCTATTAGAATGCCAGTCTTCTGGATTAGACACTGTATTGTCCAGTGTTTGCTTGAAACCCAGTACCCTGCATCTTATAAATTCAGGTCTTAATTACATCTAGACAGACTTTAAGCACTTTTGATTAGAAGGAGTGCACTGCTTCTGATTATCAATATGAATAATTTTATTTCCTTTACTGATATTTTATTCCTTGACAGCAATGACATTCAGACACATCGACAGTATTAATTACAAAATCACTTCTCTTATAGGAACTTTCTTATCAGGGCCCATAGGCCCTCTATAATCTCACATCTGCCCACGACTCTGAATCTAAACTATTATATTCAGCCATACTCATTCTACTTCACCAACAGTTTGTTTCTGCTCAGTTCAGCTTCTTTTCTCTCTGTTCCTTTTGCCTGGATACTTTTTACCCATATATTCTTTCAGCTTATGCCCTTAAGCTAGGTCTATGCTTTTGCAACCTCTCTTTCTATAACAAGCCTGCTATTCTCTATCTCATGACTTTAATTTTTTCTTAACATTTATCATCATCTTACTACATACCTGTTTGTTCCTATATTTTCACTCTTTCTTCTCCAAGAAAATAAAAGCTACATCAGAGCAGGAGCTTTGTCTGCTCAGAGGGGGAGCTTTATCTTCTTGGCACAAAACCTGGAACAAAGATTGGTCTATTGTAGGCACTGAATGAATTAAATGAATTGAATGAATGCATTAACTAACCGAGTGAATAACTGAGTGAATGGCATAGTTGCAGTGCAATCTCCAAAGTGGATACAAAACAAGAGAGCTTACTTACATTACAAATTACACTACTACTTTCAGCTTTAATTTCAGCACATTAATGTTACTCAAAAAAACTGCCTGTTTTACAGAAACAGTCTACTCTTACTGATTTAAAGAATCCTAAATAGAACTGACAAAAGTGAGAGTGAGAAGAATCTGTCCTTCATACTCAAAGTGTTGTTTAGCATTCCTTACATGCACTATTGAGAAATATCCTTTGTAATAGGACTAGCATAAATATGTTCCATAAAAACAGAGATGAAAGAAGAAACACTTTGCTTTTATTTATAGAAACTCAGATGTCCTTGCTATATAGAGGGGCTCAGTAAATATTTCTTCAAAGCATGAATACAATAGAATATGTAACTGATTAGAACATTTAACTTGTCTTTAAAAACAATATTCTCCATGGATCTTTTTATAGCAATAATACATCAGATATAGTCTGTTACCTCTTTTGTCTATAAGCATTCATTAAAAATTTTAATTTGGCTAAACTAATCTTTTAATAATGTGTATTTTTTAGATAATTTTAAACTAAGTAGAACTTAGAGTTTTTAAGTTAACTAAAATGGCTACTTGTTTGATTTTCATACTTATAGCAAGTATGAAAACTCATGATTTTCTAATGTAATATATTCCAATTAATTGCAAAATTATTTTAATTTCTTCTCAGTCTTTAATCTGTGATTTTATCTTGATCTGATTAAGACATATAGTTGGCAGCAGTAGCCAGATCACAGCTTTCCGTTTGTGAATCAATCACCAGCATTACAATTTATGTATAATCACATGTCACTTAGCATAAAATGCATTTGGATTTATTCTCTGCCAGGAAGTAATCTTTTACCATCTGCAGTCTGTTATCATATTCTAATTTCACTAATAATGCCTTTCAACTTAGTATCAGAAGCACTTCTATTTCAGGGGGAAAAAGTGTGTATGTGCTTTACAGAGCTATGAAACAGTTCACAAGGTCAGAAACACTATTTAATACTGTGATCACTGCTAGCAGGAATTATGAAGTGAAAGGAGACAATTCCTGAAAAGCCTGGCATAAAGTAGGTGGCAACTCGTACCATGAGAGCGGTTTTCACTAAGTCACATGGCCTCTTCTCTCTTATATGTTTTGTGTGTGTGTGTGTGTGTGTGTGTGTGTTTAGCAGCACTATACAAGTTGTTGAAAAGGCCTGTATTTAAATCTTTGACACTAATTTTTGTGTGCAATTCACTTAAACACACAAAGATGATATTTCTTCCATCCACAAAGATGATGTTTGGTATCGTATCCAAGGGAAGATACGATACCAAAACACTGAGGCTGATGTGACAATCTTCCTAGCCACTGATATCAGCATGAAAAAATAACAACTAAAGCAACCAAATAAGCCTCCTGTACTTCTGCTATTGCCTAGAAACTGCTGCTTTCAGAGAAGTATGTTGATTCTATAGTCTAAAGACCTAGGGTGAATGTGAGGAATCTTGACTTTTAGCTGTGGTTCAAATGTGAATCAGTGATGATTCACTGTGAATCAGACTCACTTTTGCTTTTGGGGTTTCAGCTTCTTTGTGCATTTAAGGTGGTGATTAGACTAGATGGTTTCCCAGGAGACACAGTACCAACATCTCTCTCTCTCTCTCTTTCCCTTGTTTCTTTCGCTGATCAATCTTTCCTCCAGTTGGCACATTCTAACTTAATTGGTTAGATTTTGACCTAGAAATAGAAAACAGTTTTCTGTTTCTTTAGGTTGGCTTTACATACCTCCATTTTGATTGATTCTAATGACATTTCTGGCTTCCCTGATAGCTCAGTTGGTAAAGAATCTGCCTGCAATGTAGGAGACCCTGGTTCGATTCCTGGGTTGGGAAGATCCCCTGGAGAAGGGATAGGCTACCCACTCCAGTATTGTTGGGCTTCTATTGTGACTCAGCTGGTAAAGAATCTGCCTGCAATGCCAGAGACCTGAATTTGATCCCTGGGTTGGGAAGATCCCCTGGAGAAGGGAAAGGCTACCCACTTCAATATTCTGGCCTGGAGAATTGGTCATGGCGTCGGACATGACTGAGCGACTTTCACTCACTTAAGGACGTTTTTGCTAATATTTTCTTGTTTCCATATTGGGACTGGGTGCTACTGGCAAAACAGAATACTCTTGCATGCTTAAAATGAAAAGAGTATGAAGGATTTTATTTATAATATGCCTGTTTAAAATACCCTGGCATTAAAAAAAAAATACCCTGGCATTAAAAAGTTTTTTTTCACTGTGTAAGGGTTTATGTCCCTTTCTAAGAAAGTTTCTTATCTATTTATAACAAAATCATTTTCTTCTAAGTGTATAATATATACATATTATTATCCATTATAACATATTATACACACACACACACACGTGGTGGTAGTTTAGTCACCAAGTTTTGCCCAATTGTTTTGTGACCCCCCATAGACAGTAGCCAGCCAGGCTCCTCTATCCATGGGCTTTCCCAGGCATGAATACTGGAATGGGTTGCCATTTCTGTCTCCAGAGGATGTTCCCAACCCAGGGATGGAATCTGGGTCTCCTGCATTGCAGGTGGACTATTTACCGTCTGAGCCACCTGGGAAGCCTATATGTATAATGAGAGAGAGAGTACTAAATTCAATACATGTATATATATAAACAGGGAGCACTAAATTCAGTGCATTCTCTTTACTCTCCCCACCTTGTTCCCTCACAAAAAAGAGAAAAGTGAAAGCTTTAGCATAATATTGAGATTAATAACAGTTTTCCTTCTTTTAGAGACAAAATCAACAAAGAAATTAATATTCATTTGGATTTATATCAAAGAAACAGTTTCTAGAAATTAAATTTATTAGGATGACAGTGTCTTCTTTATGTCCTTCCATGAAACACTGCAAAATTTTTATACTTTTGTAGCACCTTCTCTGTCACACCACCCTGAACTCTTTCCAAAAATGAAATCCAGGGAGATTGTTTTAATGAGAGTTAAATGCTCCAGCTGCAAGGAAATGCTTTATCCACAGAAGTAATAACATAATGATGCTTCCCACAATGTTAGAGGTTTCATTTCAAAGGCTGTTTTTATTTCTTTTTACCATCACAAATACCTATGAAGCAAATGGTGATCATTACAACCAATTTGCCTCATAGAGCTTTTGCTAATCACAAATGAAAACATGTATGTGAAAGTCCTTTTCTAACAGCAAAGTAACACTTCACTGTAATTTGTATCACTTTTAATCACACGACTCTACTCTTTTACTTGAAGTATACTGAAGTATATTTTTGAGGTAATTGATTACTAAAGATTGTAATCACTTAGAGTTGAAGGCCTATAACCATTGATTCAATCAACTATTAAGTACATGTCCAAAAAAATACAACAACAGAGCAGCACAAGGTATCCACACTCTTTAGAAGCTTACGCTTAAATAGCTACTTGATACTAATTAAATATAGGCAAGATATTTATTTAAAAGAAACCAAATAACTAAGAATGCAAATATTATTTGAGTTCAAATAGGCCATACATTTTAATGTAAGCTGGATCAGTTTGGCCTGAACTTATTGATAAAAGTAAAAGAGGAGAGTGCAAAAGTTGGCTTAAAGCTCAACATTCAGAAAACTAAGATCATGGCATCCGGTCCCATCACTTCATGGGAAATAGATGGGGAGACAGTGGAAACAGTGGCTGACTTTATTTTTGTGGGCTTCAAAATCACTGCAGATGGTGATTGCAGCCATGAAATTAAAAGACGCTTGCTCCTTGGAAGGAAAGTTATGACCAACCTAGATAGCATATTAAAAAGCAGAGATATTACTTTGCCAACAAAGGTCCGTCTAGTCAAGGCTATGGTTTTTCCAGTGGTCATGTATGGATATGAGAGTTGGACTATAAAGAAAGCTGAGTGCCAAAAAATTGATGCTTTTGAACTGTGGTGTTGGAGAAGACTCTTAAGAGAGTCCCTTGGGCTGCAAGGAGACCCAACCAGTCCATCCTAAAGGAGATCAGTCCTGGGTGTTCACTGGTGGGACTGATGTTGAAGCTGAAACTCCAATATTTTGGCCACCTGATGCAAGGAGCTGACTCATTTGAGAAGACCCTGATGCTGGGAGGGATTGAGGGCAGGAGGAGAAGGGGACGACAGAAGATTAGATGGTTGGATGACATCACTGACTCGATGGACATGAGTTTGAGTAAACTCCGGGAGCTGGTGATGGACAGGGAGGCCCGACATGCTGCAATTCATGGGGTCTCAAAGAGTTGGACACAACTGAGTGACTGAACTGAACTGAACTGATTGGAGAATATTTTGCTAAAGAAACACAGTAACTCTTAAGTCTCAAAAAAGGATAAACTTTTCTTATTTATTTATTTGTTTTTTATTGGGACAGGGTTCATGCTTAAGAAATATATCTTGGTATTAGTTTACTTTCTATGGAATCTATAGTATATAGTACAAAGTAAATATATGGAATATATAGCATATAGTACATTTTCTATGGAATATATAGTACAAAGACAAATATCATTTCAAAAATGTTTAAGACAGAAGAAAATCTAAACTCAAATTTACTCATTATATGTGTGCTCTGAAAATAATGTTCCTGAGTTTTCATTCCAGGACCTTTGCTTTTCATCTATAAGACTTTAGGAAAATTATTTAACTGATATCCTCACCACTAAAGTGGAAGAAAGTGAAGAAGAGCTAAAGAGCCTCTTGATGAAAGTGAAAGAGCAGAGTGAAAAAGTTGGCTTAAAAAGCTCAACATTCAGAAAACTAAGATCATGGCATCCGATCCCATCAATTCATGGCAAATAGATGGGGAAACAGTGGAAACAGTGGCTGACTTTATATTTTTGGTTTCCAAAATCACTGCAGATGGGGATTGCAGCCATGAAATTAAAAGACACTTACTCCTTGGAAGGAAAGTTATGACCCACCTAGACAGCATATTAAAAAGCAGAGAGATTACTTTGCCAACAAACGACCATCTGCAAAGCTATGATTTTTCCAGTAGTCATGTATGGATGTGAGAGTTGGACTATAAACAAAGCTGAGTACCGAAAAATTGATGCTTTTGAACTGTGGTGTTGGAGAAGACTCTTGAGAGTCCCTTGGACTGCAAGGAGATCCAACCAGTCTATCCTAAAGGAGATCAGTCCTGGGTGTTCATTGGAAGGACTGAAGCTGAAGCTGAAACTCCAATAATTTGGCCACCTGATGAGAAGAGCTGACTCATTTGAAAAGACTCTGATGCTGGGACGACAGAGGATGAGATGGCTGGATGGTACCACCAAGTCAATGGACATGAGTTTCGGTAGGCTTTGGGAGTTGGTGATGGACAGGTAGGCCTGGCATGCTGTGGTTCATGGGGTCACAAAGAGTCGGACATGACTGAGTGACTGAACTGAACTGAATGAACTGAAAGTGGAAATGATACCAAAATATACCTTTAAGAATTAAAGGTAAGAATTAAGCCAGTACATTTTAAGGCCGTGACTGATACACTGTGAATACCATAAAAGTGAGCCAATAATTTTAAATTTGAATTTTTAATAGAATACACTTCAGGAAGGTAGGGTGTAAACTAGCCTATTAGGTAGGAAGGACAGACTATAGCCAGATAGGAGCTTTTTTAAAAAAAGGAAAATGAATTAAGATATGTAGAGGAAATTTCAAGTCACTATTCATGCAATAAATGACTACCAGATTTCTGTTATGTGTAAATCTGTGTTTGATGCTGTAATTCAAGAATATTATAAATTCCATGAAAATTTCTTCTTGCATTCTGAATTTTAGTCTTTTACTATTTCTGGAAATGTCCACGTCCAATATTTCTTACATGTTTTCTTCACTAGTATTTTCTGAAGGAGATCAAACTAGTTTTTCAAGCTCGGGATACCTCAAAGCTACACATAAGTTATGACTGGGAGTGATTATCCACCAACAGTCACCTCTTTTGGCCCTTCCATGAATGCAATCACAGGAATCAGCTAAAATAATTAAAGCTATCAGCTTGAAATGTTCTCTCACTGTGAGTAAATAAACTTGTACAAAATGCATACATCTCTGAAATATTTTGCAAAGACAGTATAATTGTGCTGAAAAGAAACCAATGTCAATGGCCCACAGTGACAAGTTATTTTTTTTAATCAGAATTTAAATGAGATCTTCCTTTAAATATAATCTCTTGGTTTACATCATTTTAAAACTAGTTCAGATGCTCTCATGATTCTTAGAAGTCCCTGGATTCTTTCTCTATCCATAAGTAAAGTGAAAAATGCAAATAAAAATTACTATTATCTTAAAAATCTAAAAGTTTGACACATTTTTCTTTCCTATATTTTCTCTTTTTAAACTTTGTATTGGAAACAGAAAATATATGATAATCTATGTCATATTCAATTACCATTCTTAACAACATTAAATCAGCTTAGGGAATTACTGCCATTTATAAAACAAGAAACATAAGGATTTGCCAAATCTATAACAGAAATAAGTAGCAAGTCAACTTAGAACAAGCTAATTCTTCATTGATTCTTCATAGAAAATTTAACAACACTGATCACTAGACCAAAAACAAACTTAGCTAAACCATTAAAGCAAAATGTGTTTAAATTATGCTAATGTATTTAGAAGACTGACACCAAAGATTTGGAATGCAGTAGAAAATGATACATACATATATGCTATTATTTAACCTTTTGGTATCATGGGACTCTGAGAAATGACAATCCAAATTAGTGTATGCAAGTCAAGAAGCAACAGCTAGAACCAGACAGGAAGGAAGGGACTGGTTCAAAATTGGAAAAAGAGTACGTCAAGGCTGTATACTGTCACCCTGCTTATTTAACTTATATGCAGAGTACATCATGCGAAATGCTGGGCTAGATGAATCACAAGCTGCAATCAAGATTGCCTGGGGAAATAGCAACGACCTTTGATACGCAGATGGCACCACTTTAATGGCAGGAAGTGAAGAGGAACTAAAGAACCTCTTAATGAAGGTCAAAGAGGAGAGTGAAAAAGCTGGTTTAAAACTCAACATTCAAAAAACTAAGATGATGCCATCCAGTCCTATCACTTCATGGCAAATAGATGGGGAAAACGTGGAAACAGTGTCAGATTTCATTTTCTTCGGCTCCAATATCACCTGATGTGAAGGGCTGACTCACTGGAAAAAATGAGGGCAAGAGGAGAAGGGGGAGACAGAGGATGAGATGGTTGGTTGGCATCACTAATTCAATGGACATGAGTTTGAGGAAACCCAAGGAGATAGTGATGGATAAAGAAGCCTGGTATGCTGCAGTTCATGGGGTCACAAAGAGTCAGACATGATTTAGCAACTGAACAACAAAAACAATACTAATGAAAAAAAACCAGGAATCATGATATTAATTTTAAATACAGCAGGTTTAAAAGTAAGGAAAGTCTTAGGGATAAAGAACGGCATTACGTAATGACAAAGGGTTCAATTCTCCAAAAAGTCATAACAACACTTTCTGTATATTGACCTAGTAACAGAGCACCAAACTATATGTGGCAAAAACTGCCAGAACAAACAGAAGAAATAGATGAATACTTTATCATGATAGTAGACTTCAACACCCTCTCTCAGAAATGAGCAAATTTAGCAGATAGAAAGACATTAAGAATACAGTTGAACTCAAAAATATCATCACAATTGCATTTGATTGACATATATAGACTACTTCATCCAACATCAGTAGAATATACACATTCTGCTCAAGGCCCCAGTGGAACATTCACCAAGATA
The DNA here is from genome assembly GCF_910594005.1 of Cervus elaphus. Classification (NCBI taxonomy): domain Eukaryota; kingdom Metazoa; phylum Chordata; class Mammalia; order Artiodactyla; family Cervidae; genus Cervus; species Cervus elaphus. The sequence continues at coordinate 32,573,639 of NC_057831.1, forward strand.
AACCATATTATGGACTATAAAACATATCTTAACAAATTTGAAAGAACAGAAATCAGACCAATTAACCTAGAAATCATAATAGGGAGATAACTGGAAAATCCCCAAATACATGGATATTAAAGAATACATTCTTCAAGAACACCTGGGTCAAAGAGGAAGTCTCAAAAGAATTTAAAAAATACTTGGAGCTAAATGAAAATAAAAACACAGCTTACCAAAATTTGTGAGATGGAGTGAAAGCAGTGCTTATAGGAAAACTTATAGCACTGAATGTATATATTAGAAAAGAGAGATATAAAATCAATAAAACATAAAGTGGGCATACGCACTGAGGAAACCAGATCTGAAAGAGACACGTGCACCCCAGTGTTCATCGCAGCACTGTTTATAATAGCCAGGACATGGAAGCAACCTAGATGCCCATCAGCAGATGAATGGATAAGGAAGCTGTGGTACATATACACCATGGAATATTACTCAGCCATTAAAAAGAATTCATTTGAATCAGTCCTAATGAGATGGATGAAACTGGAGCCCATTATACAGAGTGAAGTAAGCCAGAAAGATAAAGAACATTACAGCATACTAACACATATATAAGGAATTTAGAAAGATGGTAACGATAATGCTATATGCAAAACAGAAAAAGAGACACAGAAATACAGAACAGACTTTTGAACTCTGTGGGAGAAGGTGAGGGTGGGATGTTTCAAAAGAACAGCATGTATACTATCTATGGTGAAACAGATCACCAGCCCAAGTGGGATGCATGAGACAAGTGCTCGGGCCTGGTGCACTGGGAAGACCTAGAGGAATCAGGTGGAGAGGGAGGTGGGAGGGGAGATCGGGATGGGGAATACATGTAAATCTATGGCTGATTCATATCAATGTATGACAAAACCCACTGAAATGTTGTGAAGTAATTAGCCTCCAACTAATAAAAAAAAAAAAAACAAAAAAAAACCATAAAGTCTCTCTACCTCAGTGTAATATCAAGTATCTAAGAAGGCATACAAATTGTGAGTACTTAGCTATTACTTTGAAACCAAGCTGTCCCAGGGTAGAAAAATGTCTTTTCAGAAAGTGCGTCTGACCTGTTGGGAAACCACTCCAGAGAGGACTCCTGTATCTGTGCTTAACTTTTGTTTGTATTCTTTCCCTATCATTAGTAAGGGTAGGTATTGAGTAATACTTGTGAGTTGTTTAAGTCTATTTTGATAACTCAGTCTTTGTAGTACAAGCAGTTTCCCTTCTTCACTCTTCTACTACAGAAGATAACTCAATGCCTATCACTGAATTGCCAGAGTTGATTCCCCTGTCTATTGTGGCTATGTGACTTTTCATAGCCAATGGAATGCTAGTAACCATGATTTGAGCCTGGTTTGTGGTGCTTTCTGTCTCTGTCATAAAAAAGAGCTTGGCCTTCAGCCTGAATCAGAGTCCCTCCAGTCCACACAGACATGAGTAAGAAAAATGTTTTTGTTTTAAGGCCCTTAAAGTGTTGAGATATTTGCTAGTTATCCCCCAAAATAGAAAAAAAAAAAAATTGACAAATAGCATTAGCAGTCATGTTTCTAAAATGGCATTTCACTCTATCTGTATCACATCATTAAATGTTCAAACTTGCATTCAATTAACTAGCCAACTGGCTTCTGTAAATTCTTTAAATTTATTTTTGAAAAAACAAATAACAAACAAAGACATTTTTTAAAAGATAGCCTGGGTAAAAACATGTTTGTTGAACACAAATGTACTGGAGAATTTACAACAATCTACTCCTTCCTGCCTCCTCTGGCCCATCATATCAGCACTTGTGATCTCATGCAATTATAGCTGTCATCAAGTCAACATAAATGCTGATCCATTTCATTACATAATCATGCTTATAGTGAGAAGTTGATACTAGCACTGAAAATATTTGACTTTTGGAAAGAAATGTATCTACTGAAATATCTAGATCATTCAAAAGGAAAAACTGATTAATATTTTCATCTATTTAACACATTACTTTGCAGTGATGTAGCAAGTAGTCAGAAATCTACTATCTGTAAGGGTGGGAGAAATCAGAGGAAGATTTTAGCAAGACATTTTCTTTCTCTACAATTTGAAAATTCTGATTTTTATTTTCTCAGTACAGCAAATGAAGTCAACATAGCCATGACAACCTATATGGAGCCTGTATCAAATTGACTGGGTCCAGAGGACAGAAGCTGCTGCTAGCCTCATTAACTGGGGAGTCTAAAATGCTGTCAAATTGCAGACACAGAGAGGTTTACAAATAAACAGCAGCATTTCGTGCCAAAGCAAACTCTCTCCATCAAAATACCTAGCTGTGCTCTGACTAGACATAGATTCCCTATCGGTCTTAATTTAAATGATACGTAGACAAAGAAACAGATCTCTGAGGAAAAAGTAAATTAAAAAAAAAGTGTGCGGACACTTTGAATTCTGTGTGAAAAATAATAAAGATGGCAGTTGTCTCAATGATTTGAAAAAGATGAGGTTTCAATATAATAGGCAGAAATAGCAGGATTATGGGCTTTCCAGATGAAATTTTGTGGTAAAGAAACTTCCTGCCAGTGCAGGAGACATAACAGATGTAGGTTCAATCCCTGGGTTGGGAAAATCACCTGAAGAATGGCATGGCAATCACTCCAATATTCTTTCCTGGAGAATCCCATGGACAGAGGAGTTTGGCATGCTACAGCCCATGGTATCAAAAGAGTCCAACATGACTGAAGCAACTTAGCACACATGCATCAAGTTTATATATTAGTGATCTTGTTTTTTGGTAATGATAATGAGATAGCTTAGAAACACACTTATAAGAATACTTTTAAATTTACTTTATTTGTAAAACAGACTGAGGAGAAGTTTAAGAATTTTGTGAATAATAAAACTATTTCCTTCACTTATCTTCGCATGTGGCATATAACATATATTTACATTTTCCTTGAAAGACAAATGTTAACCAAACTAGTATTTGCCATATCCATACAAAAGTGTATTATTCTTTATATATTCCATAACATTCAAATGTCCAAATTGGGCAATGTAAAATTGAAATAATTTGATTCAACCATTAGTCCAGCGGCTCTTAACTGGGGCTTCCCAGGTAGTCTAGTGGTAAGAATCCGCCTGCCAATGCAGCAGATGTAAGAGATGCAAGTTCAATCCCTGGGTCGGGAAGATTCCCCGGAGGAAGAAATGACACCCCACTCCAATAATCTTGCTGGAGGAATCCCATGGACAGAAGAGCTTGGGGAGCTACAGTCCATGGGGTCACACAGAGTCAGACATGACTGAGCATCTGAGCATTATTAGCTCAGTGGTGCTTAACTAGGGGCAGTTCTGAATGCTCAGGTGACATTTGGCGATGTTTGCAGATTTTTTTTTTTAAACATCAGGACGTACAGGAGGCTACTGGCAGCAAGAGAATATGCTAAAGATGCTGGTAAACATCCTACAATGCACACGGTGCACCCTCCTCCAACACAAACAGAACAAGCAAGCCTCCAGTTCAAATCTCAGTTGTGATGAATTTAAGCAAGCTCATCTTAGTCTGAAACAAACAACTCCATTGTCCAGGTACTCTGACTTTCATTTCAATCACTAGTAAAAGTTGAAGAAATCTGCAAAACTTTTCCTATTCTAGATAGGAATATTAACATGCCAAACTCATTTGCCTTAATTATGCTTTTACATTTTGAATGTTATCAAATGGAAGTATGCTTCTTGCATTAACCTGGTTGATGTATTTACATTATACGTACTTGTCTCTTAGCAAGCTCAAATCACAGAGAGCTCCTGGTGTTTCTACAGAAAGAATGTATTTTGTTGGTGAAATTTTGCAAGATGATTGTCTTTCTACAATGTGATTAAGCGCAATACAAATGATTATATGGTGTCAGAACAGATTGAATACACTGCCTTTTTGGCTGCAATGAGCTGCTAACATTCTGATACAAAAGTGAAATGAGCAATAGCAATCTCTCTCATAAGAGAATTATTTTAGTATTTTATCCTTGCATTAAATTCATAAAGTAAAGAAAATATATTTGACAAGAGTCAAATGAAAGATACTTTTAACTAGGATATTTAAAAATAATTTTAGATGTTAATATGTACATTCTCTGGTGACTCAATGGTAAGGAATCTGCCTGTCAATCCAGGAGATGCAGGTTCAATCTCTGGGTCGGGAAGATCCCTTGGAAGAGGAAATGGCAACTCACACTCCAGTATTCTTGTCTGGAAAATCCCATGGACACAGAAGCCTGGCAGGCTACAGACCATGCGGTTACAAAGAGTCAGATGTGATTTACCAAGTAAAAGAACAACATGATTAACTTTAAGAAAATTTAGAATATACTATCAAGGAAAATTTGTATAATACAGAAATTGAGAGATTCTGAGAACTTTCTTGTTTTTTTTAAACTAGAGATTCTGCCTTAGATCATGATTTAAGCAATATGATCAGTATCTTCATGTTGGTTCTAGGATCCCAACAGATACCAAATACATGAATGTTCAAGTCCCTTTTATAACATGGTGTAGTGTTTGCATGTGACCAATCTGTTGTACATCCTACCAGATACTTAAAATCATCTCTAGATTACTTATAACACCTAATACAACATCAATGTTATGTAGATACTAATAAATATGATATAAATGATGTGCAAATAGTTATAAATATAATGCAAATGCTATGTAAATATTAACAGCTACAGCAAATTAAAATTTTGTTTTTCAGAACTTTTTAGAGACTTTTTACCCACAAAATATTTTTGATGCACAAGTGGTTGAATTCTTGGGGCCAACCATAATGGCACATGAAGAAGAGAGTTTGCTGGTTACCAAATCCAACAGATTTGTAGACCTGCTCTTCAAAAAAAGAGGCAATATTTTATTAGTAAATCTTAGCAGTTGAATTATTCTAATTTCAAATAAAAACAAATATTGACAAATATAGGCACTTCCCACTGTTAAAACTGGATGAGTAGGAAAATAGTGAAGGTAAATGAATAGGAAAAAAATAATGTAAAATACTTCTATGAAGGTTATTGCTGAGAAAGTTGTAAAAAAGTGTTCACTTTTCTTTGAAATAAGATACATTTCTTAGTAATTTATTCATAGGAGAAGGAAATGGCAACCCACTCCAGTATTCTTGCCTGGGAAATCCTATGGACAGAGGAGCCTGGCGAGCTATAGAGTCAGACATAAATGACTGACAAAACAGCAACAGTTTGTTCAGAAAGACGGTCAACTGCTTACAAAAAAATGACTTCTGATTATGAAAACACATGACTGAGAAGAGACCAAGTTAAACCTAGTTTTGTGTTTAGCTTATTACTCTTATTCATATTATTGAATTTAAAATTTCACATGGGATTTCAGGCAATCTTTATTCGAGAGCATACTGTCTGGCAATTCAATGCACTAGCTTCACTGCAACACACTAATAACCCTCTTTCTTTGGGGAGAAAATACTCGAAAGAATAAAACTGAAGGTGTAACATGCAAAATTAAAGAGAGAGAAAAAATTCAGCAAAATCTGAATTTTACAACATGGCTATATACATCAACTTTCAGTGTAATTTTATTTTCTAAAAATAGAGGAGAAAGTGAATTGAATGAAACTCAACACTGAACATGCCTATCTGACAAAAAATAAACTTTAATGGCCTTGCCTAGCAATCCTTTGTAAATTTGTCTGCATATGTGAAATATAAAATTAATATTAAATGCAGATAAGATTTAGGGCAGATCATATTCACTGGATACTAATACGCCCTCCCTACAACTCTTCTTCTTTATCTATCTTCCACATTTGAGATATAAAACAGATACTCTTCTTCTCAGACTACTTTGAAGCTAGGGGAATTCACTGACACAATTCTAGTCAGTGCGCCTGAAGGAAGCCTTCTAGAAGGTTAGTGGCCTGATAAAAGAAAGCACGCACAGAGATCTCTCTCTCTCTCTCTCTCTCACACACACCCACACACACACCCACACGCACACACAAGCACACACTCACACACATACAAACTTCTTTCTGGATGTATTTACTTTCCCGGTAGCCTTTGGTATTTTCCCACGGTTCTCTTGAGGTATATAGAACTATAATTCCTTTAATTTCTTCTTATTTACATTCTTAATTTTGCTACCATTCTTTCACAAAACTAAAATATCTTTTTTCATAGCATTTAACAAATCATGTCTAATATGTTAACCCCAGAACGACTTTCTATCACAATAACCAATCCTGGTAAAAAATATGTATGTTTTATCTCACAGAATTTAAAAGAAAGAAATGTTATGATTCTCAATTTTATGCTATAGAATAATTGAATCTAAGGTATTACAAACACAAGACACGGTAGCTAGGCAACAGATGGGAATTTGAGGGCAATAAATTCTGTGCTTTGGGAAATTTGAGGGCAATAAATTCTGTGCTTCCATTACCATGTCCTTATTTGACCCTAGAAAAGTAACTTACCCAGTAAGTTAGATACTGATAACAAATATACATACATAAGTATAATTTTTGTAAGACTGAACATTTCTTCTGACTGGATTCTTCTGCAGACCTATTCATTTTTGCTTGCTGTACTATGTCTGTTTAAAATGGATATGTCAATGATAATGTTCTATTATTGACTTTATTATTAACATTGACTAAAGTTCTATTAATAACTGATGAACTTAGTACCAGAACTACTAGTACAGAGTCATGAAACTCAGTCTTCTTTCATTCTGGCCATTTCTTTATTTATATAGTTGAGTCTTCATACTCTACTCTGAACTATATACTAGTCATGGCTAACACTTCCACTTTTCAGTTCCCAATTCAGTTACCCTATAAGTTTGAATTTCTGAAAATAAGCAATTCCTAATGAATAATATACTAAGAATAAAAAAATATAGTTACAGTTGGAAAGAGTATGTAGAAATTGAGAGCTGTGGAATCTAGGTTGCTTTTCTTATTGCTTACTTTGAAATCAGATTATTCCATTTAGATCATGATTCAGGGTAACTGGAATATTTGGATAGGCTACTCTTTCATCTGATGGATTGTTTTCCAGTATGCTCAGCATTATAATTATCAATTTTCCCTCATTTGTATTCCTATTTCAATCAAGCATTGGCTGATTCTCATCTCTATGTTATCTCCTTTGAGAATAGAAGCTCTCTAATCAAGTAAATTACCAGCATGGTACTTCTTTCAGGCCTCTTAGAGTCATACATAAGTCTTTATGGTCATCCACCTCTAAGTTGCTAGTAGAAACCAATCAGTGTGTAGATCTGACCTCCATTAAACAACATCTACAGCTGCAACATATGTCTCTTTTACATCCCAGAATACTTTCCCTTTTCAGTTTTGGGAGTCTTGATATACTTAGTTTTGCATAATGGTCCATCTGTGGTAATTCTACACCCCTGCAGGTTTCCAAACTGCTCTGAAAGATAAAGATGTCTTTGCAACACATATAATCCTGTGTGGGACCTTAATGAACTCAGAAGATGATGGCATCATTATAGCATCAAAAAATTAAAAAAAAAAAAAAGCAGCATGTCATAAATTAAGAACATGAATTCAAAAGGTGACTACTGGAGATGAGAGAAGCATAAAGGGGGCTCTTTTAGGATGCTATCTGAAAAGAGTGTATACTGCAAATAAGTTAAAAGGGCAGCCTTTAGCTAACACAAGCGACATTTCAGTGAATTTTTATGATGTTTGTCTTCTTCAGTAAATGAAATTAAAGTATTAAAACCATATTACCCTAAAAATGTAAGTCTTTGATGTTTATTAATTCCTTGAGACAAACATAACACTTAGAACTCAATTCATTTAGTAAAATTATTTGAAATTTAGAGTGAATCATTCAAGGCTGTTTTAAGACAAATGCATTATACTTTTCTATGGGGGAGAGTATGAGAAATACTAAGCTTTAAATTGGGTAAAGTATCAAATTTATTATCAGTTTTTCCAAGTTTTTCTTACCTTTCTGAGGGTAAGCGAAGGAACCATGAGTAGAAAATCAGTGTGGAAAATCCAGAATTGTTTTATCAAAACTAATAATGTCAGCAATGCAAGACCATGGAGAGGGGGTAGAAACTTATGGGTAAAGGCATATAATAATAATACCTTTATTATTCCATGTAACTTGATATGAAAAAGACATAATAAAAAAGACATAATACTTGTTTAAATGTGTGTAAAAGAGGCTAAAAAATGTGAGTGAAGAAAATGTGACATCATTTTCTCGAAAAGCTTTTAGAAATTTCTATTTTTATGATAAAAAGAAAGTTTATTTTTCTTCTAACTCTAATTTTGTATTTTAAACTTTTTATTTTCTCTTGGCTTTTTAAAGCAATTTCATTCCTTAGTAGAATTCTAGATTTCATTAGATTATGATAAATTATATTTGCATGTTCAATGCATTTTCTTTTTTTCCTTAATACTCTTAATGATAATATTGAATAAAACTCAACTAAAGCATAAAAGAGATTATTACACAATAAAAGAGATATGATATATGTTAAAATGTAAATATAGAGTGTCATTTTTTATTCTGTTCTATGAGGTAACCTGGGAGAAGGCAATGGCACCCCACTCCTGTATTCTTGCCTGGAAAATCCCATGGATGGAGGAGCCTGGTAGGCTGTGGTCCATGGGGTCACTAAGAGTCAGACACGACTGAAGTGACTTAGCAGTAGCAGCATGAGGTAACTTGAAATCTGTTGTTCTTGGCCTGGTATAGGAATGCCTTCTATATTGACTAAATTTCTCAACAAATCAAAAATTAGAAGTCAGGCAGGACAGAAGTGATATATAAACAGAAAATGATTTTCTTAAATGTCAAGTTTATTATTCTACCCTGACATGTTAAGCTGGACAAAATTAGCATACTTGTTGCTTTATTATTCTTTTCTTTATACAATATACAGTAATTCAGTAATATTGTGGAAAATATTGGAACAAAAGAAAATTGTCTATAATCCCATTGCTACCACATATTTAATCTTAATTTTATGAATATTTATAAATCAGTTTTTTTAATTCTTTTTTCATATATGTGATAAATATCCATACATGATTTTTGTTTGATTCAGATAGCATTTCTTTAAATATATTTGAAGAAATGGTTGAGTTTACATTCTGCCTCCTTCAGGTAAAGATTCGAGGTCATTTACAGAAATTCATTCTGTACAATATAAAAGGAGAAAAATATTAAAAGAAAAATATGGCTACGGTTAGCTTCAAGGACCTGTTGGAAGTTGGTGAAAAATCCTACTCAACAGGCTTACTGCTGTGGATTCTGCCTTCAGTGAACAGCTCACTGCGTGAAGCGTGTGGTGCTACCTAGAGAGACTTGGAAAGGAAGACCCATTCCTCCACGAAAGGCAGCTGATTCTACCTCCTCAGAACCAAAAGGAGAGACCATGACTGCCGTGAGGGAGTGAAAGAGGAAAGCTTATGCACCATTTCTCCGCACTGCTAAGATAGCCCTGGGTTTTGTGCGTGACCCTATGCAATGTTGATTAACTGGAGCAACAATAGAGAGTAATGGAATCCTCAGGCTGACTGACAGAACATTCCAGGATCAAAACTGAGACTGCTTTCCTTGGAATGAAGTAATAGCCCAGGAGTTCCTTTGAAACATCTGATGAGAAGCAGCCCAAGAGAACTGAATTTTTGTAATTCAGGGTAGTGGTTCAGATTCATATTAACTTGAATGCTAAAAGAATTGTCATTCTATATTGAATCAATTATGCCCTACCAACTGTCATCCTCTTCATGAAGGAGATACAGTGATAAATAGGATTTTAAATATTTAAAAAATATTTTAGTATAATGCAATTCCAAAGAAATTTAACTATCCTACAAACAATAAGATATAAAAAATAACCATAAACTGTTTAAAAACTCTGATAAAAGGTACTGCCTATTTTCTAGGTAAAAATGACTCTTTGCCATTTTTAATACCATTGCCAATTAAAAGAAAACCAGTTTGCAATGATTGCCTGAACCAGATCAGGGAAAGTGACGAATGGGATAATAAAGTACATGGCAAAATGACAGTATAAGAGAAACTGGAAAGATAAATAAAAGAAAGCTCACGAAGAAAGGGTAAATTGCTAACCACAGCCTTTGTCTTCCTTTGTTACTTGAAGCAGAATACATGGTTTTAATGAAGCTTTTTAGGTTACAATCAGATAGTAATGATTTTTCTATATCCTACCAACTTCAACTGGTAGTCTTCTTGCCACTTTTGACACTAATTGCAAAAAAAGTAATACCTTCTTTGAAAGTCATTAAGTTTCTCCATTCAAAAATAAATTCTAGTTTCTACCCTGTCAATAACTTGTTCAGCCACCTTAGACAAGTCACTAGACCTTCTATGCTTATGTTTCTTGAGCTGTAAAAGTTGAGAGAATCACAATGACCCAACTTGAGGGTCACCGAAGAGCACCTTCCAGGCAGGAGGTGTTATGTACAGAAAAGAATGGCAGTATCTTTGCCTCTTGGCAAAAAAGACAGAAATATGAAACAGCCTTCCCAATGACTTTGGCAAGTGGTATATGGTCTGCCCCAGTGTCCCAAACTTCAATTCAGATTCTCCAGCAAAGACAACTGTTTTCATTTCTTATTACTCAGAAATATGTTTCTCGCCCTCAGAGTCTTAACAATGTAGAACAAATCTAAAGCCACAGAATTCAACTGCCTTTATTCTACACAGATTTATTAATATGTTATAATAAAGTCCTTCTAACGTTTGGAGTCCAGTGACAGTATCAAGAGCAATGACCATTACTCATGTGAAATTAAGATACTCGAACACTGTGGCAGTCAGTTTAAATTTATATTTGCTGCATTAAGAGTGACTTGGAACACTTATTTTCTCTGAATGTGCTTACTCATGGCTGAAAATCCCTCAGTGATATGACCTTTATATTCAACATTTAGAAAGCTTAACAATACTTTCCTGCAGCAGCTTAGAGTAGGAGATAATTCTTTCCCAAGAGAAAAAAAAAAAAATTAAAATGCTACAATGCCTGTTGGAGAAATGAAGGCAAGGATAATGACAGCAATAATAGGCCAACTAATTATGTTAATTGTTTATTTGTTTGCAGATGAAGGCATTCAATATTTACTGCATTTGGTTCTTGTCTAATAGTGTCATTTTCATACCTGTAGCTTCATCCAGAATAAGACTAACCAGTCTCAAATGCAAAATAACCTCTACTTTAATGCAACAGTTGAATTCATTCACCTTTAAACTAAATATCTAAAAATGAACAATTTAATTGGGGGGAAAAAACCTTGACATATTTTCAGTTGTTCTTTGTAAATTGTTGTTTAGCATCTGCACCACACATACACCATACACACACACCAGGTATTATTCTTTGTCTGGTCAAGGACTGACTTCATGGTTACCATGGCAACCCAGTTTGCTCAGGGCTCTCTTTCAGCAGCTGCTGATTACACTTTGAATTTTATTTGCATTCATGATTAAGGAGGAATATAAAAGACTATGGTAAAAAAAATTCTTAAAGCAATAAGAGGATAAAAGACATTTCAATCAGTGATTCTTTGCAGCTTTAATTAAAAATAAAAGAATAAGAAGAGATAACGGGATTTCAGAAACTTTAATGGCTGACTGGCTGTTGCAACAAAATTAAGTGAAGATGCTACTACCATCTTAAACTCTTGCAATTTGCAAGGTTGTACACTATTAGCTACAAAGACCATATAGGCAGTTTTTGTTTTCTAGTAAAGATCTCTCTACTTTCAAAAAATAATGAATGCATATTTCTGTTCCATGATCAGAATAAGATAAAAGAACAAAAATATTTAGAAGCATATTTGTTGAAATCATGCAATGTGCTTTCAAAAGGATGCTCTTTGATACTAAATGTCACTTATCCTTGGCCTTTTTATGTTCACAGGGATTTATTCTACCAATTGTAATATAGAAAGAGAGAGTACAATAATTACCAGTGATTACCAGAGCATAAATAGAAAGACAAGAACTCTATGGAAACATGGAACTTTACCAGGTAAGACTGTACAATTTTGACTAGCTTTGGGCATACGTGTTGTACTATTACTTTAGAAAATGTCAAACAACTAAGAGAATAATATGTCTTTATATTTGGAGCAAAGAAATATTGGAAGAAAATATTTAGTTATATCACTTATAAGTCATAATATTTTTCATTTCCCTCAGACCCCTTGACATAACTCTAAAAAGATAAATATAAATAAATATTTTATTTTCTGTGTAATAGTAATAAACACATATTTAATTAACTATTCTGCTGTAGGCTTTTCTCTGGACAAATTCTGTGCTCTAAAGGTTATATTAATGCATCAATTTTTAGAGACTATTTTCAGATTTGTTAATTTGATACTAACAATATAGAAATCAATAAAATCATGTTTTGAATTGCAATTAACAAAACACAAGGAAAACAGTGAATCAAAATGAAGTATACAAAATTATGATCCTTTGTTAGTTTTGATGTGACTGAATTATATGTATATACCCTAGATGATTTAAGTACTTTCATGATAGTTTTCTATTTTTACTGGTTATGTAACTAGATGAGAATGCTATTGAGATAAAACCAAGATGCTCATGTATTATTCTGAAATTCCCTGTATTTTTAAGTTTTCCACTTTAAGAAAAATATAATTCAAGACAGAATAATAACTTTATACACTATATTAATTTAATATGAAATTTAAAGAAAATGTCAGTTCACGATTACTTTGCAGAGCTTTTGGCTCCCACTATTTTAGTGCTATAATATATTAGTATTATTAGAGATGTTGCTCTGTTTAACTTGTCCTTCTAATGCAGAGATCTCCACCCAGATGTATTCTGCTTTAGCCAGCAGCCATCCAGGAAATCAAGGCCTTTTAAGAACCCCAAGGGCCATATTTAACATTTCTCTCAGTAAGTTTAAGTTTTTTTCATCATATCAGATTCTAGTGGATCAAGATTTTCTTCCTATTTCTTTCTTAATTGTATTCAGATAAAACTATGCTCCAGAAAAGGAAATGCCAAGCCTGCCTGTACCTCAGGCCCGTAACTGTCTCTTTCCACAACAAAGACTGCAGAGTCTAAGTCTCCTTCAAGAAAAATAAGGAATTTGCTTTCTTTTCCTTTAACTACCTTGCAGTAGAGTCTCTTGTCTCTCCTATAGTCCTCTCAGCTGGAAATGTTTATAATTAGTGGCCAAGAAACTTTTCTACAGATTTTCATACACATACAGTCACAAATACACACACATGTTCTGGGAGGTGCAGGAGGCATTTCTAAAAGGGATCACCTTTCACTTTTAGTGTCAAACAACTGCTTTCCAGAAGCCAATCGCTTGCCACAGATAGGAGTTTGTTCACGAAGTCCCATAGAGGACCAGATACCTGAGATACCTACCCTCCAGGCAGACTAGAGACTCACTGAAACGCAGAGGAACGTCTTTCCAAACTTAAGAGACACAGGGACACTAGAAAGAAGAAAAGTGCTGGATACTGAAAAGAGGGATTGGAATGTCTCTCCTGTTTGTGAAATGATGGTAAGTACTTCGTGTATGAGCCAAAAATTCAGAATAGCGACTGGCTGGCACACAGATATTGAATCTTGACATGGGCTTCCAGCCAGTTGGGAGCAGTACACAGGTGACTTACTGAAAACGACAAGGGGCATCATCATCTAAGTGGGTCACCTAACATATTCAGTAAAGACCCTTTACTGGAAAACCCACATTGTTTAACCTATTAGCCTGTATCAGCATATATTTGGAGACTTTGATTTCCGGTTTAAAAAAATTTTACTCATTTCTTTCCCAGAACTTCACTGCTGAGTTCAACTGGAAAAGTGTTTTGATCCCAGAGTCATTTTCTCCTAAGACATGATTTTATTTAATTTTTTTTTCAGGTACATCTGAATGTTCAAGGGAAGAATTTAGAATAGCCAACTGGGGTCATCCATAAGATTTGTCTGGCATTAGAAATCATTGGAAAAGATGTTTTTTCAGTCATCTAGATGATTGGGCCATATAGGAAAATGGATTGGGCCACCTGGGAAAAAGTGAATTTTCTTGTTTCCTGTAATGACACTGAACTAATATTGTTAAATATTATTTTGTATTGATTAAAATTTTACTATATCTCTGGTAAGCATAAAAAGTCAGACTGTTTCTGACCTGAGGGTGAAGATTTAGTGGATAATTATCAGTAATGGTACAAAACTACTGCAGTTCAAATATGGTATAATGGTACATAACAACTACAACTTTTCTTTTTAAAATACTATTTTTAGAACCAACTTAAATTTACAGCAATTTTAAGCAGGTAGTATATGGAGAGTTCCCATACATCCCACATTCAGTTTCTTCTATTATTAGCATCTTATGTTAAAATAATACCTTTGTTATAACAACTAATGAACAAATACTGATCCATTTTATTAACTAAAGCCCGTAGTTAATTTAAATTTCCTTAGTTTCTGCTTAATGTCCTTCTTCTGTATTGGGATTCCAACCAGGATACCACATTGCATTTAGTTGCCATTTCTCTTTCAGTTTCTCTTGGTTGTGGCAATTTTCCAGAGATGCCTTATTTTTCATAACCTTGACGGTTTTGAGGGTAGTGGTTAGGTATTTTGTGGGATGCATCATTACTGGAATTTGGTGTTTTATTTTTTTTCATGGTAAGACATTGATGATGGGTTTTTGATTATTGGTTATGAAGGGAGATCAGAGGTAAAGTGTCATTTCCATCACATCATATTATCATATCAAGTTTACATACTATTAACAAGGTTTATGACCGCTGATATTGGCCTTGAGTACCAGACTGAGACAATGTTTCTCGAGTTTGTCTGTAGTAAAGTTACTATTTTCCATATTTTAGACTTTGGAAGGAAGACATTATGTACCATATACCTCAGGAACAGGGAATTATAAACCTTCTGCTTGAAGGGTGAGTAGCTACAAAATTAATTGGATTCTTCCGTTTGGAAAATTTCTCTCTTCTCTCTCATCAATTTATTCAATAATTTAGTTAACAGAGTGGGCTCACAGGTATTTATTTTCTACTCGGGCAACAAAATTTTATAGATTCCATTACAAAACTTAACGCAAATAGACAAAGCTAAAGACTTTGCTTGATATAAAAATGCTTGTTTGGTGCATTCTAAATGAATCTGATTCAGAAATATCATGTGTGTTTCCTCATAGAAAGAATGAGAAAAATCAGTGGATTGTTCTTATTGAAAAATTATTAAAATATTATATAGAGTAATGCCTCAGAATACTCTTTTAGAAACAAAAAGAAATCCTGAATATGATTTATAAATTTTTAAAAATAAATATTTAAATCAGTTTCTATAAACTTTTAAATCTTTTAAACATACATAAAGGAAGGTGGCTAAAATGGTTATGAGAGTCTCAAACGTTGCAATTCCTTCAGCATTCATTTATCTTGGCATCTTTCACTATGTTGCTCTTTGGGTAAAGAAAAATGTGAACTTTAAAAGAAATTCAGTAGAGAATCCTGGCTTTTTTATTACAAAAGCTAGATATCAAAAAAAGCTAGATATCTCTGACTGACAGAGATTGTTATTGGTCATCATTGGCCATGACTTAAATGTGCAAAATACGTAATATTGTGAGGGAAAGAAAGAGAAAAACATGTGTGAAACACAAATATTGGAAGAGCATTTGACAAATGTGATTACTTATATAAAGTTCAGGACAGGGATTGTTTATTACATGGATTCAAATATACAACAAATGTCAATGCCTGTTCTATTGCCTATCTTACATTCTACAAGACTTTCAAGGAGTCTACATGTGTTTATATCTCTGATTGCCATTTCAGATAAACATTCACAGAATTGTCTCCTGATCTGTATAGTTAGGAGTGAAAAATGAAAAAGACCCAAGACAGTGCACAATAAAATATTCTAAGTACAAATTTAGTAAACAGAAGTTTGAATCACTGTGAAATGATGGTGGAGTCAAGCCATGAACTTAGGTGAACCAAGACAGACCATAGAAGCAGATTCAACAGGATGTCAAAACTAGAGGCAGTGGGAGGAACAAGATGAAGACAGAGGCAAAGAGGAACATGGACAAGGCTAATTAGATACAAAGCTGGGGCATGGCAGTCACCCTTCCTAGTTTCTTGTATTATTATGGGGTTGTGTGTGAGGTCTTAGCATTATGACAGATGCCTATAAACCTGCAGGGCTTCCTAGGTGGCGCTAGTGGTAAAGAACCTACCTGCCAATGCAGGAGACATAAGAGAGTTGGGTTTGATCCCTAGGTAGGGGAGATACCCTGGAGGAGGGCACAGCAACCCACTCCAGTATTCTTGCCTGGAGAATCTCATGGATAGAGGAGCCTGGCGGGCTACAGTCCATGGGGTCGCAAAGAGTTGGACATTATTGAGTGACTAACACTTTGACTTCACTTTCATAAACATGCAGAATTAAACACAGCAAAAATCTGCAGTCTCTCAGATTTTCTTTTACCTTGTATATACTGCCTTAAGCGTAGCAGTAGCGCAGAAATATCACTACCATACCATCTACATGGCCTATAGAAAAGTTCAATGCATGAAACTTGAAGTCACAAATACAGTCTTACAATAACTATAAAATGCAAAAATGTAGTTGCTTAAATTATTAGCTATTTTCTCTCAATCTTCATTAGCATTTCTTTAATTAAAATTCTTTTCTTAGTGTCCTTAAGACATAACATAATTGGCACCCAGGAAGCTACTAATGTAAGTCTTTAGGATATATGCCACATATTCTAACTTCCCATGACACTAATGATACCTTGCAGTGATCAGAAATGCCCTGGAGCATACACGAGCTTGATGTAAGCTCTTTTAGGCCACAAGGTTATCATCTACATGATTATAGCTTGAATACATTTAAATGATCACTAACACACCTTGTAAAAATGCCCAGGTTATCTAAGAAACTAAGGTTAATACAAGAAATAATGAGTTAATTAACCACGATGCTTAAGTAGCAAAACAACAACAAACCTCCAATTTTCTCTTTGATTTTCAACATTAATATGATAATGCAAAACCAAATATCATTTTAGCTTCACTGCAAAAGAAGCTGAACATTTATTCCCTATAATGCTTATTGTATTTGAATTTCTTCATTCCTATATTTGAAAGAGGTTCTGAAGGGTCTCTTTTTAAGTCCAAGAACAATAGTGACCTTAACTTAAGTATTTTTGGTATGAAAAATAATGATTTTTTATATGATTTTACTTCATCTACAGTTCTTTCTTTTAAATTTGACATCCAGTTGCTAGATATCATCTATAGATAAATCAATATTTATTTCTAAGTTCCTGTTCTTGAAAATTGTGCAATGCTTAGCAGTAGATAAACTGAAGAGACTGAGTTCAGACACTTTATCGAACTCAACAAAGCTTTTTTTTTTTTTCCTATGTCAAAATAAAGGATCATTTGGGTAGAAAAGTCATGAGAATGGAAGTGTAAGATGAAAAATGACCCATTGGTTTTCTAGACTTATCTAAATAACTCTGGAAAGTAAAAAATACTCTTCTCATGTTATCATATTTTCATCCGTTTTTCATGTAAGATTTTCTTTTCTTCTAAAATAAGTTATCTAAGAGTAGTGACAGCAGTCTTTTTATCATTGACACACCTACCATGAACAGATTCCAATTACTCATCTGATGGTTTTTTCACATCATTCCTCATATTAAACTTCATATCTCACGAAAACACGCCATGCTCTTTTACTTGAGCCTTCTAAATGTTCTATGAACATTCTGTTATGCTTCATGGAATAAACACTTTTCCATCCCTTATTTGAGCAGTAAATTTGTATTTCTTTTTTAAGAGGGACAAGCATGGCCTGTGAAGCTCTCACCTTCTCACAATCTCTTATGTGCTCCCAACTCTTTGTTACCTTTTCACCTTTTGTATAATGAATTTGTACTATGTATTAGACCATCTGTCTATCTTTCTCTCCAATGAACTCTAAGTTTATTGAGGACACAGATTGTCTCTTTTAATCGGTATAATTTTAACTAGCACATGGTAGAAGTTTAATAAGTACTGAATTTTAAACATCATTTTACTCTGGACTACAGAAGCTACAGTTTGATTTTTGAATGATTTTGAATGTTACCAGACACATAATTGTCAAATCCATTATCACTTAATAAACAGGTGTAAAATACTTAGTCATACTTCAGTCTATTACACCAGCTAACTTGTTTATTAACAGACTATGACATCCTAGCTAGGAAAGAGAAAGGAACTGTTTATGGAATGGATACTTATTATCTTTTGTAATTAGGAAATAAGAAGCATTATTCATGTTCTTACTTCTCCAAAATATGTTAAAAGATTATAGCAAGGCACTCATAATGCCATAATTGTATTATTGCAACAATAAGTAAAAGGGCCTCTTTCTTTCCTATTTGCTTTTCCTCCAAGACTAGCTGCAGGCCTGATGTCCACCATAGTTTTAGGATATCTGTGAAAAGTTATGCCATGTTCTCTTGGAAAAAAAGAATCAATGGTTTGTTTACAAAAGGACTTTATTAAGGGCTTCCCAGGTGGCTCAGTGGTAAAAAAAAATCCACTTGCCAATGAGAAGACACAAGAGATGCAGATTTGCTCCCTGATTCTGGAAGATCCCCTGGAGTAGGAAATGGCAACCTACTATGGTATTCTTGCCAGGAAAATTCCGTGGACAGATAAGCATGGTGGGCTACAGTCCATGGAGTCACGGAGTCATACGTGACAGAGCGACTGAGCACATTACGGGCTAAAATAGTTTCTTGAGATGTTATTTCTCCTACTTTGCATATGTGTACCTTTTCCTTGTAACAGAGGATGTATATGTAGAATGGATTCACTTTACTATACAGCAGAAACTAATGCAACATTGTAAATCAACTATAGTTCCAAGAAGATTAATTTAAAAATCATATGAGCCACTACAAATAACTTGTTGGCCAAAGAGACATCATGTTTTCACTAATAAATTAATAACATGTATTTCTATAACCATAAAATTTTATAAAGTTGTATGCCCAAAAGGGGAACAAGGTATGGAAAAGATGCAGGTAAAAGTAAGAAAAAGATGCAAGCACAAATAATTCCATATATTGCTCTCATCGCTAAAGAAAGAAGGCTGAGACCTGAAGAATCGATGCTTTCAAACTGTGGTGCTGGAGAAGACTCTTGAGAGTCCCTTGGACAGTAAGAATATCAAACCAGTCAATCCTAAAGGAAATCAACCCTTAATATTCGTTGGAAGGACTGATGCTGAAGCTGAAGCGCCAATACTTTGGTCACCTGATGTGAAGAGCCGACTCATTGGAAAAGACCCTGATGCTGGGAAAGACTGAGGGCAGGAGGAGAAAGGAGCAACAGAGAATGAGATTGTTGGATGGCATCACTGACCCAATGGACATGAATTTGAACAAACTCAAGGAGTTAGTGGAGGACAGGGAAGCCTGGTGTGCCACAGTCCATAGGGTCACAAAGAGTAGGACATTACTTAGAGACTGAACAACAACCACCATTCAAAACCCCGTATGTTTCTTACTTACTGCTTTCTTTGTTAGTAATCTTTTCTTTAAAGCCATTATAACTCACATGGAGAGGGTTCATGGATGTACTCCTTTTGTTCTATCTCCTTTCCCAAGCAGCACTTTTTATACAATTATAGGATTCTAGATATAATAGGGACTTTGGAAGTCATCAAATTCTATCTTTCCCTTAAATAAATATGGAAATTAAGTTGCAGACATCTGATGCTTTGCAGATGCTCAAATACAGATTTTGTAATTAAAATAAAATCATAATATTTATCTACATTCTCTTTATCAACTGTTCTGAAAAACTAAGGAATGCTCAAGTTACACAATAGCTAGAAGAGCTATATATATTCAGAGACAACAATCTATAGTCATAGTGCTTCGTGCCTTTCCTACTGTGAATTCCTTACTCATTACTAACTTTAGTTAATTAAATTGGAAATTTCTTTCCTATGTTATCAAGTGTTTAGGTAAAACAAATGTGAAATTGCTTATTTCTTCCAGAATAAAAGCTAAGTCCTTTTCAGTTTTTCACTATTAATTAGTATGAATTCATGCCACACTGTTAAATTATAACACCACTACACAACAATCAGAGCCTAGTGGAATGCAAAAATTCCCCAAGAGTGTGGGACCAGATAGAAATATGAAAGAAGTATTGCTAGTAAAAAATAAAGTAAATTATATTGATTGCCCAAAAAGTTTGTTCAGGTTTTTTTCATAACATTTAATGGCAAAACCTGAACAAAACTTTTGGCCAACCCAATACTTGATTTTGTGATAACTAAGGGCGGGCTACAGTCCATGGGTCACAAAGAGTTGGACATGAGTGAGTGACTAACAACCTCAACAACAACAAACTGTATCTAAAAAGGGGCTTCCCAGTTGGCCCTAGTGGTAAAGAACACACCTGTCCATACAGGAGCTGCAGGAGACACAGGTTCAATCCCTAGGTTGGGAATATCCTCTGAGGGAGAGCATGGTAACCCACTCCAGTGTTCTTGCCTGGAGAGTCCCCATGAACAGAGGAGCCTAGTGGGCTACAGTATAAGGGTCACAAAGACTTGGACACATCCGAAGCAACTTAGCACATAGGTGTGCAAGGGTATCTAAAAGCTATGTGTGCTATGTATTTTGGCTAATATTGGCTTTATTGATTAAATTCTTTATCCCTTATGACTATTTGGAAAATAATGAAGAAAAACATTTTTCCCAGAAGACAGTGATTGCATTTTAAATGATTTTGATTTCCATTACTGAAGTATAATATATAACTGAATTTTCCTAGGGTATTTGTTTCTATGGGACTTCCCTGGTGGCTTTCCTATAGTAAAACACA
Organism: Cervus elaphus; assembly: GCF_910594005.1. NCBI lineage: Eukaryota > Metazoa > Chordata > Mammalia > Artiodactyla > Cervidae > Cervus > Cervus elaphus. The sequence continues at coordinate 32,594,610 of NC_057831.1, forward strand.
TTAGTTTTTTGTTTGTTTGTTTTAAATAAAGATTGTTTTACCAAGAGATATAAGAGTAGAAAGGACACAAGTAGGTGCCGGGACAGTAGGAGACTGAATTTTGTGGCACTGTATGTAAATTTGTGTCGCCTGCACTCCTAACATTTGTAAAGATACAGAAGATTTTTTGGGTGTATCAGATATACATTATAGGAGGAGAGAGGTATTTCAGATCCTCAGAAGGCTTATAAGGCCATCTTGGCTGAGAGGCTAAAGGAACCTGTCAGGACTACTTGAAATAGAGATGTGTTGCTTGATGAAGGCAAACAGGGGTGAAAGGTCTCCCATGACAGGAATCTCCCCAAAGCCCACAAAAATCCTCAAAAAGGCAAAGAATCATCCTTTAAAATCTTTCTGGCTCTGGAAGACTATGGTGAGTAACTCTAATAAGGCCCCCAAGTATCCTCATCTCCAAGTACTCAGGCTCTTGTGTTATCCCTTTCCATGAGAAATTGCTGGACCTAATAATTTGTTTCTAATAAACAGAATACTCATCATTGGATGTCACTCTTGAGACTAATTTACAGAGAATGGCTTCTGTTTAGATTCCCCTCTCTCATGTCCTTGCTGTGAGAGGCCAGAAGGCCACTTTGTGAGCTGCTCTATAGAGTGGCCCACGTGGCAAGAACTGATTTTGTTTTCATCCAGAAAGTATTTGAAGTCTATCAACAGCCATGGTAGTGAGCATGGAAGTAAATTCTCTCGATGTTGTGCCTTGAGATGGCAGTAGCCCCACTAATAGGTACCTTAATTGCAGACTTGTGAAAGATCCTGAGCAAGAGGACCAAGAGAAGCCAGGCCCAAGTTGCTAAGCCAAGGAACTATGGAACTATGAGAAGATTAATTAACCAGCTAATTATTTGGAGGTAACATGTTACATAAAAATAGATAACTAATACAGGGACAAAAACAAATTATGGGAAACCAGTTCAAGTAACTTCTACTGTCCTCCACTGTTTCGAACCTCAAGCCCAGGAGACTTAAACATACAGGATGAGAAGAAGAGGGGGAAACTTAGGCTTCCTTTCACATCTAGATCTGAGCTGGGGAGAGGAAAGTATTGTATACTGTATGACACTTTACTAGTTTTTTTTGGAATTTTTTAATGAATGGTGTCTATCTTATTTCTTAAAATGACTGCAAGAGGGTTTACTATCTAAGGATAAACTGAAAAGTATAGAGCTTGCCATATTTTCATAGAAGGATAAGAAAGACAAACGTGACTGAATAAATTTTCTAGATAGACTCTGATACCAGAATATAGCTACATTTTCATTATGTTCTTAGTTGGGTTTGTTTAATATACTCTGTGTGCACTCTGGTGATCTTTTTTGTTGAAACATTGAACTGAGTGAGTTATATGCCTTGGTATTCAGTGGGATAGAGTTTACCCAGAGAAGAAATAAGAAATGTAATATAATGTCAAGCTTGCACTAAATACAGGTCACGCATTTACCAGGACATGTTTGGTGAGTATATAAGGAAGCATTGTTGGAACGGAAAGCAGCTCAAGACCAACAGCCATGCACTATAAAAGTTGTGCTCAATGAGCAATACAACTGTGAGAGCTTTCCCAAGCAGAGTGAAATATTGCTGCACTCTATGCCAAGGACTGGGTTATTACTATTGCTGGCTTGTTTATCCTGAGTTTTTAATCCCTCAAGTTTGTAGCGCCAAAGCTTGGTTTTAGAAAAATACCGTGTTGACATACAGTTTTAGTACAAACCACTTTGAAACAACACAGAACAGAATGACTGCCGGGCCGATTATTACTGCCTTTTATTATGTGAAAATTGCCTTTTTTTTTTTTTTTGGCCTTACAGTTTTTCCTTCATCTGTCTAAATTTGCTCTGTTGTTAAATGTTTAAAAATGTGCTATGCTGCTTCATTCTTCTTTTCCTATGCTGTTCTCCTGCCTGGGTATCTCTGTACACCTTCCCACACAACACCACCCAGCAGATTGTTGGACAGTCTTCAAAACTGCTCAAATGCAGCACAAAATTTTCTCCTCTGTGAAGCTAAGCCCTCAAGGCAGACATGATCATCTATCTTGCACAGGTACTTTGTCCATATTGCCATTATAGTGCTTATTGTCTTCTATGACTGTGTTTGTCTATGCCTGGCATCAATCACAATAAGCAGAGGGCTTGGCACATAGTAATTTTCCCCCAATATATTTGCTGAATCAATGTCAAATGAATGAATAAATACATGACATAAAACATCTATACACTCTTCTTCAATTCCTTTGCTTCTCTGTCCCTCGTATATGGCCACTACAACTTTAGATAGGCTCTTATCAATCATAATAGAGTCAACAATATTTCAATTAATGCAGTCTAATTTTTTTTTGTGTGTGAACCTACTTAAACTAGAAGTCAGGGTACTTACTCCGTTGACTCAAATAGATATTTGGGGACTTTAAAATAAAAAACTGATTCTTTCCTAAAGTGAAATCTGGTTTTTGCCCTCACTTAGTGGAGGTGATCACTAGACCTTGGGAATGTGATAATTGACTGGAATGTCTTTGATTTCCTGGCGAACCGTGGGTCATACTGGGTAGACTGACAGCATGATTTACAGTGAGGTTGGCCACATCAGAGAGTATTATATTAGGGTGGGGACAGAGCATGCCATAAATAATGTGATTTAGGGCTAGAGCATTGGTCCATGGGGCTAGACCTCCTGTGATCAACCACAGGGACAATCAATCATGCCTAAACAATAAAGCCCTAATATAAATTCCAGACAAAGGCTGCAGTGAGCTTTACTGGATGACAATTCTCAGAATACATTACCTCACACCAATGCCAAAAATGCAAGGCTGCCCAGACTCCACAGAGAGAGGGCAACAGAAGCTCCATGTCTAGTACTTTCTTAGATGCTGCCTCCTTCCTTTGGAGGATTTTATCTGATTCATGTCCCTGTTAAAAACCATAACCATGAGCATAATCACTTTCTGGGAATCCATATAGTAAATTAACAGACCTGAGGTGTTGATGGCAGCCATGAAATTAAAAGACCCTTACTCCTTGGAAGGAAAGTTATGACCAACCTAGATAGCATGTTAAAAAGCAGAGACATTACTTTGTCAACAAAGGTCTGTCTAGTCAAGGCTATGGTTTTTCCAGTAGTCATGTATGGATGTGAGAGTTGGACTATAAAGAAAGCTGAGCACCGAAGAATTGATGCTTTTGAACTGTGGTGTTGGAGAGGACTCTTGACAGTCCCTTGGACTGTAAGGAGATCCAACCAGTCCATCCTAAAGGAGATCAGTCCTGGGTGTTCATTGGAAGGACTGATGTTGAAGCTGAAACTCCAATACTTTGGCCTCCTGATGTGAAGAACTGACTCATTTAAGAAGACCCTGATGCTGGGAGGGATTGGGGGCAGAAGAAGAAGGGGACGAAAGAGGATGAGATGGTTGGATGGCATCACCGACTCAATGGACATGGGTTTGGGTAAACTCCGGGAGTTGGTGATGGACAGGGAGGCCTGGCGTGTTTCGGTTCATGGGGTCGCAAAGAGTCAGACACGACTGAGCGACTGAACTGAACTGAACTGAACTGAGGTGGTTTGGGGAATATCCTGAATTTGAAGTTGTCGGAAGAGAGGGTGGCCTCACGTGGACCGAGCTCCCTTTAACTTTACAGTTGGCTACAGCTCTCCACAAGGGTGAATTAGTATGTGTGTGATATTGGGTAGAGATATTTGGGTGAAAATATTTCAGTGCCACATAACTTTTTTCTATTCACTTGACACAGGTCCTAACAATTTTGTGATTAATATCAGTGTCATAGTTTATAACAAAAATAAGACTTGTAGTGCCCTTCAGGATAGAATAACCCCAAAGAGCTGCTGAACTATGGAAGATACTGCCCCTTAATAGAAAGTGTGGTTGAAACAGTAATGACTCAATCTGTGAGTGCTAGCCTATTTTTACTGCTTAAGTTTCTGGTAATTTCCAAGAAATGGGATTCTATTTTCAAACTGCATGAAGTATCTATTCTTTTAGCCTAAATATTATAAAACTTGTTCTTTCTCTGAATATCTCCTTAATGAGAGAAAACAAAACTATTAATATATCTACAAAAAAGCCAACATTAAATGTACTGCTACACTGGATTCTTTCACAGAAACACTGTTCCAAAGGAAAGTTTGCATTCTGACAGAAAACATTGTAAAACATTGTTTCCAATAAGATTAATAGTTAATAAATATCTATATTTCCATTAGAATATTGAGAGGCAAGAGATAATTACTTAAGAGCAATGTGTAAAAATGCATCTGGGCTGCTCTGTAAACATTTGCTTCAAGGCCATGTTTTTCATTCTTTAAAAATCTGCTGTTAATATGTCTACAGAAAAGTACCCTTACATTAGTGTTTTAATATTCAAGCCTGTGATCCTGCCCAAGATAAATCTGCAAGTTGGTTTAGCTCTCTCTTCTCTCTTTTGCAAAGACTCCTGTAAACTAACTCAAAATCATCCTTTGGTTTTGGTCCTGACCTCTGAATCTTTCTATTTTAATGTTCCAAGTTATAAATGAGCTGAAATGATCAGGGCTACTCTGAAGCTAAAAATAGCCCCACATTCATAATCATAAGCTACAGTATGACAGGACTTCTGAGGTAGGTTGAATTTTATCGAGGTGTTTTAAGAAGTTCTCCTGTCTCTAAGAAATTGTACTTTCTTTACATCCTTACTGAATTACAGACTACTGGAACTCTTGGAATTCATTACACTGCTTTAGATTAATCTTTTTATAAAACTTATTACTCTAGAATTATGCCTGGATTGAAACACACAGAATCTGCTGGAAAGTTTTTTATATAAAACTATAAAAATGGTACAGAAACATTTGTATAGTTAGTCAATGTCAGTACTTTTCTCCCTGAAGTGAATGCAACCTTAGCCCACTTAGAACCAGGATGTCCCTGGTGTCTGGTACTGACTACAGCTACCAAGGGAAGCATTGGTGATCACTGAGGTTCTCAGATTGTAGATCCTAAACTATATCCATAGGAGAGAGAATCACATAAAATACTCTGTAACAGAATTTTTATTGTCATTAAAATTCCACGATGACAGGCAATCATAATGGGGAATGCCACATTCCATCTTCCCTTCCACCTTTCCATCACCTCTAAATGTCCAAGATGTAAAATAAATTAGTTCTCTCCCTCTCTCCATTCCTTTCCTCTTCTCTTTTATCTTCTTTCTCTCTCCTCTCTCATCTCGTGTTGCAGTTTTTTTCAGCTTACAAATTTTAATATGTCTACCATTAAAAGTTCAGTATGTAGATGTATTATGACCTTGAAAAATAAAGCTTTAGGCCACTGAACTGTCAGCTCCATTGATTACCACATTGTCTCGAAAACCTAGAACATGGCCCAAAACTTGCTAAGAGCAAAAGAAACACTATCAGGGACAAAAGAAGGGGAGAAAGGAAAGTGGTAAAACAAGAAAGGAAACAAAAATTTGAATTACAAAAAATTCACAAAATATTTGTGTATTTTATGTTCTCATTTAAAGAACCATTGAGCCATAGCTTAAAATGGGGGCCAGAAATAGAACAGAAACTCCCCTTTGTCAATAGTAATGGTATTATATATGTATTACTAAAAGCCTTCCTATTTTGTGGTTGATTTAAAGATGACAATGCTCTCCACATTTCTCCAGCTGTGTTCCCTTAGCAGAGTAGGACATGCAGTGCTCTAAGAGCAGATGTTAATTCACATGCAATTTTATTTGCATCTCTAAGAAACAGCAGCCTTGCATATGAATAAAACATATTTCTCCTTTACCATATCCTCCCAGTAAGCTACTTATAGTTAATTATTTTTCTAAGAGTGGGCAGAAGAAGTGAACTAATTTTATTAAAACAACTTTTCCAAGAGTTCACTTTTTCTCATTATAATCTGATAAGTTCCACTAAATATTTGAAAAATTGATAAATGGTGGTCTCTTTTATAAAATAATTATCTATAGTTTGTATTTCTCTTTTACTCTTTTTCTTATCTTTCTAATAGAACAGTTTTAATTAATCCTACTTCTTCATCTTGAAATATAAACATTACATCTTTTAAAAGATGACTTATTTTTAAAAGAAACACTGCTTAATACTACCATGATCACAATAATTACACATAGTATTAAAATATAAGATTGTTATATGGAACTAATAAAGAAAAAACTAGTAATATTCATAATATCTAAGAAGTCACGTTTTGAAATGTTCAGCATACCTTCAAATTCAAAATCTATACATATTAATTAATGAGCCCATTATATTATTAGCAGAATGTATTTATAAAATATGTAATTAATAGACAGAAGGGTAGGTTTTAATCCAGGAAAAAAACTGAAGGTAATAAATCTTGAATTGTACCTTGAAGTTTAAAGAATAATGAAATTTCTCTGTATCTCTATTCACCATTTCTTAGTGTAAAACTATGAGTTGGTGATTCCTTGGAAAATTCATAATTTATTTGTTCTATGACTCATTTTAATCATCTGTAAATGCTACTTTCTGTACCTAATGGGAACTCAGGATGGATATTTATGAAGATTAATAACACAATGTTAATCTAAATTTTTGAGAAATTCCACTCATCTCAGTCTCTTCACCAAATAAGGTCACTGTATTAGCTCATTATTCTCCTGCTCTAATTATACTTACATGCATGAAATTTTTCCTTACATAATGGCTTCATAATTTTTCTGGGCTTTAGAAACTGCAAAACATTCTTTTTTTAAATGTATCATTTACATGTGTTACTGTTGCTAGAGATTCTCCAAGTGGGAGCTGAGAGCAGGACCAACTACATAATTTTAAGGCGTACTTACAAAAATAAAAATGAGGACCTCTAGAGCAAAGGCTATTAAGAAATTCAAGAGAGAAACAGTAGACTACTAAATCAAACATGAGGGCTTCTACTTGTGGGACTCAGTGAGGCCGCACAGGTCACACACCTGAAACCAGTCATGGCAGAGAGCAAAGCAGGAAAGAAATGGGTAGCCAGGAGACAGACAGTCATGATACAGCCATCCCATGGACTGCAAGATGTTATTTATTATCAATAGTTGATATGACTATATGATTGGGTGTTTCACTCACAAATTACATGATGGAACTGTGAAATTTTAAATGGATTTAGCAGTTTTCCCTTATTACTTGTAAATGCCTTACTAATAAGGACTTTGTGTTTATTTGACAGTTGCGTAGTATATACTCTTTAGTTGGTGATTCATAGCGAAACATTTTGGGGATCCAAAAGAATATACTACATCACTCTTAAAATGGAAATGAAGAACATCACAGCTAGGGTTGGGATAAAATTCCATATAGAAGAAAGAAACAAAGATAATGACAGACAATAATAAAGGTAACAAAATATCATTATGCATTCACCTTAAGCTCAACTTCTATGTATGCTCTTCAGTCTACAAGTACTTTCAAGCATCCACTAAATACTAGTGCCCCCTTTTCCAAGTGCTGGGGATACTACAGTGAGCAAAAGAGATTCATATAGTTGCCTAAAGATATGAGATTAAGAAAAGATTTGAAAGATACCTATAATTCAAAATTCAACTGATGAAAATTTTTCTTTCTTTGAACTTTGTAGATTTTTCCTTTTTCTTTTAACTGGATGGGCCAAAACAAAACAAAAAACCCCAAATTGTCATAATATGGTATAGTCATAAGTTTGGGATGACCAAGAGTGCTAAAGTTTTAGAGAGATTTCTTCCTGAGCATAGCCCTGGATCTCTCTTTCTTTAGCTAAGTATTTACATTAGAACACTTGTAAATTCTTCTCAGCATCACTGAGATGCAAATCTTTCCCCAGTCTCTGGTTGGTTTTACAACTCAGGCCTGTCTTTCCCAAAGACCTGGGAACCATCCCTTTAAATTGTCATCATCAGAAAACAGAAGGTCCCTACCTTCCAGTCTCTGCAGGAAGATAGGAGATTAACTTCCATAAGCACCAACTAGCAAACACAAGTGGCCTAATCACACTGACCAACCTCTCAGCTAATGTACTCCAGTACTTTTAGTACTTTTCCACTATTCATTCCTGTGCTTAAAAATTCTTCACCTTTTTATTTCAATGGGATTTAGTGCAGTCTCTCTTTGCTATTGCAATAGTCTTGATCCCAATTGTAAACGACTTGAATAAAGTCTCTTTTGCCTGCTCAACTCTGCCTGGTACACTTCTTCTTTTAAAAACATTTCCCTGACTTCCACATCAAATTTGCCTTCTTAGTCTAGTACAATTATATTTCTTTTAAAAAAAATCAACAGATAAGTAACAACAATAAGAAAAAAATTAGGACTCTTAGTTTCCTACTCCTCCCCCAATCAAATCTTATACTTCCATTTACCCTAAGGGTTGCTCAAATCCTAAACCCTAGAAACCATTAGAGAAAATTATCTTTATCTCATAACCACGTTTAGTTCATCAGCAAATGCGGCTGGTTCTGCTTTCAGTGAGTCCCAAATAGGATTCTCTTTGCATATCCACTATTATCACAGTACTCCAAGACTCCACCGTCTGCCTTATAAAACATGACTCACCACGTCACTCCTCCCTAAAAAGGCCTTATGCAATCTAACATTTGCAACCCTATCCAATCTCTTTCCTACTGCCCTAGCACTCACTCAGTCTCTTCCAGCAGGGCCAGTGGGGCTGTGGCATGTCCACTCTAAGCACCTGACTGCTTCCAGTGTCATCCCAATGCTTCTGGAGAAATGCACTTTCAGTTCTTTCAAGATTCTGCTCCAAATGCCTTCTTTAAAGACTATACGGAAACCAGCACTGTCTGTCACTACCTGCCACTATCTTTGATATACGTGTGTGTCTATTGGTGTCTTCCTTACCACATCATAAGCATCACGAGTCTAGGGGCTTTGTCAAATTTATTCAGTGTCTCATGCTCAAAATAGTACTTGGTAAGCTATAGGTATTAAATGAATATTTCTTGGGTGAATAAATTAAGGAAGGACCTGAATCTCTTCTTTCTAGATGCTAAGTTTGAATTAGGCATTACATTGCTTTGTGTTATAATTTCTCAGTTGCCAAATGAGGAACAGAGATAACAAACTTAAAAACATTTATCATTTTATTATTTCAATGTTACCAATAAAACAGCAATTTAGATTACTTAGATCAAGATTTGAATTTTCCATTCTTGTGAATAAGTATGCGTTGTGCTCCTAGAATTTCTGCATTAACAATTTGCTATGGAAAAAATAAATCCTATGTCCTAAGTTTTATTTTTTTTATTTATTTTTTCCCATTTATTTTTATTAGTTGGAGGCTAATTTCTTTACAATATTATAGTGGTTTTTGCCATACATTGACATGAATCAACCATGGATTTACATGTGTTCCCCATCCCGATCCCCTCTCCCGCCTCCCTCTCCATCCCATCCCTCTTGTCCTAAGTTTTAAAATGCATTCTTTAGTTCTCTGTTTTAACAAAATAATACAAGTTAACAGGTATATTTCAGTATATTGTTATCTAATCTCAATAAAAGAATTTGGAGATAGAAAAAAATGTTTATTAAGCTCTGAATTTCATTGTAAAAATCTACACATTTTAGCATGAATCTAACCTTTCCCTCATCTCTAGAAATAAGATAATAATAAATGAATGTGTTTTGAATTGCTAAGAATTATGTGAAAATACAATACTAGTAGGAATGAACAATAAAATGTACCTGTGGACATCCTATGTAAAGTCCAGGAAGATCACAGCAGTTCAGTATGTATACAACCATTGGTATACTCATCTTTTGCCCAGTGAAACACAGTACTTTGATTTTTATTTTCTAAGCATGCTATGAAATTGTATTATCTCACTTATTTTCCTCTCAGTGCTTTCTTTGTTAATGTTAGAATTAGTAATAAAATGTGAAAAATAGAGCGTCTTACTGCTACGCCTTAGTGAATCAAACTAAGACATTGGGCACATGGACCCAAAGAATTTTTACAACTGTTCTAACCACTGAAAAATACCTATTAATGTCATCTGAAATAAACAGCAGCCAAAGGGAAAGAAATACATCACCACTACAACAAAAGCACTGCTGCCATACATATAATTCCAGAAGAACAGAAAAAGTGATTTTTGCATGTTAAAAAAAAAAAAAAAAGGAAACTGTTGGTTGCATTCTTCAGCTGATTTGCCAATGTACATTCAAGAGGCAATTTTCTCACTCTCTCTTTTTTTATTTTCCTTTAAATTCTGAATAACTTCTGTACTTCACATCTGTACAAACATCCTTTCCATTGTCGTGGCCTGTCTATTTTTGGTGTTACCTGGTAAAAACGGAATCATTTCAGGTCACTGTCTTTTTCTTTGCATTTTCAAATAATAGGCAAGTTAAAACGTGCACAGTGCAAGTATAAAATTATAAGTGAATGGAAATGTTTGATCTTGGCAACTAGTACCAGATATAAAATGTTGAATACAATTTCCTATATTCTTTCAAAAACTTTTAGAAAACCCATTTATCCGGCATCAAAAATTCAAAATGCCCATCACACAAGGACAAGTGGTGGCTGGAGGTGAAATTTCAAAGGATTAGAATGCTGGAAAACACACACAACAACTGCAATGCTCTTCTCCATACTCTTTTCTTACAACATTCTACTAATGTACTATCAAAGTAAATCTCAAAGTGCCTGCGGACTAGAATACAATGAAACTGATTTTCAAACTTTAAAATATACATAGCCACATCGAACATACCTTATGAAGTGGCAAATATTCGTGGGTTAAGAAATAAAGCCAACCCTGGATACAGGGATGCTTCATGTGTAAAGCATCTGTTCTTGACTCTGTACAGATGAGCCATGTTTACCTTCAAATAGAACAGTTATTTCCTAATGATCCACATGTCGTCCTATGCTTCAAGTAGACTATGAATGAGGACAAATGTGTCCTATAAAACATTTTATAATGGGCCTACTGTGTAAAAGAGTAGCATTAAGCTACAAAGCAAGTCTCAGAAAGCATTTGAATAAAGCAGAAGGAGATTATAACTAAGATCAATAAATCCCTGTTAAATCCTAATGATTGTAACTGATGAAAGGGAAGATAGTGATTATAGAAAAAAAGAGGAAGAAAAGCTACTTTTTCAGTTCGTTAATCAAAAATACATGTATTTTCTTGCTATTACACTGCTTCTATTAGTGAAAGGCAGTAAGAAATCAGAACGGATTTTTTAAATGAATTTTATTTATTTTCTTTACATTTCATTCTACTCTGAGTAATGAATATGCTTTCAAACACAATTACTGATTATCTTTTTCAAAATTAACGTGGGTCCATATTTATAATTCAAATTGGACCATCTTCTTAAATCTGTAATATTTTAATGTGGAGAGGTGAGAGTTAACATAGGAATACACATAAAAAATGTAGAATAACTTGACAAAGATCATGTTTCATATTTCAGTACATATTTGCTTATGGAAAGCAATTATGTTAGGACCATGTTGCTTAGCTAAAATGCTTATATTTAAAGTCTATTTCTGGCTGTTTTTTAAACCTACTTTGCTAACAGTAAATCTAGTACTAATCTTTGAAACTTTAAAATTAAACTATTTTAATATTATAAATGGTAAATGGTATATATTGAACCACCTAAAACAACGATCTCTCAGTGTGTGTGTGTGTGTGTGTGTGTGTGTGTGTGTGTGTGTGTGTGTGTGTGTGTGTGTGTGTGTGTGTGTGTGTGTGTGCGCGCGTGTGCTCAGCTGCATCCAACTCTTTGCAACCCCATGGACTATAACTCACCAGCACTAAAAATAATGATCTACTTACATATTTAAATCCTACCTGATACTGGCAGGTTTATATTACGTAAAGCCTTATGCCGCCCCTAGCTAACAACTAGGGAACCTGATTTTGTAATAAGAATATAAATGAGACAAAAAAAATATTTGTACAGGTTGAAGGGACTACTCTCCATGGACCTATATTACTAGTTCTCCTTACTAATTCCTGAATAGGGAATGGGTCCTATGGTATATCAGGGAATTAATAAATATTAAATAACTTTTACATTAAATACTAAAGAATATATACTTGGAACATCTTCTTGAAATTGTGTTCAGTATAAACTTACAGAGAAGTTTTTTTGTTGTTGTTGTTTACAAAGATGTAAACTGAAATGTTTCCAAATGCTTTTGTAGTCTTGGGTTAAAATTTTCTCCTTCTTTCTTTCTTTACTTCCACTCTCCCTCCCTCCCTCCCTCCCTCCTTTCCTATCTCCCCTCTTTGTTCCATCAACAAATATTTATAGAGAGCATACCATCTGCTAAATTTGTGCTGAATAGTACATTATCATTAAGCAATATACTCTAAATACATTTATTGGATAAGGATCAAATAGAGCCCACTGCCATTATAGTTATCTCTTTGCATCACAGAGAAAGTCTCATCCTCCTTCTTTTCCTCTTTCTTCATCTTTTTGTTTCATTGTAATTTAGGATATTTAATCTCCACTGACAAACATACAAAGATATATTAATGTGAGCCTTATATTACTACATCAATGTGGCAGTAGATGGGTGAAAGGTTGGATATCAGGAGTAGAAGAAAGAATCAATGGTAACTAAAATACTCTTTTAAATTGAGATTTAATTTACATACAAGAGACTTCCCTGGTGGCTCAGACGGTAAAGCGTCTGCCTACAATGCAGGAGACCAGGGTTCAATCCCTGGGTCGGGAAGATCTCCTGGAGAAGGAAATGGCAACCCACTCCAGTATTCTTGCTTGGGAAATCCCATGGACAGAGGAGGGGTTGCAAAGAGTCGGACACGACTGAGCGACTTCACTTTCACTTTCACTTTTCATATTCACAGCTCTTAAGTGTTCAGTTCATTAATACTGACAATTGCATCTGCCAGTGAAGTCACCACTCAAATCAAACTGTATAATTAGGGAACATTAAAAATCATAAAATAGTGTGAAATACATGAGTTTTGCCATGTTTAAAACCTGTTTTCTAAACATCTTCATGCATTATGTTAAACTATAAAATTTTTAATTTGAAATAAATTATATAGGCAAATTCCATTAACTTCAGGAGAGAATTTTAAATCCCCAGAAGTCAAGAAATTATAACTAAGTTAACTTATGTATTTTTCAAGTTCTCATAATAAGGTCTATTTTATACATATGCAACTAGTGTCCTAAAGGGCTATGTCCTAAGACTCTTTTTTTTTTTTTTTTAATTTTTTTTTCCAGTGGGTTTTGTCATACATTGATATGAATCAGCCATGGATTTACATGTATTCCCAATCCCGATCCCCCCTCCCACCTCCCTCTCCACCCGATTCCTCTGGGTCTTCCCAGTGCACCAGGCCGGAGCACTTGTCTCATGCATCCCACCTGGGCTGGTGATCTGTTTCACCATAGATAGTATACATGCTGTTCTTTTGAAATATCCCACCCTCACCTAAGCAAGGTGAAAAGACAGCCCTCAGATTGGGAGAAAATAATAGCAAATGAAGAAACAGACAAAGGATTAATCTCAAAAATATACAAGCAACTCCTGCAGCTCAATTCCAGAAAAATAAATGACCCAATCAAAAAATGGGCCAAAGAACTAAACAGACATTTCTCCAAAGAAGACATACAGATGGCTAACAAACACATGAAAAGATGCTCAACATCACTCATTATTAGAGAAATGCAAATCAAAACCAAAATGAGGTACCATTACACGCCAGTCAGGATGGCTGCTATCCAAAAGTCTACAAGTAATAAATGCTGGAGAGGGTGTGGAGAAAAGGGAACCCTCTTACACTGTTGGTGGGAATGCAAACTAGTACAGCCGCTATGGAGAACAATGTCCTAAGACTCTTAAGAAAGAATCAAGATCATTCCTTAACATTAAAATCTCTGAAAATTTATTGCAGATTAGTGAAAAATCTGGTTTAAAACTCAACATTAAAAAAAAAAAAAAAAACAACCAAGATCATGCATACAGTTCCATGACTTCATGGCAAACAGAAGGGAAAAAGTGGAAACAGTCACACATTTTATTTTCTTGGGCTCCAAAATCACTGTGGATAGTAACTGAAGCCATTAAATTAAAAGACACTTGCTCTTTGGAAGAAAAGCTACGACAAACCTAGACAGCATATTAAAAAGCAGACAGACATCACTTTGCCGACAAAGATCCATATAGTCAAAGCTACGGTTTTTCCAGTAGTCATGTATGGACGTGAAAGTTGGACCATAAAGAAGGCTGAAAGCCAAAGAATTGATGCTTTCAAATTGTCGTACTGGAGAAGACTCTTGAAAGTCCTTTGGACTGAAGAAGGTCAAACAAATCAATCATAGATGAAATCAACCTAGAATATTCATTGGAAGGACAGATGCTGAAGCTCCAATAATTTGGCCTGTGAAGAGCTGACTCACTGGAAAAGACCCCAATGTTGGAAAGATGGGAGGCAAAAGGAGAAGAAACAGCAGAGATTGAGATCAGATAGTATCACCGACTCAATGGACATGAATCTGACAAACTCTGCGAGATAGTGAAGGACAGATGAGCCTGGCATGCTTCAGTCCATGGCGTCCTGAAGAGTCAAACATGACTTAGTAAATGAACAACAATATCTACTGAATACTCATAAATACAAACTGACAGACTCAGAGAATGAGATGATTAGATAGCATCATCGACTCGATGGTCATGAATTTGAGCAAACTCCAGGAGTTGGTGATGGACAGGGAAGCCTGGCATGCTGCAGTCCATGGGGTCGCAAACAGTCAGACACGGCTGAGTGACTGGACTGAATTGAAATACAAACTGGTATATATTTGTCTCCTAGAAAGATTCAGGTCTCATTTGATTAGACCATGTTTGCTTAACATGTTTTGGAGTATTACTAAGGATGACTTAGGGAACTAAAATGATCTTAGTAGGTCTTGAAATAATGGCATTTATAACAAGAGGTGGCAAAATTTGAATTAATAAGGCAAAGAATACAATTCTTAGCCAGGGTTACTATTGTGTTTTGCACCAATAGGAGGCTTAGTTGAAATGGTTTGTAAATTGTTTCTGATATAAAGGCTTTCCTTTTTCTTTTTCCCACTAGAAAATGAGTTGGTGGAAGAAATTCATAGAGAAAAGGGATAAAGTAATGCTTCTTAGCATTTTACTATGTTTCAGTGAACTATAGAAAGCTTTATATAAAGACTTCTGAGTGCTATAGAAGCACAACAGTAGAATATTCTTCCTTTTTAATGAATAAGGTAAATATGTTTTTCTAAAATTTACTTTACCCTGACTTCTCTACATCCAAGAAGCAAAAGTACCACACTTCATATTCTCATATACTTCCAGCTTATATGCCTTAAGGAAGAGTAAAAGCATCTCAGTGTGAGATACTTGGGCTGTTAGATCACTGTCTTAGTCCCCATTTAAAGGCATATATCACTGCTCTTTAAGCCGTAGGGTAAGCTATTAAAATTATAGCTCATATCTGGAATGCTATTAACTCCTCTTTTTAAAATTTCAGACTTTAACACCTTTGTCAGAAAAGACTGCACTATTAACTCTGCTAGAATTTCCACTCAGAGAATTGTTAAAAGTGTTCTACCGGGAAATGATATGTGAGTGAATGACTTGAGAAACACTGAAATTAAACACATTTCCTCATGATTGGCCTTCTTCAAATATTAGATGCCCAACTGTAAACGTCCAGGAGATGAACATTTTATTCAGTTTTCTCACAAATATTTCACTACTGATTTTTCTTTTTTGGAATATTTATTAACATTTAAGAGAAATTCTTTCGTATAAGGTATCATTCAAGAAACTATAAGCAACAGTATACCAATAGATGCTAAAACAGCTGTTTCTACCCACTAATTTTTGCTCTCCAAAGATACAATACACATGTATGTAAAACTGTAGGACATATAATTTAACCTGTTAACTACATGTTCTTAAAAAGAAGCACAGATTCATTATATATGCCTAAATAGTACCAGCATATTTTTAGCTTTTGTATTTGATTGTAGCTGTGTAATGACATGATACTGAGTATTAATAATATGTTTTTAAAATGTTAAACTCTCAATTGAAAGTGATACCAAAAATGAAAAAATGAAATTAAATGACCCACTGGAGGGAACACTTGCAAAACACATAGCAAGCAAAGCAAAAATTCATTACTGTATAATAGTTTTTGAAATCAATTTAAGTAGAGATGAACAAAACAAGAAAAATGAAAGACTCCACTTGCCAATGCAGGGGACACAGGTTCAAATCCTTATCTAAGAAGGTCCAACATACCAAAGGGCAATGAAGATATGTGGCACAACTATTGAGCCTGTGCTTGGCTGGGAGACAGCAACTATTGATGTTGGGAGCACACATATTGAAATCCATGGGCCCTACAGCCCATGCTCTGCAACAAGTAGCCTCTGCAATGAGTAGCCTCTGCAATGAGTAGCCTCTGCAATGAGTAACCTCTACTCTCCGCATCTAGAGAAAAGCCCGTGCAGCAATAGAGACAGACAGCCATATAAATAAATAAATAAATACGTGCAAAAAGGAAACAATAATTGTGTATAGATAGATACTAAATTAAAGAAGGAAGATTAAGACAGGCTATCATATTTGAAATCATCATGTGAGAAAAAAGTAAGTTTCAACACAATGTTGTAAGAGCATTTTGAAACAGAAATTTTAGAGGGTAACTGGGCAAAATATGTCCAATTTTAAAGGCACATTTAACTAGGAACTTCTTAACTAAAAATTCATCATTGGAAAACTTTGCAAATGTTTTTGGTCTAACACATTCAATACACCATTGCTCATAATAGCAAGAATGCGAGTCAAGACAATCCGCCCCCCCCCCCCCCCCCAAATACTCCTAAATGTTCAGAAATGGATGAGGGTAAAATAAATTATGGAGCACCTTTACAAAAGGTTGAATTTATAGGAGGATAAAGATATATGCAAAAAAAAAAAATAGAAGGATGAGGATATATGCAAAGAATAGAGGAAAACAATAGAATGGGAAAGACTAGAGATCTCTTCAAGAAAATGAGTGATACCAAGGGGATATTTCATGCAAAGATGGACACAATAAATCATAAATGGCACGGACCTAAAAGAAGCAGAAGAGATTAAGAAGAGGTGGCAAGAATACACAGAAGAACTATGCAAAAAGTATCTTAATGACCCAGATAACCACGATGGTGTGATCATTCACCTAGAGCCAGACATCCTGGAGTGTGAAGTCAAGTGGGCCTTTGGAGCATCACTATGAACAAAGGTAGTGGAGGTGATGGAATTCCAGCTGAGCTATTTCTGATCCTAAAAGATTATGCTGTGAAAGTGCTGCACTCAATTTGCTGTCAGAAAATTTGGAAAACTCAGCAGTGGCCACAGGACTGGAAAAGGTCAGTTTTCATCATATCCCAAAGAAAGGCACTGCCAAAGAATGCTCAAACTACCACACAATTGCACTCATCTCACATGCTAGTAAAGTAATGCTCAAAATTATCCAAGCTAAGCTTCAAAAGAACATGTTCTAAGAACTCTCAGAGGTTCAAGCTAGAAAAGGCAGAAGAATCAAAGATCAAATTTCCAACATCTGTTAAATCATTGAAAAAGCAAGAGAATTCGATAAAAAATCTACTTCTGCTTTACTACTAAGCTAAAGCCTTTTTGAAAAATTAATTAATTAATTTTTAGTTTATTTATTCTAATTGGAGTCTAATTACTTTACAATATTGTGGTGGTTTTTGCCACACATTGACATGAATCAGTCGTGGGTGTACATTTGTCCCCAATCCTGAACACCCCTCCCACCTCCCTCTCCATCCCATCCCTCAGGATTGTCCCATGCACCGGCTTTGAGTGCCCTGTTTTGTTAATTGAACTTGGATTGGCAATCTATTTCACATGTGGTAATATACCTGTTTCAGTGCAATTCTCTCAAATCATCCCACCCTTGCTTTATCCCACAGAGTCTTTGACTATGTGGATCACAACAAACTGTGGAAAATTCTTAAAGAGATGGGAATACCAAACCATCTCACCTGCCTCCTGAGAAATCTGTATGCAGGTCAAGAAGCAACAGTTAGAACTGGACATGGAACAACAGACTGGTTTCAAATCAGGAAAGGAGTATGTCAAGGCTGTATATTGTCACTCTGTTTATTTAACTTATATGCAGAGTACATCATGCAAAATGCTGGGCTGGATGAAGTGCAAGCTGGAGTCAAGATTACTGGGAGAAATATCAGTAACCTCAGATATGCAGACAACAGCACAGTGATGGCAGAAAGTGAAGAACCTCTTGATGAAGGCAAAAAGAGGAGAGTGAAAAAGCTGGCTTAAAACTCAGCATCTAAAAAACACAGAACATCGCATCCGTTCCCATCACTTCCTGGTAAATAGATGGGGAAACAATGGAAACAGTGAGAGACCTTGCTTTTGGGGCTCCAAAATCGCTGAAGATGGTGACTGCTGCCATGAAATTAAAAGACGCTTGCTCCTTGGAAGAAAACTTATGACCATCCTAGACAGCATATTAAAAACCAGAGATTACTTTGCAAACAAAGGTCCTTACAGTCAAAGCTATGGTTTTTCCAGCAGTCATGTATAGACGTGAGAGGCAGACCACAGAGAAGGCTGAGCACTGAAGAATTCATGCTTTTAAACTGTTGTGTTGGAGAAGACTCTTGAGAGTCCCTTGGATTACAAGGAGATTAAAACAGTCAATCCTAAAGGAAATCAGCCCTGAATATTTTTGGAAGTACTGATGCTGAAGCTGAAGCTCCAATACTTTGGCCAACTGATGAGAGGATCCAACTCATTAGAAAAGACCCTGATGCTGGGAAAGATTGAAGGTAGGAGGATAAGGGGATGACAGAGGACGAGATGGTTAAAGGGCATGAGTTCGAGCAAGCTCCAGGAGATAAAGGACAGGGAAGCCTGGAGTGCTACAGTCCATAAGGTCACAAAGAATTAGACACTACTGAGCAACTGAACAACAAAGGATATATTAGAAATTTTATAAAAGAAAAGTTTCAAATCATATGTTCAATGTATTATAAAGAACTGACTCTCCTCTCTATATATCCATTTGTAAATATTTAAGCAAATATATAAGCATACATATGAATTCATATATACATGCACAAGCATATATTCAAGCAAACATATGCATCTATATCTATTTACATATACACATATACACATGCCCACATACATATATACACATACACTTTTATATTTGCTACAGCTTTCACAAATTTTATGTGAAGATACACAAACTTCTGCAGAGAGGGAGCGATGATGCTGCAGTAAAGAATTGCTCTCTATATTTCTGTACTGCTCTTAATTTTTAAATATAAGTATGTATTATATCATTATAACAAGGTAAAGCAAATAAAAGATCAAATATCTTGGATGTAACACTTAAAGAAGTTTACATAACCTTCCCATAGCAAACAATGTAAAAGCAGATGTCATGATTTCAACACATTGCACTAAGAAGTGATGGGTTAAGAAAATATAAGAAAGATATAATTAAATAAATTAAATTTTCATTGAAAGTGAAAGTGAAGTTGCTTAGTCGTGTCCGACTCCTTGTGACCCCGTGGACTGTAGCCCACCAGGCTCCTCCGTCCATGGGATTCTCCAGGCAAGAATACTGGAGTGGGTTGCCATTTCCTTCTCCAGGGGATCTTCCTGACCCAGGGATCAAACCCAGGTCTCCCACATTGCCGGCAGACGCTTTAACCTCTGAGCCACCAGGCATTACAACCAGTTGAAATACACTATGAGCTAATTTTATTAAGTAAGATAAATCATCTGAACTTTCCTAAAAGCTAAATGATCAATTTACAAGTCTGAAACGGAACATTTTATGAAAAGCTCACTTATCTTCTGATGTAAAAATCACTTTTAATTTTTTTTTAAGTCATAATTGGTGTTTTAGCCACAGATCTGTCAGAGCTGATCTGGAAATTTTATTCATCTTATGTTACCTATATCTATATATCTCTTCTTATTACAAGTAAATATAACTGATTTAAATCATTTTATATTGTATCTATTTATACACACACACACACTCACACATGCACACACACATGCTTGCATGCTAAGTTGCTTCAGTGGTGACTGACTCTTTGTGACCCAAGGGACTGTGGCCCACCAGGCTTCTCCGTTCATGGGATTCTCCAGGCAAGAATACTGGAGTGATTGCCATGCTCTCCTCCAGGGGATCTTCCCAACCCAGGGCTCAAACCTGAGTCTCTCATGTCTCTTGCATTGGCAAGCAGACTCTTTACCACTAGGACCACCTAGGAAGTATTGACTTAAATCGTTTTTAGATGGTGTCAACTTACAAACACACATCTGAGGTAATTCACCCATTCCAGTCCATTTTACTTCACTGATTCCTAAAATGTCAGTGTTCACTCTTGCCACCTCCTCTTTGACCACTTCCAATTTGCCTTGAATTGAGGACCTAACATTCCAGGTTCCTATGCAATATTGCTCTTACAGCGTTGGACGTTACTTCCATCACTGGCCACATTCACAACTGGGTGTTGTTTTGCTTTGGCTCCATCTCTTCATTCTTTCTGGAATTATTTCTCCACTGATCTCCAGTAGCATATTGGGTACCTACCGACCTGGGGAGTTCATCTTTCAGTGCCCTATCTTTCTGCCTTTTCATACTGTTCATGGGGTTCTCAAAGCAAGAATACTGAAGTAGTTTGCCATTCCCTTCTCCAGTGGACCACATTTTGTCAGAACTCTGTACCATGACCCGTCTGTCTTGGGTGGCCCTACACAGCATGGCTCATAGTTTCACTGAGTTAGACAAGGCTGTGGTCCATGTGATCAGATTAACTAGTTTTATGTGATTGTGGTTTTCATCCTGTCTGCCCTCTGAAGGATAAGGATGAGAGGCTTATGGAAGCTTCCCGATGGGAGAGACTGACTGAGTGGGAAACTGGTTCTTGTTCTGATGGGCAGGGCCATGTTCAGTAAATCTTTAATTGAATTTTCTGTTGATGGACGGGGCTGTGTTCCCTCCAGTTGTTAGACCTGAGGCCAAACTATGGTGGAGGTAAGGAAGATATGGCAACCTCCTTCAAAAGGTCCCATGCACACACTGTCCCACTCAGTGCCCCTGACCCCGTGGCAGGCCACCGCCCACCCACGCCTCTGCGGGAGACCCCGGGACATTCACGAGCAAGTCTGAGTTAGTCTCCTGTGGGTCACTGCTCCTTTCTCCTGGGTCTTGGTGTGCACAAGGTTTTGTCTGTGCCTTCCAAGAGTCTGTTTCCCCAGTCCTGTGTATGTTCTGGCAGCTCTATAGCAGGATTAATGGTGACCTCCTCCAAGAGGGCTTATGCCGTACCTATGACCAACATAGACAGCATATTAAAAATCAGAGATATTACTTTGCCAACAAAGGTCCTTATAGTCAAAGCCATGGTTTTTCCAGTGATCATGTATGGATGTGAGAGTTGGACTATAAAGAAAGCTGAGCACCGAAGAATTGATGCTTTTGAACTGTGGTGTTGGAGGAGACTCTTGAGAGTCCCTTGGACTGCAAGGAGATCCAACGAGTCCATCCTAAAGGAAATCAGTCCTGAATATCCATTGGAAGGACTGATGTTGAAGCTGAAACTCCAATACTTTGGCCACCTGATGTGAAGAACTGACTCACTGGAAAAGACCTTGATGCTGGGAAAGATTGAAGGCAGGAGGAGAAAGGGATGACAGAGAATGAGATGGTTGGATGGCATCACCAACTCAGTGGACATGAGTTTGAGTAAGCTCCGGAAGTTGGTGATGGACAGGGAAGCATGGTGTGCTGCAGTCCATAGGGACTTAAAGAGTCGGACACGACTGACTGACTGAACTGAACTGAACTGAACACACACACACAAACACACACACACTCCCCTAGTATTTTCTGCAAAAAGTTCAGGTCTTACTCTTCCATTTATCTCTCAAACCATAGGTATTTTTCTTTTACCATATTAGAAAATACTGGCAGTTAATTTTCTTTTATCTCTTTTTACAAACAGTTTTAATAGTAAACTCTAAAAACAGTTCTTCATTCAAAATAAAGCTATGTACTCATTTAAGTCTGATATGGAAACAACTGAACAACTAAGAACAACACAACGACGACAACTAGTAACTTACTTTACAATTAATTCTCATTCTACTTTCAATTACAAATTATTTATGGGGAAGACCTAAACACTGCTGACTGATAAACTTTCATAAGACAACCTATTAAGAGAAAAATCATCCACAAGAGGTCCTATAACTTTTTGATAATAAATTAATTTCACTTTTATGTCACTGCATTAATTTAATTAACTACTTGACACAGTCTAAGCCCATATTCCTAACTTTGAGTACTTACTCTTATCTTATGGCCTTCACGTTTTCTGAAAAATTTCATCTTTCAGAAGAAAACAGCAGGAGATAAAACAATGCTATGCATATTGTCAGCAGAATGACTCTTATTTTGTATAAAAACCTTATAGCCAAAGAGAATAAGTAGGATGTTATCCATTTAATATATCTTATATATTTATTGTTTGTAAATTTAAGTTCTGAAGTATACAATTTATTTAAACAAAATATCTTCCTACAGAGCTGAAAACACAGAAACTTTCTTAAGTTTCCTATTTTATATGAAAAAAAGAACCAAGTTTCCTAATTTTTTTTTCCATTTTGCAAATGGTTATCAAAAGTAAACCTCAGTTCTTTCATAGATACTTTTATTATGTATCTATCCATCCATCTGGAGAAGGCAATGGCAACCCACTCCAGTACTCTTGCCTGGAATATCCCATGGATGGAGGAGCCTGGTAGGCTGCAGTCCATGGGGTCGCTAAGTCAAACTAGACTGAGCGACTTCACTTTCACTTTTCACTTTCATGCATTGGAGATGGAAATGGCAACCCACTCCAGTGTTCTTGCCTGGAGAATCCCAGGGACGGGGGAGCCTGGTGGGCTGCCGTCTATGGGGTCGCACAGAGTCGGACACAACTGATGTGACTTAGCAACAGCAGCAGCATGTATCCACACCTGGGTTGGGAAGATCATCTGGAGAAGGAAATGGCAACCCACTCCAGTATTCTTGCCTGAAGAATCCCATGGACAGAGGAGCCTGATAGGCTCCAGTCCATGGGGTCACAAAGAGTTGGACATGACAGAGCAACTAACACTTTTATCTTCTTCATAATAAAATATATTAAGTAATCCTGTTAACATTTTTGATGTTTTAAATTACTAACATGTTCTTTGAATTTTCTTTTAAGACATTAATTTTCCCATTGTTTAGTGAAAAACTTTAGATAAGCATCTGTGAAGTTTCAAATTTGACTGTTAATATTACATAGTAAGCTTTTAAAATAATGTTCTAGTTATTGTCACAAATAAAAATGCAAAATCTTATTTTTCAGAATCTCATGTTTTAGGTGTAAAAATATAAAAACTACAAAAGTACTTCAAATGTTAATTGCTATTATAATTAATATGATTAATTAGTTGCTAATTTTAACAATTAACACAATTGCCTGTATTCAAATTAGGGTTAGTAACAATTTATTTTCTTTTAAAAATACAAACAATACAAATAAATATACTGTATAATAAAAAGTTATCAGGAATCTGACAACTTTATGAGTTTTATGAGTTTTTCCCTGAATATAAAAACATTAGTTGAATATGGTTTTTTTATTTCTTTTGGTATTAATATGTATGATTCCATATTAAACCCACATTTGACAGTGCAGTCTTTGTTGATCATGATCAGCAATACTATACAAAACCAAATTCTTGATCTTTCTTTTTAATAATGAAAATCCATATGCTACAGTAGCTCATGCTTGAGAATTTTTACTGATCTTGAGATAAAATGATGTTAATTAATATCTCAAGCAAACAGGAGGATTCTTTCATATTTTAAATAAAACTTTAAGATTTCCTTTTATGCCTAATAAAATTAAAATGAAAGTCATCTGTTGGCTTGAAAAAAAAAGTCATGGGGATATCAGATGAGACCACCCATTTAGCTTAGGTAACCTCATACCATTACTTTAATCATGAGGACATGGTCATAACTGTAATACAAGATTGCACTCACATTCCACCTTAAGAAAATTTTAATTTTGGTTTCACATTACAGTACCTGTAAATATTAAATATGATTAATATTTAACAATTTAAATTATCTAATAATACAGTTTGTAAATTTAATGTCACACAATTAAGTGGCAGAGCAAAGACTGTGAACATAGCAAGCTGGTTCCAGAATTCATTCTCTTAATTATAAATCTATACTGTTCATAATCTTTTACCCTTTAATGTCTTTCTTGAAACATTTACTAAGCTTTGGACTTTAAAAAGAAAATACACCATCTGGAGCTGGTAAGAGGAAACAGAGGTAAAGGCAAGGGGACCATTCAAGGGAATTCTCTCAGGGTTTGTATTTCTAGCCATTTGGGAAGAGGTAGTTGCCGTGCAAACAAGGCTAGGAAAGTCAGGTCAAGTCCAGTTTGGCTGGCTGTATTCTGCCTTTATAGGCTATTTTAAGGCAAAATCTTATGGAAGAAGAAGGATATGAACATGGAGATTATGATGATAACTCAAATGCCAATCATTTTCCTGCTGCTTTATGATCAGCAGTTCACCCAGTATTTTACTACCGGCACACAGATGACAGCAGCAATCGGCTTATTAACGGTCACCTGTGCCATTATTTCTTGAAGTTAAACACTTCAGGTCCCAGGAATATGTTCTTGGGTGCCAGACTGAGAAACTCAAGCCAACAAATAATCAAAACTCTAATTCAGTTGATGCCAACACAAAAGCAAATGTAAAAATGTATTGAAGGTACTTGGCTAAAAAATTGTGTTCTTGTTTTTCCAGTATAAATATGTATATATATTTGAGGATATATAGATGTCTGTGTACACACTGAAATAAGTTAAAAGTAAAACCTAATGGAGACTTGTATATCTCTGAGAATATACATGGGAACTCAGTCTGGAAATCATTGATCAATATAAAGAATTTTATAATGTACACCATAGGGCTTTCTCCAGATTCTCTGATACTAATTGACATATGCTTAACTCCTTCTTGAGTTTCATATATGGTGAAACAAAAACAAAATTCAATATGCATTTTCTAACTTGGGGATAAGAACATATAGGGATGTAGTCAAGATTTTTTACCTTCCATGTAAGTTTTGTATAGATTTGAAGTGTGTCTTCCTTTACTTGAGCTTATGTCAATGATCTGCTACAGTTAACTTGGACTTTTAGCTTTCCCTTGATATACCACCATGCTAGACACAATAGAGGAAAGCTAACTAATCAGAAAGGCAAGAACCTAATGTAACAATAAAAAAAAAAAAAAAGGATCTGGGAAATCTTAACTTACTTTCTTTTCGGGTCAGTGGTGAATTAGATTTTGATTAGTTAATTTTGGATGTCCACTGTTAAGACCTGATGAACTGTACTATTTAAAATTCATGGCTGTCTCCAGGCTTTATAAATTGCTCTTAAAGTGGAATTGATCTCTTGGTGGGTAAATCACAGCTAAGTTTTCCTTAGTGAAAACTGGTGATGGATGCATAACAACTCAAAATAAATAACAGCTTTACTTTAATCCAGTGTCAACCTTTTCTCTCACCAAATACAGAGTCAAACAAGCTGATAATAACCAGTTCAATAACCACATTTCTTAATATTTCTTCTCAGGATGAAAAGATAGAGAGCAATGATACCACTATAGTGAAAGCTAAAGGCAAATCTAGAATTAAGCATTATCTAGACAAATGCCCTGCTAACAATTAGTCCCTGAATAATTGAAACTTTCCTGTAGATCTTTTCTCTTTTTTATTTTTAAACAAAGCACATTGGTATTTTAAATTAAAATGAAGCAGTTATTCACAAGAAACTGGTGAAATGTCCTTGTTTGGTATTCTCCAATATTTCATAGCCTAATGATTATATGTCTTTGTTCAAGAAAAAAAGTAACTTATACTGAACAGTGAAATCTGTAGGATATTTAATATAATCAAATTCTATGTGTTCTTCACCTGTTATGTAGTTAGATTATAATCCCTAAAGAAGCCCTATGCCACTCAACTTCTATAACCCATTTGCTTACTAACTATCAAGGAAATTATTATCTATAAAACTGCTAAGAGACTGCAGTGGTAGGGGAAAAAAGGCCTAGTGTCATATCTGGGTGCATATAGGACGAGGCACTTTTCTAATAACTACCTGGTTTTGGTTTCAGTTTCCATATTAAGGGTAAATACTGTATTTTTTCTTTTCAATATATGGGATTAGTAGCCAGGAATTCTCAGCAGGAAGCAGGCCAGGAATACACCCCTGGACTGGTGCTTACCATGATGATCTGTAACTACGGCGGCATAGACACTATGCTACAAGAGACCTCCGAGAATGACGCAAGCTGTTCATTTTGAAGTCCTGGAACATTTTCGGTAATAACTTCATTTACTAACATAAAACCCTCTTCATTAAGTTTACAGTCCCTTTCACACTAAATGTGTCAAGGGCTAGCCTGAAGCCTCAGATGGCAAAGGTGTTTTAATTGTTGATCTTCAAAAACTCTATCTCAGACCCTGATCAGGAATGTCCACTTTGTGGAAGCCTTTCATGGGTTACTTAGTAAGCTGAAGTCACAGGAAGTACCAAGCTGAAATAAAAACCTCTTGATGTAAATAATGGTTTTTACCTTCCCATTGACTGAAATTTAGATGTTCTGTTTTTCAATTACATTTTATTAAAAACAAGAAGAAAATGATGAATACTTATTACTTTCTTTTTTTTGTTAACCATAATAACAGAAATTTCAAAATGAAATTTCATCCATTTTGCTGCATATTAACCAAAGAAAATAAACCTGTTACTAAAGGGAAAAAATCCAGAATATAGTGAAGATAATATTTTTTTTTTACATCCAAAGCAATATAACCATTTGAATCCTTATAGTCAGTTAAAGTAGTGAAGTAACGAATTACATTTTAAAACTCTTCCTGCTTTCCAATAATGAATGAAAACTGTAAAGTTCAGTCTTTAAGAGGGAGTAGAAAATAAAAACTAATA
The DNA here is from genome assembly GCF_910594005.1 of Cervus elaphus. Classification (NCBI taxonomy): domain Eukaryota; kingdom Metazoa; phylum Chordata; class Mammalia; order Artiodactyla; family Cervidae; genus Cervus; species Cervus elaphus. The sequence continues at coordinate 32,621,823 of NC_057831.1, forward strand.
TTTACATGTGATCAGTATTATCTTTTTACACAACTTTTTCTTGAATATGGCAAAACCAAAAGTCAATTTTTCATGTTCCAACGAATTTCATACTATATATGCATGTGTGCTAGGTCACTTCAGTCAAGTCCGATTCTTTGCAACCCTTCCGACAGCCCACTGGGCTCCTCTGCCCGTGGGATTCTCCAGGCAAGAATACTGGATTGGGTTGCCATTTCCTCCTCCAGGGGATCTTCTCAATTGAGGGACTGACCCTGTAGCTCCTATAGCTCCTGCACTGCAGGCAGATTCTACACCACTGAGCCACCAGGGAAGTACTTCATACTATATACATGAAACTACAAATTTGAAATTTTTAAATTTAAAAAAAATCTAAAATTCTTTTGTTTTTCTACAGGAAAAGAAATTTAACCTAAGTCACTAAGTTGTTAATTTTTATGAGCAAAATTCTTATTAATTTATGTTCTAATAATCATATTCTTGTTTTTTTCCAAATATCTTTAGAAATCCTCAACAAAAAGCACAATATTACATTTGAAATATCAGTAATTTTAAAAAGATAAAAATATTTAGGAGAAATAAGGGTTTTGGTGCATGTTCAAATTTAATAGTTCATCATTTTCATTCAGTCTGTATCCTTACAAATAGGTATTTCCAGACAGATCTTTCTCAGCATAATTTCATCATTAGCACGCAACTGCTCCGTAAGGTGACAAAAGCATTGCAAAGGAGAGGACAATTCTTTTTTTAAAGATAGTTAAACCTACTCATGCAAGTTAATTTTTAAAGAAATAGACTAAATTTCAAACCTAATAATGTGATAACTTATTCTAAAAATAAATGAACTAGATATGATTAAAGTAGTTTAATTTTAATAACACACTTAACTTAGCATCTAAGGTAGTTTGCATTTATCTTCATTTCTTTCTTCCTTTCTCTAAGCGGATTTCTTTCTAGAATCTTCAGCTGACATTCTGTCTCCTGTTTTTGCTCCTGTTCTTCCTCATTTTTCACTTGCTTCTATCTTTATGTTTCAGTTTCTTTTCATTTTCATTTCTCTTTTTTCAGACACCTCCATATTCTAAAACATTCAAAAATACTGAACTGGCCTCCCATTTACCACTGCCCAGCCTGGGGTTTAGCCAGAAAGGCAATACACTGGGGTCAGTAAAAACAGGGATTGTAAAGTTAAACTATAAATGTTTAAGTCCCAGCACTTACACTATACTTCACATATCCTGTTTGTAACAACAGTTACCTCAAAAACTTGTTATAAATAGAATTGCATGAATTGATCCACATAGAGTGCTTACAATAGTGCACAGTGCATTGCAAGAACTTAGAAAATGTTACTGATTCATGTTACCAAGTCACTGAGTTAAAGGAGGCCATTATTTCCTTAAATTCCCTCCTGGTTTGGGAGACAGGCATCTCTTCCTATTTCTGGAAATATCTTTGAAGATACTTTTACCCCACATTTTGATACATCAGATCTTCCTCCTGAACATTCTAGAATGCTCAAGCCCCACTTATCTTTCAAATGTAAAGAATAGAAATGTTTAACACACACCCATGCACACATTGTATGCTCACACACAAATTCCACAGAAAGGTTTCTTAACTCTTCACATGAGTGCTAAGTCTCTTCAGTTGTGTCTGACTCTGTGACACTATGGACCGTAGCCTGCCAGGATCCTCTGTGAAATTCTCCAGGCGAGAATATTGGAGTGGGTTGCCATTTCTTCTCCAGGGGATCTTCCTCACCCTGGGATCGAACCCATGTCTTTTATGTCTCCTGTACTGGCAGGCAGTTTCTCTACCACTAGTGCACTTACCCTATTTTCTTCCTCCCCTTTTGATGTGAAAAATTCTGAGTTTAATTGGTATGTATTGCTTCTATATGTTTACCTTCTGTTATAATCTGTCATCAACCAAGTCCATTCTTTTGAAATTGTTATTTTGTGATCTCATGTCCTCCAATAAGAAAATCTGATCTAATAGCTTCCCAGGTTTCACTCTTCTATAGAGTTTAGTGAACCTATGCATGTTCAAAATCCTCTCTTTTTTAACTTTGTCATGACATATAGTATAGTTGAAGGAGACAAAGAGAATTGTGGATACATCTACTTTTAACAATAGCTTCACCATTATATGAAGGGACAAATATTATCTAACTGATGGGCTGCTGTGAGGTTTAAATAGCATATACAAATCCCCAGGGAAGACTTTTGTTTGGAATTTACATTGAAACAACATTTCCCCTGTATCAGGCCCTTTTCTAAGTAATTAAATTGTATAAAACCATTTCATATTCATTACTACACTATGAGGTAGGTTATTATATTTATTTACATTAAAAATGTGGAAATTTTTCATTAAAGTGTTAAATACCCTAACCAAAACCTGAACTACTGGTGAGAGAGGATTTATGCCCATGTTGTCTGGCTCCAAAATCAGTGATGAGAATTTCTCAACTGCATTTGACCACAAATTGTTTTTCATGATAAGCTAATTAAGAGTATACTGGCTATCATATATACTGGGTACATAAGAGTATACTGGATAATACGTATCTACCTTACTAGTCTCTCAGCATATCCTCTACACTGTCTACAGAACTGACCTTTCTAAAACACAAGTTTCTCATGTGACTGCTTTTTTTGTTCAGTTTCTAAGTAGTGTCTGACTCTTGATGACCCCATGGGCTGCAGCATGCCAAGGTTCCAGATTCCCAGGCTTCCCAGCATGGCAGGACAGAAACTGTCCTTCAGTTTTTCCAGGAATTTGCTCAAATTCTTGTCCACTGAATCGGTGATGCTATCAAACCATCTCTTTCTCTGCCACCCTCTTCTTCTTTCCCTTCAAACTTCCCCAGCATCAGGATCTTTTCCAATGAATTGGATCTTCACATAATGTGACCAAAGAATTCAAGCTTCAGCTTCAGCATCAATCCTTCCAATGAATAGACAGGGTTGATTTCCTTTAGTACTGACTGGTTTGATATTCTCACAGTCCAAGAGACTCTTCAGAGACTTGTCCAGCACCACAGTGCAAATAATTGATGCTTTCAAATTGTGGTGCTGGTACTACTCTAGTTGGAATTCTGTAAGGGGCCTTTATTGTCCTGATTTAACAATTAATCAGGAAAAAGCCTCAGTTGACCATCCTTATTTCTTTTAAGTTCTACCTCCTGTCCCTACAAACTATTTGCTTTTACCTTCAAATAACTTGGTGTTATTTGTATTATTATTTTTGTACATTTCCCTCTGTTTAGAATCCCCAGTTACCTCTTGTAGGTAGAAAACCCATATTCCATTCAACTGATACACAGAAGAATTAATTTATCTCATTTTACTTATGCATATTTCTAGTATGATATACATTAGTATATGATTATTTATCTTAGATCCAGTCTTTACCATGGAATTTGATCTTCTGGAGAGCTGTATCAAAATTTGTCAATATTTTATCATCTTTAGACTTTCTCTTCCACTTCATCTCCCTAGTCTTAGTGTAACTTACACATCTTATAAATTGCTGGTTCATAATCAGTCCACGTTTTTAATGTAAATAAAAATAATAACCTACCTCATAGGGTAGCAATGAATATGAAATGGTTTTATACAATTTAATTACTTAGAAAAGGGCCTGATACAGATGGCAGAGTAGAAGGATATGCACTCATCTTCTCCTGCAAGAACTCCAAAATTGCAACTCACTGATGAACAACCATTGGTAGGAGAATGTTGGCGCCCATCAAAAAAGATACCAAATGTCCAAGGGCAAAGGAGAAGCCACAGGAAGACAATGAGAGGGGCAAAATCACATTTAGAATCACACCCCATACCCGCCAGAGGGGAGGGCTCAAACAAAACCTTGTGTGGACCAGGACCCAAAGGTCCCACAGAGACTGAGGCAGACCTGCCTTTGAGTGTCTGAGTGTCTCCTGTGGAGGAACAGGTCAGCCGTAGAGACAGTGGGTCTGACTGCAGCAGAATGGGTCATGCAGCATGTGGCATAAGCCTTCTTGGAGGATATGACAATTAGCCCCATCATAGAGCCCCAGAGCAGATGACACCCCAAGGAATTTTACTTTGGACACCAGTGGGACTTGATTACAGAACTTCCACAGGACCAGGGAAACAGACTCTTTGAGGGCACAAACAAAACCTCGTGCACAACAGGAGCCAGGAGAATGGAGCAGTGTCCCCAGAGACTGAGTTAGACTTGCTTATGAGTGTCCACACTCAGCAGTGGCCACAGGATTGGAAAAGGTCAGTTTTCATTCCAATCCCTAAGAAAGGCAATCCCAAAGAATGCTCAAACTACCGCACAATTACACTCATCTCACACGCGAGTAAAGTAATGCTCAAAATTCTCCAAACAAGGCTTCAGCAATATATGAACCGAGAACTTCCAGATGTTCAAGCTTGTTTTAGAAAAGGCAGAGGAACCAGAGATCAAATTGCCAATGTCCGCTGGATCATCAAAAAAGCAAGAGAGTTCCAGAAAAACATCTATTTCTGTTTTATTGACTATGCCAAAGACTTTGACTGTGTGGATCACAATAAACTGTGGAAAACTCTGAGAGAGATGGGAATACTAGACCATCTGACCTGCCTCTTGAGAAACTTGTATGCAGGTCAGGAAGCAACAGTTAGAACTGGACATGAAACAACAGACTGGTTCCAAATAGGAAAAGGAGTACGTCAAGGCTGTATATTGTCACCCTGCTTATTTAACTTATATGCAGAGTACATCATGAGAAACGCTGGGCTGGAAGAAGCACAAGCTGGAATCAAGATTGTCAGGAGAAATATCAATAAGCAGATGACACCACCCTTATGGCAGAGAGTGAAGAAGAACTAAAAAGCCTCTTGAGGAAAGTGAAAGAGAAGAGTGAAAAAGTTGGCTTAAAGCTTAACATTCAGAAAACTAAGATCATGGCATCTGGTCCCATCACCTCATGGGAAATAGATGGCGAGACAGCGGAAACAGTGTCAGACTTTATTTTTTTGGGTTCCAAAATCACTGAGGGTGGTGACTGCTGCCATGAAATTAAAAGACGCTTACTCCTTGGAAGGAAAGTTATGACCAACTTAGATAGCATATTAAAAAGCAGAGACATTACTTTGCCAACAAAGGTCCATCTGGTCAAGGCTATGTTTTTTCCAGTGGTCATGGATGGATGTGAGAATTGGACTGTGAAGAAAGCTGAGCACCGAAAAATTGATGCTTTTGAACTGTGGTGTTGGAGAAGACTCTTGAGAGTCCCTTGGACTGCAAGGAGATCCAAGCAGTCCATCCTAAAGGACATCAGTCCTGGGTGTTCATTGAAAGACTGATGCTGAAGCTGAAACTCCAGTACTTTGGCCACCTCATGCGAAGAGTTGACTCATTGGAAAAGACCCTGATGCTGGGAGGGATTGGGGGCAGGAGGAGAAGGGGACGACAGAGGATGAGATGGCTGGATGGCATCACCAACTTGATGGGCATGAGTTTGAGTAAACTCTGGGAGTTGGTGATGGACAAGGAGGCCTGGCGTGCTGTGATTCATGGGGTCGCAAAGAGTCAGACACTACTGAGTGACTGAACTGAACTGAACTGAACTGATTAGTGTCCAGGTGTCTCCTGTGGAGGCATGTCTGACCTCAGGCCAAACAACAGGGAGGGAACCTAGCCCTGCCCATCACCAGAACATTGCATTAAAGATTTACTGAGCATGGCTCTGCCTATCAAAAAAAGGCCCAGTATCCCCCATAGTCAGTCTCTCCCCATCTGGAAGCTTCCATAAGTCTCTTAACCTTATTCATCAGAGGGCAGACAGAATGAAAACCACAATCACAGAAAACTAACCACACTTATCACATGGACCACAGCCTTGTCTAACTTATGAAACTATGAGATATGCCATGTAGGGCCACCCAAGATGGACAGGTCATGGTGGAGAGTTCTGACAAAATGTGGTCCACTGGAGAAGGGAATGGCAAACCACCTCAGTATTCTAGCCTTGAGAACCCCACGAACAGTATGAAAAGGCAAAAAGATATGGCACTGAAAGATGAACTCCTCAGATTGGTAGGTGCTCAATATGCTACTGGAGGAGAGTGGAGAAATAACTCCAGAAAGAATGAAGGGACAGAAGCAAAGTGAAAACAATGCCTAGGTGTAGATGTGACTAGTGATGGAAGTAAAGTCCGATGCTGTAAGAACAATATTGCATAGGAACTTTAGGTCCATGAATCAAGGTAAATTGCAAGTGGTCAAAGAGGAGATGGTAAGAGTGAACATTGGCATTTCAGAAATCAGTGAACTAAAATGGACTAGAATGGACGAATTTAATTCAGATGACCATTATATCTACTACTGTGGGCAAGAATCCCTTAGAAGAAATGGAATAGACCTCATAGTCAAAAAAGAGTCTGAAATGCAGTTCTTAGATGCTAAGAACTGCATTCTGTCAAAACTGACTTTCTGACAAAACTGACAGAATTATCTCTGTTTGTTTCCAAGGCAAACCATTTAATATCATGTTAATCAAAGTGCAGGCCCCAATAACTAATTCCAAAGAAGCTGAAGGTGAATGGTTCTATAATGACCTACAAGACCTTCTAGAACTTTTCATCATAGGGAAATGGAATGCAAAAGTAGAAGTCAAGAAATACCTGGAGTAATAGGCAAGTTTGACCTTGGAGTACAAAATGAATCAGGGCAAAGGCTAATAGAGTTTTGCCAAGAGAACACACTGGTCATAGCAAACACCCTCTTCCATCAACACAAGAAAAGACTCTACACATGGACATCACCAGATGGTCAATAGTGAAATCAGATTAATTATATTCTTTGCAGCCATAGATGGATAATCTCTATACAGTCAGCAAAAACAAGACCAGGTGCAGACTGTGGCTCTGATTGTGAACTCCTCCTTGCAAAATTCAGACTTATATTAAAGAAAGTAGGGAAAACCACTAGACCATTCAGGTATGACCTAAATCAAATCCCTTATGATTATACAGTGAAAGGGACAAATAGATTCAAGGGATTAGATCTAATAGAGGGCTTGAAGAACTATGGACGGAGGTTCATAACATTGTACAGGAGGCATTGAAAAAGACCATTCCCAAGGTAAAAGATGCAAAAAGGCAAAATGGTTGTCTGAGGAGGCCTTATAAATAGCTGAGAAAAGAAGAGATGTTAAAGGCAAAGAAGAAAAGGAAAGCTACACCCATTTGAATGCACAGTTCCAAAGAACAGCAAGGAGAGATAAGAAAGCCTTCCTAAGTGAATAATGCAAAGAAATAGAGGAAAACAGTAGAATGGGAAAGACTAAAAATCTCTTCAAGAAAATTAGAGATACCAAGGGAACATTTCATGCAAAATGGGCACAATAAAGGACAGAAATGGTATAGACCTAACAGAAGCACAAGATTTTAAGAAAAGCTGCCAAGAACATGTGGAAGGACAATACAAAAAAAATCTTAATGATCCAGATAACCATGGTGGTGTGATCACTCACCTAGAGCCAGACATCCTGGAATGTGAAGTTAAGTGGGCCTTAGGAAGAATCAGTAGAAACAAAGCTAGTGGAGGTGACAGAATTCTAGCTGAGCTATTTCAAGTCCTAAACCATGAAGTTGTTAAAGAGCTGCACTCAATATGCCAGCAAATTTGGAAAACTCAGCAGTGGCTACAAGACTGGAAAAGGTCAGTTTTCATTCCAATCCCAAAGAAAGGCAACACCAAAGAATGATCAAACTACTGCACAATTGCACTCATCTCAAATGCTAGCAATGTAATGCTCACAATTCTCCAAGCTAGGCTTCAACAGTACACGAACTGAGAACTTCCAGATGTTCAAGCTGGATTTAGAAAAAGGAGAGGAACCAGAGATCAAATCATGTCTTGCCTTTTTGGATCATCAAAAAAAGCAAGAGAGTTCCAGAAAAACATCTACTTCTGCTGTATTGACTATGCTAAACCCTTTGACTGTATGGATCACAACAAGCTGTGGAAAATTCTTCAAGAGACAGGAACACCAGACCACGTGACCTACCTCCTGAGAAATCTGTATGCAGGTCAAGAAGCAATATTTAGAACTGGTCATGGAACAATAGACTGGTTCCAAATTGGCAAAGGAGTACATCAAGGCTGTATATTGTCACCCTGCTTCTTTAACTTATATGCAGAGTACATCATGCAAAATGCCGGGCTGGATAAAGCACAAGCTGAAATCAAGATAGCTGGGAGAATTATCAATAACTTCAGACATGCAGATGACACCACCCTTATGGCAGAAAGTGAAGAGGAACTGATTAGCCCCTTGATGAAAGTGAAAGAGGAGAGTGAAAAAGTTGGCTTAAAACTCAACATTCACAAAACTAAGATCATGGCATCTGGTCCCATCAGTTCATGGTAAATACATGGGGAAACAATGGAAACAGTGATTTTCCTGGGCTCCAAAATCACTTCATATGGTGATCGCAGCCATGAAATTAAAAGATGTTTACTTCTTGGAGGAAAAGCTATGACCAACCTAGACAGCATATTAAGAAGCAGAGACATTACTTTGCCGACAAAGGTCCATATAGTCAAAACTATGGTTTTTTCAGTAGTCATGTATGGATGTGAATGTTGGACTATAAAGAAAGCTGAGTGTCAAAGAATTCATGCTTTTGAAATGTGGTTTGGAAAAGACTCTTTAGAGTTCCTTGGACTGCAAGGAAATCAAATCAGTGAATCCTAAAGGAAATCTGTCCTGAATAATCACTGATGATGATGGTCTGATGATGATGATGGTTTGATGATGAAGCTGAAGCTCCAATAGTTTGGCCACCTGATGCAGAGAATCATTGTAGGCAGGAGAAGAAGGGATGACAAAGGAAGAAATGATTGGATGGCATCACTGACTTGATGGACTTGAGTTTCAGCAGGCTCCAGGAATTGGCGATGGACACAAACCTGGCATGCTGCAGTCCCTGGAGTCACAGTCAGACACGACTGAGGGTCTGAACTGAACTGAACTGAATTACCTTTCAAATATTGGGTAGACCTGGTGTGTATCATGCTAAGTAAATAATATACACAAAGAAAACAAATACTGTATGATTTCACTAATATAGAGAATCTAAAAAAAGAATTGTGTTTGATTCTATGCATCCCCATGGACTGCAGCCCAGCAGGCTTCTCTGTCCATTGGAGTATCCAGACAAGAATACTGGAGTATGTTGCCATTTCCATCTCCAGGGGATCTTCCCAACCCAGGGATCAAACCTGCATCTTTTATGTCTCGTGCATTGGTAGGCGAGATCTTTACTACCAGCGCCACTTGGAAACCCCTGAAAAAAAATACAATGAACAAAACAAAACAGGAAAGGACTACAGATACATAGAACAAACTGGTGGTTATCAGAGAGGAGATGGGTGGAAGGATGGGAAACATAATTGAAAGGGATTAACCTATACAATAAATGAGATTTTAATATGCATCACAGGAAATACAGTGAATAACATTATAATTACTGTGCCTTATGTAATTGTACTTATTGTGGGAATCATTTTATAATGTATACAAACACTGAATCAGTATGTTATAGAACTGAAAGTAATACAATATTGTATGTCACATAATTCAATAAAAAAGAATAAAATCAGTTCAGTTCAGTTCACTTCAGTCGCTCAGTCGTGTCTGACTCTTTGCGACCCCATGAATTGCAGCACGCTAGGCCTCCCTGTCCATCACCAACTCCCAGAGTTTACTCAAACTCATGTCCATGAGTTGGTGATGCCATTCAGCCATCTCATCCTCTTTCGTCCCCTTTTCCTCCTGCCCCCAATCCCTCCCAGCATCAGGGTCTTTTCCAATGAGCCAACTCATTGGAATAAAATAATAAATTATTGCATGGTATTTAGCCCTCACTTTTAAATACTTAAGTGGATGAATTAAATAATTTATGATTAAGAATAATTAAGAAGTAATCAAAATATCTAGTAACTTTTTTTGCCTATGAAGATTTTTTAATGATATCTTTAAAAAATATTTATTTATTTATTCAACTGTGCCAGATTTGCAGGAGCTTTAGTAGCTGCAGCTTGAGGGATCTTTAATTGCAGAGTACAAACTCCTAATTGTGGTATGTGGGATCTTGTTCCCTGACCAGGGATTGAATTCAGGGCCCCCTCATTGGGAGTGCAGAGTCTTAGCCACTGGACAACCTTGGAACTCCCACAATGCAGCTTTAACAGGAAGGATATACAACTCCTACCTATAGGCAGTCACAAAGTATGAATTTCTAGTGATAGTAAAGGGAATACATACATACACACTAAAAATATTGGCTGAAAACAAGCAAAGATTTCCAATACAGAAAGTCTTTAATATGTCACCACACACACACAAGTGTATATATATATATATATATAAAACAAAATATATAAATGTATATATTTCTTCACATGAAAATTCCAAACCTTACATTTTTTAGCACCTTTGCTGAAAAATCTCAAATATGAGCAATATATGGATGATGGATTATTTTAAATCTTTAAACTCACTGAGAAGTTCAATGCATTTGATATTAACTAAATGTGGAGACATTCTGTGTTTACATAATATTAGCATATGGTGCCAATAAACATAAAGTTATCCACAATAAATCCAGATTTTTAAAAAAATCTCAACAAATCAAGGAAGGCTGTAAAACTCTTCTCATGATCACCCGTACCATTTCTCAAGACCATCTGCTTACTTGTTAGAATCCATTTCATTATACAGACTTCGTCTATCCCCGTGAAAGGTGATCTGATTTCAGAATGGGGTTAAAAGGAAAGCAGATGTTATTCTCTAATCATTACCATAACCTTTCTTTGAGAAGGTCAAGATGGTTTACAAATGTTTCTGTCACATAAATAGCAATCCTCATATCAATCCTGCCAAGTAAGCAATTATATATAAAAATTTCCATTTCGATTCAGCAAAGTTGTCAAAATCTTAACTATTAAAGGTGCTTTATTTTTAACTTATAATTATTTCAATTTCATGCTTAACAATAATGTGATATAAATTTATGCATATGTAGGTGTGTGTGTCTGTGTATAAAACCATATATGTACTCATACATATGTAAGGTCTGGCTCAACTGTAACTTTCTCATTTCTTCAGAAAAAAGTTTTCATTTCTCCATAGTAAGTATAATCTTTTATAAGCAAATTAAAAAAGGGACATTTTAAGGCAGTCTCATATCATTTTTCATGTCTGAACACAACTACATAAGAAATTTCAAAATCAAAGTTTTTATCATCACTATAGTATCCTCTTCATTTTTTAATAATAAGTATATTTTTTCAAAGACCCAGCTACCTTGCCTTACTAGTGAAGTTGATATAGAAACAATTATAAATTTCAAGCCCTGGATGATAATATGTACAGACCATGATGTGCCAGTGAGCTATTATACCTACCAAATGTAGGTGGATTTGAACCAGGTTGCCCTAGAGTTAAGTAGACTAATCATGGTTTTTTTTTTTTTCTTTCAGATATTTTCATTTATCTATCTTACTTTTGTGTAGATGATCAAAGTATGAATAGAGACCTTAAGTATACAGTATGAGAATGAGGCTAAGTAATATATGTATATGTGTCTGCATAAGAGGATGTATGTGAATCTATAGTCTTGATTAAAAGAACATTTCTGCCTCTCCTGGGTTGGGTTAGAAGGACAGATGAAGAGAAGACAAACAGGAAAAAGCAAAAAAGTGATGTTCTAATTGGCTTACCTTTGTATAAAAAGAAAAAAATGGAATTAAGAGAAATTTTAAAAGTTGTACTAGGGAACTATTAAAACTCCCTTTTCTCCTCCTCAAAAAAGTGGAAAGTAGGTTAGCTGATAGGATTTGATAATTCTTATTAATATTTTCTGAACTAGAAAGAAGGGGTTCAGAGGAATGAACAAGGAGAAACAGCCAAAACTAGAGGTATAATAGTTGGAATGAGAGATTGTAGCAATGAAGGAGAATCTCACAGATTTCCAGGGCACCATGTTGAATGCAGGGAATGACTACAAAGGCTTTGTTTGTCCCATCACAAGAGTAAATTCTAGTATAAGACAATTAACAGTATCTCAGAAGTGAGAGTGCTTCCCTGGTGGCTCAGCTGTTAAAAAATCTGCCTGCAATGCAGGAGACCCGGTTCGATCCCTAGGTTGGGAAGATCTGCTGGAGAAGGGAACAGCTACCTAATCCAGTATTCTGGCCTGGAGAATTCCATGGACTCATGGGGTTGCAAAGAGTTGGACACGATGGAGTGACTTGCACTTTTCAGAAGTGAGAACAGAGTATCTATTTTCCAGAAATAAATGTAAACAGAAGCACAGAAACCAAGTTCTCCAAATCATGATGGTAAGAAAAAAGAACCAAACGCAGATACTGTGGGAAAGGAGATCAAACAGAATTCACTTCCTTATGTTAGAAAAATTAAAAGATATAATGCAAGCTACTGATTTCTTCTTGACAAAGAAGACTGAAAGAGCAAAACAATTATACAAACATCATGTATTAAAGAGAAAAAGATAGATTCTTCTCCTGGAAGAGCCTTTCCCTTCTATCCAGGTATGGCTTTATGCTTTCATACCAGAAACATTATAAGAGGAATGACTATACTCTACTTATTGAAGATAAGTCCTTAGTATTGAATTCCTTGGTGTTTAACATCCTTCTGTCTATCCTCTAACCAGTTCCTGATTATTTTTCCTCCCCATGCAAAGCAGCCCTTAAACTAGGGTGATGATGGTAAACTAAGACATCATCCTGACTACCAGTTACATATTGTTTTCTTCTGGAGTAGGAACGGTCATTTAGTTCTTTCAAAACATTCCTTCAGTTCACTCACATCCATTCAGACATTCTTTTATTCATCTACTGCCAATTCTACTAGATGTTGTACAAAGAATTAAAAACATTTCCATTTTTATGCCATCAAATCACAGAAGTACTTGATTTAGGAAATGGAATTATCTGAGTTGACTTAGTGTTATTTTCTCAACTTCCTAAAAAACACAGAGGATCATTTCTCTATGGACCTGATATTTTGTGATGGCAGCATATGGTGATCTGAAGGACATTAAGGCCCATGAATCTCTTTGCAAAATATTACTGAAATGAAAATTAATGTGTAGCCTTTCCTGAGAACTCTTCCATAGTTGAATGCAGCTGCATGAGATTAATTTGCAAGGATGAGATTCATTTGTAAGGAGAAATTTCATTTATATGTTTTTTTACTTCATTAAGCAAAAATATTGAAAAACAGCCAGCTATAGCTAAAGAAAAGGAACACAAAAGAAAAATTACTACTCACTGTGTTTCAAAATGTATTTGGAAAAAAAAAATGTATTTGGAAGTAGAAGATTTACATGAAATCTCAACACCACTGCTATCATAATCAACACCACCAAAACACACAAACAAGGACAAAACAGAAAAAAATAAAAATCAAAAATTAAAACCAACACACACATACAATTTGCAAAAATGGTTTTTAAAATATTCATTTTCATAAGAAAAGAAAAGGAAGGAAGGAAGGGAGACAGGGAGGAAGGAAGGGAAAGAAAACTATTTTGGTTTATTCCAAATAGAATAGGAATTGAACTAAGGATATTTCAAAGACCACTACTTCATTTGCAAAGGCATATTTATATTTCTATAAAATTTAACCAACAAACAGTAGACTTATAAATACAGTATATGATTTCTTACCCAGAATGTCAACATATTTCTAAATTCAAAATAGAATTTTCATTATTTTTATGCAAAAATTCCTTCCTGGCATCTAGACATTCTCTTTTTTTAATGTTGCTTTAAAAAACTTTTTCAGAGATTAGCTATAACAGAAATCATGAATTTATACACAGCAACTTTCCTAGAAAAAAAATGTGAGCTCTTTGAGAGATAGGGCTAAGCATTAATGAAGCTCTTTGTCCACTTTTTCTTTATTTAGGCAACTATTTAAGATTAGTTAATTTGTTAATTAGATGGACAGGGAAGCCTGGCGTCCTGCAGTCCACAGGGTCGCAAAGAGTCAGACACAACTGAGCGGCTGAACTGAACTGAATTAAGATTTGAAAGTTGTCATTTGACTCATATCTATCACATTTATGAAAATTAATATCTTCTTTTCCATTTTCCTCTTCTTTATCCTACATTTATTTGCAGTTCCAAAATTCCTAATTAGCTAGACCATATTTACCTACTATTATTCTATCCTTTTTCATATCTTTAAGTCTTAGATCTACAATTAAATATTTCAATGTTTACCATCTATCTTTTTGTCAAAGTTTAATAACCACTAAATTGGAAAAAGCTCAGGCCCTAGTGAGTATAGAATTCTCTAAGTTCTTTTAAGTTTAATACTATTTTTTAATAACCTTGACATGGGAAAGACAGCTTGGTTCACACAGTCTTTCCTTTGAATTTTTTGAAAACAAGAGTTTCATTGTTATTGTATTGAAAATTGTTGTGTAGAATTCTGATGCCAACAAGTTTTTCTTTCTTTTGGAAAGAACTGGGTCTTTTCACTTGGAAACCCAGAGGACTTTTAAAACACATCTGTAAAGCCTAAATGTTTCTCTATGGTGTATTTAACAGTTAATGAAATGTGCCCTTTCAATATATAACTGAATATATTTATTTCTGAAAAACTCTTTTAAGTTAAGCCTTTTTTTTTCTTTCTGTTCCCATGTTTGAGTTCTCTTCTTTAAGGATTCCAACTTTAATAAATCTGTATCTTCTTACATAAGTATATCTATCATGTTTTTCTCTAATTATTTTTAGTTCTTCACTTTGTTTTTGCCTGTTTTGGCTCTCTCATTGCTTCATCAAGTTCATTTGTTAAAAAAATGCCTGTGAGAATCCATTCTTCCTTTGGTACTTTTCAGTTGAATCATTATTACTGAGGTCTTTTTTCTCTTTCTCTTTCATTTCTGATCTACTCAACTCTCATTTCACATCCTTTTATATTTTCTCCATTTATATTTTTGAGAGTCACTCATTCAAAACTTATGTTTTCACATCTGGAAGTGGTTTTTAAAAGACATTTAATTAACTTTTTGATGTTTTGTATCAGTTTTCCTCTGATTCTTGGTTGTTCTTTTGCGTGAGAGTTTGAGGGGGAGAATTTTCAGCAGTTGAATTTTTTTGATACTCAATATCTTTCTTCTTTTTACAATCTACTGATTGATATAAATGTTGTCAATAATTTTCTGTTCATTTTGAAATAACTTTTTTTTCCTAAGCAAACAATAGCTGGGGAGAGACAAAAGAGAACTTTGGGGTTTTACACATGTCTATGTTCATGAATAGGGTGTTGTACAGTTAAAGTGAAAAGAAATTTCTTTATTGAGGGTTATCTGTTAATACAGTAGGGTTCTTTCTGAAATAGTGATACACTTTTGTTTCTGTAGGTTTTTTTCTTAAATTCAACTCTTTGATTCCTTTTTCCTGTTAAGTACAGAGCCTCCAAGGAATGTTCCACAACCTTCTAATATGCTCAGAAATGGTTTCTTCCTAAGAGTCTTACATTTATTTCTACATAATTTCAAGTATCTTTCTTTCTCCTCACCTACTCTTAGAACTGTTCTCAGAATTTCCTTGGACTTGTTTGCAGTCTCTCACTTTGTGGGAATTATTTGATCTATGGTCAGCCACTGCTTGGCCTTCACTGCCTCTATCTTGGTTCACAGTCTCTGTCTGTCTCCCTGATTCAGTGTGAGAGCCAACTCTGCTATTGATAGGAATTTATTTCCTTACCCTCCGGTAATTTCAAGCTTCTTGTACTTCCTGAATATTAGTTACATCAGAGATTTCTTTTGTGTGGGTACTTATGTTGCTTACAATCTACATTGGTTTTGGAAGATGTTTTGGAGATTTGGATTTAGAAATCTGTTATCCTATGGAAATTATTATCCTATGGAAATTTTGGATGAACAATTATAGAGGCAATATTGTGTAAGGAAGTGATATTTTAAGATTCCAGAATAAGCCATTTCAAGATTTAATTAAGAGATGTCCAACTAGAGAAAAAAAAAGTAGTCACAAATAAACTGAGTAAGAATATGCTAAGAAACTAAGAATAAGCAGGAACCAATGTGACTAGAAGAGGGGATATAAATGGAGAGTGGTAGGGATGAGGTTGAAGAGCTAACTAGGAGCCTTGCTATCCATAACTGTGGATTTATCTATTCTGGATATTTCATATAAACAGAATCATACAACACGTGGCCTTTTGTGATGGCTTCTTTTGCTTGGCATAATGCTTTCCAGGATCACTGATGTTGTAGCATGAATCAGCACTTCGTTTTTAATGATTGAATAATAATCTATTGCATGTACATACCATGATTTGCTAATCATTCATCTGTTGATGGACATTTGAGTTCCTTTCCTTTTTGGTTATTGAGATTCATGCTGCTATGAATATGCACATACAAGTATTTGAATACATGTTTTGAATTCTATTTGGTGTAAGAATTTTCTTTTTACTTGAATGTGATGAGAAGGTATTTGAAGGTTTTGATAAAGGAGGTATAAACTAATTTGCATTTTTAAAAGTTCATGTTTGCTATGGCTAAAAAAGACAAAAGATGGAAAGTAATAGGTAGGGGGTTTGGGCATAATATAAGGGAGATACCACGGACTTCAACTAGGACAGTAGCAAGAATCACGGTGAAAAGTGAGACAACTGGACAGAGAATTGGACAGAACTGTTTTGAAGATAGCATCAACAACATTTACTGATTAAGTGACTGAGAATATAAGAAAAATTATCTTTCAAGAATGACCCTTAAGGTTAAGGATTAAGCATTTTGATGAATGATGTAATTTATTGGTGTTAAAAATTATTTTAAACGTAGGAAAGGAACATGTTTGTAAAGGAAAATAAACAGTTCTTGTTTTGGAAATATTGAGTTTGGAATTCTTGTTAGCCATTCCCTTGAAGTCAGACAACAAAGAAGACAGTCTAGGGCACAGCAAAGACACTGTAGTAAATTTACAAATTTGGAAGCCATGAAATAGATAGTATCACATGCAATTAGTGAAGAGAAGAGACAAACTCCTCAAACACTGGCCTACTAAATCCTTTAGAGGTCTGACAGAGACAGAGGTGAAAGAGCCTTGAGGAAGGCAGAAAGTTAAAAAAAAAAAAAAAAAGGTATTGAAACTGGAAGCAAAATAGAAAAATACTTTCAAAACTAAGCAACAAATTCATTGGGTCAAATTATAATGTCATGTGGGGACAGGGAATTGACTACTGAATTGTCACAGTGGTGATTAATAGCAATCCTGGTAACAGAAATTTCAGTGGATAGGAGAAGATTGAAAAGAGAAAAGCAAATGGTGGAGAGTGTGAGTTTGGACAGCTTACTTGGCAGCTTTGCTCTAAAGAGCAGAAGACAGAAGAGAACACATGGTATTTAAAGAGGTGAGAGCGTCTTATGTGGTAGAAGAGGTAGTCCAGCATGTTTGCCTCCTGCTAGGAAGGAGGGCATAGAAAGGGAGAAACTTAGGATTCCCAAGTGTTTGCATATCCACATACTTGCTGGTGGGGGGGTGGAGGACAGCGGAGCAGTGTGTGAAGAGATCAAAGTGGCCTTAAGTAAGCATGAAAACAGTTCAAATTCTGACCCAGAAGTTGAACAGACTGTGCGAGTTCTCATGTAGCTAGGGTAGCAGTGTGAGTGATGAGAAAGTGAGGTACCCTCTACGAATTGCTTCTATTTCCAAACAAAGAATTCTAAGAAACTATAGTATCATTCTCTCATGGGGATACAGATGCACTTGTGATCTGAGGTCACAAACCTAAAGAAAAAGAGACTTTTTTTTTTTTGCCATCTATGAAAGAATGCAGTTTATTTTCATTTTTTTAAATACAGGTCCATAATTCTTTATCAGCAATCCCTGAAAGTGCTATATCTAAATATTCAGAATATTTAGTGGTTTAGAAAGGCAATATTGTGCATATAACATTATCTTATAAAAAATTACAAGATGGTGAAGAAATAGGACGGGGAGACCACTTTCTCCCTCACAGATTCATTGAAAGATCATTAATGTTGAACAAATTCCACAAAACAACTTCTGAACGCCAGCAGAGGACACCAGCCACCCAGAAAGGCAGCCCATTCTCTTTGAAAGGACATAGGACAAAATATAAAAGACAAAAAGAGACACAAAATAGCTAGGGATGGAGACCTGTCCGGGGGAGGGAGTCGTAAAGGAGGAGAAGTTTCTAAACAGCAGGAAACCCTCTCATCGGCCAGTCTGTGGGGAGTTTTGGAATCTCAGAGGGCAACATAATGGGAAAAAAAAACCCCACAGATTATGAGCCTAACTGCAACTCCCAACGGAGAATTAGCCCAGATGCTTGCGTCTGCCAGCAGCGAGCAGGGGCTGAACAGGAAGACATGGGCTGCATGCTTAGGATAAAGACTGGGCTTGAATGCCATTAGGACAATCTGAGGGAGCTAATGTGAAATAGGAACACAAACTGTGGGATAGCCAGAGAGAGAAAAAGAGAGAGAGAGAGAGAGAGAGAACTTTTGTACGAAAAGCTATAAGGCACAACCTGGCTTGTTCACTGGGCAAAGGACTGAGCAAATACCAGAGGAGAGCTAGCCAGCTGCGAACAAGCCCCTCCCCTTGCTGGAGGCAGAGAGGCAGACGGGCAACAGCCAGAGCCGGAAGGCGAGGGGCGATCTCGGCCCCAGAGATGGCAGCCTCCACCAAACTGTTAGCAGGCTCCCAGTTGCTAAACAAGTCCTCCCCTTGAGGACTCCCCTCTTCTCCTCCTGGTCACCTCTATCCCCCTCTTCCCTCTTCTCTTCTCCATGTAATTCTGTGAACCTCTGTGGGTGTCCCTCACTGTGGAGAATCTTTTCATCATTAACCTAGATGTTTTATCATCAGTGCTGTGTGGATGGAGAAGTCTTGAGGCTACTGTAAGAATAAGACTGAAAGCCTGAGGGAGGAGGCTTAAATCCAAAACTTGAGAACACCAGAAAACTCCTGACTCCAGGGAACATTAATCTACAAGAGCTCAACCAAAAGCCTCCATACCTACACTGAAACCAAGCTCCACCCAAGAGCCAACAAGTTTCAGAGCAAGACATACCAAGCCAATTCTCCAATGCAGGAACATAACCCTGAGAATTAAAATACAGGTGGCCAAAAGTCACACCAAACCCACAGACATCTCAAAACTCACTACTGGACACTTCATTGCACTCCAGAGAGAAGAGATCCAGCTCCACCTACCAGAACACCGATGCAAGCTTCCCTAACCAGGAAACCCTGACAAGCCATTTGTCCAACTCCACCCACAGGGAGCAATCCCACAATAAAGAGGAACAACAAACTTACAGTATACAGAAAGGCCACCCCAAACACAGCAATCTAAACAAGATGAAAAGGCAGAGAAATGTTCAGCAGGTAAAGGAACATGATAAATGCCCAGCAAACCAAAGAGGAGGAGATAGGGAGTCTACCTGAAAAATAATTCAGAATAATGATAGTAAAAGTGATCCAAAATCTTGAAAACAAAATGGAGTTACAGATAAATAGTCTGGAGACACGAATTGAGAAGATGCAAGGAAAGTTTAACAAGGACCTAGAAGAAATTAAAAAAAGTCAATCAATAATGAATAACACAATAACTGAGACCAAACCACTCTGGAGGGAACCAACAGTAGAATAACTGAGGCATGAGATAGGATAAGTGAGGTGGAAGATAGAATGGTGGAAATAAATGAAGGAGAGAGGAAAAAGGAATTAAAAGAAATGAGGACAACCTCAGAGACTTCTGGGACAATGTCAAATGTCCAAACATTCAAATCATAGGAGTCCAAAAAAAAAAAACAAAACAAAACAAAAAGAAAGGCCATGAGAAAATACTTGAGGAGATAATAGTTGAAAAGTTACCTAAAATGGGGAAGGAAATAGCCACCCAAGTCCAAGAAACTCAGAGAGTCCCAAAGAGGATAAACCCAAGGCAAAACACCCCAAGACACATATTAATCAAATTAATGAAGATCAAACATAAAGAACAAATATTAAAAGCAGCAAGGGAAAAACAACAAATAACACACAAGGGGATTCTCATAAGGATAACAGCTGATCTTTCAATAGAAACTCTTCAAGCCAGAAGGGAATGGCACAACATACTTAAAGTGATGAAAGAGAAAAACCTACAATTCAGATTACTGTACCCAGCAAGGATCTCATTCAGATATGAAGGCAAAATCAAAAGCTTTACAGACAAGTGAAAGCTGAGAGAATTCAGCACCACCAAACCAGTTCTTCAGCAAATGCTAAAGGATCTTCTCTAGACAGGAAACACAGGAAAGTTTTATAAACTTGAACCCAAAACAACAAAATAAATGGCAATGGGATCATACTTATCAATAATTACCTTAAATGTAAGTGGGTTGAATGCCCCAGTCAAAAGACAAAGACTGGCTGAATGGATACAAAAACAAGACCCTTATATATACTGTCTACAAGAGACCCACCTCAAAACAAGGGACACATGCAGACTGAAAGTGAAAAGCTGGAAAAAGATATTTCACACAAATGGAAACCAAAGGAAAGCAGGCGTAGCAGTACTCATAGCAGATAAAATAGACTTTGAAATAAAGGCTGTGAAAAGAGACAAAGAATGTCACTACATAATGGTCAAAGGATCAATCCAAAAAGAAGATATAACAACTGTAAATATATATGCACCCAACATAGGAGCACTGCAATATATAAGGCAAATGCTAACAAGCATGAAACGGGAAATTAATAGTAACACAATAATAGTGGGAGACTTTAATACCCCACTTACACCTATGGATAGATCAGCTAAACAGAAAATTAGCAAGAAAACACAAACTTTAAATAATACAATGGACCAGTTAAACCTAATTTATATTTATAGGGCATTTCATCCCAAAACAATGAATTTCACTTTTTTCTCAGTGCACACAGAACCTTCTCCAGGATAGATCACATCCTGGGCCATAGATCTAGTCTTGGTAAATTCAAAAAAATTGTAATCATTTCAAGCATCTTTTCTGAACACAATGTGGTAAAATTAGATGTGAACTACAGGAAAAAATAAACAACATTAAAAATACTAACATATGGAGGCTAAACAACATGCTTCTGAATAACCAACAAATCACAAAAGAAATAAAAAAAGAAATCAAAATATGCATATAAATGAATGAAAATGAAAACACAAGAACCCAAAACTTATGGGATTCCGTAAAAGCAGTGCGAAAGGAAAGGTTCATAGCAATACAAGCTTACCTCAAGAAACAGGAGAAAAATCAAATAAATAACCTAACTCTACACCTAAAGCAACTAGAAAAAGAAGAAATGAAGAACCCCAGGTTTAGTAGAAGGAAAGAAATCAGAAAAATTCGGTCATAAATAAATGAAAAAGAAACAAAGGAGACCATAGCAAAAATCAACAAAGCTAAAAACTGATTCTTTGAGGAGATAAATAAAATAGACAAACTATTAGCCAGACTCATCAAGGAAAAAGGGGAGAAGAACCAATTCAACAAAATTAGAAATGGAAATGGAGAAATCATAACAGACAGCACAGAAATACAAAGGATCATAAGAGAATGCTATCAGCAACGATATGCCAATAAAATGGGCAACTTGGGAGATATGGACAAGGTCTTAGAAAAGTATAACTTTCCAAAACTGAACCAGGAAGAAATAGAAAATCTTAACAGACACTCTTACCCTGTTGGTGGGAATGTAAACTAGGACAAGTACAGCCGCTATGGAGAACAGTGTGGAGATTCCTAAAAAACTGGGAATAGAACTGCCATACAACCCAGCAATCCCACTGCTGGGCATACACACCGAGGAAACCAGAATTGAAAGAGACACGTGCACCCCAGTGTTTATCACAGCACTGTTTACAATAGCGAGGACATGGAAGCAACCTAGATGTTCATCAGCAGACGAATGGATAAGAAAGTTGTGGTACTTATACACAATGGAATATTACTCAGCTATTAAAAAGAATGTATTTGAATCAGTTCTAATGAGGTGGGTGAAACTGGAGCCTATTATACAGAGTGAAGTAAGTCAGAAAGGAAAACACCAGTACAGTATATTAACGCATATATATGGAATTTAGAAAGATGTTAACGATGACTCTATATGTGAGACAGTAAAAGAGACACAGATGTAAATAACAGACTTTTGGACTTGGTTGGAAAAGGTGAGGGTGGGATGATTTGAGAGAATAGCATTGAAACATGTATATTATCATATGTGAAATAGATTGCCAGTCCAGGTTCAATGCATGAGACAGGGTGCTCAGGGCTGGTGCACTGGGAAGACCCTGAGGGATGGGATGGGGAGGGAGATGGGAGAAGGTTTCAGGATAGGGAACACAGGTACACCCATGGCTGATTCATGTGAATGTATGGCAAAAAGCACCACACTATTTTAAATTAATTAGCCTCCAAGAAAAATAAATAAACTAATTAAAAAATTACCATGAGTTTTTTCAACAGAATGCAAAAATGAAGCATATTCATATTTCTATAGCAAAGGTGTCAATAGCAACAAAATATGTGATGAAAAGGCATAAGAAAAAACAAACAAAAAAGACACTTCATCATTGACATTTAGTTTTCATTCTGAATGGTTCCAAGTAAGGTAATAATTATCTTTAAGTTTTTAGAGCTTTTCAGATTTTGTAATTATAAAAAGCCTGGCAAAATTAAACTTATAGCATTTCTTTCATTCACTAGTTTCTGAAGATATCAATTGAGACTCCAAGTACAAAAAATATCTATGGTTAACTTTATAGTTATGGAAATATCACACACTAAATTGGAGATTACTGATGTATATTAGCATAAGTGCTTTGAGAAGACACAACTATTTATTCTTAAAAATGCTTTTCCAAGTTATTTTGTTTCTCTTAGCACTACTATAAACCATGTCCAGATATATTTTTCCACACATAAATGTTGACAAGCATGATGATACTGGTCAAAACAGGGAAGAGAGATTAGACAAAAGGGTGATTTCACAAATGAATGCAAGATTTCCCCATATAAAATGATTTTAGTAACTGTGTGACCAGAGCCATGGAAACTGAATGTATAAAACCTAATCATACTTTGTATATTTCTTAAATTTAGCCTAGTTCAGTTAGTTCAGTCGCTCAGTCGTGTCTGACTCTTTGCGACCCCATGGAGAGCAGCATGCCAGGCTTCCCTGTCCATCATCAACTGTAGGAGCTTGCTCAAACTCATGTCCATAGATGATGATATCCAACCATCGTATCCCCTGTTGTCTCCTTTTCCTCCTGCCTTCAATCTTTCCCAGCATCAGGGTCTTTTCCAATGAGTCAGTTCTTCCATTCAGGTGGCTGAAGTATTGGAGTTTCAGTTTCAACATCAGTCCTTCCAATGAATATTCAGGACTGATTTCCTTTAGGATGGACTAGTTGGATTTTCTTGCTGTCCAAGGGACTCTCAAGAGTCTTCTCCAACACCACAGTTCAAAAGCATCAATTCTTTGGTGCTCAGCTTTCTTTGTAGTCCAACTCTCACATCCATACATGACTACTGGAAAAACCATAGCCTTGACTAGACGGACCTTTGTTGGCAAAGTAATGTCTCTGCTTTTTAACATGCTGTCCAGGTTGGTCATAACTTTCCTGCTAAGGAGTGTCTTTCAATTTCATGGCTGCAATCACCATCTGCAGTGATTCTGGAGCCTGCAAAATAAAGTCTGTCACTGTTTTCATTGTTTCCCCATCAATTTGCCATGAAATGATGGGACTGGATGCTATGACCTTCGTTTTCTGAATGTTGAGCTTTAAGCCAACTTTTTCACTCTCCTCTTTCACTTTCATCAAGAAGCTCTTTAGTTCTTCTTTGCCTTCTGCCATAAGGGTGCTGTCATCTCTGTATCGGAGGTTATTAATATTTCTCCCAGAAATCTTGATTCCATCTTGTGCTTCAACTAGCCTGGCATTTTGCATGATGTGCTTTGCATATAAGTTAAAGAAGCAGGGTGACAATATACAGCCTTGATGTATCCTTTCCCGATTTGGAACCAGCCTGTTTTTCCATATCCAGTTCTACCTGTTGTTTCTTGACCTGCATACAGATTTCTCAGGAGGCAGGTCAGGTGGTCTGCTATTCCCATCTCTAAGACTTTTCCACATTTTTTTTTGATCCACACAGTCAAAGGCTTTGGCGCAGTCAATAAAGCAGAAGTAGATGTTTTTCTGGAACGCTTTTGCTTTTTCAGTGATCCAACAGATGTTGGCAATTTGATCCCTGGTTCCTCTGCCCTTTCTAAATCCAGGTTGAACATCTGGAATTTCATGGTTAACAATAGCCTGGCTTGGATAATTTAATAAATTTAAGTCTGCCTTGGAGAAATAAATTTAGATAGAAGTAGGCAAAAAAGAGAACTCAGTGAGATCATTTGTGTTAGACTGCTATTTAGTTATATAATACCATACTACATTAAAGACATTTAAAGGTTGAAAAGATTATGGGTCTCTGAGTAATGGTTGAAAACATTAATGAATTAATTTGGGAACTCAGAAGTATTACTCTTTTTGAAAGAATTATCTTGTAAAGTGTTCACTTTAGTTGAGCATTAAAAACAATGAACACAAATATATAGCGATGATTCTAATGATTGTTGATTTGTATCTTTTTGATAGGCTGTCCCATTTTCTCCCAAAGATATCTAGTTTCTATTCCCTGAAACCTGAGAATGTGATATGACCAAAGGGACTTTAGAAATGTGATTAAACTAAGCTGCTTGAAATGGAGAGATTATCTTGAATAATCTCCACCTGCTTAACAGGACATTTTCACTTTTGACCAAATTTACTTTATTACTTTACTTCATAGATTTTTTGAGTAAATTTACTGACCAAGCACACACTGGAACATGGCAGAGTCTCAAAAATTTTCCTCTTTTCTTCATTATGTCTTTCATTCATTTGGAGACTTGATGATCTTTCTCAAATACTTTGAGTGCTTAATAAATCTAGTTCCCAAATTACCAACTAAATTCAGGAAACTTCAAATGTTTTTATGCAATTTCAACAACTGACATGTTCACTATTAAGCAAAGGCTTTTAATATCCTATTTATTCATATAGGTGCTACTCAGAAGATAGTACAACTCTGCTACCTACATGGCAATTCATTTTAAATATGAATATAATCTATATTTCTTTAGCTCTATTGCATCTTTTGGTTCCCCTTCACTTGCTCTACCATATGCTCCTACTATCAGTCATTATGGGAAAGGAGAGCTTGTGTTTAAACAAGGTATATTGTGATTCTATTTTATGAAAGAATAAAGGCAATACACTTATATGTTTAACCCATGAAATATTTATTTTTTAGTACAACTTTTGTCTTGGCCACACAGTCTCATGAGTCAATTTTAACTTAGAGTTAAAGAGCATTCTGAATATTAGAGGCAAAAAGTTGTGAACGTTTTGTAATATTAAACACCTACTTGCTAGCATAAAATTATTAAGCCAAAGTAAATATGTCTTTATCCTGTGCTAAGTGTTTAAATACTAGTAAAACTATTTTGGTCCTGCATTTTCAAGTTTGATTAAATATTTGATTTACGAAAATTAAAAGCTAGTTGGCAATATTTATCATTGCTCAATAAGAGATGAAACATATATATATATATATATATATATATATATATATATGTATATGTTACAGGCTAATAAATCTAAAATTTAATTTTATCTATTATATAGCTAAAAGTTTATTCTTCTGTACTAAAGAACTGTGTTAAAGAACATCTTAATAAATTTTTTTTTCTAAGCTACTTTGAGCCAAAGGATAATACCTGTATTTGATCACATCAGAGTTAATTAGACTGTATATATTTTTCATTAAGCTAGAGTTTTCTCTCTCCTGGGAAAATGAAAGCTCTATCAGAATCTTCATCCTACAGTTTAACTCATAGTATTAAATAATCCTCAGCCAAGTTTTAAACTTTTTTTGAAAATCTGGTATCAGAAGTTTTTAAAAAGGAGTTCCTATGTGAAGATGTATTCAAAACCTTGACTAACAAAGCCTCCAGCCACAAAGGAAACAAGTTACTGTCATTCATTCATGTATCATCTCCTGAAGTAAGACAGAGTTTCTGAATCCTAATAGTTTTAACAGCCCTTCTAACTTTGAGAATTTTTCTAATACAACTACCCATTAAAATTCCAAATGGAAATCCATTTTTTAGAGCCTAAGGAGACAAAGATTTTGAAGTCTCAACAAAATTGTTACATTTAACTAAAGCACTCACATGGCAATGGAAGCATGGTTCCTTTTATTGTCCATCCCTTGGACAGCAAGGAGATCCAACCAGTCCATCCTAAAAGAAATCAATCCTGAATGTTCATTGGAAGGACTGATGCTGAAGCTGAAACTCCAATATGCTGGCCACCTGATGTGAAGAACTGACTCTCTGGAAAAGACTCTGGGAAAGATAGAAGGCGGAAGGAGAAGGGGATGACAGAGGATGAGATGGTTGGATGGCATCAATGCACTCAATCAATGCACATGATTTGAGTAAGCTCCAGGAGTTGGTGATGGACAGGGAAGCCTGGCATGCTGCAGTCCATGGGGTTGCAGAGTGTCGTACATGACTGAGCGACTGAACTGAAGAGTTATTTTTCAGGAAACCAGGGTAAATATTGTTTGATCCATAAACTATAGGAAAATTATTCCAGATTAATAAATTTAGTGTTTAACTGAGAAATATAAATGGAAATATAAAGTGTTAACATATCTTTGGAAAACAACTTAGCAGAATGTATCTGAGATCTAACAAGTTTATAGTCTTTATCTCATCAATATCATATGACACTATCTTGAAGAGGTCATAAACATCAAAAAAGAGTTGTAGTCAGATACACTCTCATCTCTGTTGTCTACAACCGTAAAAGGGAGACATGATTCAAAAGTCTAAGGTAAAGAAAGATTTATAAACTTCTTTTACATTGACACTACAAAATATTATTGTTACAAAAATACAACTGAAAAATTATGCAGTATCACAAAAAATAGTAATAAATTAAGATTTTAAAATATGGAAACTTTAGAATATATCCTATCATTCCCACACTAAACTCAATGTTATTTTAGTATATTGTTTTTTATTTCTCTCTTCCTAGTAGGGTGACCAATGATCCTAGTTTGCTAGAGACTATCAGAAGATAGTGAAGGACAGGGAAGCCTGGTGTGCTGCAATTCATGGGGTCACAAAGAGTCAGACATGACTTAGTTATTGAGCAACAACATCAGGTTTCCCAGCATTTGAGATCTTCATTGATGAAGACAGGAAGATTCCAGGTAAACTGGAATTTTCAGTCACCCTACTTTGTAGGAACTTGAGAAATATTTGACAATAAATGAAGACCATTTTGTAAACATGGTGAAATTAAAATATCATACATGATTTGTTGCATAGAAATATGCATAAGAGTAATATACACAAACCTTGAAAGCTTGAAAGAGGTTGTGTTAAAAATAAGGAAGCTGTTTTTACTCTTTTTCTATTTTCTATATACTGAAAAATTACACAATGAACTTTCATTTCATATGGGAAAAAATACATTAAAAAGAAACTGGAATTTCGAGCAAGAATTAAGACACAAATAATTGATCAGCTAAGCAACTTGTTACAAAGAACAATTAAAATAAGGATGTCAAGCTATATTATGATTTTCTTTAAATCATTACCATATAATGGTCTGAAAATTAAATTCTAAGAGGGAAGTTTTAAATCTAGGACTGCTCTACAATAAAATGACTGTGATTACAATTAAAACTGATATAAAATAATTAGCTATTTTTTAAAAACATGTTATTTTTTGATATAAATACAATGCACATAAATATTTTCCAAGATGAGTTCATAAATTGTCAGAAGAAAAAAATTATCTCAAGAGTGGGGGAAATAGGATAAAAAGGTTTAAGCTTTCAGTTATGACATTGTCTGAAGATCTAAGTTCAACATGTTGCCTATAGTTGATAAAGCTCTATTATTATTAACTTAAATGTTCTCCCAGCCCCCCAAGAAGATAAATATCTGAGGTAATGGATGTGTTGACTAACTCAATGATGGGAATTCTCTCACAATGTATACCTACATCAAATCACCATGACATACACTTTAAGTATCTTACAGTTTTATTTACCAATTACACTCAATAAATTTAAATTTTAAAAGAAATCAATTCATACATTGACTCTTAATCATTTTAATATTACTGAGTATATGTTGTTATATATATCTTAATAAATATAAATCTGTAAATAATTTAAACTTATTTTAACAATAATACTGAAAATGTTTGCTAGAAACATGGCAAGGAAAATTAAATTTCTCTCTCCTGAATTTTTCATCACACATATTTCATACTACATTGCAATTAACTTAAACTGTGCACATGTGGAAACCTAACTTTCTTAATGCAAAGACCCTCTGGTCCCAGTGGTCTCAATTAAATTTCAAAGCACTCATGCTTTAATTTGAAAAGCAAGGGAAATACAGAAATAACATGTTCAGATTTTTCTACTTCACTATGATATAGAGAATATGGCTCTTTTTCCCATAAAATGGATGAAAACAGTTCAAAATACAATTAGGCAATATTGTTTACCAATGACATAAAATCAAGGCATGACTGTTATAATTACTAAGTGTTTTAATGCAACAAATCATCCTAGATAATTGATTTCAAGAAATTAAAAAATAACTTCAAGTGTTACACAACTCCATTAATTTCAAGGGAGTAAGCGAGTAAGCGCTAGAGTATTAGACTATGGTATGATCTGTCAGTCCAAAGAATCCACCTAACTATAGGGGTAGATTCAAGATGCGACTCAAGTTGATCTAATTTTTTCTAAATATATGAACTTGAGGGCAGGTAAAGCCATCAGGACAAAGGAAGGGAGGTCTAGTGATATGGTTTCACAAATGTTTCCTAGAGATTACCATACTAGGTGAGCAATAAATAATTCCATTATTTTCTTTCTCTCTCTTTTTTTTTTTTTTTTTTTGAGCCAAAGTTAGATTTCCTGATCTTTGTCAACAGTATTAACTGCTCTGCTAATATCACATGACTAGTAAGTTACAGAGCTGAAATTTTGAACACATGTCTTTTGATTTTGGAGCCTGTAAGATTATTTCAAACCCATAATGTTATGGGAAAAGAAACTGACAGCCAGAGTGATAAAATATTTCCCCAAACCATGGAGCCTTCAAAGAGAGGTTAGACCACTGCCTTCATTCTGACAGCAGAATCACAATTCATAATCTCTCCAACTTCCTTCAGCCACCTGAGGTTTAAAAATGTGTTACATATAACAACTTCTCCCATAAAGCTGTTTCTTCTCAACAATATCAGGATAAAATAATATGTCTCTTTGCTTTTTATGAGTTAATACTTTATAATTGTAAGGATCTCTTCACTAAGGTTGAGGACCTCACTGGAAGCCCCTACTAACTCCCAACCCATCACAAATAATTCTGTCATAGGGTTACACAGTCATAGGGAGAGTCTTAGGATCAGAGCCCAGATCTTACTCTTCTGACAATACCAAACTTTCATCTAACACATAGATTTTTTTTTTTTTAACACATAGATTTTTATTAACCCCCTCACTTGGGGGATAATCATTCTTAACACACACACTCTTTAACTGCATTGATCCACAATGGTTTTCCTGTGATACTGTTAAGTCTAAATGTTGCTACACAACTCCTGCTGTGTAATACAGCACATCCCATTATTTAAGGCATTGCATCTAAAAGAACATAGAAATATCATTTCAAAGGGATACAATATCAAACACAATGTGGGTAGTTTATAATTATCAAGACAGTAGTACTAGCTAAGATATGATGGATAAGTACGTTTTAAAACTTTCAGATTTTTAGCAGCATGACTCTCTGTTAAACAATTATCTGTTGTAAGATAATCCTCTGGAGAGAATAATCTCTTCACTGACTGTCTTTCTGGTAAGAATGCCAGAGACAGGAGCAGAAATTGTCAACTAGAGAAGGAAAATGCATTTGCTGCCAGCTTGACACTCATAGAGATGCGTTTAGACTTTCATATTGGCTGTATTACATTAGACCTACTCTGATGAGTGGACAAAAGTCATAATGGCCTCTTGTAAGTACATTATCATTTCTGGCCTTGAAAATATCTTGGAGAAAGGTAATTTACTAGATGGAATCAGAGTGATCTAAAAGAGTCTAGGACTTCCTGGCTTCTCATTTCCCATATCCAACTTGTAGGATGAGGACCTTTATTTCATCAATCTCCAGACAACTTAGAAAATGTACAATGCAGTGGAAATGCACACTGCAATGTAAGGTTAGCTTTCTTCTCTAGGTGCCAGAACCAGACTCAGATTTGAGCTTCATGGTTTTCTGTGATATTATGACATGATAGATTACATGAAAGAAATGACTGAATATATCTTTTAATAGCAAACATTGAAGTGAGATTAATGTTTCTGAGTGACAAAGTCAATGCTATTACAGTTTAATATAATTAAACTTTTAAGAACAATAAAGATGGCATTACTTAGAACATCAAAGATATCAGTGGACCATTAAGTTTTCTAAACCAAGAAATCTAACAGACAGAAGGTGTCAGAATCATTCATTATCCAGATATTTTTGCATATTGTAGTACTGTGCCCAGAAATCCAAAAGAGGAAAAAAAGCTAGATTTGTTCATATTATAGAAGTATCTTTGCATATTGTAGCATATAGCCGAATAATTTTCAGGTGATACAAAATGATACCAAATATCATATTCATTCAGAGTAACAAGCAATTTAATATATTAAATTTTACTAGTGTTACACATAACTGTACATTGTTATGCGCATGTGTGCTCAGGTGCTTCAGTCATTTCCAACTTTTTGTGACCCTGTAAACTATCGCCCACCAGGCTCTTCTCTCTTCATGGGATTCTCCAGGCAAGAATACTGGAGTGGGTTGCCATGCCCTCCTCCAGGGGATCTTCCTGACCCAGGGATCAAAACCAAGTCTCCTGCATCTCCTGCATTGCAGGCAGCTTCTTTATGGCTGAGCTACCAAGGAAGCCTGTATATTATTATACTATATAAATTTTGGTATTAAATAAATCTTGCTTACACAAGACCCTGCCTTATTACTTCTGTTAAAATCATTTCTCCAACTTTAAATAAATACATTTTAAATAAAATCAAAGTCTCTTTTTCTTGGAAGTCAGCTATTCTCACAATGATGTGGTCTGAATTTCAAAAAAATAAGTAAAAACACACATAGGTATTTTGTCTGTACACATATGAAAGGAGAGAGGTAGCAAAGGGAGACAGATAGGAGGAAGAGATTTCTCTCCCTATGAAGAAGAGTCAACAATTTTCTCACCTCTATTGATATAAAGAATTTGCTCACATTGGGCAGAACAAGAGCTCTCTGGTCCACAGAAGTGGTGCCCAGACCTGAGTGCTGAGATGCTATGCTTGGCTGCAATTCCTATGAGGAAACTATGGAGGAGGCAAAAGGCCATTCCAGGATTTTTCATTCCACCAGGGCCAGCTGTGTCTGGATAATGTTTTATGACTGTCTTTCTGGGAGAAAAAATGTGTTTGTGGCATGTGCCAATTTCTACGATGTAAAGACTCCCACCATGGCTGGCTGGCAGTGTGAACTCAGCAGCAGCAGAGTTGGGAGAATGTACTCCCAAGCCTTCATGCACTGCTTGCTCCAGCACACAGTTCCAGGGCCTCTTTGGTGGATTCTCACCGTAGAACTTGGCTGCATCCAGGGGACATACCAAAACGGCTTTGTTGGCACCAGTGTGAAAGATTATGTGCCATTTGGCCTTACAACACAGGCTTTAATCATCTTGAGTCATTAATCACTTTTGGGTCCCAGTCCCATATATTATACTTTTTGAAGATCAAATGAGAGCTGGCACTTCCAACAAAATATCAAAATTACTAATAATGATAATTTAAAATGTGAAACATAATTTGCATTTTTTAAGCATTATTATATAATAATAACATCACTGAATTTATAAAACAAAGTGGAATGTAAGATTAAAAATCTGTTTAGCTAGCTAGCTATACTTTCCTTCATGATTCATCACTGGCCAGGTTTCAGTTTGCTTTCTTTTCATTCTCTTTGTGTATCTACTCTAATTTCCATATTTTAAATGCAGTTCTAAATTGTTTTCCATGGTCTTTAAACTGAAAACAGTATGTCTTCAACTATATTCAAGTTTTAAGTACAAACTCATCGTATCCTCAGGCATTAGAGAAAGAGCAGAGATCTCCTTCTACCAGCCCCTAAAGTTACATGCTGATTGGACAATCAAATCAGTTAAATTCCCTAATGTTTATAGCTTAAAGATCCTCAGTGGGGCTACCTTGGGAAAATTAGGAGTGTATCTTCCTTTTGAAACAAGAAAACCTACATTTACCTCACAACGTACTTAAATCATAACAAAAATATGATTGCAAGTTCTTGTATATTTTAGAAACTACTTTATATCCAGGATCTAGCAGAAAGTCTACCTAGCTTACAGTGGATGGCCAACAAATATTTGTTGATTAAATGAATTAATTCTGGGTTCTATGGTCTTTGGGGTTGTCAAAATTTCACAGAACAATCAATGAACTGAGACGCATGGGCAAACAATAAGACAGTCATTTTCAGAAAAGCCTAATCATTCTTTTCCAAATTGCCAAAGTGAAGAATGTACTCTAGAGATTATATATGATTCAGGTTGAAATGGGATATTTGAGAAGCATTTTTCTCAATCTAGAAGAGCTTCAGGAGAAATGTGGGGCCAGAGATGGAGCTCAATGGTGACTTTAACTGATATTGGGTAAGAAAAAATAAAGACACGGACATCACTTCATAATATTAAGAATACATAGGCGGTGGGGTAAATAGGGAGACTGGGACTGAGAGACATACACTGCTGTGTATAGAACAGATGACTGAGAACCTACCGTGAGCACAAGGGGAGAGAAGGCACAGTCTGCCTGTGGGACATGTATTAGATTAACCTTAAAAATGCACTCCAATATACATTGTGTGGGTACTTCGTTACTAATTCAAGTCCAGCTCTTTGTGACCCCATGGACAATAGCCTACCAGGCTGCTCAGGGTGTGACAAATGGTGTTTGATTCCACTTATACAAGAACAGCCAAATTCACAGATTAGAAAGTACATTGTTAGATGCCAGAGGCTGGAGGGGTAGAGGAAGTGAGGAGGGGGAATGGGAAGTTAGTTTTTAACTGGGACAGAGTTTCAGTTTATGAAGTTGAAAATCTGGGAGATGGATGATTCTGAGTTACACAATAGTGT
Source organism: Cervus elaphus (assembly GCF_910594005.1). Taxonomy (NCBI): domain Eukaryota; kingdom Metazoa; phylum Chordata; class Mammalia; order Artiodactyla; family Cervidae; genus Cervus; species Cervus elaphus. Next base: position 32,655,274 of record NC_057831.1, read on the forward strand.
GAACGCACTTAGTGCCACTGAATACACAGTTAAACATGGCTCAAATAGTGTTTCATATTATGTGAATTTTACCATAACAAAAAAATGCACTGCATTCTCAATAGGCAATGTAGTTTTGTAACAGAAATCTTAAAGCCATGGAGTAAGTCCATACAGACTAAGAAACAGAGGTGAGTAGGGGTGAGCACATATATAAACGTCACAACTATAAATACAATGTTTTCAGTAGTTACAATGCTCTGTTTTTTGAGAAGAGCCAAATGAACTTTATATCAATTGTCTCAGGTAATTCTTTTTTTCCCAAGATGCAAAATCAAGTAGATTCAAAGATAAAAAAAGATAAAAAACAAAAACAGTCACTCTCAAGAAATCTAGACAATTGCCTAAAAAACCGTCTGTTCCAAGCTCAAAGCACCATAATTCAATGGCTACACCAATGTTGCATTTAATTTTTCAAATTGAGCATATTGATTATTCTATCTAATATGTTACAGAGTGAAGCCAGTAGGCCTTACTCAAACGGTAGGTGCAATGGAAAGTGACAAGAGTTTTATTATTGCTAGAAGGTACCTAGTGCAGCTCTGGAAAAAATTGCAGATTTCCAACGCCAAAAGGTCATAAAAATTTATGAGATCCAACAAAGAGGAGAAAAGGCACACAGCAGCAGCAAAGGTGATACATTTTGAAAGGGATCTCAAATATAAGTTTAATGATCTTCAAGTCTGTGACATTTCATTATTACCTACTGGTAAATACAGGAGAGAGGTAGAAAGCATTTATTGCTCAGTAGGCCACAAAAATCACCATTTTGCAGGTAAAATCAGAAGCAGTCATGTGTAAGCATGTATGATCCAAGCTTAAATAAAAAATTTGAAAATAAATATTAATTTCATTAATGTGCATTAATTACTCCTCATTATATAGAAATCACAAAATAGAGTTGTAAAATGCAATACTAAAAATGAGAAAAAATAGAAGAGATAGATAATTTAATTTTATGACTATAAAGGAAATAAAATAAATTCCAGACACTACTACTAAACCACAAAAAAATTTTAAAAATATTATGAGTGTTTAGTTGTTATATGAAGAATCAACATATTTGGGCCCCAAGTGGTCACAGTAGGACTGTCACATTTAGCTGTGCATCTAGAAATGATGAGAAGGTGTGGCAAGCGATTATGAAGCTGTCATGAAGCAACATTTATCATTTACTCTCAGAGGTATCACTGGAATATTGTTAAGTCATTTTGTAGCTAACAGTTGTACCATTCACAAAAGTGGCTCAGAAAAGTTCCATATTTACCTTAGGAGAGAGGCTCATCCTTTGATAAATTATACAAATAGAAAAATACTTGGTCTGATGAGTAATCAGTTCGTTAAGCTTGGTTTATTCTCTTCTCCCTAATAAAGTTTGTACAGGAAGGGGGCCATCCTAACTGGGTATTCCAGCGGACTCTTCCTTATTCTTGTGAATGCACAGGACCAGGAGACTTGAGCACAGCTTACTATTGCTGATGTGACCCCGTTACCCTCACAGAAGGGTTTGGTGTAGAACGTTAGAAGAGCACGTGTTTACATTTTAACAAAGACCCTCAAAGACATAATAGTCTGCTTACCCTCTAATATAAAGGTTTTTGTTTCTTTTAAGACTAGTTTTTAAATGTCATATAGATTTGATTTCTAACTTTTGGGTGTTTTGACTCAGACCTAAATTACTTGCAGGTGCATCTCTCATTTTCCTGATACATTTTGGCGGTTTTCAATTAAATTTTATTCATTAATTATACCTTTGCCAAGCTCTAAAATTCCTTTCAAGAATCCCAGATCCACAAGTGTAATGCACATCTAAGGAAAGCATTCTTTCTACTTTAAAACTGTTGTGTGCCCTATACTTTGCAATATTCTTTAATTGTGTTTACTGCTCATAAATAAAACCAACCTGAGCAATTAGAACCTTATTATATTTAGCCGTTGGGTAGTTAAACAGCATTAATTATTTGCATGGAGATGATTTTCTTAATTTCCATAGTGTAGATTCATAAGTTAATGATATCTAATTTACACCACATTTATTCCAGTTCTTGATTTCAGGTTTTTTGTTAGCTCAACAGCTAACTATATTGGTTTATCTAAGATTTGCAAATATAGCATGTAGCAATTTTTTATTTTTTATTTTGCCTGGAGAGTCTTGATAACTTGTATATTTATGGGGAAAAAAAAGTTTCTCATCTTTTCAAATGCATCAGTTAATTTCAGTCACTCAGTCATGTCCAAATCTTTGCACCCCATAGACTGCAGCATGCCAGGCTTCCCTGTCCATCACCAACTCCCGGAGCTTGCTCAAACTCATGTTCATCGAGTTGGTGATGCCATCCAATCATCTCATCCTCTCTTGTCCTTTTCTCCTCGTGCCTTCAACCTTTCCCAGCATCGGGGTCTTTTCCAATAAGTCAGTTCTTCCCATCAGATGACCAAAGTATTGCAGCTTTAGCTTCAGAATCAGTCATTCCAATGAATATTCAGGACTGATTTCCTTTAAGATGAACTGGATGGATCTCCTTGTAGTCCAAGAGACTCTCAAATCTTCAACACCACAGTTTGAAAGCATCAATTCTTCAGTGCTCAGCTTTCTTTATGGTCCAACTCTCACATCCATACGTCACTATTGGAAAAATCATAGCTTTGACTAGATGGACCTTGTCAGCAAAGCAATGCCTCTGCTTCTTAATATGCTGTCTAGGTTGGTCATAGCTTTTCTTTCAAGGAGTAAGCATCTTTTAATTTCATGGCTGCAGTCACCATCTGCAGTGATTTTGGAGCCCAAGAAAATTAAGTATGTCATTGTTTCCACTGTTTCCCCATCTGTTTGCCATGAAGTGATGGGACTGGATGCCATGATCTTAGTTTTCTGAATGTTGAGTTTTAAACCAGCTTTTTCACTCTCTCTTTCACTTTCATGATTCTAAGAGTATTGAAAGATTCTGACCTTTAAATTTACAGCTGCGGTTTTCCCCCACTCTGTGAGACATGGGCTCATTGCTTAATATTTATGAGTCTTATATATTTTTAAAGTATAAAAAATAAGATAACAAATACTCAAATTTGAAAGTTGTTATCAGTGATAGGAAAAATATTTAAAATCTTAGCATAATTCTGGCACAGAATAAGACAGTCAATATGGTTTTCATTATCATTATTATTACCTTTTTCTTCATGATAGTCATTTTATTTCAGTATTCCTTAATTTTTGCTGCAATAATTTGGATTGAAATGTATTGAAACTTGTATTTTTGATAGTTGTTGCTCTTTTTTTTGGTATATCTACAAAAAGTGACGAAAACAATGTGTAATTTTAGTATTCATAATCAAACCCATTTCGAGGACTATCATCTATTATTATTTCAATTAAGTCACAGACATTTACATACACTTTGAGTCTGTACTACAATTGGCCATCATTTACTTTATTTTTATTTTGTCATTTCAAATTATCATAATTTGGAGTGCAATATTTGCAATGTGAGTCTATTAGCTCTTGAGATTTACTATTTCTGACACATTGATACTAGATCAAATTTTAACATCATTTCTACATTAAGTTTTGGATATATATATCTTTGCTAAGCATCATTAAGAAAGTCACTTTTGAAAAGATTAACGTATAAACTTAGCCTATTTCTACTTTCAAGTGTTTACTATGAAGTATCTAGTTTGGTTGGTCACTGTGCAAGTATTTTTTCCAAAGCTGAAAAAGTACTACATTCTCTCTTTACAGGGAGATTTCAGTAAATTTCTGTCATCTAGGGTTTTTGTCTTTCAATTTCTGATGCCTATTCTTTAGTAAAGTAAAACTTTTCCATAAACATAGCTGTAATCTTGAAATGTGTATGTTCTATATTTCTTCAAAATTAGCTGAATAAAACATACACAGATGGCTTATTTTGTTTTAGTTTAATTGATAAAACATAATATTATTCAGTACAAAGATGTAACACCTGCAAGTCATAAGTGTATGTCACCAGAATAAATTATGATGAATCGTGTGAAAGATTCTGGCTCAGAAGTTATCAGGTTCATATTATGGTACCCGTGCAGCAGATGCTGACACTGGTGTGTAAATTATTCGGGATCAGAAAATGGTCACCTTCTATTAAAATTAGCTCTGACGTGAGATCAAAAATTCAGGCCAAAGCAGCTGTGTTGATAATATTAAAAAGATATAACACACCAAATATACATTAACTTCTACAGCTTAACATCCATCCAATTTTTTAAATTGGAATTTGAAACCCTTGAGAAAGTCTAATCTATGTGTTAGGCCATCACAGTGAAGTTGTCACAATATGATTCATAAAGACTGCATCATCCTCATGTCCCTCTCATCCTCCTTTGTGTGATACTTTACATGTATATACACATATACAAATGCTCATATATCAATATATACATATATTTCACAGATAAACATATACACTTTTATATACATAAAATAGCTATGGGAATTTGATATGTACTTTAAGCTAATTGTTTACAAATTTATGTAGGACTAAATGTTATATTTAATAATGTTATTATTCAGGTAAATGTAAAATTGTGCATGCATGCATAATAGGTGTTAATTATGAAGCTATTCCTTTTCTTATATTGGTTACAGCTCTCCTCTATAAACATTTTTACAGCTTTCATGTAGAGAGAATGCCTATAGGCTCTTTGTAACATTTCACTCATTACACCACTATTTGATTTATCATATTATTGCTACAATTTATAATTTTACTTTTCTATACCTTCCAGAGATTTTGACTACATCTAGAATAAGGAGCATGACTTAAGCCGTTACATAAGAAAATTATTTTACTTCTGGTGTTATTTAATATTGGATTATCCAGTTTAACTTAATAAATGCTATGAGAGGCAGTTCTATGATGGCTCCCAATGATTCCTGCTTTCTGTTTGTACAATATCCTCTTCTCAAGGGAGGGCTGGATCTAGTGACTTGCTACTAATAAAGAGAACAGAGCAAAAGTAATAAGATGCCACTTCTGAGATTAGGTTATAAGACGACTCTGGTTTATGTCTTGTTTTGCCCTTTCTTGCTGTGAGAAGGAAATGGCATCCCACTCCAGTACTCTTGCCTGGAAAATCCCATGGATGAAGGAGCCTGGTAGGCTACAGTCCATGGGGTCTCAAAGAGTTGGACACGACTGAGCAACTTCACTTTCACTTTTCACTTTCTTGCATTGGAGAAGGAAATGGCAACCCACTCCAGTATTCTTGCCTGGAGAATCCCAGGGACAGAGGAGCTTGGTGGGCTGGCGTCTATGGGGTCACACAGAGTAGGACACGACTGAAGCGACTTAGCAGCAGCAGCAGCAGTTATCTCACTTGCTCACTCTGATGGAAACCAGTTGCTGTGTTATGAACTGCCCTATAGAAAGGCTCTATTGGTCTTTAGCCATCAGTCTGCAAGAGCTGAAGCTTTTAGTTCAATACTCCATGAGAAACCAAACCTGCCACATGTATCTAAGTGAGCTTGGAGGTAGATCTTTTCTCATTGGAGTCTTCAGATGACTGTAGCTCAAACTGACAACTTGATTGTGGCTTTGGGATAGACCCTGAGCCAGAAGGCCCTTAGGAACCTAAGTCCCTCCTGATTCCTGACACAGAAAAACTGTGAGAGAATAAATGTTCATTGTTTTAAGTTGTTGTGTTCTAGAGTAACACATTACACTACCATGGACCTATACAAATACTTATTGAGTAAAAGAACTGAGTTGCCAATTAATGTAAAATTATAAGTCTGAAACGCAATATGCATTTCAGTACAAATGCCACATTGCAGAAATATCTTAGTCATTTCATGATGAAGATCAGAATCTTTATGAGATATTAGCAGTTATAAAATTAAATACTGCTGTCACTTATAAATTTCTTTCTTAGAACATACAATATTTGGATTTAAAATACAATTTCAATTACAGGGAAGTGGAATTCTCCAAGTTTTAGAAGCATTTTTTGCTGTATCATGTAAAAACAACAACACATATTTCATATCTAAGTCTAAATTCAATCATTAACAACCATGTATACACATACCAGTCAGTTCAGTCGCTCAGTCGAGTCTGACTCTTTGCATGCGAGGCCTCCCTGTCCATCACCAACACCCGGAGTTTACTCAAACTCATGTCCATTGAGTCAGTGATGCCATCCAACCATCTCTTCCTCTGCTGTCCCCTTCTCCTCCCACCTTCAATCTTTCCCAACATCAGGTTCTTTTCAAATGAGTCAGTTGTTTGCATCAGGTGGCCAAAGTATTAGAGTTTCAGATAAAGCATCAGTCCTTCCAATGAATATTCAGGACTGATTTCCTTTAGGGTGGAATGGTTGGATCTCCTTGCTGTCTGAGGGACTCTCAAGAGTCTTGTATAATCACAGTTCAAAAGTATCAATTCTCTGGTGCTCAGCTTTCTTTATAGACCAACTCTCATATACACAAATGACTACTGGAAAAACCATAGCTTTCACTAGACAGACCTTTGTCGGCAAAGTACTGTCTGTGCTTTTTGATATGCTGTCTAGGTTGGTCATAGCTTTCCTTCCAAGGAGCAAGTGTCTCTTAGTTTCACAGCTGTAATCACCATCTGAGGTGATTTTGAAGCCCCCCAAAACAAAGTCTGTCACTGTTTCCACTGTTTCCCCATCTATTTGCCATGATGTGATAGGACCAGATGCCGTGATCTTAAATTTCTGAATGTTGAGTTTTAAGCCAACTTTTTCACTCTCCTCTTTCACTTTGATCAAGAGGTTCTTTCAGCTCAGTTCAGTCACTCAGTTGTGTCCGACTTTTTGAGACCCGATGAACCACAGCACGCCAGGCCTCCCTGTCCATCACCAACTCCCAGAGTCCACCCAAAACCATGTCCATTGTGCCATCCAACTATCTCATCCTCTGTCATCCCCTTCTCCTGCCCTCAATCCCTCCCAGCATCAGGGTCTTTTCAAACGAGTCAGCATTCCGCATCAGGTGGCCAAAGTATTGGAGTTTCAGCTTCAACATCAGTCCTTCCATTGAACACCCAGGACTGATCTCCTTTAGGATGGACTGGTTGGATCTCCTTGCAGTCCAAGGGACTCTCAAGAGTCTTCTCCAATACCACAGTTCAAAAGCATCAATTCTTTGGTGGTCAGCTTTCTTTATAGTCCAATTTTCACATCCATACATGACTATTAGAAAAGCCATAGCCTTGACCAGATGGACCTTTGTTGACAAAGTAATGTCTCTGCTTTTTAATATGCTGTCGAGGTTGGTCATAACTTTCCTTCCAAGGAGTAAGCATCTCTTAATTTCACAGCTGCAATCACCATCCACAGTGATTTTGGAGTCCAGAAAAATAAAGTCAGACACTGTTTCCACTGTTTCCCCATCTATTTGCCATGAAGTGATGGGACCGGATGCCATGATCTTAGTTTTCTGAATGTTGAGCTTTAAGCCAACTTTTTCACTCTCCTCTTTCACTTTCATCAAGAGGCTCTTTCGTTCGTCTTCACTTTCTGCCACAAGGGTGGTGTCATATGCATATCTAAGGTTATTGATATTTCTCCCGGCAATCTTGATTCCAGCTTGTGCCTCTTCCAGCCCAGTGTTTCTCATGATGTACTATGCATATAAGTTAAACAAGCAGGGCGACAATATACAGCCTTGACGTACTCCTTTTCCTATTTGGAACCAGTCTGTTGTTCCATGTCCAGTTCTAATTGTTGCTTCCTGACCTGTATACAGGTTTCTCAAGAAGCAGGTCAGGTGGTCTGGTATTCCCATCTCTTTCAGAATTTTCCATGGTTTATTGTGATCCACACAGTCAAAGGCTTTGGCATACTCAATAAAGCAGAAATAGATGTTTTCTGGAACTCTCTTGCATTTTCCATGATCCATCGGATGTTGGCAATTTGATCTCTGGTTCCTCTGCCTTTTCTAAAACCAACTTGAACATCTGGAAGTTCACGGTTCACATATTGCTGAAGCCTGGCTTGGAGAATTTTGAGCATTACTTTACTAGTGTATGAGATGACTGCAATTCTGTGGTAGTTGAGCCTTCTTTGGCATTGCTTTTCTTTGGGATTGGAATGAAAACTGACCTTTTCTAGTCCTGAGGACACTTTTGAGTTTTCCAAATTTGCTGGCATATTGAGTGCAGCACTTTCAAAGCATCTTATCTGATTTGAAATAGCTCTACTGGAATAGCTCAACAAAGTTGATCCAACCAGCTTTGTTCATAGTGATGCGTTCTAAGACCCACTTGACTTCACATTTCAGGATGTCTGGTTTTAGGTGAGTGATCACACCATTGTAATTATTTGCATTGTGAAAATCTTTTTTATATACTTCTTCTGTGTACTCTTGCCACCTCTTCTTAATATCTTCTGCTTCTCTTAGATCTGTACCATTTCTGTCCTTTATTGTACCCATCTTTGCATGAAATATTCCCTTGGTATCTCTAATTTTCTTGAAGACATCTCTAGTCTTTCCCATTCTATTGTTTTCCTCTATTTCTTTGCAATGATCACTGAGGAAGGCTTTTTTATCTCTTCTTGCTATTCTTGGAACTCTGCATTCAAATGGGTATATCTTTCCTTTTCTCCTTTGCCTTTTGCTTCTCTTCTTTTCAGAGCTATTTGTAAGGCCTCCTCAAACAGCCATTTTGCCCTTTTGCATTACTTTTCTTGGGGATGGTCTTGATCTCTGCCTCCTGTATAATGTCACCAATCTCCATCCATAGTTCTTCAGGTACTCTGTCTATCAGATCTAGTCCCTTGAATTTATTTGTCACTTCAACTGTATAATCATAAGGGATTTGATTCAAGTCATACCTGAATGGTCTAGTGGTTTCCTCTACTTTCTTCAATTTAAGTCGTCATTTGGCAATAAGAATTCTTGATCTGAGCCACAGTCAGCTCCCAGTCATTGTTTTTGCTGACTGTATAGTGCTTTTCCATCTTTGGCTGCAAAGAATATAATCAATTGGATTTCAGTATTGACCATCTGGTGATGTTCATGTGTAGAGTCTTCTCTTGTGTTTTTGGAAGAGAGTGGTTGCCATGACTATTGCGTTCTCTTGGCAAAACTCTGTTAGTCTCTGACGTGTTTTGTTTTATACTCCAAGGACAAATTTGCCTATTGCTCCAGGTATCTGTTGACTTCCTACTTTTACATTCCAGTCCCCTATAATGAAAAGGACATCTTTTTTGGGTATTAGTTCTATAAGGTCTGACAGGTCTTCATAGAACCATTCAACTTCAGCTTCTTCAGCATTACTGGTCAGGGCACAGACTTGGATTACACTGATATTGAATGGTTTGCCTTGGAAACGAACAGATCATTCTGTCGTTTTTGAGATTGCTTCGAAGTACTGCATTTCTGACTCTTTTGTTGACTATGATGGCTACTCCATTTCTTCTAAGGGATTCTTGCCCACAGTAGTAGATATCACGGCCATCTGAGTTAAATTCACCCATTCCAGTCCATCTTAGTTCACTGATTCCTAAAATGTCGACATTCACTCTTGCCATCTCCTGTTTGATCACTTCCAATTTGCCTTGATTAATGGATCTAACATTCCAGGTTCCTATGCAATATTGCTCTTTACAGCACTGGACTTTAATTCCATCACCAGTCACAGCTATACTGAGTGTTGCTTTTGCTTTGGCTCCATCTCTTCATTCTCTCTGGGGTTATTTCTCCACTGATCTCCAGTAGCATACTGGGCATCTACCGACCTGTCAGGTTCATTTTTCCGTGTCTTATCTTTTTGTCTTTTCATGCTGTTCATGGGGTTCTCAAGGCAAGAATACTGAAGTGGTTTGCCATTCCCTTCTCCAGTGGACAACGTTTTGTCAGAACTCTCCACCATGGCCCATCCTTCTTGGGTGGCCCTACACAGTATTACTCATAGTTTCATTGAGTTAGACAAGGCTGTGGTACATATGATCAGGTTGGTTAGTTTTCCGTGATTGTGGTTTTCAGTCTGTCTGCCTTCTGATCAAGATAGATAAGAGGCTTATCAAAGCTTCCTGATGGGGAGAGACTGACTGACTGGGAAACTGGGTCTTTTTCTGATGGGCGGGGCCATGCTCAGTAAATCTTTAATCCATTTTTCTGTTGATGAGCAGGGCTGTGTTCCCTTCCTGTGGTTGACCTGAGGCCAAAATATGGTGGAGGTAATGAAGATAATGGCTACCTCCTTCAAAACGTTCCATGCACACACTGCTGCAATCAGCACCCCCGACCCTGCTGCAGGCCATCGCTGACCCATGCCTCTGCTGCAGACTCCTGAAGACTCACAGGCAAGTCTGGGTCAGTCTCCTGTGGGGTCAGTGCTCCTTTCTCCTGGGTCCTGGTGCATACAGTGTTCTCTATGTACCCTCCAAGAGTCTGTTTCCCAGTCCTGTGTAAGTTCTGGCAGCTCTGTGGTGGGGTTAATGGCTACTCCTCCAAGAGGGCTTATGCCATACCTACGTCTGCTGCACCCAGAGCCCCTGCCCCTGAGGCAGTCCACTGCGGACCTGTCCCTCCACAGGAGACACTCAAACACAGTTCTGTCTTAGTCTCTGTGGGGTCTCTGTGTCCTGGTTGTCCAAAGGTATGTTTGTCCCATCTGAGTGTCTCTGGCTGGGATGGGGTTTGATTCTAAACGTGATTTCACCCCTCCTACCATCTTTCTGGGGCTTCTCCTTTGCCCTTGGACCTGAGGTATCTCCTCACAGCCACTCCAGCCCCACTGCCACCACACCACCGCCTACTGTCTTCCTGGGCTTCTGTGCCCTTGGACGTAGGGTATTTTGTAGGTGAAAAAACCAAGACTCAAAAAGATTATATCTTGTCATATGTCACTTATTGAATTAGAAGATAACTCCAGTCTACCTCATCCCCAGTCCTTGCTCCCTTGTTCATCCAGTTTTGATTTCTGAAACGCCATAAAATCTCTCTTATCCTTGACACAAACAGAAGTCCGGTGAAAAAGCCTTCATACTCTTCCTTTTAAATTAAGATAAATTACAATATCAGAGATTCAGATCCCTCATTTATAATACATAAAAATACTCTCTTTTCAGAACCAGGGGATCTGGGACACAATCAGTGATTAATGTTAACTAAAATGAGTCATTTTTAAATAGACATTAAAATATCTTTGCAAAGGTTCCATTCTTTGTAGAGTCTAGTTTGAAGCTTTCTTTAATCAACTCATTTAAGGGCATACATTATTTTATGATTAACTCCTGGAAAATCTCAGGTTCAAGGGTTTGATTCATGACAAGGCAAACACACACACACACCCCCACCCACACACACACACAAAAGAAAGAGGAGGAAGGTAATAAAAATTATAACCTAATCCCACTCAAAGTTTCTGTCAATTCACCAAGTGCCTCAAATCTTCTGAGAACTTGTACTTACTCAGACTCAAGCTTGTAAGTCTCACAGAACTTAAAGAGCTTTAAATTGCACTTACACTCTTGAATGGCAACCCACTCCAGTATTCTTGCCTGGAGGATCCCATGGACAGAGGAGTATGGTAGGCTGTAGTCCATGGGGTCGTAAAGAGTCAGATACAACTGAGTGACTAATACTAAAGTTAATTTATATAATCTTAGCACAATTATGAAACCCAGGAAATTAACATTGACACACCACTATTAACCAGTGATGTGCTGCTAAAGCAGTCTTCCAGGAACTGGAGGAGGGAAGTTCTGATTTTTACCACTTGCCAATGTCTCTGTGTTCCTACTTCCACCATGACTTATTTAAAGCTACTAACAAAATTTTCCTACACATGAAGTTACACAGTATCAGTTCCTGTTGGGTGGTTCAAGTCAGTCTCAGCATACCACTGCTATTAGCTAAACTACAGAACTTTTTGAATTTCTTCTATTTTTCACCAACTATCATTTCTCTATTCCAGTATCCATGACAAACCCTCAGCCTCTCCTTTACTTTTATGATACCGAGACTTGGTAAGTAGTGGTCAGCTAGCTGTTTTTTGGAATCTATCTCAATTTTAGTTTCTCACAATTAGGTTGACGTTATGCAGTTTTTGGCAAGAAAATACCAGAGAAGTGGTGCTGTGTTCCCAAGGTAAATAATATGAGCATGTTTTATTACTAATGGTATTAATCTTGACCAACTGCTTGACAGGTTTCTCCACTGCTATTCTCCTTTTCTACCTGATAAATATATGAAGGGTGGATATTTTGAGATTCTACTAATTATTTTTATATTCTCTTTCTCCTCAAATGTTTGACCACTAACATTAGCAACCATTAGTAGAGCTTTCCTGCAACAATCATTACAGTGGTATATGCTATGATACTAGTTCATTTTCATATTTTCTTTCACATCTATTTCAATTATGCCCTTTTAACACTAAAATCTTTCTCTGGTTAGTGTCTATATAGATAAATTGAGTAGAAATGAGATAAGCCTTGCTCTCTGTTGAAACTCATACTGGCCAATTAGTCTCTGTGTTCTAGTAGAGCACACTAAAACCAGAGTAGGAAAGTAGGAAGACTTTTTCACTAGACCTCTGTCTGTGTCAAGGATAAGAGAGGTTTTGTGGCCTTTCAAAAATCAAAACTGGATGAACAAAGGTGCAAGGCCTGGGGATGAGGCAGATTGTGGCGTTATCTTCTAATTCAATATGTGACTTTTGACAAGATATAATCTTGTTGAATCTCAGTTTTTTTCACCTACAAAATATGAAACTTTAATTAAATGCTCTATAAGGTCTCTTTCCAGGCAATAAAAATGTTGTGAATACTTTTTTCACACTGGGCCAAAATTTCGTGTGATAACTTATTCTCACAATAAGCCAGTTTAAATCATATACACAAACATAATCCATTTCTCTCACATGTACATGTTTTTCTTTCTGAACCACTGGAAACTCATATTGCTCTTCTACTATACTGTCCGTCTGCCATCATAACACAATTAATAATTGAGTATTAATTGTCTATCTGGTTAACTGCTGTATCTCAATACCCAGAAAGACAGGCATAAAGTAATACCCTCAACACATATCTTTAACTTCTTGAATTACTGACTGAATTAACCTGAACATACTTTGATGTCTTATAAGTGTAAGTAGTATTCTCCCTTGGGTTTCTTACTTTGTGATGTGTCAAATTACATACTGATATTAGGATGGCTTATAAATATAGTCTTTTCTTCTTGAGAAACTTTCCCCCTGAGGATAAAGATTTGAAAATTGGGGCTTAGATATGAAATTCAATCCATAGTCCATCAAAATAATCAATGCAAACCAGATTCAGGGAGGTGATCCACATCCCCAGGCAAATATAAAAATCAATTTTACCTGCTTCATCAATGCATACCTTGGCTGTGGTACATTTTTAACATTACTCTCTTCCTTTGAAAACTGTTTATAAGTCATTTGCATGAGGATGTAAGGATTAAGCAGACGGTTATTTGAGCCTTTAATGAAAATGCATTATGGATGCTTTCCTTCTCAGATGTAGAAATTATCACACACATGATACATGATAATATTTCTGTCAACTTCTATAATTGATATGTAACTTCAATAGGAAGTTCAAACTCTATAAGATGACATGGTTGACTGACAACAACTGACTCACTCATGAGTGGAATATTTTATCATATATGTTTGAATGTTGCAATTCAGCTTTGGATATTGAACATCACCTTTACTTTTCACAGGTGGAAGATTTCTCTATCTATGAGGAGATGCTTTGCTTCCCATTTCCAGAAGTGAACCAGGCCTCCATTCCTAGAACTGAGAATACATGCTTCTTGTCTGCTCTGAAATGTTCAGAAGAGGATTATATTGTTACCTTTTGTATTCCTGAAAGGTTAATGAGTCTTTCTAAAGAGTCCTAATTAATGAGTCTTTGTTAAATTGAAAACTGAAAGCATTTGTTCATTGATTATCTGTAACCTTGATACATGGCATTCCTTAATATCTATTATTACTTTATTTCTCTACACAAGACTGTAGTCATAGAACTATGATACAGCAAACTTTACCCAAAAAATGGAATAGAAATAACCCTGAAGGAATGTGGAAAATGGAATGAGAAAAGAAAAATGTAAAAGCGGAAAGAAGGATATTACAAAACTTCTAGTGATAGAGGATAAACTGAAATAAAGCAAGGACAATGAGGATAAGAGGAAAGCAGAAGAATCTGGATTTGGGACCAAATCTGATGTGAATAATAATAAAATGGGAATGTCAAGAAAGATTCTGATGCTTTTAGCCCTCAGGATGTTCAACTGAATGCAAGTAATTTTCTATTAAGTAGCTGCTAAAATTACATATTCATAGATTAATTTGAACTTACCTCAAATTTTTCAGCCTAAAACCATTATAAGAAATGGATATGTAATCTCTATATTACTACATTTACAGAAATGGAAGTATTATATATTTGCAATATCAGACATTCATCACTAACATTAACAGCTGATGTTACTCTGGAAAATCTGAATTTGACACCATCCAGTTTGGGACTTAGTTACATCCTTTTATCTCCCTCCATTTTGACCATTTCACAGTTTATTATCATATCCAACAGAGGGAAGGAAGGACAGGAGAGTAAAAATGAGACTCCTACTTATCACCTAGAGGCGTTGATTCCTGTGTCACCTTTTTTTTAACATTACTTTACACTGTGAAGATACTTTTCTGTAAAAAATGAAATAAGCTAAGTTTTCCCAACATCAGCATTGTCTGGGCTAGGCAAAGTCAGCATGCTTACTTCTATCTGCACAATTTAAACCATTTACAGTTATTGATCTGCATATATATGAGTTTTCACAGTTTAACAAAGAGTTAAAGTGAGAATAATGAAAAAATTATTCATTTTATTACTCTATGCATTGTATTGATTAGTTGTGTTTTTAGAGAATATATTCCCAAGAATTTGCTGAATTATTAAGACCATGACTCTCCAGAACACTTGGCAATCATATGTATTTATATACCAAATATAAGCAACTGTAATTGTTCCTATAAATCCAGCTTCAGTTCACTTTATATTATTTGTTGCTCATGTAGACAGTGAGAAACTGCATTAAGTTTTAATCCATAAAGATGTAATATAAAGAGAAAAAGACTCTGGGAATGAAGGTTAGCTGTAGATTTAATCTTTCTAATCTTTCTTGCCCTTTATTAAAACTTTTGAACTATCGACTTGCTCTGTATTATAAACAGAATAAATCTAATTATAATTACAAGAATTACTCAAGTGAACAATATGTCTTAGTGTTACAATTAAATAATTATCAATGACAGATAGATATTAAGTTGGATATATGTGGGATTCAGTGGTTATGAGATTACAAGGTGCTTATATCAATCAATGACTTAGGGTATGGTTTTAACAATTTATGAAAAATGAACTAAATCATTATTATGCCAGTGGTATTCTCTGTAACTTAAGACATGTATATGCAGACTTGCTCAGACAGAACCACCAAAAAATGTTGTTGATTTATAACTGTTTACCTTAGGGATTAAGAAAATGATGTTAAAGCTAAAGAAATACTGTATCTTGGGACTTCCCTGGTGGTCCAGTGTTTGGCAGTCAGTCTGCCAGTGTGGGGTTCATGGGTTCGATTCCTGCTCTGGGAAGATAGGACATGCTGCCGGGAAACTGAGCATGTGCCCCACAACTCCTGAGCCCACGTGCTGCAACTCCTGAAGCCTGTATGCCTAGAGCCCATGTTCTGCAACAAGAGAAGCCACTGCAATGAGAAGCCAGTGCGCCTCAACTAGAGAGGAGCCCCTGCTCACCGCAACTAGAGAAACCCCAGAAAAGCAGCAACAGAGATCCAGTGCAACCAAAAATAAATAAATAAAAATAAAGGTTTTTAAAAAGGAAATATTCAGTCAAATATCACTGAAAGATTGTTAATGGACCAATCATAAATCTTGGAACCAAGCTTTCAGTTGCTTGTAATTTACTTGACTTCTCTGAAATTCAGCTTTAATAAAGAGATAAAGATACTTATCACGGAGACATTATGAAAATTAAGTGAAGTAAGGTGGGAACAGCGTCTTGCTTATTTGGAAGTGAAGAACAGAAACTCAACGGCACCTACATATTTTGAGATAATTGGCCTCATTTTCAAATATAGTATTATCTGTCCTTCAATAACAGTGCTTTGATTAAATGTATATTGTGTTTGAAATAATGGTAATCATTTTTTAATTGCACAAATTTTGATACTTTGAGTGTTTATATCACTAACATAATATCAATGAAAGGTAAGATTTTATTTTTCTACGAGTTTGTTTTGCACAATGTGCTATTGTGAAAAACAAAGCAAATAAAAAAAACCTCACTCTTAAAAACTAGTTCTGACCTTTAAAGAGGGTGTTTGATGAATGTAAATCTCCTGTATGATAACAACTAAATAATCGGTGCATATTTTAGGAGCTGTATTTATAGCTAACTTTTTTCATTTCTTTCAATATCATTCAATTTGAAAAGAGGAAGTTATCTAAACGCTACTCTGTTGCCTAAGTACCGCATGATTTTAAATGTAAAAATATGACCTATGTAATGAAAAATTGCTGTCATGCTTTTCTAGAGACAGAGCATCATACCAATTAATTAACTCTATAATTTTAAACTATTTACTATATAAAGATTTTCTGATCCTCTCCAAGTGCAAATACTTAAATGATGTATGTCCACACACAGTGTAAAAAAATTTTTTTTAACTACTACTCTCCCAAGTCTATCTAAATGTATCAAAAACCTACAAAAAATACTAAATAAAATGTAAAGTACAAATAATCAAAAAATTGGGTTCTAGATGTTATCACAACAGTACTGTAATTAACATGCTCAAAAAATCATATATTTTTTAATCAAAGTCAGTGTATGTTTAAGGTAAAAACTGGTATGAGGGTAACATACAACCTGGGAAAATCACCACCTCAACATACAGAAGCAGATTTCCGCTAGACCAAGCTCTTTTAACTTACATTGTTGTGATAAAGCAGATTAACTCTAGACATGGGATGTTGCCTGCTAGCATTCCTGCTGTCCACTCTAAGTACTGCATAAGGGACTAAATTTCTTAGGCATTCCGGCAATGGCTTTTTATAAGCACCAGCTTAGCTAAGCTTGCTAAATGCAAATCTCTCTAGGTAACAAAATGCATAAGCACTGTGAGCTGGCTTTTGCTTGCACTAATTTCAAAGTGTGGCACATGAACACTTGTAGTGTAAAATGCAAAACTATAGTTTGTAAGCTGGGTTCACACTTATTAACCTTTCTGTGCATCCCTGTAGGACTTGCAGTTTTTAGATTTCAGTCCGCATTACACAGGAAATGAGGTTGGATGTGTCATTATTCAAAGGCACAATCACACCTTGCTCTTTGGATATAGCAACAATAGATACAGTGGCACTTTTCAAATTTCAGTATGCATATAAATTACCTGGGGACCTTGCTAAAAAGCAAATTTTGAGTCATAGGTCTGGAAAAGGGCTTGAGATTTTGCATGTCCAACAATATCTTTGGTGATATCTATGCCATGGTCTAAGGTCCCTGCCTTGTGTATCAAAATTATAGAACAGCACTGCCCAAGGAAATATAATGGTAGCCACACATATGATTTTTCACTTTCTAATACACACTTAAACAATCTTTTTCAAAGATACAATTCATTTTAGCAATTTATTTTATTAAAATGAACATATCCACAATGTTACCATTTCAGCCATATAATCAATATACCACTGAGAATGATGTATTTACACTCTCTGGTTAATACTATCTTCAAATCTGGTATATTTGATACTTATGGCACATCACAATTTCTTAGCCACATTTACTAGCCACATTTCAAATACTCAATAGCTACATGTGGCTAGCAGCTATCATGTTGGACAGCACAGGTAGAGATTAATTCACGTGATAAAGAAAGATGCACAAGCTTAACATTTTAGAGGTGCAATAATAGGTTGTATTATTTTCTAAATCCCTCCATTCTTTTTAAAAACGGGCTCTATGTGCTTCTGTTGAAGTGTAGTCCTCTAATAACTGCAGACATGATTTATTTTGTCCCTGCTAAGGAAATGAGATAATCCAGAGGGGTCCCCAGAAAGCTAATCCACTGGGGATTGCAAAACAGGATAATCAGAGAAAACAGCAAAGTAGGAGTAAAAGCAAGAAGTAAGCTCCTTCACCAAATATTTGTTTGAGTGACTACTATATTCCAGACATTGGCTGGAAGGGCAGTGAACAAGAATAAAGTGCTTCTTGCTATCAGGGCTCTTGCAGAGACTGAACAGACATGAATGGAGGGTTAGAAATAAAACGGTGGTAGAAGTTTATGCACAGATGACTGTTCTAGGCCAATGTGGTTGTTGTTGCTCAGTCACTCAGGGGTGTCCGACTCTTTGTGACTCCATGGACTGCAGTATGCCAGGCTTTCCTGTCCATCACCATCTCCAGGAGTTTGCTCAAACTCACGCTCATTGAATCGGTGATACCATCCAACCCATCTCATCTTCTGTCATCTCTTTCTCCTCCTTCCTTCAATCTTTCCCAGAATCAGGGTCTTTTCCAATGTGTCAGTTCTTTGCAACAGCTGGAAAAAGTATTGGAACTTCAGCTTCAGCATCAGTACTTTCAATGAATACTGAGGATGGAATGGTTGGATGTCCTTGCAGTCCAAGGGACTCTCAAGAGTCTTCTCCAACACCACAGTTAGAAAGCATCAGTTCTTCAGTGCTCAGCCTTCTTTACACTCCAATGCTCACATCTGTACACGACCACTGGAAAAACAATAGCTTTGACTAATAGTTTTGCCTTTGTCAGCAAAGTAAAGTCTCTGGTTTTTAATACACTGTCTAGGTTTGTCTTAGCTTTTCTTCCAAGCAGCAAGTGTCTTTTAATTTCATGGCAGGAGTCACCATCTGCAGTGATTTTGCAGCTCAGGAAAATAAAGTCTGTCACTGTTTCCATTGTTTCCTCATGTATTTGCCATGAAGTGATGGGACCAGATGCCATGATCTTTGTTCTTTGAATGTTGAGCATTAAGCTAGCTTTTTCACTCTCTTCTTTCAGATTCATGAAGAGGCTCTTCAGTTCCTCTTTGCTTTCTGTCACAAGGGTGGTACAATCTGCATATCAGAGGTTATTGGCCAATGTGGGAAAAGCTTATTAAAAAAAAATATACAGAGCATCTGACAATCTAAAATGAGTATGTCAGGGGCTCAGTTACATAACAATTTAATGATAAAATCTTGAAACTGAGCAAGTCAAAGATTTTGATGATCATGGCTTAAAAAAAATAAAAAGATAGGTTTGACTTAAAAATTAATGGAGTATAGTTGATTTACAATATTGTGTTAAGGTTTAACTTTTGGACAGAGGTATTGAGAAGGAACTCAGTTGTTATAAGCTTTCATTTTATAAAGAAAACATCCTATGTCTCTCACTGTTGAGGTAAATAGCAGCTGTTGAGTTTAAATATTTTAGAACATATATTAGTCCCTTCAAATTACTAGATCCCACTTACTTATAATAGAGGCTTTCTAACCAGTAGCAGTGGTGTACATCACTGTCCTTTCCTCTTTTATTAACTGTTCTCTCTTTTGGTTATCATGAAAGTCAGGCTTCTTGGTTTCCTACTCCACCTCTAGATATCCCTTCTTACTTCCCTCTCCTGTGTTCTCTTTCCCATAGATTGGTTCTGAATCTTCTCTTCTCTATATAGATTCTCCTTTGGTGATCTTGCTGATACCTATGTCCAGTAGTACTACCAAATTTATTACTTATGCCAAGATTTCACTCTCTCTGCTCTCCCTGGTGACTAAGTGAAATTCCCTCTTGACTGTATATCTGACATCTCAAACTTTCCACACTGTGAAAACAACTATTTATCAATTACTCTTCCTACTTTTATTTCTAGCCTTCCTTCTATATCCCAATAAATAGCATCCTAGTTTATAAAACTGCTTGGACTAGAAATGTGGGCATCATTCTTGATTTCTACCTTTCTTTTCCTATCCTTATCCAACCCATCAACAAATTCTATTGATTTTAAACAGAAACAAATATTTTGAATGTTTCCACTTCTCTTTGACTCCATTACAAACACTTTAGTACAAATTATAATAGTTTCACTCCTAAACTCTAGTAATGGATTTCATTCCTGCTTCCCTATAGGGGATTCTTTGTTCTCTATGAAAGTCAAATCGGATAATGTATGCTTAAGGCTCTGCAGAGGGTTCCCAACTTCACTTAGAATGAAATCTATTTTTCTTTTTTCCTAAAGTATAAAGAGCTATAAACACCTGGTCCCTTCCTACCTCTGCATTTCATCTCCTACTATGCTCCATTACATTACTTTCTTTTCTGCTTCTGGAAATCAGAGTTCTTTCTTAACTCTGAGTCCTTACATTCCATGTTACTTGTCTGTAGAATGCTTCTCTCCAAGTTCTTTTCATGGCCGACTCCTTTCTGTGAATCAGATTTCACATCAAAGGTCATCTCTATGGAGACAACTCCTGTCATTATACCTTAGATTAGCATTACCACTACCTCGCCTGCCAGTTATACTTTCACAGATCACCTTGTTTATTTCCTTCATAGTACTTGGCTCAGTATGTAATTATAACTTTATTAATTTGCTTACTTTTTAGTTATCTGATTCTCATAATAGCAAATAAATTTCTCAGAGCTTGGTACATATTAGACTTGCTATGGGTATTGATTATTTTTTTTAATTATGAAATTTTGTGGGATTTTTTATATTGGGTTAGAGTTGATTAAGAATGTTGTGCTAGTTTTGGGTGCACAGCAAAGTGATTCAGTTATACATATACATGTATCTATTCTTTTTCAAATTGTTTTCCCATTTAGGTTATTACAGAATAATGAGCAGAATACCTTGTGCTATTCAGTAGGTCCTTGTTGGTTATCTATTTTAAATATAGCAGTGTTGAATGAATTACAGGAGTATGGGAAGAACTGAGTTCTGTTCTTAGATCTGTAACTTATAAGCTGTATTTAGTCAGTCATGGATGCTAGCCTGTGAACTTCAGTTTCTCCATGACGTAAATATGCACCATATCAGGGGTTCCCACTTTCATATAAGAGTTTATGATTTTATCAGGTAAGAGGGTGGATAATTGCAAAATAACTAATAGTGACATTATTTATTTACTATAAAACGTTCATGCCAACTGGCTAATATAACCATGAAATCACTCAGTTATGCTGAAACCACAATTCTGGAAGAGTCAGCAATATGCATCAATTCAATTTTTCTGCTAATGTAGGGAGAAGTATAGAGATAATACCGAATGGCAGATTTTGCACTTTTGTAATTGTGCTTTGCTTTGGCAATACTGAATTGCTTTGTAGTTTCTAAGCCTAGGCAAGTAAGGAAATGGGGATAGGCATGCCATAAATGTATTCCATGTTTAGGGCAAAATATCCCAGGACCAAATTTAAAATTGATCATGAAAAAGGTATATGTATATAATCAAGGGTTAGCTACACTCATATAATATAATACTGTTACAGACACAACAAGGATCTGTTATACTTAAGCTTATGTGTACATCTGTAATTCACTATCTCTGAAATGATAGGAAAAGGCACAAACATCTTACATTACTATATCTTCTGTTACTATAAACGAGCATTTAAATTTGCAATGTGCATTCCATTATTTAAAAATGCCATCTTTTGTTTATGCTCCTGCTTTGCAAATCTACATTTTAATCTATGTCTATTCTTTATGTTTATAGAGAGGTTTGCTATCAATTAAATTTTTATTTTTACTCTATCATATCCTTACTTATTATGACCAAGCTCAAAGTCTTACTGTCCTCTAAGTGATAATAATTGAGATAATAAACTGGTTGGTAAGGAAAAGCTGTATTGGATTATGATGTTTCACATTACAGAAATGCTTTATTCCATTCACTCAATACATTAGATTGTATACATATTATGAACCAGTTATTAATTAACATGTGTAAAAAGCAATTGTCTACAGTGTATCTTACAGTTTCCAGGGGTATTAAAATAAGCAAAAACCACTAGAATATTGTAAAGTGATTAGCCTCCAACTAATAAAAATAAATGGGAAAAAAATAAAAATTCAAAAATAAAAAAATAAAATAAGATTTAGTGTTTTAAACATTTACCAGTAAGCACTATTTAATATTCAACAAATGTAAAGAGTCTACTATTGGAAAATTATGATAATTTACTTTGAAATGATCTACCTTCAAATCTCACATTGGTATAGTTATTTTCGTTTTAGTTTTTAGGTTCTAGTGCTTTTAATCTTCCTATACTTGATCCAGTCAAAACATAATTCACTGCCATATAAGCTAATTCCTTCTTCTTTATGGATTAATAAACAATAGAGTTAGAATAGCATGAATCCGTCTATTATGAAATTGGACTGTCTTCATTGAAGCTGATTTTTGATTTAAGGTATATAAAGCAATGAGCATAATGCTTTGTATATAGTTGTCATTCTAAAAACATTAATCATATTATTTCTCCCATCTTATAAGTGTCTGGGATCCAAATCCAACTGTTTCCCTATACATTCTTGTTTCTCTTCTACCCAAATATCATGGGGAAACCTAGAGAAGAGCATCCCTCTCTCTCCAGGGGACAGAATAACTATTATTTTTCCGAGCGAACCAGAAAACTAATCCTAAGTATATGCCTACACGATATTCCTTACCACTAATGTAATAGGCATATTCATATTTAAATTACTCTTGGAAACAGACATATTTCTATTGACAAGAGACAAATTTATTTTATAATAACATATTATCCATGTTGTTCACAATGTTTTATATATTTAATTTGTGTTTCCCAGGTTAATAAAATATTGGTTTCCATATTTCTCTAAATATGTTATTAAATTATGTATTTTCCTTATCAATTGAAAAAACTAGTAATTTCCAGTTACTTAACTATATTGTTCTATGCCACTATCTAGGATTTGATCGTGAAGCAACTGAACTGATATGTCACTATTTTTGCAGAAAAGGCTACTCCAAGCATTCTAGCATTAACTACTCATTTAAAAATTCCTCAATGACTAATAAAGAGAAAACACATTATGAAAATGGTGCCTACAAAAGTTTACTTTTAAAACATCACTTCTGTGCTGCTTATTTAAAGGCTTTACTGATACACAGACCTTACACACATTTATATACACACACATATATATATGAATTGCAAATTGATATTTTAGGTAAGTTATATGTCATTAGAAATACATATATAAAGAAATAAATACTTTAATCAATATCACATACTTTGCAACATTATAAAATGGAATCCATTGGCGAATATTTTCTCATTACCCATAATTCCTTATAACTTATTGAATTATAGTTCAGATTCTGGTTAAAAAGAAATATTTGGAAATAATTCTTTCAGCTAGTAACATACCATTGCTCCAATAGAATTTAACAAAATTATTTCTAACTATTGTCGCTCACTAATTGCTAATTTTAGATAATAATATCAAAGTAATTTTCAAAATTTAGGTCTTTATGACATTATATTCTAAAGATATGCTCTCAGTACTTCTGTGTTAAACAAACAGACATAGTGTTGATGTGGCTAATTAGCTTCAATTTAGTTTCAAGTGTTCTATTTTTAAGATATCATGAAATGTATGAATTATTAAACTACTGTATTATATATAACTTAATATCTACATAGCAAATCATATATTTACTAAAGTATACCTGCATTCTTCTATTCTGTTTTAGTAATATAAAAATTAAATAAGAATATACTGAATGGGAGCACTTGTCTCTGTTAAGGGTGAAAATCTAACTCTGAGAAATGTACAATTTGTGTTAGGTGACTCGTAACTTTGTGGGTTAGTGGAATCTCAGCTGCAATCACATCTTTGTACTCCATGGCTTTCTTACTCAAGGTTAACTATATTTCTAGTCATATATTTTTTTAATTTGATTGAGCAATACTGAGCCATTAAAAAAAATATTTCAAACCAACCCCAACTCTGCTAAAAATGAAAGCATTTGACTAGTGTTTTAAGAAAAAAAAATTTTTGCTAGCTCAGAAAATCTAAGATTAAT
The DNA here is from genome assembly GCF_910594005.1 of Cervus elaphus. NCBI lineage: Eukaryota > Metazoa > Chordata > Mammalia > Artiodactyla > Cervidae > Cervus > Cervus elaphus. The sequence goes on from NC_057831.1 coordinate 32,679,432, forward strand.
GGAATCAAGATTAAAAATATGTGATTAAGGAACTTCCCTGGTGGTCCAATTGTTAAAACTCCAGGCTTCCACTGCAGATGGTGTGGGTAGGATCCTTAGTCAGGGAACTATGAAGATCCCACGTGCCCCGCCCAGTCCAAAAAAAAAAAAAAAAGAAGCACTGAGATGTCATTTTCTTTATTAAGAGAGTTTTTAAAGTATTTTATGTTTCAATGAGGGTCTTATTGGTTTAGGACTGTCCACTCCTGATCTTCTCCTAATGAAATCCATGTTTCTTTCAAGAGGAAATAGAGTTTTATGAACGTGAAAGTGAAAGTCGCTTAGTCCTGTCTGACTCTTTCTGACCCCATGGACTAAACTGCATGGACTCTTCCAAGCCAGAATACTGGAGTGGGCAGCCACTCTCTCCAGGGAATCTTCCAAACCCAGGGATCAAACTCAGGTCTCCTGCATTGCAGGCAGATTCTTCACCATATGAGCCACTAGAATTTTATGGATGCATGGAAAAGTAGCTTTTTTCACTGGTGAAAATAATTGCTAATAATTCAACTTTCCTGTGTCAAAAACACACTCAGAACCAAGGTATAAAATTAAAATATGAAAAAAATGGATGGTACATCTACTAATGTCTGCAAGGTTTCATAGGCAATAAACTTTCTCCTCTTTGAGCCTCATAGTGTTGTGGTAAGCAAAATATTCATGAATGTATATGAATCCCTTAGAACTGTTCCTGGGACAAGTAAGTGCTCAATAAATGTTAGCTGTATCATTACTATTATAATTATTAATTCCATCTAGGAGAATTAATTTTACCATATTTCCACAAAGACCTCATTATATAAACGAATTCCCCAAAAGAATATTCTCTTAGTTATAAAATAACCATAAAAATAATTAATTATCAATAATTTGAGATTAAAATTTCCATCCAAGTTGGTGTTACTGTCTGTGCTTTCCTATGTATAATAAAACAGTCAAATTATTTATCTATTTTGGATTGTTCACATTGTGGATTATAATGAGGCTTTAATCTTGGGCTGACTTTTGTATGACATGATACTTCACATCCATCTCTATCTGCTTCTAGTTGTTATATGCTGCTGCTGCTGCTGCTAAGTCACTAGGGGAATTCAAAGTAATTTTGCTATTACTCTAATTGAACATTGTTAGTCAAGCAAACAGGCTGCTGAAAAGACGTACGGTACATCCCAAAGGAAAATGTACATAACCTGAACATTAGCTATGCTGCAGTTAACTTCTATTAGTCTGAATAATCAAGTGTTCAGCATAACAAAGCTATTATAGTCAACAGAGTTTATACTTATAACACATGGAAAATGATCAAAATTTGATATGGCCAGAAAATAACTCCTTCCTTTGGATAATGGAATTTGATTGTCTGTGTGTATGTGTATGTGTGTGTATATAAATGAACATGTTTTTCCTTTATAAGAACAATTTTTTAATCCCAAAAGTTTTTTATCCTACTAAGTTAAAAAAGTGGCCAAAAAAAAAAAAAAACTATGAGTCCACTGATATGACTAACATGAAAATATAAAGGAAAATCTATATACATAGAAAGCAGCTTAGTGGCTTCCTGGGGCTGTGGACTAAGGTTGGGGGAGATGAAGAGTGACTGTTAATGACATGTTCTGGGAGTGTTCAGAGTGGTCTAAAATGAGAATGTGGCAATGGTTGCACATCTTGTGAATCTATTAAAACCATTAAATTATGAACTTCAAACAAGTGAATTTTGTATTATGTAAGTTTTATATTGATAAAGAGGTAAAGGAAACAATTTTAAGAAAAATTTAATTTCAATATTATAGAAAATAAATTCCTATCAAGAGAGTCTAAAAACTGTCTCTAAGAATGTTTCATTAGATGAGCATTATAAGAAAATAAAATCCATTATCATCATAATATATTTGTCAACATTATATTGTAATTACTATGTACTATTTCATGGATTTAAAAAATTGGAATTGTGATGCCACCAATAAAACTTATTATGCAAGTTAGACATTTGGCAATATTCTGTTTCATTAATAGTTTGTTCTAACTAAAAATTTCTATCCTCAGTTCCAATCTTTCCTGTGAATGCAGAAAAGCACAAATTACATGTGCCATTTTTATGTACAAATGAAGTAGGAATAACTGTTAATCATTATGTATTGTGGTTGTTCAATTTTTCCTTTTGAAACTTCCTTTGCCAAAGCCAGGATAAGGTAGATGGCATGAACTAAAGAACTGAGAGGCACAGAAATTGAGAAACCAAACAGGCATAAAGGACAAGACAGACTATATATGGATACATATGTATAAAACCTACACACACGAGCTATACCCAGGATACGCCAACATTTTTGCTAAACCCTCCTAATCCATTTAATGTTAAGCCATTAACAAGTGCCATGCATTGCTAATGACAGTTTTCAAAGCAAGCAAAAAACCATGGGCCCAGAATCTGGGGTTCAGCTCTGTCCCCACACACAGAATGATTGTTAACAAGTATGCACACACCGCTTACTACATGCCAGGCACTGTTGTTTATGTTTTATATAGAATACATCATTCACATTATATTTTAAGATAGATTCTATGACTATGCATGTTTGGCATATAGAAAACTGATGCTATAAAAAGTTAAAATAACTTGTCAAGGCAAGTAGCAGAGTCAATTCCCAAACACTGCACTGCTCTTCCAGTGGTGTTCCAGGTTGGTCTGAAGCAACTTTGCTTGAATGTGATAATGTACAGTTCTTGAGCTCAGGAAGTTACTAGTCTACTTCCATATATATTACATATTCAGAAATAGTTTAAGACAAAGTATTTACACTTTAAGTTAACATTATAAATATAGTATCTTTTTAACTGCATAAAAACTTGCAAAAATATTACAGTAAATCACTAGAATGTAAATGGCTTATGAATAGTGATTCTATTTTATTTTCTGTATGTTAGAAGTGCCTAAAATAAATTGGTACATATTGAGTGATTAAAAGCATTTATTTTATATATAAATGAAACAAATTTACAATTTTTATTGAAAACAAATCCATTACATAATACTTTAAAATGTCATTATCATCCCTAGGTAAGCATCTTAGTATTTGTATACATGCAGAGTTTTGTTTTGTTTTTCATTGTTGAATTTGTGGAGCAATAATACATTTTTATCATTTTAACATTTTTTTGCGGGGGACTACTAGATAGCATATTAAAAACCAGAGACGTTACTTTGCCAGCAAAGGTCCGTCTGGTCAAGGCTATGGTTTTTCCAGTGGTCATGTATGGATGTTTGAGTTGGGCTGTAAAGAAAGCTGAGCACTGAAAAATTGATGCTTTTGAGCTATGGTGTTGGAGAAGACTCTTGAGAGTCCCTTGGACTGCAAGGAGATCCAACCAGTCCATCCTAAAGGAGAACAGTCCTGGGTGTTCATTGAAAGGACTGATGCTGAAGCTGAAACTCCAGTACTTTGGCCACCTGATGCGAAGGGTGACACTCATTGGAAAGGACCCTGATGCTGGGAGGGAGTGGGGGCAGGAGGAGAAGGGGGCGACAGAGGATGAGATGGCTGGATGGCATCACTGACTCAATGGGCATGAGTCTGAATAAACTCCAGGAGTTGGTGATGGACAGGGAGGCCTGGAGTGCCGCGATTCACGGGGTCACAAAGAGTCAGACACCACTGAGCGACTGAACTGAACTGAACTATCAAATAAGTACTTCCCTGGTGGCTCAGACGGTAAAGCGTCTGTCTACAATGAGGGAGACCCAGGTTCGATCCCTGGGTCAGGAAGATACCCTGGAGAAGAAAATGGCAACCCACTCCAGTACTATTGCCTGGAAAATCCCATGGACGGAGGAGCCCGATAGACTACAGTCCGTGGGGTCGCAAAGAGTCGGACACGACTGAGCGACTTCACTATCAACTAGAAACCATTCTGAAGGAAGAAACAGGTATCTTCATTGGAGTACATCATGTTTGATGTACTCAGGGGAAAAGAGAAAAAAAAAAAAACTACATGATATAAAAAAAAGGTATAAAATGCAATTTGAAGAGACCAAGCAGGCATCAGAACCAAACATAGCAGGATCCTGAAACTGTTACATTGGGTTTCAAAACCATTATGACTAATATGCTAAGGGGTCTAAGGGAAAGTAGACAACATGCAAGTATAGATGAGCAATGTAAGCAAAGTAAAGGAAAACCCAAGAAAGAATCAAGATGAAATGCTAGAGGGCAAAAACAAAACACTGTAACAGAAATGAAGAATGCCTTTGATGGACTTTTTAGTATAGTCTACACAGCTGAAAAATTTTTTCTGAACTGGAGGATCTATCAATAGAATTGTTTAAAACCAAAAGCAAAGTGAACAAAAACTGAAAGAAAAAAAAAGAACAGAATATTCTCAGACTGTAGGACAAATATAAAAGGTATAATACACATATAATGAGAGTACTAGAAGAAGAAAAAAGAAAGGATCGAAGAAATATTTGAAACAATGATAACTGATAATTTCCCCCAAATTAGCATCAGACACAAATTAAGAGGTCCAGGAAACTCAGATCCCAGGCTACAGAAAAGATGACATCAAACACACTACACCTAGGCATGGTACTTTCAAACTGTAGAATATCAAATATAAAGAAAAAAATCTGAAAGAAGCCAGAGGAAAAAAAAGCCCACCTATAGAATGATGTTGGCTGTAGGTCTGTCATATATGACCTTTATTATGTTGAGGAAGGTTCCCTCTATACCCATTTTCCGGAGAGTTTTTATCATAAATTGATATTGATTTTATCAAAAGCTTTTTCTGCATCTATTGAGATGACCACATGGTTTTTATTCTTCAGTTTGTTAATGCGGGGTTTTCAAAGGACAGTGGTTAAGAATCTGCCTGCCATGTTGGGAAATACAGGAAATGGGGGTTTAATCCCTGGGTTGGGAAGATCCCCTGGAGGAGGAAGTAGTAACCCACTCCAGTATTCTTGCCTATAAAGTCCCATGGACAGAGGAGCTTGGCAGGCTACAGTCCATGGGGACACAGACATGACTGAGCAACTGAGTACATAGAGGCAAAAAGATAAGAATGATATCCAACTTTTCCTCAGAAAACTTACAAATGAAGAGAAGATGGGAGTAAAATATTTAGTGTGAGAGAAGAAAAAAAATTACATAGAATTTGTACCTTGAGAAATTATCCTTCAAAAGTAAAGGAGAGATAAACACTTGTTAGATAATTAAACAGGACATTTGTCGCCAATAAACCTGCCATGCAAAAAAGGTTAAAAAATCTTTACAGAAAAGGAAAATAAAATAGATCAGAAAGTAAATCTACATAAAGAAAGAATGATGAAGAAGGCTTAAGCAAAGGTAAAATAAAACTCAGAACTCATTTACTTTTCTTATTCATAATTGATTTAACAGATAACAGTACAAAATAATAATAACAACAAGGTATTTGTATATATGTACACGTGTGGATGTATATAAAAGGAATAACAGTAATAATATTAGCGATCAAAGGAAGAAATTGGATTATTTGGTTATTCTATAATATTTACATTACTGTGAAGTGGTATAGTGTTATTTTAAAGTGGACTTAGATTAGCTGCAAATGTATACAGCAAACTGTAGGGAAACTACTAAAAAAGTAAAAAAAAAAAATATATATATATATATATACATAAATGTAATGATAATAAACAAGGAGAGAAATTGAACTGTATAAAATGTTAAAATAAAACTAAAAATGGTAGAAAGAGTGTGGAGATAAAATTAAGAACAAAGAACAAGGGTACAAACAAAACAGTAATGAAGGTAGCATGTATGAATCAACTATGTCAAAAGTTAATTTAAATATCAATGAAAATATTCATCAATTGAAAGATAGGTAAAAACCATGACATAACACTATGCTATCTACAAGTAACCCAATTAAAATATAAAGACACATATAGATGAAGAGTCAATGGATGGAGAAAGAACTACAAACAGTAACACTAATTAAAGAAAAATACAGAAGCAATGTTCCTTTTACACAGAGCCAACTTAAAATCAAGGAAAGTTATAGGGGATAAAGAAAGGCATTCGTAGTAATAAAGTGGACAACTGTCCAAGAAGACATAATAATTCTTAATATATATAAATCTAACAATAGAGCATCAAGCTATATGAGGAAAAATCTAAGAATTTAATGCAGGAAAAATGAATTAACTATCATAAGTTAGAAACTTCATCATCCCTCCCTCAAAAATAAACAAATCCCCCCCCAAAAAAAAACAAACAAAAAAATAAACAAATCCAGCAAGCAGAAAATCAGTAAGGATAAAGTTGAACTCAGCAGCAACATCAATTAACTACATATAATTCACCTCTATGAACTACTTCATCCAATTAAATAGCAAGATATGCCTTCTTTTCAAACTCACATGGAAATACTCCAAGAAAGATCAAATTCTGAGTCATAAAGTATATTTCAGTAAATTTAAATGAAAACATACAGTATCTTTTTTCAGAACAAAATAAAACTGTACTAGAAACCAATAACAGATAAAATAACAAAATCTCAAACTATATGGAGATTAAATAACATACCTCTAAATACCACCAAAGAAGAAATTTCAAGAAAAATTTAAAAATATTTTGAACTAAATGAAAATAAGAATACAACTATTTTTTGTAGGAAAAAAAGCAATTTTTCCCAGAGGGAAATTTATAAAATTGATATGTATGTTAGAAAAGAAGATCTAAAACCAATAATCTAAGCTTCCACCATAGGAAATTAGAAAAAAAAAAAAAGAGTAAATTAAGTTCAAAGTAAGGGGAAGAAAAATAATAAGACAGCAGAACTCAATGAAGTTTAAAATGAAAAATTACCAGGAAAAAGTCAACAAAACCAAAAGTTTCTTCTATGAACATATCAATAAAATTGATACCTCTATATATGATAATTAAAAAAAATGAAAGGACACAAATGACTTATGTCCGTAATGAAAGCAGAGAGGGGTATAACTATAGATTCCATAGATGTTAAAATGATAATAAAGGTATACTATATCAACTCTATGTCAACAAATTGGATGATTAGATAATGGTTCAATTCCTTAAAAAATAAAATTTGCCAAAATTTACAGAAGAAAGAGATAATCTGAATAGGCCTCTATTAAATAAACTGACTACCCCTCACCTGAACTGACAGCACTTACTATCATAACACTTATATGGCATATAAGGCAACTAATCCTTTATATTGTACTTTTGTTTTCTACCTGAACTTGACACCTCATCTTCAGGCCTTTTTTCCCAATTAAATGGTAAACTCTTGAAGGCAAAGGCCTCATGCTCTACACTTCTGATTATCTTCAATAGCACCTGAAAGAATTCTTTGCATAGTAGGAGTTCATGACTTGTTCTTCATGTATAGATTTATATCCATTGTAATTAGAGTATCTTATTGAATTTTTCACACAGTATAATAACGTTATTATACTGTTAGTCATTGAGGGCAGTCTATACTCTCTGTTTCCACATTTTAGTTTCTGATGTAAGGTAGGTACTTTAAAAAAACTTAAATTAATGAACAACATTTTGGTCAAGAGGACAAATTCTCCTGTCTACCTATGGAGGAGGGACTGATTATCTGTATGGATAGTATAAAGGATTAACTCATACAGTGACAATAAAAGGAAATATGGAAAATTTAATCATGTAAGAACTTAAGTATTTTAAGTTCTAGATTGGTTATTGCTCATTCTTCCAGAGAAAGTAAGTTCTACCACCACTAGAAAATATACACTCCATCCATACCAACATCCCACTGCTGACTTATGTTATTTCTAAGAATGAAATAGTAGATAAGAGCAGATATCCAGGGGTCAAGACAGTATAACTGGAGAGATTTCAAATTAGACTGGATGCCATATAAACAATAATTTATTTGAATTCTCTTCTTGTGTGCTTTAGAATTTGTGTTCTGCATGTGTGAGTGTGAAAGTCAGAGAAAGAGAGAGGGAGAGAGACCATGGACCCATGTGCACGTGTGCCCTGCATTTGAATTGTTGAGGAAACTTTTAAAATACAGTTTGAACATTATATTATAAAATACATAATTGAACATTATATTCAAGTGAGGTATAAAATATAGTAAATATTTTTTAGGAATAATCTTTTTAAAAAATCCTAAGCATCAGTCAGATATGATCTTCAATAAATTTTTTTAAAATGTATTTTAAAACAAATGATAAGAGGAACAACAAAGAACATAACTCAATTTCAATAATTTTAAAATCTTTAAAGCCCTGACATAAATACAAAATATAGTCCTGTATCAGTTTTCAGAAGCTAATTTTATTATTATTATCTGGTTCATTTAAATAATATGGTGTGACATCTTTAGCCATTAGGGGCTCCTGATAAGAGCTCATTGCTAATGAGTTATCATATTGATTCTTCTTGGATTTGTTTACTGTGATTTGTTCCTTGGTGACAGACTTGAACAATAATTCTGGTTAGTAATTTCTGTTAAATGCAGAAAAATGAATCACATCAACTACAATAATTGCTGCTTGACTGTGCCCATTATGAATAAAAAGAAAACATAATAAGAATATATTTCTTTTCCATTTTGATGTAATGGGAAAAAATAGTGTGAATACAGATAAATTCAGCACAATTTAAACGAAATTTTTAAATACTTCTTACTGAATTTTCCTAATGCAAAAAAATCAATATTTATAGTAAGCCACAATCTAAGTGTATGTTCATTCATTACATGGAATTTTAGGCAAATGTTATATACAATTAAACTCTAGAATACAGAATTTACATTGAATGGACATAATTTTTACAAAATTACTGAAGCACTGGGGTTACTTTCTCTTACTTAACTTTATGCTTTTAATTGTGGCCTTCCTCTAAAAATATTGAAATCAAAATTCCCATTACCTGTGATGTGACCTTAATGTAAATAAAAACTTTGCAGATGTGATCAAGTTAAACAAGATCATTATGTTGGGTCCTCGTCCATTAGGACTGGTGTTCCTTATGACAAAAGAGGTAGGGATTGGAGTGAGACAGTTGAAAGCCAAGGAATGCTAAGGATTGACAGCTATCATCAGAAACTAGGATGAGGAAAATGATTCTCCTTGACATGCTTCAGAGGGAGCACAGTCCTGCTGACATCTTGATTGTTTACTTTTGGCCTCCAGAATTATAAGAAAATCAATTCTGGTTGTTTTAAGCTATTCAGTGTATGGTACTTTGTTACAGCCATCTTAGAAAAATGAATATATTCAAGTATAAGATTTATTGAATTAGAAAATTAAACACAATAGCAAGAATAGCCTGAAACAAAAGAAGTCGAAAATGGGAAAGAGAATCCTGCTTGGCTTGAAAGATGGTACTAAATTCAGAGTATGACACTGAGCTATGCTTGGCTAGTCTTTGCCATTGCTGATTTCATAATTATCCAAAACTTTCTTCATATCTTAGTAAAACTGTACAAGACTACAGAGAGACCTTTTCTTGCAGATGCAGAAAAAAAGAGATAATCACAGCCAAGAAACACAAACACACTATATAATATGTTTATCTGTTAACAATATGAGTTAGTGCAATAATCTAAAATCACTCAGGTATGGATTATAATTTCTGAACATGTTTAAAAAAGCAGAATCATTTAATTAAGAAATATACATTAACTGTCCTAAAAATCCTAAGATCACAAACCTAAGGAATAACTCTAAAATCAATAATATGGCATTTCCAGAAGTGTATCTGCCTCATAAAAAAATATAAATTGGTAATTTACTATTAAAGAAAAAAACCTCAGAATCACAAAGTAAAACTAAAGTCTATGATATATAAAAAGTCTACTGCAAAACAGAAGTATTAGGAAACTTTGAAAATAAATGAATGGACAAAGGCAAATAGAAGAGAAAGGATTTATAATATCAGTTGCAAATGATTTTCAATTTATACCAAATGGTAGCAAATAAAGCAAAAATGTCAGTTCTTCGCAAAAAACTGATTTTTTACTTAATGTAAAAATGTGTAAAACACAATAAAGCTTTAACATAAATTTCAGGAGATTAAGGAAGAATATGTAATAATAATTTTATGATATACTAAGTCACCAATGAACGAAGAAGTACATGGAAGAGGAAGTATTTGACAGATGAAATTGATAAAAGTAAGGATGCAAAATAGAAGCCAGTGCATATACTTAAGTAAATGAGACTAAAAGGGTATAAAAGTAGGAATATCTTAAAATTAAAATATAATTATATGACATACATAAAAAGAAAAATGTTTTCTTATTAAGTTTAAGAAATAATCACAGAAATTAAAATATATTAGGTTACAAAAACTCCAATGAATTACTATTTTTTTTAATTATCTAAGCACTGCTGCTGCTGCTGCTGCTGCAAAGTCACATCAGTCGTGTCCGACTCTGTGCGACCCACAGACAGCAGCCCACCAGGCTCCTCTGTCCCTGGGATTCTCCAGGCAAGAACACTGGAGTGGGTTGCCATTTCCTTCTCCAATGCATGAAAGTGAAAAGTGAAAGTGAAGTCACTCAGTCGTGTCTGACTCTTAGCGACCCACTGGACTGCAGCCTACCAGGCTCCTCCATCCATAGGATTTTCTAGGCAAGAGTACTGGAGTGGGGTGCCATTGCCTTACAATTTAATATAACTAGAAATGAACAAAACTGGAAAACAGAGTGCTCCTACAACCTGGGCATTAAGAAATACAGTTCTCTTAGGAGAACAGACATGTGCTGGCCAGGTCTCCTGCACTGCAGACAGATTCTTTACCATCTGAGCAACCTCTGATGTTAACTAGTCCTACTGTAATTCCCTGGTGGATCAGATGTAAAGAATCTGCCTGAAGTGCAGGAGACCCAGGGCTTCAATCCCTGGATTGAGAAGATCCCCTGGAGAAGGATATGGCTACCCACTCTAGTATTCTTGCCTAGGAAATTCCATGGACAGAAGTTAAATAAATTACCCATACAATGGAATAGTATGCAACCATGAAAGAATATGGAACTCCCCAAGAATAAAAGAATGTTATCCAAAATAACTAAGTATTTGAAGCGAGGTGCAATATAATGTATGTAGTATGAAGCAAAATAATGCATGCAGTATGAAGCAATACTTTGCCGACAAAGGTCTGTCTAGTTAAAGCTATGGTTTTTCCAGTAGTCATATATGGATGTGAGAGTTGGAAAATAAAGTTAAGCACCAAAGAATTGATGCTTTTGGACTACGGTGTTGGAGAAAACTCTTGAGAATAACTTGGACTGCAAGGAGATCAAACCAGTCAATCCTAAAGGAAACTAGTCCTCAATATTCATTGGAAAGACTGATGCTAAAGCTGAAGCTCCAATACTTTGGCTACCTGATGCGAAGAACTGACTCATTGGAAAAGACTCAGCTGCTGGTAAAGATTGAAGGAGGGAGGAGAAGGGGACAACAGAGAATGAGATGGTTGGATGGCATCACTGACTCAATGGACATGAGTTTGAGCAAGCTCTGATGTTGGTGATGGACAGGGAAGCCTGGCGTGCTGCATTCCATGGGGTTGCAGAGTCAGACACAACTGAGCAACTGAACTGAACTGATGAAGCAATTTGAATAAAACGGATATGAGATTAGGATTTCCTTGTCTTTATATAACATAACTCTACAAAAAGAAATGGATGATCGGGTTGCAGAAAACGAATTACTGGATTTTATGCATTTTAAAACATGAATATGTGAATATACTATATATTTAAAAGATAAAACACATGTTTCTGTTTCTGTTTTTTTGGAAAAGTACTCTATATTGTACACCACAAAATCTATAGTTATAAATTTCTATTCACTCAGTAAGCTTAAATGTCCATCAATTTTAAAATGCAACAATAATTCTGTTGCAGAGATGAAAACCATGGGGATAATCAAAAGAGCACTGAAAACACAGGAAAATATAAACCTACACCCATATTGATGAAATCCATACAATATATATACTTCTAATAGTGTGGTTCTGATTTATCTGCAAAAAGATGTCAGAAAACTAGAGAACATCCAAAGAAAACTGATTCAAGTGTAAAATACTTCTGAAGAACAGAGAAGAATACTTAGGTTTTATACCGGGAAATGAAAATACTGAAAGTGAACAGGAGCAAAATCTATTTAAAAAAAAACATGATCAGTATAAAATACTTGAATATGAATTGCTAAGTAGTTCTCAAAACAGTAGAATGGGTGCATTCCTTAACTGCAATACAAATATGTACCAGTATTTAAAAAAACGTCTAATTTACCCCAGAAGGTAATTTTTACTACATTGCTTCAAATGATGTCAAAAGTATAAAGCTTAATAATCAAGAGTTTACTCAAATAAGGGAAACTAGAGCCAGAATCATGGACCACCATTTGAGGACAATGATTAGGAAGATGAACATATCCTGCTGCTATGCTTTCTTGGTGCCACTTTCAGAGGAACCATGCTAGGAAAAATTATCTGTGATTAACCCTGTTTCTGTTGGGACTACAGAAAGAAGGCTGCTCATGTTCTAGTTGTACGACTAATGAAGCATCAGGAGAGTGAAGAAATACAAAAACTGGACTGAAACAATCATGTGTCTAAGTCAACATGCCCTGATATTTTGATATTTCTATTCAAACAAAAGCACTCATAGGATGCTAATATATCACCTTAGTACATAAGTCCTCCATAATTCACACTGACCTTGCTAGTAGAAACATATTCTTTGTTGTTTTTGTCCAAGATTTACTTTGGTCTGTCAGTTGGAGAATTGATTCAGGTCAGGGAGAAAAACCTACAAACACCTATTGTGAGCCAACAGGCAAAAATCAGACCACCTGGTGTGTGAATGCTAGAGGACAAAATACTTTTTTCGCTTTTTCAGAAAACTCAGTAGAAGGTGTGATGCAGAATAAGTCGGTCAAAGTAAATGCTTAGTTTCCCAAACATGTGCAGCTGGTCAGAAGAGCAAAACAGAACAAACCCAAAAGCCAGACTTCTCTACATCTTTATTGAGGTGTTTTGTTTCCTTTTCTCAAATAGTCAGAGAAGAACAGGCATTTCTTTTGCTGTAAACATACACTGCCTTTCCCTCTGTTAGAATGACTCAAACAAACAGGTTAGCAGCAGATGACAAATGCAGGTTCAGTATCAGGATGTGATCTCATTAGATCCGGAAGAGCATCAGGTACAAAAATCCTTAAGGGATAGTTGCTCTTCACCTCATGTTCAAGGACAGAAAAAATAACACACCTTCTTGTTGGTACAGTGCAACTGTATCAACAGTTCAGTTGCAATATTTTGGATAGTAGCAGATTTCTAAACAGTTTCCACCTCCCTAGACAGAGATATTTGACCTCAATAGAGTGCTCAGATGTGTGTGCCAGGGACGGAAAGGTTAGTGAATGCTACCTGAAAGAATCCATCACTTCCAAACTAAATCATTGCTAAAGCAATTACTTTTTCTATTTTTTCCCATTTCTTATCACAGCAGAGTTGCATTTAGCTTCCTATCAGAACTCTGCCAATTCTACTGCTGGAAAAGAGCCAATCATAAACTAAAGTTCAGGCACTTCTTAAGATATAAAGCCTATTTTACTGTCTCATTCAGTAATTACCTTTCTAAAATGTTATGCTGTATTATCATATTTAAATTTTACTTTAATAGATATTCAATAATTATAATTTCAACAATTAGTTTTATACAATTGATCCCATTAAAATATTCAAGTTACTCCACAAACCCCCTCCTTCTTTGACACACACACCATTTTCTTCATCTAAATGGTACAAAAATGATATCTCCAAATTCTCTCCAGTGGTCCTTTTTTATTGTCATATGCTCATAGGACTGATACTGTTATCTGAGAAAAAGCATATCAAACTCTCTCTTTCTTTCTCTTACACACACACACACACACACACACACACACACACACACACAGAGCATGCTTAATAATGTGTTGTTTTGAATGAATGTGTTTCTTCCTAGAAAAATATTTGTAAGTATATATAAAATCTCGTATCAGTCACAGATTAGAAAATCAAGTCGTTTACTTTATAGCTGATTCATATACATTAAGAATAAGTGACAACATAAATCTGAAGGCTAAATTCTGAAGATTTCATTCTCACGTGATATTCTCCCTTTGTGTTCCTACAGGTTTTATTAATTAATCATACTTCAATTTGCAAATGAAATTATTTTCATTTGGATAACTGTCAAGGAAATAAACATGCTCATACAGTTTATAATGTTTTCTATTACCTTAAAAAAAGTGTTAATTCTAAGAAATATATCATTCATATATCACCTTTTGGACCACATATGAACTGAAACTCTTTTTAGCCATTAGAACTATACACTAATTCTGAGTTTCATAAATGGGTGTAAATAAAACTTTCTTATGCACATAAAAGTAGAGGGGAAACAACAGAAAAAAAGAAAGAGAAAAAGAAACTTCTATTATTCTTATATACTAAAATCAGCTATAGCAATCATGTATACATTTATTTAGGCTTCCAAGATTTAAAAAAGGAAAATTGTATAAAAGTAATCTTCCCAAAATCTTAGTAATCTTTTTCCTGCATTTACATAATGTGAAATATGGCTGTACTTTAAGCTGAGGAAGACAATTAGCTTAAAATTATACCCTACACTATCTATTAGAAAGTTACAAAAAGGCAAATTAAAACTACTCTGACATATGAATTCACCTCCCAAATTGGCAAAAACATAGATAAAGTGATAAAATACAATGTTTATATATAAGGGTGCTGTGAAACATATATTCTTAATGCAGGTGGGCATATTAGTCATTGCATTTTTTTGTGCAAAAAAATTTTACTAAGAGTCATGAATGTATTTATACACTAACTCAGCAATTTCACTCTCAGTAAACAATTTTAAAGAAATGTTTAACAATAGAGAATTATGCTTGATTTATGTCATTTATATGGTATAATGCTATTTGTACATTTAAAAATCATGCTTCAGAAGCATGTTTGATGGCATGGAAAAATATTGACAACATCAAATTAAATGATTTTTTTTTATAAAAGGTAATGAAACTGAACAAAGAGCATAAGCTTTACTTTATTATCACACTGGAGGTAACCAACCAAAAACACTCCTCATTAGATAAAATTGCAAAAGCTTGTTGATAAATATGATGTGTATGGCGGTATTTCTAATGCATACTTTTTAGTGTTAATAGTCTTGAAAATATTCTGTACTGACTTCATCACACACACTCCCCCCACCACACACAAACCCTAAAGAATATCTGAAGCCTATATATGTTCATGAAGCAGTTTTTCAATAATTCACATGTCATCTCAGAAAGTAGACATTTGTTCATACTATCTAACTTATCTAAAGCTAAAACATGAGATATACTCGGTGTTGAAAAATATGGATCTGTGACTTTGGAAGTTCACTTTTTAATAATACAATTCCTTTCATAATACAGCTTTACTATTCCACTGGGAACATTCACGTTATTGCTCTACAAAATGGGAAACTAGCAATTCTGATTTTATTTTAGCCATTATTACACACTCCATGATTTCTAGGGAAGGACCAGCAGTTTATATATTGTTAAAAGTCCTATTTTTAATAAATATTTCTTTCATATTAGTACACAAAAATCTCATAAATATTGGGCTTACATGTAGAAAATACTGACAAGAGGATGAGGTCCATTTTAATATCTGTGGATTTTGTATAGTTCCCATAATAATTGCAACCATAACCTTGCTGGAGTTTAATGCATATGTGCACTTTGACTCATTTTACAAGAGGGTGATACTATTAACCACAGAAAACACTTGATTTTCTGCTATGTCCTCCTCAGACATTTTTATCTGCTATTGAATACCTACTAAAAATACTAAAATGTCACATTTATATAAAGTAATACTTTAAAAAGTCTGTTAACATATTTGGATGTTTTTAAATCCTTTCATCTCCGACATTCAGGAGGTTTGAGCTTTGCTATTTTTCAAGGGAATAGTGATTCTCTAGGCAAGGTTTCTCATGTTATAGTCCCCAGATAAGCAGTACTGGTAACTTAATAGAAATGAAAATTACTGGGCTCTATACACACAAATTGTTTTAAAAATCATGGGGTGTGACCTAGAAATTTGTCCTTCAGGTGATAGTGATGAGTGCTCAGTTTGGAGATCCTTAGCTGTAAAGTATAGAAAGTTGCGGGATTTTCTATGTCCATCTCATGCATGATCTTTCCTTTGCAGATAGCAGTTTATGTGTTGGAGATGAGAGTATTCAGTGTTGGATATAACTAGTTAAGGTCAGTATTATTGAGTTTTATATAGTAGAACTTACATAGTAGTACAAAGTGTCAGAATTTATATTAAATAAGGTTAAAAAGAAAACACCTTAACACAGGTGTCACTAGAATTCCCTTTTTTGAAAAAAAAAAAAGGGGGGGGGAATTGGGGAATCAGAAAAGCTACTTGAGAAGATGGAATTCTGAGAATATATTTTAAAGCAGACAAGATTAAATAATCTATATGAAAATATAACCCTGGAGGAGAGCATGGCAACCCACTCCAGTATTCTTGCCTGGAGAATCCCCAAGGACTGAGGAGCCTGGCGGGCTACAGTCCATGGGGTCGCAAAGAGTTGGACACGACTGAGTGACTAAGCACATATGAAAATATAAAGAAATTTTAAGCCTATACAATAGGGAAAAGAGGAGTATATGTGAGAACACAGTCTAAGTAATAGGAAAAATAGTCAAATGTCTTTTGGATCTTCCCTGGTAGCTCAGATGGTAAAGAGTCTGCCTGCAATGCAGAAGACCTGAGTTCAGTCCCTAAGTATGGAAGAACGGCTACCCCTCCAGTATTCTTGCCTGAAGAATTTCGTGGACAGAGGAGCTGGCCAGGTTATAATCCATGGGGACACAGTCAGATGTGACTGAGCGACTAACACTTTCACTAGTTTTTCACATATGTTAAAATAAGAATAAATTGCTACTGGGACGTTCCATTTTACAAAGTGTCAATAAAATATCTTCATATCCCCAAATGTGATGTGTCAGTGAATTGTGTTAAGGAAAGTTTTCATTGAAGAAGATGGACTGGTAAAATGTAATTATTTTTCTCCCCTCTGAGAGACCTAAACTGTGATAGTAAAGGCATTTTTAAAAGCTATAAGGCATAAAAATTAAGAGAAAAAGTGGTAGGTCATCAGCAAACTAGACATTTCTAGCAGGCAGGTGGAAAGGAATTGACTCATAACGCACAGTTCAGGTAGCTGAAGCCAAAAATATTTATGGAGAGGACTGAATTTAAGGAGGCACAAATCTTTCCCAAAATACTCTTCAGAGGGTTGGGATGCAGACTTGATGAATCAAAGATGGCAAGCAGTTAAAAGGCTAAAAACAAGATGATCAACTGAAAAATTTTCTCATCAACTGCGCTCCTCCATCATCCTTGATAGAATTAATGGCAATCAGTTCAGATTCGCTTTTTCAAAACAGAAAAATAAAACAATGGATTCTTTATTTTAAAATGGTCTGGAAAAGTTTTCATATATTGTTCCTACATGTAAACACTCAAAATTATATTTCACATGCATAATCACATGGGAAATTTACTTGAGGATGTACCCCAGCAACAGAATAATATTGGAAGACATGTTTAATGAATTATTGATTTAATGGAGGTTAAACTCAAGTTAATTAGAAGGATTTTCAAATATTCCACATTGATAAGTGAAACTGAAGAATCAATCTAAACAAAAGCAATTATTCAGAGTTTTAATATAGTCCATGAACAGAGAGGCAAATATGACATCTTTCAAAGGAAAATTTAACTACTTGACTCCCATGTATAAGTGTTTTAAATCAATGCATTGGTATCTGCAAATTGATAATAACCTCCAAAGAATTAAGTATGGTATGTTCTACATTCTGATTTAAAAGTGAAAAGTGAAAGTCACTCAGTCATGTCCGACTTTTTGCCACCCCATGGACTATACAGTCCACGGAATTTTCCAGGCTAGAATACTGGAGTGGGTAGCCGTTTCCTTCTCCAGGAGATCTTCCTGACCCAGGAACTGAACCGGGGTCTCCTGTTTTGCAGGCAGATTCTTTACCAGCTGAGCTACTGTGGATTAGTTCATGACTTACAGATAAAACATACTAATTTACATTAAAAAAAAAAAGTTTTAAATCCATGCACTGCTATAGATAAAAACCCAAATGGATTATACTAGAAAGTTTGTCTCTTTGTTGTTGAGTTACAATTGTTTTTTATATATTATGCATGGGGTACCCTTATCAGATATATGATTCAGAAATATCTTCTTTAATTCTGTGAATTGCTTTTCACATTCTCGAACATGTGCTTGATACACAAAATATTTTAAATTTGATCTAATCCAAACATATCTGTTTTTCTTCTGTTGGTTGTGCTTTTGGTATCATATCTAAGAAACCTTCACCAAATCAAAGTCATAAAGATCTTCCTGTGTTTTTTTTCTAAACGTTATATAGTTTTAGTGCTTATATAGTATAGTGCTTATATAGTTTACTGCTTAGATCTTCTAGCCATTATAAGTTAACTTTTTAAATGGTGTGAAATAGGGATCCAACTTCATTTTTTTTGCATGTGGGTATCAGTAGTCCCAGCACAATTTGGTGAAGAGACTATTCTTGCCCCTTGAATGGTCTTGACACCATTTTGAGAATCAGTTGACCATAGGCACTTTGGTTTATTTTTAGGCTTTCAATTGTATTCTATGGATTCCTGTGTTATTCTTAATGCCAAATCACATTTTTTAACTTTTAATTTTATATCAGAGTATAGTTGATTAACAATGTTGTGTTATTTCAGGTATACAGCAAAGCAATTCAGTTATACATACGCATTATTTTGTTTTTTTTTTTTCAGATCTTTTCCCCTTTAGGTTGTTACATAATATTGGGCAGAGTTCCTTGTGCTATACAATATCACATTGTTTTGATTATTAGTGGTTTTTAATAAGTTTCAAAATCAGGAAGTGTGGATCTTTTTTTTTAAGATTATTTTGCTGTGAGGTCTCTTAAACTCCATATAAATTTTGTGAATAGCTTTTACACTTTTTCTAAATAGTACATCAAGGCTGTATATTGTCATCCTGCTTACTTAACTTATATGCAGAGTACTTCATGAAGAATGATGGGCTGAATGAGTTACAAGCTGGAATCAAGATGTGTGGGAAACATCCACAACCTCAGATATGCGGATGATACCACTCTAATGGCAGAAAGCAAAAAGGAACTAAAGAGCCTCTTGATAAGGGTGAAGGGGGAGAGTGAAAGAGCTGGCTTAAGACTAACTACTAAAAAAAAAACCTAAGATCATGGCATCTGGCCCCATGACTGCTTGGAAAGTAGAAGGGGAAAAGGTGGAAGTAGTGACACATTTTTTCTTCTTGGGCTCCAAAATCACTGCAGACAGTAGTTGCAGCCAATGAAATCAGAAGACGATTGCTTATTGGCAGGAAAGCAATGACAAACCTAGATGGTGTGTTGAAAAGCAGAGACATTACTCTGCTGACAAAGGTCCATATAGTCAAGGCTATGGTCTTCCTAGTAGTCATGTATGGTTGTGACAGGTGGGACCTTATAGAAGGCAGAACACCAAAGAACTGAGGCCTTTTAACTGTTGTGCTGGAGAAGACTCCTGAAAGTCCCTTGGGAAGCAAGGAGATCAAACTAGTCAATCTTAAGGGAGATCAACCCTGAATATTTGCTGGAAGGACAGATGCTGAAGCTGAAGCTCCAGTATTTTGGTCATTTGATGCGAACAGACAACTCATTGGAAAAATCCCTGATGCTGGGAAAAATTGAGGGCAGAAGAGGGCATCAGAAGATGGGATGGCTGGACCACATCACTGAGACAATGAACATGAACTCTGACAAACTCTGGGAGATGGTGAGGGACAGGGAGGGGGACTAGGGGACTGAGTAACAACAACAACAACAATATGTATGAATATATATATATATATAACTATGAAATTAAGAAAGAATTATAATCTTGAATGAATTGACCTTTCAAATGGCAAACAAATGATTTATAAAGTCCATTTTGAAGTTTTTTGGAAAAAGAAGTAATTTTCTCAAAAATATTAGAAGTCACAATCTACTAATTTTACATGATCAAGTATTAGAAGTTTCATATACACTTTTTCAAAATGAGAAAATTTGTTGCTGGTTTTTCTTCTGGCTTTTTTTTCCCTCATATTACAAATATCTAATAATAATACAGATAGAAAATAACCCTTATGTCTATTATCATGAAAAAGGAAGCATAATTAATGGCATAACTTATATTTGTAAACAAATCTCAGATGAAACCTAGTGTAAAATACTTCTATTTTAAAATTATACAAATGTTTAATCAATTTGTTAGTCAATGAAGCCTCACTTAGTTATTAATTATTTGAACATTTTTGAAAACAGAAAACACTAGTTTCATGATTCATTTGTAAGGATCTCAAAGTGGAAGTTAAAATTGGAAAAAACAGGAAATGCATTTTATAATTTTAAAAGCACGCAATTTCTTTTGTGTAACATATTTCAATACAAATATATTTTTTTCCAGTAAATCTCATTTAGGTTTCTTATGTAAAAAAATGCATTTCAGGCTTCAAGATTAAAAAAAATCTATCTATTCATTCTTTAAAACACTAAAATAAAATTCTCAGATTTATGTTAAACAAGAACACAAAAGTTCATTTCAAATTTAAGATACTTTGTGCAAAATCCAGATTCGAGTACAAAGAAGTAACTTACATTTAGCAGATATTTATTAGGTAACTGGTATGTATCAAATACTTTTATACAGTAATCTTATTTAAAAATAAAACCTATGAATTGTGTATTGATAATACAATTTTATTTTTAGAAAACTTAGGTTATGACACTTCAATAATTTCACACAGTAAGTGGCAATGGTAAGATTTTGACCTAGGTTTTGAACTCAAAGTGCATACTTTCATTAAATAAGAAACCATCTCAATTTATAGCATATGTACTATCAAGGCTTCAAGAATATTTTATCAAATAGATAAATGTTAACATGATATTTGCACACTAATTTAGTCCATAAATTACATTATAGAACACAACCTATTCTATCACTGTTATTTTGTCACCTCTGTGGCATAAAAATATGTAGCCTGATCATACAAGTATTACAGCTAAAATATTATAACTGAAAAGACAGAAAACTTACTTGTTCTTGTTGTAAATTTGTGGTTTTATTTTTTTCCATTTATTTTTATTAGTTGGAGGCTAATTACAATATTGTAGTGGTTTTTGCCATACATTGACATGAATCAGCCATGGATTTACATGTGTTCCCCGTCCCGATCCCCCCTCCCGCCTCCCTCTCCATCCCATCCCTCCGGGTCTTTCCAGTGCACCAGCCCTGAGCACTTGTCTCATGCATCCCACCTGGGCTGGTGATCTGTTTCACCCTTGATAGTATACTTGTTTCAATGCTATCCTCTCAGGACATCCCACCCTTGCCTTCTCCCACAGAGTCCAAAAGTTTGTTCTGTACATCTGTGTCTCTTTTTCTGTTTTGCATATAGGGTTATCATTACCATCTTTTAAAATTCCATATATATGCGTTAGTATACTATATTGGTCTTTATCTTTCTGGCTTACTTCACGCTGTATAATGGGCTCCAGTTTCATCCATCTCATTAGAACTGATTCAAATGAATTCTTTTTAACGGCTGAGTAATATTCCATGGTGTATATATACCACAGCTTCCTTATCCATTTGTCTGCTGATGGGCATCTAGGTTGCTTCCATGTCCTGGCTATTATAAACAGTGCTGCTATGAACATTGGGGTGCACGTGTCTCTTTCAGATCTGGTTTCCTTGGTGTATATGCCCAGAAGTGGGATTGCTGGGTCATATGGCAGTTCTATTTCCAGTTTTCTAAGGAATCTCCATACTGTTTTCCATAGTGGCTGTACCAGTTTGCATTCCCACCAACAGTGTAAGAGGGTTCCCTTTTCTCCACATCCTCTCCAGCATTTATTGCTTGTAGACTTTTGGATAGCAGCCATCCTGACTGGTGTGTAATGGTACCTCATTGTGGTTTTGATTTGCATTTCTCTGATAATGAGTGATGTTGAGCATCTTTTCATGTGTTTGTTAGCTACCTGTATGTCTTCTTTGGAGAAATGTCTGTTTAGTTCTTTGGCCCATTTTTTGATTGGGTCGTTTATTTTTCTGGAATTGAGCTGCAGGAGTTGCTTGTATATTTTTGAGATTAATCCTTTGTCTGTTTCTTCATTTGCTATTATTTTCTCCCAATCTGAGGGCTGTCTTTTCACCTTACTTATAGTTTCCTTTGTTGTGCAAAAGCTTTTAAGTTTCATTAGGTCCCATTTGTTTAGTTTTGCTTTTATTTCCAATATTCTGGGAGGTGGGTCAGGGAGGATCCTGCTGTGATTTATGTCAGAGAGTGTTTTGCCTATGTTCTCCTCTAGGAGTTTTATAGTTTCTGGTCTTACATTTAGATCTTTAATCCATTTTGAGTTTATTTTTGTGTATGGTGTTAGAAAGTGTTCTAGTTTCATTCTTTTACAAGTGGTTGACCAGTTTTCCCAGCACCACTTGTTAAAGTGGTTGTCTTTTTTCCATTGCACATTCTTGCCTCCTTTGTCGAAGATAAGGTGTCCATAGGTACGTGGATTTATCTCTGGACTTTCCATTTTGTTCCATTAATCTATATTTCTGTCTTTGCGCCAGTACCATACTGTCTTTATGACTGTGGCTTTGTAGTAGAGCCTGAAGTCAGGCAGGTTGATTCTTCCAGTTCCATTCTTCTTTCTCAAGATTGCTTTGGCTATTTGAGGTTTTTTGTATTTCCATACAAATTATGAAATTATTTGTTCTAGTTCTGTGAAGAATACCGTTGGTAGCTTGATAGGGATTGCGTTGAGTCTATAGATTGTTTTGGGTAGTATAGTCATTTTCACAATATTGATTCTTCCAATCTATGAGCACAATATATTTCTCCATCTATTTGTGTCCTCTTTGATTTCTTTCATCAGTGTTTTATAGTTTTCTCTATGGTTTTATTTTTTTAAGTAGTATGCATTAAGTAAGAATTCCTTCTTTTGAAACCAAAAGCTCAGCGTTATGTAAAAGGAACAAATTGGAAGAAAATAATAAAATACATATTTGAAAATATATGAAAACATATAATGAAAAAAGGAAGTAAGAAAATAGGTATCCAAAGAATCTTTGTCTCTGTTCATTCAAATCAAAAACATTTTAGACAAGGAGTATCAAGTGATAGTTATATTCATTCTAAAATAATATTAATAATTACTATTTTATTAAAATAAAAATATTCTTTAAAGCTGAAACTACTATAACTTCTTTAAAGATGAAAGCTTTATACAGAGTAAATTTTTTCTGTGTTTCTACTGAATAAAAAGTAGAAAGATATATTGATCATATTGATTTAATATTCAAATTAAGACTAAGCAAAACAGAGTACTGTGGCCTATGTAGAAGAAACAATTATTGTGAGCTTATTTAGGGGGGCCGTGGATTAGAGTTTATTGTTATTTCTAGATGGTAAAAGTGAAACATTAATAAGTGCTGCCAAAGATGTTTCTCAAGAATTAACTGCCTCAAGTACTTTACATTTTGAACATCCACACAAACCTTAGGAGAATTTTGTAAATCACAAAATCTTTAGAAACTTTACTAACCTGAAAATGGCAATAATCTTTTCCTTTTTTTTTTTTTTTTGGTTCGGTGTTTTCATCTTAGTGTGAAATCAAGCTAAATATTGTTTTTCAATTCTCTGCCACAAACACCATTCCTTTAATTAAATATTAAGAATCTATCTCAAGTAAATGTTTCTCTGCCAGGCTTCTCTGCCTATGGAATTCTCCAGGCCAGAATACTGGAGTGGGTAACCATTCCCTTCTTCAGGGGATTTCCCCAACCCAGGGATTGAACCCAGGTCGCCTGCATTGCAGGCGGGTTCTTTACAGACTGAGACACCAGGGAAATCCAAGTAAATATTAGATATAATTTACATAAATTCAATAAAGGCAAGAAATTTAGAAATATATGAAAGTGCAGATTGTTGACTCAGCATATTTTCTGCAAACTTTTTACTCACTTTTTATTTCTTTTTGTTTAATTCTTCATGTATCAGAACCCAAAATATGCTTGGGAAACTCAATTAGTATATCTATCAGATTATTTCTGAGTTGACCAAATTCTCTTACATATTCACCTCTAAACATCAAAAATTGACTTAAAGCTTTCTAAATCAAAGATTATATGCTTGTAATAATACATGCACATAATTCAATATTCCATTATTTTATTCCTTAGGTAAATTTACATTTTTTGTTCCCTGTTGCCAAAGTGATTGGCTCAAATGCCTGAGGTTGGTTTGAATTGATGTGAAGAGTAAAATAAGTGGTCTTCATATTGCACCTACATGGCTTCTACTGAGAGATAATACTCTTGTGGTTCTGAAATATCTTTTCATATGTATAAAACACTGGAAGATAGAAACACTGTCTCCCTCTGGAACAAGTGGCCGACATGCTTACTGCCCCAAATAATAATGTCTCTCTTCAGGGCCAAAGGTAGGCATATTTCCTGACATTAAGAGACTTATGTCTCTACAGCCAAGGTTCCTCTTCTGAAACACAATCCAGTTGTGTACAGGTATCACCTGACTCATTTTGTGCCACCTTTTGAGAACTGGAGGTTGGGAACTTATACATGAAAATGCTTATACTCTGACTCTGATTCATGTAAATAATAAAGTGCTTTGGCTCTGTCTCAGGAGTCTCCTATCTTCTGCTAGCAACCATGAAGCTGGCAGGGGAAGTTGTAAGCTAGCAAGTAGGATAAAACCTCAGATTCTTCACAATTCTTGACAGGCTCCCCCAAAAGCTAAGATATGGGTAGTATTCTTCATATTTCTCTTTTGATATGAAACTTCTCTTAAACTGTATTAAAAAAAAAAAAATAACCTCTTGCCTTAAAGCAAGGCATAGGATGATTCCTTAAGCTCTCAACTTAAATATGTTGATTTATTTCCAAGTGAAATGAGTAAGATGTTTTAAGTATATTATCTCATTTTATTATTTCAAATGTCTCATAAGGTAGGTATTAGGTTTTGGTGGGTGGGTGAGATGGGAGGGATGGTGGGATACAGTCACAACACCAAACCACTGAAATTCATCATATAAACAACTTTGTTGCAGAAAAAGTCTTGTTTTTTTTTTTTTAACATACTCATCCATTTACTATTTTATTCAATAAACTCTTCGAAGCACTTACATGGAATGTTCTTAGAAATGTGATATGTTATGTTGCAAATCTACAGGCCTTGTTTAGCAATCATCAGCAATCAAAGGATATGTGAAGTCTCTTCCAGCAATGGATAACCGCCATGATGAACTACAACTAACCATTCTATTGTCTAGTAACTACTATTGTGACTCAGCCAAAGATTAACACTATAAAACAGTAGCTTTCATAAGAATAAAACATGTTACTTAATCTCCAGGTACTGAGAATACCTATAGTTCTAGTCATTAATTAACCTTCTTAAAAATATTCATTAGCAAAAGAAAAGAAATCACTGCATTTTCCTTAGTTACTTTGTTTAGTGGGAACATCAGTCACTTTTAAATTACTTGCACAAAAATACCTGAGAGGCACAATTAATCTACATGATTGAAAACTATTTCGGAAATGTCACTTAATAAAGCCTTTTAATATCACCATAACAATCTGAAATATTAAAATCTTATTTTGTTATTTTCCTTGTTCATAATTAAACATACTCTAGGAAAAATGTTGATGTTGCAACTCTAAGCAAGAAAATGTCTAGACTGTTTACAGATGTCATAAAGACACAGATAATGTGGCTTTTATATAGTTTATATCTAAACTGACTCTTGACTCTTTGAACCTGTGTTAGTAAAATTAATGAAATAAAAGCAATGTCATAATTCATGAATAAAATTTGAGCATGTCCATGGAGTGATGCAGAAATAAGTGAGCCTAAACAAAAAGCAGAACTTCACAAATTGAAATACAAAAACTAGTTCCTAATATGTTACTATCAAGTATAAATCTGAACACTTTTCAAGTTGATGCACAGGTAAGAATTTTAAGTTAATGTGTTGTGTTTTTTTTTAAGTCACTCAGTTGTGTCTGACTCTTTGTGATCCCATAAACTGTAGCCCACCAGGCTCTTCTGTCCATGGGATTTTCCAGGCAAGAGTACTGGAGTGGGTTGCCGTTCCCTTCTCCATGGGGGTCTCCCCGACCCAGGGATTGAACTTGGGTTTCCTGCATTGCAAACAGATTTTTTACAATCTGAGCCATAGATGTCAATACCTGGTTTCCAGTCACAAAACAAAGAAAATGCTGCCCAACATTTGCAAAGAATTTACTCAAAGTTTAGTTTTTAGTCATTTGATCTAGTTTGGTTTGCACAAACTATGTGGAAATATCATAAATAACATAACATATTGTTACACACCCAGTTTTCACCATCTATTTATTTCTGGTTAAAGGAAATTATGTTCTTTTAAAAATGGCAGTTGCTTGGAAGATATAGTCAGGATTCATCACTTCAGGGTTTGTCCTTTTTCAATTTATTTTTCCATGTACTAATCTAATATATTGGTGCATGCCTCCAGAGATCTCTTACAAAGTTTCTCAACATGAGTGACACCTCTAATTTTAAAATGATTCTCTTTAACCTTGACACAGAAATCCCAGCATTACATTTTACTTTTATAAAATTCCTTGGTGAGGGTAGGAAGACAGAGAGAGATAGAGGTAGAAGAGACAGGGAGGTGAAAGAGAGAGTATGAAATCAAGAGAAAATGGAGATACAGAGACAGAGACAGGGAAGACAGGGATTATGAATCATGTGCCTGTATTAAACAATAAATGAAATTTAACTCAAAATAATTTTTAAATTATGACAGTATTTCTTTATGTGTGTATGAATTCTTCTGACAATCCTTTAACAATGTGTAGAAAACTTTATTTTGAATAGTGACAATTTTGTTTATTGCTTACTCTGTATCTTTGGTAATTAATTTTGCATCTTTTGTAAAATGTATTCATATGTTAAAAGTGTGGAAAGACTCAAACCTAAAAGAAAGAGCTCCTTAAACTTGGGAAGAAGTTATTCTACATGATGCTTCTCAGACAAAGGAAAGGGGAAATGAGTAAAGCAGCTAAGGAACAACATAGAATGTGGAATGCCGAAGATTTTACACTAATATGATGAAGCCACAACAAAAAACCAACCTTATTTCAGAGCTGTGATAGGCAATTAATAGAGCTAATTAATAGGCAAATATGTGTTGTAATAAGCCATGCAAAGTATCCCAGTGTTAAAAAGAAAGACAAGGAAGAAGGGTGGGTGAAGAACCTCTTCAATTCTTCACAATCTTCAGAGACACATACATGTTTTAGAGAGATGGTACACTTTGTCTCACGCGTTTGTGTTTTATTCCCCACTCCAGGCTGTAATGCAAAGAGTGTAGCTAGGAAAGAATAACTTCATGCCACGGCATGGCATGAACATATCTATCTTCAAAACCTAGTGCTCTAAGCCTTGCCCATGTGGCAGTGTTTTGGAAGATGAATTTTTTAGATGTCTAAAATAGTGAGTTATTTTCCCTTCCACACACACAACTTAGGTTTTAGAAATTGTGACAATTTATTCCATATCCACAGTAAAATCAGCATGCTGTCATTCTAGTGGATTGGGTAAGTTCATTTTGATGTTACAGTCTCCTTAATACTACTGCAGAAGTTTTCATTAACTGCTTCACTGGTAAATATCTAGGTGAATATCCATAATTACAGATCACCGACTATTTTATATTGCCAGAGTAGCAGGTATAGAATGTATTTAACTATGCTATATTTGCATTTTTCCTAATATAATTTGCCATTTTTATTGACTTTTAAAATAGAAAAAAAGGCAGAAATCAACATTCTAAATAATTTCTAAGGAATAAAGCAATGATCTTTTTACTGAGTTCTAACAAAATGTGGTATTTGCAGTATTTACTTAAATTTTCACCTTTATTTAAAAAAAAATCTGATGCATTAAGCAGGGCACTCAGTCAGTGCTCTGGGACAACCCAGAGGGATGGGGTTGGGAGGAAGGTTCAGGATGAGGGGGGTACATACGTACACCAGTGGCTGATTCATGTTGATGTATGGCAGAAACCATCACAAGATTGTAAAGTAATTATCCTCCAATTAAAATAAATTAATTAACATAAAAATTTGGTACTGATTATTTTGCAACTTCAAAAAATAGCAACGAAGAAAGCAGTATTTTAAAACTTCTGGATGGAATATCTATTTACAGAATATTCTGAAAATAAATTTGACATTGAAAAAGTTTATTAAACTATCAGAATAAACCTGTTTGTTCTCCATTAACAGAAAAAGACCAAAAACAGAAACAACATTGATAAACTATTCTATAATTTCATGATATATCAAATATATTTCTCATCTTTTTTAAAAGGGCAATAGTCATTAAACATTGAGAGTGTTCCACTGGAGAAAGTAAAAATAGACTATATAAACATATATAAATGTAATTGAACATACATTAAGATTAATATATAGTGATTATATAATACTATTATATTGCATTAATATTAGGCTTAAGTGCAAAAGGCTAAAATGGTGACATAGTCCTTTTTAAGAAAACTTTTAAAGAGAGTATTATATACATGCAAAAGAAGTACAAAATTCATACTGCAAAGTTCAATGATACTTTTACAAAGTACCCACATAAACAATACCTAAAGACAGAACATCACCACCATCCCAGAGCATCCTTCATACCCAGTTATAGCCCTTGTGCTACTTCCAGAAAAACCTCTATTCTGTTCTAAATCTACAGATTAATTTGTCATTTAATTTTTTTTCCAAATGGAATCATAAAATATGCATCACCTGGTATCTGGCTTCTTCCACTTATTATATGAGAGATTCATCCATGCTTGTGTAGTTGTGAATCATTTTCATTGATTTGTGGTATTCCATTATAATATGTTTATTCTCCTATTAAGGTACACTTGTGCTGTTAGATTTTTGGCTATCAAATAGTTCTGAGAATATTCTCATAATGTTTCTATGAAAAGTATATTTGGTTTTTAAATAGCAAATCAGGGCAGAGTAGTCAATTTTGCATTACAGGTGCCTAAAAAATATTGTATTCTCGAAGAAACACAAAGATACTTTCTAAGCTTCAAAATTATCAGCTGAGTATAAAACAAGAAATAATATTTCCAAAGAATAAAGGTGATATATGAGGAACATAGAAGCATGTCTATTTTCCAAGTGCTAAGATAAAGACATGGTATAAAAAGGGAAATTTGCACTTTTACAAATTCTGCACACAGCAAGGGAACTGATTACTATTTTTCCCAGTAGACTATTTAGTAAAAATTTCCATATATAATCTATCATAACTCATGGCAGTTTCACATAGGGAAAATACTGTTGATGTTTTTTTAACTCTATAAGTATATATTATTAAATATCCAGAATTATATTATTTAAGACATAGTGAAGTGGAAAGAAAACTCAACATATGTTTAGATTCTAACAGACTGTAGGGATAAAATCTGTAATATTTACTTATTATACTTTAAGGAAAACTTCTTCAATCCACATATAAAATATTAACTATAATATATTTTGGGTCAAATTTTTTCACCTTCTAAAATACCACTCAAGTTTTGTATGCTAAGGATGATAAGTAGATTTACTAATGGTATTTTTTTTAAATAATTCTGCTATCTTAAGCGTAACACACCATCAATTTCTATTGAAAGCATGGCTAAATAGTGATAATCATATTTTTGGAGGGAGGAAATTTCCTCTTACAGATTTTATTTATTAGATTTTGGATATGGAGTGACATTTTAATGAAATAATTATTAATTCTGCTTTTACTTTCTTTTCTTTTTTTAATTCAGAGAATTAGCTCTCTCCGTCTGTATGTGACTCACTATTGGCTAAATATTTACTATGGGTCCAAAGCTATGTCAAACATGATCCTGTTTTTAAGTATTTCAATTTTGCTAGAGACACATATGAAGTAATAGGAAACTACATAACCTGAGCCCAGAGAAAAAGAATACAGATGAGAATGGTTATAATCCAGCACAAATTCATGGAGTGCTTAGAAATACGAAAAAATAAAAGACAAGGGGGTTTAGATAAAACCAGCATTTATGACTGTCTTTTAGATGCATGTCCCACATGGGTGAATATATTAAGACCTTGAAATTGTGAGCTACAATAAGGCCAAAAAAAAAAAAAAGATGATACTAATAACAACAATAATAAAAATAAACAGAAAGAGAAGAGGAAGAAAAAGAACTCAAGGTAGTACTAAAACACAAGCCTTCTAACTGTCATATTTTATTTCCTTCTATACGAGGCAGGTCAGATTTCTAATTTATTTTCTTGATGATTCTCTTCATAGAACCAAAGTCGCGGGCCAAGTAGTAAATATCTATGATTTGTTTCAAACTTGATTTTTATAAAATGTATTCAGAAGACACAAAGTATTTTCATATACACGTTGGGGCTTCCCTGGTGGTTCACACAATAAAAAATCCACCTGCAATGTGGGAGACCTGGGTTTAATCCCTGGGTTAGGAAGACCCCCTGGAGGAGGGCATGGCAACCCACTCCAGTATTCTTGCCTAGAGAATCCCCATGGATAGAGGAGCCTGGTGGGCTACAAGTTTATGGGGTCGCGAAGAGCTGGACATGACTGAGCGACTAAGCACACACAACGTACATTCAAGTGGAGTATTATTTTTCTTGTGTTGCGAATAAAGAAATCAATAGAAATGTTAAAGTTAGGATGGAATTTTCATAAATTTTATTAATATTGATAATTACTATCAATCTATAGTCTTAAGTGATGAAGTCATCCTCTTCAATGAATCAAAGTTAGAATCAGTATTCTATTTGCACATAAGGAAGCAAAGCAAATCTCCTGTACTTCCGCAGGAGTTTCTAGTCTAGGTTGGAAAAATAAATACAAATATTGTGGGTAGGGGAAACCAGTCTATAATTCTCACTAAATTATCTGCTAATTTTTCTGTGAATGTGAGTATATATGTGTGGATTGCCATTTCCTCCTTCAGGGATCTTCCTGACGCAGGGATCCAACCCACATCTATTATGTCCCTGCATTGGTAGGTGAATTCTTTTAAAACTAACTCCATCTGGGAAGCTCGAGTATATACAGCTTTCTGGAGGAAAGAGTCATTATTTTTCTTAAAGTTCAAGAAATCATAGTTAAATGCTTTTGTAATTTTTAATGCATCTGTATTCAATGTTTCTACAATTCAGTGGCATTACAATTAAAGAAATAATATTGTCAAATTTAAACACCACTCAGTGAAACCGGGGCTTCCCTGGTGGCTCAGATGATAAAGACTGAGTGCAGTGTAGGAGGCCCACACTTGATCCCTGGGTGGGGAAGATCCCCTGGAGAAGGAATTGGCAACCCACTCCAGTATCCTTGCCTGGAGAATCCCATGGAGAGAGAAACCTGGGGGACTATAGTCCCCCAATGGGGCACAAAGAGTCAGACATGACTTAACGATTAACACTTTTACCTTCAATGAAATCATCAAGTTTTAAAAAAACAGAAATAATGTGAATATATTTCCTATTCAGTGATTAGCTTATTATCTCTACTGACATAAACGTCTGTTTGTTTCTTTATACCTAAATAATAATACTAGCACCTCATTTTATTTTCTAGACTAAGGTCCTAGTAAAACAATATATATTCCTCCTGTACACATCAATCCACTAGGTGACTAAAATGCATAAAAATTACCAACAGACCATATGGGAAATGTATTTTACAAATGGTATGTTGCAGCCGAGGTTCCGAAACGCTACCTGCTTCCAATTTAATATCTTATTGTCTCTCTTGCTTGTAAGATCTATTTTTCACTCATAGACTTGAGGGCATATTCATTTAGCTTCTTGACCTGTTTGCTGCCGAGCAGCTGAACACCATGTGTAGTAAACGCTTCTCTTCTATGAACTTAAGACTATATATGCTTTTAGAAATGTAAAATTATTTCAGATTTTATTGTGAAAAAAGTTAAGCAGATTAAAATAGAACATCCTCTAAACACTAAATGAAACTTGTTCAGGAAAGCATTTTACTTTTAGTAATATATGGTAAAGTGCATAAGAAACAAGAAAAAAATACTGTCTTTCTTCATGTATGATAAAAGTTCATTATCACCATTTCACTTATACAAAATATGGGCCAGTAACATGTTGGTAAAATTAGACATCTCTATACTCTAATTAGTATCCATTATTAACAGAAATAATAAGAAATCTGTGTAAAGTAATTTGATTATTTTAATACTATTTGTTATAATCCTAAGTTCAGTACCACAAGAGGTTTATTGTTGCTATGCATTTTTATACTAACTGCACATAAACTAGAAAGAATTGCTTTTCGTAAAAAAAAAAAAAATTATTTCTTTGCCATAACTTATAAAAGCAGGCCTCTATTTATTGACCAAAGTTATTTGATTTAGATATACAGTTGTGTATAAAGGTAGTAAGTTTGATAAAGGAACCTTAGATGGAACACATTAGTTGTACAATATATTTCTGCCATGACATACCGGCAGTTATTCTGCAGTCTAAGAATATCTGTATAAATTTGTTCTATTGATAAAAGAGATTCAGCATTGCTATAGCATTTTTCTTTATAAGTGTTATTTATCTAACAAAGCAAAATACACAAGGTAAGAATACTATTTCAGCAACCATAGCAATGCCTAACTACTTGTAGAAATATATAACCAATGTGGTGCACACTTTAAATGTTTTTGATATCTCGTTAAGTTGTCCTCCATAAAGTTGGTGCTACTTTATAAATGCCCTTCTAAATTCTTAGCAATGAGGAAAGGAAGAGAAATTTAATTAAAATATCTTTATAAAATGTACAATCCTTTCAAAATTACATCATTTTTATAACAAATGGACACTTCATCTAGTTAGCCCCACTTGGCAAGTTGTGGCCATTCAAAATTGTTTTGTTAAGGAATGAATAAATACAGTGATGAAAGAAAAAAATAAACTTACACTTAAAATACAGGAGAAAGAACAGCCTCATTATTTGGCATATTACAGATTAACAGGGGATGTGTTTGTACTTTATTTGTACTGTATTGACTATATCAGAAACTAGTATAAATTGAACTGGTTAAACAGGTATTCACAAAACACATACTTGAAGCATCTGATGGAGTAGACTGTCCTCTATTTCTGAAATTTCTCTTACCTGCCCTTCTCTATCCTGACAAAGCCTTAGCACAGTCCTTTATCTCTTACCCACACCCTTTAAAGAAATCCTTGTTGCAGAAAACTTCCAGAATTATTTTTAAGAATTTAAATAAAATCATATAATTCAAATACATGACTCAGAACCAGTACCATAAAGTCACATGGAATGGGCTAAAAAAACCGCTTCTCTGTGGACTCTAAGATAACTCAATGTGATTAATGCAAAATTACCTTAATATAACCAATGCCAGGTACACTGTTACTGAAAGTTAAATTCCTATTTCATATTCTTTTTTTCTGAGCCCATCATGTAGGACAAGAGTCTGAGCTTTCATAAGCTGTACTAAAACATAATAAGTTAACCTAAATTGACTAATCAATTGTTAATTACCAGATACAATTAGTATATTACAAAATAACACATGCGTGCATACATACGAAGTCACCCCAGCTGTGTCTGACTCTGTGCGACCCTATTGACTGTAACCTGCCAGGCTCTTCTAAGCATGGAATTCTCTAGACAAGAATACTTGAGTGAGTTGCCAGGCCTTCCTCCAAGGGATCTTTCCAACCCAGGGATCAAACCTCCAATGTCTCCTACACTGGCAAGCAGGTTCTTTACTACTAGCACCACCTGAGAAGCCTAGAACATAACGCATTTGAGCTTATAAGAAGCATACTTATACATATAATTACACAGTGCTTAGAATATTTCTTTGATGAATATTACAATAAAAAAAGAAATATAATAGTAGCTGTGTTCTATTCTTTACTTTCTTGTCTTCTTTATCTTTTTTTTGGAATTCAATATATACTTTTAGATAGAATAATAATTTTTTAAAATCAGAGTTAAAATCTATTCAGCAAACCATTTTCTAAACAAAATTCAACCAAAACTTATTTATCAGAAATGTCACGTAAAACAAACAACAAATAAAATCAGTTACTATCAAAAAATTTAAATGTACTATGTATCTTCCTACATGCTGCATTTTCAGACATTTATTTCAGATATATTAGAGAAACTTTCGGAAATACAAGGAAAAATCAACTACTAAGGCTAAAAAGCAATTATAAATCAAAACAGAAATGATATTATGGAGGCATAGAACACTGATCTAAGTGGGAAAATAAATTTAAAATTTATCATTTATTTATTGCTTTATTCTTTAATTTTAAAAATTATCATTTAAATAAAACCACTGCTAAACTATGATAACAATTGTTTTTGAAGTAGATAATCTAAAATAAGAAAACTGGGAAAAGAGCTTTTCTTTAAGACAGATTTTGACTAAAAGACTTTTGTTATTCAGTTATTCACATTGGTCCCCAAAAGACAGCAGTAAATCAAAAAGGCTTAAACTATAATATGAGGTATTCAAGTTGCATAAAACAAGGTTTGTATCAATGAGCATGCCTAAAAGTAGAATATTTATCTAGTAGAATATAAATGCTTTACTTTTATGTAATTTAACTTAATTAATTTTAGACAAACCTAGACAGCATATTAAAAAGCAGAGACGTTACCTTGCCAACAAAGATCTGTATAGTCAAAGCTATGGTTTTTCCTATAGTCATGTATGGATGTGAGGGTTGGACCAAAAAGCAGGCTGAGCACCAAAGAATTGATGCTTTTGAATTGTGGTTTTGGAGAAGACTCCTGAGAGTCCCTTCCTAAAAGAAATCAACCCTGAATATTCATGGGGAAGACTGATGCTGAAGCTGAAGCTACAATACTTTGGCCACCTGATGCGAAGAATTGACTCATTGGAAAACACAGTGGGAAAGATTGAAGGCAGGAGGAGAAGGGGACAGCAGAGGATGAGATGGTTGGATGGCATCACCGACTCGATAAACATGAGTTTGAGCAAGCTCCGGGAGATGGTGAAGGACAGGGAAGTTTGGCATGCTGCAGTTCATGGGACGGCGAAGAGTCAGACATAACTCAGTGACTGAACAACAACAAAAGAGAATTAGGATTCCGACAAAAGAAAAAATAATCTATCCTTTACTCTGTGATTTTTGCTTGAAGTTAAGGTAAATTTGGGGATATACATGGAAATATGGAGCTTAGGTCAGCTTAGGATAATGAAATTTGTCTCAGTAAAAGAAGTAGTATAAAGCCAAGTTCAGTTAATAAATCATTCCCCTGTTTTTTCAGAGCAAACAAGAAGCAGTGTGTTATTACTATGAAAGAACACTTCTTATTCTTTATGTACCAATTGGTAAAATACTAAGGAATCATAACATGCAGATACTGATTGAGTAGATCTGGTGGGCCTCACATACTGTATTTCTAACAAGCTCCAAGGGGAAGCAATGCTGCTGTTTCAAGGCCAACACTTTTTTATGTAGTAAAGCTATAAAAATAAGGTTAATCTAAGTTATAAAGAAGACATATGAAAATGCCAGGGAATTTTATATGGGAGAAGATTTAGTCTCAGAAATCTCTTTTCTGAGATTGGAAGCAGTAAGTTTCTATATAGTTTAGAAAGTCAAAGGACACACAGACCAAAAGAGATTTATCAAGTCACCCAGAATTAAGAAGGATTTTTTAAAAAGTTTAATTTAACTATTATTTTATATTGGAGTATAGTTAATTTACAATATTATGTTAATTTCAATTGTATAGCAATTGTATGACAGAGTGATTCCGTTATTCACATACATATATCCATTGTTTTGCAGATTCTTTTCCCATATAGGTTATTAGAGAATACTACTTAGAGTTCCCTGGGCTCTACAGTGCTATATTGGTCTTTGTTGACTATCAATTTTATATATAGTAGTTCCTGTATGTTAATACCAAACTTATAATTTATCCCTCCCTCTACCTTTCCTCAATGCTACTGGTGACTCAGATGGTAAAGAATCCAGCTGCACTGTAAGAAACCTGGTTCAATCGCTGTGTCAGGAATATCCCCTGGAGAAGGGAATGGCTACCCACTCCAGTATTCTTGCCAGTAAATTCCATGGGCAAAGGAGCCTGGCAGGCTGAGTTGGACATGACTGAATGACTGTGACTGACTAAGCACACACACCGACCATCTTTCCTCTTTGATAATCTTAAGCTCATTTTGAAGTCTGTAAATCTGTTTCTTTTTGTGAGTATGTTCATTTGTACTTATTTTTTCCTTTTTTTTGGCTGTGCTGCATGGCACACGGGGTCTTAGATCCCCAATCAGAGATTAAACCCACATCCCCACCCCCTGTATTGGGAGCATGGAATCTTAACCACTGGACAACCAAGAAAGTGCTTATTTGTATCATTTTTAAGATTCCATATATAAGTGTACCATATAATATTTGTCTTTGTCTGATTACTTCACTTAGTATGAGAATTTCTATGTCAGTTCATATTGATGCAAATGGCATTATTTCATTCTTTTAATGGCTGAACAATATTCTACTGTATATATGTACCACATTTTCTTTACCTATTCCTCTGATGATGGACATTTAGGTTGATTCCATGTCTTGGCTATTTTAATTACTGCTACAACAAACATTGGGGTTTATGTATCTTTTCAAATTAAGATTTTCTCTGGATATATGCCCAGGAATGGGATTGATGAATCATATGGTAGCTCTATTTTTATTTTTTAAGGAACCTCCACACTGTTCTCCATAGTGGGCATACCAATTTAAATTCCTACCAATGATGTAGGAGGGTTCCCTTTTTTTCCACATCCACTCCAGCATTTACTATTCATAAATCTTTTGATAATGGCCATTCTGACACTGTAGTTTTGATTTGTATTTCTCTAATAATTAGTAATGTTGAACATCTTTTCATGTGCTTTTTGGCCATCTGCATGTCTTTTTTTTGAGAAATGTCACCGAATTTGCAAATATTTTCTCCCATTCTGTGGGCTGTCTTTTCACTTTTTTTATGGTTCCCTTTGCTATGCAAAATCTTTTAAGTTTAACTAGAATTCATTTGTTTATTTTCATTTTTGTCTTCATTGATTTATGTCAAAGAGCGTACTAATCTATGTTTTCTTCTAAGACTTGTAAAGTATTTAGTCTTACATTTAGGTCTTTAAAAATAATAAAATACCTAAGAATAAACCTATCTAAGGAGGCAAAAGACCTGTGCTCTGAAAACTATAAGATGCTGATGAAAGAAATCAAAGACAACACAGATAGATGGAAAGTTATACCATGTTCTTGCATTGGAAGAATCAATATTATCAAAATGACTCTACTACCCAAGACAATCTAAATATACAACACAGTCCCTATCAGATTACCAATGGCATTTTTCAGAAAACTAGAACAAAACTTTAAAAATTTGTATGGAAACTCAGAACATCTTAAAAGGCCAAATCAATCCTGAGAAAGAAATATGGAGCTGGAAAAACCAGCTTTTCTGACCTCAGTCTATACTACAAAGCTTAGTCTATACAACAGTAGCCAAAGGTGCAAAAACAGATACATAGATCAACAGAACAGAATGGACAGGCCAGAGATAAAACCAGGCACTTATCATCAATTATCCATGACAAAGGAGGCCAGAATATACGACGGAGAAATGATTGTGTCTTCAATAAGTGATATTGGGAAAACTGTACAGCTACATGTAAAAGAATGAAATTAAAACATTCTCTAACACCACACAGAGTTAAGGAAATTTAAGTGACAGTCTAAGAGGCATGAAAGGCTCTTTCAAGCAAGATGGCTAAGACCCAGCTTCTCTCCTGGCCTTGAGGTCAACTCAGCAATGGCAGAATTCTTGGGAAGGCTTAAACATTATCTTAGGGAAAGTACAGCAAGCACACTAGGACTGGATTAACCCCAATTCAAGGGAAGTGTAGCTCTATATATTGCCCAAACCTTAAGAAATTAAAAGACGTTTACTCCTTGGAAGGAAAGTTATGACCAACCTCGACAGCATATTAAAAAGCAGAGACATTACTTTGTCAACAAAGGTCTGTCTAGTCAAGGCTGTGGTTTTTCCAGTAGTCATGTATGGATGTGAGAGTTGGACTATGAAGAAAGCTGAAAGCTGAAGAATTGATGCTTTTGAACTGTGGTGTTTGGAGAAGACTTTTGAGAGTCCCTTGGACTGCCAGAAGATCCAACCAGTCCATCCTAAAGGAGATCAGTCCTGGGTGTTCATTGGAAGGACTGATGCTGAAGCTGAAGCTCCAATACTTTGGCCACCTGATGTGAAGAACTGACTCATTTGAAAAGACCCTGATGCTGGGAAAGATTGAGGGCAGGAGGAGAAGAGGATGGCAGAGGATGAGATGGTTGGATGGCATCACCGACTCAATGGACATGAGTTTGGGTGAATTCCGGGAGTTGGTGATGGACAGGGAGGCCTGGCA
Source organism: Cervus elaphus (assembly GCF_910594005.1). Taxonomy (NCBI): domain Eukaryota; kingdom Metazoa; phylum Chordata; class Mammalia; order Artiodactyla; family Cervidae; genus Cervus; species Cervus elaphus. The sequence goes on from NC_057831.1 coordinate 32,718,247, forward strand.
TGCTACGGTTCATGGGGTCGCAAAGAGTTGGACACGACTGAGCAACTGAACTGAAGTATCGGTATAATCAAACTGCCATTAAGAAATCCTTTTTCATTCAGAATAGTTAACTATGTTTATTTTTTCTGTAATGTTTGTTTTGATTAGAAGTAGCTAATATGTAATGAACACATACTATTCACCTGTCATTGTAAGACTTGTAATTAATTAACTTTTTAACATTTCCATCCACCTATTCTAACCAATTAAATTAACTGAGAAAGCAAGTAGTATTTATGATTTAATTACAGTAACACAAATACTAAAACTTAGTTGCAGACTAGGTGGATAGCCAAAGATATATGTTAATTATGAATTTATGATCAAAAAAGATTGGCTCACAGCTTATCCGAAATCTCCACTATAAACCCTAGGGGAATTTCTGACTGCCTAAGCTGTGAAATCTTACAACAGCTACATAAATTACAAACTTTATCTATTAAATGATTAAATCAATTGAATAAGTTCGTTCTCTGTCTGTATTGTGCAACACTGTAGTCACTAACCCCATCTATGTATTTTAATTTATATTAATAAAGTTAAAATTAAATACAAGAAAAATTCATTTCCTTAAACATGTGAGCCACATTTCAAGTGTTAAGTAGCCATATGTGGCTTGTAGTTACCATATTGGATAACGTACTACTATATATTAACATTTCCAAAGTCATACAAAATTCTTTTGACAAATTCAATTCTATCTTAATGTTGACAGATCATCTAGCTTTTGCTAATTTTTATACCATTCAATTTTTTGTTGTTGTTTAGACACGAAGTCATGTCTGACTCTTTTGTAACCCCATGGATTTTGGCCCTCCAGGCTCTCCTCTTCATAGGATTTCCTAGACAAGGATACTGCAGTGAGTTGTCATCTCTTCCTCCAGGAGATCTTCCCAACCCAGAGACTGAACTTGCAGCCTCTGCTTGGCAGGTGGATTCTTTACCACTGAGCCACCTGGGGAGCCCAGTTATTCAAAATATTACCTAATTTTATTCTCAGAACTATCACTTGAAAAATACTGAAGTTAATACTTTTGCTGTTTAATCACTAAGTCATGTCTGACTCTTTTGAGACCCCATGGACTGTAGCTTAAGCAGGCTCCTCTGTCCCTGGGATTTCTCATGGCAAAAATATAGGAATGGGTTGCCATTTCCTTCTACACAGGATCTTCCCAACCCAGGGATTGAACCCACATCTCCTGTATTGGGAGGCATATTCTTACGACTGAGACACCAGGGACTATATTTTATAAAGAAGGGCAATACTGGATATTTTAGCATTTTTCAGAGCTAAAATGAAGTTAAAGTTCTTGGATTTAAAGTCTGTGCAACTTGTAGAATCAATTTACACAGTGGGATTTGAAATTCAGGACCCATCTTTGTCATGAGTGGAGATGGATTAAGTTTTGAATTTGAGTGGCATTACCGTTCAGTAGTCCATGTCATTATCTAATATAAGATCTACTACACCATGGGAAAACTGTATCTTTAGATAAAATATAGTTCCTAACTAAGCTGGAAAATTAGCAAACAGCTCTATATCATATTTGTTTTTCAAATAAGAATTGCTAGCACTTAGCTCAATACTCAGAAATGATCACAACAGAAAGCATATGTTGATTAAAAAATATCAATTTGAATTGTTCAGTCAATAAGTTTAAAAGCCATTACATTTTTACATAGTAAATTTAAACTAATATGATATACTATAGTATATCTTTCTACCAGAGTCCATGCTAAAGTCATAAAGCTTTATGGACCACTCCATTGAGACAACTGATAGGTTTACAAGATGAAGCCTGTCTACCTTCATCAATAAAATTTATTTTTCTGCAATTCATAAATATACTCTTCCACTGCCCATTTTCACTTCTCCCCTGAGCATACTGTTTTATACCTATAGTTTTCATTTCTTAATTCATTAGCCTCCTGGGGTTTCATTACCTGTTGCTTTGTCATGACTAAACTACACTGAGCATTGTTTTCAAGATCTTGCCTAATTATAATTTTTCCTGATGGCTTTCTCCTTTTTACCTGTATGCTTTCACACCTACTTTATATAAGAAGGGCTTCCTGGGTAGGTCAGATGGTAAAGAATCTGCCTATAGTACAAGTGACCTGGGTTTGATCCCTAGGTTGGGAAGATCGCCTGGAGAAGGGAATGGCAGCCCACTTCAGTATTCTTGCCTGGAGAATCCAATGGACAGAGGAACCTGGCAAGCTACAGTACATGGGGCATAAAAAGTTGGACATGACTGAGTGATCCAAACTTGAGAAAAAAACTTATTATATATATATATATTCCCATCTGAATGCAGAGTTCCAAAGAATAGCAAAGAGAGATAAGAAAACCTTCCTCAGTGATCAATGCAAAGAAATAGAGGAAAACAACAGAATGGGAAAGACTAGAGTTCTCTTCAAGAAAATTAGAGATACCAAGGGAACATTTTATGCAAAGATAGGCTTGATAAAGCACAAAAATGGTATGGACTTAACACAAGCAGAAGATATTAAGAAGAGGTGAACAAAGCTAGTAGAGGTGATGGAATTCCAGTTGAGCTATTTCAAATCCTGAAAGATGATGCTGTGGAAGTGCTACACTCAACATGCCAGCAAATTTGGAAAACTCAGCAGTGGCCACAGGACTGGAAAAGCTCAGTTTTCATTCCAATCTCAAAGAAAGGCAATGCCAAAGAATGCTCAAACTACTGCACAGTTACACTCATGTCACACGCTAGTAAAGTAATGCTCAAAATTCTCCAAGACAGGCTTCAGCAATATGTGAACTGTGAACTTCCAGATGTTCAAGCTGGTTTTAGAAAAGGCAGAGGAACCAGAGATCAAATTGCCAACATCTGCTGGATCATCAAAAAAGCAAGAGACGTCCAGAAAAACATCTATTTCTGCTTTATTGACTATGCCAAAGCCTTTGACTGTGTGGATCACAATAAACTGTGGAAAATTCTGAGAGAGATGGGAATACCAGACCATCTGACCTGTCTCTTGAGAAATCTGTATGCAGGTCAGAAAGCAACAGTTAAAACTGGACATGGAACAGATTGGTTCCAAATAGGAAAAGGAGTACATAAAGGCTGTATATTGTCACCCTGCTTATTTAACTTACATGCAGAGTACATCATGAGAAACGCTGGGCTGGAGGAAGCACAAGCTGGAATAAAGATTGCCAGGATAAATATCAATAACCTCAGATATGCAGATGACACCACCCTTATGGCAGAAAGTGAAGAGGAACTAAAAAGCCTCTTGATGAAAGTGAAGGAGAACAGTGAAAAAGTTGGCTTAAAGCTCAACATTCAGAAAACTAAGATCATGGCATATTCTCCCATCACTTCATGGCAAATAGATAGGGAAACAGTGGAAACAGTGTCAGACTTTATTTTTTTGTGCTCCAAAATCACTGCAGGTGGTGATTGCAGCCATAAAATTAAAAGATGCTTACTCCTTGGAAGGAAAGTCATGACAAACTTAGATAGCACATTTAAAAGCAGAGACATTACTTTGCCAACAAAGGTCCGTCTAGTCAAGGCTATGGTTTTTCCAGTAGTCATGTACGGATGTGAGAATTGGACTGTGAAGAAAGCTGAGCACTGAAGAATTGATGCTTTTGAACTGTGGTGTTGGAGAAGACTCCTGAGAGTCCCTTGGACTGCAAGGAGAGCCAACCAGTCCATCCTAAAGGAGATCAGTCTTGGGTGTTCATTGGAAGGTCTGATGCTGAAGCTGAAAGTCTAATACTTTGGCCACGTCATGCGAAGAGTTGACTCATTGAAAAAGAACCTGATGTTCGGAAGGATTAGGGGCAGGAGGAGAAGAGGATACCAGAGGATGAGATGGCTAGATGGCATCACCAACTCAATGGACATGGATTTGGGTAGACTCCGGGAGTTGGTGATGGACAGGGAGGCCTGGTGTGCTGTGATTCATGGGGTCACAAAGAGTCGGACATGACTGAGCGACTGAACTGAACTGACCTGTACAAGATGACAAAGTGATGCATTGAAACTTAACATGAACATAAAGAAGTAACTAGATTAATATGTCAGAAATTTTTGGAGACAGTAACATTATAACATTAATGTTATATTCAATTTAGTTGAATATATATTTACTCAAGTCCAAGGAATAATTTTAAATCCAAAAATTGATGAAGCCATCGTTGCTGTCATCATGGAGTTGGTAAGAGTATGATACACATTCAAAAAAACTGAGGAAGGTGATTCTGAAGGATGGGAGAGATTTTGTAGATGAAGGAGAAACCAAACTCATTTCAGAGGGAGCATATAGAAAAAGACACAAGAGTGCAAAGGGGAACAGCCAATGGGCTGATCTAGACAGCTCATATGGCTATGTGAGAAAATAAATCACACGGCTTAAAGGAGTATGTTAGGGTCAGTCACAGAAGATCATAAATGTCAAACCCAGTGTGTTGTATCTAACAATATTATAACAAAACTTCTATTGTTATTAACTTAATTAGTAATTTAACATGAGAGTGGATGATCAGAGATATGCTGTAAGCTTCATCTGAACACAGTGGAACAGGTAGACACTGAAGAGATAGAGTCCAGTTCATAATAAATTAAACAGTCTGCAAGGACGGACCATCGGGGATGCAGATAGGGCCTGGAAGCTTGAAAGGATGTTAGAGACACTGCAGATTCACATCTGTAGGACACAGGTCCTGTATGAAAGAAATTTAAAGGTGAAGAAGGTTAAAAATGAGGGACAACTCCAAGTTTAAGAACCTATGTGAGTGAGAGAATATGGGGCTGTTCACGGAGATAAGAAAACTAATTAGATTGAGATATACTGTGGTGAGCACTGCAGAGAGGCAGCAGAGGAGAATTCTTGGATAAGCTGCCATAGACAAAGGCACCTTCCTCTGCAGCTCTTTCACCACCAGCTGGAATCCTTTACACTCCAATACTTTGCCCACCTGATGTGAAGAGCTGACTCATTGGAAAAGAATCGGATGCTGGGAAAAATTGAAGGCGAAAAGAGAAAGGCGTGGCAGAGGATGAGATGGTTAGATTGCATCACCAACTTAATGAACATGAATTTGAGCAAACTCTAGGAGACAGTGGAGGACAAAGGAGCCCCACATGCTACAGTCCATGGGGTGGCAAAAGTCAGCTACAAACTTAAGACGGAATAACAACAACTTTTGAAGGCTTGAAATTTAATCATTTGAAATTTGCTCCCAGAGGTTACTCCTGCTTAAAAGGTAGATAATTTACTGAAGGGGCAAACAGAAATTCTTACCTTAATGTATGGTCATAGGATCTCTTGCTGAGATCAAGTTTGACAAAGAGAAAAGTGCAAAAAAGAGGTAAGAAAAGGGAGATAAAATCTAGGAATATCATAGATTAATTAATGTATTTGATAATTTTAAATAAAGCTAAGAACCTAAAGCATATCCCTGTGCATGCTTCCTTTTATTCTTTTAAAATGTTCAGTAATTGCCCCTGCATTTGGTTGCCTGCCTCAACAAGGGCAACCAGAGTAATTCTGTTAAAATGGGTAATTTTGTATGACTCCTCTGTTCAAAACTTGTTAGAGTTTCTCATCTAAAGCGGAGTTAAAGTTGCCAATGACCAATAATCCCCTATTCCTGTCCTTCTCTTTCTGACTTCCCTTTCGTCTACATTCTTCCTGGTTTACCCTTCCTGAAAATCATCAGGCATATTCCCAAATTTAGGTCCCTTGTACTGAATATCTGAAACGCTCCTCTTCCAGATAGCTTCTTGACTGATTCTCTCACTTTCTTCAAATTTTAAATACATCTGCCTCACTAGGAATAACTATAACCCCCATTCCCATACATTTCTGACCTGTCTGACCTTGTTTTTCTTTCTCCATAGTATTTACCATCTTCGAACAGGCTATAACATTTACCTATCATTGTTTTGTTATTATCATTCTCTCTTCCACTCTCCTCCACAAAGGTAGGGGTCATTCTGTTTTGTTGTTGTTTTTGTACTTATATACTCTCAGCACCAAGCACTATCTTAGATACAGTAGTATGAGTTCAATGAATATTTTGCTGAATAGAAGAATGAGTGAAATCCCTTTTCCAAATAATCTATTGACAGCTTACATTTTGCATAACAGCATCCAACTCTGTTCATCCCCTTTGTTTTTTTTTTATTTGATATCACAGTAATCTGTCCTTTGTAAAAAATAAATAAAATAACAAATGTGTAGTGGACACTATTAAATTAGTAAAAGTATTCTTACAGAAGCTTAGGGAATGTGAAGTCTTGCTTAGTAGCTAGAAAGCATGAGAGTTAGTCTAGCTTGCATGGTAGAAAAAGCTCAAGACAGATATTAATTCTCAGAAAGTCAACCATTCATGACAGCAACTCAGGATACCTCCTCAGACTATCCTGTGTTGAAAGCCTGTATCATGGTGAATACTTTCTAAGAGAATGAATCAGAAAATGAAAACAAAACTAAACTAAATAAACCTAAAAATGAGACCTGCAAAAATGAAGATTTATAAATGTGAAAATAAGTGAATTAAAAGTAATTTACAATTATAATAGTGTCTATAGACTATAGAGAATAAATTACCCCTGTAATTAGTATTAGCCTGTTAGACAATTTGACCTATTTGAATTCACAATTTTAGTTTTCCCAACATGCTACTCTTTTCAACATAAATCTAAGCAGTGATTTTTCTCTGAAACTCTGATATTAAATTTTGATTGTTAAGACTCTCTAAACATTTCTACATATAAAATTATATTTCTTTCATTATACAGATATAATGAAATGATATTTGGTATAAATCTTTGCAACTGGCAAAGTGCTATACAAATTAAAGAGATTCTTACTAATAAAATTTTTACATGCATTTCTTCCCTCTGCCTTCACTGTATCAGATTTAGGGTAAAGAAAAAATAATGGGAAAGTCATTTACAACTAACCATCCACATCTCCCACTGAAACCGGTTAAGGCTACACATGAGTTTGAAAGGATAGTATTTGGCCCATATTGTGTTCAAGATCTAATTTGCTGTACACTGAAAGCATTACATTAGTAATAATAGTCAAAGCTGAATCTCAGAGGACTGGCAATTTTGCTGAAGCATCCAGAATTTTTTTTATCTGAACTACCCAAACATTTAAAAGCTCTCTCCTTTTTCTCTCGCTCTCTGCGATCATGAAAATAAAAGAATTATCTCCCACCCCCACTGCAGAGCAGTGGAATTTCACAGAAGTTTTATGCTTCATTTAAGAGCTCAGGGTTTTAAGCTAAGTAAACAGACTTTGAAAACACTAGCATATACAGAGTATATTTGGTGGTAACATGCAATATCCTCTATTGTCACTAGAGCAAAATGAAATTGTATTCCATGGTTTGCTGCTAGAAAACATTGAAAAAAAATAGTGTTTTCTGTTTCAAGTCTCTCACATTACTAGATCTCATACATGGTTTAAAAAAAAAAGGATATATAACTTTATTCATTTTTCTCATAATTTGAAACATACAGGAATTAAATGTTTGTATTCTCATCTTTTTGTGTATGGGGAAAGGAGGATAAATATTCATCTTTTTTATTTACTCTTGATCTGAATATTTTTGTGTCACCAGAGCACTGATTCATCCCCTATTTACTCAACATATATAATCAATGGATAATAATAAAAGCATATAAAATCAGTATATGGACTTGAATTATTTTTGGCTTTGATATACATGACATATAACTTTTATTCCTCTAATCTACAAAAATTTAAGGTGTAATAGATACCAAAATCAAGAGAAAATGTAGCTCTATATTTGTAAAGAAAGCTGTTACTTACCAAGTTAGAAAAGTACATACACTTGCTTAGCGAACATTGTGGCATGTAAACATTCTCAGGTCCTGCTCATGACTATTTCACTTTATCTGTGTGTGATCTGAGGAGAATATTCATTTAATTTCTTTATGGACTTTCTCCAACTTTCCCATTTCAAGGAAACTGCTATCTGCTTACAAAAAATTTAGGGTCTGAGCTAATGAAATTTGATTTGATTGCCTGTTTTTCCTTGTTTTCCAGTGACAGCTCCAAGGCTCCCTATACCTAGAAGGTGATATGTTTCCTGCGGAGTTATGCACCTCAGTGACTTTTCCAAATTAGGGAAGTCTGAATATTCCCAGTTCAAATTTGGTAGTGAAAAACACTGTATATAAAATTACTCCTCTGTAATACAACTAGGAAAAGCTGTGACACCCAGATAATATGACTCCTCTGAAAGGATCATTGAAGATTCTGAAATAAAGTGTGATGATCAAAAGGAGAAATAGAATTTGATTTTAAAATGAACTCCCATTCATTCTAAAAATCTTTATAAAGCAACCTCTGCCTTTTCCCCAGAAATATAGTCTCCCTATGATTGAAAATAGCTTGTATACCAAAACAGTCTCAGAATCTGACTTGTGTTAAGGAGCTAGCTGTTTTTCATTAATTTTGAGATTACTGAAGGGAAGTTAGAGAAGCAGGAGCTTTGGAGTGAAATAGCAGTGAAGACAGGTACTGTCCATCCAGCACCTTTCTAAGCAGGCAGGGAAGTTTAAAATAGCATTATATAATTCCAGAAATAATCTCTGAAGTAGGTAAACCGCATCCCCATCATCAGATGAAAAAATGGAGACTTGCAAAGGTTAAGCAATTCACCCAGCAGACAGCAGGATCATAATTAAAAATTGGGTCTGTTTGGCTACAACATTTTATCTAATAAACTATGTAATGAATCTGCTTTTAAGCCTCTGTTATGCTGAAAATGAATCAAGTTAAGCAGTTATATCAGGCAAAGTGCTTTCTTGACTTTTTATACCAGTCCTATAATCTATAGTATATAATATTTCTCACATTATAAGATACAATGACTTCAAACAATAGAGGTCTTAGATTTATATAATCTTGCTACCAAATTACCTGCACTAATAAAAGGAAGAAGAAGAAAAAAAAAAAAAGACTACTTGCACTAGTAAAAATTTCTGAATTACTCTGTAATTATATGGGCTTCCCTTGTGGTTCAGCTGTTAAAGAATCCGTCTGTAATGCAGGAGACCTGGGTTCAATTCCTGGGTTGGGAAGATCCCATAAAGAAGGGAAAGGCTACCCAATCCAGTATTCTGGCCTGGAGAATTCCATGGACTATAGTCTATGGGGTCGTGAAGAGTCGGACACAACTGAGTGGCTTTCACTTTCACTGTAATTACATATGTGTGTGTGTGTGTGTGTGTGTGTGTGTATTTATTTTCAGAGATGTAGTGACAGGAAGTAAGTGAGAAATGTAATTATCAACCAAATTATTTTGTGTACTTTCTATCAGGGCCTAATTTAGAGCAGAAAGTTTTTCCTCTGTAGCTTCACTATCTTAATTCTTAAAAAATTAGTGCTGGATGCAATCCTTGGTAGAATATGTGGCTATTTAGTGCTTGAATACATATTGCCTGAGCTCTGTTAGACTCTTTCAGAAATTATTACACATTTGCTTTTACATTTTTATCACTAAGTGTGTTTTGACTTGTTCCTTTTAGCATTTGTACATTTATCTAAGCTTCACAGTCCAATTACATTTACATAGGTATGGCAGCTTTTAGTCATCATGGAATTTACATACTAAAGTGCTGTTAGTGTAATTTTAGCACATCCATAAAACCTATTGTCCATCAATCAAAGATAATTCATTTTCAAACTGCATTAGTACATTTTTCTTTTTAAGTAAACCATTGCTAAAATATTGGCAAAATACAGGATTTTATAATTGCTTTGAATCTATAAAAATCCAGGCACTCTTAGAAGGTTAGTGGAGAGGTAGCAATTTCAAAGTCAGTCAGATACATTGGGTTTCCTCCCCATTATTGCTACTTTCTAGGTTTCTTTCCTTGTGGAAGGCATTCAACTTCATTGTCCCCTAGGTTCTTCATTTAATTACAGTACAGACTTTGCAGGCAATTTATTAACGTGCCTGATACAATGTCCAGCAGAGTCAATTACTCAATACATTTTTAAGATTTTAGTAAGGGCTAGTGGGTCCTTTAGCTAAATATAATGTCCATTATAATCCACACTCCATTTTAGTCCTTATTATTACAGACAACAGCTTATTTCATTTTGTACAACTCAAATTATGAAGATGTCCTTCTTTTATTGATGCCAAATCTGTCTATCTAGAACTTGTATCTCTGTACCCTCTGATGTTCTCTAAGTAATGAAGAGCTATCTAACAACAGATCAAACATATATAAATAACTTTTTTTCCCTTTCTCTTTTTTAAGGCAAACATCTTCAGGTTTCAGTTTGTGTTTGTGTTCCTTTCCTACGTGATGAATCAGTTAGCATTCTTTTGACTCTAGATGAAACAAACTTGACTAATTTTTGACCCAGATACTGAAGTAGTTTCTAGTTTAGATTTAATATGACACAAGGACTGAAATTATGTCATTAGAAACTTGTTTTTTTATCTTCAAAACTTGCCTCACCTATATACCATATTAGTTTCACAGATATTCCCACTTTAATGTTAAAATAGTTCCCTGATGGTCCATGGTTAAGAATCCACCTGCTGATGCAGAGGAGACAGGTTTGACCTCTGGCCCAGGAACTAAGATCCCACATGCTACTGGGCACCTAAGCCCATGTGCCATAACTACTGAAGCCTGTGCTCCACAACAAGAGAAACCACTACCATGAGAAGCCTGCACATCGCAACTGGAGAGTACCTCCACTTGTTGCAATATTAAAGAAAGCCTCCGTGCAGCAATGAAGACCTAGTGCAGCCAAAAATAACTCATAAATAAACAAAAAATAGTTCCACACTTAGTATTTCACAACTACAGTCTAGTGGAAAAGAGAAAATAACCTCAGGAGAAGTTACAACAAACAACACAGAAATACAAAAGGATCATAAAAGACCATTACAAGAAACCATATTCCAATAAAATGGACAACCTGGAAGAAATGGACAGATTCTTAGAAAAGTTTGACCTTCCAAGACGGAATGAGGAAGAAAATAGAGATTTTGAACAAACCAATTACCAGTGCTAAAGTAAAAACTGAAAAAAAAAAAGTTACATGCACTGAAATAAAACTGTGATAAAAAAAAAAAATCTCCCTAAAAACAAAAGCCCAGGGCAGATGGATTCACAGGTGAATTCTAGCAAACATTTAGAGAAGAGCTGATGCCCATCCTTCTAAACTCTTTGAAAAAACTGCAGAGGAAGGAACACTTCCAAATTCATTCTATGAGGCCACCCTCACTCTGATATCAAAACCAGACAAAGACAATACACAAAAAAGAAAACTACAGGCCAATATCACTGATGAACATAGATGCAAAAATCCTCAACAAAATTTTAGCAAACAGAATTCAGCAACACATTAAAAAGCTCACACACTGTGATCAAGTCGTGTTTATCCCAGGGATGTAATATATGCAAATTAGTCAATGTGATACACCATATTAACAAATTGAAAGATAAAAATCATAAATCATATGATAATCTCAATAGATGCAGAAGAAGCCTTCAACAAAATTCAGCATCCATTTATGATTAAAAAAAGTCTTCAAAAAATGGGCACAGAAGGCACCTACCCCAACATAACAAAGGCCATATATGATAAACACACAGCAAACATTATTCTCAAGGATGAAACACTGAAAGTATTCCCTCTAACATCAGGAAGAAGACAAGGGTGCCCACACTCACCACTATTATCTAACATAGTTCTTAAAGTCCTGGCTATGGCAATCAGAAAAGAAAAAGAAATAAAAGGGATCCAGTTGGAAAAGAAGTAAAACTCTCATGGTTTGCAGACAACAAAATTCTCATAATCATGAAACTGGCGTTAGCTGAGCAAACAGATTAAAGTATGGGGGATCTATATCTATATTTGCTGGATATAAGCTAATCAGAATGAACATTACCAATAATCAGTCAGAATAGACACAGACCAAAAACAAGTATGTCCACAGAGTGCATGTGTACTGACCGTAACTCGATTTCAGATATTTTCCCTGACCTGCCCTCAAAGCAGATTGTAGAGTTAACTTCACTCTAAAAAGTAAGCAATGAGAATGGAAGGAGTCTTGATTCCCAGGAGGAAAACAGAATTATGGTTACCAATAGGAAACTGAGTAATCTTGGGTACTAAAAATAACCATGGACCACTAAATATGGTTTTGAGAACTTTCAACAATATAATTACTTTCCTGGATTAATTCCAGTTAAACAATTGTTCTATGAAACATACTCTCTATAAGAAATGTTTGACATGAAAAGTCTGACCAATAGTGTAGAACAGGAATCTTACCTGATTTTGTCTAAAATCTATATTTCTATTCATGAAACCCAAGATTTTTTTGGTAATCTTCTAGATTTGGTAATCTTCATATGAAGTACTAATGAGTTAAGTTTTCCAGCCTTCCTATATAGTTTGTTATCTAATGTTAAAAGTCAAATGTAAAAATCTGGGCTTTACAAAATTTATTCTTAGTTTAGGGTGTCCTTCAGTGCAGATAAAACTAAACATTTTATATAAATTTGAGCAGTAAGTCATCATCTAGAAATTTGAAGATATTATATCTAGACAGAAACTATTTAATCATTGAAAACTACATTTTAAAAAGGTCACACTTAGTAAATGAATCCTTCCTTTTAGATGTATATTGATATATTAACTATACTGATAGATCTGATCGACCAGTTACAAATGTGCTTTAGTCCATATTCTTTACTATATGTAAAAGAATACAATATATGTGTGTATAAAGTCCATTATTTTTACACAGTCCTTTGAGCTTGGATTAGTTGTTTAAAAAAAAGCTCATGTTAGCTCTAGTAATATTTTCCCAGTGTACAGTTCGGTAATTAATCAAATTTAGAACTTTAATTGGCTTAACATCAAACTCATTGGCCTAGAGACCAGAGGATCCATTTTCCTTTTTAGACTTATGATACTATCCTTCTTCATATATGCAGAACTTGAAAATTCAAGATTCCAAAATAACACATCATCAATCCTGTATATCCTGAAAAATATTATCTACATTTCAATTTATCTTCACAAATCTCATTTTCAAGAACTGACTTCTATAATTAAGCAGAGTAGGTGACAAAGGCTTGCAGTGCCACTGTGCTCCTTCTTAATTTCTTTCACCTGTGCCAGTTGTTGCACAGTAGAGAATCTTTTAACAGTAATAGTGAATTATCTTCCTAAACCCAAGAAAAGCATAAAGCTGAAATTTGTTAAACTTTAAAGATGAAGAGAAAGAAAAGCTCCTCATGGGCCAGTACACTGTTACATAATCCAAGAACCATAAATTTGGGGGCCATTCTATTCCAACACTTCCATTTTGCAGTTAAAGAAATAGGGAAGTTCAGTGATTTGTCTAACGGACAATAGCTAAGAAGTTTCAGAGGGAGCACATGCACTCAGCATGTCTGTCAATTCAGATCCCTTTCTATCTTGCCACAGCACTCTGTGATTGAAAAATTACATCCCAATAAATATAGAATAAAGAGGTCTGAGGAAGGCAAAAAGGAAAAGGAAATAGTTAACTTTATTTATCCATTCAACCATATATAGATTTGCAATCAATGAGCCTTCACTTCTGCTAGTTACTACTTTAAACCCTATGGCGTTTAGAGATGAGTAATATAGGAATCAAACTCAGAAAGAGGTCTACATTCAAAATTTACTGTAACTTCATTTTATTCACATTTCAACTTTATTTCTAATGGAAGTAGTTCAAAGTCCAAGAAGGAACACACATTCATATTTAATTATCTGGTTTCCTTCATTGTCAGAAATGGTTAGGATCTAACAGAAGCAGAAGGTATTAAGAAGAGGTGGCAAGAATATACAGAAGAACCAAACAAAAAAGATTTTCATGACCTAGATAACCACGGTGGTGTGATCACTCACCTAGAGCCAGGTATCCTGGAGGTGAAGGCAAGTGGGCCTTAGGAAACATCACTATGAACAAAGCTAGTGGAGGTGATGGAAGTCCAGTTAAGCTATTTCAAATACTAAAGATGATGCTGTGAAAGCACTGTACTCAATATGCCAGCAAATTTGGAAAACTAAGCAGTGGCCACAGGACTGGAAAAACTCAGTTTTTGCAGGGAGCCGGCCTGAACGTACAGGCCCCTTACGGCCCTAAGAGAGAACAAAAGGTCTCTCTTTGTCCTGCCACCCCTTCTTGTTAAAGTATAGACTGGCATTTGTCTCCTTCAGGGAAAAAACACACCGGTGACCTTTTGCCTGCTTTTCTGGTGCTGATAAACTCATCACGCTCGAAACCTGTTTTCCATCTAGATAATGTTCTATTGATGAAGCCTGTTTTCTATCTAATGTTCTATTGATCTTAATCATGTTGGGCGCTAGGGTAATTAATGCTTTACTGATCTTGAGTGTGGGAATTTAAAACATCTGTAGCTCTGCACGTATGCAAACCCTCGATCTATTCTTAGTAACTCCTGTTAGCATATATATATAGGCGTGGTATTCTTCAATAAAGTTGGCGGAGTCAGACGCAAGCGGACTCCGTCCCTCTCAACCTCATCTTTCTGAGTCTTATTTTTCCTAGGTACTCTGGTAATTGCGTTCTCGACCAGTTCATTTGCCGGCAGGCTCCGGCAAGTTTTCATTCCAATCCCAAAGAAAGGCAATACTGAAGAATGTTCAAACTACCGCACAATTTCACTTATGCACTTATTTCATGCTAGGAAAGTAATGCTCAAAATTCTTCAAACCAGGCTTCAACAGTATGTTAACCCTGAATTTTCAGGTGTTCAAGCTGAATTTAGAAAACGGAGAGGAACCAGAGATCAAATTGCCAACATCTGTTGGATGATCAAAAAAGCAAGAGAATTCCAGAAAAACATCTACTTCTGCTTTATTGACTATGCCAAAGCCTTTGACCGTGTGGATCACAATAAACTGTGGAAACTTCTGAAAGAGATGGGAATATCAGACCACCTGACCTGCTTCCTGAGAAATCTGTATGCAGGCCAAGAAGCAACAGTTAGAACTGCACATGGAACGACAGACTGGTTCCAAATAGGAAAAGGAGTACGTCAAGGCTGTATATTGTCACCCTGCTTATTTAACTTATATGCAAAGTACATCATGTGCAATGCCAGGCTGGATGAAGCACAAGCTGGAATCAAGATTACTGGGAGAAATATCAATAATCTCAGATATGAAGAAGACACCACCCTTATGGCAGAAAGGGAAGAAGAACTAAAGAACCTCTTGATGAAAGGGAAAGAGGAGAGTGAAAAAGTTGGCTTAAAATTCAACATGCAGAAAACTAAGATCATGGCATCCGGTCCCATCACTTCATGGAAAATAGACGGGGAAACAATGGAAAGAGTAACATACTTTATTTTGGGGGGCTCCCAAATCATTGAAGATGGTGACTGTTCTTTGGAAGAAAAGCTATGACCAACCTGGACAGCATATTAAAAAGCAGAGACATTACTTTGCTGACAAAGGTCCATCTAGTCAAAGCTATGGTTTTTCCAGTCGTCATGTGTGGATGTGATAGTTGGATTATAAAGAAAGTTGAGCACCGAAGAATAGATGCTTCTGAACTGTGGTGTTGGAGAAGACTCTTGAGAGTCCCTTGGACAGTAAGGAGATCCAACCAGTCCATCCTAAAGGAAATCAGTCCTGAATATTCATTGGAAGGACTGATGCTGAAGCTGAAGCTCCAATACTTTGGTCACTGGAAAAGACCCTAATACTGGGAAAAATTGAAGGCAGGAGAAGAGGACGACAGAGGATGAGATGATTGGATGACATCACCAACTTGATGGACATGAGTTTGAGTAAGCTCTGGGAGTTGGTGATGGACAGGAAATCCTGGTGTGCTGCAGTCCATGGGGTTGCCAAGAGACAGACACGACTGAGTGACTGAACTGACGACCGCTTTATTACTTCCAAACTATATGGATTATTTTAAATAATTCTCCCTTTCAGGCAGTAGATGCATACATTTTTTCTCATATTTTCTTCCTTTGTAATTTATTTCTTGTCTGCTATAAATGAAATGCTATAGATACTATTTACCTTTGGTTAAATGATTTATATCAGTTAATAAAGTTTTGTTCTCAAATAAAATTACCTTTAAATTGTCTGTTCAACAACTTTGTAAATCCAGTTTTACAGTAAAAGAACAGATCATTTTGCAAGTCCTTATTCTTGAATTTGTTGATTAAGTGATGTGATGATTAAATAACGATCTTTGTGACCCCACGGACTAAACAGTCCATGGAATTCTCCCGGCCAGAATACTGGTTTGGGTTGCCATGGCCTCCTCCAGGGGATCTTCCCAACCCAGAGATCGAACCCAAGTCTCCAGCATTGCAGGTGGGTTCTTTACCAGCTGAGTCACCGGGGAAGCCCAAGCATACTGAAGTGGGTAGCCTATCCCTTTTCCAGTGAATCTTCCCGCTCTAGGAATCAAACTGGGGTCTCCTGCATTGCAGGTCCATTCTTTACCAGCTGAGCTACCCAGGGAAACCCTACAAATCTGTAATAATCCACTGTTTTTACAGTAAAAGAACAGATCAACTGGCAAGTCCTTATCCTTGAATTGTTGATTAAGTGATGTTAGAACTTAAAATGGTAGCTGTTCCAAAAAATAGTCTTCTTATCAATTATTTAAAATTTTTTTATGGCTTTCTTATTAATTTCTCCAGTTTCAGGGTCATGCACTGGCAATTTTATTGTATTAATAAATGCAGTATATTTGTGACCTAATGTTTCTAACAGCACTGTGAATGAAGAATGAGCTGCCATATTTTTAGAGAAAATACATTTTTTATTACCACAACATAATCATAAAGCTTGTATGATAAATAAGGAAAACATGTCTTTAAGAAAATATTTTTAAAGAATCTATCTTAAAATGACATGATTTGCCGTTTTGAACAAACTGGCCAAGTCTTTTAACAGAACAGTTTGTAACTAACATGAAATTGTTATGATTATGTTCCCTTGATCAAATATAATCAAAGTGAGTGTGTGTGTGTATTTGTGTGTAGTGCTACTTTTAGCACATGAAACATAATGTAAGAGGTATACTTTGAAAGACAAAATAATAGGAATCTTCAGATATTTTATACAGTATTCAAATGACAGAAGAGAACTGTCCTTGAAAATCTAAGTTTAGTGTCCATTTTTGTATTACATACATCAGAAATGGAGAATCATTATGCCTGCAAGTGGGACTTAAGGAGTGGTCTCAGTACTCTGCACCCTTGGTTATTATGATTCTTACAACCTCAGTGTAACAATCTCTCCTCTGACAAGCATGTCTGTCCCAGGTTCAGGCTGTAAAAACTTCAGCTAATACTGATTCTACTTTAGGAAAATTTTACATCCTTCCTTTCTATGTACTAGCTTATTGAAATAGAAAATAGGCTGTTTTTACCTAGCATATTTACTTACATAAAATTTTCTGCCGCTCAGTCCCAGATAACAGGAAGATGCCTGGTGAAAAAGATGGCACTTGCCCCTTTCTTTCCCCAAACGCCTCACATTTCTTATTCAGATAATAGATTAAACAGCCTTTTGTTCACACAGGACTTTTCTCTGCGCTTTGCTTAGCCTGCTATTTGAGTCTGGAGATCATGTCAACTTTCTAACTCATTTGGTATCATTATTATCTAATACAGCCTCTGGAACATAATAAATGCTCACACTTTTTTTGAACTGAAAATGAATTGCAATACTATTAATTACTTCTGCTTCTTTATGATGAGGAACATATTTACTGAGATTCACATAAACAGAAGTGATAAAGTTTACCACTTAAATGGTCAAAATTACTTTCTTTAGAAGCCTTTTCTGTATTTAAAAGTTAATTTCAATGAGATCAGCAATACAGTTTCCCCAAGGGAGTGATAAAGAATCTGTTCAAGTCATCTGCAAATATGTTGATTTGCCTGCACTGTGTTAATATGCAATATAGCAACCCAGGTTTTATTCTAAAGTGATAAATAAAAAGGCTAAGGTAGAGAAAGAATGAAAAAAATCAGCATTTTTAAAATACAGTAAAAATACTATGAAATTGACAGTTAAAATATATGTATCAGCATATGTATGATACATCAGTCGTGCCCAACATACGCAGATAATACATATCATGGGATATAAATTTTTATTCTTTTCTTTCCAAGTGATCTGATAAGTAAGAAGTGTTTATTAATTTGCATTACAAATAACTGATATGACTATAAGGCTGGCAGAATCTAGATAAAGTACAAGAAAAATATGTTATAAAAATGTTTAAAGCATAAAATTTCAAATGGAAATACTTCCTCAAACTGCCATCAAATAAAAATACTGTATTTTAAATTTAGTTCTATTACACTAAATATACACATTTTATTTTTCTACATAATTTCCATGTACCTGGAATAGTACAAATGATTGAATGCTGTGTAAAATTAAACATGTGTCTACTGAAAGAGAGGTTTATTTGTCTTTCTACTGGAAATATCACCACATACCACCGATAGCCTCATACACTCATCCTCAATTATACTTCTAAGCAAAACATTGTTTAGCATATATGATTGCCAGAAAAAATATGTTTATTTGAGCATCAGCCTTATTTGGCTAGTAAAACCCAGAAGATAATTAACATCAAGAATAGACAAATAACTTGATGAAAAAGATATTCTTACTAGATCTTCAATTCAGTAATCCCCAGAAATCTCAAGAAATCCTCCAGAAATCTCAACTCCTCATTCTACTCTCAGATGTTGCATCTATAATAAGTAAATTCAGTATGTGTTCGTGAGTCAATAATTTGAAAAAGTGGCAGTTTTAAACTAGATTACCTTGACCGTTTGAGCATCAGAAAGGTGAGTAATATATAACATTAAGATACCTTTCCTGTATTTTTATAGCACTGTATTTCTATAAAAGAACAATTTCATTTCAAACTAAACCTCAATTACAATATAAAAGATAATATATTCTGTGAATTTAAAATTACTATTTCCAATTTCCTTTTTTTTAAATATATAAAGCTGAAACTAAAGTCAATATAAGAATCTTAAAAAAATAAATTTTAATAAATGTATGTCTTTTTTATGACTAGTAAAAAGTAGAGATGTATTTAAGATCTTAAAAACACCACAAATCTACAAATGCAAACACAATATAGAAACTGTCTTTTGAAATGAGAAAAGTGCCTTGAGGAGCGTATCCTTTTACCCAATTCATTTCACTAGCATTGAGGCAATATATAGGGGCACAGGGTGGTTGTCAAGTTAACAAATTATTTCCCAGAGCTCATATAGTCACTGTTTCTCTCTGTTACCATATAGGAGTATTTTGGAAAAGCAGGGACAGTGGGCATGATACAATCTAGATAGAGCATATAATGGAGACTTGAAGTGCAAAGGTTATGAATGCACAGAGCATCTCTATAAAATCTTACAACATGAACACCCCTCTCTAACTCTTTAACTCTTTAGATGAAAGTTAAGTAAAATGAAAACAAAAATTGAAAGAGTTTTCTACTTAAAATTTATGAAGACACATAATTTTGTAGATAACATAAAAAATGAGAGCTAGCCATTATTTCTTTCCTAACACTAAACTTAAAAAAAAAAAAAAATTCCAGTATGTCTTTTACTTTATTTCATTTTCAAACTACATTTCAGTGTTTTAAAAACTGAACACCAGAACTTGGGATTCTCAAAGACTACAAACCCATCTTAAAATGGATTAGCTATAAGATGCTTGAGACTCATCAATCGATACTTACACTATACGAATTCAGTAGCACTCTGTACAGCTGGCAAGGATTAACTCACATAAAAAGGTTTATCAGCAACTTTTATATGGCTAAACAATCACAAAATTAATGAGAATTTTCTACAAGATTCCAATTCCAAAATATATCATATAGACAATCTCCACAAAACAATTATAACAATATATGGGATAAATAACTTACAGATGATTATCTTACTAGTAGATATGTAAAATTAGTAAAGAAAGCTTATGAAACCACAAAATACAGGTGATTATTAGTAGCAAAATGCATTCAATGGTATAACCATATCAATTAAATAATTACCCTTGATTATAGTTAAAATTGAAATTGAAATAATAATTCTTTTCTTGTAATTCTTCATATGAAAAGTTATTCTGGATGGTTCATCATACACGTACAAGCTACATAATATTCCTTAAAACCCTAGGCTCCATAGATGCTATCACAGCCATCCATTTACTCACTGATTTGTTTATTTATTCAACCAACATGTAGAAATAGTGTATGCATCAGATGGGAAGTACTGATCAATGGGAGAATGTGGTATTTAGGAAGACAGATATGTGCTAGCTTGGCTTCCCTGGTGGCTCAGATGGTCAAGAGTCTGCCCGCAACGCAGGAGACTCGGGTTCAATCCCTGGGTCAGGAAGATTCCCCTGGAAAAGGGAATGGCAACCCACTCCAGTATTCTTGCCTGGAGAATTCCATGGACAGAAGATCCTGGTGGGCTACAGTCCATGGGGTCACACAGAGTCAGACACAACTGAGTGACTAACACACACACACACACACACACACACACAGGAAGACAGAAGGAATAAAGATAAGTTAGAAACTTTGAAAATGTCTACGTTAGCCAGATCTTGAGGATAGAGTCAGATTTTAGGGGGCTAAAGAGAGACAAAATAAAGCAAGGAATGCTTTGGAAAGGTTTACTTAATGTTTTCCTTTCATTTAAGAGTAGCCAAAAACACAGGAGAAATCTAAATAAATAGAGTTAATGATATTAGCTCAAAATGCACTGCCTCTATCTCACTCACAGTGGCCTTAGCTTCAGAACCCACACTTTCTGAAGGCACTGTAACAGGAAAATCATCATGAAATTTGAGGCAGACCCCATCAGAATCTAGTTGATTTCAACTAGGGAGGGGGGTTTTGAAGAGTTTGAGAGGGGTTTGAGCCACTCAAAATGAATGACATGATGAAGAGGAAGAACATGACTTCTATATGTTTGTGTTAAGAGATTGAACCCTCAAGAGAACTCCAGCCTGCTGCTTCCTCTACCATCTTTCATCAATCTAGAAAAAGTAAAAACTAAACAAAATACTCGGATAGGCAAAGCTCTGTTGTTATGCTTGTGCTATTCATCAGGCACATAGCTCTGTGGAAAGAAACTCCAGAAATTAGGTACCTTGAGCTGGGAAAAAAGAGGAAACTTGCTTTCAAAGTCTCCTATGTAAGGATTCAGAGCAATCCGGATTCAGATAGTGCAGCCTGGGTTTTTCTCTTCACCACTACTCAGGAGATATTAGACCTCCAGCATCTATCAAGGGAAACAGCACTAGATACCAGCTAGTAACAGTGTAAATGATAAGGGCAAAAAAAAAAAAAATCATCATAATAGCACCAAAGTTTCATATTGCTCTTTACAATGATCATATATGCATGTATTTACTTTAAATACAGCAAAGGAGTGAAAACTGTAAAATGG
This sequence comes from Cervus elaphus, assembly GCF_910594005.1. Lineage (NCBI taxonomy): Eukaryota > Metazoa > Chordata > Mammalia > Artiodactyla > Cervidae > Cervus > Cervus elaphus. Next base: position 32,739,819 of record NC_057831.1, read on the forward strand.
GAAGTAGTAACCCAGGATCAATAACTCCTATGGATTTTAAACTCCAAATAATAGTGGGTGAATTATTTACAATTTAAAGATTCTCTGATCAAATGCACACTGTTTTCTTGGTAATCCTTGGATACAGGTGTATCAGTGTGGTGAAGGTTCTCAGAAGCCTCACTTTAAATTAAACGGCTCATTTCTATTTAACAAGGCATTTCTCTAATTTAAGACTCTTATTACAGTTCTAGGCATTTGAGATAAGAAGATGTGAGAGCCACAGATTATCCAATATTCCCTCATTTCTAAGTGAGTTATTACTAATGTTTCTTTAATAAAAAAATTTTTAACAAAATAATTTACAATGATGTATGGCTTAATATTTTTTTGCTAAGACCCTTATCATATGCTTTCTGTGCAAAATGAATTATCTTAAATTTTGAGTAAAATATTTTTTATTCACCATATGCATAAACGACACCTGGCTAAATGGTATTTTTGTCTGTGTTGCCTGATATTTAGCACTATAATCAAACCATACTGCAGTGTTCACGGTTTCTGATGAGCCCTAAATGAGGCTCCATCAATCTGGCAGACTATTTCAAGAGTAGAACTAAAGATGAAAAATCTCACCTTGGTTCTAAAATAAAACTCTATCCTTCCAAATATATCATAACTAGATCATTTAAGTAAGAATAGTTGAATTTGTGCACTTATTTAGAGGCATCTCCTGCCTCCTCAGACATTAATCCTTAATAAATAATATGTCTCCTAAGAATATTTCCAGCACAGAAAGAAAAGTTCAAAATATAATAGACATACGGACATTTTAAAAGACTAGTATAGAATATATAAATAATACCAGTAATACTAATGCCTATTTTCAAAAAATGTATGTGAAACTGATTATTCGCACACTATTTTGTCATGTAATTTAAATCACCTCTCCAATTTTATTTTTAAACAATATTTTGAAAGTACTTTAAAAAGGTTATTGCTTATGATCCTACACCTTTTAACACATCACATCGATTCTTTTATTTCACAAAACATTTCAACAATCACGAATTCTGTCACTCTATCTCACTATTTGAGACGGCAAGTTTGTCCCCAGCATGCTTTTCCCATTTAAAAACAAAACATCACAGAAAGAAGTGTTATTTGCATAACAGTTATAACAAAATTTTAATAGGTATTTCAGACTGCTTAAGCAGTCAACCTTTTATTTTTATAATCAAGATCTTGTTCTATTATCTATTTACAGGGATAGAATCAGAAATGCAGAAAGTGCTTCAGTTCAATTGGCAACAAGCGAGGCCTCTAAATTCTCCAGTCCATGTCCATGTGCTTAGTCATTCAGCCATGTTCAACTCTTTGTGACCCCATGAACTGTAGCCTGCTGGGCTCCTCAGTCCATGGCGATCGATTCTACAGGCAAGAATACTGGAGTGGGTTGCCATGCCCAACTCCAAGGGATATTCCAACCTAGGGTTTGTACCCAGGTCTCCAGCATTGCAGGTGGATTCTTTACTGTCTGAGCCACAGAGAAGCCCAAGAATACTGGAGTGGGTAGCTTACCCCTTCTCCAGGTAAACTTCCTTACCCAGGAATCGAACCATCGTCTCCTTCATTGCAGGCAGATTCTTTACAAGCTGAGCTAACCAGGAAGCAAGCAGAATAACTCCCCCTAAAAGAAATCCAGAAGCTTGGCTGAGTGATATCCTGCATATCTGGCTATTGAGGGAAAAGACCCACATTAAAAGGGAGGAGGAGAGGCTGAGATACAATCTTACCATAAATCCAGCCCTGGCACAACAAACAATTAAGAAGGCACTCACCACTAATACCTTCTCCCCAAACAGTGAAGGGCTTGGACCTAAGGTCTACTACTCCAAATTTTAAGTCTTCCACCTGAGAGACAAACCCCACACACCTAACTCTCAAAGCCAACAGGGCTCACATCCACTTATAATATTATAGTAAATATATAAACACACACACACATATATATTAAAAAAATGATGATGCTGTGAAAGTGCTGTACTCAATATGCCAGCAAATTTGGAAAACTAAGCAGTGGCCACAGGACTGGAAAAGCTCAGTTTTTATTCCAATCCCAAAGAAAGGCACTGCCAAAGAATGTTCAAACTACTACACAATTGCACTCTTTTCACACGCTGGCAGATTAATACTCAAACTCCAAGTCAGGCTTCAACAGTACATGAACTGTGAACTTCCAGATGTTCAAGCTGGTTTTAGAAAAGGCAGAGGAACCAGAGATCAAATTGCCAACATCCGCTGGATCATCAAAAAAGCAAGAGAATTCCAGAAAAATATCTACTTCTGCTTTATTGACTATGCCAAAGCCTTTGACTGTGTGGATCACAATAAACTGTGGAAAATTCTAAAAGAGATGGGAATACAAGACCACCCGACCTGCCTCCTGAGAAATCTGTATGCAGGCCAAGAAGCAACAGTTAGAATTGCACATAGAACAACAGACTGGTTCCAAATAGGAAAAGGAGTACATCAAGGCTGTATATTGTCACCATGCTTATTTAACTTACATGCAGATTACATCATATGAAATACCAGGCTGGATGAAGCACAAGCTGGAATCAAGATTGCTTGGAGAAATATCAATAATCTCACATATACAGATGATACCACACTTTTGGCAGAAAGAGAAGAAGAACTAAAGAACATCTTGATGAAAGGGAAAGAGAGGGGTGAAAAAGTTAGCTTAAAAGTCAACATGAAGAAAACTAAGATCATGGTATCTGGTCCCATCACTGCATGGCAAACAGATGTGGAAACAATGGAAACAGTGACAGACTTTATTTTCTTGGGCTCCAAAATCACTGCAGATGGTGACTGCAGCCATGAAATTAAATGATGCTTGTTCCTTGGAAGAAAAGTTATGACCACCTAGACAGCATATTAAAAAGCAGAGACATTACTTTGCTGACAAAGGTCCATCTAGTCAAAGCTATGGTTTTTCCAGTCGTCATGTATGGATGTGAGAGTTGGACAATAAAGAAAGCTGAGCACCGAAGAATAGATGCTTTGAACTGTGGTGTTGGAGAAACTCTTGAGAGTCCCTTGGACTGCAAGGAGATCCGACCAGTTCATCCTAAAGGAAATCAGTCCTGAATATTCATTGGAAGGACAGATGCTGAAGCTGAAGCTCCAGTACTTTGGCCACCTGATGCAAAGAACTGACTCAATGGAAAAGACCCTGATGCTGGGAAAGATTGAAGGCGGGAGGAGGAGGGGACGACAGAGGATGAGATGGTTGGATGGCATCACCAACTTGATGGACATGCGTTTGAGAAAGCTCCGGGAGTTGGTGTGAAGTGAAGTAAGTGAAGTCTGGTGGGCTGCAGTTCATGGGTTCACAAAGAGTTGGACAGGACTGAGCAACTGAACTGACTGAACTGATAAAAACAAGCTAGGCCTCAACAGTTTGTGCACCTAGAACTTCCAGATGTACAAGCTGGATTTAGAAAAGGCAGAAGAACCAGAGATCAAATTGCCAACAGTAGCTGGATCATAGAAAAAGCAAGGGAATTAAAAAAAAAAAAAATCTACCTCTGCTTCATTGACTATGCTGAAGCCTTTCAGTGTGGATCACAAAAAACTGAAAAATTCTTAAAGAGATGGGAATACCAGACAACCTTACCTGTCTCCTGATAAACCTGTATGCAGGTCAAGAAGCAACAGAACTGGACACAGAACAATGCACTGGTTCAAAATTGGGAAAGGAGTCCTACAAGGCTTTATATTATCATTCTGCTTATTAAACTTTTATGCAATGTACATCATATGAAATGCCAGGCTAGAAGATTCACAAGCTAGAATCAAGTTTGCCAGGAGAAATATCAACAGCCTCATAATATGCAAATGATACCACTCTAATTGCAGAAAGTGAAGAGGAAATAAAGAGCCTCTTGACAGAAGTGAAAGAAGAGAGTGGAAGAACTAACTTAAAAATCAACATCCTAAAAACTAAGATCATGGCATCTGGTCCCATCATTTCATGGCAAATAGATGGGGAAAAAGTGGAAACAGTGACAGATTTTATTTTCTTGGGCTCCAGAATCATTGTAGATGGTGATTGCAGCCATGAAATTAAAAGATGCTTGTTCTTTGGAGGGCTTCCCTGGTGGCTCAGCTGGTAAAGAATCTGCCTGCAATATGGAAGACCTGGGTTCAATCCCTGGGTTGGAAACCTCCCTTGGAGAAGGGAATGGCTACCCACTCCAGTATTCTGGCCTGGAGAATCCTATGGACTAGTCCATGGGGTCGCAGAGTTGGACATGACTGAGCATTCCTTGGAAGAAAAGTTATGACAAACCTAGACAGTGTATTAAAAAAGCAGAGACATGATTTTGCCAACAAGTCTGTGTGGTTTTTCCAGTAGTCATGTATGGATGTGAGAGTTGGACCATAAGGAAGGCTGAACACCAAAGAATTGATGCTTTCGAACTACTGTGCTGGAGAAGACTCTTGAGGGTCTCTTGGATAGCAAGAAGATCAAACCAGTCAATCCTAAAGGAAATTAACCCTGAATATTCATTGGAAGCACTGATGCTGAAGCTGAAGCTGAAGCTGAAGCATCAACACTCTGGTCACTGATGCAAAAAGCCAACTCACTGGAGAAACTGATGCTGGGAATGATTTAGGGTAAGAGAAGAAGGGGGTGACAGAGGATGACATGGTTGGATGGCACTACTGACTCAATGGGCATTAGTTTAAGCAAACTCCAGGAGATAGTGAAGGACAGGGAAGCCTGGTATGCTGCAGTCCTTGGTGTTGTAAAGAGTCAAACATGTCTTAGTGACTGAACACAAGAGGTTCACTACTCTCCAGAGACCAAGGAGGTTGGCAAGTGTTATCTTTGTGATCTCTGCCTGCTGCACTCCAGGCCATTGGTGTCTCCCTGGAAAGAGCTTGGCTACTCACCTGTTGCTTTGGCTTCTGCAGCTACTATGCAAGAGGCACCTCTCCCACTGTAAAAAGGTTATTTGCATGTGTTAAGAAATGGTGCCTGAGGGTCAGGTTTCTAATTTAAGGTACTTCTAAGAGCTGATTACAATCCTCTCCAAAGACTAGGGAGGCAGGCAGACATCATTTTCCTTCTCTTTCTCTGTCACCTAAAGGAAAACATATTACTATCTAAAAAAAAAATACCTACACCCCCAGTGTTTACTGAAGTATTATGTACAATAACCAAGGCATGGAAACAATCTAAGCATCCATTGCAGGATAAATGGATAAAGACAATGTGGAACATTATTCAGTCACTAAAAAAAGGAAATCTTGCCATCTGAGGCTGCACTGAGTTTGAGGGCATTCTGCTAAGTGAAATAAGTCAGACAGAGAAAGATAAACATTGCATTATCTCACTTATAAGCGGAATTAAAAAAAAAATCAAACTTAGAACAGTTTGGCAATTGCCAGTAGCTCAGTGGTAAGGAATCTGCCTGCAATGCAGGAGACACAGGAGAAACGGGTTCGATCCCTGGGTCAGGAAGATCCTCTGGAGTAGGAAATGGAACCCACTCCAGTATTGTTGCCTGGGAACTCCCATGGACGGAGGAGACTGATGGGCTATACCACATGCAGTTGCAAAGAGTCAGATATGATTGAGTGACTAAACAACAACAACAAGGAGGGAGTGAAATGGGTGAGGGTGACCAAAAGGTACAAACCTCCAACTGTAAAACACATAAGTTCTGGGGATGTAATGTACAGCACGGTGACTATAATGATCAAAACCAAGCTCCTCCTCAGGAGAAATCAAGTGTAACTATGTATGGGGATGAATGCTAACTAGACCTATTATGGTGAACATTTTTAATATATATAAATATAAATTATTATATTGTGTACCAGAAACTAATACACTATTATGTGTTAATTAATCAATAAAAATGATTAAAGTAATTTTTAAAATTAATACTGCATTTTGTGTTTTAAAGTTGCTAAGAGAGTAGATCTTAAAAATTCTAATCACAAGAAAAATCTATGGGAGGTAATGGATGTTGACTGAATTCATTTTGTTAATCAGTTCACAATATATATATATATATCAAATCAAAGTATTGTATACCTACAACCAATCCAGTGTTATATGTCAATTATATCTCAATGAAATAGGAGGGGAAAGGAATGAGAAATAATTTCACACTTCAACCTATGCTGTAAAGGAAACCAACTACAAGTTCAGTTAAAATTTTTGCTCAGTTTTATATGTTGCACTAATTTTCCCTACATGTGGGTACTTTCAGAGCCTCCCAGTATCTCAGTGTATAGTTTTAGTGACAAATAGATAGCTTCTAGATTTGACAATGAAAACTAAAAGGAATATAGGCATTATTAAGAGGGAATCACAATATCATGAAAGAAAAGGACCTAGGAAAACCATAATTTGCTTAAGGTTTAGTAGCACACAGGAAGAGAATTCAGGATTATTTCATCATAATGATGACTGAGTGAGTGAGTGAGTTTTCACTATTTGAAAAAAAAAAAGCAAAGAAGGGAATAAAGTAGGGAGCAACTTAAAGACCTTCATGGCTAAAGAAGTCTAAACAGACATATTAATAACCTAAAATATATTTTTATTAATTGTTAACTTTAGAAGTGAATTTTAAATAACTGAAATGGCAAACGTATTTTTCGTAAGATATAGCTAAATGACAAAATTTCAAAATCCAGCTGCCTTAGCTGCAGCAATACAGAAAATCAGATAATTATAATCACTCATTATTCATCCTTTGTGATAACAACAGGGGAAATTAGGCTGTAGTATTTCAAACCGAAACTAGTCAGGAGGTTAGAGGAAGTCACTCCTTGAGAAAATTATTATTATCTGGAATGTTCATGGTTTAAATTGTTTCCTGAAGATACTTAAAATGAAACAGATTAAGCATGTGCATCGCCTCCATAGAAAGGCAAATCTAAGCACCTTAAAGAGCACTTAAGAGGTAACAAGTCCAAGAGGATTTTAACGGCATTATAACCAAGCAAGACTCTCTGGGGCCTTCCTGGGAGAGACCACTGCCCCCAACCGAGGTGTCCTCCACCTGCTTTTTGTTTGTAAGAGAACTTTAACCTCCTAGGCCTTCCTCAATTCTGAAGATTAAATTTAATTATAGAAATGAGAAAATGTAGAAGCAAAGGAAAACAATCAAACAAGAGAAAATAGTAGTTATCCATTAAACAGAATCAAAGACATTTAGTTTCTCCTCAAGGGCTATAGATAATAATTTGAGCCATATCCTTTGAGCCATAGTGAAAATACTTAAACTCCCACCATGTGGAAGATGTCAGGTGTATGCTGACCACAAGTGTGACAGCTCCAGACTGTCTGGAGCCAGAAGGACTAGCTGACCGGAGATTTATGGCTCAGGTAACATTCCAATCAAAGAAGAGACAAGATGGCTATTTGAAACTTCATGATGGAGGCAATCATCTTAGAAAACAGAAGTTAACCCCCCTCACACACACAGAGCCCTTTCTTCTTTTCCCTATATAATCTCATAGCAAAAACTGGAAAGTGGGGAATTAGTTCTTTGGTACATGAATCCACTGTCTCCCCATAACTGTTGGCTTCCTCAATAAAACTATATTTCCTTTTACCCAACATGAGTCTCTCAGTATTGTATCCTTGAGCAAAAAGCAGTCAAATCTGAGTTCAGTAACACTATTGCAAATGTTCCACCAAAAACGTTTTGTTTTCGTCCTGGTCTATCCACTTAATCCTGAGTTGCTTTGGGAAGGTGGCAGTATCACAGAATGGGGGTAATCACAGCTTAGGGATCTGGCCTGACCTGAGATCCTGATTCACCGACTACAGTCTGGAATCATGAGTTCTTCAAGCAATTTCTGGGCCAGTGGACTAAATATAAAAATTTTAAAAAATCAGCCTTTGGATTTTCTTACATGCAAAACTGTTTTAAAGGTTTATTAAAAAATAAAGGATATAAAATTTTATTTTATTATTACACTTAAGCTAAGCTACCTGCAGGTTTCCTACTTGGATTCCTTGATTCACTGTATTGTGAGATTCAGAAGCAATGGCTGAAGGTCAGCCGTATGCTTCACTCTGTAAAAAGGGATTTCAGGACTGACCCATGTAAAAAAGATTGACACTGAGAAATAGACACAACGATTACTTCATTCTTCTTTCATATTGAATCTATACATTTAGATAACTGAAGGATTTTTAAAAGTTTTATGACTGAGGTTTTAAAATTAACAATTAAGTGGTTGATCTGACAATGATTGAAGTCTTCTTTGTGCCAAATAGAGAGTCAGACTCCGGGAATACAGAGTCAGACTCCAGGAATACCACTGTAAATAAGACTGACACTGTTCCTTATCCTTAAAAGCGAGCATATGATAGATTCCCGGCAGGAGGTAACACTTCCAACACAAAAGAAGCTTTGAAACTCTCTGGGTTCAACTGTTTGAGTGTGCACCACTACTAGTCTACCTGTCTGTACACTGAAAAAGTCGTTCATCACCTTGAAGACCAAGGGAGCGCTGAGTTGTGAGCACGCAGGCAGAGAAATTAGGTAAGAGCATAACTATAAGGAGACAGGTATAAGGACACAGCTTCATGAAAATGATCCAGCTCAGATTCCAAAGCTTTATGATTAGGGAGAATATTCTAGGAACTCCAGGATCCTAGAGAGTGAGAGAGTACATGCTAGCAACTATGGGTTAATGTTTATGTGGAGAAATGAACAGGAAGAAATGGTCAGGCTCTCTATTACCATTAAGACTCAGAGGATCCATACTGAGTGTAGCTGCATTTCCCCTCCTTACAATGGTGCAGCTAATTTTTAATATGCACATTTAACTGTTATAGTTGAGATCCGTCCCACTATTTTTCATGGCAGAAAACAAAACCGAGAACAATCTGAACTCTGCCCTTTCACTTAGTCTGCAGGATGCTATGGACCAAATAAAATCAGCAATAATTATCAGTGGTAAGATTTATTATGAGTTTACACTGTGCTAGGCGTGGTGTTATTTACTGCATCTTTTTCCTTTAATTCTCAGTACTATGAAAAAGTACTGCTGTGGGTGTCATTTTATTTGTGTCAAGTAACCACAAAATGGGTCATGTCAGTAATCTTCTTCCATGTTTGAGAAAGTCAAGATATCAAACCTTTACATTATTTACTTAAATGTATGTGTGTGTGTATAGATATATATATATACATATATATAAAGATAATATTTTTGACAATTTTGAAATTAAAATTGTCATATTTTATAGCCTTCCTTCTAGTCTGTCCATATATATTTACATTAAACAAAATTGCAAATAGAATGTACACACAGACAGTCCCGTATTATTTTCGTAATTTGATGTCAAAATAAGATAAAGCCCTAGAAAGGTGCAGAAACATTATACTAATCAAGTGTAATTAATTTAATATAATGCCATTTCCCCCAGAGCTTGGTGAAAAGCACCAAATGACATTAAGTATACCAACACAATTAGGATAGTCCCACAGGCTTATAATAATGGGATATTGACTGACATGAGCTCATCTTCATTTGAACCCTTAGTAGAACATTTTCCTATCCCTCTATGACAGTTGATCTATGTTATCTTCTGCTTTATTTGAATGTGTGTCATCTCTCTAACTAGACTATAAAAAGTTGAAAGTGTTCATCACTTAGTTGTCTCTGACTCCTTGAGACCCCATGGACTTTAGCCCACCAGACTCCTCTGTCCACGGGATTCTCCAGGCAAGAATACTGGAGTGGGTTGCCATTCCCTTCCCCAGGGGATCTTTCCAACCCAGGCATTGAACCCATGTTTCCCGCACTGCTGGCAGATTCTTAACATCTGAGTCACCAGGGAAGCCCTAGGCTACAAAGTTGAGTTTAAAAAGTATCTCTTATATCATTATATCATATACAAATTAAGAATTAATAAATGTCAGTTAAAATGAATACATGAATATTAAAAGGAGAAAAATAACTGCAACTCTGTATAAGAGATTTAATAATGTGCAGACATTATAAATGTGCCAGCTTTGCTTTGAAAACACAAAGCCAGAAAATATTAGACAAACAACACATTCTACAGAAGTAGAAACATCCTAGAACTCGTCTTAATAATAGAGAATGTTAAAGTTCAAGCCAGTGTCCAGGTATTCTCTCTTTTCCCCTACCCCTAGTCAGAGTGTGAACAAATAATGGACACGGATATTACTTAAACAAACAATGAAACTAAGCTTACTGAAACAAATGAAATGTACTGCAGAACTATAAATGATTCCAAAATATTTGATTTTTTTGGATTGTTCTAACCTACCATCACCATCCTTTGAGGAAGACTTGTGATGCAGATATTTGAAAGATGACTAAGTAAAACAACCTCTTAATAGCAAACTAATAAACCCTTTTAAAAGAAAATTAATGTCTTGCAGAAAAGGTAGGAAGAAAATTTTCTTTGTTAGAATGACAATCCAGTTAAAATTAACTTGTGCAAGCAGGTATCTAACTGCTTTTTGACAACCTCTTCCCTGTGGAGGAATCTAACCCAGTTATGTCAATCAAGACTGCCATGTGTGTCTATCTTTCTCTTCCATTTTCTAAATGTTAAGTCTTTACTTTGTATAATACAAATAAAGTATTTGTACTCAAACTATTGAACCGTTTAGAAATATCTGGGGAGCATGAAGCACCAGATGGTTTTGTTTTTTGTTCTCCAAGTCTATGAAATTCATCTGAAAAGAAGTAACTATACTGAGTGAAGGATTACAAGCTTAAGGAGAACAAAATATAGAATGCTTTTCCAATCTTGAAATCTCCAAATTATGAGGTAGCTAAGGATGTCTAATCCTTGTCCCTGAAGGTATAGCATAAATCTATCAACATGAACTTAGATCCACTTTATAGGTCTAGGAAGTGGTCAGAGTGACAGGACACACTAATGGACTTCTTAGTGAAATTCTGATAAGGATGGGAGGTAGCTGACAAAAAAGAATAAATGGTGTACATTTGGGCTGATGCTGAACTGGGTAACAATCCTCTTTACCTTATTCTGCATAAGATGTGTGTAAAGTAAGACAAGACTTTGTAAAAAATATTTTATATACATACATACATATATATATATATATATATATATATATATATATACACACATATATATTTGGATGAACTGTGCTTTGGTCACCCTCATTATTCAACTGGTATACATCTTTCACCCACTCTGCATAGTTATAGTTACTTCAATGCTACATATTGTTCTCCACATACAATAAAGGAGACAGAAAATACTGAGATTTTCTGTTTGTAGAGAAAACAGAATAATGAATGATTTTGCTCTTGGCTAAATATATTCCTTTCAAATAGAAAAGCATCACCTGGGAGCAGAAAGAACCTTTGAAAACTGCATGTGCAACTCCCTACCTTTGAGTGCACTAACCTTGAACTACGTAACATCATTCAATAAGGAATAAGAAGATAAAATTGTTTCTCTTTCTCTCCTCATTTAAACTTCCTGTTAAGACTCTACACTTAGACTATGTTGCTGGAATTTAATATGGAGATCTTTTAATGGAGAAATTTTTTTTTTAATGTTTTGTTTTGTTTTTCATAAAAGCACATGCAAGATAATCTCAAATACAAACAAAAAATTCATTCTTGAATGGATGTTAAAATAACATGTTCTCTTTTACCTGGAAAATGCATTAAAATTAGCACTGGATGAAGTTCACAAACATGGTTTCAAGGGATTAGTTCCATTCAAAAGTGCCGACTTTTGCCTCTATACTTAATAATTTATAATCAGTTTTTTTCAAAGCAGTACACTAACACTGGAATAAGATTACTATAGATTCCCCATTCCCACTTGAAAAATAAAACAATGAATCATAATCTTTGGTGATAAAGATACTGGAATATGCATTTTCTACTAGATTTTCCTTGCAGATATAGGGTGCATTGATATGGTTGATTTGTAAAACAATAACCAAGAAAAAAATGGTTTTTATAATTTGTAAAGTGTCCAGAACAGAGAATCCATATCTTACCAAAATGCATAATTTTAACATGATGCAATAAGCATTAAACATTCCAACGTGATCCCTCTGCAAGTTGACAGGGTTAAACGATTTTAAAGTAACAAGCCACACATACTAGAATTTCAGTTTTACACTGTTAGATATATAGAAGGATGAATGAAGAGAACACTGTATATCTGTAGATGCAATTTCAATCTACCAAATAGTCCCCTACCCCAGTAAAGGTACTCTCTGCTTGTTATCTCAAATGCCTTTAAGAAAAGAACTGTCTGTTATAGGACTGGACTGTTGGAACCTGAATTTTTTTTTTTTCCTATCCATCACAGTACCTCACAAGACATGTAAGTCCTAAGTAAATGCTTAATTGACTACTGCTAGAAAATGTCATTTATTTTAGATAGATATGGTCTTTGTTTTTAACATTATTTGAATATCTATCCTAATACCATTTGATTTCAGGTAATTCACTGAACTTCTCTGGATCACAGTTTCCTCACCTATAAAATAAATGTTGTACTCAAAACGTGTTTGCTAAAATTCAGCCCACCTACAGATATTGTGACACATATGTATGCCATTTTTATTATGAATATTTTTTCAAAATAATTTCGAATTGCTGACTATGTATTTCTAAAATGCAATAAAATTAACACATATTTATTAAAGCTTTTCAAATCTTCACTTTTGTACTACCAAATATATTATATTCAATTTTCTTTTACAACCTTGCTTGAGAAAAAATATGGTTTTTGAGGAATGCTTAGTTTTATGAATTTTCCTTTTCTTGGTATACTTAGTTTCTTGTCACATACAAAATTTTACCATAATTTTGAACATTTTATATCTCATAGTTAATTATTTTCCAATTAAAAATGTTGCCAATTTTATGGATCTACATTTGAATTCTGCCTAAAATCAAACATTTTAAAAATCATTTACATGTTTATAAACATCAGTTTTCTAAAAAAATCCTCAAATACATACCAGAAAGCTTTTGAAAATAGAAGGTAAAAAGGTTTCAGATATAAAAATCAGTGTTTAGAACAAAAATCTTTAGAGTTATGAAATTTTCTGACTAACATTGTAACTCAATTAACTGCAATTCTAATTAGATTTTTCTGCATCTACAAGCAAAGTTCCCAAATGCTCGTGACATGCAGATCAGTCTGGAAACTTTTCATACAGGACAAAAGACACACATTATCTGTAGCTTCCATACTTAAATTCTAGCCATTATTCATACATACAAGATGCTGCATTATTACAAATAAATAATCCAGGACATAGACCCAAAGATACAGAAGCAAACCAAATAAAATTTCATTTTATGAAATCTGAGTTCTATCCTGAAAGATGATGCTGTGAAAGTGCTACACTCAACATGCCAGCAAATTTGGAAAACTCAGCAGTGGCCACAGGACTGGGAAAGCTCAGTTTTCATTCCAATCCCAAAGAAAGGCAATGCCAAGGAATGTTCAAACTACCGCACAATTGCACTCATCTCACATGAGAGTAAAGTAATGCTCGAATTTCTCCAAGCCACGCTTCAGCAATACGTGAACCATGAACTTCCAGATGTTCAAGCTGGTTTTAGAAAAGGCAGAGGAACCAGAGATCAAAGTACCAACATCCACTGGATCATCGAAAAAGCAAGAGAGTTCCAGAAAAACATCTACTTCTGCTTTATTGACTATGCTAAAGCCTTTGACTGTGTGGATCACAATAAAATGTGGAAAATTCTTAAAGAGATGGAGATACCAGACCACCTGACCTGCCTCCTGAAAAATCTGTATGTAGGTCAGGAAGCAACAGTTAGAACTGGACATGGAACAACACACTGGTTCCAAATAGGAAAAGGAGTACGTCAAGGCTGTATATTGTCACCCTGCTTATTTAACTTACATGCAGAGTACATCATGAGAAACACTGGGATGGAGGAAGCACAAGCACAGTAATCAAGATTGCCGGGAGAAATATCAATAACTTCAGATATGCAGATGACACCACCTTTATGGCACAAAGTGAAGAACTAAAAAGCCTCTTGATGAACGTGAAAGAGGAGAGTGAAAGAGTTGGCTTAAAGCTCAACATTCAGAAAACTAAGATCATGGCATATTCTCCCATCACTTCATGGCAAACAGATGGGGAAACTGGAAACCGTGGCTGACTCTATTTTCTGGGCTTCAGCATCACTGAAGATGGTGACTGCAGTCATGAAATTAAAAGATGCTTACTCCTTGGAAAGAAAGTTATGACCCACATAGACTGCATATTAAAAAGCAGAGACATTACTTTGCCAACAAAGGTCTGTCTAGTCAAGGCTATGGTTTCTCCAGTGGTCATGTAAGGATGTTAGAGTTGGACTATAAACAAAGCTGAGCACCGAAGAATTGATGCTTTTGAACTGTGGTGTTGGAGAAGACTCTTGAGAGTCCCGTGGACTGCAAGGAGATCCAATCAGTCCATCCTAAAGGAGATCAGTCCTGGGTGTTCATTGGGAGGACTGATGTTGAAGCTGAAACTCCAATAATTTGGTCACCTGATGAGAAGAGCTGACTCATTTGAAAAGAACCTGATGCTGGGAAAAATTGGGGGCAGGAGGAGAAGGGGACGACAGAGGATGAGAAGGTTGGATGGAATCACCGACTGAATGGATATGGGTTTGGGTAGACTCTGGGAGTTGGTGATGGACAAGGAGGCCTGGCGTGCTGCGGTTCATGGGGTTGCAAAGAGTCAGACACGACTGAGCGACTGAACTGAACTGAGCTCTATCATATAGCCCATCTTCTTTTTCCTATAGTATACCCATTACCTTTCTTGTACATCCAATACTGTTCTAATATTATAGTCACTCTTGTTGATGACATATTAACATTTTTTAAAATCCTATATATATTTCTTTTTAATCTTTGACTAATTATGAATTTCTATTATGTAATTCCAGAATTCTAAATAAACTTTAGATGAAATTTTAAAAATATTTCTCATCACACATAAACTATGAAATCATGGATTTCTTCCTCCTTTGTGGAAAACCACATAAAAAATTTTACTTTTTGTTGCTTTTATGTTACTAGTTTCTTAAAAAATGAGATATAACAGTTTCGTTGATTTACTAAACTGCTTTTTATATGTTTTTGTGAGTATTACATTTAAACAAACAGTTCTATACGTTCCTCTTTTAAACATATTCTTGTTAAATATATTAACAGTTAATATTAATAAAGAGAAAGCAATATCAGAGCTTCACATATATTTTCATTTCATCCTAATAAATTATTCAATATAATTATGGTAAGCAATCATATGTAATTTCTCCACTGAAAAATAAGTTAATGCAAATTAAAATTCCTTTGAGATCCATTTTCAGAATCTTATTTTCTTAAGAAACAAAATGCAAAATTTAACGTTCATACACACACACACAGACACACAGAGCAAAACCACATTGACCATGGATTTCTTGGAGAGTTTCTTTCTTTTTACACACAAATCCCACTACAAATTTTTACTTAATAGTACATATCTTCTCTCCCCAAAACAACAGAGAAAACCAAAACAAAAATAGCCCCTCAAGGTAGTCAAATGCATTCTGAATTTCAACTAGGCAAACCTTTTATTCCATAGAAAATTTTAGACAATATTATTGTCCCTGTGCATTTTACAAAATGAAACCAGAACCACCTTTTGCATATTTTGTTGAGTTGTTTATATAAATCAATGGAGTCTGGAATCTTAAAATTATTTCATTGGAGAGTTAAATTAAAAAAATAAAATAAAACTTTTACGTCTGCCACTATCTAAAGGATGGTATAAATAATTAAATTCTCTAGATCACTGGCCTCTTACACCAGTTTCCCCAGATAATATGAAGCTTGCTCTTCTGATTCACTGGTAGTCAGTACTCCACACTCACAAAACAATGAAAAATCAACCACAAGAGTACCATTAGCATAAATTAAATACTAAAACATGGTTCTGAAACTTCAGAAAACTAACGGAAATACATTTTAATCAATGAACCCAACTATATTTAATAGAACCATATGATGTTGTCATAGTAGAGGTCATCTAAGTCTAGCTTCTAATATTACATGTCAAAAAACCCCCAAAAACCCCCGTCTGAAGGTTAAGTAACAAATTAATGATTAATACAGAATGAGAAGTCAACATCAAAACTCCAGGCAGAATGATGTTTATTTCTATTTTTTCATATCTAAATATTGTCTATGCACCTAATACTGCAAGAGTGATAAACGTTTAAAAGGATTATTTATTTAGTACTTCTAAATTGTCAAAAGACACTAAGGATTAATTGCAGCTGATGTTATCAGAGGTTTGTCCTATGATTTTGTTTTGTTTCCCGCCACAGTTCAAAGTAATAAACTGAGCACAAGTGCATGCGTACACCTTTCAAGACGTATGTTTAGGCTCCCTGCAATAAACTGGTTCCAAATAGGAAAAGGAGTATGTCAAGGCTGTATATTGTCAACCTGCTTATTTAACTTATATGCAGAGTACATCATGAGAAACGCTGGGCTGGAGGAAGCACAAGCTGGAATCAAGACTGCCGGGAGAAATATCAATAACCTCAGATATGCAGATGACACCACGCTTATGGGAGAAAGTGAAGAGGAACTAAAAAGCTCTTGATGAAAGTGAAAGAGGAGAGTGAAAAAGTTGGCCTAAAGCTCAACATTCAGAAAACTAAGATCATGGCATCTGGTCCCATGACTTCATAGGAAACAGATGGGGAAACAGTAGAAACAGTGTCAGACTTTATATTTGGGGGCTCCAAAATCACTGCAGATGGTGACTGCAGCCATGAAATTAAAAGACACTTACTCCTTGGAAGGAAAGTTATGACCAACCTAGACAGCATATTAAAAAGCAGACACACACTGGGTTGACCCAGAGGGATGGGATAGGGAAGGAGGTGGGAGGGGGTGCAGGATGGGGAACACATGTAAATCCATGGCTGATTCATGTCAATGTATGGCAAAAACCACCACGATATTGTAAAGTAATTAGCCTCCAACTAATAAAAATAAATGGAAAAAAAAAAGCAAAACAAAACAAAACAAAACAAAAAACCAGCAGACACATTACTTTGTCAACAAAGGTCTGTCTGGTCAAAGCTATGGTTTTACCAGTGGTCATGTATGGATGTGAGTTGGACTGTGAAGAAAGCTGAACTCCGAATAACTGATGCTTTTGAACTGTGGTGTTGGAGAAGACTCTTGAGAGTCCCTTGGACTGCAAGGAGATCCAACCAGTCCATTCTAAAGGAGATCAGTCCTGGGTGTTCATTGGAAGGACTGATGCTGAAGCTGAAACTCCAGTACTTTGGCCACCTCATGGGAAGAGTTGACTCATTAGAAAGGCCCCTAATGCTGGGAGGGACTGGGGGCAGGAGGAGAAGGGGATAAAAGAGGATGAGATGGCTGGATGGCATCACCAACTCGAACTTGAGTTTGAGTAAACTCCGGGAGTTGGTGATGGACAGGAAGGCCTGGCGTGCTGCGATTCATGGGGTCACAAAGAGGCAGACATGAATGAGTGACTGGACTGAATAAACTGCACAATCCACTGCAGATTACCTTCTCTTTTTCTTGGTGGTGCTGTTATTTTCCCTTCCATCAGAAGTACATACTACAATTTTGAAGCATGAAAGGACTTCATTTATTTCCTCCCTATTAAAAATGAAATATTATTTTACAAGGGAATGCCCACTGTTAATTCTTTTTTAAACTATCCTGTAAACTTTCTTCCTTATTAATAGCAATAAACTAATATAAATCTATATCTAACTCATATTATAATGTTTAATTTTTATCTGTAAGAGTAATCTATCAAAAGCACTCAAAAAAGAATTTAAGAAACACTTTGAGAGCATTTATTTTTTCACTACATTTTTATAAAGCACCAACATACGTAAGTCAAGCCCTGTTCTACATACAGAGATAGTATAATAGAAGTTTCCTGCTCTCAAGGACCTTGGGCATGAGTGGAAGAGGAAGTAAGTGTGTGTGTGTATGTATAGCATATGTTCAATACATACAAACTATAAATATACAATATATAGTCAATATATAATTCATGCACATTTCAGAAGATTGCTAAACTTAGGGTGGCTTTCTAAATAGGAGAGAATTAATGATGAAAGCCAACCATGTTCATAATATCTGGGGAGTTAAAATTGGACATATAAAAGATGAGAAGAAACTTGGCATATCCATGGAATGGAAAGGTGACTGATATGGCTAGAGTTCGGTTGAGAAAATCACAAATTATCAGGGTGAGATAATACTGAAACTAGTAAGTTAAGGTAGATCAATTATCATTTATTCATTCCTCCGTATATTTGTTTAAAAATAAACATTGTAGACCTTTCATATTTTGGATGAGAGGGACACAAAGATGGGCTAGATCTCTCCTTTTCAGACTGAAGGCATACAGAAGCCCTCAGACTTTTAGTTTCTTTGGTAATTTCTGACAGAGAACTTCAATTAGCTTACTTAGCATTTGCTTAAATCACAATCTGCTGAGGCTTTTTAACCCAAACTATTTAAATTGTTTTAGGTACAACCTAATGTTTAATGGCTGCCAAAAGGTTCTATCGTGAAAACCAACCCATTTCATTACTACACTCGATGATCAAATTCATCTTGAATTAATCATTCATGACACTGCTATAAATTAGGCACTAGGATTACTCTGCTATTGAGTGTCACCAGTAAGCTGTAATTATTGTAACTAGGATGTAATCTAATGTTTTTAATCTGTCAGATGAAAAATTTTCCTCTACAGAAAAAGAAAGAGAGAGGAAGAAAAGAAAACCCACACATACTACTCTCACACTTATATAAAAATTAAAAATAATTTCTTTTCTTCAGAGGCCACAGAAAACTACATACCTATCATCCTAATCAAACCAGTCAATCCTAAATGAAATTGGTCCTGAACATTCTTTGGGAGGACTGATGCTGAAGCTGAAACTCCAACACTGCGGCCACCCAATGTGAAGAACTGGCTCCTTGGAAAAGACCCTGATGCTGGGAAAGATCGAGAAAGGAGGAGAAGGGGAAAACAGAGAATAAGATGGTTGTGTGGCATCTCCTACTTGACAGACATGAGTTTGAGCAAGCTCCAGGAGTTGGTGATGGACAGGGAAGCCTGGCGTGCTGCAGTCAATGGGGTCACAAAGAGCTGGACATTACTCAGCAGCTGAACTAAACTGAACTGAGTGGAACTAACAGATTGTAAGTGTATTATATCCACAATTTATGGAGTAGCAGAATTATATTAAACGAAGAAATAGTTGAATTGAATATAACTTCAAGTATCATCTTCCTACCACCTAAATCAAAATGATCTGTCCCAACTTCCAGTCAGCCTTCTCAACCAATGTGAGAATAATGTCCATGAATCTGATGTACATTAAACTTTGACAATCACTATCCTTGGGGCCATGATTTCCTTATCCTGTAAATCATTCTATGATTAACATTATGGCTTGCCAATTTTATATGAAAATTATACTAAACATTTTTTAGTACATATTTAGCAAGACATCTAGTTAGTTTTGTACACATGGAATTTCAACAAACCAAAAGATAACAAAAGGAGTAGGACAGAAATCCCAGATTCCTGACCATGGGGATTTTGGAAGTTCTATTCAGTCATAAAGCATTAAGAACCCATTTTACTGATAGCATTTCACCAAAATATTAACTACTACCCTTCTCTAAAGGCATAGAATTCAAAAGTAATTCAATTAAAGTTGTTCCTACTTCAGGAGTTC
Organism: Cervus elaphus; assembly: GCF_910594005.1. NCBI lineage: Eukaryota > Metazoa > Chordata > Mammalia > Artiodactyla > Cervidae > Cervus > Cervus elaphus. Next base: position 32,759,664 of record NC_057831.1, read on the forward strand.
CAGATCACTTACTCAAATATATGTTCATGATTCCCATTTTTGACCAACAGGAGTACTAGGGCTAAATTTGCATTGACAAAATGTTCTACTATCATTCAGGAAGATTATTATTCTGAAGGACTGTAAGACACAGTGGGCTAGACCATTTGAACTGAAACTTCAACCACTCATTAATCAAAATTTTAACTACCCTTGCTGCTTTTCCTATTTAAAGAAATACAATATTAAAGTTTTATTTTTAACTTATTTTTAATTGTAGGATAACTGCTCTACAATGGTGTGTTGTTTTCTGCCGTACACAATGCGAATCAGCCATAAGTATACACATATCTCTTCCCTCGCAAGTCTTCCTCCCACCCCTCTAGGTTGTCACAGAGCATGGAGTTGGGCTCTCTGTGTTAAATAGCAACTCCCCACTAGCTATATATTTCACGTGTGGTAATGTATATGTTTTAACAGAGGCTATTTGCATCACTTCACTATGGTATCAAGAAATATCTATAGGAACACTGAGGGAACTCATGGTAATACAACATACATCAAAGGTTAATTGAGTAAGCTATTAACTACAGCTTTTTAAAAAAAGAATCTCTGTATGTTGATATGGTACAGTAACATGCAAAACAGTATGTGAATTAGCTGTCAGAGAAGATATCAGGGATACCTAAATTTTAGTTTAGGAACCAATTTTGGTTCTTAAAACTGCCTTTATACAAAAACCAAGTACTTAGTTTACCGAAACATTTTGGGCACTTATTTCCTAGGCAAGGCAATAAAAATGTAAAACTAAATTCTCACCTTCAGACAGATAGATTCCAATAGAAGGGGAGAAGCTTATATGTAAACAGATAAACTAAACGCAATATAAAAATACCTAAAATTTAGAGGAAGTGATATGGGAATGGTAGAAGAAAAAGGAATAGTTTTATGGGTAAGAGTGTGTCAGACAATAAGTAAGGCTATCCATGTCTATAGCAGCAGCTCAAGCGATGGCTGTGTGTGCGCGCGTGCGCATGGGCGCTCGCACTCCATTGTGTCCTATTCTCTGCGACACAGTGAACTGCGGTCCTGCAGGCTCCTCTGTGCATGGAATTTTCCAGGCATAAATACTGGAGTGGGATGCCATTTCCTCCTCTAGGGGAAACTGGAGGGATTGAACTCGCGTGTCTCCCGCATTGGCAGGCGGATTCTTTACCACTGCACCAGCTGGGAAGCCCAGCTCAAGTAATGATGGACTCTAAAACCCCACTGAAGCTCTGCCAGTACTCCTCAGGATACTTCACTACCCCACCCCCAGCCCCTCAACACAGGTGCACCATTCCTCAAAGTCTGGCGGACCAAGAGGGTCCTTCAAGCATACATCGTCTTTGATTCTATGGAAGGATGACAACTTACATTTACTATCATTTTAAATCAGTTTACCATTAATTTGTGTTGTTTGGAACTTACAATGTTTAATTTTTCTTTTGTTAATTTTAAGTAATCAAGTAACATTAGTGTAAGAGAGTATTTGTTTTCTTTTGTTTTTTTTGCAGATTGTCTTGCTAGTCTCATAATGTGTTCTGTGTATTTTTAAGTAAGGATATTTTTGGCCTGGAATTTTTTGATAATCACACTTAAAAAAGTAAATGTCTTAAAGGCCCAAATATGCTTTATTCCTTCAGTTATTCACTCAATTTATTCAATCAAAATATACTGATGTCTTCTCTTTACCAAATAATATTCTTGGCATAAGGAGATACATATATATATATATATATATATATATATATATGAATAAGATATATAAGGCCCTTGCATTTATGCAAATTACAGTCTGGGGGGAATGAAAAAGACAATAAATAAGAAAATATATAAATAACTAATAATTACAAAAAATAACAAAAACATAAGATTGGGATATAAATGAGTTCTAGGAAAGGCTAAATTACAGGTTTTTTTTTTTCAGTGAAGACCAAATGTCAATGGTAAAATTTAATTTGAGACCTACTATTTGGAGATCTGCAGGTCAGGAAGCAACAGTTAGAACTGGACATGGAAAACCAGACTGGTTCCAAATAGGAAAAGGAGTACGTCAAGGCTGCATATTGTCATCCTGCTTATTTAACTTATATGCAGAGTGCATCATGAGAAACGCTGGGCTGGAAGAAGCACAAGCTGGAATCAAGACTGCCGGGAGAAATATCAATAACCTCAGATATGCAGATGACACCACCCTTATGGCAGAAAGTGAAGAAGAACTAAAAAGCCTCTTGATGAAAGTAAAAGAGGAGAGTAAAAAAGTTGGCTTAAAGCTCAACTTCAGAGAACTAAGATCATGGCATCTGGTCTCATTACTTCATGGGAAATAGATGGGGAAACAGTGGAAACAGTGTCAGACTTTATTTCGGGGGGCTCCAAAATCACTGCCGGTGGTGATTGCAGCCATGAAATTAAAAGATGCTTACTCCTTGGAAGGAAAGTTATGGCCAACCTGGATAGCATGTTAAAAAGCAGAGACATTACTTTGCCAACAAAGGTCGATCTAGTCAAGGCTATGGTTTTTCCAGTGGTCATGTATGGATGTGAGATTTAGACTGTGAAGAAAGCTGAACTCTGAATAACTGATGCTGTTTTTTCTTTTTTTTCAGTTCTGAATTTATTTTATTTTATTTTATTTTTTCCACTTATTTTTATTAGTTGGAGGCTAATTACTTTACAATATTGTAGTGGTTTCTGTCATACATTGACATGAATCAGCAATGGATTTACATGTATTCCCCATCCCGATCCCCCCTCCCACCTCCCTCTCCACCTGATTCCTCTGGGTCTTCCCAGTGCACCAGGCCCAAGCACTTGTCTCATGCATCCAGCCTGGGCTGGTGATCTGTTTCACCCTAGATAATATACATGTTTCGATGCTTTTCTCTTGAAACATCCCACCCTTGCCTTCTCCCACAGAGTCCAAAATTCTGTTCTGTACATCTGTGTCTCTTTTTCTGTTTTGCATATAGGGTTATTGTTACCATCTTTCTAAATTCCATATATATGCATTAATATACTGTATTGGTCTTTATCTTTCTGGCTTACTTCACTCTGTAAGGAAGCTGTGGTACATATATACCATGGAATATTACTCAGCCATTAAAAAGAATTCATCTGAATCAGTTCTAATGAGATGGATGAAACTGGACCCATTAACTGATGCTTTTGAACTGTGGTGTTGGAGAAGACTCTTGAGAGTCCCTTGGACTGCAAGGAGATCCAACCAGTCCATCCTAAAAGGAGATCAGTCCTGGGGTTCATTGGAAGGACTGATGCTGAAGCTGAAACTCCAGTACTTTGGCTACCTCATGCGAAGAGTTGGCTCATTGGAAACGACCCTGATGCTGGGAGGGATTGGGGGCAGGAGGAGAAGAGGACGACAGAGGATGAGATGGCTATATGGCATCACCGACTTGATGGACATGAGTTTGAGTAAATTCCGGGAGTTGGTGATGGGCAGGGAGGCATGGCATGCTGCAATTCATGGCGTCGCAAAGAGTCGGACACGACTGAGCAACTGAACTGAGCTGAACTGAACTGATGTGGAGATCTGGAGTAGGAGGTTATATCTATAGAGAGGGAAATATCAAGTTTTATTTGTCCAAGAAATGTAAAGATAGCTAGGATAGCTTAAGCCTGGGAAATAAATGAGAAAAATATGAGGTGAGATCAGAGTGTGAGAACAAGCCAGATCACATAGGACTTATGATCTATGATAATGAGCTTGTATTTTCTATGAAATTCAATGAATCAAAAGCCATTTCCCTAATACTAAAGCAGATATGTACATAACTCCTTCAGAATTTAATACAATGACATTCTATTTGTCATGTGCTTTCCATCATCCTGCATTAATTGAAACTTGGCGGTCCAACTATTAAATAAATATTTGTTACATATTATTAAAATAAATATAACAAATTACTATTATATTAGGACTATTTATAATGTATAATCATATGTATAATTCATATTATTGTATCAAATAACTACTTACTGAAATAAAAATCAACTAGTATATTGTTTATTGTAAATAAGTAGAAATTTATCATTCTTTCATTACTTATATTTTCTTTATATGCTAATGCACAATGTTTTCTGTATAAACTGAATGCTGTTTAGAACTTTTCATAACTTCATTTAGATCAAATTCCTCATTAACAGTGAGAACTTTACCAATGGGAAGAGGGATATTAGGTTGAGTATTCAGCACATAAATGCTCTCAAGGTAAGTTTCCATCAGCCAGAAAAACATAGAACATCCTATTTTTTTTTTCTGCTACATCAAGTAAGGCCAAAGGATGAATCTGTGTACTAAGAGAATCACAATATATTTAATCTAGACACAACACTACAGACCAATCTGCAAAAGGGAGTATGACAGTAAGGTTCAGACATGTAGGTCTAATGGCAAGATTTCACACATATATTTATAAACTGGACACGGCACAACCAAAGATACTTGTTGACAACTTATAGAATATTATTAAATTTCACATTTTCCCTTCATGTAGCCTTCTGTACATTTTCTTCCATCCAATTTTCGTTTAATTTTAATTGATTATAAATAGGAAACAAACTTTGAATTCTATTATTTCAATAGCCTAGTTTCAAAACATCCATGTTAGATACTGTCTCTGAACATCAGCTAATGAATTAAATTTTATGGCAAGATTTCTTTCACACTAGAGAAACAGAAGTGACTCAATAAATATCATTACAGCAAAGGCAGAGGTTCTTGAAGATGGTCACTTGGAGCTCTAAGGGTTCTATGAAAATAAGTTCAGGAATGATAAGAACCATTCCAACCTTTTAGAGCACCATGCATCTCACTCCTGATTTAATCAATCGGATATCCTATATATTTTGATCTTTTAGCATTCATAATAATTGAATATAGAGAAAGCATGTTAATTTAATGAAGTGCTTGAAAACCACTAAATAATGAATTAATTAATGAAGAAAATATGAAAGAAAAATTAATTTGGCGATATAAAATAAACTTAGTTCCAGGAAGAGAGGTGAAATAATTATGAGACAATAAAATAATGCTATTGTAAGGGAAATTAATTCAGGATTTGTGCTGAACTAACTGCAGTATTCATGTTTGGTGACATAGTTTGAGGTAATATTTCTTAGTTTCTCCAGATTATTACCATCGTCTTCTCTGTCATCTGTGTTGTCTCAATCATTGGTGAACTTTCTCTTTTTCCATGTCAAAAAACAATGTTATTTCTTCATATTTAATGGAAAAAGTGAATATCTCTTTCTAAATACCAGTGTATGCTGTACCCCTCCTAATACCTGTAAATATGAATAGGCAATGCAGTGTGGTGTATGTTAGTTCTTATCTGTAATGTGCTGTTGCTATAAATGCACTTCTGTTTGTGACTGCAGTCCAGCGGGGAAATGTCTGAAGAAATCAAGCCCTTGACACATGATCTGCATGAGTTATCTGTCCATAAAAGATGTCTGTTTTCAGGAAATTTTTTTTTACTATTCCAGATGGCAGTACTGTCATCTTGGCCACACCACATGTAGCACATTCAGGAATTATTCACTGTGTCTGGTGGCCTGGAAATGATTCTGCTATTGAAAAGACCATAACAAAGTGTCAGCATATGCCAAGCTTTTCAGCACTGTCCTCCAAAAAAACGTCTTTTCCCATGGGAAGTTACCAAGAAGTTTTGGTCAACAACCCAAATTTCTTTCACCAGACTTAAAAAAGATCTTCATGTTGATCTTTTGCTGGGCTCAGAGTCAACCTAGATTTATATCGAATGGCAGCTATGCTTGATGGTCACATATTTTAGTTTTCAATTTGATAATTTGTGAATAGAATTGTTATGCAGCTAGTCAACAATATGTGTCTCATTAATTGGAAACATCTCAAGGCTCATCTCAATAGTCTCCATTTAGAAAAAAAGTATTTTCTAGTCTCAGAACCAACCATCTTATGTACGTTCTTTGATCATTTAAACTAAAAGACTAAGACTTTGCTAAGCTTGTGAAATTGAGAGAAGATGGGTCATTTCTACCATAATTGTATTCACAGATCTTTATTATATAGGGGCTTCCCTGGTGGCTCAGATGGTAAAGAATAAACCTGCAATGAGGGAGACATGAGTTTGATCCCTGAGTCAGGAAGATCCCCTGGAGAAGGGAATGGCAACCCACTCCAGTATTTTTGCTGGAGAATCTCAGGGACAGAGGAGCCTGGTGAGCTACAGTCCATGGGGTCGCAAAGAATTGGACATGACTGAGCGACTAACATTTTACACTTTTATTATAGAGCATCCAGAGTGCAGTGACCTCAGGTACCACAGCAACACTGGCCAGCTTCAAAAGTCTTCCTTCCATGGTGACTTTGCAATAGGAAAACCGTTAGAAACATAATGTTCTTAGACATTATATTTCCACCACCTACACTTTGCAATATATGTCAGAGGCATAAAATGAAGACATATATTTTTCATAGCATAGTTACAATGGTGAAAGTGAAGACATCCACTATATATTCTTATGGAGACAGCCTCTCTAGAATGTGCTTACTCTATTGGTTAAAGGCTAATATGGCATTCAGAATAAGGGTTAAAGGGTATCTGGATATTAGAAGACTGCTGTGATTTAGTCTTAGTTGACCAATTTTCCTTTATTACTTTTTAAAGTCTAGTGTGGTCACTCTAGTGTCAGAAATTATAAAATTATGAAGAAAAGGATAGGCTGTATTAGACAGACATGTGAGGAAGTGATTATTCTAAACCTTCATAAGAACTATCATAGAAGGTAAAACAGTGTAGAGAAGAGGCACAAAGAGCTCCATGCAAGATCATTCTTGAGACAGTGGAGTTTAAAAATCATCTCCCCATCGGCAAATGAAGAGGGTGAAGGAAAGATGTAGAAGTGTGTATATCAGAAGAAAACAAAGGCCTAGATCAAAAGATAAACAAAATTTTAGCCATTTTTCATAAGACAGGAAAACTCCAAGATTCTGAATAACATATGTTTCCATGCTAGTATCTAAGAATTACTATTTTAAGCAAAAGCCTTAGAAAGTTATTCAGCATTAATCAGTTAATTTGATAGACTAAATGGGTAATTGTTGACAGAAGAGCCAGTAGAAGATAATTACTGGTAAGTAATGAATGGAGATATTTTTAAGTTGTTGTGCATTTATCAATCTGTCTCAAGTGGCAGTAGTCTGCAGTTGTCAATGATTTTTCTACCAAAGCAGTATTTAGGGCACTGAACTTTCAGGATTTAAAAGAAGATGAATAAAGGATTTATTCACTTGCAGTTCCTATCTAAATAATTACATTTTAGGATACCTATAATTATATCAAGACGTATAGCTTATAAAAATGAACCTGCAGCAACCTAAATTTATGCTGATTAAGATATTTTCTAGGAGATAGTTTATCAAGCTGCAAAGTACCAGAAACTGTCACTTTCCATTTGATGATGGAAACAGGAGAACATACTTGGAGTTATAATTGGTGACGGCACAGGAAGCTCTGGGAAGCTCAAATGCTTTTCAAATAGTGATACATGTCATATTCTTTTTACTTGGGTTTCTAGCACAACACAAAGAATAGCATAAAAAGATGATGACTAATCTAAGTTTAAAACCAAAACACAAACAAATATTAGAGGCCAAAAACAAGGACCAATGAACTTTGTGAAAAATGATTATGTCCAAATGAATGCAGTTTACATTGAAGTATGTTCAGATGAAGTACATTTACATCATAAATTAGCATTTAAAAATCATTTTTCTTTTTGCTTTGTTTTTATTTTTGGTTGTCTGGGTGTTTGTCGCTTTGTGGTGGCTTTCTCTAGTTGTGGTAACTGGGGATTACTGTTCATTGCTTTGCACAGGCTTCTCATTGTGGTGGCTTCTCTTGTTGCAGAGCCCAGGCTCTAGGGCACAAAGGCTTCAGTAGTTGCAGAACACAGGCTCAATAGTTGTGGCACTTAGGCTTAGCTGCTCCAAGGCATGTGAATCTTCCTAGACCAGATATTGAACTTGTCTCCCTTGTATTGGCAGCTGAATTTTAATCTACTGTGCCACCAGGGAAGTCCTATAAATTAGTATTTTGATTATATGAAATTCTTGGTGTAACTATATTAGCTTCTTCCATTTTTGAGGATAGCTATTATTGGAACAAATTTTTTAAATCTCTAATTAATTTTTACCCATAGTCACCATGAATTGGTAAGTTAATTTGCATAAGACATTCCTGATTTGAGGGGTGACAAAGTGCAAAAGGTAAATGTACTGTGTAACTGGAGTGAAGACTATAGATTGTAGTTTGCCTAAGATTAAAATTCATTGTCAAAATATGTTGGAAAACTTCTGCAATGCTCTTTGAGTTTTAAATGGTGAAGTTACCATTTGGGCTATGAGAAATTACATCCAAGTCCTGTAGGACAGTTCAGCTGGGCCAGAATCCATTCTTCCAGTATTTATTGAGCACCCACTATGAACCAGCTGGTCTTCCCTGGTGGCTCAGATGGTAAAGAATCTGCCTGCAGTGCCAGAGACCTGGTTCAGTCCCTGGGTGGGGAAGATCCCATGGAGAAGGGAATGGCAACCCATTCCAGTATTCTTGCCTGGAGAAGTCCATGGACAGAGAAGCCTGGCAGGCTACAGTCCATAAGGTCACAAAGAGTGGGACACAACTGAGCAACTCACAATTTCACTTTCACTTATGAACCAAGTGGGCTTCCCTTGTGGCTCAGCTAGTAAAGAATCTGCCTCCAATGCAGGAGACTTGGGTTTCATCCCTGGGTTGGGAAGACCCCTGGAGAAGGGAAAGGCTACCCACTCCAGTATTCTGGCCTGGAGAATTCCATAGACTGCATAGTCCATGGGGTCACAAAGAGTAGGACATGACTGAGCAACTTTCACTTCACTTTATGAACCAGGTACTAGTTTAGACCTGAAGATACAGTGATGAATGAAAGATAAAGTATTCACATTCTGGGATCTTCTGTTCTAATGGGACAAGAAACAATAAACAGATAAACAAAAAAGAAAAAAATAGATAATTATAGAAAGTGATAAGATGGGAAGTAAATAAAGAGCTTAATGATAGAGGAGGTCATAGGTGAGGTCACCTGCAATGTGGCCATGAACTGGAATGTAACATCTGATCTGACACTTGAATGAGAATAAGGATCAGTGTAGGCTGATTGGAAGAGTCTCATATAATATCATTTTTCTAGTGTTTGCTTTCATTTCGTCTTTCAACTCATATTTATTGAGCACCTATTTTGTATCATCAAGAAAGGATTAGGTTCCAGGAATATGGTCAACATGCAGTTGCAATGAAGTCAGCCTAGGCCTTGCCATTACCATGATTAAAAAGTAAGCCATTCCCACACTTAAAAAGTAGAGCAGAAAATATAAAATAAATAAATAAATAAATAAAGATGGTGATTATTAAAATCAAGGGTATATTAGGTACTATGACAACACTAACTAACCTAGTCTAGCGGCCAAGCATGATATGAGAAACAAACATAAAAAAGGAAGGTTGTTTGATAGACAGAATCCCAAAATGTCCCCCTGAATTTCCTTCCCCCACATATTCCTTACATAATCCATGGGACTTTATACTTAAATATTTGACTCCTGAGCTTAAGTTATGCACATGGCAGAGCTGGCTTTAAAACAAGGAAGTTACCTGAATGGGCCTGATGTCATAACATCACCCAGTTAAAAGCAGAAACCTTTTTTTTTTTCCTAACTGGTAGCAAAAGAAGTCTGAGCTTGGATGGATGAGAGGATTTGACACCTTACTGCTTGCTTCAAAATGAAGGGAGCCAGGAACCAAACACTGTGGATGGCTTCTAAGAGCTGGATGGCTTCCAGGAGACAGCCAGCCAGCAAGCAGAGACTTCAGTTCTATAATCACAAGGAACTAAATTCTGACAGCAACACAAATGAGTTAGGTAGTGCAGTTACTCTCTACTTCTGGCCTACAGAAATGTGAGCTAATATCAATATATGGGTATTGTTTTTAAGCTGCTAAATGTGTGATAATTTCTTACCAGCAACAGAAAACCAATACATCTGTGGACACTAGTGATAATCTGCTCAATTAAAATTGGGTAGGGTCATATTTTAATAATCTAGACTATTTGGGGCTTGAAATTGGTAGAAGTTATAAGTACAATTTATTTACCAGGACTTAAGATGTTTGGTACTCTCATAAATCCATAACTGTACTATAAACAACACATATATTATTTGTTATACGTGCATGCATTTCTCATCTACTCTTTGTCTCAAACACCTTCCTAGATTAACAGTTTTTAAAGAAGTCATTGTACTTAGATCATTTTCTGATACATATATTAAGTATAAGAAAAATTATATTCATTGCTATTGTTTTCCATGTGATAAATATATAATATTGTCAACATCATCTAGATATGTTTCAAGAAAATAGCCATCAAAATAGAAATTGAGACAAAATCTACCCTCATGAAGATTACATACTTGTTGACAGAATAAATGAATAAATGAATAGGTTATTTGACTAATCACTTTTCCACTCTTTAGTCCTTAACTGAATTTTTTAGGAGTTAGGACTTTATAGATAAATTTTGGAAGTTAAGATGAAAAAAATGCTGCCAGTTTGTAGCTGATCTCCCAGGTTTTTCACACTCTTACTCTCTTTATAGGCAATGTTTACTTGGAAATGCCATCAAATCTATCATTGTAACAGTAAAACTCTGCCTTTTTTCTGGCTTCCAAGCACTTTCACAAATCATAATCTAACAACCATAATCCAAGCTCTGAGCATAAAGTAGGAAATAAAGTTAAATCACCTTTAAAATTCTATGGACAAATAACTTGAATAAGCAATATATACTAAAAATTGACAGTAAGGAGAAAACTGACCCGTGCCGGCCTTCAGCACAATTGTTAGGTGGGCACATTTAGTTGTTGCTTTCTATCCTTCCATTCAACCTGCATAGCCGCTGAGTGTAAATTTTCAGTTTGACTTCTGGTTTCTGTCACTTGTTAGGTCTGCAAGCCTACAATTTTTAAAAACCTTACCTAGATCCTAGCTCAGCAAATAGTGCCACATCTTTGGTTTGTTCCAGGAACTAAATGAGTTGCTATTTATAAAGTATTTGATATGATTATTACTCCATCTGTTATTTGCAAGTCACTCTCAACTGGGCAAATTTTGCCTTATCCCCAGATAGGACACGTTTTGGTAGTCATGAATGGCAAGGGGCTACTGGCATCTCATGGGTAGAATCCAGGGACAGTACTACAGATGTGATATTGCAGACAGGAGATCCCACAAGCAATAATTTTCTGGGCAAAAATGTCAATGGAATCAAGCTTGAGAAATCCTGGTTTAGGCAGGCATGTGTCTGCTCTCTCCAGAAATACCTATTTTAAATACTGAGAACTGTTTCTCATGAAACTATTTGTTCCCTTCCCAGGTTGGGGGGGAGGTCAGTGGTAAAGGATCTGCCTGCCAATGCAGTAGATGCAAGAGACAGGGGAAGATCCCCTGGAGGAGGAAATGAAAACCCATTCCGGTATTCTTGCCCGGGAAATTCCATGGCGGACTACAGTCCACAGGGTTGCAGAGTTAGGACAGGGTTGCAGAGTTAGGACACAACTGAGCAACTGAGCACCCACACAAGTAAATATTATGTAATATCCAATTAATATGTCACTCAATTTTATTTAGGTGTAGCCGTCTCTGAGAATTGCTTATATTTTTATAAAGTGAACCTGGAAATGCAGTCCTAAGAAATGAATCTCAGGTTGTAATTTTTAGTTCTAGGGGATGACTAGAAAGCAGGAGGGAGGTGCATTTTGGAACTTTGGGTTAATTCCTTAAAAGAATACAAGAAGTTAGTAATTTCCATACATAAATCTGGCTCCATACTCTATAAAATATTGGAGAAGAAAAGCTGATATTTTTACATAACTTCTCCACTTTGTCTGTAAAGACATTTATGGGAGGAAAACGTCTGCTTATTAATGATGACATCCTTTAAACTCCAGTAGAAAAACCTTCATTGCAATTCAATGGTACAAATTATTTAAGTAAACTAGTAGTCTGATTGGTATTGATTGACTTTATTAACTAGGGACCTCAGAACTAATCCTTCTAGAAAGAAATAGTATTCAAAAGTGCAAGAGTAACACACACACCTTTATTTTTCTCCCTATAATTCTTCCATAAGGTGCATTTACCATTAAAGCTATGGCCTCAGACACATACTTATTTACACTTCACACTTTCAGCAAAGCATTCAACTTTGGATATACTGCTTATTAAGGACTGAAAAATCAAACACAATGGTCAAGAAGGGTCTGGGAAGAAAGGCGGGGGTTGTGGGGGAAAAATGGCCTAATATGAAATAGAAGATAAAGAATTCAGAGCATGAGAAGGACAGGAATGACAATATGCTCATAGAAAAATATTACAGTTAGATATTTGATGAAAAAAGCAAGGAAGAAGAGAGAATCAAATCTAGTGCTTAGTTCTGACCTAGAACTCTCTGAGATCTAATGCCATCATCAAAAGAAACAGACAACGTACGAACAGAGGTATAGGTACAAGCTATAGATAAGTGGAGGAAATGGAACTTGAAAAAAGACTCCTCTACTTTTTTCCAGTAATAGTTTTAAAGTATCACTTTGATTTAAGTTTTCTCTAGTGATATTTAAATATATTTCAAATGGAATAAGTTTGAACCTTCATGAAACAAGATATGATCTTAAAAATGTGGATTGCCAATGTATAATGAATAAAAATAATCATTTTACATTTTCTAGAATTTAGTAAAACATGTCACATGATATTTTACAAAGTAAAAAGGGACCATAAAAAACCATGGTCAAGAAAAATGAATGAATATACTAGCATATAATATACATTTATATGGCATACATAAATACTTATAATTTTAGTAATGAAATAGTAACTTTGAACAATCAATATTTTTAAATCTGATGAGCAGGCAGGACTTTTCTCCTTGAAGGCAAAGATAGGGTCAATATATTTCTTTATCTTCTCTGTAACTGTGGTTTCAAGAAACTGTTTTATCTGTAAAGAGACATGCAGAAGAAAAAAACCTAATTGACAAGAAAGGCATAGCTCATTAAGTCAGTCATCTTTCACTACGATGAAGAGGAAATTCATTTTTCATTCTGTCACTAAGTAGCTATAAGAAGTAGTTTTACAATGCTAGATTTAGGACATATAAAACTCTTATAGTTAATTCTGTATGGTTATAGTTTCGAAATAGCTTCTTATAAAGAATGGCTTAAAAGGAGAAATAATAGACATACCAGAACTTTCATGGAATGAAACTAGTTTGATCAGTGTAGTTTATATTTGAATTTTTATCTATTAAGCCAGATGGAGCATACACACACACACACACACACACACAAATTTGCTTTTTCATAATGGTATTCCAACTAAGTGCTAAGCCAAAAATTCAGGTTTTTTTTATGCCATATAAATCATCAAATAGGAAGATACTCCATAAAGTACAATGTTTCAATATTTGGCTTTAGTTGTTTTATCCCATTTATTGTATTGTTGGTATTACTTTTCAAAACTCACATACTTAAGAAATACTTTGTGTGTGTGCATTCTCAGTCTCAGTTGTGTCTGCAAACAATATGTTCAGTTTAGTTCAGTTGCTCAGTCGTGTCCGACTCTTTGCGACCCCATGAAGTGCAGCATGCCAGGCCTCCCTGTCCATCACCAACTCCTGGAGTTTACTCAAACTCATGTCCATCGAGTCGGTGATGCCATCCAGCCATCTTATCCTCTGTCGTTCTCTTCTCCTCCTGCCCCCAATCCCTCCCAGCATCAGGGTCTTTTCCAATGAGTCAACTCTTCACATGAGGTGGCCAAAGTATTGGAGTTTCAGCTTCAACATCAGTCCTTCCAGTGAACACCCAGGACTGATCTCCTTTAGGATGGACTGGTTGGATCTCCTTGCAGTCCAAGGGACTCTCTTAAGAGTCTTCTCCAACACCACAGTTCAAAAGCATCAATTTTTCAGTGCTCAGCTTTCTTCACAGTCCAACTTTCACATCCATACACGACCACTGGAAAAACCATAGCCTTGACTAGACGGACCTTTGTTGGCAAAGTAATGTCTCTGCTTTTTCATATGCTATCTAGGTTGGTCATAACTTTCCTTCCAAGGAGTAAGCATCTTTTAATTTCATGGCTGCAATCACCATCTGCAGTGATTTGGAGCCCCCAAAATAAAGTCTGACACTGTTTCCCCATCTATTTCCCATGAAGTGACGGGACAAGATGCCATGATCTTAGTTTTCTGAATGTTGAGCTTTAGGCCAACCTTTTCACTCTCCTCTTTCACTTTCATCAAGAGGCTTTTTAGTTCCTCTTCACTCTCTGCAATAAGGGTGGTGTCATGCATATCTGAGGTTATTGATATTTCTCCTGCCAATCTTGATTCCAGCTTGTGCTTTCTCCAGCCCAGAGTTTCTCATGATGTACTCTGCATATAAGTTAAATAACCAGGGTGACAATATACAGCCTTAACGTACTCCTTTTCCTATTTGGAACCAGTGTGTTGTTCCATGTCCAGTTCTAACTGTTACTTCCTGACCTGCATACAGGTTTCTCAAGAGGCAGGTCAGGTGGTCTGGGACACCCATCTCTTTCAGAATTTTCCATTTTATTGTGATCCACACAATCAAAGGCTTTGGCATAGTTAATAAAGCTGAAATAGATGTTTTCTGGAATTCTCTTGCTTTTTCAATGATCCAGCAGATGTTGGCAATTTGATCTCTGGTTCCTCTGCCTTTTCTAAAACCAGCTTGAACATCTGGAAGTTCACAGTTCACATATTGCTGAAGCCTGGCTTGGAGAATTTTGAGCATTACTTTACTAGCGTGTGAGATGGGTGCAATTGTGTGATAGTTTGAGTATTCTTTGGCATTGCCTTTCTTTGGGATTCGAATGAAAACAGACCATTTCCAGTCCTGTGGCCACTGCTGAGTTTTCCAGATTTGCTGGCATACTGTGTGCAGCTCTTTCACAGCATCATCTTTTAGGATTTGAAATACCTCAACTGGAATTCCATCAAGTCCACTAGCTTTGTCTGTAGTGATGCTTTCTAAGGCCCACTTGACTTCACATTCCAGCATGTCTGGCTCTAGGTGAGTGATCACACCATTGTGATTATCTGGGTCGTGAAGATCTTTTTTGTACAGTTCTTTTGTGTATTCTTGCCACCTCTTCTTAATATCTCTGCTTCCGTTAGGTCCATACCATTTCTGTCCTTTACAGAGCCCATCTTTGCATGAAATATTCCCTTGGTATCTCTAATTTTCTTGAAGAGATCTCTAGTCTTTTCCATTCTGTTGTTTTCCTCTATTTCTTTGCATTGATCGCTGAGGAAGGTTTTCTTATCTCTCCTTGCTATTCTTTGGAACTCTGCATTCAGATGGGAATATCTTTCCTTTTCTCCTTTGCTTTTTGCTTCTCTTCTTTTCACAGCTATTTGTAAGGCCTCCTCAGACAACCATTTTGCCTTGATGCATTTCTTTTCCATGGGGATGGTCTTGATCCCTGTCTCCTGTACAATGTCACGAACCTCCGTCCATAGTTCATCAGGCATTCTTATCAGGTCTAGTCCCTTAAATCTATTTCCCACTTCCACTGTATAGTCGTAAGAACATGTTAGAAGCCTATTTTCACCTCTTTTTTTTTTTATAAATATTTGCTCTTTTGAGATTAGTTTTTAAAGATTTATTTCATTTTATGTATCTGAATTCTATATAATTTTGTTTACTTAGATTCTAAGCTGATAAAAAGTATCTTATGTTATCACACACACACACTCACACTCACACCAAACTTCTCACCAGAAATTAAAGTGCTCTAAACATTTATCATCAAATTAGCTGTTTTTGTTGAGGAATAAGAATATCACTCCATGGTTTTTAGGCATAAACAAGAAAAAATTTTGATGGCTCTCTCTGTAGATGTCTCTGCCCTTAGTGTTATCGTGCCATAATACTAACTTCTATATGATAAAATTAAGAGAAAAGAAGGAGACAGTTATACAGTCTGTTCTAAATGTAAAGAAGTAGTGATCGTTCCTCCGTTGGGTTAACTGTCCTTGAGGGACAGTATGCTGCACCTGGGAAATGCAATATGATAATGAAATTATTTTGCTATTTAAATGGTGACAAGTACTACTAGTAGTTAGGTATGACCATAATAAAAATCCTCTCCTCCCATCCACTGAAATACGTGTGTGCAACTTCCAGGTAAGTATTGTGTGTGACTTTAAAGGGCAAGCCAACCCTTCTTGCTCCTCCATATTTTTCACTGGTTGGAATGAAGATTTGATGCCTAGAGCTACAAAAGATCTCACACCATGAGGTGAAGTCACATCATGAGAAAAGAGTAAAAAGAATCTTGACCCTTGACACCACTGAGCCATCACATGACTTCAGATCTGCCCACTTATAGTCTCACATGTCATTTAAGTCACTGTTTATATTTTATTTGTGTGGGAGGGGTGGGAATTATAGGCACTCAACCTTAATTTTAACTGATTCAATACCATTCTACAGATGAAATATATAAGTAGCTTCTATGCACCAGGTCAGTCTCTGCTTTTAAAAAGGCAAGGAGGTGTCATATTGTGTAGTTTATTTCAAAGAAAAATGACATCAAAAAGCCATGAAGAAAATAAGAACAGATATGAAAAAGTGATAAGCAAATATTTTAACAAAGTGAAAGGAGGGATTTAAACTTCCTCTGAGATTGGAGAAATAAGTGAAGAATATGAAGGTAAATAATTTTCAAACAAATGCAGTAGCTCTTATTCATTCATTTATCTATCTAAATATTCAGCAGGAATTTATCAAGTGTTTATTGTGTCCATAGCCATGTTAATCAGAGTTTTCCTACCTTAATGATTCACTTATTTGACATTCCTTGATAGTTCACTTTGTCACTTCATATATACGTTAAATCTTTTAATTCTTACAGTACTTCTGTGAGAATGATTTTACTGTTTAGAAACCTGCAAGTTCATGAACTTAAGCAACTTCTCCAAAATCCCTCAGCTAAAACTGGACAAACAAGGTTTGAGCCATGATCTGTGTGATTCTAAGGTCTGTGCTATATATCAAGGATTTGTCCCTCCTTCTAAGGCATTCTCATGCTGGTACAGGAGACTGAGCACCTACACATTAGTAGAATGTAAACACTGACATAATAAAGTGCAAAGCATTTACTGCTGAACAGAATGATTGATTCTCCCTAAAGGGAGAATGCCTTCATGATGGGAAGGCATAAGTGAGGTTCACAAAAGAATTAACAATGAAGCTAAAACTTTAAGAAATGTAAGAATTCACCAGGCATAAAATGAGAGGCTGAAGGTTCTGAGCAAAAGGAAGAGAATGTGCAGAGGTAAAGAGGTGTGAAGGAGCAGGACTCCAGACTACCTCCAGGGGTTTGCAGCAAAAGGTCTGCTGTGAGAAGCAATAAGGGGAAGCAGTGCAGAAACTCAGGGACGGGAGGTTCAAGGAAGGAGTGGCTGATGACATCTGTGACCAAGGAAAGATTAGTCAGGATGAAGGCAGAGGAAAGGTCATTACATTGATGATAAAGAAATCTTATCAAAGAGCTTCAGAAGTGGGAGACTGAAAGAAATGGGTGAAAGTGGAGACTGATATTTTAAGACAACTAAAGGGAATAGATGAGTATCTATACTCTATAGATAACACTATAATAGTTTTCAGTAGGTAGAAATTGCTAGATAATTTTTATACATGAATATTAGAGTATTTTAATTTCAAAAAAGAAAATAGTTCTTTATTTCAGCATTTGGCTATCCTCTTTCATACAACAGAACATTGCATTCAATTCTGTTCTTTAAAACAATCACTTTGTGGGAAATCATGAGATGGGATATAGCTTATAAAGTTCATATGAATAAAGTTATCAATATAGCAATGTTGAGAAGAACATAGTTATATTTAAAATTACAGAGATCTAAAGTATAAGACACCACTTTATGTTAATGAAAACAGGCATTTAAATATTTTAAAATAATGCTTTTGTATTATTTAAAGTTACAAATGCAGCTTAGGAAGATTAGCAAGGAAAGGAAAAGGTACAGAAGGGCAGGAAGATGTGGCCTAAATCAAACAGCAGCTCTTGAAATGTGGCATGGGGGACTGACCCAGGAGTTGGGTGGCAGAGATCTGCCATTCTACAAGCATATGCGAATGAATGAGCCACGGAGAAATGCCAGGAGCAGAAGGGCTGGAGGTTGAGATTTTGCAGAATTTGACCCAGTTGTGTCTACCTGATGCTTCAGTAAAAATTTAGGTTAGGCTCCAGGGGAAGTAGCAGCAGTAGCATCACTAGGAAAAGAAGAGGTTGTCTATTTGAGATCCCGAAAGTGGCTAAAATCTTAGTTCTGAGACAAGTAGCAGTAGTTAACATATATTTAGCAAAATATTTTATTCCTTAAAATGGCCATGGGTTGGTAGGTAACAGAAAAGTTGATATTAACGAAAGAAAACGGAAAGGTGGTGTCCCGACATTAATGTTGAAACATGGAGAGCCCCTCAGACGGGTGGGAAGTAGTACTGTGTACTGAGGAGGGCTGGAACTGAAGACAAAGCATCTTTTTGGGACTTAGGCCTCACTGTTGTGAACATAGGAAATGTTCTATGACTCAGTTTCTTCCTCTTTAAACAGCACTGGTAATAGTGCTATATCTTGGGCTGTTGCAATGATTAAATACATGTAAGGCACACAATAAATTTAGTTATTTTTTACTTCAGGTATTTTTGTGTGGATAGCTGAGTAAAATATTTTAAACTAGAGATGAACCTAGCCAGAAGGATAAATACAGAATTCATGTCACTTCATCTATCCAAGTGGAAGAATTATGAATAAATAGGATAGAGAATGGGATGTGGGCAGTTAGAAAAATATAGGAGCATAAAAATTCAAGATGATACTAATATAAACCAGAGAAGAGGCTGGATATGCACCCAAAAATAAGGTCTAAAGAGAAATCAAACTGTAAGAAACAAACACTAGAGGCACTCCCCATAACCTACCCAGGGAATGAAGGGCAAGTTGGTAAAGGTGATAGCTATGCAGTCAGTAATTTTAACTAGATATTAAAAAGGTATGGATTTAACACTCTTAGAAGGGATAGATTTCTCTAGTACTAAAAAGGCAGTAAAGAATATTAACAGTTCTGGGGTTGAGAAGTAGAAATGGAGTTTTAGGTGGAAAAATGGATCTAAGTTCAGAAGGCCCCATAAAATGGAAAATATTGTCCAAAGGATTAGCTTTAAAGAAAAATAAAATCTACAATCAAAAGACTCCTTTTTATTTTGGTGGCTACTGCCAAGCATGAACCTGATATTCAATGCACTGATAGGGATTTTACAGAGGAGATGGAGAGACAAAGCAGGGAGGAGAAGTAGTGAGTACAGAGCCAACAGGGCAATATGTTTACCGAACTTTGCCTACATGTCCAAAATTGGTGGAGAAAATAAAAGTAATTTCTGCCCTCATGTCATGTTTATAAAAGGGTTTTGTCTAGTTTCTAACAGAATGCTCAGGACAGAATAAACCCTTAATAAATATTTGTTGAATGATTGAACAACTTAACATTTGCCATATGCCACATCTCAGTTAAGTAGAGAAGAAAAGACAGGAAATTATTGCAGGGTGTCTGCTTTTTCTCTGAAGGACAATGAAGAAGAAAAACAAAATGAAAAAAAAAAGTCAGAAAATAAAAAGAAGTTCAAGACATGACATTTTTAAAAAGCAATCAAACTGCCTCTAAACCAACAGTTATCTAAGTGTGGTATGAAATTCTTGGGAGTCCCCAAGACCTTTTTAGGGAGTCACTGAAAAACATTTCAAAACAATGTTCATAATATTATCAAAGATACCATTTTCCTTTTTCATTGCATTGACATTTTCAGTGATGCTGTTAAAGCAGTGGTAGGTAAAACTGTTGGTACCCTAGACTTAATTAACTC
Source organism: Cervus elaphus (assembly GCF_910594005.1). Lineage (NCBI taxonomy): Eukaryota > Metazoa > Chordata > Mammalia > Artiodactyla > Cervidae > Cervus > Cervus elaphus. The sequence goes on from NC_057831.1 coordinate 32,779,756, forward strand.
GGTGACACTATATTGTACTAGTTAGTGGAAAATAGCCACAAATTCACTGTTAATAAGTAAGTTGATAGACAGATAGATAGGTACATAGGGTAAATGAATGAATGAGCAAACAAAGCTAAAAAATCCAGTTTCACTTAAATATGTCCTGATAAAGCAGTGTGTGTGTGTGTGTGTGTGTGTGTGTGTGTGTGGCGCTCAGTCATGTCCAACTCTCTGTAACCCCAAAGACTGTAGCCTACCAGACTCCTCTGTCCATGGAATTTCTCAGGCAAGAATACTGGAGTGGGTTTTCATTTCCTTCTCCAGGGGATGGATCTTCCCGACCCTGGGATCAAACCCCCTGCATTAAGGGCAGATTCTTTACTGTCTGAGCCACTATGAAGCAGTAAAAAAATACAAATGCTATTTGTATTTGTTTTAATTCTTTGGGACCTTTTAATATCTTATATGGCAAAATAAGTCTGCATAAAGCACTTGTGTTACGGTTTAAGATACAAGCTGCGCTAGCTTGTGTTTTCATCAAACATCATGTTTAATTGGAATAATGACTGACAAAAAAAATGGTAATTCAGATTTCAGTAGCTGACAAACATTTTCTCAAAATCAAATGACATAAATTTGTCACTTCAAGGAAAACAAATCATGTCACTTGTTAACTTACATAAAATTCAGAATTTCGAAGCAAAATTAGAACTTTGAAAAACTTCTGCTATGCTAAACTTGACAGGGTGCCAACACTTAAATAGCTTTTGGATGAAATCAATGGTAATATTAGTAAATGTGATGTTTTGATATTATATAATGAAACATATCAATGTTTGGGAAATCTGCATCATTCAGTGAGCCAGTATTTTCCAAATAACAAGTACATTTTATAAAATAATTAATGGATAAGTGTGTATTCAAAGGGAACACTAGACCTACAGATTTTAATTTGAAAGAGCAAAAAGTTCATTGATATATTTCAAGATTCTACATTACAACTAGCATTTGAGAAATTCCCATTTGTTGAGTACAGAGTAGAATCAAAAAAAAATATCCACAAGTATCTGGAAAAGCTACTGAAATACTCCTTCCTTTTCTGATTATATATCTGTGTGAGGCTAGATTTTCCTCAAATATTTCAACATAAACAAAATACTAAAACCAGTTGAATGCAGACTCTTCCAATTAGGTAAACATAAAATAGATTTTACAAGTATAAAACAGTATCTTCTTAAGAAAGAAGATGTCAACAGATATAACTCATGCAGACAATAACTTTGCAGGACCCTTGCAAAATTTTTAAGTGCAAAGGATCCCTAATTCAAACGAGTTTGAGAACTGCTTCTCTAATCTATGTAACTGCCAACCAAGAAGAATCTGTAACTGGACCAGTACTGTTGATGGCTGGCTTTATGAAGCTTTATCTGATGTCACAGTCAGTTTCTTGACTTGTTTATAATCTCTTCATATTTGGATTTCTTATCTAGACCTTCATCTTTCCTAAACATATGCCCTAGATGTCTCCCTCTGCCAGATCTCTCGCTGCCCTTACACGTGACATTAGCTCTCAAAAGTAGTTTTTTGACTCTTGGCCTTTATCCATAAATTTATCCATAAATCACAACTGCTTCTAGATGCTCCTCTGGGACAGCACAGAAGTTAATACTTCTCAACACCTACCCACATGTCTGTTACCTACAAGATGATGTATAATTTGACCTAGATAGTTGAGTAGGACTTGCAATTAAATGATATTTTATTATGTTGCCTTCCCAAATTTTAGCAACATTTCTAAATTATGACCAATATGAGTACATAGAGTTTTCCTTATTAAGCATAGAGAGCTTCCTCATGTACAATTAAGATATTTGAGATCAGCATCCAGCAAATACCAATTGTTCAAATGAATGATCTAAGTAACTTCTATATTATGTAAAAAGCTACTTCCTGGGTTTTTTGGACCCTTTTATTCAACCATAAGAATTGCAGGTGTGCCACCTTCTCGTCATGATCACTATGTCTCAAATCTCTCATGGCCACAAGTACTATAAGCCCTTTTAAGTAAGACAAATAACCTGTGGATAAGCAGGGTAAGACCACTTGTCCAGCAGGGTCAACCTGCTAAAGCCTGTTAATAACAATCCCTAGAAAAGGTCTGGGCTTCATCATTATAATGAGTTTACAAGCATAATGTGATGCAGCCTTCTTGACAATGCAAGCATGATATTTAGTGAGAGGACCCCTAGGTTTTCCCTAGCAGTTTCCGTAAATTTACAAACATAGCAATTGCTTCTCCAGAAGTATTTCATTAGTGCCAGCTAAGGAGCTTTATTGGAGAAGGAAATGGCAACCCACTCCAGTGTTCTTGCCTGGAGGATCCCAGGGACAGGGGAGCCTGGTGGGCTGCCGTCTATGGGGTCGCACAGAGTCGGACACAACTGAAGCGACTTAGCAGCAGCAGCAGCAGCAGCAGCAGCAGCAAGGAGCTTTATTCATATTACTGCAGCCCTGCCTATTTGCACTTTGACTTTTTTCTTCACAGTCCTTAGCTTGTATAAAGAAAAGAAGATAAAAGGAAAACAAAATTAAAGATGACATTCTTATGCACTTCCTCAAGAGGGAAACTCATAGCTGTCAAAATTGCTAAAGGAAAAATTTTAAGCTATATATGTATGTGTGTGTTTGTTTGAGTGCCATATTATGTAACTGATAAAGTACAAAAATGAAGTGAGAACTACAAATGTTTCCCTTTGGGCTAACTTCTGGTTTCACTTGACCTACACTGCCATAGAGAAAATCTTAGGAAATCAGGCCTCCAAATGCAGCTTATTTACAATACAGGAAAACGATGCATCTGGAATGCTACCCTTTTTATGTAGATGAACATATTATTTAATACTTCAGTGCTTATAAACTAATATTCATTCTAAATGTAGAGTATATTGTGATGAGTCCTGTGATCTGAAAATAAAACAATCTAATAATATCAGATACAAACTTAAAGACCTAAATGGCTCACCAAATGAGCTCCTATCCTCTTCTTCTGCATGTGTGAGATTATAGCTGTAGCAAGATAACACAGGTCATCAGCTATCTTATTATTTCTGAAAAATACATGATGTTTGTTGAAAAAATATATATTTGGTAATATTTTAAAATGCACAGTTTATGCATTTTAAAATACAGGTGAGTACATTTCTGATGGGAAAATTTCAGTTGGCTTTAATTCAGCAAAGTTTACCTGACAATTCTAGTGGAGCAGAATTTTGCAATTAACTTGTTCCATTATGTAGGGAAAGCAATTATTAGGTAGAGCCCAGATTAATGAGGAGAGGAATTGGTAAGAAGATTACAAGCTGACCATATGTCAACCCATATAAAGCATCCATACTCTACTTGATTATATAAGAACAGATCTTGGAAAATCAGGCTGAGTTAGGAAACCAGTTGTATTGAAGCTTCAGTTTTGTTTCCCATTTGGATTGGTTCTGAAGAAAAAAAATTGAGGACCTGTAGTGAATAAAAGCAACCCATTTATATTACTCAATTAGAGAAGCAAAGAGAAATAAAAATATTACTTTGTTTTTCATATATAGGAGTGAAACAGTAGGAGCAGCAGATTTTTCAAACATTTATTTGAACTACTTCCTTAATTTTCATTAGAAGAGATACTACTTATGAGGTTGCATATGGTTTTCATATAATTATTTTGCTTTGTAGAATGAAATAAGAGATGACATAACTCAAAGGAGTTGCTCACTGAAGGCTTTTAGCGCATACAACCCCTTAAGAGAAAGAATTAAACATATCAAAATAGTTTCTCTCTAAGTAACATTTTTGTCTCTAGTACTTTTAGGAAGAATTAGTATCACTGGCTTTCATAAAGACTGCTCCAGCTGAAATCTGGGAGTAAGCGGGGACTTAGCCAACCCCCTAGGGTAGCACCACCCCCTTAGGGTGGCACCATATGTATCACATGTGGCATGCATACACCTTCCGTGGGGTACAAATAAGGTCAAATTCCTCTGAAACAGCAGCTGGGAATCTAAATTATCTGCAACCACATAGACTATTATTTGCATGGTAAAATTTGAAAACACTGTATTTTTCAGGAAATAATTTATATCAATATAGAAGATCAGGAATTAATTATTGTCACAGGCAGTAACAGATTGATACCACAAAAGCAATAATTTGTAAAAGATCATTGAGTTTATTAAGAATTAAAGTGAAATAAAATCTAGGTGTCCTGATTTTAAATCTTTATTAACTAATTATACCTTCCTGACCCTATGCAGCATTTTCACAGCCTTCCTCCAAATAGAGCTCCTTCAGATCTAATGCCAAGAATAACAGAACCTAATAGTAACTGACTATTTATAATCTATTCCCTCCATCTTTCTATTTTAGGCAAACAGCCACCTAGAAAAGGGAGAGAAGCTATTAGTTCCAAATACCTTAAACTCCCCCCTATCACAGTCTAGCAAAGATGCTGAGCTACCTGATTATGTCATGGCTGTATTCCTTCTGTAACATTTTCATTAATGTATTCCTATTTGTAACATTTTCATTTTAGACTCTCAAAAAGTGGCATGAACACATTTCATGCATTAGGAGAAATATTAAACTGTAACAACCAAGAGAAAAATGTAAATCACAGCTTCCTAAGGATTTTTACAGACTACAAATCTAATTCCCATTTATAAAGTGGATGCCAGCAATTTATGTATGAAATAATATATCCTTTTAAATTTTGTGCTTTTAATTTAGCTTCTTTTGCAAGTGTTCATAGCACTTAAATTCCATCACATTACTCAAAGATATATGTTTCCCTGGGACATTTTAAAATGGAAAAATCTCATGTAGAGCTTCAAATGGATCCAAATGCTAGGAGATTACTTTCTTGACTCTCAAATTAAACCATAATCCTGTTAACAATTGGTAAAAAAAAAATGTTATTTGGTTTCAGAGTTGTGTGTTTGTGGTCTGTGTGTATGTGTGCATACCTTGCTACAATCAATATTCTATCCAAGAGACTTGAAACCTTTTAATCTTGTTTGATACCGAAAAGTCATTTCTAATTCTACTTTATCTCCTTTTCTGTTTTGTTTCTGGATACCGTAGGAGGTGAGAGATGAAGTTTCTTTATTCTTCCACAGCATCAAAGACTCTCAAAGCACACATTATGAAATAAGAACCAAAGCTTAAACATAACAACACAAGTTAAGTTTGCCAAATTTGTAAATCAAGCTAAGATACCTCATTAAAATTATTGAAAGTGTCAAAAAGCAACTCTTCAAGCACGCATCAGGAAATGCTAATATTACACATGCTTGCTTGAAAGGCTCACAATCTTACTTCCATAGCCTTCCTAGACACACCAGTTGAGATGCAGGGTGCCAGCCAAGATAGACCATCCAGTCAATCAGTAGGAAAGAGTGACAATACAATGTTTCATTTCTACTGCTGGTACTGGTAACTACAGACCTCATTCCAAGCCTAGTCTATGTGGCGTTAAAAAACACCCACAGTACTTTAAAGGGTGATAACAGAAGAAGCAGAAGTCTCAGAGTAGAGAAAAAGAACCAATAAAGAGAAAGAAAAATAGAGGAGGGAAAGTTTCTTTCACAGAAACTGAAATCTCTAGCAGACACTTCTTCCAATTACAAAATACCGTAAGGGAGAATGACATTAATTTACCACCTGAAAATAGGCAAAAACAATTTTAATGTTTTGGAATAATGCTTTATGTCTAATAGAATGTGGACTTTAATGTGATTTCCTCCATGTTGAAATATCATCTTTAGAGTTATTTTTCAAAGGTTATGTGTGATGAGCAAAAATGCACATGGGGAATTTGTTCAGCCCTTTTATTTCAAATTATAGCACATATGGGGAGAAAACATTTCAATTTAGCATTCATTAGTCAAATGAATCGTTAACATTCATCTTGACGTGTATTCATGTTTAGGATTGTTTGATTTGCTAAAAGCTAAGAATACTACATACAGTGCAGAGAACCTGCATCCATATTTCAAGGACAGAAGAAATTACCTCAAATGTGGACTATTATCATAAAAAAGATGTTTCAGATTTGCAAAAACATGCAGTACTTCCATCTGGTAAACAGTAGCTACTAAAATATTTATAAATACCACATCATAATTCACATGTCACACATGGTAGTGATATTCAATTTTCATGTCTCCCAATTAAAAGTTATTGTTTATGGTAAAACACACTGTAACACGTTTGTGTATCTAACAGAAAAATAAATGATTTCCTTAATATCTCTGCAGGGATTACTTTCTCATCCTGCTGTGCAAATAATGTAAATATAATACTGAAGGAGGTAAAACACCATAGCTTACTGACATTCATTTATGTTTGTTTTCAATAACATAATAGAACAAATTGTTTCTAGATGAGCTTAGGCTCATAATTGCTGATCTTTATTTTTCTTTTAAACATTCTCTCACTAGAATGGTTGAATACTGTGCAGCATTTAGATATCTTTCCTAGGAAGAAAGTGTATAGATAAGCAATATACACAAAAGAAACCATTTCCCATAAACAACTTGAATAAAGATTCTAACAATTCATGTGACTCAAACATATATCAAACATTGTATAACCACAACAACTGGATTGCTATTCATTTATAATGGAAAGTACATTTGAGTGCAGCTAAAAAGGTGATGAGACTAACTAGATACCCAGTCCAAGCCCCACTACTTTCACAGAATACAGCATGTAAAGGCAAACTCATGGCACACTGGTGCCCCAGATACCAGGAGTAACTCTTAACTTACTTTCAGATTACAAAACAGGTGTTGAAACATTCTTTGGTCATTTCTGACTCCACCAAAAATAAATTTAAATTTCTACTTGAAATTTTTTGTTTTTAACTTTTTTTACAAAGAAGGTCAAAGACAAAATGTTTTTTAAAATGTACCTGAAGGGCACAGATACAGGGTAAGTTATAAAAGACCCTGACACTGAGAACAATCTTCTTTAAATTTTTTGAAGACAGTCTATTGTCGTCCATCGTAAAATTTCCTCAAGCAACCCTCCTTTGAAGATTTTCTTTTGAAGATGATTTTTCTTTGCTCTTCCTAAGATTTCTCATCTATTTCCCCACATATTACATTATTATATCATATTCTTTGTTTTCACTGTAGGATTATATTATACCACTTTCTGCACCATATAAAAATTCAACTAAGTCATTTAAGTTCCTTCATATGGCCTATTTTAAGTTAATTGTTTCTGTCTGTTATTCAGTTCAGTTCAGTCACTCAGTCGTGTCCAACTCTTCTGTCTGTTTATATACATCCTTAATCATGCTCAGGCTGCATGGCCCTCTTTCCCCTCAGCTTGCAAACATGCTCTAACATCTCCTATATTAAAACCCTTTTCTTTGATACTTTTGCCATAAAAGTTCTCTATAAATTTTAAGAAAATATAGAAATATTGACTTTTGTTGCTATTGCTTATTCATCCATGCAATATTGAGTAGCTACTCTTTGCCATATACTATCCCAGCAGCTCTCAAACATGGTCTGAGGATCTCTCACATTCCTTATATACATCCAGGGTCTCATAGGAGGGTAAAAGTACTTTCATGATACTACTAAGATATTACTTGCCTTTTTCATTTTCATTTCCCATGAATGCATAGCAGTTTCCCAAAGGCTGCATGCCTTTTAGCTCTGGTGGCTAATGAAAAGTGTGCTTATGTACTTCTCAATTTTAAAATTTTTGAAGCTTAATTTTTCATATGGTTAAAAATCACTAATTATCATCCACATACAACAGAGGCTGGCAAACATTTTCTGAAAAGGACAAGACAGTAAATAGTTTACACTCAGCAGGCCATATGGCATCTGTCACATTACTCAACTCTGCCACTACAGAGAGAAAATAACCATAAACAATACAAAAATAAATAGCGTAGCTCTATTCAAATAATAACTTATTTACAAAACCAGGAGATGGGCTGGATTTGGCCTGCAGGACAAACTTTGTCAATCTCTTTGGTCTTTGGGTTCTCACTGTTTTTATTTATTTTTTTTTTTTAATGTAAAAGGAGTTCTGAGATTAAGAATTTAAAAAACACTGTGGAAAGCTCCTGAGGTCAAAAACCCTTGTGAGGCCACATTAAGAAGCTGCCTAAAGAGAAAGCTAGACATAGTAAAATTTGGATCTCTGTTATACTGGCGACCAGTATGAGGTCAGAAGAGGAACTACTGCATTCAATCCAGGAGCTGGAGTCTGTGTATTATCAAAGAATACATTATAAAGAAATAATGTTTATATTTTCCAGAATACAGTCAAGATGGAGAGAGCCGTTTTAGGCTATAGCGTCCTCTTTTCTTTACTACACATAAACCAAGGCATAAGGTTATGTTGAGAAGATGTGTGTGTATTTGTGTTTTAAGTAAAATAATTTGCCAAAGCCAACCTCTTCTAGCTGAGCTATATATTATGCTAATTGTTAATTTTTTAAGAATCCCAGATTGAGTGAAGTGCTTTTTTCCCATTTACCTGTTATTTTTTAAAGAAGTAATTTGCTAGTCCATTGTAAATTCTATTATGTTCTCTTCATTTATTACCTTAGAGATTCTAAAGGTGGACTATATCTTACTAGGTGGAATCTTTTACTTAGATTGATTAACTTGGCCTGAGTAGTCTTTGGACAGCTAGGATCTTTGATGCTAAATTCCAATTCCTGACTTCTGTAAAAGGGTGAAAAACACTAAGCAGACTGAATTAGAGCTATTTTGTATCTGTATAGACTCTTATCTTCACATATGAACACAGACATTTTTACAGATACAAATTCTGTTTGAACAGGAAGGACTTTACATATTTCCATAATTTTATTAACTCTTACTGGATTCTGATAGTAATATTATCCTTCAGAATGTTACCCTTAAGAATGCCAAGCTCTGCAATGCATAGTTACCATCATGCTCTTATTATTTATTCATAATATTTATGCATTCTGTTTGAATTTTTAATCATCCCAATGTATCAATGCTTATTGTTTACCTTGTTACTTTAATGTTAATTTTCAGTTTATTCATGACATGAAAGATTCAAATATATTTTCCATTTTTTCTTTCAAAAACTATTTTTAACAAACACTATTTATATTTTGAAACTGGGTTATGTGACCCTAGTAGCCATGTGGTTATAATGTGTCAGTTACAAAAATAATGACCATTTTGGTAATATGTGGCCGTGCTGTCCTCAGTCCTGCTGACTCTGCAACTCCCTGGACTGTGGCCCGCCAGGCTCCTCTGTCCATGGAATGTCCAGGGCAAGAACACTGGGGTGGGTTGCTGTTTCCTCCTGCAGGGGATCTTCCTGTCCTAGGGATCAAATTCATGTCGCTTGCATCTCCTGCATTGGCAGGTGGATTCTTTACCAACTGTGCCACCTAGCAAGCCCTTTGGTAATATAATGCAATAACCACAGTTTAGTAATCCTTCTAACGACCAAAAAGTTCAATTTCTACCTATCTGCATTTCAGAAATACAAGTACATATTCCAAAGATATGTGCTTAAGAATAACTACAGGAACACTGTTTGCAATTACACAGATTAGACAAAGAAATGTAAACGTTAATGAAGGCAGGAGCGATTAAATTACTAATGGGACAGCCATTTTATGGAAAACCACATAGTCATTTCAAAGGCTGAGTCTGAACAACAAGTTATTATGGAAACTCTCCCCAAACTGTACAAGGCTATGTACACATAATACCATTGTTTTTTCTTTCATATGTATATGTATGCATACATCTATGTATGCTAATTTTAAGAAATGTACTGAAAGAAAATCGTCATAGCCTTTCATCCAATTATTCTGAAATTTTAGTCAGTCTCAGAGTCATCTGAAGGTTGGGGAAGGGGAAATGGTCTCACTAAAAAGTTTTGCTATGTTTGACAGTAGCCCTTGAAACCTGCCTTGTCAGTAGGATCTCATACAAGTCTAATGCGGAAGGCAGTGGTTAAAACTAATGTACAGTCAGTATGAGAAGCAGCAGTCTAAGAATTACCTGCAGAATTTCCTGAACAAGCATTTCTTCTGTACTAGATGCATATATAGCCCCAAGCCTATTTCTCCAGGCATCTTCACTTATCCCTGTATATAATGTTTCCTACAGGCAGGCCGGCTTATCTTTTGCTGTTTATTTTTATCTCACCTTACTTTATTTTCCCAATTTCTTTACTCTCTTATGTAAGCCTGAAAAAACTATTAATCTATCTATTTGAGATTATATCTCAAATTCCTACCTTTGTTTTTATACTTTCTTTTACCCTCAACCTCATCTTCATGTGTTAAATTTAATCCTTTTGAGCCACCTCTTCTATAAATTTTGTATTATTCTCAATCACTCTTCTTTCTCTTCACAGTCAACTGTAATTGTCATCAAGCACTGCCTTTCCCTTTTAGCATACTATAATTATGTGACTATTCAACTTATCTCTCCATTAAAGCAAGCTCTATGTAGGGTAGGGTCTTCAACTCTTTGTATTACAAAGTTTCTGATACTCTGTAGATTCTCAACCCAAGCCAACTGAATTGAGTAAAGTGATTTCATTGCATATTTCCTATGCAAAGTGACAGGGCAATTTTATTTAATACATTCTCAAGTGCTATGCTTTATCATACCTCATTCCCAGAATATTCTGCACATGTCCTTCCATGCCTTCTTACCCATTTTTTCTCCACTTCATCACTAAGACCCCATAGACCTCAGAAGGAATTGCAGGCCTACTCAAGAGAAATGCAGTGTCCAGAAAGCATACAAAGATGTATTAGTACTCATTAACCTGTCTCTAACTAAGTAGTTCTCTAAAGCTCTTTGTATATTTGAAATAATATATTCAGTTATTGGAAATGGTTTGCTTAATGTCATTTTTCTCTGATGGAAACTTCTTCTTGAGGGTATAAACAGAGTCTGTTTTATTCATTACCATATCTAAGTAATATAGTGGTTGGCTCATGAAAGATATTTATATATTGCCTGATTAAATGACTAAAACAACCCATTCCTTGAATTCTCCATCTCATAAAATGGCTAGTCTTTATGCCATAATATGAAGATCATCTGTAGACAAGCTCTATTTTTCCAGTGCCAAATAATGGAAATATATAAGGTGTAAAGATAAAATAAAAACAGAAATGTTTAAAATATTTATGCTACCAAAAAAAAAAAGACTTTATCTTTGCCTTGGACATTAAAGAAAATTCCTCCTACAAGGCAGTATGAAATGAGATGAAAACCACAAACCTTTAGATGTGTGAATAAGATATTGATAACATTCACTTCACTTTGCCAATAGCTTTGTATCTTGTACTAATATTGGTTTTTTAAATAGCAATATAAAATTTATGGGTGAAATCCTTCAACTGGGGAAAATATTTTCTTAACCAATTTTAACAAGTTATTACTCTACCACAACTGATAATTTTTCAACTCTATGCTGCAAAAAATAGACTTTAAGCCCTGACTATTTCACATGGTCTATCTGAGTTCAAGAGAGATCTATAAAAACACTTTTAAAAGCACTGGTTTCCTTGGGTAGTATGGTCATTTTTAGCAATACTGAATCTTCCAAGCCAAGAACATGGTATATCTTTCCACCTGCTTGTGTCATCTACACTTTCTTTATTTGGTGTCTTATAGTTTTCTGAGTACTCAATCTTTCACCTCCTTAACTAGGCCTGCCCCAAGGTATTTTATTTTTTTTATGCAAAGGCAAATGTGTTTTTTTGTTTCATTTATCTTTCTACTAGTTCATTGTTAGAGCATAGAGATACAACAGATTTCTGTCTATTAATTTGTATCCTGAAACTTTACCAAAGTCACTGATGAATTCTAGTAGTTTTTTGGTTGTGTTTTTAGCATTTTCTGTATACAGTATCATGTCATCTGCAAATAGTGACAGTTTTACTTTTTCCTTTCCAGTTAGTATTCCTTTCATTTCTTTTTTTTCTTTTTTCTGATTGTTGTGCCTAGAATTTCCAAATCCATGTTAAGTGAAAGTGGTGAGAGTGGGCCTCCATGTCTTCTTTCTGATCTTTGAGGAAATGCTTTCAGTTTTTTACCATTGAGTATAATGTTAGCTGTGGGTTTGTCACATATGCTTTTATTATGTTGAGGGATGCTCTTCCTATGTTTGCTTTCTGGGCAGGTTTTTACTTTTTTCCCCTATAAATGACCATACTACACAAGGAAATGCACAGATTTGATGCAATCCCTATCAAAATGTCAATGGAATTTTTCAGAAACCTAGAAAAACTGATTTTAAAATTAGTATGTAAACACAAAAGAAACCAAATAGCCAAAACAATCTTGAACAACAATAACAGAGCTGGAAGCATCATGCCCCTGACTTCACAACTATACACCAAAGCTACTGTAATCAAGACAACACGGTACTGGCACAACAGACACATGAATCAAGGGAACAACATAGAGAGCCCAGAAATAAACCAAAGCACTTGTGACCAATTAATCTGTGACAAGTGAGCGAAGAACAGAAAATGGAAAAAAGACAGTCTCTTCAATAAGTGGCACTGCGAAAATTGGACACAGACATAAAAGAATTAAATTAGAACATTCTCTAATACCAAATACACTTAAAATTAGTTAAAGACCTAAATAAAAGATTGGATACTATAAAACTCCTAGAGGAAAACATAGGAAGAATAGTTTTTGACATAAATCACAGTAATATGTTTTTGGATCCATCACCTAAAACAAAGAAAACAAAAACAAACACAAACAAGTTATACCCAGCTAAACTTAAAAGCTTTGCACAGCAAAGGAAATCATCAATAAACTGAAAATACAATATATTGAATGGGAGAAAATATTTGCAAATGATATGACCAATAGAAGATTAATATATAACATATATAAAAGTTTATAAAACTCAGTATCGATAAAACCTAACAACCCAATTAAAAAATAGGCAGGAAAATGAAATAAACTCCCCTCCAACCCCCGGCCCTGGCCCAGGAGCTGGTGATGGACAGGGAGGCCTGACGTGCTACAATTCATGGGGTCGCAAAGAGTCAGACACGACTGAACGACTGAACTGAACTGAACTGAATGGGAAGCTGCTGTGTATCACAGGGAGCTCAACCCAGTACTCTGTGACAACCTAAAGGAGTGGGATAGGGTGGGGAGTGGGAGGAAGTAACAAAAAGGAGGGGGCGTATGTATACTTACGCCTGATTCATGTTGATGTATGGCAGAAACCAAGGAAATATTGGAAAGCAATTATCCTCCAATTTAAAAAAAAAAGCAACGAGATATGATCTCACACTTTTCAGAATGGCTATCATCAAAAAGGACACAACAAATTTTGGTGAGGAGGTGGAGAAAAGGATACCACTGTACCCTGTAGTGGCAATGTGAACTGATGTAGTCACTGTAGAAAACAGTACAGAGGTTTCTTTATAAAAACTAAAAACAGAACTACCATACAACCCATTTAAAATTCAAAAGGATGATGCTATTAAAGCATTGCACTGAATGTGTCACCAAATTTGGAAAACCCAACAGTGGCTACAGGACTGGAAAAGGTCAATCTTTCTCCCAATTCCCAAGAAGGGCAGTACTAAAGAATGTTCCAACTACCAGATAATTGCACTTATTTCCTATGCTAGTAAGGTCATGCTCAAAATCCTTTAAGCTAGGCTTCAGCAGTACTTCTAGATGTACAAGCTGGGTTTAGAAAAGGCAGAGGAACCACAGATTGAACTGCCAACATTCACTGTATCATAGAGAAAGCAAGGGAATTCAAGAAAAACATCTACTTCTGTTTTATCGACTATGCCAAAGCCTTTAACTGTGTGAATCTTAACAAACTGTGGAAGATCTTATAGAGATGGGAATACCAGACCATTTTATCTGTCCCCTAGAAACCTGTATGTGGGTCAACAGGCAACAGATAGAACTTTATTTGGAACGACGGACTGGTTCAAAATTGAGAAAGGAGTATGGTGAGGCCATATACTGCCATATGCAGAGAGAACACCATGCGGAATGCCAAGCTGGATTCCGCTACAAGCTGGAATCAAGATTGCTGGGAGAAATACCAACAACCTCAAATATGTGGATGATACCATTCTAATGGCAGGAAGCAAAGAGGAACTAAAGAGCCTCTTGGTGAGGGTGAAAGAGGAGAGTGAAAAAACCAGCTTAAAACTCAATATCAAAAACAAAACAAAACTAAGATCATGGCATCTGCTCCCATCACTTCATGGTGAATAGAAGGGGAAAAGGTGGAAGCAGTGACAGATTTCCTCTTCTTGGGCCCTAAAATCACTGAGGATGATGACTGTAACCATGAAATTAAAAGATGATTGCTTCTTGGAAGGAAAACTATGACAAACCTAGAGAGTGTATTAAAAAGCAAAGATATCACTTTGCTGACAAAGGTCTGTATAGTCAAGGCCATGGTCTTTCCAGTAGTCATGTACAACTATAAGAGTTGGACCATAAAGAAGGCAGAGTGTCAAAGAATTGATGCTTTCAAACTACGGTGCTAGAGAAGACTCTTGAGATTCCTTTGGACAGCAAGAAGGTCAAACCAGTCAATCCTAAAGGAAATCAGTCCTGAATTGTCAGGAAGCTTTTAACAAGAGGCTTCCTGTGTGCTGTTTTGGATCTGTCAGGAACCCTCTGGCCCTTATTAATTCCTGAATATTCAGGAATTAAGAGGAGAGGCACACCTTTCCCCGAGGCTGAGGAATCCAGGCATTTCTCATTAAGGTGATAAGTACCCTCTTCCTTTTTATGAGCCATATGGTAAAAGGTGATTGTTTGCAACTCTCCCTTTGGTAGGGATTGTCTTAACATTTTGTAAGTCTGGAATTTTAATCTTTATCTTTGCTGAGAATAACCACCTTGTAAGACAGTATGTATGCCCACGCCATGTTGATTAAAACACCTTTGCTCCATCAGAGCTTTGGTCCCATGTCTTTCTTTCTTTCTATTCTTCCTGTCTTTCTCTCTCTCTCTATTTCTGGCTAATTTCTTGGAGCGGGGAGGCCCGCTGAGCTCACTTTCTCACCCAGGCTTCTAAGACCCTCTCGAGAAGGCACACTGTGCCTTCACCCACTCGAGAGGGTGTCTGGTGCCTACATGCACCGTCTTTCAAATAGGGTGGAGAAGAAAGTAGAGAACCTTTCAGACTGCAGCAAACCAGAGAGACAATAGCAAGGAAATGATTTGACCTGCTATTGATGGGCCGGAAGATAGAGGCAGGAATTCCATGAGACAAATAATATATAGATAGGTAGCTTCTAGAAGTGGGGAAATGAAAGGAAAAGGATTTTCCTCTAGAGCTTCCAGAAGTGAACATAGTCCTGTCAGCACTTTTATTTTACCTCAGTGAGGTCCATGTCAGAATTCTGCCCTACAGACCCATTGTGTTTTATTTAACTAGTCAGTGGTGATTTGAAATACAAAACGAATGCATCATTATATGGACGTCAGTGTGATGCTGGAGGAAGAATAGCAAGCAGGTCACTGGAACTTAAGATAACAAAGAAATAGATTCTAGTTTACATAACAATTGAACATTTCTCTAAAGTAGTCATGAGGTACCAATAACCCAATGAAAAGGAGTAAATGAGTGCAATAGGTATTTCTCCAAAGAAGATATACTAATGTCAACAGATACATGAAAACATACTCAACATTACTAATCATCACTGAAATGCAAATCAAAGACACAATGTGGTTTCTGGTATCACTTCACATCTGTTATGCTAGCTACTGACAAAAAGACAAACGATAACCAATATTGGTGAGGCTGTAAAGAAAAGAGGGCCCTTGTACACTGTTGGCATGAATGTAAACTGGTACATCCATTATGGAAAACAGTACAGGAGTTCTCAAAAGATTTAAAACAGAACTACCATATAAGGCAGCAATCTCACTTATGGATATATATCCAAAGTAACAATATCACTATCTCAAAGAAATTTCTGTATCCCTATGTTCACTGCAGCACTATTCATGATAGCCAAGCTATGGAAACAATTAAATGTCTATAGACGGATGCATGGAAAAAAATATATATATAATATTGTCTCTCTATATAATATTCTATATATATAATATGTTTATAAGAGATAAATATATATATATATAATATCCCATGTGTACCTTCATATACAGATAAAGATACACATGAAATATTACTCAGCTTTTAAAAAGAAGGGATTCCTGGGTAGGTCAAATGGTAAAGAATCTGCCTGCAATGCAGGAAACCCGGGTTTGATCCCTGGGTTGGAAAGATCCCCTGGAGAAGGGCATGACAACCCACTCCAGTATTCTTGCCTGGAGAATCCCATGGACAGAAGAGCCTGGTGGGCTATAGTTCACAGGGTTGCAAAGAGTCAGACACGACTGAGCGACTAACATACACACACAAAGAGGGAAATGCTGCCATTTACAACAAGATGAATGAAGCCAGAGAGGATCATGATAAGTGAAAAAGCCAGACAAATAAAGACAAATGCTGCAAGCATTCCTTATATATGGAATCAAAAGAGAGCGAGAGAGAGAAGAAGAAAAGAAAATGGAAAAGGAAAAAAAAAATGTATCTTAAAAGTATGAGTTTAAATGTCAGGTCATATAGCACTGAAACTCATGTCCTTTCAGTGACACTAGGAGATGATGACAGCTTAATCATTCCCTCTCCTCCTGAGAAAGATAGAGACTGTCTCAAATGATTCACTGAAAGAAGGGTCAGATTATTCCTGTATAATATGTTCTGTAACTACACAATGAACCACTGCAATCCATACTAAAATTGAATAACCCTTTTTAAAGTGAAAGAGATTGTAGAATTAGGAGGAAAGATTTTTGCTCTGTTTCAAATGAGTGTAATAAAAACAATTATAAATAATATAAATCACAAGAAAATCTATGAAGAATGTTTTAGTAATTCAGCAGAAGGCACCTCCCAGGATCTTCCCATAATCAGTCTGTGTGGCAAACACATACTTAACTTATGGCTAATACAAGATATATTTTAAATTAGAAAGAAAAATATTTTTTGATAAAGTTTGGTTAGTAATACTAAAGTTTTATACTTTATTTATTAATACTAAAAGTATCCAAAGAGTACGTTAGAAAGTGTTAGTCACTCAGTCGTGTCCGACACTATGTACTGTAGCCCACCAGGCTCCTCTGTCCATGGAATTCTGCAGGGAAGAATACTGGAGTGGGTATCCTTTTCATTCTCCAAGGGGTCTTCCTGACCCAGGGATCAAACCTGGGTCTCCTGCATTGCAGGCGGATTCTTTATCATCTGAGTCACCAGGGAATAAGAAGAATTATTTTTTTAAATTTTTATTTTATATTGAAGCATAGTTGATTAACAATGTGTTTCAGGTGTACAATAAAGTGATTCAATTGCACATATACATGTATCTATTCTTTTTCAAATTATTTTTCCCATTTAGATTACTATAGACTATTGAGCAACATTCCCTGTGCTATACAGTAGGTCCTTGTTGGTTATCTAATAATAATGCATAAAAAGTCTTCAAGACACTGAATATACTGGACTATAAAACAAAGTGGTATCATACTGAGTGATATAAATCTTTATGTAATATAGATTACACATTGCAAAATGTCAACTTAGCTCTTTTAGTTCATTGGGAATCAAGAAATATTTTAAAACAGAATTAGAAATAAAGATTTTTGGAACTAGACAAAGAATGTAAATCCCACAGTTGTCCTATTTACTACATGATCTTGGAAAAATAGCCTCAGCTTGCTCTTCTTGGAACTAAATGCTATGATGAGCACTACGTTAGAAAACAGAAGTGTTTCCCATTTCAGCGTGCACTTGAAGTAGAGCACAGAAACAGGATAACAAATCATGGAAAACAATGTTCATTTATATTGTTTATCTATTACCAAAAACAAAGAATAGAGGAAAATAGAACAAATAATGTAAAATTTCGTTAATTAGGAGTTAATTGTGGTGAGGTTATCATCCTTAATTAGTTAAAAGTCTGAAATGTAGGGTATTCATAAATGTGAAATTATTCCCTTCAGGGCCATAAAGTAACACAAACAAATTATTAAAACAAACATTAAATAAGAGTTCTGACAGATTCACTTTAATGAACAGACAAGATATACTTATAATTAGCATATTCCATGCAAATGTCCTGGTAGAATACTTAAATCAAGTGTGCTTTCTTAAATAACATTTCCTTTACATGTTCTCACTCAACCCAAGTGAAGCTATTAATTCAGTTAGCAAATTCTATTAAGTAAAATTGCATATATATATCTATCTACCTGTAAATAGAGTCCACAAAATTTTATAGTAAAATCATGAATTCTGCATAAACAATTCAAAATTTATAATATCTGGTTATCAGTGACTTTGGTAGCAGAATAAAATGGTGTGGAAAGTGAAAAATAAGGGTATCCTATTTTGATTTATAACTTCAAATATAATAAATGTGGGTTTCATCTAAAATACAATTCTTGACCAACATTACCACTACCTGATGGGGGGTATAGTTACTTTAGGTCACTTAGTTGGAGATCCAAGTTAAGTAAGCTATCATTAGGTTCCCAAATGTGAATATTTAAGAGGAATTTCTAGATATTTGTTATTCTGATAACTTGGGGAAATATTTCTAGATATTTCACCATTCAAAATTTACTGTCAAATTTGGCTACTTAGATATAGGTCCATACTGAATAAATGACTTAATGGCATACTTCTTAAAGTTTTATAAGGAATGAAGACTGTGTGTAACATACAAAACTTCTTGTTGAGTAGTTTGAAAATGAAATGAAGAATTAATACACCATTCATACATAAATTAATTCACTCAGTTTTTCACTCACTGAGCATAGACATTGTTTTGCATTCTCTTAAAGGGCATCAGATACAAAAAATCAAATGAGGGTCATTGAATAAAATAATAAAAGACTCCTCCTCAGAACTTTATGTTAATAATGAGTTTATTCTTCCCAGAATATAAAATCCTTACCATAACGCTAACACCCAAGATAGAAGATTTTACCAGACAAGAGATGCTCAGGTATTCAAAAATGCCTGGCAAAAGAATTACTAGAAACAAACAAGCAAAGCCAGAAAAGAAAACAATAGCTGTTTCACAACAGAGGCTTTAACATTTTTATATAATAAAGAAGATCAGATATTTTGCACAAAAATATATGTTTTAATAACTTTCACCAAATTTGAGGACTTAAATAGATTATTCATTATAGTTGGAAAGAAAGATTACTTGATGTCTATGAAGACTGTCTCCATTCTATGTCTTTCTTAGTCTACATGTCACACTCCTCAAATTCCTATTCACACAGCCTACCCGTGATTACCTAGCTCAGACCTTTCAGAGATGTTTCTCTTTATCTAATGTTTCATGAATTACCAAAAGACCAATAAATCCCTCTTATTAGGATTGTACATAATGGTTATTAGCCACCATCATAACCATAGTCCCTGTTCTTACCAACATGAATGGTCAATATCACTTTCATGGTCAATGTCAGGGAATCACTGTTCTGTCTCTGGAGTTATCATAGAAAGTATGGCCTGTGGAACACCACTACATACATTTGATATAACATGCTTGTACACCAAGGATTTTTTGTTGTTGTATCCATTGGAAGGTAAATAAATAAAATGTTTAGAAGGACTATCAAGAGTTTATCAGACTCATACCCTTTAATATATAATTAATTTATCTTATTCATATGATAGGGCAAGGGTGTCACTGGGAGAATGATATTGGAAGTTTTCAGAACAGTAACATGATCAGATTATAATTTTCAATTTACTTTTTATTTTATATTGTGGTACTATTGACTTACAGTGGTGTCAGTTTCAGTACAGCAAAGTGGTTTTATTACACAGACACATATATATCCATTCTTTTTCAGATTATTTTCCCATATTGGTTATTACAGAATATTAAGTAGAGTTCCCTGTGCTATCTAGTAGGGCCTTGTTGATAATCTACATTTTACATATAGTAATGTTTATACATGAATCCAAAACTCCTAATTTACCCCACCCACAACTCTAAAGAATCTGCCTGCAATGTAGAAGACCCAGATTCAATCCCTGGGTTGGGAATATCGCCTGGAGAAGGGAATGGCAACTCACTCCAATATTCTTGCCTGGAAAATCCCAGGGATAGAGGATCCTGGGGGCTACAGTCCATGGGATAGCAAAGAGTTGGACTAAGCACGCGTGCACACACACACACACACACACACACGTGTGACTAACACTACTACCACTAACCTATCCCCTTTGGTATCCAAGTTTGTTTTCCAAGTCTGTGAGTTATTTCTGTTTTGTTAATACGTTCATTTGTATCATCTTTTTAGATTCCACATATAAATGATACAATAAATTCTCTAGGTGGCACTAGTGGTAAAGAACCCCTCTGCCAATGCAGGAGACATAAGAGATGTGAATTCAATCCCATGGTCGGGAAGATCCTCTGGAGTAGGAAATGGCAACCCACTCCTGTTTGCTTGCCTGGAGAATCCCATGGAGAGAGGAGCCTGGTGGGCTACAGTCCACAGAGTCACAAAGAGTTGGGTACAACTGAAGCAATTTAGCACGCACACCCACAACGTTCGACTTACAATATTCTGGTGTTTATTTTGCTTGGCCAGGTTTTGTAGAGTCACTATGTAAGCCTACAAACTGACAAGGAACCATGCTTTAATGTTTTAGTAGTAATCAATTTTTAATGCCACTAGAGACAATTCAATCTTCAACAAAACTGACTTTAAAATTATTAATTTGCTATAAGATTTTGATATTTCAGCCATCATCTATTGATAAAATACTAGTACATTTTTATAGTGCTCAAATAAAAAAATTTAAAATATTATCCTGTACTTACCTTTATCTAAATTGATAGAAAATCAATGTGTAAAATTTTCTTTGGATGTTAGAAATTTATATTTTTATTTAACAGATATCAAGACTTGTCACTTGTCTCTGTGAATTAAAATAGCTTTCCTCTAACTTTCAGGAAGCTCATTTGATTAGTTTAGATATTGGTCAAAATCATTAGTCACATATTAACTTTATATACCCATACATGTACAAACATGCTTCCATATATACTAAGAAAAATTAATGCACACTCATATAAAACTTTGATGGCGATAGATATATTTTTGTACATAAAATTTCAGAGACAGAAATTATATTTATAAAAATTTAGTGGTTAAAAGTGATAAAATTTAGTTGAGATGTTTTTGATTACCATTTGTATAGAAAACACTACTCCTGGGCATAAAAGAAATGATGAGAAACAATTTCTGTCTTCTAAGAAATTCTCATTTGCTGAAAGGGTCACTAAATAGGTCTACTGTGCCAATGTCAAATAGACTGCTTGGCAAATCCGAATCCACCCTGTATTGCCTGTACTGCAATAATGGAGACAGGCTTTAAAAGTATTTTTCCTTTGCCAATTTGCACGTTTCTAAGCGTTGTCACACACACTAGCAAAGTAATGCTCAAAATTCTCCAAGCCAGGCTTCAGCAATACGTGAACCGAGAACTTCCAGATGTTCAAGCTGGTTTTAGAAAAGGCAGAGGAACCAGAGATCAAATTGCCAACATCTGCTAGATCATTGGAAAAGTAAGAGAGTTCCAGAAAAACATCTATTTCTGCTTTATTGACTATGCCAAAGCCTTTGACTGTGTGGATCACACTAAACTATGGAAAATTCTGAAAGAGATAGGCATACCAGACCACCTGACCTGCCTCTTGAGAAACCTGTATGCAGGTCAGGAAGCAACAGTTAGAACTGGACATGGAACAACAGACTGGCTCCAAATAGGAAAAGGAGAACGTCAAGGCTGTATATTGTCACCCTGCTTATTTAACTTATATGCAGAGTACATCATGAGAAATGCTGGGCTGGAAGAAGCACAAGCTGGAATCAAGATTGCCGGGAGAAATATCAATAACCTCAGATATGCAGATGACACCACCCTTATGGAAGAAAGTGAAGAGGAACTGACAAGCCTCTTGATGAAAGTGAAACAGGAGAGTGAAAAAGTTGGCTTAAAGCTCAACATTCAAAAAACTAAGATCATGGCATCTGGTCCCATCATTTCATGGCAAATAGATGGGGAAACAGTAGAAACAGTGCCAGACTTCATTTTTTTGGGCTCCAAAATCACTGAAGATGGTGATTGCGGCCATGAAATTAAAAGATGCTTACTCCTTGGAAGGAAAGTTATGACCAACCTAGATAGCATATTAAAAAGCAGAGACATTACTTTGCCAACAAAGGTCATGTATGGATTTGAGAGTTGGACTGTGAAGAAAGCTGAGCACTGAAAAATTGATGCTTTTGAACTGTGGTGTTGGAGAAGACTCTTGAGAGTCCCTAGGACTGCAAGAAGATCCAATCAGTCCATCCTAAAGGAGATCAGTCCTGGGTGTTTGTTGGAAGGATTGATGCTGAAGCTGAAACTCCAATACTTTGGCTACCTCATGCGAAGAGTTGACTCATTGGAAAAGACTCTGATGCTGGGAGAGATTGGGGGCAGGAGAAGGGGATGACAGAGGATGAGATGGTTGGATGGCATCACCGAATCGATGGACTTGAGTTTGAGTAAACTGCAGGAGTTGGTGATGGACAAGGAGGCCTGGCGTGCTGCAATTCATGGGGTCGCAGAGTCAGACACGACTGAGCAACTGAACTGAACTGAACTGAAGCACTGTCAGCAGATGGTGCTAGAGGGACACTGGAAGAAGAAGGCTTTGGTCCCAGTATGTTCCTCTCACAGGCTTCTACAGCGCAGTTTCTCCCATGCGTGGCTCTGATATTACATGGTGGCCCATTGCCCCCAGCAACCAGCAGCTCCTTCCGGTCGGTTTTCTGA
Source organism: Cervus elaphus (assembly GCF_910594005.1). Lineage (NCBI taxonomy): Eukaryota > Metazoa > Chordata > Mammalia > Artiodactyla > Cervidae > Cervus > Cervus elaphus. The sequence continues at coordinate 32,802,706 of NC_057831.1, forward strand.
CAGATTAAAAATCAGTTCCAGGGACTTCTGTGTATGTCCAGTAGTTAACTCTCCATACTTCCACTGCAGGGGCTGCAGGTTCGATTGCTGGATGGGGAATTAAGATCCCACATGTCATGTGGTGCAGCCAAATTTTCTCAAGGCCTGGCCTCTCCCTGTAGATGGCTTTCTTGAAAACCTTCTAAGGTAGCTTTGTAATCTAGTGGTAATTACCAGTGACACATTTGCCGGTGAACAGCAGCCTCCAGCAGCTCCTGGTTGGTTTTACCAGAAGTGCCGAAATGCAACACCTTATGGATGTTTTCTCTCATTACTCCCTAGGATGGCACAGCTGTGGAAAACTGGCATTAACTTGGCTTCGCAGAGAAATGATGCTGGTAAGGCTCTTTCAAACGGATGGCTTCTTCACTACTGAAAAGGAAGATTTCTAACAAACACTAATGCCACCACACCTCAGTAACTTGTCCTCTATCCAGTGAGCCATGGTTGTGTCCTCTCAGAGTCTGGACCTCAGCCCTGCAAGAGGTGTGCAAGTTCCTTCTTGGGTGGGAAACCTCAGCTCTAGAGGCAGTGGTTGCTCTTTATATCTAACTATTCCTATATTCTAAGAGTCCTCTTTAATTATTGCTAGTCAATCCTTTATTACTCCAAAATTCCATCTATTTATTCTGTATATTAAACATAGCCTGTTTAAATTACTGTGTGATTTCTGCCTCCCAGCAGGCCTCTATTACATACATCAAAAGCAACAAAAGACTTAATCTAAAAGTCAAGTAGCAATAATGTGAGATAATAATACAAAATGTGTCCCAAGACATAGCAAGGATAAGAAGCATTGCACCAAAGCGTGAAACTATCAATAAAACGTTTCATGGACTTTGGGTTAAATCTCTAAGGATAGAGGAAAATTTTTTTTTTTTCAGATAGAAAATAATGAGGGTGAATTTCTGAGAATGGCGTTAGCTAAGGGACTCTCAAATTGTTAGAAAATCAGTCTCAGCAGAGGATCGGCAGGGTAATTTCAGAGATTAATTAGGCCAGGAATATATGGTGGGATCAGTTACAGATAATTTTTCAATGTGATACCTAGGATTTTGTACATATCATATGGATATTGGTGAGCTAAACAGATTTTCACCAAAGAATGTCTGTTTCCTTTAGAAATCCACTTCAATATCAGTTGGAATCTTTATCTCAGGAGCCCTGACAGATAATACACTTTTGCCTGTTCCTTAAACAAAATCATATGCTCCTGTCCTTAAAAGTGTGTGTATATATCCATCATAATGAATAACTATGAGGAGAAATCTGAGAAGGCTGCATGGATATAAATATGTATTCAAACCAATAACAACATTCAAAAGCATTTGTCAAAAATGCCAGATGCTAAGAGCACTATTTGTATTGTGAATATTAAAATTTTTGCATCTTGCTAAAATATATAAATGGTGGGGAACCAGGAGATCCATTTTTATTTAATTTCTTTCATATGTCCACATTTAAATCATCAGTTATAGTTTGAGAACTGTAGGACACAGCATTCACACTTCAAGAAAAATCCCAATTGAAAGCTAGAGGTATATACACACATGTCTTTAAAGACCAAAAAAAAAAAAAGTGCACCTTCATCAATATCTAAAGGAACTGAGTTTAGTCTACAACATTATCAAAGTCATAAAATGGATATCCCACAGGGGTTTAGATAATGCATTCTTTTCCTATTTTGTTAGGCTCTGAGAGAGACTCAACTGTCAGGCACCTGTCAAGTAGAAGGGAACTTCAAGCAACACCTTCAAGAAATAGCAAATTAAGTGTATGTCAATGAGTTGCTGGACTGAATGGGAATGTCAAACATGCCAGAATAATAGACACTTTCTGTATCAGATTGCAAGATTATTTATAAGGAGTTGTGTACCTGCACAGCATAAATCAAATTTTCATTCATCTGCTGCTAGTGATCTTATCATCACTATATATAATTCCACTTGGCTAAGAAAACAAAAACGCTACTTGAAGTTGCCTCAATTATATAAAGGCATTACGCTATGCTGATGATTGCTACTGAACTATTATATATAAAATCACAGTAGTAATGCTACAATTAAAATAAATGACTTTCCATTTCTATATTTACATTTATATCATTTTGTTACTCTAATTTTTGAGCCCAAAGACTTTATTTTCTCAGGAAGGTGAGTTTCTATTACCAGATCACATTTCTCTCATAAAAAGAATTTTTTTATTAAATCCCTAACACTGTTTTTATCTGCTTTGGCAGATCATTTTCACTGTGTAAGGATGTTTTTGTACTCTACATTACAATGATCAATCAAATGGATATTTTATAATGTCTAAACCAACATGTTTTTCACTCATTGGTAATGAATAATTACCTTTCTTTCATAAAAAATGCTGATATTCATATGATAAAGATATATTCATTTGAAGAAGGCTTTTTTCTTCTAATAATAATTAGCTATTATTACAAATAATTTGTATTACAGTACACATGGAAATTATATGGCTCAGGCAGTGAAGTATTTGCCTGCAATGCAGGAGACCAGGATTTGATCCCCGGGTCAGGAAGATCCCCTGGAGAAGGGAATGGCAACCCACTCCAGTATTCTTGCCTGGAAAATCCCATGGACAGAGGAGCCTGGTGGGCTACAGTCTAAAGGGGCTGCAAAGGACATGACTGAGTGACTAACACTTTCTTTCACTTTCCAAGGGGAAGATTTGCTGAATTATATCATTTTTAGTATACAGAATATTCTAGCCAGCAAACAACTGAAGTTTACCTATACCTTCCATTTAAATGATTGTTCTTTATTGTCAACAGTTTATGTCTTATTTAAAAATATAATTATATTCCAAAATTAATTAATCTAATTGGTGTAGGGTCAAGCAGAAATTATATTTGTCAAATTTCCTGAATTCTTTAGCTATGTCAATAAAATCCTGGATCTCTAGAAAAAATTAAAAACTGAGTCAATTTGCTTTTTATAAATATTTGGGGATTTTTTTGATAAATTTTAGACTTCCCAGGTGGTCCTAGTGGTAAAGAACCCACTTGCCCATGCAGGAGACTGAGACACTTGGGTTTGATCCCTCGGTTGAGAAGATCCCCTGGAGGAGGTATGGTAACCCACTCCAGTATTCTTGCCTGGAGAATCACATGGCCATGGAAGCCTAGTTGGGCTACAGTCCATAGAGCTGCAAAGAATCGGACATGACTGAAGTGACTTAGCATGCATGCATTTGGTAAATTTGGGACTTAATGATTCCATGTAAGTTTCAGTTTACCTCAGTATTTTGGTATAGAATGAAACCTTCCATTACATGTTAGGTACATGAAAAACATACAAAATGCAAGACAACAGCAGTGAAAGTAATTATTTTATTGATAATAATGGAAATTTTTAAAAACATGGTAATTTGGTTATGAAATGTACAGAACCACAAAAATATCATTTTCCAATTCATTATACTAGGAATAAATATGGTAAAATATGTAATGTTTATTTTCTTTATTATTTAAATATACATACATGAGAAATAAACATTTCTAATTTTAATATGATAGTTTTCAGAAGTTGTACAGAGATATTCAGGAGCAGCTGAACACTACAAAAATATAGGTACTGTTGATTAAGTAACTAAGTATACCTACACTTTAATTTATTCTAGATATTGTATCAGGTGGACAAAAAAGATTTGATTACTGCCCTAGAGAAGTTTATGATATGAAATTACATAATTAGAATGTTTCAGCCAGAAATATAAACTGTTACTACTGTAAATCCAACTGCCCATTTTCCTTACTGTGTTAAGAATGCACAAGCTTGTCTGTGAATCTGATTTAGAGATAGCCTTGTGTATCTAAAATTGTCTTGTGACTTTTATAATCTATAGGGTACCAATAATACTGTGAATGTGGAAAATGATGAAAAGTCATTTGCAGAATGACATTTTAAAAATTCTTACTGTGATGTAATTCTTGAAAATGAAAATACCTAACTGTAGTTAAAAAACAGGACTCATAAAGTTAAAGGATAGCTTCCTTTATATTTGCAAAATACCTCAAAGCTCTAATTACATCAAACTAGAAGACCATAACATAAATTAATGCATTTCCTAAAAATTATGAACTCTTTTAGAGACAAGTGGCATTCATATTTCTTTTGTTAAAGCAAACATTAAACTTGATATGAAATATTTTATGCAATTATTTATAGTTATAGGAAACATGAAGTTGCATTATAATTGATTAAAATTATGTTCAATGTTGAGGAACTGTCAATGGAACTTTCAGTTTCCACCAGATGAATATTGTGTATGTGTATTTACAAGGGAAAAAAGAAGGGAATCACCATCTGCTGGATGGCTACTCTGTGTCAGGTAAGGAATTTATAGCTATTATTTAGTTTATTCTTCACCACACATTGTGATATAAGCATTATTATATATTTATAACATAAACTACTCAACATGTTTGTAGATGCAAGAAAGAACGAAACCGAAAACATAAATGAGACTAGGTTGACAATATCTGTAACTGCAAGCTGATGTGACTCTGCAATAATAGAGTGGACCAGTGGACCAAAAAAAGGCCAGGATTTAAAGGAAAGGAAGACAGAGTATGAAACTGTCAATATAGAAGTTTCTTTTTTTTTTTCATACTTGATTTTTCAAACATAAAGATAAGAGGATATATAAACATAAAGGAAAACACAAATACACATACATTGCTTTATTATCCTTGGTTTTAACTACTTGAGTTTAGTTTAGGGTTCTTTTGTTGGGTAGAGTGGAACTGCCATTAGTCTTTCACTAATAGCTAAGAATTTTCTGCAGAAAAGCCATCAGGTTTGTTTCCTCACATACTAGAAAAACAGATTTGCTTCTTTTTAGTTAGTATCTTTCTGAGGAAAAATAGAAATTGACGCTTGCTTAATATAGACAATGGAAAAAATAGTAAACTGTGAATAAGAAGATAAAAGATTACACACAATTCTGTTACCCAAATAAACATTATTTCTTTTGTTATTAGTTTAATTTCTGTCATGCTTTCATTATATCTTTACAACTGTGCTATATAGTCTCTATGCCTATATGTACTAACAAGGATATATGCTATTTTGGCTATATTTTATTTTTTAATGTTATCAACATGAAACAATATTTTAGCATTTTGACTCTATTTTATCATAAACTTACTCCCATTTTATTATATATTCTCTGAAAAATTAAGTATGTATACATAGCTTCCCAGGTAGAGATAAGCCCTAATTGATTTAATCACTCTCTATTGTTCAATATTTATGTTTCCTAATTTTTAATTACAAAAAGATCTTGATGAGCATCTTCATATATTAATATCTGTGAGCATCTCTATCTCATTAATGATTTACATTTCTAGGACTTCTGTATAATTAAGATATTATAGAATAAAAAATATTATATTTTAATTATATTAATTATAGATACTAACTAAATTTAAAAGTTTCCCCGTTACCTTCCTTTGACCTCTCTTTTGAAATAAAGTTCAAGATAATATCTTCTTTTATTTTATTTCTGGATAGTGAGATAAAGGAAGAGATTATTCACAAAATGGCTCAAACTGGGGCTGGATGGGCATTTATCAGGGACATAATCAAAGAAAATGCTGCTATTTAGACCATAAGTTAATTTGGGCGGGGCCGCCTTCAAATCTCAGAATCTAACATTCCTTATAATAATTAAGAAGGCGAATCAAGTTATTTTGAAAAGTAGCTCCCCAAAGTGAAATGCATCTATGATAACTATATCTCACAAATTACCATATGTATTATATGAATATGCACTACACTGATATTTGGATTAGAGAGGATTTTAACAAATTTTATTCCATATTCTTTTATAGACATTTTGCATTATTTAGTTGAGAATATATTACCTTAGAATTATTTATGTAGCTCTAATTACTTGCTGATTATTTTTACACTTCTAAGGTCCAATGAATACTTATTTTAATTTGCACACTGGCTCAGAGGTTTAGCCATGGAAAACAAGACTTCTTAAATCTAAGTACTACAAAATGCTGTCTCTCAAAATATTTATCCCAAAGGGTATGAATGAGAAAATGTTAATACAACATCATGTTTTGGAAGAAATAATTTAGCAAAAACCTCTACTAATATTTTGGCAGGGTATGTTTTTTTGCTGAAATGATGGGAGTCATTTATGCAACTCTACTACTTCGGATATATTTCCAGAATATTGCTAAAATGAAGAAAAATTTACTTTGGCATTCTATTTGATTTACAAGTGTATTTGACTAAAATGTTCTCAACTAGGAAGTCTTTGACTAACTTTTTTTATCATCTGTTCCAGAATAAATTATTATCTCAACATATTAAATTATATCTTACAAGTCCTCTGAAAATAAGGAAATGAAGTCATCTATATGCAGCTTAAAAATAATGCAGAAAAATTAGTTAAGAAACTCCCATTGTAAGCCAAACATATAATAATCAAATCAGATCCTTCAGAATCAATTGAAATGAAAGTAAATCTGACCTCTTACAGAAACTGGGAGGTTATCTATAACCCAAAACTTAGAACTATATTTGGCATATATGTATTAAAAATGAGTTCTTGTAACTACAAGATAAAGAAAGATGATTGGTTTATAGGTAATAGATAGCTGACAGTTTGCTTTGAAATACCGTATTATACCCAAACCGCACTCCACATCTCACGGTGTGTGTCATATTTATTTCCTCCCTGGACCTTTACCCATGTTTATTTACGTTCTTTCCTGAAACTACTCTGCCTTTGCTCTCTGCCTATCTCAATATTATATATATTTCATTTTCAGTTATGATAGTGACTTCCTTCATTTGAGCTCATTATGTAATGTCCCATAAATCTTTGTTCTTTTTTTCTGCAAAATGCATTTTTTTCTGTTTAATTTTGTTTCTTCCAGCTTTAGAGATGTAATTGACAGACAGCATTGATGAGGTTTAAGGTGTATAGTATAATGATTTGACTTACATACATCATGGATCCATTACCACAATAAGTTTGGTGAACATCCATCACCTCAAATAGAAACAAGATAAAAGGAAAATACTTTCTGTGTGTGTGATGAGAACTCAGTACCTACTTTAAACAACTTTCATATATAATATACAGCAGTATCAGTTATACTAATCATGTTGTACACTATAGCATTTATTTTACAAAATACAGAATTTTGAGAGATCAAATAGTCTAAGTAAAATTATATTCAAAATTATAAAATTCTGTCCAAATAATAATCATTATTATATCAGGTTATATTTAAGATATATGAGAGACATATATCTTAGGCCTTGGTCATTATGCTTAGTGATAAGTATAAATTAAAAATGGGATATATTACTTAGTGTAAAGGAAAATACATCACCAAATAGTGGAGATAGACAAACAAATGATAATTATCAAACGGTAAATATTAAGGAAAAAGTCAGCTGAAGGTACTATGGAGCTTGGAGGAAGAGTCCGTGGGTCAGGTTGGGAGCAATAAGTGAAAATAATTTTATTATTGCTTCATTTAATATAAAATCTTTTATATAGATAAGGACAAGACAACCAGCAAGTCTCCAGTGTTCATATATTAGAAAAATTCTTTGAGTCAGAATAAGATTTCTAGGTCTTTTAGTAAAGATTTTATATAAAGGTGAATCCTAAATCATGCTTCAGTTTTCACAGACAGTAAATGAACTCTCTTAATATGATGAAAAAGTACTTTGTTATGACTTGTGTAAGTATGTGTGTGTAAGTAAAAGAGAGAGAAAGAGAATTCCAAATGTGATTTGCAGAACTGAAAAGAAAATAAGAAAGAATTTTTGAAAGCTTGGAAAAAGAGTTTTAAAAAAAAAAGTACATAAGGATAAACTAGAGGTTGCCAATAAGAGGATATAACCTTCCTTAGAGTACCAGATAATTAGATTTTTATGGATTAATAGAACTGTAAAAAATTTAAATTCAGAATTCCCCAAACCATGTCTTCAAAAATACATTTTATCAGTAGATATTTCTCCCAGTCCCCCCTCCCTACACACAACCCCAACCTCACTGTGGGGAAAACACTGTTTATGTGACTTCTTAAATGACTTTATTTTTAGAGCAGTTTCATGTTCTGAGCAGATGATACAAAGACTTCCCATATATCCCCTGTCTACACATGTGCATGTTGTTTGTTGTTGTTAAATCACTGCCTTGTGTCCGACTCTATGCGGCCCCATCGACTGTGGAGCACCAGGCTCCTCTGTCCATGGGATTTCCCAGACAAGGATCTTTTCCAGTTAAGAATCCTGGAACGGGTTGCCAATTCCTTCACCAGGGGATCTCCCCAGTTCAGGATCGAACCCATCTCCTTCCTGGTGTCCTGCCTTGGCAGGCTGATTCTTTACCACTGAGTCACCAGGGAAGCCCTGATATCTTAGTATAAATTTTTCTAGCCCCTTAAATATATATTTAAAACTGGGATAAATGGAATAGGCTTGTTTGGCTTTTAATGTTGGGGACCAGAGAGGGTCCCTTTTGGTCCATTTAAGCTTATGCAGTATAGAAATATCAAATCTTGTTTTAATCACATAAATGTCCATTTTATTTAGCTCATTTTGCATACGTGCATACCCTCATATACATAGGTGCACAGCCTCCCCATTATCATCCTCCACCAAAGCAAACATTTGTGATAACTGATGAATCTACAGGAATACATTATAAACTCCCAAAGTCCATAGTTTATATTGTTTCACTCTTGGCATTGTACACTCAACGAGTTTGGACAAATGTGCAGTAACATGTATCTATCATTATAGTATCATACAGAGTATGTTCACAGTCCTAAATTTCCACTCTACTTTGCCTACTCATCCATCCATCCCTACAACCCTTGAATAACCAATAATCTTTTTCCTCTCTCCACAGTTTTGCCTTCTCCAGGATGTCATATAGCTAGACTGAAATAATGTGTGGTCTTTTCAGATTGGCATCTTTCACTTAGTAATATGCATTTAAATTGCCTTCATGTCTTTTCATGACTTGAAAACTATTTTCTTTTTAGTTCTGAAAAACATTCCATTGCCTGAAGGTACCACAGTTTATTTACCCATTCACTTACTGAAAGACATCTTGGTTATTTCCAAAGGTTTTACAATTATGAATAAAACTGCTATAAATATTCAGGTGCAGGTTTTGTGTGGACATTAGTTTTAAACTCATTTTAGTAAATACCAAGGAGATGACTACTGAATTGCATGGTAAGATGTGTTTAGTTTTGTAAGAAACCATCAAACTGTCATTCAGTATGGCTGTATCACCTTATACTCCCACCAGTGACGAACGAGGGTCCCACTCGTTCTGCATTCTCACCAGCGCTTGCTATCAGTGTTTGGCGTTTTGGCCATTCTGATAGGTGTATGGTAGTACGGCATTCATTGAAAAATCATTGATCAAGGCAATTTGTGAAAACTACTTGAAATGAAAGAAGTATTTTTGCTATAAAAATGCTCAGATCCATTGTAAATATGAACTGAGTATCTCAGAGAGAAGGATGCCTGTATTTCCCAAATGTATTTGAATCACAGTTCATTTTTTCTCTAGATTTCCTATTAACATCTTAAAGAGAAGCTTTGGTCTCAGAAAAAAATGAAAATGCAAATTTATTCCATTCCTTATTTATTTAACTTTTGTATAAACAAATTACTTAAGGTCAAGAGAAATAAAACGGCTTGCCAAAGGCACATGGCAATCTGATTAAAAAGGTATGATGACATAGTTTAAAAAAACTATACTCTAGGACTTATAAGCTGTGGAAACAAACACATTTCTTAGCATCTCTGTTTCTCAGCTGTACCACATGTAAAATAAAGATAATAACAGTACATACCTCATGGACTTATTCAGAGAGTAAGTTAGTTAATATATGTAAAGCTTAGAATAGCTTTGGAACCTAATAAAATCAGAAGAAATATTAGCTAATATTATTATTAGTAACAGAGTGGAGGCAAGAACAAATGACCAAATAAGGTTGAGTAATGTAAAACTATTATTCCCATCAGTTTTTCTTAAATGCGGCTTCTCTAGTAACAATAGGACAAAGATTGCTATTAAATTAAGTTATTAAATTTAGGTTCTAGCCTATTTACAAGACAGACTTTAACTAGGACACTTATGAATAAACTACTAAGCACTGTACCTCCCCAACTGCAGTTGCATTTGCAAATTCACAAAGCAATAGAAGTATTAATTAAGTTACATGATACTTAGAACTTTCAAGTTCTCAGTTCCCCAATTTTCATTTTAGTTATGACTAGAGAATACAGAATTAGAGCAGTCTTACAGAAGAATATTAATCAAGGAAATAATTTCTCACACAAAAGAAAAATACTTTAAAAAATTCATATCCTATACTTTGCCATTAGTGTTAACCTGGGTATCCAAAGAAAAATCATCTAATAATTTAACCTTTTATTTTTGTTTTATACAAACTAAACCACTGTATCCTCTACAGCATTTTTCTTTTAAGTATGATATAAACAATTTGGTATTTACCTCACAAATTGCCAATATCTGCATCTGTTATAATTTTTTAAATTAATTTTTATTGGAGTAAATTTGCTTTACAATGCTTTGTTAGTATCTGCTATAGCAAAGTGCATCAGCTATATGTAATTGTATACATATATCTTCCTTCTTCTTGGATCTCCTTCCCACTTAGACCACCACTGAGTGTTGAGCAGAGTTCCCTATGTTATAGGATAGGTTCTCATTAGTTGTCTATTTTATCCATAGTACTGTAGCGTATATATGTCAATCCCAGTCTCTGAACTTATTCCCTCTTTCCTCCTTTGGTGTTCATACTTTTTTTTCCCTCTATATGTCTCTATTTCTGCTTTGCAAATAAGTTCACTTGTCATACAGAATGAAGTTAAGTCCAAAAGAGAAAAAAGAGTATCGTATAATACTGTTTACATGTGGAATCTAGAAAAATGATACAGGTATCTGTTATACCTGTAATCCTTACAACTGGAACTATTTTGTGCTTATGTAAGAATTTTTTATGTCCAAACCAAAGGTATTCTGAAAAATGTTATATAAAAATAGAGTAATAGACTTTTTCACATATGACCTGCAAATAAACAAAGTATTATGAGTTATGTTATCTCCCCCAAGAGGGTATACTGAACACCTAACCCTTGTGCCTACAAATGTGGTCTTTTGGAAACAAGATCTTTGCAGATGCTACCAAGTTAGGTTGAGATTGTCATGGTAGATCCTAATCAAATTTCATTCCTCTCCTTATAGAAAGAGGGAAAGTTAAATATAAATGCACAGGGAGAAAGGTAGCCGTGAAGACATAGACACAAGAAAGACAGCCATGAGAGGACAGAGGCAGCGACTGAGTGATGCTGCCCCCAGCCAAGCAATGCCTGGGGCTTCCAGAAGATGGAAAGGAAAAGAAGAATCCATCTCCAGAGGCTTAAGAGAGGATAGCCCTGTGGGCACCTGATTCATACTTCTTGCTCCCAAACTGAGAGTCAATTTTTCTTGTTTCATCCACTTAGTTTGTGTTACTTTGCTATAACAGCCCTAAGAAATGAAACACCAAGACCCTAGTGCTGTACATTTTTTAGCATTAGATGAAAAAAAGTAACTATTTTCTTTTCATACATGCCAACTTAACAAGACTAACACATGTGATTGAGTTCTAGATGAGAGTAAAACACAAAACGCTCTGAAAGTTTTTTCACTGACTTTAACACAAGACAGAAGAAAAGTCATTATGGAAGGAAAGACAGGGGCTGGTGGGAAAGATATCTGAAATACTGGAGATACAACTTTTTTTTCTTATGTCATATGTGTTATTTACTATCAGTAAGAGTATCAACTATTACAAAAAGATTAAAAAAATAACATCAAATAATGTACTTCTTTCTGCATATTTGCTATGTTTGCCACTACATCTATTATTAGGATTTTATTCATATGTGTTAAAACTCTGTGGTATTATAACAAAGCATGTGTAGTATCTAGCAGGCACTCTAAGAATACCCTTGAACTGCATCATATTATTTTGATTACAAATTTATATTGAGTTCCCCCAAATTTTAATTCTCACTTTAAAAACAGAAATAAAATGTCAGCTTTATTTTAACAGCCACCAATTCTTTGTTTTGCTTTTCTCTCCCTTACATTTTGCAGGGGAAAATGCCACTATATTAAGAGGACTTAACCAACAACTCAGAGCATCTTTCAAGGCAGAAAGTCTCTTTAAAAGGCCCTGATATTTCTTTGTCAACTAATACCTTTAAAACAGATGGCCATAATAAGTCATTCTATGCTCTCTTCAATCTTTGAGGGAAATCTTGTGTTTTCTTTTACTTGAATTATTCTGTGTAAGGTATCTCTTGGGTTCATACAAGCTTTTGCATTTTAACAGCACAGAAATATGCAGCAATAAGGGCTTCCCTGATAGCTCAATTGGTAAAGAATCCACCTGCAATGCAGGAGACCTGGGTTTGATCCCTGGGTTGGAAAGATCACCTGAAGAAAGGAAAGGCTACCCACACTCCAGTATTCTGGCCTGGAGAATTCCATGGACGAGTCCACGGGGTCGCAAAGAGTCCGACACTAATGAGCAATTTTCACTTTCACTTTCTATGCAGCAATATTACCACTTCTATTGATTTAGAAATATTCTGAGGCTCTATTTCTAACCTGTTCGCAATGGAATGAAGGAGCCTGTGATGACAGAGTCAGTAGCCGGGCAATGACCCCCAAAGCAGATAATGAGCTGAAGAAGACATCTGCTGTTTTTATTTACCCACACACGATATCTTGTGTTATCTGCTTGTCATATCAGAAAACATTACATTTTTTCTCTGTCATCAAATGAGTGCATGGAAATTGCTTATTGTCAGGTTACATGGTCGTGTTCTGACTTGTTGCCTTTGCTAACCATGGATTACCACTGAAACCTGGAGAAGATTCTGGATACAACTGAGAGTTAAGGTTTTAGAAAGAGAAGGTAGGGACAGGCTCTACAGGAAACACTCTCAGGAGGACTGCTCCTCTAGCAGAGCCAAAAGTAAATGCCTTCAGTCTCACAGTGGCCAAAATTGGGGGTCAGCAACAAGATATACCACACAGATGGATGCCTTCAACATATGGGGATTTCTCCTCTACTCTGCTTTGTAACACAGGAGAGGAATTATGTGCCATGCTGAAGCTTCTCCTCCATATCTTGACCTAGAGCAAACAGAATAATACTTGTTTTCCTTCCTTCATATTTCAACACAGAGGTTCCTGACAGCCTGGGATTCTATTCATTGTGCTCAATGCAACTTTATTTTCTCTTGCCTGATAATCCACTAATAGACCCCAAGAGCCAGGCCTACATACAAGAAAAATCAGCTACATCAGTCAATGGCCAAGCAAAAATTAAATGATAAACTCAAGTGGTACAGATGGTACAAATACTGAAATGTAAGGAAGGGATACTTTAAAAATTATGAGCAGGTATAATAAAAAACACAAAACACAGTTCAGTGCCCTCAGGTATGGTTACCTCCCAGGTCTGAAGGACTGGAATCTAGAAAGAGAGAACCCTGTAGAGAGAGTTTCATAGTGAACGCTATACTCTCCTGTTAAAAGATGTTGCTATCCATAATTTTAATCAACTCTAAAAGAGATTTTTAAAGCTTAAAAAAATATTATGTATTTTTAAAATCTTATACAAAATTCATGTTAAATTTCAAAATACTAAATACTTTGCCAAAAAAATCATGACAAACATAAGAATGTTAGATTTAATGATTACTTAAGAAATTTTAGCATACCCAACAACTCAAGGAAACAAGCTGCATAAATACTGAAAAAGAAGAAATGGAAAGTAACTTTCATTTTTTATGATGATATGATATTTACATCTAACATTCAAATAACTCTTCCAAAACATAGATACTACATACAAAATGGAAATATGGCATTTGTATGAATATAGTATACAGGTGTATAAACCTATGCATATGGTATATATGTATTATCCTACATATATATATTAAAAAGTAGAATCAGGATTAAATCTCATTCATGTTGGTAGCCATACCCAAAAAGGTTAGAGCAGAAAGATCTAAATACCTATGCTCCAAAAGTGATGTTTAGTTTCAAAGCAATTCCAAACAAAATATCAATTACTTTGTGTGTGCATTTGTGTGTGTGATGTTCTTTTGGTAACACAAATGAGAAAAGAATGCTAAAACTACAAATGGAGAATACTATGGAGCTCTTTTCTCTAGATTCAAAAACTTACTTTAAAGGCACTGTAACCAAAACAGCATGGCATTTTCAGAAGAGTAAAAAATAGATGTAGGAAACAACAGGGAACTCAAAAATAGACCCAAGTAATATACTGAGAACCTAATGTGAAAATTTTACTTTTTCAATGCTACAGATATCAGATTACCTACATAATAAATTGTATTGTTTCAATGGACTACTCACCTAAAAGAACACCATTGAATTTTCTGGTAAGAACAATGATTATGATACCATCCCAGACAGGGTAAAGATTTTATAACATAAAAATCACAACTAGCGAGGGGTAGCAGAGAAGCAAGGATGAATTGCATGAACACAGGAACATTTTAGGATATTGAGACACTACATGATACTATGTGATCAATGCACCTTTGTCTTACTTTTGTTAAAACCCCTAGAATGTACAATACCAAGAATGAACCCTAACGTGAAATATGGGTTTTGTCAGTGTAGATTCACTAACTGTACCAACTGCACCACTCTGGCAGGAAATGATGTGTGGGGAGGCTGCGCCTGTGTGAGATGAGTGGGTATATGGGAACTCTGTACTTTCACTTCCATTTTGCATGACGTAAAACTACTCTAAAAACTATTTTTTTTTTAAAGAGCACAACTCTAATATAACTAGAAGAAAAACAGGAAAATTTTAACCTTGGAACAAGACAGGTAAAACAGAAACTATAATGAAAACACTGGCACATTTGACAGTATAAAAATTAATAAAAATTCATGCATTATGCAGCACTAAAAGAGACAAGATGGTTTTCACTGTATATATGTTTGGCATGGACCATGGAGACAGAGTGCCCAAGTTTAAATCTTTACTATGAAAACCAAATAATAAGTGTTTTAAAATAAAAATCTGTATGGTAAAATATAGGTTTTAAATATTTAAATGCAAATTTTACACTTGATCTTAGCCAAAAGGCCGAGAAGCGATCAAATGCAATTTTTAAACCAAAGTGGGATTTCAAGAATTGAAGAGAGAAGCAGAAACAGTTTGCTTAGAGATTATTGTAGAGATCAATTACTTGCATAAGAAAATAACAAAACATTATCCATATGGTTAATACACAATAAACTGCACATAATGTTACGAACATATGTTAAATTTAAAACAAGATGCATTACAAATCCAGCAGTTGTCCACAAGATAAGAGACTGTCAAAGATATGGTTCCATAGGAAATATTCCCAAGAATCAAATGAAACATTGTGTGCTATGTACATTTCTCAGGAGCTCTGCTCCTGGGACTGACATGGCACAGTATTTCTCAAAGACACAATGTTGCATGAAATAGAAACATTGCAATGCAGTTACAGATAATGCATTAGAAGAAAAATGCTTATTTCCATATTCATATAATAACAATTAATGAATCAGGTGAAGGCTAGGAATTTTGTGTGCAATATGTATTTTAACCAATGCAACAACCATTCAAGGTGGGAACTGTGGTTTTCATTGTTTCCACATAAGGAAACCAAAGTTAAGGGAGTCTAAGTAATCAAGCACATTATTCAGACCTAAACCATTTTTCTGCATTTTAAGATATCAACCTAGGAATTTAACCATCATGTTATTATTTACGGGAAACATTTGGGAAACAATCTGTATCTAAATCTGACCTATAGTAACCCAAGTTTCACGTTGGAGTGTACAGAAACAACTGATCTGGTTTCATGTGTTTCTGGTCTTTTCTCTCTCCTGTTACATATTGAAGGTGACATACTCTTCCCATCACACCTAACACTTAGTTTATGGATGCTTATATCAAGTGATTATGACACTAATTCTATAAATGGTGGCAATATAAAATTCCTTTACTGTATTTCTAAACCATACCCATGTAAACTTCTCCCACAACTGATATGCCCTCCTCATTGAAACATACGCTACTGTAGTTCCCATTTGCATCCACTATTATTTTAGCATGGTGCATAAATTCACAACAATGGTTCATTTATAACTTTACTTCCTTGCTCCATTACTTTTATTTTTCATCCCACTGATACTTTCTTAGGTTGCTTCACTAAGTATGTTATCTGCGTTTCTTCCTTTTTAAGTATGTTTTTTGTTAATTTGTTTTATATTATTTTTATTGTCTTTCTTACTGACATTTCCTTTGCTATGTCAGCTGCCTAGTTAGTACAAACAAGACATCATTCAATTTCAGTCATGTCTGACTCTTTGCAACCCCATGGACTGCAGCCCACCAGGCTCCTCTATCCATGGGATTTCCCAGGCAAGAATACGGGAGTCAGTTGCCATTTCCTTCGTCTAGTGAGTATACCTGTAGAATTTATAAATTCTGGTTTAGAAAAAAGTATGGTCTAAGGAGTCACAGTGTGCGTCAAGCCACTTAAGTCATGTACAACTCTTTGCGACCCTATGGACTACAGCCCACCAGGCTCCTCTGTCCATGGGATTCTCCAGGTACTGTAAGCCACTCCAGTAAGAATTCCAGCAAGAATACTGGAGTGGCTTAAAGCATGCCCTCCGTCAGGGGATCTTCCTGGCCCAGGGATCGACTTGAGTCTATTATGTCTCCTGTACTGGTGGGTGAGTTCTTTAACACTAGAGCTATCTGGGAAGCCCAGGAGTCAGAGACTTGGGCTCAATTATCTAATTCACAGATATCCTTAACTGCCTTGCTCAAGGTAAGTTATTAAGTATTCTTCTTCTTTCTTTATATATAAAGTGGGATATTCCTCTGTGTTGTGTGTATGTGAAAGTTGCTCAGTCATGTCTGACTCTTTGCAACCCCCTTGGAAATCTCCAGGGCAGAATACTGGAGTGGGTAGCCTTTCCCTTGTCCAGAGGATCTTCCAAACCCAGGGATAGAACCCAGGTCTCCTGCACTGTGGGCAGATTCTTCACCAGCCTAGCCACAAGAGCGTCTTGTTTAAAGTTCATATAATATGGCATATGAGGAAAGACTGTTAAATAAATAAGGCAAATAAAATTTATGTTAATTACAGAAATTATAATATGCTCATTCAACTGTAATATTTATTGAATTCTTGCTATGTGCAAGGCATATGCAAAGTTCTGTGTGTGTGCGTGTTGAGTCACTGAGTTATGTCCAACTCATGTGACCCCATGGACTATAGCCCACCAGGCTCTTCTGGCCATGAGATTTCTCAGGCAATAATACTGGACTGGGTTACCACTTCCTCCTCCAGGGGATCTTCCCAATGTAGGGATTGAACCCACATCTCCTGTATCTCCTGCACTGGCAGGTGGATTCTTTAATGCAAGGTGCTAGGGGAAGAGTAAAAATATGTTTGTTCAAGCATAATAAGCATTAAGAAGCTAAGTGTGTAAATGTTTAAATACAATTTTGCTTAAGGATAAAGAGAATTAGAGGTTATTTAATAGCATATAACAGAAAAATATGACTGGTCTGTTGGGAAATATTTTATTGTTTCAGGCTGAACCATGTTCCCCTAAAATTCATATGTTGAAGTCCCAACTTCCAGTATCGCCGAATGTGACTGTATTTAGAAGCAAGTTAAAATGGCCCATTAAAGTAGATCCTAATCCAATATGACAGGTGCCCTTCTAAGAAGAAATCTGGAGACAGAGACATCGGGGATATACACTCACATAGAAAAAGACACCTGAGACCACTTCAAGAAGGTGGCTATCTGCAAGTTATGAAAGAGCCCCTAGAAGACCACAGACCTAATGACATTAATCTTGGATTTCAAGTTTTGAAGAAGGTGGGAAAAAAAAGTATCTGTTATTTAAGCCTCCCAGTGTGTGATATTTTGTTATGGCAACTTGAGCAAACATTTATAAAATATTGTTAAATGTACATTTTAACTTTTATCTGTTAATTCATGGTCATGCAAGTTGCATACTCTTTGTTGACTTGGAAACCTCATATGGTGCTAGCTATAGACCAAGTACCAAAAAGGAGAAAACCGACTTTTCAGTCCTGCATCTATGGGTGGGAACAGTATTCCCATACACCTAGTAAGAACCTCACTGTGAGTACTACAACATTATGTGTAACATTTGATTAATCAGGATTTAAGTATGAGAGACTTCTTTCTGATGAGTGTAAATATTGACAGGGAGGGATCTATGAGAACAAAGTGATCTTTCAAAGGCAATCCTTTGTTCTTCAAAATCATCTCTAAGGGTCTCTTGCTGTGCTGTGCTGTGTTTAGTTGCTCAGTCTTATCCAACTCTTTGTGACCCTAAAGAGTCTACCAGGCTCCTCTTTCCTTGGGGATTCTCCAGGCAAGAATGTTGGAGTGGGTTGTCACGCCCTCCAGGGGATATTCCCAACCCAGGGATTGAATCCAGGTCTCCCACACTGTGGGCAGATTGTTTACCATCTGAGCCACTAGGGAAGTCCAAGAATACTGGAGTGGGTGACCTATCCCTTCTCCAGGGGAACTTCCCCACCGAGGAATCAAACCAGGGTCTCCTGCATTGCAGGTGGATTCTTTACCAGCAGAGCTACCAGGGAAGCCCAACGGTCTCCTAGGGAACGTATGTATGTAACTTAATCCCAGGCTTCTGGCAGCGGTCCCTTTAATTCCTGCACATTAATAATAATAGTAAGAAGACATCCCAAGGCAAAATCCTGATTGACTTTAATACCAACAGCATTCAAATCTAGAGTCACATTTAGAAATGTTACATGTTTGCCTGTCATTTTTTTCCAGTACTTCTTGATATAAGCCTTTTTGATTTACACATTTTAATAGCTCACCAGATACAATTGTCACTGAAGTCTGCATAAAAATAAATTGCAGTAATTAGATATTAGGCAAGCCCAATTAGAAATTAGGCAAGATCTAAAAATTATGACTTATTTTCACTTAAGTATGATGATGTCTGAAGTCAAAATATCTAGGTTGAAATATCAAAATATCTAGGTAGAAATTCTTAAAATATAGGAAGTAGTGTCTCAAATAAATGGTTCTGATGCAAAATAATGAGCACTTTTACAAAAGAAATGTTTTTTAAAATATCTAAATTGTTATATGTCTTCTTTGATCCAAGACTTTTAAAGGCTAAATTCAAGGACACATACTACCTTCTCCATCAAAATAACTATTTAAAAAGGAAGGCAGGAAGAAATCCATAAAGTGCTGCACTCTTGACCTCAATAGCTATTTTAGATTCAATCGTTTCACCTTAAGAGCTTTGAAACTTAAATGTAGATGATAATGGTTGGACATATCAGAATATAGAAGACTCTGTTTCTTCATTTTTGTATCTCTTTTTTTTTTTCTTATTTTTTTCTCTACTTACCAGATTACTTCTGGGACAACATTTATTTCACCTTGAGGCAAAGTTTTGTTGTTGTTTTTTTTCCCCTTTGGTAATGTTTGGGAGTTTGGGGAGTCAACTAGGCTCACTATTTATCAATGAGGATAAATCAATTTATGTATTTAATTTATTAAATTTGTTATATGGTTATTAAATTTATTGTACAGTTATTAAATTTATTGTACAGTTATTACATTTATTTATTAAATTTGTTATATTTGTTATATGATTATAAGTGAGAAACTACTCCACCTACCTAAACCTACAGGCTATTGACAAGGAGACTCTTTATGGTGTTTTCCTATCCAAACCTAATCCTTTGTTTCATGGATTTAAAATTGGAGGGAGGTAGTCCATAAATCTGCAAGAGGAAGAGAGTAGTTGGTATCTAATTCCAAAACGGGTTGCATATGCTTTGTATCTGAAGAAATGCTTCCCACTGAGTCAGACAAGAACTCATCCCACTATCGTTCCTCCTTACCTCTCCTACGAACTCTAATTTTTCAAACTAAGTCCTTTAATCTAATACTCCAGTCTAGCTACCCTTACATCCTGATCTCTGCTAAAATTTAAAAAAAGAAAAAAAACAACAAGAAAGCATCCCTCTACTTCCCGAGAAACTGAACAGTTATCAACTGAAGTTTTCAATTTACCTGCTCCATTTGTCTTTAAAGTCTACAAGCTCCTTGCTCTCTGCAGAAAACTCATCTTAAAGTTGCCTTTGCTTTGCTGTATTTAAATCAAGACTTAATCTAACAAATTCTGTTTTCATGCTTAAGACTTTCACCATAGAAAAGCAGCCAAGGGTAGAAGTGGGAGAGTGATGGTCAGAGTGATCAAGAAATAAGAAAAGCAAATTGTCAGCTTAGTAATAACCTGCACTAATAGAAATATATTTTCATTAATGATTCTAAAAACAATTAAATAATGTCACAAATTCAGGATAAGTGGCTTAGACTGGCTAAAGGCATTCACAAGTCAACCATAAATTATTTTAATTAGTGAAGCAGATACTCAGGTATACTTAAGGAAGAGACGCTTTATTTGAAATTAAAAATTAGGTATAAAAGTAAACATTTTAGGTGAAAAATCAAACAAGCTATAACTTTAAAATATGAAAGTGACAAGCAATGTAGCATGGGGTAAAAAACTGGAAAATATCCAAAATTTGAAATCAAGAAAACAGACTTTTGCTCATCTCTGGCACTGACTAGGTACAGAAACAACTGAAGGAATGAACACAGAATCAATTTATCCTTTGTAAAATAAGAAAGCTCGGTTAAGAAAGGGGTAGGAAAATAAAGGGAGAGTCAAAAAAAAAAAAAAAGAAATTTACTAAGTTATTTCCAAGGATATTAAGAAAGTACAAGTAAAATAACAACAAAAAATGAATGTTAAAAATTTTGGGACGTTTTCAGCTTTACAGACCAAAGACCATTACTTATACTCACTAACCATGGTATACACACTCAGAACAAAGCAAATGTCAAAACTTTTGTATTATATTCTCATCAATCACTCCTCATTATATAGAAGAAGAAATAGAAACAGTAAACATGTGAACAGATTATATTTGTATAGTGTGGTGTCACAAATATGCACTCATGTTTTCAACTACCTTAAAACACATATGCTTTTAAGATCATATCACTAAGAATTTCGTGGATCTACAGTTCAGTGCAAACAATTTCTTTTCCTCCCAAAATGCATATTATTCAATTTGGGAAGCGGGGAAGAAGGTAAGCACTTTTTTTTTTCTCCTTCTTGATAATAACCTTCTTTCTTGGTTCCCAGGAACCTGGCAGTCAAATACACTCTAAACTATTCAAGGACAACACTTAACACAAGACATCAGAGTGACAGTGATGGGAGGAAGCAATTGCCAACTACAGCATCCATTCTGAATAGCTGCGAATGCCACATAAACTTAGGGATGATTTTAATATCATGCTGGAGATCCCCTTGAGTTCTTATATAACTGGTATACTATGATATTGTACGTAAGTAATTAAACCATAATGTGTTCAGGGAAGAGTTATTATACAGTAAACGCATGATGCTGAAGAAATGCAGGGACCCATTTTCAGTCTCCAAGTAGAAAGAGACTCTTGGTCACCAAGTGTCTTGGATAGCCTCCATCTCATAGCCACAGGTCACAGAAGGCAAAAATATTGGCATAAAAATATCATTGTTATAGAAAGAAGGCAGTCTGGAGTTTATTTAACAATATATATATATATATTTCTCATATGTATAAATTTAAATATATAAATATAAATTTATATTTCTCATTTCTGTGCTGATCACAACAAATGCTATGTAAAGCTCCACTCTAAAGAACCTCTTCAATTACAATTTAATTTAGACAAATGCCCATAGGAGTTTCATGTCTTGGGGTCAGCGATATGCTATCTAGTGGGGTTAAAACCATGGAGCTAACACTGCCTATAGAATCCTGCCTCATCAAGGAACTATTTGTCTCAGTGCACTACCTATTGCATCTAGAATCTCCTACAATTGTATCACTTCAACAACAGTCTAGCACTTTCATTATGATCATGAAAATATAGAAGCTATACCACTAGTTAAATACTACTTTCTCCCCTTGTATTTGTGCATATTACTGTCATGCCTTTCTGAAAGGGATTATTAGTTTACCACAGCTCCTAACAAGGAAGAAAGCATACCTAGAAGTGAATACCATATAGTTCTTTATTTAATACATAAAATTTAGTAGCATGTGAAATTTAGCTGCAGTCCATGGGTCGTGCTGCAGTCCACGGGGTCGCAAAGAGTCAGACAGAACTGAGTGACTGAACTGAACTTAACTGAAATTTAGCTGATAGTTTTTAGTAAAGTTAATCATTAAAATTGACATTTATTTTCTGTACTCAGATATTTTACATTAATTTTACATAAATTATTTTTAAATTATCACAGCAGCCCCATCAGAAAGTTTTTTTCTATTTTCCTTATCTTGTAGTATGAAAACTGAGATTTGATACTTTAAATAACTTGTTAAGGTAACCCTGGTGGGAAGTGCTAGGGCTGAATTTGGACTCCATAACCCATTAATTTATCACTAATTTAGAAAGAAAAGTGTATTATCTTTTTAATTTGAGGTATCTTATTAGTAGGCTATTAAATATTAATTAGCAATTCAGTGATCATTTTTTCTGTCTGATGATACTCATAACCAACATTTATTGAATATCATCAGCATTACCCTAAGCAATTTCAATATAAGACATTTTGTTCTCACAAGAAACACATAAGACAGATACTATTATTTTCCCTATTATACAAATGAGTAAACTAGACCATTGAGAATAAAAGAAACTTGCTCAAGTATCATGTCTTAAGTAGTTGAAACAAGATTCAAACCCAGGCAGTCTGTCTCCTATATGCCTCTCCTTATCTTTGTGAAGTCACTCAGTCATGACGACTCTTTGTGACCCCATGGGCGTCATAGTCACCCCATGGACGTCATAGCCTATAAGACTTAGATGTCCATGGAATTTTCCAGGCAAGAATACTGGAGTGGATTGCCATTTCCTTCTCCAGGGGAATCTTCCCAACCCAGGAATCGAACCCGGGTCTCCTGCATTGCAGACAGACGCTTTGCCATCTGAGCCACCAGGGAAGCCCTTATCTTTAGATGCCTCTAAATGGAAACAACATAGGATTTACAAAGAGGAGAGTTATTTTAAAGCACGTCTACATTTGTTGTTGATTCAGTATATTTCTGAGGACAAAGCCATTTTACCCCCCAGTTATATCACAGGTTAAGAAATCTGAAGAGATATTTTACTTAAAAAAGCAATCAGTTTCTACCTAAACTGCTATACCCTTTTTATTATTATTATTATTATTTGCTGTACCCTTTTTAATGCACTGATGAGCTTAACATAAAAATAATGACAACAGCAAAAGCAAACCAAAATGCTCACCAATGAAATACTCTATGGTAACTCTCTAAGAGCTATAAAATTACATGAAAATAAACAAAGTGAGATAAATCTAACAGCATTTGGCAAGTATCAAATCTAGTTTGCTTAGGGGAAAATGCTAATAATAAAAAGAAATGCAGAGATTAAGCCGAGGTCCCACTAGAAATCAGTGATTCCCATTTGAGTCTTCTGAATTTAGCAGGAACCCGGTGATAATCTCAGCCTGGTAGTACCCCTTAGCTTCAGCAGAAGAAAACACAAGGCTGCTCTGAATAACAGCATTCCTAATTATGCTGCTGACATTCCTCATAATAAGTTCAGTCTATGAACAACTGTGAGTATACAGTCAAAACTGCAAACATTCAAGGACATAAGTGAACATTTATGATAACAAATAGGAAAACACCACCAAAAAGTTTAGTCAGAAGTACTTTAAACTAACTACTAATTGTAGAAAATAGTGTAACTCTAATCAAAAGGTTTAAAGATTTAGAGTATAGAAAAATTTGCAGGAACTAGAAAGTATTTATAAAATGATTACACATAAAATAATCAATAGAACTTTTAGAAATGAAAAATACTGTAAAAATCTAAATGAATGGGTAAATAGTAGAGTAGATCTAAGAGAATATAGAAATAGTGAAATGGAAGATTAGGCAAAGACAGAACAGAAGACAAGTCAATGCAAAATATGAAAGAGAAAGAATATGTATGGAAAAGAGAATAAAATAATGCATGTCTAACTGACAGCCCAAAGGGACTGAATAAAGAACAGTTTGTATTTGAACAGATTTCAGAAATTTACACAACTAACAGAAGACCTGAAAACACTGATATCAAAGCAGTATGTACACGAACCTGTAGGAGTAAAAGCAGAGCGCTACTAGACACGTCCTCGCGCAGCTGCAGAACACCAAAGATAAAGAGTATATTTTACAACAGCAAATGTGAAGGAAGGGGTAAGAAAGGTTGATTACAAAAGAAATACAATTCTGTTCTGTACTTCTGTGTCTCTTTTTCTGTTTTGCATATAGGGTTGTCGTTACCATCTTTCTAAATTCCATATATATGTGTTAGTATGCTGTAATGTTCTTTATCTTTCTGGCTTACTTCACTCTGTATAATGGGCTCCAGTTTCATCCATCTCATTAGGACTGATTCAAATGAATTCTTTTTAATGGCTGAGTAATATTCCATGGTGTATATGTACCACAGCTTCCTTATCCATTCATCTGCTGATGGGCATCTAGGTTGCTTCCATGTCCTGGCTATTATAAACAGTGCTGCAATGAACATTGGGGTGCACGTGTCTCTTTCAGATCTGGTTTCCTCAGTGTGTATGCCCAGAAGTGGGATTGCTGGGTCATATGGCAGTTCTATTTCCAGTTTTTTAAGAAATCTCCACACTGTTCTCCATAGTGGCTGTACTAGTTTGCATTCCCACCAACAGTGTAAGAGGGTTCCCTTTTCTCCACACCCTCTCCAGCATTTATTGCTTGTAGACTTTTGGATAGCAGCCCAGGTGGGATGCATGAGACAAGTGCTCGGGCCTGGTGCACTGGGAAGACCCAGAGGAATCGGGTGGAGAGGGAGGTGGGAGGGGGGATCGGGATGGGGAATACGTGTAAATCTATGGCTGATTCATATCAATGTATGACAAAACCCACTGAAAAAATAAATAAATAAAGGAAAAAAAAAAGAAATACAATTAATTTTACACTAGATTTTTCAATTTATGTTATAAAAGAAGCTGGAAAACAAACAATATCTTCTTAGTGCTTAGAGAAAGCAACTGCAGATCTAGAATTGTGAATCCTGTAAGATGCTGTTTTAAAATTAAGGGCATAATAAAGACATCTAAAAATTTTAAAAACTGTAACTATTTGCTAGAGGATGAATTTAATATAAACAGCTTTAAAATGTATTCCAAGAAGAAAAAAAAAAAACACACCCTGCTATTCTTTATCTAATAATGAATTGAAGAGAATCCAACATCTGGGAGAAGTCATTTGTGACATATACAACTGACAATTTGTTTTAAAATATATACAGGGACTTCTCTGGCTATCCTGTGGTTAAGATTCTAAGCTTCCATTGGAGGAGGCATGGGTTGGATCCCCAGTCGGGGAACTAAGACCCCACATCTTGCACAGTGCAATTAAAAATCAAATAATATATAAACAAATACTAAAGTTCAGTTAAAAAAATCAAATAACCCAAGAAATAAGAGAAACAACCAAAGTGTAAAAAAATGCTGAATGTTCAAAATAGGTATGTGAAGGTAGATATAAATAAATATTCTAAATAGACATTTAAAAGATATAAATATTTGATAAATATATAAAAATATTCAATCTTACTTTTAATCAGAAAATTAAAATTGAGAACAATGACATATAAAGTAGCACACAAGAATTAGTAAAAACGTAGAAGAAAAATGATGCTCAGTGTTGAAAAATACCACAGATTTATCAGAGAAAGAACCCTGATGACTGTCTCTCCAAAAGATATTTAAAATCCAAGCACCACTCACCCCTCTACTGCTGTTACTATGCACAGAATCACCATGTCTAACCAGGATGATGGTAATACCTCCTAATCATTTTCACTTCTTGCAACTTTGCTCCCCTCCTCTGCTCTATCCTATGAGATAGCCAAAATGTAAGGATTATACATCTCTTATGTCCACACCCTACGTCTTCCCATTTCACTCAGAATAAAATCCAAAACTTTTACAGTTAACTCTAAGACTTTAAATGATCTATTCACTATTACCTCTATTTCATCTCCACTTGTCTCAGTGTGTTCCTATCTCTTTGCTGTCTGGCCCACATCAGGCATGCTCCTGCCATTGAGATTTTTACTAGATAATCGGTCCTCCTGAAATTCTCTTCCTTCAGATATTTACATTGATGACTCCCTACCTCTTCCAAGATTTTGCTAATATATAACCTGCATGAGGCCTATGCTGTCCAACCTATTAAGAAATTCCTCACCTCTCTTTCTCTTGTGGCACTTCCAGTACGACTTACCCTGTTCTATTCTTTGTGTCTTGTTTATAAGTTCCAAAAATAAAAAAGCTTTTGCTTAAATCCAGCAGGAATGATAGGGATCTCCTCCCCCATTCCCTCATCAAGATTATTCAACTATGGTCCATTTTAAGTGTAAAAATATTAGAGACTCTCCAGTCTTTTAATATATATATTGATTGTTAACAACAAATGACTTTATTTTGTTGGGCTCCAAACCACTACAGATGGTGACTGCAGCCATGAAATTAAAAGATGCTTGCTCCTTGGAAGAAAAACTATGACAAACCCAGACAAGATATTAAAAAGAAGAGACATTACTTTGCCAACAAAGGTCAGTCCAGTAAAATCTATGATTTTCCAGGGGTCATGTATGGATGTGAGAGTTGGACCATAATGAAAGCTGAGTGCTGAGGAACTGATGCTTTTGAACTGTGGTGTTGGAGAAGACTCGTTAAGAGTCTCTTGGACTGCAAGGAGATCCAACCAGTCAATCCTAAAAGAAATCAGTCCTGAATATTCATTTGAAGGACTGATGCTGAAGCTGAAGCTTCAATACGTTGGCCAGCAGATGCGAAGAACTGACTCATTAGAAAAGACCCTGATGCTGGGAAAGATTGAGGGTAAGAAAAAAAGGGGATGACGGAGGATGAGATGGTTGGATGGCATCACCGACTCAATGGGCATGAGTTTGAGCAAGTACCAGGAGCTGGTGATGAACAGGGAAACCTGGCATGTTCCTGTCCATGGGGTCACAAAGAGTTGGACATGACTGAGTGACTGAACTGAACTGAACTGAACATCATAACAGCTTTTCTTTTTTTTTTTTCCAATTCAAACCCTTAAATAAAGCACATTTAACAGTGTTGGCAGCCTAAAATCCACCTTCATTTTCACATTTATATATTGATGCTTTATCTTCATTGTATCTTGCCCTTTTTACACAGGACAGTTTCCAGTGTTTGAATTTAATCTTATTTACGCAGTGCCTTTCTTTCCATTTATTTAGTATACTTGAGTGTTTCCATGTCAATGACAAAATGAACATAAAATTAATATAATATATAGAGCTTATACAAAACTTGAGTGCTAGTCAAGTATTTAGATAAACTTATGAAATCATTAGAACAAAATACCGTTCAAACCCTTCTATATTCAAAGCATATGTTATAAATATATTGGTCTCTAAATTCTTCTTATCTAAAGCTGTCCAACCTAAAAAGAAGAGGATCTCTAATCTTATTTATTATCTACATCAAAACCGACATCCAGGTTAATAGCTGGCTTAAGCAGGGAAGTCACATGTAAGAGACAAGCAGCCCACAGATATTTAGATGAAAGACAAGAAGTTAAAGCAGGGATAATATAATGAATTTAAGAGAAGAAGTAAGCTTCAGGACAGTGAATAGATTAAGTTGACTGGTGTAGAATTGTTTTATTTTTTACTTTTTAGATTTCACAATCACCCATCCCTATTCTTTAAACACTTTTGCATTTGTTAAATACCCTAGGATTTTTAGCAAGGCATTGCTAGTTCTGACACCCCTAATGTTATATTTAAATCATATGTTCCAAACCTGTCATTTTCAAAATAAGAAACGCTTCTATGATTAGGTATTGAAATGTCAATTTACAATTTAGCATTTTTAGATACAGGTTTTTTAAAAAACTAAAGTACGTAAAAAGTATTCAAAAAATCTATGTTAACTACTGTTTCTTGTCTCTTATTTTGTGAATTTGACAGTATTAAAAAAAATTCAACCAGAGGTTTATATCAAACAATGAAAAGAACTGAAAAAGCTCAGATAGATACACATACACACACTGAAAATAACAAAACAGCAGCAATATCTCTTTTGTGACATGGTTCCTATAACTGATATAAGCAATATAGTAAGAATAAAGATTAGTTCTAACAGGATGCCTTAAATATAATTTATTTTTAAAGGTAGTGCTCAAAGAGAAAATTTTATTTTTTGGTTGGAATACTAACTGACATAGAACTAAAGAAATCCTTTTTTCTATTTATTTTTCTCTTCCTCACTTCTCCCAAAAAGTATCTTGGCAAACAAACAAAGATTATAATATCTTTAAGAGAATATACAATTCATCATTAGGTTTATTCTTAAGATTACATCAGAGAGTGATTATTTTGAACAAGTAACTACACAAGGTATTTCTACTAATTACAAATCCAAGGAATTCCAGTAAATTTTAATATTGTGGCTACATCTTAGCTACCTGATGGTGACTAATATTACTATTCAATTTTGGAGACACCTCCACCTCTTTGTTTATATTTTAAACACAATCTCTGTATATATTTTAAAGACAACTTCTATAATGTTTGGAATTTGGCTGAATATGCTTGGATAGTACCAGGAGGCTTTTATTTTTTGGTGGATTATATCAGTTGTAGAAAAAAAGAAACACAATACAAACTGCCCTCAACTTGGAGTTAAAATGAGAATTAAAAAATGGCCTTTTGGACACTGACCTTTCCACATCTTAAAAAGATTGATGACATAATGTTTAATGGTACTACTGCAGTACTTAATATCACATAATTCACTTTCATAGCAAAGCAAATGACTTTTAAACTATATTGAAAAAAGATGGCCACCAGATAAAGATCTTTACTGCTACCCTTGAAAAGAGAAAAATACTTCTCTAGGGGAAAATACTTGGACATGGATCATATTTGGCACCTGGTTTCCTATTTTCCATTGCATTTCAATCAATAATAACTTGAAAGGAAGTCTAGACATAACTCTAGTTGCCCAAATGTATCACGACTCTTTTTAAGTAATGTAAGACTATTAAGAATAACTAAGGTGATGACTTTCCTAAGATATTTTAAGTATTTCACATTACTCTATCATTTTATATTCTTAATAATAAATACAATATAATACTGATTCAAAAATGTGTTAATCTCAGAATTTTATATGTATACACTTAATTTTATTGCAATAGTGTAAAGTAAAAGTATATATTCATGCATGCTCTTGCCTGACTAGATGACGTGCCAGTCATATTAAAATATATTATATTTAAAATGAGAAAAGATAGTCACCTACATATTTGTAAATAATAATCATACAAGGCCATGCATTTAAAAACATTTAACCAAGTTAGAATTTCATTCAATTTGAAATAAAATATTTAAAAAGCTTTGATATGATACATTTATATATAATATAGTGATAGTGCTTTCCAAGCTGCTCAAGTAGTAAAGAATCCACCTGAAAATGTGGGAGATCAGGAAGGAGACAGAGTTTGAAACTTTGGGTCAGGAAATTCCCCTGGAAGAGGAAATTGTGACCCACTCCAGTATTCTTGCCTGGAATATCCCATAGGCAAAAGAGACTGGTGGGCTATAATCCATGGGGTCGCAAAGAATCAGACATGACTAACCAGTTGAGCATGCGCGCGCACTTGCACACACACACAGACACACACAGAGTGATAGAGCTGAAGACAATTAAATGAATATCTTAGAATCATACTATCCTCCAAATACACAGAATTAATTTCAATTTGTTTAACTGGGATATCAAAGTACAAATTGATATCATAAAAAAATCACATCTGATAAAATCATACCCATGGGTAAAGTCCAGATAGTTATTTGTTATTATCAAGAAACAACATGGAAACATTAATTTGTTGGCAAAACAAAAATAAGTTCTTTTTGCCTATTGCAAATACCATTACAGATAGAAGGAAGAAAATTTGAAGTCACAGATTTTTTATATTTAAACAATGTGGAATTAACTAAATAAATATTTTAAAAGAAATTAAAACATGTAAATGAAAACAAAGTATTTGCTCTTCTTAATCTTTGAAATGATTCACCTCGATATTCAGAGACAGTTAAGAGTTGGCTTTTAAATAGATAACTAATTTGTTCCATTTCTTAAATTTTTAAATAACAATACTTAGGAAGAAAATAATACAAACTTCTCTTTCTCACTTGTTTATAGAATTCTGGTATGTTCAAGTTGGTTTTAGAAAAGGCAGAGGAACCAGAGATCAAATTGCCAATATCCGCTGGATCATCAAAAAGCAAGAGAGTTCCAGAAAAACATCTACTTCTGCTTTATTGACTATGCCAAAGCCTTTGACTGTGTGGACCACAATAAACCGTGGAAAATTCTGAAAGAGATGGGAATACCAGACCACCTGACCTGCTTCTTGAGAAACCTGTATACAGGTCAGGAAGCAACAGTTAGAACTCGACATGGAAAAACAGACTGGTTCCAAATAGGAAAAGGAGTACGTCAAGGCTGTATATTGTCACTCTGCTTATTTAACTTATATGCAGAGTACATCATGAGAAATGCTGGTCTGGAGGAAGTACAAGCTGGAATCAAGATTGCCGGGAGAAATATCAATAACCTCAGATATGCAGATGACACCACCCTTATGGCAGAAAGTGAAGATGAACTAAAGAGCCTCTTGATGAAAGTGAAAGAGGAGAGTGAAAAAGTTGGCTTAAAGCTCAACATTCAGAAAACTAAGATCATGGTATGTGGTCCCATCACTTCGTGGCAAATAGATGGGGAAACAGTGGCTGACTTTATTTTGGGGGGCTCCAAAATCACTGAAGATGGTGATTGCGGCCATGAAATTAAAAGATGCTTACTCCTTGGAAGGAAAGTTATGACCAACCTAGACAACATACTAAAAAGCAGAGACATTACTTTGTCAACAAAATGTCCCTCTAGTCAAGGCTATGGTTTTTCCAGGGGTCATATATGGATGTGAGAGTTGGACTACAAAGAAAGCTGAGTGCCGAAGAATTTATGCTTTTGAACTCTGGTGCTGGAGAAGACTGTTGAGAGTTCCTTGGACTGCAAGGAGATCCAACCAGTCCATCCTAAAGGAGATCAGTCCTAGGTGTTCACTAGAAGGACTGATGCTGAAGCTGAAACTCCAATACTTTGGCCACCTCATGCGAAGAGCTGACTCATTGGAAAAGACCCTGATGCTAGGAGGGATTGGGGGCAGGAGGAGAAGGAGATGAAAGAGGATGAGATGGCTGGATGGCATCACCGACTCGATGGACATGAGTTTGAGTAAACTCCGGGAGTTGGTGATGGACCGGGAGACCCGGCGTGCTGTGATTCATGGGGTCTCAAAGAGTAGGACACGACTGAGCAACTGAACTAAACTGAAATGAGCATTTTGAGATATTCTGATTGTCAAACCCGTTCTTGTATAATTGCTAAGAGTGATCTGTAAGATAGACTCATGTAAAACTGCTATTTGTGAAGATTAAAATACTAATTCTAACACAATTCCAATTCCAGAAAAAAGCATTTAAAACTCACTGTGCAGTTATTATCAATTGTGCTCTCACAGCATTTTCTTTGGAAAGTTTGGTAAAATGAACAAAAATTATCATGAACCTTTAAAATTTTACAGTCACAACATATCCTAAGTATTCATATATTTTGTTATTGTTTTTCAGTTGCTCAGTCATGTCTGACTCTCTGTGACCCATGGACTGCAGCACACCAGGATTCCCTGTCCTTCACTATCTCCTGGAATTTGCTCACATTCATGCCCATTGAGTCGGTTATGCCATCCATCCATTTCATCCTCTGTCATCCCCTTCTCCTCCTGCCCTCAATCTTTCCTAGCATCTTTTCCAATGAGTCAGCTCTTCACATCAGGTGGCCAAAGTATTGGAGCTTCAGCTTCAGCATCAGTCCTTCCAATGAATATTCAGGGTTCAATATTCAAACTCATGTCCATTGAGTTGATGATGCCGTCCAACATTGAAGCAAGATAGTTTATTAAATCAATTAAACATTTCAGCAATAAAGTGAAACAGGAGAAGGAGAAGAATGAGGAGGAGGAGGAAAAGAAAAAGAAACCTGTATATAAATTTCTGTTTCCAAGGCACTTTGGAATATTTACCTCATTTTATCTTTACAACAATCTTGGAAAACAGGTAAAAATTTACAACAATCTCATTTATTTTACAACATTGTGCTGAAAATTTTAATGTGAATTTCAATCATTTTGAAGATTTTCATCTGTTTGTAATTGAAAATAATTATATTTAAATAGCATGAGAAATAACATAAAATTACATCATGTTGATTTCAGATACATATTGTTTGCTAATTTCAATTCATTATGTCTACCTGTTTGAGAATGCATAAATAACTAGACTAAGGTAGTAGTCATACTAAAAGATTTTTGTTCCTGTTGTTTAATCAAAAAAACTTACAAAAATGGTATGCTAGTCATTTGCCAATGTCATTAGAAAAGAATAATGTTTTATAAGCTTGATGACTATTGAGAACCTACTATATAGCACAGGGAACTCTACTTGGTCCTCTGTGGTGACCTAAATGAGAAGGAAATCAGAAAGAGGGGATATATGTATATGCATGCTAAATCACTTTGCTGTACAACAGAAACTGACATCAGTGTAAAGCAACTGTAT
This sequence comes from Cervus elaphus, assembly GCF_910594005.1. Taxonomy (NCBI): domain Eukaryota; kingdom Metazoa; phylum Chordata; class Mammalia; order Artiodactyla; family Cervidae; genus Cervus; species Cervus elaphus. Next base: position 32,835,792 of record NC_057831.1, read on the forward strand.
TACAAAAAAAATAATGCTTAATAAAATATTTGGATGAGTGGACACACAATAATATAGGATAAGAAGGCTTAAAAATGAGACTTAATCCCTTTGGTGCTCTATTATCATGCCTGAACAGCCTAACTGTAGGATGAGAAATACATGTAGAATATTCACCACCTTGAACATAGTCCTGGATGGATATAGCCTTGCCAGTGTTATTTATATGAAACTAGCTCATATTCACTGCTTCTTTACAAAGGACTGAAAACTAAGGGCTAAGCACTAGTGAAAAGGGCCTTTAGCATGAAAATATCTCTGTCTTAAACATTGCCTCTTTTATCTGCTTTTCCTTTTGCTTTCACAACTCAAGACTTAAAATTGTATTCTTCATAGAATCAAAAACCATGCTTTGTTATAACTCTAAACATCATTTGAAAAGGAGTCAAGATTTTTTAGAAAGGGCTTCCCTGGTAGCTCAGACAGTAAAGCGTCTGCCTGCAATGCGGGAGATCTGGGTTCAATCCCTGGGCCAGGAAGATCCCCTGGAGAAGGAAATGGCAACCCACTCCAGTACTCTTGCCTGGAAAATCCCATGGATGGAGGAGCCTGGTAGGCTACAGTCCATGGGGTCTCAAAGAGTCAGACACGACTGAGTGACTTCATTCATTTCATTTCAAACTGAAATTAAAAGATGCTTACTCCTTGGAAGGAAAGTTATGACCAACCTAGACAGCATATTAAAAAGCAGAGACATTACTTTGTCAACAAAGGTACATCTAGTCGAGGCTATGGTTTTTCCCACAGTCATGTATGGATGTGAGAGTTGGACTATAAAGAAAAGCTGAGCGCCAAATAATTGATGCTTTTGAACTGTGTTGTTGGAGAAGACTCTTGAGAGTCCCTTGGGCTGCAAGAAGATCCAACCAGTCCATTCTAAAGGAGATCAGTCCTGGGTGTTCATTGGACGGACTGATGTTGAAGCTGAAACTCCAATACTTTGGCCACCTGATGAGAAGAGTGACTCATTGGAAAAGACCCTGATGCTAGGAAAGATTGAGGGCAGGAGGAGACAACAGAGGATGAGATGGTTGGATGGCATCACTGACTCAATGGACATGAGTTTGGGTAAACTCCAGGAGATGGTGATAGACAGGGAAGCATGGCATGCTGCAGTTCATGGGGTCACAAAGAGTCGAACACAGCTGAGCGACTGAACTGAACTGAACTGAAACTGTCATATGTGATCAAATTATACATAGTCCATTTGAAAACTGTATTTAGGAAAATTAATTACTAAAATACATCTTTTTGTACAACAATTAACTTCCTAAAAACAAAACAAACAAAAACTAATACTTGTAACTACTGAAAAAAATAATCTGACCCTATGGCCAATGATTTACCATTATGTTCTCTAATGATAATCACTTTCTAAATTGCTGTGTTTTAGATTTTACACATATGAAAACGAATTTATGCATGATATTCACTGATTTGTATGTACAGATTCTGCTATGTATCACCCTCAGATTTACATGATCTTTTTCAGAAAAAAATGGAATTTTGTTCATTTTTTCCATTAATTTTAATGTGTTCAATAATATATGCTGGAGTTAAAAGTACAGTATATAACCAAAGATTAAAACATCTTAAAATAGACCTTATGAACATGTTCCCTTAACAAAGGTGAAAATAGCTAAAGAGAAGCAAAAATAATAATAAAGCACAGGTTTACAAAGATTGATGGCTGACTAGCCAGTATGTATTTTTATCTACATAGTAACAGCCTGATTTTACTAAAGATGACAATGTCTCCACCAAAAAGACTGTATCTTCGAGCCTCTCTTCACCCTAGTAGTGGCCAATATAATATAAGTAGATGTTCTTATGGTGCTTCAAAGAGCTTATTAAGAGAGGAAACATATCTGACAGATGCCCTTTTGGCCTTCTCTCAGTGCTTACTTCCTGTTAAAAAAAGGATGTGATAGCTGAAAATCCAGGCCATCTTCAATCCTGAGAATGGAAGAAATGCACTAAGGATGACTTAGCATATGAATATCATGTTTCCTGATGCTTTTATCAGTTTAGAATTGCTTATTGCTAGATCTTTTTTTAATCTAAGAGAATAAACTCTCTTGTATTTAAGCTCTCACAATTGAATTTTTGTTGGTAACACATGATTGCTTCCTAATTGATACAGAGTATAATGAGGAAATATAGAATTTATCCATTTACATTCATAATGTTATTTAAATATAAAGATAATATGAAAATGAAAGATGAGGAAGGCAACATATTTCAGCCAAAAACATGGCATGGTTTATATAATAGAAGAATCCAAATGTAACCTAATCTTCAACATTGACATCATTCCAAAAAGGACACTAATTAAGACACACACACATGCACACTTACTCACATATTTATTATTTTAACTTATAATAAGTAGAATGTTCTTCTGTAGTCCAATAGAAATCTACTATAGTTTTTTACCAAGCATCACTAACAATTTCATATTAAGATATGCAAATAGTTTAAGTTTTAAATAGTACACTTTACACATACAATAAAACTTACACATACACATACAATACACTTTACACATACAATAAAATAAACATGTTCACTGAGTGAACAGAAATGAGTTTAGGAGGAATCAATAGGAAAGAAGGGTAAGAGTCCTTGTACATGTATCACAATTATAAACTGGATAGCTGACCAATTCACTGAGGATTATGATATCCTACAATATGGTCAGAATAGATTTTCTTTATTAGAATAGATAATATTTACCTATATCTTTAAGATATACTTATCTTTAAATTTCTATGATATTGTGATGATGCCTTCACAAAAAACCTTTAATAAGCACCAGATGGAAGATGGCCTCTTAAAATTTTGTGACTATAATTAAGTCTTAAATCCTCAATGTTGCAATTTTCATATTTGTCAACTAAAATGATATAGCTTAAACATTCCATAATTCTATAAAATTATGATCGTCAGATCTGTCAGATGTCGTGTTTACTTACATAAATAATCTATTAGATGTACCAGGCACACATAGCATTTAGTACATTAGAATTGAAAAAAAAATTCTTGCTTTTTAAACTTGCCAGGTTGTTGCAATCATCTGACATTGTCATTAAAAACACAGGGTCCTAGGCCCCCTGCACCTACTCAATCAGAATGTCCATGATATCTCAGCTTTCCCCAGTGGTGCAAAATAATAATTAAGTTAAAGAGAGTTAGATAAATACTAGATTGAATCATATAAATTTCTTTGAAAGATAAGGGACATAAAGGTTCAACAAGCTGTGGAAACATGCTATCAAAAAATTCACAGATACTGTGAATAAAAGACATTGGAAGACAAAGAAAATTTAATAAAATGCAATCATAGATTTTTTAAAAAGATAGAACAGTAATGAATGTAGAAGTGAAGAGCAAGTTTTGTTTTTGTTTTATTAAGGTGATGAAAAACTTATCATTGAGAAGAGAACATGAGCCGAATGGTCCAATTCAACACTAGGATGAGGGTGTGGATTAGAGGGGAAGGCATTTCAGATGGAATAAAAATGTGGACTATTCTAGAAATTCTAGGATATTAGAAGCATACTTTACTTCTGCCCCATAGATTCCAGCAGCATCCTGGGGTCATGAGAACAACAACAAAATTGTCTCTAAGTATTTTCAAAGAAAATATAAAATAGGCTCCTTGTAATAGTCTCCTAGGGATGCCACAATAAAACATCACAGACTGGGTGGTTCAAACAACGGAAATGTATTTTCTCACAGTTCCAGAGGCTAGAAGTCCAATTAAGGTCAAGGTTTGGTTCCTCGTGAGACCTCTCCCCTTGCCTTGCAGATGGCCTCCTTCTTGCTTCGTCCTCACACGGCCTTTTCTTTGTGCAAATACATCCCTGGTTTCTCTCCCTCTTCTGAAAAGTGCGCATGTCCTTAGGGGTTACAGCCCTGCTTTTATGATCTCATTTAACCTCAATTATCCCTTTAAAAGCTATATCCCAAACATGGTCACATTGGGGCTTGGGGCTTCAGTATACAAATTTTGAAGGGCACAATTCATTCTGTAAAATCCTCTATAAAAATAAATGCAAACAAGAAAAGTAGTATCAGATCCTTACACACTGTGTTCATGATCTAGTATTTCCCTTTTCAACATATAGGGAGACACTGACAAATTTTAAGCAGACTTGGACTTGAATGAGAAATACTTACAGACAGGGTGAATAATTTGGGATTCTCACATTAGCAAAATGTGAGAAAAATTAGCAAAAATTAAAACATAATGAGTATCTGAATTTAGACAGCAGGGATAGACAATAACAAAAAAATTTAGGTATTTAGTATTTTTTTAAATATCTAGGTCAAATAAGTAAAGAAATGAAGTCAAGACTGTACTGGCAAATGTGATAAATGCTGAGAACCACAGAACCTCAGTAATTAAAATTTTTAGGAATCGCCCATAGAATCCAGAAATCTTTTTTTCAATATCTGTGATAGAGACATATCTAGTCTTTACATAAACACTTCAGTCAGTGCAGAACTCGCTTCCAGACTGAGCTATCTATTCCATATTTTTATGTTATTGTTTGAGCCAAATTTTCACTTATTGCAAACATTTTCTTAATTATGTGATGAAAATATTTTACATATTAATTCCTCACTCAGAATTTGAGATCATTTCACATATATTCTTCCCAGATGTCTTCCATAATTAAAGTCTACAGGACCCAGAAAAAGCTTTCCTTTAGTTATTTTCAGTGATATACTAATATTCTACCCTAATTTACATACTTCCAGAGTGAGTTAGGCTCATTATTCATGTTAACATCATAAAGTTTTGCTTTTTTCTCCACATGTACATAGCAGAGCCTCTTTCTTTTTATTGTCTTTTTATAAAAGTAAAAAGAATAATTCTTACAGAAGGATGAGGCAATATTTCAACATGAAGTGCTAAAATTTCCTTGCTAGCACATTTTCTCCTAGGTAGTTTTTAGCAGATTTTTAATTATAAAAATTAAAAACCACCAATAATAAATTCTAGTTGAAACCAACAAGTTCTAATATACAGTTTAATAATGTAATGTTCTTCTAGAACACACATATACCCATACTTTTACCCATCTACCCATCCATATGGATGTTAGGATAAAGTAGTGTGTCTGTGGGAAGTATGTATTTCACACTAATCATTTAATTCATGCATTAAAGGCAAAGAAATACTAGAGATTCTTTGAGTAACAATAAGCAAATGTATCATGATATAGTCTATAATTCTGATGCTCATGGTTTGACCTAAAACACACAATGCAGTGATTGATCTTCTTGTATCAGCACATCAATAGTTTGTAGGAATAAGAGGACCCATATACCGCAGAAGTTATTTACTTTATAAAGATTCTACTTACATCACACATAGTACTCTTAAAATGCATTTTGAAAGCTAATCTTTATGGTGATAAAATATGAAGTACACATACACAGAAGCACACACATATGAGTTACTTCTCTCTCAGCCAATCTAAAAGGAATAAAACTTTAATCTGAGATTCTAAAAACATATCTTCTTAATTTTTAAGGGATATATGGCATTCCTACAGCATGACAGAAACTAATTATCTTAAATTATCTTCAGTGTGACAATTTACCTTGAGTTACTCATTCTTAAAGTTACTCATTTCTTAAACATAGTGCATACATTAACAAATATCCGCTATGCCTAATGACATCAGTAGATATAAAAAATGAATTCTGTTTTTGCAGTGGACATCAATTATTTTTGGACTTGGACACAAGAAATGAACAGTGTGGAGGCTGACAATTCTGACAGAGGACTCCATGTGTTGAGGCCAGTGATTGATCTGACAATTAAAATAGACCTCTTTGCTGGTCCAAGATTTTAATGTGAAAAAATTCAAATTAGAGAAAAGAATAAAAGTTATCAGAACCCTGCAGGTAGTCTAAGTAGTTTGCTCCTCGCTGTATGCCAGCTAACTTTGGTTTGCAGAAACAAGTCATAGGCCAGTACTCTGGGCTCATGTATACTGAAAAGGCTCAAGTGCATCTGAAGGATATAAAAAGAATATATAGAAAAAAGATATATAGAAAAAAGAAAGAAGTTTTTAGTTATAATTAGGATGAACTGTGGGAACTTGCATTTTTAGTTTGCTATATCAGGACATCCACTTTAGGCAAAACGCTCTGGAAAGGTATATACACATACTAACAAATTTAGAGATGATTAACCTGAGGCTCCGGAGAAGGCAATGGCACCCCACTCCAGTACTCTTGCCTGGAAAATCCCAGGGATGGAGGAGCCTGGTAGGCTGCAGTCCATGGGGTCACTAAGAGTCGGACATGACTGATGTGATTTCACTTTCACTTTTCACTTTCATGCATTGGAGAAGGAAATGGCAACGCACTCCAGTGTTCTTGCCTGGAGCATCCCAGGGACGGCAGAGCCTGGTGGGCTGCCGTCTATGGGGTCGCACAGAGTCAGACACGACTGAAGCGACTCAGCAGCAGCAGCAGCAAGCTGAGGCTCAATTTACCTGCACACACCTGGTGGTCTTTCTGAGAACAGGAAACTTTTTTTCTTGACCAAACCTTTTGCTTCTAAAGAAATGATCAAAGTGCAAATCTATAAATCTCCTGCAAAATAACTGCCCCAGGTATTGCCAAAAACACAATTACTAATCTCTAACTCAGGAAACAGAATCAAAATTCACACTGACATTTGAGATCCCATGCTGAAAGAATTCCTAAATATTCTGAGTAATTTGAAAAAGAGAGTTCCGTTAATTCTGACTCTAATGAGAATTCAGGGTTTACCAAAATGTGATAAAGATCAGGATAATACTGATCTTGGAGAGATTGAGAAAGAAAATTTTCCACAGCCTCACAGGTAAGATTGTTCTTCCCAAACTCAGTCTCCACACAAACTAGAATGAACATGAAATAACCAATGCTTACCTCTACATAATAAGCAGATCAGGAAACTGACTTACTTGATATTTTCAAATAAGAATTTCTGATAGGACCAGACAACACTAGAGTATTCTGAAAAATTGTGGAAGAAATGTGTATACCCTGAGAAACAATGCATTCTTTAATTCCTATTTTATATATGGAATAATTTCTGTTTATTTTGTGTTTGGGACAATTCCAGTTTGATTGTCAGTGAACATTACAAATAAGGGGTATCACAGTAGCATTCACTACAAATGATGCCACAGTTCTATGCAAATACAGTATACTCAATTCAGTTCACTTCACTTCAATTCAGTCACTCAGTCATGTCTCACTCTTTGCAACCCCATGGACTGTAGCACACCAGGCTTCTCTGTCCATCACCAAATCCCAGAGTTTACTCCAACTCATGTCCATTGAGTTGGTGATACCATCCAACCATCTCATCTTCTGTCATCTCCTTCCCCTCCTGCCTTCAATCTTGCTCAGCATCAGGATCTTTTCCAATGGGTCAGTTCTTTGCATCAGATGGCCAATCAATGGAGTTTCAGCTTCTGCATCAGTTCTTCCAATGAATATTCAGGACTGATTTCCTTTAGGATAGTCTGGTTGGATCTCCTTGTGGACCAAGGGACTCTCAAGAGTCTCCTCCAACACCACAGTTCAAAAGCATCAATTCTTCAATGCTCAGCTTTCTTTATAGTCCAACTCTAACATCCGTACATGACTACTGGAAAAACCAAAGCTTTGACTAGACAGATCTTTGCTGGCAAAGTAATGTCTCTGCTTTTTAATATGCTGTCTAGGTTGGTCATAACTTTTCTTCCAAGGAGCAAGTGTCTTTTAATTTCATGGTTTCAGTCATCATCTGCAGTGATGTTGGAGCCCCCAAAATTAAGTCTGTCTCTATTTCCACTGTTTCTCCATCTGTTTGCCATGAAGTGATGGGACCAGATGCCATGATCTTAGTTTTCTGAATGTTGGTTTTTAAGCCAACGTTTTTACTCTCTTCTTTCACTCTCCTCTTTCAAAGAGACTCTTTAGTTCCTCTTCCGTTTCTGCCATAAGAGCGGTGTCATCTGCATATCTGAGATTATTAATATATCTCCCAGCAGTCTTGATTCCAGCTCAGCTTGTGCTTCATCCAGCCCAGCGTTTCTCATGATGTACTCTGCATATAAATTAAATAAGCAGGATGACAATATACAGCCTTGACATACTCCTTTCTCGATCTGGAACCAGTCTGTTGTCCCATGTCCAGTTCTAACTTTTGCTTCTTGACCTGCATACAGATTTCTCAGGAGGCAGGTCAGGTGGTCTGAAGAAGAATTTTCAGAAGAATTTTGAAAGAATTTTCTTGAAGAAATTTGAAGAATTTTCCACACTTTTTTGTCATCCACACAGTCAAAGGCTTTGGCATAGTCAATAAATCAGAAGTACATGTTTTTCTGGAACTCTCTTGCTTTTTTAATGATCTATCAGATGTTGGCAATTTGATCTCTGGTTCACAAAAAGGTTCACAGGTGAGTTTTTTTAAAAATCATCAATATACCTTGTAAGGACCTGCCAGTCTCCTCTCCCAGGACCTTGAGATGTCAACATTTTATGGAGCCTCAATCATTCTGCTTATTTTTTTAATGCTTTTCCACCAATGGCATATACCACCCTTCTCTCTCCCTGTCCTCATCTCTGTTTATCTTGATTAACTCCTGCTTATTATTTTGTCAGAGATTAAATAGAAGCTTATGTGATTACTTCTACCTCTGCCTTGACTGGGCTGGGTCCAGGTCATTTACATGTTCTTATAGCCCTTGTCTAGCCTCTTCACAACACTTAACACAATTAGAATTAATAGTTATATTCATTATATTTAATATGTCTCCTCATCGTTTGCTTATAAATTCAAAGAGTCCAGACTTCATGACTTTCCTGTTTAGTGTAGTTATTTCAGAGTTTAAAAGTATACGACACATAACAGAACTTATATATTAAAAAAAATGCTTGTGCAACTACATGTATAGTTAAGATGATTTTGTTCATCATCATAGGTTTATCATCATATGTAAGCTCTAAATCATACCTTAAATTTTACCCTCTAAAACTGGATTTGTAATTTTTGTATTCCTCAATAATTACTAAATGGATAATAATGTCACTGTGACTTCTTTAAAATAGATATATTAAATAAAAATTAAAATAATTAGGAGCTGGTTAGATAGCACTGCTGACCCAAGGGACATGAATTTTAACAAACTCAAGGAGATAGTAAAGAACACTGGCCATTGTAAACAACCTAAATGTCCATCACCAGATGAATTGATAAAGAAGACGTGGTATTATATGTGTACACACACACATATATATTATATATAGTGGAATATTACTCAGCCATCTAAAAGAATGAAATAAGGCCATTTGCAGCAACATGGATGGACCTAGAGAGTCTCATACTGAGTTAAGGAAACCAGACAGAAAGGGAAAAATATCATATAACATCCCTTATATGTGGAATCTAAAAATAAATTATGGAAATGAATTTACAAAAGAAAGAGAATCACAGACTTAGAAAAGGAACTCACAGTTGCTGAGGGGAAAGAATAGTTAAGGACTTTGGGAAGGTCATGTACACAATGCTATATTTAAAATGGATAACCAACAGAAACCTATTGTATAATACATGGAACTCTGCTCAATGTTATTTGCCATTCTGGATGAGGGGGTTAGGGGGACAATGTATACATATGTCTATGTGGCTGAGTCCCTTCATTATTCACCTGAAACTATCACAACACTGCTAATTGGTTATACTCCAACACAAAATGCTTTAGGTGCTAAAAAATCAAAAAATAAAATAAAGAGATGTTTATTTTTGCTAGATTTTTGTATAAAATTTTTGAATGTCTTACTACATTATGAGCATAGGGTCCATGAGTGAAAATATATAAATGAAAAGATAAAATAAAAAAGACATAAATGGGCTTCTTAAATGAATTCCAAATCTTAGTAACAGAGGTAACTCTAATATAATCTGTGAAATGGATTTGATGTTTCAAAAGACATTTCTGCATTATTCTTTCAATTGACCCCAGAATGGCATTTCAAAGAGAATTACAAAGCAGTTAAATATCCACAGTTCAATGTCCATACTTCTTTGTGTTTAGTGTAATTCAGAAACATATGGAAGCAGATTTATAATATTACAGATTGTACTGGCACTCATTTCATGTGATTAGATTTTTATCATATAGAATGGATATTTAACAAGTAAAGGTGACACAAGTGAATAAAAATAAAGGCATATTCTGCCTGCAGCTCATATAAACTTCCTTTGTGCTGAACTAATGAGTAAGTGGTTTTTCTGGCATGACTTGACAGAGCATGTAAATTAACCAACAATATGAAGCCTTGGAGACTAAAGCAACAGCTGCAGTGGATGCTGAGGTTCAGGGAATGTAGCATCACCTATCAATAAGGTAAGAATTGATGTGCATACATCAGTGAGACTGTGCTGCTCACCATAAAACAGGTCCCATGACAGAAATAGTAATATGGGCTTTTGCACACTGTGCTATAATTTAAAAGCTCTACTTTTATTTTCCAGGTGAAACGTGGGGGAATGGAGTTCAATTTGCTTCAAATTGCTACACCATATTATGAAGAGACTACAGGCCTCAAACTGACAGGATGCATAATCTTTGATAAGTAATTTTCCAGAGTGCCTCAGTTTTGCTCTTAGTTAAATAAAGATTAATACCAACAACGCAGAGTTGTGGAAAAAAGTATTATTTATGAAAAAATCCAGTATTGTGGCTAAGACAATGTTATACTTTAATGAAATGTTCTTAGTTTACCTACCATGTGACAATTAGATAAACATTCTACTGCTTCTCTTCCTTTGTTGTATAAAATTCCTTTATACAGGTGGAGGTAGAAGATTCTCACTGTTGACTCAAGCTACATTGACTGCAGGGAGAAAAAGAGAATTGACAGGAAATAAAGTACAGAGGGGTAAACAGAAAGGTGAAGTATTAGAACAATAGAGAGTATTACATGTAAATGACAATGAGATGTACAGGTACTGTTGCTAGACACTGGACTGCCTCCAATACCTATTTCACCTTCTTTCTGTGTGTCTTTCTGTTCAGTAGAGGTCGGAAAGGGAAATGTTTCATTTGCTAAATTCCCTTGCTGCTAGAGCTTTAGGTGATAGTTATTTTCCTCTAATCAGATAGAATCAAAGAAGCTTTCGAAGGAGAAAGTAAGACAGAGACTTTGCTTTTGTTTTTACTTCCAAACATGGTCACAAAAGCATCTTTTTTGTCAGGAACAAGACAAGGGTGCCCACTCTCACCACTACTATTCAACAAAGTTTTGGAAGTGTTGCCCACAGCAATCAGAGCAGAAAAAGAAATATAATGAATCCAGATAGAAAAAGAAGAAGTAAAACTCCCACTGTTTGCAGACGACATGATCCTCTGCATAGAAAACCCTAAGACTTTACCAGAAAATTACTAGAGCTAATCAGTGAATATAGTAAAGCTGCAGGATATAAAATTAACACACAGAAATCCCTTGAATTCCTATATGCTAACAATGAGAAAAAATAAAAAGAGAAATTAGGGAAACAATACCATTCACCATTGCAACAAAAAGAATAAAATACTTAGGAATATATCTACCTAAAGAAACAAAAGACCTATACATAGAAAACTATAAAACACTGATGAAAGAAATCAAAGAGGACACAAACAGATGGAGAAATATACTGTGTTCATGGATTGAAGAATCAATATTTTGAAAATGACTATACTACCCAAAGCAATCTATAGATTCAATGCAATCCCTATCAAGCTACCAACAGTATTTTTCACAGAACTAGAACAAATAATTTCACAATTTGTATGGAAATACAAAAAACCTCGAATAGCCAAAGCAATCTTGAGAAAGAAGAAGGGAACTGGAGGAATCAACCTGCCTGACTTCAGACTCTACTACAAAGCCACAGTCATCAAGACAGTATGGTACTGGCACAAAGACAGAAATATAGATCAATGGAACAGAATAGAAAGCCCAGAGATAAATCCACGAACCTATGGACACCTTATCTTTGACAAAGGAGGCAAGGATATACAATGGAAAAAAGACAACCTCTTTAACAAGTGGTGCTGGGAAAGCTGGTCAACCACTTGTAAAAGAATGAAACTAGAACACTTTCTAACACCATACACAAAAATAAACTCAAAATGGATTAAAGATCTAAATGTAAGACCAGAAACTATAACACTCCTAGAGGAGAACATAGGCAAAACACTCTCTGACATAAATCACAGCAGGATCCTCTATGACCCACCTCCCAGAATATTGGAAATAAAAGCAAAACTAAACAAATGGGACCTAATGAAACTTAAAAGCTTTTGCACAACAAAGGAAACTATAAGCAAGGTGAAAAGACAGCCCTCAGATTGGGAGAAAATAATAGCAAACAAAGCAACAGACAAAGGATTAACCTCAAAAATATACAAGCAACTCCTGAAGCTCAATTCCAGAAAAATAAATGACCCAATCAAAAAATGGGCCAAAGAACTAAACAGACATTTCTCCAAAGAAGACATACAGATGGCTAACAAGCACATGAAAAGATGCTCAACATCACTCATTATCAGAGAAATGCAAATCAAAACCACAATGAGGTACCATTACACGCCAGTCAGGATGGCTGCTATCCAAAAGTCTACAAGCAATAAATGCTGGAGAGGGTGCGGAGAAAAGGGAACCCTCTTACACTGTTGGTGGGAATGCAAACTAGTACAGCCGCTATGGAAAACAGTGTGGAGATTCCTTAAAAAACTGAAAATAGAACTGCCGTATGACCCAGTGATCCCACTTCTGGGTATACACACCAAGGACCCAGATCTGAAAGAGATATATGCACCCCCATGTTCACCACAGCACTGTTTATAATTGCCAGGACATGGAGGCAACCTAGATGCCCATCAGCAGACGAATGGATAAGGAAGCTATGGTACATTTACACAATGGAATTTTACTCAGCCATTAAAAAGAATTCATTTGAATCAGTTCTAATGAGATGGATGAAACTGGAGTCCATTATACAGAGTGAAGTAAACCAGAAAGATAAAGATCAATACAGTATACTAACACATATATATATATAGAATCTAAAAAGATGGTAATGATAACCCTATATGCAAAGCAGAAAAAGAGACACAGATGTACAGAACAGACTTTGGGACTCTGTGGGAGAAGGCGAGGGTGGGATGTTCAGAGAGAACAGCATTGAAACAAGTATACTATCAAGGATGAAACAGATCACCAGCCCAGGATGGATGCATGAGACAAGTGCTCAGGGCTGGTGCACTGGGAAGACCCAGAGGGATGGGATGGGGAGGGAGGCGGGAGGGCCTATCGGGGTGGGGAACACATGTAAATCCATGGCTGATTCATGTCAATGTATGGCAAAAACCACTACAATATTGCAAAGTAATTAGCCTCCAACTAATAAAAATAAATGAAAAAAAATTAAAAATTAAAAAAAATAGCATCTTTTTTTTAAATTTTAGCAGTATTAACTAAGCATGAACCTAATTTCCAGTGTCTGGCCATCTGTTGGTAAAAGAGGGGTTACACCTGTCAGATTGAAGTATGGTAACTTCTGAATTATGTCTCAAACAGTTCTGAATCCAGAATAAATAGCTTTGAATCCAGAATAAACAGTAGTAATAATTTCTGGAGTGTAGTATCATGATCCTATGGAGCGGTTCTCAATCCAGTGGCTCCTAATCAAAAAAAGAAGCATTAACTTCCTTGGGGAGTTTGGTTCAATGGGGTGGCTTTGTGATTCATTGTTGACAGCTCAAACAGTTTCTTCAAATCTACCAAGGCATTTAGTAACCTGTCCTAAAATCCTTTTTTATTTAAAACAGATAGATTGATATCATTCTCTGAAACTGAACCATGGAGAGTCTAATAGAGTTCCATAACTGTTGTAACTAATGGTGGAATTATATGGACAAGCAACAGCTTAGACCATTTGAAAGATATTTATTTGGTTAAGTCTTAATATACTTTTTCTTCTTTAAAATATTATGCTTCCACTCAAATAGAAAGTATGGAATATAGAAACAAGTTACTAATTACCCACCACATATGCTAAATTAGGCAATGGACAGCGACAGCAAGAAGAGAAAACACAGTACTAATTTAAATGTGCTCACAATCAATATAAGGATGACGCATCCATCAGAAGTTTAAGGAGTGTGGAAGCACAATGAAGTAAGAGTGCTCTAACAGCATAGAGATAAGGGAGTGATTGTGTCGGTGGTGATGAGGCAGGGATAATCTTGTGATTCTAGTGATTGCCAGCTTTTGTATAAGGGTTTCTCAAAGCGGGATCCACAAAACCAGTGCTCTGAGATTAATAGATTCTTTATAAAGAAAGCATCTCAGTAATATACTTGAAGAAAATGGGTTAAACTAAATCATATTTTGTTTTTCTAGAACTATTCGGAGCCTATAACAGCTAATGTACATTGACTATCTCCAAAAAAAGAACATAACCCGAAGTATTTCATACTTTTTTCTTGATAACAGACTGTAGTTTACATGGACTGTTTGTCAAGAGTACTATTTTAAAGAACGCACTTTGAAAATAAAATGTGACATAAGGTAGAGAATAGTGATTCTTAATGAATACAGAAAAATGGCCATCGTGGATGTAATGCACTAAGAAAACGCAAACCAGAATAAATATTCACTGTAAATTAATCAGGCTTTCCAGGTGACGCTAGTGCTAAGTCTCCAATGCAGGAGACATAAGAGGCATGGATTTAATCCTTGGGTCGGGAAGATCCCCTGGAGGAGGGCATGGCAACCCACTCCAGTATCCTTGCCTGAAGAATTCCACAGACAGAGGAGCCTGGCGGGCTACAGTTCATAGGATCATAAAGAGTCAGACACAACTGAAGCAACTTAGCACACTGCCATGCTTATAATTAATTAGTTGCTAAACTAAAAAGTATTTTCAATACCATGCTAAAGAATTTGGAAAATATTGTGCATTCAAGCGGAAGCTATGGAAATGTGTTTGTGTTTTTTTTTTTTTTTTTAATAAAAGTGAGTGAAGTGTAAAAGTCAGCCACAGTTTAGGATAATCATGTGGCATTAAGATAACATATTACTGCCAGTCCTGATGGAATGGCAGTTCTGGAAACCAAAAGATATATTTTTCAAAGGCCAAGGAGTGCCTGTGAACTTGATGTACTAGAGGAAAGTTTGTAATGTGAAACACATCTATGCACATGTGCACACACATACAACACTAGCACAAAAGTCTGTACTAATTTCTCAAAAACGTCAAAAACATAATTGCAGGAATTGCCTTGAAAATATTTTGTAGTTAAAAATAAAAACTACTGGATTTCACGGCATTGAAATTAAATGTGTTCTTTACAATAATTTTTTTTTCAGTACTGCTCATTATTGTTTAGTAAGATAAAAATATTTCACTTCACTTTAAACAATTTTTAAAGTACAGAAATAAGTTAAACTAATAACTCAAAGATTCAAAATAAACATCCAATACTTATTGAATGTTAACTATGTCCAAAATGCTATTTTAAATAGTTTTTATACAGTAACTATTTTATCTTCAAAGTAAACTTTATGAATAGGTACTACCACTATTTCAATTTTATGAATTATAAAACTAAAGCTTTGGGGAGTCTAATCCCTTCGGCAAAGTCACCACTGTCTGGCTCTAAGCAAAGCTGCTGTAATACAGAGACACAAACATACAATGGCTTGAATAAGATAGAAGTTTCTCATTCCAGAGCTACAGTCAGGTAAGGAGTGCACCCTTGTTCCACAGATCAACAGGAACCCAGATTCCTTCTACCTACTGGTTCTGTCATTCTTGGGGTGTTGTCTTTACTGGTGTGGCTGAAGCGAGCTCTTCAATATAATTATGTCCACATCGCAGTCCATTGGAAGGATGTAAGAGCAGTGGAGGGCAAAGAGGTACTTTAAAAGGGTAAGATCCAGAATGTGCCTACATCACTTCTTCTCAACCCCCACTGGGCATAACGTAAGTCATATGAATTTCCCTAGGTCCAGAAGAAGGTGAATAACTACCAAAAATGAATAAGAGAATGAATACTGGAGACAATTGGCAACCAGACTTAAAGAATCTCAGTATATCACTTGGGGTCTCATCTACTAATTAACAGATATGAGATACAAACTTGGTTCTATCCTATTTAACTCTCAGCTAATATTCTACACCTAAAGCTAACTTTGAAATAAATGTTTTAACCAGATTAATAGATATCACTTTTGATGATATAAAGTTATCCTTTAGGGTTAGCAACTATTCAGAAACATTGCAATATATAGAACCATGGCTTTGGTGCACAATGATTATTGTTAATCATAGTGAATACATTTTTCTATGATTATCAATGCATTACTCTTTAAATTATACATATGACTTATAGAAAATCTTATTCTGTACAGATACATCATTCCATTCAACTCATTTATTGGTAAAATCCCAATCCTCAGAGAGAGTATCTTCTTATCTATAAGAATTTGACTATCAGACCTTCAAAAAGAATCCTCTTTGTCATTATTTTTCCTGAGGAGAATTTAATTTGACTAACGTTATTTTAACTTAAAATAGATTTTCTTGGAAAAAGTACCTCTATAAATCAGAGGATTACCTGCATTGACAGTAGGCAATGAAACCTATCTCTTGGAGCTCACCAGTCAAATTTTGCTCATGCTTTCAGTGAGAGAGAATCCACATGCAAATTGGATCACTTATGCATATAATGGTAGTATCTTTCTAGGTCAGTATCTACAGAAGTGCATATGAAAATAAAATTTCTTTCTTGAATCCCACCAAATCTAAATTTTAGCAGAGAGGCAAGGATCAAACACAGGGTCAAGGTAAAATTGAAAATAAAGTAATTTTGTACATCTCTTGAGCTTCCACTGCAAGTGATGACAGCAATCAGGGGGTGCCTTTCTGTGCTAAGAGCTGACGTGGATAAAGTGAGGGCTCTAGTCTTTCTATCCCGATCCTTGCACAACTACTAAAATGTACTTTTAAACTTTCAGGTACATTAGTAGTGCCATAAACAGTCGAAATCTCTTTTCATATCATTTTAGCAGTCATTTGGCTGTATCACAAGCCACTGTTTCTTGTATGCTACAGTAAACCTCCACCTAAAAGTGTCAGGCTGACTGTGAGAAGCTATCAACTATCTGCATGGTTGACAGAATTCCAAAAAAATATTCTGCCTTACACACCAGAAAAGGTCTCTGCTTCATTAACAATAGCATCAGTTCTTAAAGATCAATGAAAACTTCCAAATAAATTCTGTTTATTCTTACTCATAACATGTATTTATAACAATGCCTGTAAAAATGAGCTTGGTTATTGATTTTTAATGAAAAATAATGCTCAAATTTGTCCAAGTAATTTGCTTTTATGTTTGTAACCTTCCTCTGAAATTAGTCTTCATTATTTGATAACTTCTTAAATCTCTAAAAAAGAAAGACATGTATACTGATGACTGACACTATCTTTATTTTTATATTAGGTCATTATATATATATATATATATATATATAAGCTTAAAACTATAAGAAAATAAAAAAAAACTATAAGAAAATCAGTATAAGACTGAAAGCATGAGCAAGTACTTTTTTTCAAAAGACTACTTAATATTTTCTAATTAACACAAGAATGATTATTTAGGTCTATAAAATAACATCAGTTTTGCTACTTTGTAGCTTACCAGGTCACAAATTTTTCAGAAGTATTGTATAGAGGTAATGTGTATTTTGATGGTCTTTACACATACACAAGCAACATGTATTATGAATAAATTATTCTAATAGATTTGATATATTTATTAAAATAATTCCAGGAAATTTCCAGTCTCCTACACTTTAGCATTAAGACCTTTAAATCCAATACCTTTGGCTTGAGTTCTACTACCATTACTATGTGAATTCATTTATTCAAATGTTCATTTATTCAAGAAAAGACTAGTGATCACATCTAGATATTGTGCTAGTACTCAAGAATACAATGATGGGCATTGTAGACATGGATCACATTCATGTTTCTTAGATCCTAATAAGAAGTACAAATACTAACAAAATTCTTATACACGTATAAAAATACAAATTGTGTTGTTTGTAAATGGAAAATATAGACGTTAATTAGGGGGTAATACATGGTGTAATGATTTAATCTGTGGCTAGAGAAGGCTCCTTTGAAGAAGTATATGTGGCTCCAAAATTTGCAAGAATGATGTGTATGACATGGTAGGGCTAGAAAGAAAATATGAGCTATTAAAAAAGGATGAGAGAGGATCGGTATTCTGAATTTGGGAGCACTGGCCTATTCATATCCTTAACATCCAAAGATTAAACTCTAACATATTGAGCTTGAACATGGTTATTTAAATATAGTTTCAATTTGAAATGCTTTCTAGCCATTCAGTAAAATAACAACTTAAAAACCTTGTTTTTTGTTTGTTTGTTTTTAATTTTTGACCAGGCAAATGAAGGTCCAGGCTAAAGAATGTATATATATATATATATATATATATATATTTCTAGCCTCCCTGCAGCTATGCAAAAACATGGGACTCAATTTTGACCAAAGATGTGGTGGTAAATTGTCAGGTATAAATTCCACAAAGAGTCTTTAAAGGAAAGACTAGAAAATGGACATGAGGGCTGGAGCACAAGCATCCATTTCACCCTTTGAGGCATTGCCATGTGCAGATGATACTGGGGAGAAAGAGCTAGGAGCCCCGTTCTCTGACATGTTCACTCTATAATACTAAACTTAATGTCTCTAATCTTTTTTTTTTTTTTTTAAGTAAGAACAATATCAATTTTACTTTCCATTCTCTGTGCTGGGACGCCCCACTAAAGCATTTCTAGTCCTTAAATAAAAGCATGCTCCTGCCTGAGGGTATTTGCATTTGCTAATCCTTCTCTTAAAAAAACTATCCCTTCAATAATCCTATGGCTAACTCCTTCTACTCATTAAAAAAAAAATAACAAAACAAAAACCATATGATTATCTCAATAGATGCAGAGAAAGCCTTTGACAAAATTCAACACCCATTCATGATTAAAACTCTCCAGAAAGCAGGAATAGAAGGAACATACCTCAACATAATAAAAGCTATATATGACAAACCCACAGCAAGCATCACCCTCAATGGTGAAAAATTGAAAGCATTTCCCCTGAAATCAGGAACAAGACAAGGGTGCCCACTCTCACCACTACTATTCAACATAGTGTTGGAAGTTTTGGCCACAGCAATCAGAGCAGAAGAAGAAGTAAAAGGAATCCAGATAGGAAAAGAAGAAGTGAAACTCTCGCTGTTTGCAGATGACATGATCCTCTACATAGAAAACCCTAAAGACTCTTCCAGAAAATTACTAGAGCTAATCAATGAATATACTAAAGTTGCAGGATATAAAATTAACACACAAAAATCCCTTGCATTCCTATATACTAACAATGAAAAAACAGAAAGAGAAATTAAGGAAACAATACCATTCACCATTGCAACAAAAAGAATAAAATACTTAGGAATATATCTACTTAAAGAAACAAAAGACCTATACATAGAAAACTATAAAACACTGATGAAAGAAATCAAAGAGGACACAAACAGATGGAGAAACATACCATGCTCATGGATTGGAAGAATCAATATTGTCAAAATGGCTATTCTACCCAAAGCAATCTATAGATTCAATGCAATCCCTACCAAGCTACCAACGGTATTTTTCACAGAACTAGAACAAATAATTTCACAATTTGTATGGAAATACAAAAAACCTCAAATAGTCAAAGTAATCTTGAGAAAGAAGAAGGGAACTGGAGGAATCAACCTGCCTGACTTCAGACTATACTACAAAGCCACAGTCATCAAGACAGTATGGTACTGGCACAAAGACAGAAATATAGACCAATGGAACAGAATAGAAAGCCCAGAGATAAATCCACGAACTTATGGACACCTTATCTTTGACAAAGGAGGCAAGGATATACAATGGAAAAAAGACAACCTCTTTAACAAGTGGTGCTGGGAAAGCTGGTCAACCACTTGTAAAAGAATGAAACTAGAACACTTTCTAACATCATACACAAAAATAAACTCAAAATGGATTAAAGATCTAAATGTAAGACCAGAAACTATAAAACTCCTAGAGGAGAACATAGGCAAAACACTCTCCGACATAAACCACAGCAAGATCCTCTATGACCCACCTCCCAGAATATTGGAAATAAAAGCAAAACTAAACAAATGGGACCTAATGAAACTTAAAAGCTTTTGCACAACAAAGGAAACTATAAGTAAGGTGAAAAGACAGCCCTCAGATTGGGAGAAAATAATAGCAAATGAAGAAACAGACAAAGGATTAATCTCAAAAATATACAAGCAACTCATGCAGCTCAACTCCAGAAAAATAAATGACCCAATCAAAAAATGGGCCAAAGAACTAAACAGACATTTCTCCAAAGAAGACATACAGATGGCTAACAAACACATGAAAAGATGCTCAACATCACTCATTATCAGAGAAATGCAAATCAAAACCAAATGAGGTACCATTACACGCCAGTCAGGATGGCTGCTATCCAAAAGTCTACAAGCAATAAATGCTGGAGAGGGTGTGGAGAAAAGGGAACCCTCTTACACTGTTGGTGGGAATGCAAACTAGTACAGCTGCTATGGAAAACAGTGTGGAGATTTCTTAAAAAACTGGAAATAGAACTGCCATATGACCCAGCAATCCCACTTCTGGGCATACACACTGAGGACACCAGATCTGAAAGAGACACGTGCACCCCAATGTTCATCGCAGCACTGTTTATAATAGCCAGGACATGGAAGCAACCTAGATGCCCATCAGCAGATGAATGGATAAGGAAGCTGTGGTACATATACACCATGGAATATTACTCAGCCATTAAAAAGAATTCATTTGAATCAGTTCTAATGAGATGGATGAAACTGGAGCCCATTATACAGAGTGAAGTAAGCCAGAAAGATAAAGAACATTACAGCATACTAACACATATATATGGAATTTAGAAAGATGGTAACGACAACCCGATATGCAAAACAAAAAAAGAGACACGGAAGTACAGAACAGACTTTTGAACTCTGTGGGAGAAGGTGAGGCTGGGATGTTGCGAAAGAACAGCATGTATATTATCTATGGTGAAACAGGTCACCAGCTCAAGTGGGATGCATGAGACAAGTGCTCGAGCCTGGTGCACTGGGAAGACCCAGAGGAATCGGGTGGAAGGGAGGTGGGAGGGGGGATCGGGATGGGGAATACGTGTAAATCTATTGCTGATTCATGTCAATGTATGACAAAACCCACTGAAAAAATAAATAAATAAATAAATAAAAAAACAAGAAAGAAAGAAAACCAAAGTGTCTTCTGTGACTATTCTAAACAAAATCACAGCATACATATCACACTGCTTTATTAAATTTCCTTTTCTGTCTTATTTTTCATAGTACCTACCACTCACTGACTTCCTTCCTTTTCTTCCTTCTTTCTGTCATGTATTTATTTTCTTTCTTCTACCATTAATTACAAATTTAGAACGACAATGACTAGAACTTATATAAACACTTTTTAATACATGAATACAATATCATTACAAAGTTCACTCTAGTTCAGTATAGGTTATAGATTACTACAACACCTAAAATAAAAGCTGACTCTTTCTAATAACCCACTTAGGTTTTAAGGGAGGAAGAGCTACTGTAATTTTATATACACTCAAAGTCTACTGATAGTATTGTTCAGCTAGAAGCACCCACCAGCCCATACTTACATAACACTTCAATAACACTGTGAAAGTGAAAGTTGTTCAGTTGTGTCCAACTCTTTGCGGCTCCAAGGACTACACAGTCCATGGAATTCTCCAGGCCAGAATACCGGATTGGGAAGCCTTTCCCTTCTCCAGGGATCTTCCCAACCCAGGAATCGAACCCAGGTCACCCGCATTGTAGGTGGATTCTTTACCAGCTGAGCCACAAGGAAAGCCCAAGAATAACTGGAGTTTAGGGAACATATTAACTAACACTCGTTAAAAAAAGAGAAACAGTGTGTGAGAAAAGACATGGAGACAGTAAGATCGTGTTCAGAACTGGGAAGAAACAGAGAAGAGCAAGGTTTAGAAACCAGGCATGATCTGCGTGTGTTATTCTTGCTTAAAAAAAGACCATAAGGCATCAGGAAGTAAACAGCAATCATACTGAGATGCACTGCAATTTAAGTATTCTCTCTCATTTCTACTTCTTTATAAAGTCCTCATTCATTCAACAAATATGAATGGATATCAAGGAAGTGGGGGTATGTTGTGAGCAAAAATAGGGAACCTGAATGTGACTTTTTGAGGAGAAAAGCATAAGTAGGAAATCACTATGATTTATGATTTCATATTTCATCTTCTGATGTTGAGTTATGAAAATCTATACACAGATGACCAAAGAAGTTTATGTAAAAATACTAAAGAGGTCAATTTTGATCAGATGAATTTCTAAAATAAATAGGTATAATAAAATACTTTTCTTCATTTTAACAAGGAAATGGAATTAAGATAAAGTGACAGATTAAAGGTTCTACTCTATTTAAAAATATTCATTTGAATCTATATTAAAGCTCATTCTGTTTAGAAAAAAGGTAAGATATATGTATATTCATTATAACAAGGCTTTAATGTTTTTAATCAGAGTAAGAGATTAGTGATCATCTCAGCCTGGACAGCACCATAGAAACACTGTTAAAACTTAGCATTTGTTATATAGCATGTATTATATAAATGCAACTTCAATTCTCCAAGTAAAAGTCAGGAATTTGGCATATTCTTGATTTCAATGACAAGATACCTTTCTTAGAACCCTTGGCTGAGGAAGTGACTGATTTCAGTTCCTAGCTGTATTTGATCTTTCCTCACCAGTGTGCATTCTTGATAGAAGAGGAGGGGGAGGGGCAGGGAGTGGAGGAGTCAGTCTGTTCATATTTCATAAGACCTTTTCTGTGAGCCTGCAGTTGCCATGAAAGCACTTGCACAATAGTATCCCCCACACTACAAGGACCAATGACACAGAATAGGGTCAAGATATGCAGCATGACAGACTTTTAAGTCTGCATTTTAGTGGCACTCAGACACAAAATATTTGGTCACTTTTGACCTCAATAACCCCCTGAGACTGTGGGATAGATCCCATGTGAATTCTCTACTCTTATCATGAATACTATATCTAGAAGCTCTTGATTACTCTTCCTATATGTGACTAAATAGAGCTATAAAGAAACCAGAGTACAGACTGAAAATCTGAAAATAAAGTGAAATAGCATAAATAGGTGGTTGGTAACATCCTACTCTAATCAGTATTGTCTATTACAAAAATCCACACAAGAATAGTCAATCATAATTTATAATATAAAAACTAGGAAATATTGAGAAATTTCTTTAGCATGTACAGTCTAGCATAAGATAGAAAACTGATTATTTAAAAAAAATGTGTTTTTTTCTCACTAAGGCTTGCAGTGATCACAGTCTGGATAAAAAGCAACAGATAGTGTATAAAATAAAGTTAAAATGGGCATTAATTCAATATATGAAATAGAGTTCCTTGTAGAGTTCCCATATAGTAGATTTAATTAGTAAGGACAATTTCATCACTTCTCCATATAACCAACGGCCTAGCATCATGAACGAAGAAGGCAATGGCAACCCACTCCAGTACTCTTGCCTGGAAAATCTCATGGACGGAGGAGCCTGGTGGGCTGCCGTCTATGGGGTCGCACAGAGTTGGACACAACTGACGTGACTTAGCAGTGGCAGCATCATGAAACCTAAAAACTATTGCATCCTACTAGTGTAATAACCTGTCTTTTTAATGAATACTAGTCACAACAAAACTTGATCATCTAGACCCTCATGACCAAGTGCACTCACAGCTACCTGTATATTTTAAGAACAAATTAAGCTCAAAAATGCTATTTCCTAGTAGCAGATATGATTCAAAAGTTTGAAAAACTGCATAACACAAAAATGTGCTTTTTAATTTGCAACAGTTCTTCCTGGCTGCCACAGGTTGGGGTTCCCTAGGAAATAGTGAAATGAAGATGTGACTGTGGCAGACTTATGAGGACAGTCAGTTTGGGGCGCACAAGGAGAAGGACAGGGATGGAGAGGGCTGCAGGTGAGGCCGTGGTGCGTCACAGGCCTTGGCCAACCTTCAGGAAGACCTGAGGCTAGGGTGGATTGGACAGTCCTGGGTGGGGCAAAGGGGCTTTGCATTCTTTTTTTTCTTAACATCTATTTTTAACTGAAGAATTGTTCTACCGCGTTGTCTTGGTTTCTGCCATACAACCACATGAATCAGCTATAAGTATACCTACATCCTCTCCTTCTTGAGGTTCCCTCCCACTCCTCCCCAGCTCTAGGTCGTCAGAGAGCACCAAGCTGAGCTCCCTGTTCTATACAGCAGTTTTCCACTAACAATCTATTTTACACACAGTACTTTATATACGTCAATGCTACTCACTAAATTTGTCCCTCTTCTTTTACCATTGTGTCTATCAGTTCCATGTTGATCAGTCATTGGGTGTGGAAACTGCCCTAAAAGAGTGTTAGCTCAGCCAAAGCATTTTCCAAAAAGGGTTGACAGTTTTTGGCTAGACAATCTTCCCACTAGTTAGGAGAAGAAATTGTTCAGTCCTGAGGAGAGATCTGTGTGGCATTCATAACGCTTGCTCCTTCAAATATTAACTAAATACCTATAATGTGCAAGTCCCTATTGGCAGAGGAATCGAAGCCTTTAATGCAAGTTCCTCTCTCAAGAAGCTTAGCAGCATAGATATTACATAAGTACACATATAGAATATATTTAATATTACTCTTAACATCAAATACCATATATATCAATTAATACACTCAATTAACCCTCATTAGCACTTATTTAAAGACATATAAGACAAAATCAAAAACAATAAATATATGGAAAGGAGGAGGCCATCTGCATTTGGGAAAGTATTGGGGAAATACTATATCCATTTAGGACTATAAATATAAATAGGATTTTAACTTGAGGAAATGAGGGGGTGATATTAAGGTATAAAGAACATTATTAGAAAAAGCAGGCAAATAATTATGAAATGGGACCTGTCAGAGAAACAAGGCCAGTCTGACAAAAATATAGGGCATATAAAAAGAGTTTGTGGAGGTAATATCATAAAGAAAAGTTGAGGCACATTTGAAAGTCCAGATTTATTGGAGGTCTTACTGATCTCCACTGAAAGATCACTACCTGTTTGTTTATGAACAGATAAAGGAATGACATTTTAAGATATGATCTTCTCTCTAACTAGTATAGCCAACTGACCTTTCCCAATAATTCCATGTGTTTTCTAGAATTCTGTCACTAGAGCAGACAATCAAAATACTTTCTTTTCTTGGTAGACCTATTTACAGGCTGTTATTCAAAGGACTCAAAATTTTAAAATTCTTAAATTAAAGCATCCCTACTGAATACATAAGGAAGTTGAAGGTTTAAGGATTAAGGAATTTATCCTGTTAAAGTCAGACCTATTGTCTCAAAAGATCACACTTATTAAATAATAGGCTATCTGGGGATTCACATCAAAATTTATTTATCTATAGCTGTTTTAACTATATATATATATATATATATATATATATATATACACACACACACACACACACACACACACACACACACACATTTGGAAACTCACTATATATATATATATATATAATACATATTATATATATCTGTATAATATATATTGTGAGTTTCCAAATAAACACAGAACACAATCTCAACCAAAAGAAAAGAGGGGCTGATGTATGCTGCAGCTCTCCATCTCAGTTATTATTTATTTGTATGCCCTGAGATAATTATTTTAGATCTCGCTCTTCAAGCCTCAAACTTGTTTTCCTCTATTCTCAGCTAACGATTCTGACATATACTTTGAAAAACAGAGAAGTAATAAAGAGAACAGATCTCTTTCCCAACACCAGTTCTGCCATTCCTACATTTACAAGTTTTTAATTTTTATTAAATAAGTTTAAGACACTTCCTAGTTGAAAGAAAAGCTATGACCAACCTAGATAACATATTAAAAAGCAGAGATACTACTCTGCCAACAAAGGTCTGTCTAGTCATAGCTGTGTTTTTTTGAACATTCATGTAGGGATGTGAGAGTTGGACTATAAAGAAAACTGAGCACCGAAGAATTGATGCTTTTGAATTGTGGTGTTGGAGAAGACTCTTGAGAATCCCTTGGACTGCAAGGAGATCTAACCAGTCAATCCTAATGGAAATCAGTCCTGAATATTTATATTGGAAGGACTGACACTGAAGCTGAAGCTCCAATACTTTGGCCAGCTGATGCAAAGAACTGACTATTGGAAAAGACCCTGATGCTGGAAAAGATTGAAGGTGGGAGAAGAAGGGGACGACAAAGGATGAGATGGCTGGATGGCATCACCAACTCAATGGACATGAGTTTGAGTAAGCTCTGGGAGTTGGTGATGGACAGGGAAGCCTGGTGTGCTGCAATCCATGGGGTCGCAAGAGCTGGACACAACTGAGCAACTGAACTGAACTGATAAGTTCTTAACTGACCTTGTTGAATGCAAGTATTCATGTACTTATCTAAAAGCATCTGATGTACATGTACTCTGTATCCCAGCATTTCTGATCTACTCAAGGCCTTAGCTCCTGCACTTAACTGTTCTCTATCTCATATTATCAGTGTTCACCTTTGCATGATTTTTAATCTTTTTTCCTTTACATCTTCCCTTTTAAACTGATAAGAACAGATACTACACTTGATCTTAGTCAAAAGGCTGAGAAGCGATACATCTTCTCTTGATAGAATGTTTCTCTTGGGTTTATCTAATTCCATTCACAGGAAAAAATAAATAAAACAATGGTATCAACATCAGTCAATTCTATTTGATCCCAACACCCCAACTCTGTAGCACATGTGCCCTGTTTCTTTTCAAGCTCTTTCATGTTGGAAATTTGCCTCACTATCCCCACTAAAATTTTGCTGCAAAGGTCAACACAGACCTCTATGCTGCTTAAATCCAACGGTTAATCATTTCTATCAATGTGTTCAACTTTTCAGCAGCACTTGACTACGTTCTCCTTCTAAAAATATAGCTTTTTGGCTTCCAGAAAACAACAGCCTTCAGCTTTTCATTCTGCCTCAATGGTTGCTTCTTATGAGTGACATGTCTTGGCTTTTCTTCCTCTAATCAATCAACTTTAAGTGTTAGTGGCCCTTGAGCTAAATCTATGGCCCTCTACTCTTCTGTATTATACTGTCTTCACAGAAGATTTCACCTGTTCTCAAGGCTTTAAAAATGATTTGTATGTTGATGATTTTCAATTTTACATATTCTGAACAGACTTCTATCCTAGCTTCAAATCATCTAAACAACTGATTTCTTCTTAGATCTCCTTTTATAAGACAAAAGAAAGAAGCAGTCCCTGACATCTGGCATGTTTCCATTATTTCTCAGCACTCACAACCAGTCCATCAAGATGTCTGTCCTCAAAAGAAATGTCGCCTTCTTTTCACCATCTCCACAGACAGCATCCTTTTCACTCCATCAACATCTTTGGAATATTAACTGAATATCCTCCTTATTGAAATCTGTAAAAACCTATGCCTCCTACAGGGCTTCCCTGATAGCTCAGTTAGTAAAGAATGTGCCTGCCATGCAGGAGACCCTGGTTCAATCCCTGGGTCAGGAAGATCTGCTAGAAAAGGGATAGGCTATCCACTCCAGTATTCTGGCCTGGAGAATTCCATGGACTGTAGAGTCCATGGGGTCACAGAATTGGACACAACTGAGCGACTTTCACTTTCACTCACTTTCATGCCTCCTACAGTGCATTTTCCATGCAAAACCTGAATAAGTTATAAACATTATGTAAACATTACAATGCCATTTCCCTACTTAAATCCTTGCAATGATTCACACTTAGAATGAAATTAACCACAAGATTACCATATGAATGGACCTTAGTACTTCTATGATAATATCTTGAAAGATTTTTATATTTAACTTCCTTGTTTCATCCACTCAAGCTTCCCTTTACTCCTTGAAGACATTTAGCTCTTTTCTGACTCAAATTCTCTGCTTTTAATTCACACTGAAACATTCATCATTTGTCACCCAGATTTTCATATGGAAGGTTCCTTCACTTAATTCAGGTTCAAATGTCACTTTAAAGAGACTGTTCCTTAAAACTCTATCTAAAATAAAACACTCCACCAGAGCTACTCTGTATTGCTTTATCTATTTTACTTTCCTCTGACAGTACTTAGAGAAAAGTAACAACTCCAGCTACATGAAGCTGGAGCAACTGTGAGAAGATACCTCACATCCAAGGGCAGAGAAGCCCCAGTAAGATGGTAAGAGGGGCAAAATCGCATTTAGAATCAAACCCCATAGCTGCCAGAGACGCTCAGAGGGGTCAACATGCCTTGTGCGCAGCAGAACCCAGAGAACCCACAGAGACTGAGACAGACTGTGTTTGAGTGTCTCCTGAGGAGTTACGGGTCAACAGTGGACAGCTTCAGGGGCAGGAACTCTGTGTGCAACAGACCTGGGTATGGCATAGGCCTCTGGAGGATGTTGCCATTAACTCCACCAGAGCCACCAGAGCTTACGCAGGACTGGGGAAACAGACTCTTGGACAGCACAAACAGAACCTTGTGCGCACCAGGACCCATGAGAAAGAAAAAGTGACCCCACAAGAGACTGAGCCAGACTTACCCGTGAGAGTCCAGGAGTCTTCAGCAGAGGCGTGGGTCAGCGGTCGCCTGCTGCTGGATCAGGGGCACTGAGTGTAGTGCATGCCTGAGACCATTTGAAGGAGGTCACATTATCTTCATTACCTCCATGACAGTTTGGCCTCAGGTGAAGTAACAGGGAGGAAACACAGCCCCACCCTTCAACAGAAAACTGGATTAAAGATTGACTGAGCATGGCCCCACCCATCAGAATCTGAATTCCCCCTCAGTCACTCATCAGGAAGCTTCCATTAGCCTCTTATTGTTCTGTATCAGAAGGCAAACAGACTGAAAACCACAATCAAAAAACTAACCAATCTGATCACATGGACCACAGCCTTGTCTAACTCAGTGAAACTATGAGCTACACTATGCAGGGCAACCCGAGACAGATGGGTCATGGTGGAGAGTTCTGAAAAAACATGGTCCACTGGAGAAGGGAATGGCAAATCACTTCAGCATTCTAGCCTTGAGAACCCCATGAACAGTATGAAAAGGCAAAAAGGCAGGACACTGAAAGATGAACTCCCCAGTTCAGTAGATGCCCAATATGCTACTGGAGATCAGTGGAGAAATAACTCCAGGAAGAATTAAGGGATGGAGCCAAAGCAAAAACAACACCCAGTTGTGGATATGACTGGTGATGGAAGTAAAGTCCGATGCTGTAAAGAGCAATATTGCATGGGGACTTTGAAACATGAATCAAGGCAAATTGGAAGTGGTCAAACAGGAGATGGCAAGAGTGAACATTGCCATTTTGGGAATAAGCAAACTAAAATGGACTGGAATGGGTGAATTTAACTTAGATAGAATTCTAAGTTATCTACTACTACTATCTACTACTGTGGGCAAGAATCCCTTAGAAGAAATGGAATAGCCATCATAGTCAACAAAAGAGTCCAAAATGCAATACTTGGATGCAATCTGAAAAATGACAGAATGATCTCTGTTCATTTCGAAAGCAAGCCATTCAATATCACAGTAATCCAAGTCTATGCCCCAACCTGTAATGCTGAAGAACATGAAGTTTAGCAGTTGCATGAAGACCAACAAGACCTTCTAGAACTAATACCCAAAATGATGTACTTTTAATTATAGGGGACTGGAATGCAAAAGTAGGAAGTCAAGAAATACCTGGAGTAACAGTAAATCTGGCCTTGGACTACAGAATGAAGCAGGCAAAGGCTAATAGAGATTTCCTAAGAGAACCCACTGGTCATAGCAAACACCCTCTTCAAACAACACAAGAGAAGACTCTACCATGGACATCACCAGATGGTCAATACCAACATTAAATTGATTATATTCTTTGCAGCTAAAGATGGAGAAGCTCTATTGAGTCAGCAAACACAAGACTGGGAGCTGACTGTGGCTCAGATCATGAACTCCTTATTGCCAAATTCAGACTTATACTGAAGAAAGTAGGAAAAACCACTAGACCATTAAAGTATGACCCAAATCAAATCTCTTAGGATTATACAGTGGAAGTGACAAAAGGATTCATGGGATAGTTCTGATAGAGTGCCTGACGAACTATGGATGAAGATTCATGACATTGTACAGGAGGCAGGGATCAAGACCATCCGCAAGGGGAAAAAACATGAATAAAGGCAAAATGGTTATTTGAGGAGACCTTAAAAATAGTTGTGTAAAGAAGAGAAGAGAAAGGCAAAGGAGAAAAGGAAAGATATACTCATTTGAATGCAGAGTTCCAAAAAATAGCAAAGAGAAATAAGAAAGCCTTCCTTAGTGATCAATGCAAAGATATATAGGAAAACAATAGAATGGGAAAGACTAGAGATCTCTTCAAGAAAATTTGAGATACTAAGGGAACTTTTCAAGCAAAGATGGGCACAATAAAGGACACAAATGGCATGGACCTAACAGAAGCAGAAGATATTAAGAGGAGATGGCAAGAATACAGAGAAGAACTATAGGGGAAAAAAAAAAAAAAACTTAACGACCCAGATAATCATGACGGTGTGATTGCTCACCTAGAACCAGACATCCTGGAATTCTAAGTCAAGTGGTCCTTAGGAAGCATCACTATGAACAAAGTTAGTGGAGGTGATGGAATTCCAGTGGAACTTTTTCAAATCCTAAAAGATGATGCTGTGAAAGTGCTACACTCAATATGCCAGCAAATTTGTAAAACTCAGTAGTGGTCACAGTACCAAAAAAGGTCAGTTTTCATTCCAATCCCAAAGAAGGGAAATGCCAAAGAATGCTCAAATAACCACATAATTTCACTCATCTTATATGCTAGCAAAGTAATTCTCAAAATTCTCCAAGCCAGGCTTAAACAGTACATGGTACTTCCAAATGTACACAGTAAACTTCCAGATGTTCAAGCTAGATTTAGAATAGACAGAGGAACCAGATATCAAATTACCAACATTCATTGGATCATTGAAAAAGGGAGAGTTCCAGAAAAAACATCTATTTCTGCTTTATTGACTATGCCAAAGCCTTTGACTGTGTGAATCACAACAAAGTGTCGAAAATTCTTCAAAAGACAGATTTACTGTCCCGAGATGGGACTACCAGAAAACTTGACCTGCCTCCTGAGAACTCTGTATGAAAGTCAAGAAGCAACAGTTAGAACTGGACATAGAACTACAGACTTGTTCCAAATTGGGAAAGTAGTATGTCAAGGCTGTATATTGTCACCCTGCTTATTTAACTTATATACAGAGTACATCATGAGAAATGCTGGGCTGGAGGAAGCACAAGCTGGAATCAAGATTTTTGGGAGAAATATCAATAACCTCAGATACGCAGAAGACACCACCCTTATGGCAGAAACGGAAGAGGAACTAAAGAGCCTCTTGATGAAAATGAAAGAGAAGAGTGAAATAGTTGGCTTAAAGCTCAACATTCAGAAAACTAAGATCATGGCATCCAGTCCCATGACTTCATAGCAAATAGATGGGCAAACAGTGGAAACAGTGAAAGACCTCATTTTGGGAGGGCTCCAAAATCACTGCAGATGGTGACTGCAGCCATGAAATTAAGACACTTGCTCTTTGGAAAAAAAAGTTATGACCAACCTAGACAGCATATTAAAAAGCAGAGACATTACTTTGCCACCAAAGGTCTGTCTAATCCAAGCTATGTTTTTTCCAGTAGTCATGTGTGGATGTGAGAAAGTCATGTGTGGATTGCTCAAAGAAAGATGAGCACAAAAGAAATGATGCTTTTGAACTGTGGTGTTGATGAAGACTCTTGAGAGTCCCTTTGACAGCAAGGAGATTCAACCAGTCCATCCTAATGGAAATCAGTCTTGAACAGTCATTGGAAGGACTGATGCTGAAGCTGAAACTCCAATACTTTGGCCACCTGATGTGAAGAACTGACTCATCTGAAAAGACCCTGGTGCTGGGAAAGACTGAGGGCGTGAGAAGAAGAGGACGACAGAGGATGATATAGTTGATTGGCATCATTGGCTCTATGGTCATGAGTTTGAATGGACTCCAGGAGTTGGGGATGGACAGGGAGGCCTGGCATGCTGCAGTCCATAGGGTTGCAAAGAGTTGGACATGACTGAGCAACTGAACTGAACTGAACAATTCTTAGAAAATATGAGCTTATCTTCATTAGTTACTTACTCCATTAGTTACTTCCTTGTCTATGTAACGGTAGCCTCATATAAGCAAGAGACATTCTCTGCCTGTTTCCTCACTGAATCCCCAGAGCTTAGAGTACTGCTTGCTACAGAAGCTAAAAGATTTTTGTTTTTTAAGAGAGAGTGATAATAGGTAAAAAATGAATATACCCAAAGTGGCAAAACAAAGGTTAACATTAATATGCATATATTATGTCTCTTGGAGATCAATCAATCGCCAGAAGGCCAGTCTGATGCCTTGCTTGAGTTCTAGACCTCTAGGGGCACTACTGTCTGATGACCATCATCTGCTCTGCCTTCAGTTCATGGCCTAGCCTTAGAAAGTCTCTGGCTGCATAATATTGTCCTTTCCATAGGGTATATATCCATTAGTTACAGTATGAAGCACAGCCCTAGCCAAGTAAAGAGTATCACAAACAGGAAGGAGGTAATAACAGAAGTGATGCTAGCAGGAAAATGAAATCCTTTCTTTGGTTCACAACTGATTTAAAAGAAAATATGATATAAAATATACACAGGGGTAAAAACAGTTCCTGTTGAAAAGGGTCACCTTTAGGAAAAATGAACTGAGAAAATTTTTTTCATTTTTTTTTTTTTAGAATCTTAAACAAAATGCTTGGCTCATCTGAATAAGTCCAGAAAGTTACTACTTTTTTTTTTCCAAATGGTCATTTGAAGTCTGGATGTTAAAATGCTATTTCTAAATTCACTTGTTCAAGAAGATTATTCCATAATGTCAAACTCATAGGAATAATTCTTAATGATAATCACTAACCCTTGTATAATTTTTATTTACTATGTCAGCCACTGGTTTAATGTTAAATAACAATATATCACTTAATCCTCATAACAACACAGTGAGGTTTATATCTTCATCACTGCCATTTTATAGATAATAGCATAAAGCATGTAATTAACTGACAGATTTGTATTTGAACCCAAGTATTTTGATTATATATATATATATAATTTCCTCTCACGGGTAGTCCAAATTCTTTAGGGTTATCTATCTCCTTCTACTATCTTCTAGTCCCTTGGTACTTTGCTTCTCATAAGGCAGACTCAATGAGCTTTCTCTGTGCCATGAACAGGTCTGTGTCTTTGTCCAACTCTTCATTGAACTGACTCATGACTTGTCCTTTTGAAGACAATACTAAGGCCACCAAAGTCCTTGGAACTCTCAGGGCTCTGACATGTCCAAACACTGCAGGTTACGTTAGTCTTGCAAAACACCCATTACATTCGTTTAGTATGGCAGATAATTAAAGGACCTTAACAGCAAAATAAAAACACCAAGTATTCCATAATGCATTAAGTGGTTTGTATGTTAACTTTCATAGAATAATCAGAGAGGATTCTGCATTAAAAAGCATGTTAACACTTTTGTTTGTTTTTGATAAATCATGGAGAATAAGCATTGAAGGAATTTTCTTCATACTGTCATTTATTTAGGCATCAATAAAGATAAGGTACTTCCTACCTCTATCAATAAACAATAAAAAGTACACCCTTTTAAAAATCTTGTTATAACACTCTTATAGTTAGTTTAAATTCTCTTTTAACTTAATCATATGACTTGGTTGTCACACAGTCTTTCATTTGGGGAATCTATCTTTTTTTTTTTTTTTTACCAGATTCTTTTATATATGAGAGTTGCTTTCTTTTCTAAAACTGACAGTAACTCTTTGAACCCTTCTTCAGAGGTCCTGCTTTCCAGGCCATTAATCATTTTAGTTGGCATCTCTGAATCTAACACATGTCCCTCCCACCAGTTTTGAAAAGTGGAAATTAAACTGCACCCTCATTCTTAGTCAAAGTGAGATTTCTTTTTCAATTCATACTTGCAGTCATCCTGCTAAGGAAACATTGTAGTGTTTTGTAGTTGCTGTTGCTTGCTGTGAACTGAACAAATGCCATTATGTAAAACAACACAATGTTTATGGTTTGGAGCTTTCAGTAAGATCACATTGCTTATTTACATTAACTGGTTTCAGACCAAGTGATTTGTGACTATTCAGCTATTTTCTATCACACTATCCCTTGTGAATACCGTGTCATTGATTATGTAACATTCCTCCAATATTTCAAAGTCACAAGAAATCCTAACTCTCTCTGTTTAGATTTTGGCGAAGTGGTATCATTCTATATCTTGCTGAAAATGCTTTGATAACATAATTGAATAAATTCTGAATAAAAGCATACCTCTAAAAGGAGATATTTGATATGTCAACAGATTGTGATATTCATTTATGTTTGATTCTTCAATTCTCTAAACAATGAATCATTATTTAGAATAGGTTTATTAGTCACATTTTTTTTATTAGTCACATTTGTAT
Source organism: Cervus elaphus (assembly GCF_910594005.1). Taxonomy (NCBI): domain Eukaryota; kingdom Metazoa; phylum Chordata; class Mammalia; order Artiodactyla; family Cervidae; genus Cervus; species Cervus elaphus. Next base: position 32,870,655 of record NC_057831.1, read on the forward strand.
TATATAGCAATCAATTACAATAATAATAACTCTACAGGAGTCAGAGTAAGTGCTATAAATTTTCATTGCATCATCTTTACTTAATTACTAAAGTAATGTATACCTTATTCTATGCTCATTAACAGACTTGAATATTAGAATGTATTGGTTCAAAAGAGAATTGAAATAAATGAAATTCATACTGCTGCTGTTGAAAGTTATAAGTTTGCTATCTCTATTTAAGCATACGTCCAATTTCTATGACAACATAGAAATATCCTGTATAACATAGGACTACACATACATTAACATATACACACTGTACCTTTATTCATGAAGCTGTTTACATATTCACTGGCCATAACGTGTATATTTGGTTTATGTTTTAGTATCAGCTTATCAAATAAGAAGCACCCCCTTAGACACCAGTGGTCTAAAAAATCTAGTCTGTATTATGTTGTGGTCTAGCATGTTTGTCAGAGTATCAGAAAGAACCAAATGAAAAAACTCACTTAAATAAAATATACTGCATTTATTCCCTTTCTTCACAGATATCCTAAAATGTTCACTCACATATCCTTCATCCCCATGAGTATTTTAAACTCTATATCCATGACTGTACAGCTGTCAGATGATTTAACTTTGTGCACTCTAACATGTCTTTGGCTAAGAATCACTCATGCATTTATTTAACATTCTATTCAAAATATTTTATGCTTGTCACAGACCTCAAATATCCAAGAAAAATGAGAACTCTTCATAGACAAATACATAAATGTACTCTGTGCTATGGCTACCTCTTGATTTTTTTTTCCTACGTAGTTAAAGAGAATGTTGCTCAACGGAAGAAATACTACAGAAAAGTGAAAAAATTCTATCTTGTTTCAAAGGATTGGAAAGCTGTAAGCTTTGATTTTTTTTTTTTTTTTTTTTTACTATTTAATCCAAGATGCATAAATCCACTCCAGTTATTTGAGCACTTCCTACATATGAAGTATAGACTACTATATCATAAATCTGTTTCTGTACTCAGCATTCCATTCAAATACTTTAGATAAAGGATATTGTTTATAGCCAACATGTGTTTACCAAGCTCTATAGCTTTGTGGGTGTGCTTACTTAATCACAGAGCTGCCTGTCTTGAGACAGAGAAATTTGCACCTTTGCAAAATTCACTCCAAGGTCACTGACAGTGCTTAGAACATTGGCTCATCTGGCTGTCATCCAAACTGTCTAGTGGCTATTGAAGTCCCACTTTCCCCTTGTCTACATAGGTTATGATGAAGGATATTTCAGATTAGACTCCTCAAGGTTCAAAACATCAAGACATAGTTAATCAAAGTGTTGTTCATACTTTTTTTTTTTTTACCACTATCTTTAAACTAATTATTAGAATGTTAAAATGGCTATGAATGTCAAAAGTCATAATAGTACAGTATGTTTGTACTTTAAAGTATAGAAGCTGTTCATGTCTATGTATCATGGCTGACATTGAAGGCAAAGGAAGGTCAGAACAAGTGTCAGAGAAAGAGCTACAAAACTGAGTCACAGAATATATATTTTACTTAACAACCTTTGAAAAGAAAGCTAGATGGAAAAGAGAACATTGATTCTAGCTTGTCTATTTCTAAACACTATTTCTTTGTAGTTATAAAGTACTTGTATTTGGAAGTTTTATATTTTATACGTGAAGCAGCCTATTTTGTGGGAATAAATAGTTTAACTACTTTAAAATTCAAGGATGTCATTTGATGAGTATTTTGAATTGCTATACAAATATATTCAGTCAGAATTTTTTATTATTGCCTTTTTATTCACATTGTTTGAAGAATGGTTGCTTTTTAATTCATTTCTTTACTAGTTCTCTTTCACTACTTTGTCATAAGTTAAACTCTTAAGAAATTATATGTGAGATTTGTATGTCTATATGCTTTTGCTGGCAGAAAGAGTTTAATAACTGTTATTCTTCAAGCTATTTTTTTCCCAAACTATTTTAAAGCCTGGTCAGGATGTCATCCATATTTTATTCTCTCAATATAGCTTCTATTATATTTGAATATTTATGCCTTTTTCTTAATCAAACATATGTGTAAACTTTATGTACATATGCCCTGTATGTTTGCTTTGTCCATTCCTTGTGCAAAAATGGTTTGCCAAGAATCAACAAAAGGTTTTCCATTTTTCTAGTGAAACAAATGAAAAGTAATTTTCTAATAATTAATATTCTTTGCACATAAACAAATATTAGATACACTGAATAATTCACATTTAATTTGATACAATGTGAAATTCAGTTTTACAAGCAAAAAGTCTTATCTCCAAGGATATTTTATCAATAGATGTAGTATCTGAATATGCAACTGAATACTGGTTTAAATTACTGCTCCTATTGGAAAATAAAGTATTCTCTTCTGCAGTTTTCTCTTATTGAAGTACTATGACTTCAAAACCAGCAAATAGTTGGAATTAGAAATAAGGCAGGAGTTCTCTCAATATTGTTTGTAATGTAGAAAAGATGAAGGTTGAAAAATAAACATTGGAACTTTTCAAAACAAAGTCAAGAGGCAGCTTCCATAAAAGAACACTCAGTTTCTACTCCTCATTGGATCACTTCAACAGCAAAGGTCTTGAATCACTAATACCTATTAAGCATAAGTGTTGTTTTACCACCTCTCTAGAATTCCTTTTCAGTCCATGTGAATGTCTGGAGATGTTCTTTCATCAGTTGTTCTTATTATTTTGGATTGAACTAATGTCCTCACTAATGAATAGTGAAATATCATATTCATTACTGATCCTAATGCCTTGACTATAGCAAATGAGGCAGAATGCAAAGAGGGTTAGAAGATAATAATGACTTGCCTCCAAATCAGGATCTGTTTTGGAGGTGAATTTTCAGCTAGATAAGATATTAATAGACATTGATCTCAGTGGGCAAGCCAAAGTGTCTATAAAGACATGGCAATTTAATCATATTCTGCAAGCAGCTGAAATCCAATGTTAGGTTCTGAAGTTCTTGGGAATGTCTGTAAGGAACACTGGTTGATTTCTTCTGCAGCATCCATCTTTCTTCTTTGGTATTCCTTAGAAGAAAACTAAAAATTTTGTAGAAATGAATCCTACACTAGCTCCAGCAGAGGACTGAATAGCTTAAAATGTCAGTGTATCTACTGCTTTAAAAATCAATAATTAGTTTAGAGGTGGATAAATCTAATTGAGACCAGACAGGTAAATCACAGGACTTTGCAGAGGCTTCAAAAAGATCTCTCTGTAAATTTGAACAATATGATATGGGACTATGAAAGTTCCTGGGATAAGGTTAACACTCTGGAATTCAGAGGAAAACTAGAGAAGCCAGGAGTGATGGTGGTGCTGAATCTACATCAAAATTGAATATAGATCTTTTTATTTTCTATTTTTATTTTTATTTTTTTAACATGTCTTTATTGATTTAAGTAATTTTGAGGGTTTATTGTTTGTTTGTTTTTTCTGGCACTGCCTATACAAAATATCTTATCTGAAACACTTTTCCAATTTATTCTTAAATATTGTGATGGGAAACCCAGATGACAAATATTCAGAAATGTGAACAAGCTGTTAATTGTTGTTAGTATCAGAGTCCTAGTCTCTAGAGGCTGGTCAGGACAACAGAAAGTAACAATGGAGCCAGGCAAAAGCATACCATTTTCCTAGCCTTAGAGCGAGCCTTAGGAAGATACTTAACAAAAGTGGAAATTACACTGTCCTGCAAATTGTTGGGTCAGAAATTCAAGTGTAATAATTTCATTGAGAAGAAATAAACTACATCATTGATGCTTGGAGGAATACTATGCCTCAGGAATTCAAACATAATCACTGGAGAGTGAGGATTATATTTTATAACAGACAAGAGTTGAAGCAACTGCATCTAGAGATCTAGTGTGAAAATCCACAACACTACTGGGAGAACAGTTTAAGTGATAAATATTACTGAATGTTTATAAATAAATACTATTTGCTTCTTAACAAGATTTTTGTGGGACAAAGTTGATATTTATTAAGCAAAGGGAGAAAGGTCAGGATATTTGTAACCACCTCCATTCCTATAGATTATGGAAAAGCCTCATATTTATAAAGTATAAGGGGGAAAGTAGAGAGCTGTGTGAAGAAGACAACATGGTAAACAAAACTATGGATAAGAATTGTAGAATGTTACTTTTTTTTGTTCCAATAACTTACTTGTATTTTTCTTAAGAATAGAACATTTGCTTAATACTCTGCCTTGAGCATATAAATAACACAATTTTTGCTTTTTTCTGAAACTTTAGAGAAAATATCATGTAAGTTATAGGAGAATTTATTTTTCTTTGTATATACATCCCCACATAAATATAACTCCTAGAGAAACACACATTACTCTGAACAAAGAACTTAAGATCATAGAAATATTAGAGATGAGAAAATTTTCAAGAGATAACAGCAAGTATCTACAGATTTTTTATACTTAATTAAAATAAAGGTAACTGATTTTATTGTTTTACCATTATAATAACCTCAGATATACAGATGACACCACCCTTAAGGCAGAAAGTGAAGAGAAACTAAAAAGCTTCTTGATGAAAGTTAAAAAGGAGAGTAAAAAAGTTGGCTTAAAGCTCAATATTCAGAAAACTAAGATCATGGCATCTGGTCCCATCACTTCATGGGAAATAGATGGGGAAACAGTGGAAACAGTGTCAGACTTTATTTTTGGGGGCTCCAAAATCACTGCAGATGCTGATTTCAGCCATGTAATTAAAAGACGCTTATTCCTTGGAAGGGAAGTTAGGACCAACCTAGACAGCATATTTAAAAGCAAAGACGAAGATGGCGGAGGAGTAGGACGGGGAGACCACTTTCTCTCCTACAAATTCATCAAAAGAATAACTGAACGCAGAGCAAACTTTGCAAAACAACTTCTGATCGCTAGCTGAGGTCATCAGGCGCCCAGAAAAGCAGCCCATTGTCTTCAAAAGGAGGTAGGACAAAATATAAAAGACAAAAAGTGAGACAAAAGAGCTAAGGACGGACATCCGACCCGGGAAGGGAGTCTTAGGCGGCATTGCTTGGGGTAGGGTCCGGGCCTGAGTGCCCTGAGGACAATCGGAGGGAGCTTCTGTGAGTTCCCAACTTGAACTGTGGGAGACCAAAAGAGAGAGAGTAAATTAACCGGCCCGAACTCACTGCCGGCCATTCGCAGAACAAAGAGACCGAGAAAATCCAGAGAAGAGCTCGCAGGCTGCGGACCGGCCCAGCCCCGCCGGAGGCAGGAGGCAGTGGGGAGGGGAAGGTCGCGGAGAGACACAGGGAGCAGGCACCCGACCGGCGCAGGCGGGGACTGGGGCTGGGGACGCGGAGGGCGGAAGGCGCGCGCGCCCGACTGGCGCCAGCGGAAACTGAAAATGGGACCGTGGAAGGGAGTGGGCGCGCCACACCTGGGGAGAGTGCGCCCACCAATGCCCTCGCTGCCTGGACCGCTCTGACGGGGAAGGCACAGAGAGCAGGCGCAGCTTTTCGCTCCGCGCTTTTGTGGAACACCCGAGGGCTGGAACCTCGCGCAGCGCGGGGCGCGCTCCATATAGAACAGCCGGGAGCCTGAGCAGCGCAGACGGAGAAAGCAGCGTCAGCCCCTCCCGGCAGCGCCAGCCCCTCCCCTCAGAGCGACGGAACTAGCTACCTGCATAAGAGTCCACCTCCGCCCGCCTGTGTCAGGGCGGAAATGAGGCTCTGAAGAGACCGGCAAACAGAAGCCAAATAAACAAAGGGAACCGCTTCAGAAGGGACTGGTGCAACAGATTAAAATCCCTCTAGAAAACACCAACTACACTGGAAGGGGCCTGTAGATATCGAGAAGTGTAAGCTGGAACGAGGAGCTATCTGAAACTGAGCTGAACCCACACTGACCGCAACAGCTCCAGAGAAACTCCTAGATATAATTTTACTTTTCTCTCTTTTTTTTTCCTTTTTTTCTTTTTTATTTTTTCTCTTTTATTTTCCTTTAAAATCCCCTATTACTCCCCCATTACTCCTTAACTTTCATTTCCATAGATTTTTACGATTTTTTTAATTAGGGAGAAAAAAAAATTTTTTTTTTCTTTTTTCTTCTTTTTTTTTTCCTTTCCTTTTTCTTTTCTATTTTCTATTTTTCCTTTTCTCTTATTTCTTTTAAAGTCCTCTAGTACTCCTCCTCTACTACTCCTTAATTTTCATTTTCAATACACTATAACCTTACAAAAAAAAAAAAAAAAGGAGAAGCCCTATTTTTAAACTGAAGATTATACCCTCCCAATCTTGACTCTCTGTTTTCTACCTCAGAACACCTCTATTTCCTCCTTTCCCCTTCTCTTCCCAATCCAATTCTGTGAATCTTTGTAGGTGACTGGGCTACAGAGAACACTCTGGGAACATACAGCTGCGTAGATCTGTCTCTCTCCTCTTGAGTCCCCCTTTTTCTCCTCCTGCTCATCTCTATCTCCCTCCTCCCTCTCCTCTTCTTCATGTAACTCTGTGAACCTCTCTGGGTGTCCCTAACGGGGGGAGAATCTTTTTGCCATTAACCTAGAAGTTTTCGTATCAGTGCTGTATAGTTGGAGAAGTCCGGAGACTACAGGAAGAATAAAACTGAAATCCAGAGGCAGGAGACTTAAGCCCATAACCTGAGAACACCAGAAAACTCCTGACTACATGGAACTTTAAGTAATAAGTGACTGTCCAAAAGCCTCCATACCTACACTGAAACCAACCACCACCCAAGAGCCAATAAGTTTTAGAGCAAGACATACCACACAAATTCTCCAGCAATGCAGGAACATAGCACTGAACATCAACATACAGGCTGCCCAAGGTCACAACTAATACATAGACCCATCTCAAAACTCATTACTGAGCACTCCATTGCTCTCCAAAGAGAAGAAATCAAATTCCACGCACCAGAACACTGACGCAAGCTTCCCTAACCAGGAAACCTTGACAAGCCAATCGTCTAACCCCACCCATTGGGTAAAACCTCCACAATAAAAAGGAACCACAGACCTCCAGAATACAGAAAGCCCAGTCCAGACACAGCAATCTAAACAAGATGAAAAGGCAAAGAAATACCCAACAGGTAAAGGAACATGAAAAATGCCCACCAAGTCAAACAAAAGAGGAGGAGATAGGGAATCTACCTGAAAAAGAATTTAGAATAATGATAATAAAAATGATCCAAAATCTTGAAAACAAAATGGAGTTACAGATAAGTAGCCTGGAGACAAAAATTGAAAAGATGCAAGAAATGTTTAATAAAGACCTAGAAGAAATAAAAAAGACTCAAATAAAAATGAATAATGCAATGAATGAGATCAAAAACACTCTGGAGGGAACCAAGAGTAGAATAACGGAGACAGAAGATAGGATAAGTGAGGTAGAAGATAAAATGGTGGAAATAAATGAAGCAGAGAGGAAAAAAGAAAAAAGGATCAAAAGAAATGAGGACAACCTCAGGGACCTCTGGGACAATGTGAAATGCCTCAACATTCGAATCATAGGAGTTCCAAAAGAAGAAGACAAAAAGAAAGGCCATGAGAAAATACTCGAGGAGATAATAGCTGAAAACTTCCCTAAAATGGGGAAGGAAATAGCCACCCAAGTCCAAGAAACCCAGAGGGTCCCAAACAGGATAAACCCAAGGCGAAACACCCCAAGACACATATTAATCAAATTAACAAAGATCAAACACAAAGAACAAATATTAAAAGCAGCAAGGGAGAAACAACAAATAACACACAAAGGGATCCCCATAAGGATAACAGCTGATCTATCAATAGAAACCCTCCAGGACAGAAGGGAATGGCAGGACGTACTGAAAGTAATGAAAGAGAATAACCTACAACCTAGATTACTGTATCCAGCAAGGATCTCATTCAGATATGAAGGAGAATTCAAAAGCTTTACAGATAAACAAAAGCTGAGAGAATTCAGCACCACCAAACCAGCTCTTCAACAAATGCTAAAGGATCTTCTCTAGACAGGAAATGCAGAAAGGTTGTATAAACGTGAACCCAAAACAACAAAGTAAATGGCAACGGGACCACACCTATCAATAATTACACTAAATGTAAATGGGTTGATTGCCCCAACCAAAAGACAAAGATTGGCTGAATGGATACAAAAACAAGACCCCTATATATGCTGTCTACAAGAGACCCACCTCAAAACAAGGGACACATACAGACTAAAAGTGAAGGGCTGGAAAAAAATATTTCACGCAAATGGAGACCAAAAGAAAGCAGGAGTCGCAATACTCATATCAGATAAAATAGACTTTCAAATAAAGGATGTGAAAAGAGACAAAGAAGGACACTACATAATGATCAAAGGATCAATCCAAGAAGAAGATATAACAATTATAAATATACATGCATCCAACATAGGAGCACCGCAATATGTACGGCAAACACTAACGAGTATGAAAGAGGAAATTAATAGTAACACAATAATAGTGGGAGACTTTAATACCCCACTCACAACTATGGATAGATCAACTAAACAGAAAATTAACAAGGAAACACAAACCTTAAATGACACAATGGACCAGCTAGACCTAATTGATATCTATAGGACATTTCACCCCAAAACAATCAATTTCACCTTTTTCTCAAGTGCACACGGAACCTTCTCCAGAACAGATCACATCCTGGGCCATAAATCTGGTCTTGGAAAATTCAAAAAAATTGAAATCATTTCAGTCATCTTTTCTGACCACAGTGCAGTAAGATTAGATCTCAATTACAGGGAAAAAATTGTTAAAAATTCAAACATATGGAGGCTAAATAACACGCTTCTGAATAACCAACAAATCATAGAAGAAATCAAAATATGTATAGAAATGAATGAAAATGAAAACACAACAACCCAAAACCTATGGGACACTGTAAAAGCAGTGCTAAGGGGAAGGTTCATAGCATTACAGGCTTACATTGAGAAACAAGAAAAAAGCCAAATAAATAACCTAACTCTACACCTAAAGCAATTAGAGAAGGAAGAAATGAAGAACCCCAGGGTTAGCAGAAGGAAAGAACTCTTAAAAATCAGGGCAGAAATAAATGCAAAAGAAACTAAAGAGACCATAGCAAAAATCAACAAAGCTAAAAGCTGGTTTTTTGAAAAAATAAACAAAATTGACAAACCATTAGCAAGACTCATTAAGAAACAAAGAGAGAAGAACCAAATTAACAAAATTAGAAATGAAAATGGAGAGATCACAACAGACAACACTGAAATACAAAGGATCATAAGAGACTACTACCAGCAGCTCTATGCCAATAAAATGGACAACTTGGATGAAATGGACAAATTCTTAGAAAAGTATAACCTTCCAAAACTGAACCAGGAAGAAATAGAAGATCTTAACAGACCCATCACAGGCAAGGAAATCGAAACTGTAATCAAAAATCTTCCAGCAAACAAAAGCCCAGGACCAGATGGCTTCACAGCTGAATTCTACCAAAAATTTAGAGAAGAGCTAACACCTATCTTACTGAAACTCTTCCAGAAAATTGCAGATGAAGGTAAGATTCCAAACTCATTCTATGAGGCCACCATCACCCTAATTCCAAAACCAGACAAAGATGCCACAAAAAAGGAAAACTACAGGTCAGTATCACTGATGAACATAGATGCAAAAATCCTTAACAAAATTCTAGCAAACAGAATCCAACAACATATTAAAAAAATCATACACCACGACCAAGTGGGCTTTATCCCAGGAATGCAAGGATTCTTTAATATCTGCAAATCAATCAATGTAATACACCACATTAACAAATTGAAAGATAAAAACCATATGATTATCTCAATAGATGCAGAGAAAGCCTTTGACAAAATTCAACACTCATTTATGATTAAAACTCTCCAAAAAGCAGGAATAGAAGGAACATACCTCAACATAATAAAAGCTATATATGACAAACCCACAGCAAGCATCACCCTCAATGGTGAAAAATTGAAAGCATTTCCCCTGAAATCAGGAACAAGACAAGGGTGCCCACTCTCACCACTACTATTCAACATAGTTTTGGAAGCATTGGCTACAGCAATCAGAGCAGAAAAAGAAGTAAAAGGAATCCAGATAGGAAAAGAAGAAGTGAAACTCTCACTGTTTGCAGATGACATCATCCTCTACATAGAAAACCCTAAAGACTCTACCAGAAAATTACTAGAGCTAATCAATGAATATAGTAAAGTTGCAGGATATAAAATTAACACACAGAAATCCCTTGCATTCCTATACACTAACAACGAAAAAACAGAAAGAGAAATTAAGGAAACAATACCATTCACCATTGCAACAAAAAGAATAAAATACTTAGGAGTATATCTACCTAAAGAAACAAAAGACCTATACATAGAAAACTATAAAACACTGATGAAAGAAATCAAAGCGGACACAAACAGAGGGAGAAACATACCGTGTTCATGGATTGGAAGAATCAATATTGTCAAAATGGCTATTCTACCCAAAGCAATCTATAGATTCAATGCAATCCCTATCAAGCTACCAAAGGTATTTTTCACAGAACTAGAACAAATAATTTCACAATTTGTATGGAAATACAAAAAACCTCGAATAGCCAAAGTAATCTTGAGAAAGAAGAAGGGAACTGGAGGAATCAACCTGCCTGACTTCAGACTCTACTACAAAGCCACAGTCATCAAGACAGTATGATACTGGCACAAAGACAGAAATATAGATCAATGGAACAGAATAGAAAGCCCAGAGACAAATCCACGAACCTATGGACACCTTATCTTTGACAAAGGAGACAAGGATATACAATGGAAAAAAGACAACCTCTTTAACAAGTGGTGCTGGGAAAACTGGTCAACCACTTGCAAAAGAATGAAACTAGAACACTTTCTAACACCATACACAAAAATAAACTCAAAATGGATTAAAGATCTAAATGTAAGACCAGAAACTATAAAACTCCTAGAGGAGAACATAGGCAAAACACTCTCCGACATAAACCACAGCAAGATCCTCTATGACCCACCTCCCAGAATATTGGAAATAAAAGCAAAACTAAACAAATGGGACCTAATGAAACTTAAAAGCTTTTGCACTACAAAGGAAATTATAAGTAAGGTGAAAAGACAGCCCTCAGATTGGGAGAAAATAATAGCAAATGAAGAAACAGACAAAGGATTAATCTCAAAAATATACAAGCAATTCCTGCAGCTCAATTCCAGAAAAATAAATGACCCAATCAAAAAATGGGCCAAAGAACTAAACAAACATTTCTCCAAGGAAGACATACAGATGGCTAACAAACACATGAAAAGATGCTCAACATCACTCATTATTAGAGAAATGCAAATCAAAACCACAATGAGGTACCATTACACGCCAGTCAGGATGGCTGCTATCCAAAAGTCTACAAGCAATAAATGCTGGAGAGGGTGTGGAGAAAAGGGAACCCTCTTACACTGTTGGTGGGAATGCAAACTAGTACAGCCGCTATGGAAAACAGTGTGGAGATTTCTTAAAAAACTGGAAATAGAACTGCCATTTGACCCAGCAATCCCACTCCTGGGCACACACACTGAGGAAACCAGATCTGAAAGAGACACGTGCACCCCAATGTTCATCGCAGCACTGTTTATAATAGCCAGGACATGGAAGCAACCTAGATGCCCATCAGCAGATGAATGGATAAGGAAGCTGTGGTACATATACACCATGGAATATTACTCAGCTGTTAAAAAGAATTCATTTGAATCAGTCCTAATGAGATGGATGAAACTGGAGCCCATTATACAGAGTGAAGTAAGCCAGAAAGATAAAGAACATTACAGCATACTAACACATATATATGGAATTTAGAAAGATGGTAACGATAACCCTAAATGCAAAACAGAAAAAGAGACACAGAAATACAGAACAGACTTTTGAACTCTGTGGGAAAAGGTGAGGGTGGGATGTTTCAAAAGAACAGCATGTATACTATCTATGGTGAAACAGATCACCAGCCCAGGTGGGATGCATGAGACAAGTGCTCGGGCCTGGTGCACTGGGAAGACCCAGAGGAATCAGGTGGAGAGGGAGGTGGGAGGGGGGATCGGGATGGGGAATACGTGTAAATCTATGGCTGATTCATATCAATGTATGACAAAACCCACTGAAATGTTGTGAAGTAATTAGCCTCCAACTAATAAAAAAATAAAAAAAAAAAATAAAGGCAAAGACATTACTTTGCCAACAAAGGACTGTGTAGTCAAGGCTATGATTTTTCCAATTGTCATGTATGGATGTGAGAGCTGGACAGTGAAGAAAGCTGAGTGCCAAAGAATTGATGCTTTTGAACTGTGGTGTTGGAGAAGACTCTTGAGAGTCCCTTGGACTGCAAGGAGATTCAACCAGTTCATCCTAAAGGAAATCAATCCTGAATATTCATTGGAAGGACTGATGCTGAAGCTGAAACTCCAATACTTTGGCCATCAATGTGAAGAACTGACTCATTTGAAAAGACCCTGATGCTAGGAAAGCTTGAAGGTGGGAGGAGAAGGGGATGACACTGGATAAGATGGTTGGATGGCATCACTGACTCACTGGATATGAGTTTCAGTAAACTCTGGGTGTTGGTGATAGAGAGAGAGGCATGGTGTGCTGCAATCCTTGGGGTCACAAAGATTTGGGTACGATTGAGCTACTGAACTGAACTGAAACCAAGGTGTCTACACTGAAAGCAAAAAGCAAGAGGGATATCTGAACCCTCAACTCCAAAGTACTGCTCTTTTTACAATTAGTAGCTTATTAGATATACCCATCATTTAAAGTGGACATTTAATTCCCAAATATATAGGATTTTTTAAGTATCCTTGATATTAATTTCTCATTTAAATGCTTTCTTCTCTGAAATCCCCCTCTGTATTTTTACAGACCTCTAACTTCACTGAGGCTTTCAACAGCCTGTCAAAGGTCTCTCTTGGTAAACGTCACATTGCAATGGAAAATATGTGGGTTATTTTCAAATATTTTTTCACATGATTTCTAATAATATTCCACAGTGATAAGAGAACAGACTCTATGATTTCATTACCTTTAGAACATGAAATTTTTGCACTTTTTTTCATGTTAATGGATATATTCCAGGGTCTCATCTTTATGGTCTATGGGAACTTGAATAGAATTTGTATCCTATTGTTGTGTGTAATTTGAATAAATCTTAATTATGTTTAATTGGTTAATAGTGCTTTTCAGGTCTACTATATTCTTCTACTTCTCCGTTTATTCATTCCATTAAATTTTAAGTGTTTATATTGAAAGCCCAACTAAAAATCATAATGTATCTACTTAAAAAATAATTGTAATATATAGTAGAACTATATGTAATCTTGTCCTGTATTTTCCAAGTCTATGGTAAAGTGTTATTATACTTTCATAGTCTAAAAAATAAAAGAAGAAAGAGAAAAAAAAACTATAATTAAAAGTACTATACATAAATACATTGGAAAAATCATAGCAGGTAAAGTTCTTGAAAAAAAATAATTAGAAAGGTGAATGTAGAGTTGTTTCATATCAATGATACAATGACCCAAAATTCAAAAGGATTCTTCCTCTAATATTAAAACAATCTTTTTTAAATATTTGGTTTGTACCAAAACTATCAGCAGTAGAACAAATGGTCTGTCCTTTAAGACAACAGTAAGCAATTTTCACCTGAATAAATAGTGTAAAGGTTGACGTGTGTATAATGAGCTGAAGGAGGAAAGAGGGAATAAAAACACTATATTAGGCTCTGAGTAGTGTTCAAAAGTTATGGTCAATTCAATAAAAACTACTCGAAAGCAAGCAAATATTCTCAATGCAAGTAATTTTTAAAACCATATGCTTGAAGTCATAAATAACATGTTTTGTCTTTTTTAATCTTAGAATTTTTGTCAAGAACAGTGATCATAATTTAATAAATGTCTATTTCAGCATGGGCCATCTAGATGATATTAGTTTCCACTCATGGAAACTATGAACTTCGGCTCCTATGTTTCTGCTTCATTCTTCCCAGTTGAATCTAGGTTGATCCTGTATGGTGACACTTCAGAGGGAAGCACAAATGAAATAAGCACTAGAACCTGCCAATTTATTGTATAAAGTTCCACTGATTCTGCAAACCTCAAACTATTAATATGACTTTGAAATTAATGTCTCCTAAAAGAGTAAATTACTCAATAATATTACATTTGCAATCCTCTTTGCTACAAAGCATTATACCCAGCCAGCCAGAATGCCAGCCATCTTAGAGAGTTCACAAACCAGTGGAGAAATAGGCATCATTAAAAGGGGCCTATAACAAGTTAAGAAATATTATAAAGCGAAGCATGATGACTTGGTAACCATTTGCTTTGTACTCAGGATTTCATGGAATGGTAGTATTTGCCTTGGACATCAAATTTCTAACATGGGAGGAGGGAAGGATAAAACATATTGGAAAAGTGCAAGGCGCTTGATACAGACCACATGGCTTACAACAGAGACAGTGTGGATAAAAACTAGGGCAGAAGGTTAAAAGAGTTACGACCAAGTTTACTACGGAACTCTATACTTTTACATGTATCAAGTCTCTGAAGGATTTAAAAACATTTACCTCCTTTTCAAGTTTTCTACTCCTGTTCTCTCATGCAGACTCTAAATGCACAGAATAAATACGCATTTGAAAATGTCAGTGGTGATCACATTTCACTCCTTTATATCATGACACTCTATTAGATTGGATTAGGAAAGAAAACAGAAATGAGTTAATGAAAATGAGAGGAAATCAGTGAATGGTAATTTGAGTAGAGAGGAACTAGGCATATCATATCAAGTGGTTAAGTGCAAGCGGACATCAGCAACTTACTTGAATGTCTGTGCTTTAATGAGATATGAACGTCTATGCATATGTCAAAATACAACATCTAGTTACAAACACTGTGACCATACCAGATTTTGCTAAGACTTTCCTTTTAAAAGGTTTCATTCCCAATAACAAAGTGAACTAGCAAGAAAATATCATATGGGGTTCAAGAGATCCTTGCTTGAATCAGACAGGTTTCATTATCAAATGGGACTACTGGAAAACATTTTAAAAAAAAAGTCCATTATTTGCACAACTTGGACAATGATTTGCTGTATTCTATTTCAGTTTGTGAGTTGGCATATCCAGTAAAGTGATAAAATGTTTTCATACTACTAAACTATAACATGCCCCAAATATTTTATATAAAATAATGTTAAAACAATAAAAATAAGCATAAGTAAAATATGCAGTAAAAGAGAAAGATTTCTTGCTCCCGTACTTTTACATGGCACTAGTGCCATCTCTCTCTTTCTAAATTTAATAGAACCTATTACCTAGTTATCACTATCTGAAGTGAAGAGTGTCTATAAATCAGAACTCTAGATGATTGCTAATATATATGAGAAAGGGGGAAAACAAATGCACATAAATTTATATAATGTCTTATAGCAATAATAGAGAAATCATCACACATTCTACTTTTACAGTCTACGAAATATAAGCAACAGTTAGAACTGGACATGGAACAACAGACTGGTTCCAAAGAGGAAAAGGAGTACGTCAAGGCTGTATATTGTCACCCTGCTTATTTAACTTATATGCAGAGTACATCATGAGAAACACTGGGCTAGAAGAAGCACAAACTGGAATCAAGACTGCCGGGAGAAATATCAATAACCTCAGATATGCAGATAACACCACGCTTATGGGAGAAAGTGAAGAGGAACTAAAGAGCCTCTTGATGAAAGTGAAAGAGGAGACTGAAAAAGTTGGCCTAAAGCTCAACATTCAGAAAACTAAGATCATGGCATCTGATCCCATCACTTCATGGGAAATACATGGGGAAACAGTAAAAACGGTGTCAGACTATTTTGGGGGGCTCCAAAATCACTGCAGATGGTGACTGCAGCCATGAAATTAAAAGATGCTTTCCTTGGAAGGAAAGTTATGACCAACCTAGATAGCATATTAAAAAGCGGAGACATTACTTTGCCAACAAAGGTCCGTCTAGTCAAAGCTATGGTTTTCCCAGTGGTCATGTATGGATGTGAGAGTTGGACGGTGAAGAAAGCTGAGCGCCGAAAAATTGATGCTTTTGAACTGTGGTGTTGGAGAAGACTCTTGAGAGTCCCTTGGACTGCAAGGAGATCCAACCAGTCCATCCTAAAGGAGATCAGTCCTAAAGGAAGGACTGATGCTGAAGCTGAAACTCCAATACTCTGGCCACCACATGCAAAGAGCTGACTCATTTGAAAAGACCCTAATGCTGGGAGGGATTGGGGGCAGGAGGAGAAGGGGACGACAGAGGATGAGATGGGTGGATGACATCAGTGACTCGATGGACATGAGTTTGAGTAAACTCCGGGAGTTGGTGATGGACAGGGAGGCCTAGAGTGCTGCTATTCATGGGGTTGCAGAGAGTCGGACAGGACTGAGCGAGTGAACTGAAGTAAACTGAACTGAAATATACATAGAACTAGTCTATGATAAAATGATCTTGATCAGTAAGATTCAGTAGAATAAAAGAGAAAACAGGGTCTGAGTATACATGGTCCCTTGTTCTGTGCCACATCTAGGTTCTTAATTCTTTTTTTCTTGGAGAAAGATTCCTGGTGCTCAGGTTACTACTGCATAGAAAACTCCTAAGAAAAAAAGCTTTTGTGAGGATTAGAATTCCTCATGTGATTGAGAATTTAAAGTTATTTCCAGAAACAAACAGGAACCCTCTTTCTGTGTATAGTGTTGATATAAAACAGAATTAAAGTTGAACCATAGTTCAGACAAGTCCAAAAATGAAAATATAACAAATCATCTGCTCTACAGAGAGAGACATTTGTCCAGAACTAAAATGTTGATTCTTGAACTGAAGGAATTCCATCACTGTCTTCTCCAGAAATCTATGCAAGAATTTTAACAAATGTATAAAGATCAACAACTAGATTATAAATTTGTGGGTGGAAGAAGTTATAATTTTTTAAATTTCCTATTACAAGGCAATATATCCTGTTTTAAGGAACATGAATATGAGATTAATATTAAATGGGACTACTGTTAAATTGCATTAATTATATGCTAAAATGTTCAACATTACAATTCTAAATGTGTAAATGAAATATAACAACTAATGTGTAATAACTCACGGTTAAACTATATGCACTGTGAAACCTGAACGAGGAAAAAAAAAGTAGTATATTCTAAATAAAATGGCTCATTTTTTACTCACATTCTTGATTCCAATATCCATTAATGTCAAATTTTTAAAATAATTTCACCAAGTAAAGAAGAATAAAATGTTCTACATTTAACTTCTCAAATATTATCTGAATTAATAAAGTCAAATACTTTAAAGTTCATCTAATTTATTTTTAAGTGTAAAGTTAATTTATAAGTTCTAATATTTTTAACTTCTTTGGGTTGCTTAGAATATCTCAGGATATATTATCGAGAAAGTCAGTTTCTTTCATATTTCTGTAAAAGAAAAACCAAAAACAGTACTGTAACAAGGCTGGCTCAAGCACATAAGTTTTAAGGCCAGGATGAAGCTATGCCTTGGGATATATAAGCTTATAATGGATTTCTGCCTTCCCACCTAACTGAAAATGAGAAAGAGCTGGAGAACTTTCTCTCCTGATCCAAGATCTTCGCTCCTCTGAAAAGCTGTGAAGGAATGAGTGCTGTCGCCTCCGTTGTGTCCGACTCTTTGAGGCCGTACGGACGGCGCCCTGTCAGGCTCTTCCGTCCACGGGACTCTCCAGTAAAAAACACTGGCTGGCGTTGTTCAGTTGCTCAGTCACGTCTGACTATGCAACCGCATGAACTGCAACATACCAGGCTTCCCTATCCTTCACCATCTCCTGGTGCTTGCTCAAACTCATGCCCACTGAATTGATGATGCCATTCAACCATCTTATCTTCTGTTGTCCCCTTCTCCTCCTATCTTCAATCTTTCCCAGCATCAGAAGCTTTTCCAATGAGTTGGCTCTTTGCATCAGATGGACAAAGTATTGGAGTTTCAGCATCAGTCCTTCCAAAATGAATAGTCACGATTAATTTCCTTTAGGATTGACAGGATTGGTCTCCTTGCTGTCCAAGGGACTCTCAAGAGTCTTCTCCAACACCACAGTTTAAAAGCATCAACTCTCCAGCACTCAGCTTTTTTTATGGTGCAACTGTCACATCCATACATGACCACTGGAAGAACAACAGATTTGACTACAGGAACCTTTTCTGGCCGAGTAATTTCTCTGCTTTTTAATATGCTGCCTAGAGTGGGTTGCCATTGCCTTCTCCAAGGAATCTTCCCAACCCAGGGATTGAACCCAGGTCTCTTATGTCTCCTGCTGGATTCTTTACCACTAGCACCACCTGAGAAGCCCATGAAGTAGTAGAACATTGTGTTTGCAGGAGGATCATTGTTGCTAATTCCATCAGCTTTCACACTCTAGCATTATTAGTCCTGGTAGCTGTGTATTGTGCTGTGCTTAGTCACTCAGTCATGTCCAACTCTTTGCAACCCCATGGACTGTAGCCCGCCAGGCTCCTCTGTCCACAGGGATCCTCCAGGCAACAATACTGGAGTGGGCCGCCATGCCCTCTTCCAGGGGATCTTCCCAACCCAGGGATCAAACCCAGGTCTCCTGCCTGGCAGACAGATTCTTTACTGCCTGAGCCACCAGGGGGGCCCAGCTCTGGTAGAGACCATACCAAAATCACACTGTTTTCAAAGGGACAAATCCATAGCAAGGCTCTCAGGATGTGACACTCCATATTTGATTTAGTGATAGCAAAGTCATTCGTAACACCTTGATTAGGCCCATCCTTTTGAATTCTACTTGGTCTCTTAGAAAGTGTTTAGGAAGCAAAAAGATTGATGCCAAACTGACAGTCAACTGAGTCCTTGCAGCCTTGGTAGTAGGGTATGTACTTAACACTAATTTCCATGAACCTTCAGCTCTAGAAATCAGATACTTTCTACAGTGGATATCTGCGTTTTCAGTTCCACTCATCTCTTTGTCTCCTTTTGGCCCTGTCTCCTGACTACCTCCCCACCCCAACAAGCTCTGAATTCCTGGCTAGGGATCATTGAATAGAGAGCCCCTCCTAGGTTAGCTTGTGCAGTGGCAGTTCCATGTAAGATTCTTCTCAGGTCAGTTCAGTTCAGTCACTCAGTCGTGTCCGATCCTTTGCGACCCCATGAATCGCAGCACGCCAGGCCTCCCTGTCCATCACTAACTCCCAGAGTTTACTCAAACTCATGTCCATCGAGTCGGTGATGCCATACAGCCATCTCATCCTCTGTCGTCCTCTTCTCCTCCTGCCTCCAATCCCTCCCAGCATCAGGGTCTTTTCCAATGAATCAACTCTTCTCATGAGGTGGCCAAAGTATTGGAGTTTGAGCTTCAGCATCAGTCCTTCCAATGAATACCCAGGACTGATCCCCTTTAGGAAAGACTGGTTGGATCTCCTTGCAGTCCAAGGGACTCTCCAAGACTCCAAGAGTCTTCTCCAACACCACAGTTCAAAAGCATCAATTCTTTTAGACCAAGACTAATATAAAGGGAATAGAAAGAACTTTTAAGCCATAGGCAATCCATTACAAGCTAGAATTATAAAGTCATTATGGCCTGAAGAGTAGAAGAAAGGAATGGTTTGCAATATTTCCAATTTGGATGGAAATAGAAATCATAATTGTCCTAAAATGAATGTACTGTGATGCAATAGCAATATTTTCTCCTTCTTGCCCTTTCACACATATCAGATACCTCACCTATCTGACAGAAATACTCATGTATGCATGCATGAGTGGGCATGCACACATACATACACACACACACACACACACACACAACCAAACACACACAGGGGAAAGAGAAGAGTAACAGGAGTAAGAGAAGATATCCTGACTTTCTTTGTCTGTTTTAAAACCAATCCAATAGGTACAATTAATCACAAATTTTCTCAGTATTTTGTGTTACAGCCCCTGCTATATATGCCAATCACTCTACTAGGCCTTACAGTTGCAATTGAGGCGGGATGCACAACAACAGACACAGAAGCACACAAAACAATCAAAAACAAAATAAAAAGAGCTTATATTTGTGGTGAGTTGAGTGTGGAAATATGTAAAAGCCAGATGACCTTGCTTCTTTCATATAAAAGGAGAAAACTATGGCCGTATTCTTAAGGGGGAAAGTTATCTCAACAATGAAATCTTGGTTAAAAGGCTGAAAACTGAGCAATCATATCTAAGTCTGTGCTAATAACTAGAGTAAACACATATAGAAGTACATTACTTAATACTAACAAAAAATACAGCCTAAATATCAGTAGGCTAAGAAAATACTAGTCACTGCCACTATTGTCTCATTTATCACTCTTCTATGAAACTGTTTTCATGACAATTGCTTATTTACTTTGGATTTATCTGAATGCAGGGATTTTGTCACATATATCAATGTAACTCTAAGATGATTATTATCATGCCCATTATCATTTTGTCCAATGTATTATTGAACATAATATACATTCAATAATAGTTTGTAGAGAGGTTAATAAATAAATATATTCTACATGTTACTGAATTAGTAGTCATATAATTTAAAGTCATTCTAACATGCATTTAAACTTATTATTCTTTAAAATTAAATATATACATGAAGACACACAAGATTACAGAAAAATAGAAAATGTATATTCAAATTATCATGGTCCATTTTTAATATTACTCCTGTTTGTGAAATTATTTGCAAATTTAAAGTGAAGAGGAATAGGATGCAGACTACAATATACTAATTATCACGGATTCCATGTATTTCAGTGTTAACTGAACTCCACTGTATCCTTTCAAAGAAGCATTCTTAACTTATCCCACTTGCTCTAATTTACAAAGATTTAAGTTTAAGCTAGCATATAAATTATAATGCCTAAAATTGGATCTAGCATTTTTTTTACTTGAATGCCACATCTCCATTTTCCACCATGTTTAATGATTTAAATACCCTAATTCTTTCTATTTTTGTATAATATTAATACACTAGTATTCAAACCCACCTTTTTATTCAGTGAAATTTTTGATAGATGAGCTAGGTTCTGAATAATTTACTATCTGCTGCAAAGATGTGAAATAACATCCTTGTGCTTTGATTTAACTTATTGTTTACTCATTTGTACCAGCCAAATCCAAGTCTCATCCCTATTGGCACCTCAAGATTACAGAAACATCAATACTGAAATGGGGAACATTTTCTTCTGTTCTGCTAAAAGACTCTACGCTATTATTACTTTAGACTTATTTTAGACCAGTCACTAAAATAGCCTGGTGCCTCTTATAAAGAAACAATCTTAATTGACTCAGCATGAACTAAGTAAAAATGGCTTTAAATCTGTTTAAAAGCAAATATTTCCTCATACTTTTCTTTATGAAAGAAATTCATGAGAAAATACTGTAAATACCTAAAGAAAATGGGAACAAAATTAAGGTGAATTTAGCTCCATTAAATTCTATTAATTTTTGTGTGTTTAATCTAAGTCAAAGATGAATCCAATAAAATGCCATTAATGGTGGTGAAAAAAATCAATGCAACTTTATATTACTGTTCAGTGGGTGGGTGTCAATATAACTTTTCCCGTGGAGAGAAAAAATTAGGTTTTCTTTAAAAACAGTTAGGACCACAACAGTTATGACAATTTTCCTTCCTACTTTTTCTGTGAAGCAATTATGCTTATAATCAATAGAAAAAAATGAAATGTTATGGGATGCAAACATTGTTGAGGAGTATATCATCTCAGGTGCTATTAAAAGACAAAAAAAAGGAAAACCTTTAATAGGAAATAAAAATTGAAGTTCTATGTAATAGCACCCTTGTTTTTCTCATCCTTTGCTAAACTCAAGGATAGTTTTAACAACTATTAGTAGACCTTAATGGAGAAGGAAATGGCAACCCACTCCAGTGTTCTTGCCTGGAGAATCCTAGGGACGGAGGAGCCTGGTGGGCTGCTGTCTATGGAGTCATATAGAGTCAGACATGACTGAAGCGACTTAGCAGCAGTAGCAGCAGTAGACCTTAAAAATAATTTTATGCTCATCTTAATGTGGCATGATAATTACTATCATTCCTCACTATCATTTCCATGTTGCAATATTATGACAAGCTCAAAAGAGTAATGGTTTTATTGTTGTGGTGGTGGCTATTTTGAGGTTGGAAAATGAAAATAACTAAGGGGTCTAATGGTATTAAATCCCTTTATACAGGTCACTATTCATTTTGTATTTTACATTTTATTTTACAATACTCAAAGAGTTTGGCAAATGCAAAATTCTTAGAACAACTTTGAAAATGAATGAAGGTGAGTGATCATTTTGGTCTTACACTGATTACTGTTAGCATTTTCAAAAAAGGGTCTTGTGTTCAAAGTAACTTGAAAAGTGTTAACATATATAGAATTTCTAAAAATTCTGAACTTCTGAAATCCTATATACTTTAGCACATTAAGCAGTCAGTCTGAGAACTGTCAAAAACAGTAAATGCCAAAACAAACGAACAACAAATAAAGGAAGAGAATCACTTATCCTGCATAACTGACTTCAGTTCAGTTCAGTTCAGTCGCTCAGTCATGTCCGACTCTTTGCGACCCCATGAATCGCAGTATGCCAGGCATCCCTGTCCAACACCAACTCCTGGAGTTTACTCAAACTCATGCCCATCAAGTCGGTGATGCCATCCAGCCATTTCATCCTCTGTCGTCCCCTTCTCCTCCTGCCCCCACTCTCTCCCAGCATCAGGGTCTTTTCCAATGAGTCAAGTCTTCACATGAGGTGGCCAAAGTACTGGAGTTTCAGCTTCAGCATCAGTCCTTCCAATGAACACCCAGGACTGATCTCTTTTAGGATGGACTGGTTGGATCTCCTTGCAGTCCAAGGGACTCTCAAGAGTCTTCTCCAACACCACAGTTCAAAAGCATCAATTTTTTGGCACTCAGCTTTCTTCACAGTCCAACTCTCACATCCATACATGACCACTGGGAAAACCATAGCTTTGACTAGATGGACCTTTGTTGGCAAAGTAATGTCTCTGCTTTTTAATATGCTATCTATGTTGGTCATAACTTTCCTTCCAAGGAAAGCGTCGTTTAATGTCATGGCTGCAATCACCATCTGCAGTGATTTTGGAGCCCCCAAAAATAAAGTCTGACACTGCTTCCACTGTTTCCCCATCTATTTCCCATGAAGTAGGGAAATATTATTTAAGCCATCCAATCAGTATACAAACAAGTATACATGAAAATCAGGGGTTCAAAATTAAAAGTAAGGGTGAACCCTGAAAGATAATACTCAGAGAAAAAAACGCATTTGATAGATTTCCTCTGGTAGCTCAGTTGGTAATGAATCCACCTGCAATGCAGGAGACCTGGGTGGGATTCTTGGGATGCGAAGATGACCTGGAGAAGGAAATGGCAACCCACTCCAGTATTTTTGCCTGGGAAATCCATGGACAGAGGAACCTGGCATGCTACAGTCCATAGGGTCACAAAAGAGTCAGGGACGACTTAGTGACCAAACAACAACTGATCAGTATAATTTTATTGGGCATATATTACACTCAGAACTTTGCTAAGTGTTTTGAAGTGAAAGTGAAAAGTGAAAGTGAAGTCACTCAGTTGTGTCCAACTCTTTGAGACCCCGTGGCCTGTAGCCAGTGTTATGAGGAATCATGTATTTTGCATGGCCTGGCTCTTGCTAAATAAACAAAAAGTATGTCTCCCAAGGGCATGGTGAAGAAACAGATTTTTTTTTTTAAATTTCTGGAAGTCAAGAAAAGCATAGTTCACTATGTCAGAGGATGAATCAAAGAGAAAGGTAGCCCTTGAAATATTTTTATTGAATTTGAAAAGTCTAGAAGGTGATAGTCTAGATAGAAATAAAA
Source organism: Cervus elaphus (assembly GCF_910594005.1). Lineage (NCBI taxonomy): Eukaryota > Metazoa > Chordata > Mammalia > Artiodactyla > Cervidae > Cervus > Cervus elaphus. The sequence continues at coordinate 32,894,608 of NC_057831.1, forward strand.
GTCTAGAAGGTGACTGATATAAATACGATGGTGATCTCTTATTGGTGTCACTCTTTCGTGGCTTCCTTGCCCTGGAAGAAGTCAAATATACGTGCCGGAGGCAGTCCAGTGAAGAGGTCCACATGGTGAAAGACTGAGGCTTGTCAAAACCATTTGAGTCAGCCAAGAAATGAATCTCCAAGGATTCCTACCCCTTGTCAGCCTTTTGATGAGACTACCTGACTCCAAGTTCATGACAGACTTTGAGCCAGAGGCACCCAGCTAAGTTGTTCCCCAGTTCCTCACTTAAACAAGCGGTGATATAATAAATACTTTATCTTTAGCTGCTAAGGTTTAGCTAATACGTTACTCATCAACAGAAGAGTAATACAGGTGGAAATGTGTCAGGTAGTTGAATGGACAGTTATAAGAGGCTCAATCACAATATACTCTCAACCAAATGTGTTCAATGCCTCTCATTACCAGTAAAATAAACTGCTTCCTCAGTTTAAACATCTAAATTCTTGTGTGATCTGTCTCAAGTTGTCTTTCTCATCTCTTATCACTCCATCTTCTCCACATTTCTTTAGCACCAACCAAACGAGAGCAACCTGAACTCCTAGAGCATGCTCCCTGCTTATTTTTGTTCAACTATTGTGCTTCCCCTCTCTTTCAAATCAAACTTCATCTCTAAACCTGTAATTTACAAATGGCATTTTGAAAAGTGGGCTAGAGTCACACAGAGCTGGTTGTACAGGTATCAGTTACTCAAAACGTCTTCATCTCAAAAATGTGGGTATGAATATACCATCATAAATTGCTTTGTAAAATAAGTATTGGAATGTATACAAAAATCTAAGAATTATACTTGGTAGAAAGTAGGACCTTTTATAAATGATAATTTCTCTTCTTTCCTTCATCAATCCCATGCCCCAATACCAGTTGGAATTCATATTATTTTCCCATTATTTGGATCTAAGGCCACAGATTATAAGGACTCATTTTTGGTTATTTTGAAGGGACGTAGCTTGGAGAAATCAAATGAAATCAGATCAAAAACACAGATTAATTTGGCCAATGGTGCAGAAATGTTGAAAGAAGAAATTCTCGGGGATAGCTAATCTAAAGGATATTAGTAATGGGATGGAGAATTTCCTGGAAGGCACTTGACTAAAACAGTAATATACATACTTGTTAGCCAGCGATCAAAATTAGTTCACTTATTTTGTGTTAGAGGTCACAGTCACATAAAGTGATAGGCTTCCTATTCCTGGAGGGTTTTGTATATGTCTGTTTATACTTTATTTGTTTTCAATAGTGAATCATTTAGAATAAATTTATATTGAGATTTATTTAGTCAGCAAAGAAATCCAGAAACAAGCTACAACTCCATTTTGTATACTGAAATTTTTTATTTCTATGCTGACTTTTTCTTTTGTTTTGATGGCCTATAATTTCACATTTAATAAGTTATAAATATTGATGACCAAATATTGGCATTTATACACAGATAAGAGATTGAGCTTTAGTTAGAAAGAAACACAGGTAAGCAGATACCTGGAAAGAAACAACAATAATTAGATAATTGAGAATATTATGATTTCAAAGATTTGTAGCCTAAATTTTCTTATAGAAAGAAAAGTAATTTTTATTTACTAAAAGACAGTGCTAATTTATTTCACTCTACCTTCAATGAGTCAGATAAACTTCAGGTTTGAGTTATATGATTAACATTTTCACTGAAGACTGAAAAATCTAGCAAACTTGCAACTTCATTGACTCCCTAGAATCAATACACAGTGATCCAGATGGGAGACACCAAATTATTTCATTGGAGCTGCAACCATCTTATGGTGGGTAGTATTGATTTTCAACCTGAGTCTCTTTTAGCTGTCAATATGGACTAACTGCTTTAGCAACTTGATCAAGAGATAGACCATTTGAGTCAATCTATCTGTTTCCATATATTGCTTTGAGATTACAAAAATTAGCTTTGCTCAATTGCATCTATTATACTATGATATTTTAAAATTTTAGCTTTAAAATAAGAAATACATTCTAGGTATCATGTTATAATTTATTATTATACTCTGTACATTAGGATGCATATATCAGCATAACAAAAGAAATTTTAAGAAACTCTCCATTTCTTTTATGCCAAATAAGAAATCAGCCATTTTATTGTATGGAGAAAAGGAAAAAAATCATTGGACTGAAAATTTTACATTCTAATTCTGTAAAATCAGATTGCTTCCCTGAATACATAAGGGTAGAAAAACACCTTTCAAAATCTTAGTAAAGTGCTACTTGAGAGTTAATAGTTACCAAAAAAAAAAAAACCTATAAAACATACCACAAACATGAAATTTATTTACTGTTGCTGATAATGCTACTTTGAAGACAGATTATACCTCAGACTAGATGAGAAAGGGGCACTGCATCTAGTCTGTCTGGATATTGGACAAGCAGATGTGAGTTTATTACATAGGTGGATCCTTTGAAACTGCTGATACTTGACCCATTTTGATCAAGTCTTAGGTGTGTTATGCATCAAAGCTTTATTTTCCAGCTTCTCCCCTGATTTCCAAAGTATTCACCAGTCAGAGCAGCCCAGAATTTAATCAAAGAATGTTTACTGGTCTAATTTCCTGTATTTTAAGTGATTTAGTAAGCAAAGATTTTCCAGAATAATTTCAGTTTGCCCTACAATCTTTTATTCATTATTTCATTCAATAAATATTTTCTCAAGAAACTAAGTATAAAGCACTGTTAGATGTTCTGTATATAATTGAAAATAAAAAGACACAATTCCTCTTGAATGGATTATATATTTTATTAGGAAAAATATATCCCTTGTTCATCTAAATGATATTTAACTAATTGTCTAAACAGTCACTGTTCTTTCCCACTTGTACATCTTTACTTAAACCTTTCTTTGTACCTCCAAAAATATTATCACCTTTGTCTACTCCTAATATTATCCATATTTACAGGACAAATTAATTATGTGGCTTACTATGAAACATTCTTTTATTTCCTAGGCAGAAATTATCTTAATTTTGGGGGGGAAGAGAGAAAAAGGGGAGAAGTAGCTTATATTTATTGAATGCTACTATGTGACAGAAATTGTACCAAATGAGCTATCTATACAATTTCATATAATTTGTGTCACCTCATTATCCCCAATTTCTGATCAGAAGTAAACTTTCTAGGACTACAAAAATGGAATCAAAGCTAGGATTCAGAATCCAAGCTATTCAATATCAAGTTAGTTCATTTTTAATCTACCAAAGACATCTTTTCTTAAAAGCATTCACTCAAGTTTGTGTCTTTTTTAATGTCAAGTACCACATGTACCTGATACTACAGAAAATTAAATTCTTCTCATTCTACTTACTGTATGTGCTAATAAGTACTTATTTAATAAAGGACTAAATGGGTTACTGTGCTTGAAACCCAGTTATAATCTGTGTCAAATTCTCAACAGGAAACTGAAGTAAATTAATTAATTAATTTACTTTTTGTCAAAGCAGTATTTCTAACATGGAATTTTGGTCAAATGCCTGATCTAGCTTGATGACTAAAATTGAGACAGGTCAATTCCTAGGCAGGTTGGTAAGAAGCCCAGGGGTCCCTGAGGAGATAGGGGTCTGGAATTCTCAAGGAGGAGGAAAGGACAAATGTTTCTTTCTTTTTTTTTTCTCCTCTACATTCCTTAGTCTTAGTCACATAAAATGGTTTGTTTCTTTAAGCCTAGAAAGACTTCCCTGGTGGCTCAGATGGTAAAAGCGTCTGCCTACAGTGAGGAAGACCTGGGTTCGATCACTGGGTTGGGAAGATCCCCTGGAGAAGGCGATGGCACCCCACTCTAGTACTCCTGCCTGGAAAATCCCATGGATGGAGGAGCCTGATGGGCTACAGTCCATGGGGTCACAAAGAGTGGGACAAGGCTGAGTGACTTTACTTTCACTTTAAGCCTAGAACTGATGATTACACAACAAACAACTCAGTTTAAACTCTGTACTAGGGATCCTGCTTGAGGACAGTTTCTCCTTCCTGAAACCCTTCTGACTAATTCTGATATCTTAGAATGTATATTATGGGAGTGGGTCTGGTAGGATTTTTCTATTGTTGAATTCTTTTTTTTTTTCATTTATTTTTATTAGTTGGAGGCTACTTACTTTACAATATTGTAGTGGTTTTTGCAATACATTGACATGAATCAGCCATGGATTTACATGTGTTCCCCATCCCGATCCCCCCTCCCGCCTCCCTCTCCATCCCATCCCTCTGGGTCTTCCCAGTGCACCAGCCCTGAGCACTTGTCTCATGCATCCAACCTGGGCTGGTGATCTGTTTCACCCTTGATAGTATACTTGTTTCAATGCTATTCTGTCAGAATATCCCACCCTCACCTTCTCCCACAGAGTCCAAAAGTCTGTTCTGTACATCTGTGTCTCTTTTGCATATAGGGTTATCGTTACCATTTTTTTAAATTCCATGTATATGTGTTAGTATACTGTATTGGTCTTTATCTTTCTGGCTTACTTCACTCTGTATAATAGGCTCCAGTTTCATCTATCTCATTAGAACTGATTCAAATGAATTCTTTTTAATGGCTGAGTAATCCATAGTGAATTCTAATCCTGTTATCCTAAAATGTAAATTGTGGGAGTGGGTCTGGTAAAATTTTCACAAACTTGAGACATTCTTTTGATTTACTGTAATAACTAATTAAAAAGTATATAACTCCCTCACTAAAGACTAGCGACTGGGGCACTCTCTGCCCCCTTCTGATGTCTGTGTCAGAAGCTTTCTCTGTTCCTTTTCACTGTAATAAAACTCCTGCCACACAAGAGCCCTGAGTGGTCAAGCCTGCTCTCTGGTCCTGAAGCTAAATCTTCATCTTCAGAGATCATGATTCCGACATCATTCACTGTAAGATATCAATATGGTTTAGGGAACATATTATAGAGAGTTTAAGATGAGTTGCAAGATTCTGGTTTGAAGATGCGGGTAGATGATGCCTCCATTTCTTAGGCTGAAACTCCAGGAGGAGGAGGAGGAGTGGGATATAAGGCATGCTAATGAATGCAGTTTGGGTCTGCTGAGTTGGCTGTGTGTGAGATAACAACATGGGCATGTCCAACAGAGGTAGGTTTAGGGGCATGAAGCTCAGGAAAGGACATCAAGTAGCAGAAATAGATTTAATGTTTGCAAATAGTATTTTCAATTTTTTAGAACTCTAATTAAAAATTAAATATTTTAATTCATATATAAATTAATCTTGCTGTGTGTGAAGTTAGGATATAATTTAATTTATTCCAAAAAATTAGCTAGTTATTCTCAGCATTTCTGAGTAATCCTTTTCTCTATTTATTCACAATAAAATATTACATCAAATAAATGACAATATATACTATTACTCCCAGTTTTAGGATGAGAATGCTTTCTATAGCTTTTTAAAAAGATGTAGTGCAGTAAATAGTAACTAGTAAGCATATTCATGCCATTACAGATATTTCTCCAGATGACAACCATACGTTAAAAGACCATAATTGGTGATTTCCCAACTAGTTACAACTTCATGAATTCTACGATCATTAAGCACACATTTCCATGTCTAGTCCACAAAACAAAATGACAAACATTTAATGAATTCAGTGAAATCAGGACATATTAGGGATATAGTATGTTTCATAATCTATCCATATTTAGCTACATTATAAAATTACAGTGACAGAAGTGGGTTTTTTTTCCCTTGTGAACCTGTAAGGCTCCTAAGGCTTGCCTCTTTCTGTTCTTATCATTTAAAAACCACTTGATTACCAATCCATTTATCTTTTTTCTTTTTGCCAAGGATTAACATCAAGATCTAGATGTGAGAGTTGGATCATAAGAAAAGTTAAGTGCCAAAGAATTAATGCTTTTAAACTGTAGTGTTGGAGAAGATTCCTGAGAGTCCCTTGGAATGTAAGGAGATCAAACCAGTCAATCCTAAAGAAAATAAGACCTGAATATCCATTGGAAAGACTGATGCCAAAGCTGAAACTCCAATACTTGGGCCACCAGATGCGAAGAACCGACTCACTGGAAAAGACCAGATGCTGGGAAAGATTGATGGCAGGAGGAGAAGGGGACGACTGAGGATGAGATGGATGGATGGCATCACTGACTTGATGGACATGAATTTGAGCAAGCTCCGGGAGTTGGTGATGGACAGGGAAGCCTAGCATGCTGCAGTCCATGGGGTTGCAAAGAGTTAGACGTGACTGAGCGACGGAACTGTAACTGAACTGAACAATAAGATCTAGGGATTAGTTAACTAACATTTCAACTTTTGAATATCATAATGTCTACATTAATGTGTTAGAAGAAGAGGGACCAACGTTGAAGCATTAGATGTCAAACAACAGTTAAGGTGCCTCCAAATCCTGAAATTCCATGCTTTACTAATCCTAGAGCACTACAAAGTATTGCTTTAGTTTTCATGTCGGTACATAGGTTTTATGGATGAGAATATCTTTGTGAGAGGAAAATGTTTTGTCTAATTTATGTTACATTTCCTCTCCTCCTATCTTGGATTTCACTTTCAACTCTTTCCATATTTATGCAATTTCTTAGCTTTTTGTAAATGGGCAATATGGAAGGAAAACACAAACTGAGAAGATCTGTTTATCTCTCATCAGTAACCTAAGCAGTAAACCTTACTTTCTCTTGTTTTTTCCTGGAACTTGCATGATATGAACACAATACATACTTTACTGAAAGGTTTTCCCATACACTTCTTTCCACATTTCAGAGTTTCTCTCATTTTTATTACAATTTATTTATCATTCTGTCCTTTCTCTCATCTTTTACATGTACTGCTATGAAAAAAAATAATTCTCAACAGTAAGCTCCTTCTCTGTACAGATGCATTAGTTTATTACATCTGTTTACTACCTTTCTCATTAGACAATCTGTGAGACTATGATAAAGATTTCATTTGTCAGAGCATTTAGCATTTGAACACTCTTATCTTTGTCATGAACTTGTTTTGTTCAGAAGATTTTCTTAAAACCTAGGGGAGATATTAGAGTCTACAGAGTATTCATTTCCTTAGCTTTATGGCACCTAAGATGATATCATCATCTTCTCCCAAGATTCCTGTCACTTCCATTTTGTCAACTGATGTTTTCTTGATAGAATAAAATTCCAAATAGCAGTCTTTATTCAACTCTCTGAAAAGTAAAGCTTTCAGTAAGGCCAAAATTATCAGATGATCTGCTTTTAAGAGAATGAGCCTTCAGAGAGACATCTAGATAGTTTACACTTACAGTTTCATCTAACTTGCCTCTTTGCCAATTTAAAATTACATGCCACTATTCTCCTCAATTCCATTAGTATAACTGAAAAAAGTAATAAGAAATTTAGCCCTTTTCTTCTATCCAACTTATCCAACCTATTTAGATTTCTAACTTTTATCCTTAATGAGCATTGGCTAAACTCGTAGACAACCCATGGCTGCTCTCAAGCACACTTAGCTAAGACACAGAAATTCATGTGAAAGCAAAGCAAATTTGAATTTAAAATCCTCATTCTTCAAATTCTGTCACTTCTTTAAAATTTCCACTATAGAATCATGAATTTGTTAATAATAGGAGCTAATATTTATATGGCACCTACTACTTTAACTGTTCTAAACACTTTATACTTATTGTTTTATGTAATCTTCACAACACTCCTTGATGTCAGTATCATTATTAATCCAGATAAGGAAATTGAGGCAAAAAAGAAGAAATAACTTGTATAAAGTCAGTTCACTGACAATGGTAGTGGCAGCTCCCACGTTTGTGCTCTTAATCATTATGACACACTTCTACAACCAAGGCAATACTAACACAGAAATAGTATGGTATTTATGCCATTTTACATTTGGTAAATCTACGGAAGGGATTGATGCTTTTGAACTGTGGTGTTGGAGAAGACTCTTGAGAGTCCCTTGGATAGCAAGGAGATCAAACCAGTCAATCCTAAAGAAAATCAGTCCTGAATATCCATTGGAAGAACTGATGCTGAAGTTGAAGCTCCAAAACTTTGACCATCTGATGCGAAGAACTGACTCACTGGAAAAGACCTTGATGCTAGGAAAGATTGAAGGCAGGAGGAGAAGGGAACAACAGAGGATGAGATGGTTAGATGGCATCACCGACTCAATGGACTTGAGTTTGAGCAAGCTCTGTGAGTTGGTGATGGACAGGGAGGCCTGGCATGCTGCAGTCCATGGGATCACAAAAAGTCAGACACGACTGAGCGACTGGACTGAACTGAACTGATGGAAGGGAGATTAGAAATTCTGTCCCTCAAGAGACACTCGAAATTTATGGAGCACAGATTCTGATTATGGAGTGTAATAGCTACATTTGTTAATGGGGTGTTAAAATGTCATTCTGTCCTAGAACAGGAGTGAGGTGAACAAGGTAGGGCAGTGATGTGCTAACCCAGGAGCACATTGGACTTCTGGAATTGTAAAAGTTGGCATGCGACTACAATGGAGAGTGGGAAGTGGAGGGTGAGGGATTGAGAGGAAATGGTATAAGAGATGTGCAGCATGGAGATACTTATTCTGAGACCAGACTCTGCTTAACACATACATGGTACATGGCCATTAATCTTATCAACAGAATGCACTGCCTTTTAAAATAGTCCTGAGTAATATTTTATAATACTTTATCATGTTTTGTAACCTAACTTCAAAAAGAATGTCTTGTAGCGGTATGTATCATTATAGCGGTATGTATCATTAGAATGTAAAATTCATTTTAACTGATGAACATGCTCATATACTTTTAAAGATGTTTGCTATGTCATTGAAATGGAGCAAACCTAGTTTGGAATGAAGAATACATCTAATTCACAGTGGGAAAAAGAGAGACCTTACAGATACTTAATACAGAAAACAATTTATCTTGAATATTCATAATTACCATTTTAATAGTGGTTCTGAATCTGCTTATTTAAGTGATATTGCAAACATGAAGTGAGAAAAAAGAGTAGTTGTCTATCTTGATTGTAAAGTCTGGGACACAGGCCATAGCGATTTTTTTAAGGGATTAGTACTAAATCAAACAAGCAGTTTGTAGAGGACTTTGGACCATCTCCCATATTTCTTACATTAGCAGCACCATTGAAAGTGGCCACATCCTGACCACTCTTCATTATGTGAACAATTTTATTATAATAGACTGTAATTCTACAAGAAACAGCAATTCTGAAAGGATAATGTTTCTTTTTAAAATATAGAAGTAGCTATTGAATGTTGCAAAGTACAGACTGATTGGATATTAAACACAGAAATGGTGATTTTAAGTTTCATGAAAAGAGACATATTTCTGTCAAGGTTTTGAGATGTAGACACAAGATGAATGCTTAAGTAAATGGTTCAAAAAACCTATTTTTATAGGAATTTTTTATTCTTCGTTATTCTTGTTCAAATGCTGCACTTCTCTTAAAACAACATATGTAACACCAAATACAGTTTGTTACATGAACAAATTCTAGCTGCTCATCACCAACATTTCAAAATGTGGCTGGTGCAGCTACAAAAAAATGATTTACTAAAGATTTTGTAAAGTAAAAGTACTTCAAACCAGCATATTTTGACATAACATTTAAAATTCCAACTTAATATGGTATATTAATAGGAATAACTTTTAATATCATTCCTGAAATAATTACAACAATATCAGTGCCCTCTAATTTTTTTTTAATTTTAAAAATGAAAAGGTATGTTGAGGTCAGTCATTAAGGTCTTCTCCATTATCTACAGTTATGGCATTGATTATAAATATACTAAAGAATCAACCCCCAAAAAGTACATATGAAGAGCTAGAAGTCATAGGACTTATTTTTAAAAATATAATAAAAAATATTAGCTTTAATGATTAATAATTCACAAAATATGTACATTTTGAAAATACAAAATGAGCTGTTACATTTTTCTATTCTTATATTTTCATTATTGTGAATGTTCAACTAAGAACTCATAATAGCATTAGCAATAATAATTATCAATTACAATTTTAAAAGAGTATTGTATTAATTTACATTTTGATTGGTATTAAAATATAATCATTATATTTTATAAACTGTTTATATCATTTGTCACATAAATAATTTGGGATGCCCATATTTTCTTGAAAGCTATTGTCAAGCATGGCGGCAGCTCATGGAAATAAATGAATGAATGAACTGTGAGATCTCATAGGTTACTGGTTTTAATTAGCTGTGATTTAATAAAAGACTATTTTCTTATAGTTCAGTTGATCAATCTAATATGTTTTGCTTTAATGGCTATTGTATACTAATTTTAATACAGTTGTATTCAAGAAAAATGAACAAATCTGATCCAAAATGTATACTTTAACCCAAATATGTTTTGTTTATTTTACATACAGACAGACTATGTTTACTCTAAAAGTCAAAACTGAACAAAGTGTAACAAATCATTGCGGTGTATACGGCTCTTCCAATTACATGCGTTTTATGTCGTCACACACCACTTCTCTCGCCTTGACAGTTGCATGGCAGCCTCTGTTCTGTTCTACATACCTAGCTATAGAATGTAAGATAACTTATTTTCTCTCAGAATTTAACATTTCTTTTTTCTATTAACAAGAATTTCTGGCTAGAAAGCCTCCATCTTGCCTTTAAAATATACCTGGCCTTAGTGTACAGAAAGAAGCTGATTGCTTTTCTCCCGGTTTTGCATATATACTTCCTTAAGATATGAAACAGATCACCAGCCCAGGTTGGATGCATGAGATAAGTGCTGGGGCCTGGTGCACTGGGAAGACCCAGAGGGATGGGGTAGAGAGGGAGGTGGCAGGGGGGATCGGGATGGGGAATACGTGTAAATCCATGGCTGATTCATGTCAATGTATGACAAAAACCACTACAATGTTGTGAAGTGATTGGCCTCCAACTAATAAAGATATATGAAAAAAAAAAAAAAAGAATGGGAGGCTCTCTCAGAGCACTTTCAAACATCCTTAAAGAAAGAAGATAGATATTCTGTCTCTTTTTACCCTTTACCCTCTCCCTTTCTGTATTTCATTCATTCAACAGCTGATTATTAAGTGACCGCTGTGCTCCGGACATTGTGTTGTGTGCCCAAGCCACAATGGAAGAGCGTCCTGTGAGAAGTTTTAAGAGCCAAGTCATGATGCCAATTATGACTTGGTGAAGTCATAATTCACAAAATTCACATAATTCACAAAAGTGGTGAATACTTATGATTTGTCCCTTTTCTTCACTTTTACTTTTGCTCTGGATGTATTGATTTCTGTTATTGCTATACCAGGTCAGAGTTGAAAATAATGTGATACAATGAGATGCAAAACTGAGCTTCCTGTATGAAAAATATCCAAGATTCTTAGAATATTTTAAAAATTTAAGTCAATAAATATGAACAACACAAATGGTTTTCTCAGGCAATAATGGGTGAACTGACCCTATATATATATATATATATATATATATATATATATATATATATATATATATATATATAGTGGGGTTTACTCATGATAGCAAACCACTAAAGCAGCTTCCTAAGTAATCATGTAAAGTCAGATAACATAGAATGGGTCCTAGTGCTGTCTGAAATACCAAATAAAGCACAAAGAGTTGAAAAAGATTTCATTTAACAACAGAGCGTAAAAATAAATGACCATGAAAATGATCAGTGAACAAAAAGAGAAAGAGGGGAGAAAAGAGCGTCTTATAGCATCAAAGCATTCAATATTCCTCTATAACATGCAATTCAAATTTGCCATTCAATGCCTTATTTCATAATCACAACATCTCAAAGCCTTTGAAGGCAGGGCAGATGGCCACCACGGGGCCAAGCGACTTTGTATTAAGGCACAGCATTTCCGTTAATAATATCATGGTTATATCAAAACTCAAGACTTCCTCTGTCTTGTCCTTTTCAGTGAGTAAATTGGCTAAAAGAATAAAATTTCTGTATAAGGTCAAAGGGTAAAAAAGAAGACAGTAATTGAAGGATCTAATTTTCATGGAACAATCTTAAAAACCATTATTGGATTTTTGATTAGTGAAAGAAAATGTGTTGCATTCATTTAGTGAATTCAAATGTGACTCAATCCACTAATGTGAAAATGCAGTTATGACCTACTCACCCATGCTAATGACTATGTCATTTACATGTGTTTGCCACTTTAATAGGAAATAAATGGTTGAAGATTTTACAAAGGATTCATTTGATTCTGCTAAGATCTCTAATGACAGAAAACATCTCAAGTAGAAAACCATTAGAAGATTTCATTCTGTGCCAGTTTCCACAAAAGTGAATTTCTTTCTCAATATCTATTATTTATACTAACAGAAACTGAGGCAAGTTAACTGTTTTATTACAGCTATAAATTCTATTTATCAGTGTTTTTGTAGGCCAGCCAAGAATTAATTTCTAGTAAGTTAACCCTGAAAAGTATTTTTCTATGCAGTAAACATATATACATTTCCTGATTACAGTCCACTCAGACAGAAGTCTTGAAAAATGGTGAAATATTTGCCATCCTCTTGTAAGTTAGAATATCTGACTCTTGTTATATTTTTTACATTATAAAAAGAAAAAAAAGATGCAAAAAAGACTATCCAAAATGTTGCAGAAAAAGTAAAGTCAAGGTTAAGTCAAAATGTAATCAATAGCAATCCAGGGTTTGATTTTCAGTATACCTCCAACTCTGAGTGATCCCACATAGAGGCTGGATCTCAAATATTTAAAATTTATTTTTAATATTTAATATACAAGTGCAGTAATACACAGGCTTCCCAGGTGTCACTACTGGTAAAGAATCTGCCTGCCAATGAAAGAGATATGAGGCCAGGGTTCAATCCCTGGGCTGGGAAGATCCCCTGGAGGAGGGCATGGCAAACCACTCCAGGATTCTTGCCTGGAGGATCCCACAGACACAGGAGGCTGTCAGGCTACAGTCCACAGGGTCACACAAAGCCAGACACAACTGAAGCAACTTAGCATGCATGCACACACACAGTAATACATGGTTATTCAAGTGACTCTAAATTATATAATATTTATGCACATTACCTAAAGGTACTTACAACAAACATACACATAGCAATTATTAATGCCAGCCCAGTATTATAATATATTTAAGTATTTTATTTAAGATATTAACATAGTAAATAAAATAATAAGAGACTACTGTAAACTATGGCGATTTCTTTTCTACAATGTAGGAGACACAGGAGTTGCAGGTTTGATCCCTGGTTTGGGAAGATCCTCTGGAGGAGGAAATAGCAACCCACTCCAGTATTCTTGTCTGGAAAATCCCATGGATGGAAGATCCTCGTGGGTTACAGTTCATAGGGTTGTAAAGAGTAGGACACAACTATGCACATATGCACACAAACTATGGCAGTATCAGTAAACAGAGTGAAGCATAATTTAAAAGATTTATTTGTAAAAAATGAAACCAAAACATTCTACCTAAAATAGAATCTGAAACATAATTTAAGATATAATATTCTATAAACCATATATGGGTATGGGGGCATGCTTATATATTAGATTTGACCATAATTATAAAATTATAAATGTTTATATAAAGCATAATAAGTATCAACCTGGAATGTTACCATGGCATCAACTAAGTAAAATTGTTAGTGGTGTAATTGCAAATTCTTAGAAATAATAATATCAACACAGCATACCACTTCAATAATTTATTAGAAAAATAGAACTAAGCTTTTATATTGCCATTAAATGATAAATAACTTTAACAATATTTTAAAGAAATGATACTATAGAATGAAACTAAATGAAAGAAATACCTTAAAAGATGACCCTAAAATTAATCATCTATAAACATAAAATACATATACCAATTAGCAATAAGAAAAGCCAATATGATTTTTACCACATTACCACATCCAAAAGGGATTTTTAAAATATAAACAACTCACTCAGAAGTCCTTTTACTTTTGTATACTTTATGAAATGATTTTCACTTTGATAAGATTAATTTATAGGCCAAATTATAAGATGGACTGACTTTTGTCCTCTATTGTTATTCCTGTGACTATCACCTTATATGGAAAAAGATTCTGCAGATGTGATGAGAATTACTAATCAGTTGAATTTAACTCAAGGAGACTATCTGGGTTGATCTAAGCTAATCACATAAACTCTTTACTTTTTAACTTTTTAAAAACTTTTCATTTTCTATTGGAGTATAGTTGACCAACAATGCTGTGTTAGTTTCAGATGCACAGCAAAGTGACTCAGATATACATACACATGTGTCCATTCTTTCTCAAATCCTTTTCCCATTTAGATTGTTACATAATATTGAGCAGAGTTCTTCATGCTACACAGTAAGTCTTTGTTGGATATCCACTTTAAATATTCATTTTAAATTTTGGATACTAGTCCCTTGTTGGTCATATCACTTATAAATATTTTCTCCCATTCTGTGATTTATCTTTTCATTTTGTTGATGATTTCTTTGTTGTACAACAGCTTTGGAGCTTAATTAGGTCCCATTTGTTCATTTTTGTTTTTATTTCCATTACTCGAGGAGACAAATTGAAAAAGATACTGCTGCTATTTGTCAGAGAGTGTTCTGCCAATGTTTTCCTCTAAGAGTTTTATAGTGTCCTGTCTACTATTTAGGTCTTTTATTCACTTTGAGCTTATTTTTGTGTGTGGCATTACAGAATAGTTTACTTGATGTTTGCAGATGACACAATACTATTCATAGAAAATCCTAACTACCAGAAAAGTACTAAATGAATACACAGCAATCTGTTGCATTTTTATACACTAACAACAAAAAATCAGAAAGAGAAGTTCAAGAAACAATCTCATTTACTGTTGCATCATAAAGAATAAATTTCTAGGAATAAACCTATCTAAGGAGACAAAAAAACTGATTACAAAAACTATGTAAGACACCAATGAAAGAAATCAAAGACGGCACAAACAGATGGAAAGATATACCATGTTCTTGGATAGGAAGAATCAAAATTGTCAAAATGACTATACTACCCAAGGTAATATACAGATTCAATACAATCCCTATCAAATCACCAACAATGTTTTTCACAGAACTAAAACAAAATAAACAAAAATCTTAACATTTGTATCGATATAAAAAAGATTTGGAATTGCCAAAGCAATCTTGAGAAAGAAAAAGAGCTGGAGGAATCAGGCTCTCTGATTTCAGACTATACTACAAAGCTATAGTAATCAAAACAGTATGATACTGACACAAAACTAGAAGTATACATCAATGGAGCAGGCTAGAAAGCCCAGAAATAAACCCACACACCTATGATCAATTAATCTACAAGAAGGCAAGACTATACAAATGTAGAAAGACAGTCTCTTCAAAAAATGATGCTCAGAAACTGGACAGTTGCTCATAAAAAAATAAATAAATCACATGAACTATTTAAAAGCAGAGTTTTCTCTGACTGGTAGTAGAAGAATTCAGTCATTTGAAAACTAGGAAGAATTTGATGAAAAGGGAGTTTTTCCACCGCTAAAATGGAGGGAGCTTCAGAGCAAGGATGATGTGAAAGTGGCCTGTAGGTGCTGAGAATTTTCATTGCAAAAGAACAGAATCTGTGAACATTTGAATGAGTTTGGAAGTTAATTTTACTTAGTCAAGTCTCCAGATCGGACATAGCCAGACAGTATCTTAATTTCAGTTCTGAACAAAGAACCCAAATAAATCTACCAGATTAAGTGGGTAAGTCTGTTAAGCATGCTTACTTTAATAAATGATTAACAATTAATTTCCACTAATATTTCTCTAAAAAGTCTGAATATATTCTTCATTTAATTTTTTTTAATTATGTAATATCTTTACCTATGTAATTCCCCTAAAAAACTTCATATTTACAGATACTACAAAGTATAAATGATAAGTGTTATACTAATATATAAATAGTCATAAACTTTAATAGTGTGATTACTTATGAGCTTTTGATTTTTGGAATCTCCAGGAAAAATGCAAATTGCAGAATATAAGTTAGAGATCACAAATAATTATAACTAGTCCTAAAGGGTTAACTTTATTTGTGTAAAACCTTATAACAGCCATTTTTATTAAGGAGAATATTTGTCAGACACTTCAATGTGCTTAATTTTCCTTTTAATTAGGTAATACTAATGTTACATATGTCAAACACTCTACTTTGAAAATCATTTGAAAAATACTAATAAATGGTTAATGATTCATTATTACATTACACCTTCAAAACAAGAACTTCTTATGTGCAAATAACTGAACTTAATCATTTTTGCGTTACCATTACAAAACATAATGACACACAGAAGATTGTTATTAAATATTTACTGAATAAATTAATAACTTTGTCACTATACTTATTTAATAATTAACATTAATGTTTATTGAGTGTTTTCTATGTATCAGGTACTGCTTTACACATCTGTTCTAATTTATTTATTGATTGGACTTTGGCTGTTTTATATGTGATAGGAAGTCTAAAATAAATAAGATGGAATTTTACTTCTTAGAAGTTAAAATCTTAGAAGGATATTGAAGGTAATCACTCCAGGTAAGTAAACACTAATTGAAGGTAAACACTAATATAATCGTCCATGGCATAAATGACTCAAGTTCTTTCTATTTTGGTGATCCACCAACCTCAGTATGAGTTCTAGCTCATGGCTCAAGAGGCATCAGATATCACACCTTCATTTCATCTGGACAGGAAGTAACATTGTAAGGTACAATCTAGATATTGCACAAAACATTTCCTCCTAAAATACACTGTCCACATTACATGGCAACAGAAGTCTGAGAAAAGTAAGCTTTACTCCAAGTATCCAACCAAAAATGAGGGATATTATTATTTTAAAAGAAATGGAGAATGTGTTGTGCTAGTTTCTTTCATGTTTCTTACCAAAAAAAAAAAAAAAAGATATAGATACAAATTTTACTGCAGATTAGAAACTCAGTGAGAGAGACTGTCTTTCACAAGCTCATAATACTAGGTGAGAGCTACCTATGCTGCTCAATTAAGCACTGCCACTCAGCGCATAGCCTCTGGACCAGTAGTGGTCCACAAACAATCCACCACCATCCCAACATGAGATAGAAATGAAAATATGTGCATTGCTGAGGCATATGTTTTTTTTTTTATTTTAAAAAGCATTAGTCCATGATTGATAATAAAGGAAAGCTGAATTTTTCAGAGATATATAAAAAAGTACACTTTTAGAACCTGCCAAAAAAAAAAAAAAGTTATCATATTAGTTTTCTGGACATTCTAAATTCTTCATATTGGCAATTATTTTCTCTAGAATTTAAATAAAATCGCCTCAGTTTCCTTTACAGAAACTGTAGGAAGTCCAGTGTTCACTCAGACTTCTGTAGACTCTCACAGAATTACATAATCATGGGGACCTTTCTTTCTAACTCAATGATCTCTTAAATTTTCTGTATTTACTTTCTGTGCTCTTCTCTTTCCCACCACAGTGTAACGAATATCATGTCAACCTACTTTTCCTGTTGTTCTTATCCCCTATACTTTTTTTTTAATCTTCAGATCTCCATGAGATTTCAAAAAATATTTTTAACTATGCAGAGGAATTTTGATTTTTCTTTTTCTCACTGAGTTCATCATCCTATCTTCCAAGAAACTTAACAATGCCTAACAAATGTGTTCTTTTACAATAGGATCAGATTCCTTCAAACACAGAAACTGCAGAAATAAGTTTTATTGCTGCTATTTGCTTGTTTTAAGTAGCTTTTTATTTTCATCTAATGATCTTATGACATTAATTTAGTATAATATGTAAGGCTTTGCACAACCTAAGTCCCTACACAGTCTTCAAACTATGTCTCCCACCAGGTTCTGTCTCAGTTCCGACTTTCATTCCTTTGTAGAATTGCAACAATAACTCTATTAGTATTTATACTGCATTAATATTCTTTAGATATCTGTCTGTCCCTCCTACTAGAATATATACTCCCTGGAAGAGTGAATTATTTCATATTTGTCTTTGTCTCCCAGGCATTTAGAAGGGTGTCTTGCATAATGAGGCATTTAATATACATGCAGTTGAATTGCTTAAAGAGAATTAATTATGCTGACTTCAGGATTTATTTTCAGGCCTCTATCTCAAAATTTCCTACAATTTATAGGGTTGAATTTGCCAGGAAATTTCTTTAAAATCTACATATTCCTACCAAAGAAATGTGCCAAAAATGTGGATACTTGCAGCATTTATATTTGGCTATATGATCAACCAGCCAGACTTTTTATATACATAAATCAATGATTCGCAATTCTACAGAACTCAGATCATTTTCACAACATACTTTTTATGGTCCATTTTATTATCTGAAATGCAATTTATACACAATGTATTGTAGCTGATTGAGAAATTTCAATGCAATTATCTCATATATACATATATATATCTCAGAATTTTTTAAAAATAACTTAAAAATAAATATTTAAATTACCAACCCTCAGTATTCTATAAAGAAGCAGTCATACTTATAAATGTACATATATTCCTCATGAATGCAATAGCTGCAAAGAAAGAAAGGTAGTATGTTGAATTGGTGACTAAAATCCATGACTGACACTGCCATTAGTAATGTGATTTTACAAAATGGAAAACAGATTTTGGTAAACTTTCAAACAAAATAAAGCATCATTTTCTATAAATTCAGAAGATAGTTGTGATTGTGAAAAAGTCAGTCTGTATGTAAAGACATACAAAACACACTTTTGATTTACATGTGTAATGCAAGCAGGATCTAGGTCCAGATAACCAAATACATTTTCCTGCTGCATGAGTGGGCATTAAAAAATGGGAATATAGTCTGTAGGTAGAAGAATTTTTTACTTTCTAGATTGAGTATCTCTACCCACTGTATGCTCATGGTATCCTCCACATCCTGATAATCAACTTACCCCACAGATTATCAAAACGCCCCTAGAGGGCAGTACCATTCCCATGGAGAACCACTAGTATAAATATATGCATTGCACACACTTTAGCACAAACTTTCTTTGATGATGTCTATCCATACACATGAAATTTATTAAAATAACAGTATTTGTTAATCACTGCTTTAAATATAAATTCTTAACAAAATACATTTATATAAGTTCTCTTACTATCACTATAAACTGTTGCCAACCATTTCTTAAAATAATCCTTGTATTTACAAGCATAGCTAATAAGAAAACTCTCATCTTAATCCTTACTGTCCATTATCCTAAAAATAAGGTTTAGCTTTGATTCTGACCATGGAATTTCAGAGAACTATGAAAGCTTATCACTGTTCCAAAATGTATGATGTTTGCCATTTTTCATGGGCTTTGTTTTTGAGCCACATGTTTAGAGCCCCATCAAAACCTTGATGTTTTTAAAACTGCCCCTTTACTTGAGGCAGCAAGCCAGCAGGTTGATGAGGTGTCTAGATGATCATACCTCATTTGTCACTAACATTTCACACTGATAATGAAAATGCTGGAGTTCAGGGACCTAGAGTCACAGTTTTGATAGACTTCCTGAACAGCTAATTGAACTATCCAAATCCAAGACCCAAGTCATAGAGATTTTCATTACCTGTACCTCTGCAAGGAAAGTGATAAAGCAGGACAAAGACTATCCAATAAAATCCCATAATACGTCACTGACAACATTCTAATACACACAATAGAGAAAGTAACTTTGATTCAAGTTCTTCCAGACTGTTCCTGCTGTGTAGAAATAAGCTGATTGAGAAGTTAACAGCAGAAGGCAATAGTTGGGAAAGTATGAAATAGGCAAATCAGATTTCCCTGGGCAAATAGAGGGAAGGACAGGACAAATAAAGTGGCATGGACCTTTACTAGTACATTCTGCTTTTGTTTTTATTTTTAATGTTGAATTAAACAAATGATATATATTGGGATATGGGGCTGGGATGGGAAACTAATCATATTCTAAAGTAGAAATGGTAGGGTTCATGCAATCACCAGAGAATCAGGGTGACAAATCTGTACCCTGCAGAGCCAGTAAGGTTCCCAAACACTACGCTCTTAAGTGAATGAGTGTTGCATGCTCTGTCTTGTCTGACTCTTACCAATCCCATGGACTGTTAGCCAGCCATGCTCCCCTGTCTGTAGGATGTCCCAGGAATGAATACTGGAGTGGGTTGCCATTTCCTCCTCTAGGGAGTCTTCCTGACTCAGGGATCAAACCCATGTATCCTGTGTCTCCTGCAGTGGCAGGCAGATTTTTTACCAATGAGCTACCTGGAAAGTACCTATGCTCTTAGAGAAGGAGAAAAATTCTTTCTAGTATGTAACAAAATCATGTATAAAGTAAAAATAAAAATGCTTTAATTAACAGAAAATGTTAACTATTATAAATTCTACATATATCAAGTTAGGTGAGTAAACATTTTTACCCTTCTACAGAGTGAAATTCTGATACTCTGTACCTCAAAGGTGAAGCTAATAAACACCAGTTCTGCAAATATGCTCCTATGCATCAGAAGAAATTATGACTCTCCTAAAGTAACTTTCTTCAGTGAAGGTCTATTTTGTCCACTCATATTTCCTAAGCACTTTCAACAATGCTTGGCATGTGGTAGGTTCTCAAGAAATATTTGTTGACAGAAAAAAATGCAAGAATGAATTGCCTTATTATGATAAGTTTATAATATACAAGTAGTGATTAACTTGAATAGGATGAAAACTGTTGAAAATGTACTAGTTATTCTCCTTCTTTTCAAGAGTCCTTGATGAAATTTCTTTGTCTTTATTGCTTAGAATAATACATTCAAAGTAACATTAAATGCAACTAAGCAGGACCCTTTTGGATCTTCCTGAGACAGGTCCCTCCCCCAAAGCCTGTTTTAGCTCCTCTCTGATACCTATTGCAAAGCTAATAGCATCTGATGCTCATTTCCTGTTCTTTTTGTTTGTTTGTTTTTTAAACAGATGCTAAGACCTCACCAAATGGAAGACATTACCTCACCATCACCCAGTCAGAGAATTGTGCAGGAGTTGATCTTATACTCTGAGTCTCCCTCCTTCACCAGACCTGTAAAAATGCTCAGAGAGTTGACGCTTTTTGAGCACTACTTGCCCCAGATTCCTTGTACAGTGCCTTATACTAAATGCTGCATTTTCCTCACCACAAGCCCTGGTGTCAATAGACTGGCTTTACTGTGAGAAGTAAGGAGGACCCAAGTCTGGCACAGTAACATAAAAAGTTATGTGGTGTATTCTCTTACTTTCCAGATAATTGTAGTGACCTTGATGTTTGTCTGTAAAGCCTAAAATGTTACTGTTATCAGGTAACATTTATTTAAAGTACAGGAAAATTTAAAAAAATATTTATGACTTTATACATACTATTTTAAAATGCTCACAAAAACTGGGTGGGTATTTTTGCCATTTTAAAGAGGAACTAAGTAAGATATAAAGTAAGTGACATTTAGAATTTATACTTAGGTACATTAAGTACATGGGCGTCCCAGGTGGTGATAGTGGTAAAGAATCTGCCTGCCAATGCAGAAGACGCAGGAGATGTGAGTTGAATCCTTGAGTCGAAGATCCCCTGCGGTAGGAAAGGACAACCCACTCCAGTATTCTTACCTAGAAAATTCCATGACAGAGGAGTTTGGCAGGCTATAATCCATGGGGTCAGAAAAAGTAGGACAACACTGAGCAACTGAGCTCACACACATCTGAAAACCACTTGTCATCTCCCCTTATCTCATTACAAATGCAGTGCCAGGGAAAGAGTGAGTATGAGGGTGAGTATGTGAGAGAGGCAAAAGAGACTCAATGAAACACACCTCGCAATGTAGAGTGTGCTGGGCCAAAGCAATCCTAGGTACATAAGGAAAAGCCTCCATCTTCCTTAACAAACACTATTATCCATTCTCATGATTATACTTTCCAAAGACAAGGATTGGGGAAAATTTCCTTTCTCTTATTATAATATGGGCTTCCCTTGTGGCTCAGCTGGTAAAGAGTCTGCCTGCAATCCAGGAGACCTGGGTTTTATCCCAGGGTTGGGAAGATCCCCTGGAGAAGGAAAAGGCTACCCACTCCAGTATGCTGACCTAGGGAATTCCATGGACTGTATAGTCCATGGGGTCGTGAAGAGTCAGACACAACTGAGTGACTTTCACCACTATAATATAGAAAATAAAGGACATATTCAGAACACACACCACATGGAGATATGTGTTTCTCCAGCCATTCTTCCAAGCAACATATAAATAAATGTTTTATTATTTAAATTAAACAAAACAAAATCATAGATGATGAACTCAGTGCAATAACTCAAAGAAAACCCATAACACCTGGGCAAAGTAATAAATCAAAATTTTCCATACCAATCACTTGCCTAAACTCATTTAGTCATGAATCATTCAAATTGCATCACTATTTTTTTCACTAATCCATGAATATTTATGAGGTATCTGGTCAGGGTCAGGAAATCAGTTTCTAGGCAGAGAACAGGGAATAAGTCAGTGTCAATGCCTTTTATTTTTGTTCCCATCTTTCCACTAACAGAGAATGAGTTTGAGGCTACTTAGAAGAATATAGCCAGAGAAGGCATTGGCAACCCACTCCAGTACTCTTGCCTGGAAAATCCCATGGACAGAGGAGCCTGGTGGGCTGCAGTCCATGGGGTCACTAAGAGTTGGACAGGACTGAGCGACTTCACTTTCCCTTTTCACTTTCATTCATTGGAGAAGGAAATGGCAACCCACTCCAGTGTTCTTGCCTGGAGAATCCCAGGGATGGGGGAGCCTGGTGGGCTGCCATCTATGGAGTTGCACATAGTCGGACACGACTGAAGCAACTTAGCAGCAGTAGCAGAACAATATAGCTAATCAGCATATTCTGTTGGAATCAGCTCAGTTCAGTTCAGTTGTTCAGTCATGTCCGACTCTTCACAACCCCATGGACCACAGCACGCCAGACCTCCCTGTCCATCACCAACTCCCAGAGTTTACTCAAACTCATCTGCATTGAGTCAGTGATGCCATCCAACCATCTTATCCAGTGTCATCCCCTTCTCCTGTGACTTCAATCTTTCCCAGTATCAGGGTCTTTTCCAGTGAGTCAGTTTTCCACATTGATTGGCCAAAGTATTGGAGTTTCAGCTTCAACATCAGTCCTTCCAATGAACACTCAGAACTGATCTCCTTTAGGATGGACTGGTTGGATCTCCTTGCAGTCCAAGGGACTCTCAAGAGTCTTCTCCAACACCACAGTTCAAAAGCATCAATTCTTCGGTGCTCAGCTTTCTTTATAGTCCAGCTCTCACATCCATACATGACTACTGGAAAAACCATAGCCTTGACTAGACTGTTCTGTCGGAATAGTTTTCAGTTATTGTTATTACAATTAGCAGTAACAAAAACTAGACACTGTACAATGTACTTGACAGGCATTATTTCATTTAATCTTTATAAAATCTCATGATATATATGTTTTTCTCATTTTATAAATGAGAAAGTTGAGGGACTTAGAAATGTACACAGGATTGCATAGCTATCCAGTGAAAAGCTGGAATTCTGAGCCAGGCTCATTTTTTCCAAAGCCCATTCTCCACCAGGCAACAAGGACTGTACAAGAGTTCTTTAAAGGCAGTTCTTTCATCATACACTAAAACTTCTCTAAAACTTTAACAGTCCACAGCTCTTTAGTCTCCTTTAAAGTTAGTATCTTCTAATCATAAATATTTCCTATTCTTTATCTTTGAACAATTCTTAATTTCTAATATCTTGTTTGTGATAATGATATTAAATCTGGGCTTTGACTTGCAGTGGTAGGCTTCATCTCCATGAGACATTTTCATAGGTGGTGTTAAACACAACAGAGATATGTATCTCTCTCACAGTCAGATTGTATTTAATTATGACCCTGTTGTTTCTTCCACGTGTCTTTTGTTTCTAAAACTTCATATACATAATAGTTACTTCTACCTTGATTGCACTTCAAGGCAGTCATCCCTGCTAAACTTCATTCTATTCACTTAGGATAATTCTTTTAAACTGGTAAAAGCACAGCAGTGAAAATTAAAACAGGAACCAAGTAGCTGGGGAGAAAAGCAAATTTAATGGTTGTAGGTCAGTTGAAAAACCATCCACTTGTAGGTGTTAAAGAATGGGAAGAGGAACTCATGGCAATTAGTGTATTAGTGATAAAAACTGTGGGAGAGTAGTTGAATTTTAGATGACTAGAAAAGACTGTTTTTTACCAGTTTTTAAAAGGCACGTAAGAGACCTCTTACTTACACGGCTTCCCAGGTGGCGTTAGTGGTAAAGAACCTACCTGCTAATGTAGGAGACCTAAGAGAAATGGGTTCAATCCCTGGGTCAGGAAGATCCCTGGAGGAGGGCATGGCAACCCACTCTAGTATTCTTGCCTGGAGAATCCCATGGACAGAGGAGCCTGGCGGGCTACAGTTCACGGGGTTGCAAAGAGCTGGACACAACTGAAGCAACTTAGGACTTAGCACACACACGACCTACCTACAATATCAGAAAACTTCCATGACGATTCATTAAAAATATAATTTACAGTATACCCTATGTGGTATAGAAATAATAAAATGTTGTAGGAGGAAATAATGAACTGACAAACAATGATACATGACAAGTTTATTTTTTTGTTTGATTTTGCTTCATAATCGAGGCATGAAAATATCCTCTAGCTTTATTAAGACGAGGTGATATGTTTGGTTTTTAATATGGTATTTCCTAATATATCTCATGGCAAATTTATTTCATTTTGTCCATGAAAATATTAACATCATGTATGGCAGATAGAATATTTATAATAAAAAGAAAATGACAGCCTTATCATTTTGTTAAAACACTTGCAGTATTTCAACTTTGTTGAATTAGCTATTATGGATAGTATGTAATTCACTTCCAATTATTGTCCAATAAGAACACTATTGCTACTGGATAGCTTCAGAGTATATACCAGTACTTGGACTTATGTTAAAATTCATTTTAATGTGAGTATCCACTTTGCTTAAATATATTACTTCTATACAAAATACCAGTTAACATCTATCTGGTGATTCTAGCAATTAAGCTTGAAGACTATGGAGTAAGACCCACTGCATAATTATACAAAGCACAACTGTAGTTATAAAGTGAAGGGTTAAAAAAAAATTTAGGCTTTTAATATGCATTAAGCACAAAGCAAAACCATTCACACAAATTTTCTCATTTAGTCCTCACAACAAACTTAGAATATTATCTTTATTTCATAGATGAAAAAATTTAAGTCAAGAGAGATTAACTTCTCCAGAGCTAAATCTAGTAAACGCTAAAGACATTAGAGATTTTTCAACACTGTGGTTTTATTAAAGCTCCTCCTTCTCTCTGAAATGCGCTTTTTTTCATGTTAACTAGCTAGATACTATGAATTTCAAGTCAGGCCTCATCCATCACCAGAAATAATCCTTAGAACTCTATTCCCTCTAGGCTTGGTAAGTAGTCCCTTGTTGAGAATTCTATAGTTGGCATCTTTCTGGTCTTATGTTTTCCATACAACATAACAAATATATATTCCTATAGCACTCTTTATAACCTATGGCTTCCTTAACCAAAATGGCGGCCCTTATCAAAATCTGCACCTACTAGGTACTTAATCATTTTAATGAATTAATGAATAATTGAAAAGAAATTAATTGAAAAGCTACTTGATTAACAGGGGAAAGGGAGTGCCAGGTTTCAAAAAGCACTTAAGGAGAGCATCTTTCCCTATGATTAAGACAATGCTTTACACATAAATTTGCTGCATCCATGGTGTCTCTAGAACAGCCTTTGTAGATGTATAAAATAATACTGGTTTTTAGTATTAGAATGTTTAACATAGTTAAAGATGAGACTCTTAAGCAATAGGCACTATTGATTCTCAACCTATGACCTACGCAGATGAAACAGACATATGAATGCACATATTTGGTTATTTACATACATTGTTATCAATGGAGAGGGCAGTAAATGTTAGTGGGGACATGACAGACAAAAGCTGTTACCTGAGACAGAGAATTTTCCCAGGACTAGTTTGTGAGAGGAAAACTTCTGACTCTAGTACTTCAGGTGGAATTTGTGGTTGCTTCAAAGTTTTCAATATATTTTCTCACACACAAAAACGTATGATAATCATGAAAAACCTCAAGTCCGGGATTATTACCAACAGAGACCCTGTTAAAAAGTTAATTACTCTTCTTGACTATCTTAAGATACATACTAAAGAAATACATATTATAAACATGTGTATTGTATGTGTTTTGTGCTTCATTATACTTACCTATGGGCGTCCCAGTTGCCGCTATTGGTTAAGAACCCACCTGCCAGTGCAGGCGATATAAGAGACATGGGTTAGTCCCTGGGTCAGGAGGATCCCCTGGAGGAGTGCATGGCAACCCACTCCAGTATTCTTGCCTAGAGAATCCCATAGACAGTGAAGCCTGGCGGGCTACAGCTCATGGGGTCGCAAAGTGTTGGACACAGCTATATGTTAGCACACATACATACATACTTACCTACACAGACTTACAGAACTTTATACTTATTGTTATAAAAAGGTGCTTGTCAATTAGACCTAAGGGATTTCCTTAAATCTAAAAACAATACAATTTCATGAATCTAAAATTGTAACATGCTAATGTTAGGTAGTTAGAAGAGGAAAAAGGAGTCCAGAATGGCGGTGGCTAAAAGACAAGGAAGGGAAAAACCCGCAAAAATAGAACAAAGGAAGGTCGGAGGATCGGAGTGAGGACCTCAGGTAGAAGAAACAGCACTCCTGGCTAGCCCTATTTACATAGGGCAGGCCCAAGGGGAGGAGGAAAAAAACATATAAAAAGAGGAGCCAAAGGGCCGGGGGTCTCTAGCTCTTGCTCGCTCACTCTCTCTCTCTTCTTCTCTCTGTCTCTCTCTCTTCTCTTTGCTTCAACTTCCACAGCGGGAGCTTTTGCCGAATTGGGCTACTGCTGTGCTTGGCCTCCTCCTTGCATGGGGCCTTGCCAAGGCTGTTTCAGTCAGGTTAAACCCTAGTCACAGCACCACAGATGTCAGGGGAGTGTGTAATTTCCTTGGTTCTGTCTCGCCACAACAAAAAATTTGAAGCCATGGACCAGCGTTACAGCTCTCGGACAGATCAGTGTTACAACTCCACGTTACAGCTCAGTTTTATTTAGAAAACAAAAGAAAATACATCCTCGAGGCCTGAGGGCATGCCAACCCAAAAGACATGAAGAGAAGAGAGAGAGAGACAGAGACAGCGAGTGAGAGAGAATGAGAGAGAGTGAGAGACCGCCAGCCCTTTGGCTCCTCTTTTTTATGTTTTTATCCTCCTCCCCCTGGGCCTGCCCTATGTAAATTGGGCTAGCCAGGAGTGCTGTTTCTTCTACCTGAGGTCCTCACTCTGGTCCTCCGATCTTCCTTTGTTCTATCTTCATGGGCTTTTCCCTTCCTTGTCTTTTAGCCACCGCCAGTCTGGACTCCTTTTTCCTATTCTAACTACCTAAGAGCAATATTATAATTGTGAGAATTTTCCAGGGCTTAGGTAAGAACAGAAAACTCAAGTGAGAAGTTATTTTTTTTAACTAGTGGATAAATATTAAAGATGCTTCTTAACTAATCGTGTCTCCAAAATTAAAATAGATTATAAAAACCAGGGTTGATTTTGTGTTTATCTCAGTGAACCCACAAAAAATTAATTTCAAAGACAAAGGAAATCAGTCAATGAAAACATCTGTCTATACAGTAAAAAAGCAAGGACCAGTGATAAGGCTTCTCTTCAAGGTATATCTGCTATTAAACAATCATTTAGTCTATCCTAAATATTATTCAAATTTACCTCATTTAATCACATATGAATTGTTGAGGCTTAGGTTAAATAGATGCCAAATAGATGATCCCAACTATTTATATGGCAGATACAAGACAAATAAATCTGTTTCTAAAACTGAACTTTTAAACTGCCCTAATATACACACTAGTAGCATACACTGGGATGTTTAAAATTAATATTATTACAATGGTATCAGCTTATTTCACTTCTCAGTGAGGAATGAATCAAACCAGCCAGTCAGATTTAATCACTAAATAAGAATCCTATGAGGTAAATATCCTGGAATTAAGAATACATAGAAATCAGTTCAAGAGTTTTGTAAATTAATGTAGCTGAATACTTCATTTTTTTTCATACAGAACATTTGAGAATGTTTTATAACCAAGAAATTAGTGAAAAGTAGTGCTTTTCTTATTTATAAAGTGTTTGGGGTATTCCCTGATGGCTCAGCAGGTAAAGAATCTGCCTGCAATGCAGGAGACACAGAAGATGCAGGTTTGATCCCTAGGTTGAGAAGATCCCCTGGAGGAGGAAATGGCAACCCACTCCAGTATTCTTGCCTGGGAAATTTCATGGACAGAGGAGTCTGGTGGGCTACAGTCTGAAAGGTTGCAGAGCCAGACGTGACTGAGTGACTAAACACACACACAATGATAAGACAGCCATAGGAAAAAAAAATTTTAGTGAATTTTACTAAGGCAAAATAACAAGAAAACCAGTTGAGAAGAGCAATATACCAGGGTCCCAATGAACCAGAAATAGGTATTACCAGCACTGAATGAGCAATTTTAAGATAATAAATTTCATATTCCCTGTGAATAATTTTTGTGAATAAAATCTTAAAAAAGAACTCCATTTTGAGTTTATTTTTGTGTATGGTATTAGAAAGTATTCTAGTTTCATTCTCTTACAAGTGGTTGACCAGTTTTCCCAGCACCACTTGTTAAAGAGGTTGTCTTTTTCCCATTGTACATCCTTGCCTCCTTTGTCTAAATGTAAGACCAGAAACTATAAAACTCCTAGAGGAGAACATAGGCAAAACACTCTCTGACATAAATCACAGCAAGATCCTCTATGACCCACCTCCCAGAATATTAGAAACAAAAGCAAAAATAAACAAATGGGACCTAATGAAACTTAAAAGCTTTTGCACAACAAAGGAAACTATAAGTAAGGTGAAAAGACAGCCCTCAGACTGGGAGAAAGTAATAGCAAACGAAGCAACAGACAAAGGATTAATCTCAAAAATATACAAGCAACTCCTGCAGCTCAATTCCAGAAAAATAAATGACCCAATCAAAAAATGGGCCAAAGAACTAAACAGACATTTCTCCAAAAAGACATACAGATGGCTAACAAACACATGAAAAGATGCTCAACATCACTCATTATCAGAGAAATGCAAATCAAAACCACAATGAGGTACCATTACACGCCAGTCAGGATGGCTGCTATCCAAAAGTCTACAAGCAATAAATGCTGGAGAGGGTGTGGAGAAAAGGGAACCCTCTTACACTGTTGGTGGGAATGCAAACTAGTACAGCCGCTATGGAAAACAGTGTGGAGATTTCTTAAAAAACTGGAAATAGAACTGCCATTTGACCCAGCAATCCCACTCCTGGGCACACACACTGAGGAAACCAGATCTGAAAGAGACACGTGCATCCCAATGTTCATCGCAGCACTGTTTATAATAGCCAGGACATGGAAGCAACCTAGATGCCCATCAGCAGACGAATGGATAAGGAAGCTGTGGTACATATACACCATGGAGTATTACTCAGCTGTTAAAAAGAATTCATTTGAACCAGTCCTAATGAGATGGATGAAACTGGAGTCCATTATACAGAGTGAAGTAAGCCAGAAAGATAAAGAACATTACAGCATACTAACACATATGTATGGAATTTAGAAAGATGGTAATGATAACCCTATATGTAAAACAGAAAAAGAGACACAGATGTACAGAACAGACTTTTGGACTCTGTGGGAGAAGGCGAGGGTGGGATGTTTCAAGAGAACAGCATCGAAACATGTATATTATCTATGGTGAAACATCACCAGTCCGGGTTGGATGCATGAGACAAGTGCTCGGACCTGGTGCAATGGGAAGACCCAGAGGGGTCGGGTAGAGAGGGAGGTGGGAGGGGGGATCGGGATGGGGAATACATGTAAATCCATGGCTGATTCATGTCAGTGTATGACAAAAACCACTACCATATTGTAAAGTAATTAGCCTCCAACTAATAAAAATAAATGGAAAAAAAAAAAAAGAACTCCAACTATATTATGATCTAGAGGGTTATTTATAGTGACAACTCAGTGACTACAATGGGCAATATAATTGCCATTTTCTTCTCCAGGGGATCTTCCCCACCCAGGGTTTGAACCCAGGTCTCCTACATTGCAGGCAGACACTTTACCATCTGAGCTACCAGGGAAACACCATTCTCATTTTAAGGAGGGCAAATTGAGGAAAAGAGTTAAAATGGCTTTTATAATAGTAAATTTCTTTTCTATCCAATAAAAATATGCGTCTTCGTGGGCTTACTTTCTTAGCCATTTTTGAAAAAATGTAAATTATATGTACTGATGAACAGAAATGAAATCACTGGTGAAATCAGACCATGAATTTCACTTATTTTGGCCCCTGTTACCTTGCATGTCATATAAACCAAGCCAAGCACAGTGGGCAACATCTGGATGGAAAGACATCAAATGAAGCAGTCATTCAGTTATATTAATGTTGTGCATATTAGCTCAGATTTCAGTCAGCTAATGTTTTACTGTCTTCTTTATACAGTAGCTCTTTTCAGAATGAGCTGATTTACTTAATTGTTGTACAACTCATTAACATAAATTAAAATGGTAGGAAATAGACATCTGCCACCAAATTTTATTATCACTCTATACCTCTCTCATGCTTTCTCAGTCTATATATTTAATTTATTTTTGATACACCCCATTGAATGTCTTGTTCTAAATGGTGAAAGTTGATCTCATCATTCTAAAACCTAACCTGTTTCTGACTTCTCTATTTCAGTTAAGAGTGTGTTGTCTCCCTTTCATTAAATTATGATTGGTTGATCTTTTTTCTTGCCTTACCAAATACTGAAGACAGTCCTATTGATTTTTCTGTCAAAATAATCTCACATATACCCTTCTGTCTCACTGAAATCACTGTAATTTAGGCATATTACTATAAAAAATCTTCCATCCAATACTTGGGCCCTGCTGTGTTTGGTCATACCAGTTAGGGTAGATAGCATTGTCACTCAGTCATGTCCAACTCTGAGACCCATGGACTGCAGCCTGCCAGGCTCCTATGTCCATGGGATTCTCCAGGCAAGAATACTGGAGTGGGTTGCCATTTCCTTCTCCAGGGGGTCTTCTCGACTCAGGGATTGAACCCGGGTCTCCCACATTGCAGACGGTTTCTGACTTCTCTATTTCAATAAGAGTGTGTTGTCTTCCTTTCATCACATTATGGTTGAGGTTTTTTCTTGCCTTACCAAATACTGCAGATAGTCCTATTGATTTTCTGTTAAAATATTCTCAAACATGCCCTTCTATCTCACTGAAATCACTGTGATTTAGGCATATTACTACAAAAAACTTTCATCTAGTACTTGGGTCCTTCTGTGTTTGGTCATACTAGTTAACTGTTGCTAATTTTCTTTGGTATCTAACAAATAAAATTTAAACACCATAGCTTGTTGTCCAGGCCTTCTACAGTCAAGAACCAAGAGCATATTCCTGTCATAACACCATCATTTCTTATATGCACCCTCAGCTTGTCTCAGTGATGTTAGATCTTCAAGGTGAATCCCCTGTACTTTCACATTGAACTTTGGCTTGTACGAAGGGACCACAAAGAATGCACTTTGCTTCATCTCCTTTATTCTGTTAAGGGTTTTTGCTAACTAACCTTCTCCCCAACGTCTTCCCTGATCATGAAGAGAAGAAAAACTTTACTGTATAACTGAAATTTTCTAACAGAGTAAAATTTAAATGTTCCTACCAAAAAAAGATAATTATATGAGGTGATGGATGTATTAATTAATTAATCCTTTTATAATGTATACATGTATCAAATCAACACAAAGTGCATTTTAAATATCTACCAATTCTGTCAAATCTAACTCAGCAATGATGAAATTAAAAAGAAAATTAAAAACAGGTTCAGTATGGAATCCTCTGTTGTCATTAAATACCCTGTGTGTGCTATACCATCTGACCCTCATCTTCTCTTATTTATAGTTGCAGATACAAACATATTCTCTTTCTCTCTCTCTCCCTCCATCTCTTGGGTCTCCTGCATTACAGGCAGATTCTTCACAGACTGAACCACCACGTGGAATCTATTAGAATAGTGTCAAGTAAAATCTTGGGGTAATTTTTTTTTTTTTATTGCACCTGCTGCAAAGCAGCAAGGTACATAGTTTCATATGGTAGAATATTCTATCATCTATTATGGAGAAGACATACTTTCTAAATGCTCCTCTTAATTACAGGCTTAAAACATTATTTAATTTTGACAACTTTTATTTCATTCTTAAATCATATTCTTCTATATTACTTTTCTATTCTATTGGTATATCACTGCAAATGGATAGATTTGATTTATTTTAAAAGTGTTTCCCAGGTGTTATAGCAATGCAGATATTGAGCTTCTGTATCAAAACTGGGTGATATGATGTTTGTGTAATGATAATGTAATGAATGACAGCTTGTGTAAGATAAAGGATAAAAGTTTGTCTTCCAAATATCAGGCAACTATATCTTTACTAACGTAAATATAAACAAAGTAATATTTTGCATGAAAATGGGGTCAATAAAAAAGGAAAATTAATCTGTTAAAATTAGAAATACTTTGAAGCAAGGATTTTGGTGAAATTTTCTGTACAAAAAATTAAGCCTACTTAAGCAATAATATATATTCATCTTTTATTCATTAACAAACTAAAATGTGATAACAGATTCATGGTATCTTAAATAATTTTCACTAACTGAAAAGTATGAATAAAGCTCATGTCCTATTATTCCCTGTTATGCTCCTAGTCTCTGAAGTAAGTAGAGACTGGGGCTTCAGCAGGTGTCTATAACATGGATCATAGTGGAGCTTAAAGAAGCAAAAATGAAGGAAAGTGGAATTTCTTTTTTAAAAAAGGAGAAAGAAATTCACTTTTAAAATAGCAGTCAAGAGTTATAAACTTCCAGTTATAAGATAAATAAGCACTAGGAATGTAACATGCAAGATAAATATCATTAATACTGCTGTATGTTACATATGAAAGTTGGTAAAATAGAGAAAATCTTGAGTTTTCCTCACTAGAAAAAAATTTTTTCCTATTTCTTTAATTTTGTATCTGTATGAGATGATGGACATTCATTAAAATTATTGTGATAATCATTTAATTAGGTATATAAATCAAATCATTATGTTGTACACCTTAAACATACACAGTGAGTTAGTTAGTTCAGTTGCTCAGTCGTGTCCGACTCTTTGCGACCCCCTGAACCGCAGCATGCCAGGCCTCCCTGTCCATCACGAACTCCCAGAAATAGAGGAAAACAACAGAATGGGAAAGACTAGAGATCTCTTCAAGAAAATTATAGATACCAAGGGAACATTTCATGCAAAAATGGGCTCGATAAGGAACAGAAATGGTATGGACCTAACAGAAGCAGAAGATATTAAGAAGAGGTGGCAAGAATACACAGAAAACCTGTACAAGAAAGATCTTCATGATCCAGATAATCACAATGGTGTGATCACTCACCTAGAGACAGACATCCTGGAATGTGAAGTCAAGTGGGCCTTAGAAACCATCACTACTAACAAAGCTAGTGGATGTGATGAAATTACAGTTGAGCTATTTCAAATCCTGAAAGATGATGCTGTGAAAGTGTTGCACTCAATATGCCAGCAAATTTGGAAAACTCAGCAATGGCCACAGGACTGGAAAAGGTCAGTTTTCATTCCAATCCCTAAGAAATGCAATCCCATAGAATGCTCAAACTACTGCACAATTGCACTCATATCACACGCTAGTAAGGTAATGCTCAAAATTCTCCAAGCCAGGCTTCAGCAATACATGAACCGAGAACTTCCAGATGTTCAAGCTGGTTTTAGAAAAGGCAGAGGAACCAGAGATCAAATTGCCAATATCCACTGGATCATCGATAAAACAAGAGAGTTCCAGAAAAAACATCTATTTCTGCTTTATTGACTATGCCAAAGCTTTCGACTGTGTGGATCACAATAAACTGTGGAAAACATACACAGTACTATATGTCAAATATATCTTAATAAAACTGGAAGAAAATATTTTAAGTAAAATAACTAACCACAAAGAAGTAAAAGCGTACATTTTTGAGCGATGAAGATATTACATATCTCAATTAGGATGATAGTTACATAAGTGTGCACATTATTCAAAACTAGTTAACCAACACACTTAAAAAAAAAAACTGATTTTATTTTTTCCTCAATTGTCTACTAGAAAGTTAAATTTTATGTGTCAACTTGACTAGATCATGGGGAGACCAAATCTGCTTAGGCATTATTTCTGGATATGTCTCTGAGGGTGCTTCTGGACAGTGGCTATTGAATCTATAGACTGAGCAGAGCTATTTGCCTTCCACACTGTGGGTGGGCATCATCCAATTTGTTGCGGGCATGAATACCACAAAAAAAGGTGGAGAAAGGGAGCACCCACTCTCACTACCTGGCTGGTGAAGTTGGGACACTTTCTTTCTCCTGCCCTTGTGCCCTGGTTCTTAGGCCTTCAGACTCAGACTGCAATCTGCACTGTCAGCTCTCTGGCCCCCAGCCCTCTGAGCTACACCACCGACATTTTTGGTTCTCCAACTTGCACAAGGCAGATCACAGGATTCCTCAGCCCTCATGACTGCATGAGCCAATGTCTCGTAATAAATGTATACACAGAAGAGTGTATATAGGACATATATTATTGGTTATGAATCTCTAAAAAACTCTAATACAATTTATTAACAAGTCTTAGAAATGAAATCAACAATTTTTTGAAACAGGATTATTTCAATTAGGCTTGGAACCTGGCCCACCATGTCTGAATCTTAATATGGAAGACACATTTCAAATTTTGAATAACCAAACCATATGTAAAATATAATATACAATAAACCATTTCAAAAGCAAAATCCATCAGACTTACAGTGCCATGATTTAAAATATTTTGTTTGGTTAGTCTTCATTTTTAATCAATGCATTGATATCAAAACAATAAAATCATTGAAGAATAAATTTAGTTCAGCTTATTTGAAGGAAAATGTCCTCACTTTGTATAAGTAATGTGAGATACCAAAGGTACTCAGGAAAATGGATGAGAATTTCATTATTCCATTTTATTACAAATGAGAAGAATCAACACATAACACAGACCCATCTTTGAAGAATATCAACAAATATAGTCAAAAGATTTTGAAAATGCAGTAACCCAAGAATCAATGCTTAAAAATACATAGTTACAGTATGTAAAACAAAAAATAGAACTGTATTCTATCTAAATCTAAGATATTTGTATCTGTTCTTCAGGCATCACTTTATCTTCTCTTTTTTACACATTGTGATGCAGTATACTTCCCATAATTAGCAAAATAAATATTAGAAGTCTTCAAAGTCTTCTAAATTTTTAAGCACTGTATAAGTTAATCAGATAAAATATTAATTTCTTTCACTGTTTTTCTAATAAAGAAGTTGTATATATTTAAAGAGTAATTAGTTTTCTTACGTTTTATAGTCACTTTGTTGTTTTTTTGTTGTTGTTTTGTTTCACTTTTATTGCAGGGAGAATAATAACAAGCAAAATAATAATGAAAAGGTTAATGATAATGCACATATTCTGTGGGTTTTACTGTTTAGTTTTACATGTTAAAAAATATCTGAATTAGAAGACTGAGATGCAAAGTATCAAAGCATTTAGGCAGCTAAATTAAGCATTATATCTTGTTATTTGATAAAGTATAGATTAAACATTAGGTGATTAACTGAATGCCTGACAGAGTTGAGAGAATCTGCATGATCTCTGGTATCATAAAAATAAAACTTCTTCAGTTTATGATATACTTCATATCACTTATAAAAAAGAAGACAGTCAATCAAAATAAGATATGCATATTTTCCACATATTCTGGTAACCATGAGTTTACAAACAGGCTTGTACAAGTTCAAAACAAGATGTCAACTTACACTTATGTCTTCACTTATGAAAAAAATCATAAATAACATTAAATCATGCAAAAAATTAGAATAAAATTAAAATAATTCTCAAACTACCCTTGATGAGTTTTCAAAATTAATACGTGCTTATCAAACATATATATATGATCTCCACAGAGGCAAAAATTCCAGTATTAAGAGGACAGACTTTAGAGTCAGGCCCAGTTGTGCCAATGTTTAGCTGTTTGACACTGAACAAGGAAGGACACACAAGCCTTTGTCTCCCTGCTGGCATTAGTGGCTGTGGCCATGATGACTTTCTTCCTTCTGTCTTTGAAGGCATGGCAGAAAGCAGGCTCAAGAGTATTAAATTAGTTCACTGGAAGAATTCTAAGACCCTGGCTGATGCTGGCAGCACTGGTTTGCCTTCTTCCCTAGCGTACCTCCTGTTACATTTCTTTTCTAAAAAAGTTAATTCCACAATACAAATATTTCAATCAGGTATTTCCAGCTCCTTTTCCATACCATAAGAAACGTAAAGTGGCCTTTCTCTTTGAGATTAGCTTTGTCTAACTTAGATTGTATGATTTTCAAGTTTTTCATAATCAAGTAACCCTTTGTATGTATGCATACTGATCACAGGTTATCACTTGGTAGAAAATATGCAAAATCTATCAAAAATATTTATTACTACTTTCTGGTTATTAAGAAAAGGTGTCAAGAATCACAAAAGAACTGTACAAAAAGGTCTTACTGACCCATATAACCACAGTGGTGTGGTCACTCACCTAGAGACAGACATCCTGAAGTGTGAAGTCAAGTGGGCCTTAGGAAGCATCACTATGAACAAAGCTAGAGGAGGTGATGGGATTCCAGTTGAGCTATTTCAAATACTAAAAGATGATTCTGTTAAAGTGCTGCACTCAATATGCCAGCAAATGTGGAAAACTCAGCAATGGCCACAGGACTGGAAAAGGCCAGTTTTCATTCCAATCCCAAGAAAGGCAAGGCTAGAGAATGTTCAAATTACTGTACAACTGCACTCGTTTCAAATACTAGCAAGATTATGCCCAAAATTCTTGAAGCTAGTCTTCAACAGTACCAGAACTTCTAGATGTGCAAGTTGGATTTAGAAAAGACAGAGGAACCAGAAATCAATCTGCCAACATCTACTGGATCGTAGAAAAAGCAAAGGGATACCAAAAAAAAAAATCTCCCTCTGCTTCATTGTCTATGTTAAAGCCTTTGACTGTGTGGATCACAACAAACTGGAAAATTCATAAAGAGATGGGAATAACAGATCACCTTAACTTCTTCTGAGAAACCTGTATACAGAAAAAGAAGCAACAGTCAGAACCAGACATGGAAAAATGGACTGGTTCAAAACTGAGAAAGGAGTTCATCAGCACTGTATACTGTCACTGTGCTTAATTTAGCTTCAATGCAGAGTACATCACTCAAAATGCAGGGCTGGTTAATCAAAAGCTGGAATCAAGAATGCCAGTAAAAATATCAATAACCTCAGATATGCAGATAACACCACCCTTATGGCAGAAAAGGAAGAAAAAAATAAAGAGCCTCTTGAAGAAAGTGAAAGAGGAGAGTGAAAAAGCTGGCTTAAAACTCAACATTCAAAAAACTAAGATCATAGCATCCGGTCTCATCACTTCATGAAAAATAGATGGGGAAAAGTGGAAAAAGTGACAGATTTTACTTTCTTGTGATCCAAAATCACTGTGGATGGTGACTGCAGTCATGAAGTTAAAAGACATTTACTCCTTGGAAGGAAAGCTATGACAAATCTAGACAGCATAATAAAATGTGGATACATCACTTTGCCAGTAAAAGTCCCTATAGTCAAAGCTATGGTTTTTCCAATAGCTCTGAATGGACGTGTGAGTCAGACCGTAAAGAAGGCTGAGTATGGAAGAACTGATGCCTTCAAACTGTGGTGCTGGAGAAGACCTGAGAGTCCTTTGGACAGCAATGAGATCCAACCAGTCATACTAAAGGAAATCAATCCTGAATATTCATTGGAAGGACTGATGCTGACCAAAGCGCCGATATTTTGGCCACCTGATGCAAAGAGCAGACTCACCGGACAAAACCCTGATGCTGGGAAAGACTGAGGCAGGAGGAGAAGGGGGCAACAGAGGATGAGATGGTTGTATGGCATCACTGACTCAACGGAATGACTTTGAGAAAACTCTGGGAGATGGTGAGGGACAGGGAAGCCTGGCATGCTGCAGTCCATGGGGTCACAAAGAGTAGGACATGACTTAGTGACTGAACAAGAACAACAATAACTTTATTCCATTCTTCCTCAATTCCTTTTCCATACTTTAGGAATATCAAATTTTAGGGAAAAGGAAAGTTCTGTCACTTGCAAATAAATGAGTATCTTCCAAAATAAATAAGCTGAATTTAAGTTTGCTTCTTTCATATTTCCTTTACTTGAGTATTTTACCAGGTTAACCCCTTTACTTGTTTTCTTAGGCTCTCAAATTTGTTAATTCCTTTATCCTTGTCATTCTTAAATGCTTTTCAGCAAATGTACTTAATTCACCCTCCATTTATCTATTGCCCTCTGCTTTGCATGCATTCTCAGGCCCTCGATCATCTTTTCCCACCCACACTTTCATTGTCTTCAGAGGCTAGTCCACACCACATGTGTCAACACCTCTACCTCTTCCTTATTCCTTAACACCTGAATTCTGGTTTCTATCACTACTCTGTATTAAAAACGCTTTCTTACTGGTTAGTAATATTCTCATAACTTGTAATATCATGTATTTTCCTATCTTTTATTTTAATCTATCTTATACAACTGTTTTACTCATCACAGTACTTCCACCAAATGAGAACTAAGCAATTCTATTTAAGCTTAATTAAACTGAAAGAAAAAATATGTCAAGTATTATACACTGTTTCATTAAATGGGAGTCTGTTAGGATCCAACTGGCGCTAGCTCTAAGTCATGGTTTTATATGTAATTTAATACAATTTTTAACTTTATGTCTCTAATGACTAAGAGGCTCAGTTTTCTAAAACTTAAAATGGGAATATGATCATTTCCTGCTCATCTCACAGGACTGTGATAAAGGTTAAATAAAGGAGTGAACGGTATAATATGCTGCAAACTAGAATACAATTTCAAGTTATTACACCAGAAAACATTTTTATTAAAATTATTTTCAGCACATAAAATTAAAACTCACTTTCCAATAAAAAAGAAACTTAAAAAAATAGAAATAAAGTGGACAAATGAAAGTCACAGATATATGAAAGTTTATATCTACAGGGATTTTTAAATTAGAAGTCACTATACTTAGACTTTGGGAATCACAGTAAGCTTCAAATATTTCTTAAAACACAGCAATGAAATACAGCGCCACAGAACTTGTATAAATCTTAAGTTGATCTATAAAATCAAGACGCACAGAACTATACATCAGGAAAGGTCACTGAATGCAACTGAGTGAAATTCTCTATGTTTACAGTGTGGAAAATACTACTAAAAGTCAAAGTCCCTTAGTCATGTCCGACTCTTTGCAACCCTATGGACTATACAGTCCATGGAATTCTCAAGGCCAGAATACTGGAGTGGGTAGCCTTTCCCCTCTCCAAGGGATCTTCCCAAAAGAGGGATTGAACCCAGGTCTCCCACATTGCAGGAGGATTCTTTACCAGCGGAGTCACAAGGGAAGCCCAAGACTACTGGAGTGCGTAGCCTATCGCTTCTCCAGCAGATCATCCTGACCCAGGAATCAAACCAGTGTCTCCTGCATTGCAGGTGGATTCTTTACCATTTGAGCTCTCCGAAAAGCCCTATTAATGAAAATTGCTTCTGTTTTGAAGTTAAATGAAAAACACTGAGAGAGAACTGAACATTTTAATTTCAGAGAAAGAAGAGACCACCTGCAACTTCTCATTGAAATTAAAAAACACTGACAGAAATAGTAACATCACAAATAGTATTCACATCTTAAATTAGTGTATCTTAGAAATAATACATTATTAGTGACACTTGCTCCTTGGAAGAAAATCTAGATGGCTAATTAACAAGCAGAGATATCACTTTGCCGACAAAGGTTCATATAGCCTAAGCAATGTTTTTTCCAGTAGTCATGTAGGAATGTGAGATTTGGACCATAAAGAAGGCTGAGTGCTGAAAAATTGATGCCTTCAAATTGCAGTGCTGGAGAAGACACTCAAGAGTCCCTTGGACAGCAAGGAGCTCAAACCTGTCAATCCAAAAGGAAATCAACCCTGAGTATTCACTGGAAAGACTGATGCTGAAGCTGAAGCTCCAATACTTTGGCCACCTGATGTGAAGAGCTGACTCACTGGAAAAGACCCTGATGCTGGGAAAGATGGAGGGCAGGAGGAGAAGGGGGCAACAGAGTATGAGATGGTTGGATGGCATCACTGACTCTATGTATATGAGTTTGAGAAAACTCAGGGAGCTAGTGAAGGATAGGGAAGCCTTGAATGCTACAGTCCATGGCATCACAAAGAGATATGACTTAGCAACTGAACAACAATATTATTATATAAATAATTTTAAGGTATCATTTCAGGGTATCCATTTTAATATAAAATGATTACGATTTGCATCCAAATTGAATACGGTCACAAATATCAAGAGGTGTATTTCTCTTAAAGTACAGCTCGATGAATGCTTTAGTAAATGATCAATCTGTTTTACCACAATAGGAAAGGTGGCTAATTTGAATATGGCAAGAATTTTACTAAATTTCTCAGTGCCAAGAATTCAACTGGGCAAGGATTATCAAGAATAAGATTTACCGTCAAGGTAACAGAAACCAGGAGACTGCCTTCTATACCTAATATACCTGACATTTGTTGACAATATTAGGTATATATAATTACATCTCATGATGTGACAATATTTAGGTTTAACACCTAAGAAAATAATTCCCACATGAAACAAAGAAATTTTATTTTAAACAAAGTTTAGTACTATTATTTTACTTTATTTTTCTCTTTTGCCATTGCCAATCAGGTTACAGTAGGTCTGCTGATTCCACACTTATGTAATACTTGCATTCACATTCTTTCTCAAAGGGGCCCATTTAATTGTAAGTAGTTTGTGCCTTATGAATGCTGAAACTGAGACAGGAATGAAATCTCCCAATCATTAAAAGCTCTAGGCCAAACTTGGTGCAAAACAGGCCTCAGTTCTCTCAAGTTTTGGCCAGCTCAATGTTATTTACAAATATTGGGTAGAACTTGCAGTTCCAAGGACTGTCTGAGTGAGGACAGCAGTGGGAACAGGAGGGGGAATAAGGATGGCAGGACTCTAAAGTCGATGGATTCTGGATCCTTGTTGCCATCTCACAGAGCATTTGGAAATATCCTGGGAAATTAAAATTATATGATCATAAATTTTAATATATCCATATCATATGTCTATAGTCACTTAAAGAAACTGTAAACTCTAAGAAAACACCTGCATGTAAACAAAATAAAATTAATCCATTAGTATTAAAAAGGGGATTACATCTGTTTAAAACATTTAGGTGTTTTAGTAGATCACATGAGATTGAGTGTTATGCATTTTTTGTCTATATTAGATATAGTAATACTAGTTATATGTCACTTCACATTTTCATGATTCTTCCAAGATGTTAACCCAAGTTTTCCACCATATTTATTTTCTATCATGTTTATTTCATTTGTAAGATCAACCCTATCTTATTCATCTTTGCAAGTGATTACTGAACCCATCTTCTCCCCAGCCACTATCCAGTTCAGCAAAGTGTCTGCACAGTCACTACATAGGTAGACACAGTATCTATCTCCATTTCATGATAAATATAAGTAAAATCTTTGTATACTAATAAAATGTAGATTTGGAAAATTAAGTGTTAACAATGACTATTTATTAAACCATTTCATAGCTGTCTCAAATAAACATTCATAAAATAAATTCACCACTTTGTAATTGAAATAAGTAAGACAGATGAGTTAATTATATTATTGACATTTCAGGAATTAGATACATCACTATGTTTAATTATTTTCACTTTGAAGATATCAGTGATGATTATAAAGCTTAGGACATTTGTTTCAGAAAACTGTTACTCTACATAAAATATTGCAAGACTCAAATGAGCACAGCTCAAGATTTACCTTCTGATATGTATTAACATTACAAACTATGCTTCATTTGGGATATTCCACATACCTAAAAATCTTATGACAACCACAACATTATATTATGATGATTTATGTGGCTCTGAAATATGTCATCTACTTTAGAGTAGATAAAACTGCTTTAGAAATACCTTCAGGGACATGTAGTGGTATAACATGTCATGTTCACAGACATTTGTAGTTAGATCCTGGCTCACAATTTTAAGTAACTTCTGTTCATGAAAAACACATATAATTGGAACTGCCATCTGTCCGTTGTAATATAATTTGATCATTGTAATTCACAAATACAGTCCTATTAAATTCGAGAGAATGCTAACACAATGTCCTTACTATGCAAGACAGAACAAAAGAGTGGGGGAAAATGTAATGGTCTCATTTACACACACTTATACTTACTGTTAAAATTTATTATACAGGTTGATTTCCAATATACCAAATTATGTTTAAGTAATAACAAGAAAACATTTCTAATAGCTAAGATTGATTTTTACCATTATTATTCCCATCCTCTCACTAAGTAAGTAAGGATAACCACTCTGGATCCCAAATGTAACCCATCTCTGAAATTAGATATGGAATTTTATACTTCAAATACGTAGCACAATTTTTCATGTTTTTAAAGTTTACATTAACAGTATGCTGTATTTTCTTTTCTTTTTCGTCACTGAAGTACAGTTGACATACATATACATGTTGTACATTAGTTTTAGATGTACAACAAAGTGATTCACCATTTATATGCATTACAAATTGATCACCATGACAAATCTAGCAACCATCTTTCACCATACCAAGCTCAAGCAATATATTGACTATATATGCCCTATGCTACACTTTACTGCCCCATGGTATTTCTTAACTCCGGTTTTGTACTTCTTAATTCCATTCACCTGTTTCACTAAATTCTTTATTCTTCTCCTGTTTTGACACCACCAGTTTGTTCTATCTGTGAGTCTATTTCTGCTTTCCTTTGTTTTGTTTTTCAGATTCCACATATAAGTGATATCATAAGGTATCTGTCTCTAACTTAATTCACTTAGCATAATATCTTCTAGGTACATCCATGTTATTACAAATGGCAAGATTTTATTTCTCTTTATGGTTGAATAACATTCCTGTGTGTGTGTTTGTGTGTGTATCACCTCTACTTATATATTGATGAGCACTTAGGTTGCTTCCATACCTTGACCACTATAAATAATACTGCAATGAACACAGGGGTGTATACATTTTCTCAAATTAGTTTTTTGTTTTTGTTTTTGATGGATAAATACCCAGAAATAGAATTTCTAGATCATACGGCAGTTCTATTCTTAATTTTTGAGGAAACTTCATATTGTTTTCCATAGTGGCTATACCACTTCACAATCCCACCAACAGTACAAGAGGGTTCGCTTTTCTCCACATGCTAACACTTTCCGTTATTTTTCTGATAAAAGTTATTCTTGTCAGGTGTGAGGTGATAACTCACTGTGGTTTTGATTTTCACTCCCTGATGGTTAGTGAGGTTGTGTATCTTTTCATCTATCTGTTGGCCATTTGTATGTTTTCCTTAGAAAAATATTTACTCAAGTCCTCTCCCCATCTTTTAATTGGACTGTTACTTTTTATGTTGCATTCATTTGAGTTCTTTTATACTTGCATATTA
This sequence comes from Cervus elaphus, assembly GCF_910594005.1. Classification (NCBI taxonomy): domain Eukaryota; kingdom Metazoa; phylum Chordata; class Mammalia; order Artiodactyla; family Cervidae; genus Cervus; species Cervus elaphus. The sequence goes on from NC_057831.1 coordinate 32,938,533, forward strand.
CCCCTTATCATAGACATAATTTTCAAATATCTTCTTCCATTCAATAGGTTGCATTTTCATTTCATTTATGGCTTCCTTCACTGTGCAAAACCTTTTTTTATACAGATTCACTTGTTTATTTTTGCTTTTGTTTCCCTTGCCTGAGGAGATGGATTCAAAAAAATACTGCTAAGACTGATGTCAAAGAGTTTACTGCCTATGCTCTCTTCTAAAAGTTTTATGGTTTCAGGGTTACAGTGTTTTTCATTTTCAATTAATTTCTGTATATGGTATAAGTAGGTGGTTCATTCCTTTGATGTAGCTGTTCAGTTTTCCCAACACATTTTATTGAAGAGACAGTCCTTTCCCCACTGTATATTCATGGCTCCTTTGTCACAAGTTAACTGACCATATAACCATGGTTTTATCTATGTTCTGTTCCATTGATCTTGCATATCTTTTCGTGCCTATAACATACAGTTTTTATTACTATCATTGCTGTTATTCAGTCACTCAGTCATGTCCAATTTTTTGCAACTTTAAGAGAAATAGACCTCTTGGTTTTTGTGGCCCGATTCAATTTGGATTCCAGTCATAATCATGTTATATTAAACTTTTTGACTACCCTGAAATTATTTATTTACAAATATTATTGTTGTCTTTAAGTTGCTAAGTCATGTCTGACTCTTTGTGATCCCATGCAATGCAGCATGCCAGGCTTCCCTGTCCTTCACTATTTCCCAGAGTTTACTCAAACTCATGTATACTGAGTTGATGATGCATCCAACTATCTCACCCTCTATTGCCCCCTTCTCCTCCTGCCCTCAATCTTTCCCAGCATCAGGGTCTTTTCTAATGAGTTGGCTCCTCGCATCAGGTGGCCAAAGTAATGGAGCTGCAGCTTTAGCATCAGTCCTTCCAATGAATATTCAGGGTTGATTTCCTTTAGGATCACCTGGTTTGATCTCCTTGCTGTCCAAGGGACTGTCAAGAGTCTTCTCCAGCACCACAATTTGAAAGCGTCTATTCTTTGGCACTCACCCAACTTTATGGTCCCAACTCTCATATCCGTACCTGACTACTGAAAAAACCATTGCTTATACTGCACAGACCTTTGTCAGCAAAGTGATATCTCAGGTTTAGTTTGTCATACCTTTTCTTCCAAGGAGTAAGTGTCTTTTAATTTCAGGGCTGCAGTCACCATCCACAGCTATTTTGTAGCCCAAAAAAATAAAGTCTGTCACTATTTCCACTGTTTCCACATCTACTTGCCATGAAGTGATGGGACCAGATGCCATGATCTTTATTTTTTGAATGTTGAGTTTTAAGCCAGCATTTTCATTGTCCTCTTTCACCCTCATAAAGAGGCTCTTTAGTTTAGTTCTGCCATTAGGGTACTATCATCTGCATATATGAGGTTATTAATATTTCTCCTAGCAATCTTGATTCCAGTTTGGGTTTCATCCATTCAGCATTTCACATGATGTACTCTGCATATAAGTTAAATAAGCATGGTGACAATATACAGCCGTGACATACTCCTTTCCCAACTTTGAACCAGTTCACTGTTTCATGTCCAGTTCTAACTGTTGCTTCTTGACCTGCATACAAGTTTCTTAAGAGGCAGGTAAGGTATCTCGTATTCCCATTTCTTTGAGAATTTTCCAGAGTTTATTGTGATCCACACAGTCAAAGGCTTTAACATAGTCAATGAAGCAGAAGTAGACGTTTTTCTGGAATTCCCTTGATATTTCTATGATCCACCAGATGTTGGCAATTTGTTCTCTGGCCCTTCTGCCTTTTTTAAATCCAGCTTGTACACTTGGAAGTTTACTTTAGCTTCACAATACAGTTTGAAATCAGGAAGTATGATACTTCCATCTTCTACTTTCTTAATATTGCATTAGCTCTTTGGGTTTCTTTAAGGTTCCACACAAATTTTTGGATTATCTGTTCCAGTTTTGTGAATAAATCCATCAGTATTTTGATACAGATTTCATTTAACCTGTAGATAAGTATGGACATTCTAACAATTTTGATTCTAAGAATTTCACTGTTTAAATAACTTATATAAGCAGAACCATGCATTTGTCTTTCTGTGACTGATTTATTTCACTTAGCATAAAATCCTCAAGGTTCACCAATACTGTCACATATGGCACAATTTGTGCAATATGTTTAAGAATGGATAATGTTGTTATTGTTTCAATAATATTGTTGAATATTCTTATTCTTATCTTAATAACATTCTTATTGTTTAAGAATGAATAATATTGCACATAGTTATGCATGTATAGTACATGGTCTTCATTCAACTGTCAGTGGACATGGAAATTTTTTAGACATCTTTACTATTGTGAAAACTGCTATGATGAACATGGAAGTGCTAATATACTAAAGTGGGATTACCAGATTCTCTAGTAGTTCTGCTTTTAATTTTTGAGGAATCTCTATATTATTTTCCATAGTGGCTGCACAATTCACATATTCTCTATATCCTCACGAACACTACTATTTTTTTAATAACAGCCAACCTGACTGGTGTGAGGTGATTTCTCATACAGGTTTTACTTGCATTGCACTGATGATTACTGATGTTTAACATTTTTTTTCATGTTCCTGTAAACTTTTTACATGTTGTCTTTGGAATTTTTTGTTTAGTATGCCTGGAGTAGAATTTATTTCTAACAAATTCCCTAGTAATAGTGATGTTGTTGATCTAAATATCATACTTTGAGAGCACTGCTATAGACTAATCACTTGTCACACTTTGATACTATGAGAGAACACAGCATTTGGGGGGATAAAGAAATGAATATTCAGACAGTATTAAAAAGAAAGAAGTAAACTGGACCTGCCTAAGTGAGTTTAAAATGATTCACTGTATCTACACTAACTGTTTTTTTTTCCCCTTTCATAGGAACAAAAACAAGTCCTTCTTCCATTACCTACTATGGTTTCAAAGGCTTTCTGTATTAATTATTTATCTTTGAATACTCATATTCTTTTCTTACCCTCTATTACAGATATTTTCAAGATTCCTCTCTTCAAACAAAATATTTATTTAATCCATAACCCCCCTTAAACCACTTTCTTTTTCTTCTTATTAACCATAAACCTTATACTCTTAATCTCTCACATTTTTAATCTACTCTTTTTAATCAATAAACCAATGATTTGTTTCTCACTTTTTCCTTCATTTTTTCTTTTAAATGTACAATAATTAAATATAATTTTCTGTGGTGTCCAGCTCTATGTGTTTTGATAAATGTATAAAATCATTTGTCTACCATCACAATCTTGGTAAACAACAGTTTCATTAACCCCCAAAACTGTCTCATGTTTCTTCTTTGTCTTAAATTATTACCTTCCATTAGGAGTACCTTCTATTAGGAGCCCCTGGTGGCTCAGACGGAAAAGAGTCTGTCTGCAGTGAGGGAGACAGGGGTTCGATCCCTGTGTCGGGAAGATCCCCTGGAGAACGAAATGGTAACCCACTCCAGTATTCTTGTTTGGAGAATCCCATGGATGGAGGAGCCTAGCAAGCTACAGTCCATGAGGTCGCAAAGAAATGGACATGACTGAGCAATTTCATTTTCACTTTGTCTTTTCATTACCTTCCATTATAGTCACAAACAACCACTAATCTCATCTCTTTCCCAATAGTTTTCTCTTTTCTGTATCATAATATAAAACAGGTCATATAACAGGTAACCTTATTGGTCTGCAACATATTTTTCTAATGTACAGGATCAACACTGAATGTATGAATGTTAAGCCTATAGTATTAAAATGAAATTGCTATATTCGATAACATAAATTATATCTACATATTTCTTTTAATGTCAATATTGGACCAGAATCCATTTTGCACTAAATAATTTTCCTGAAATGCTCATTACATCTTATTGGACTAATGGCAACATCCTGTCCTGATTTTAGAATCTTCTGAATCTCCAAAACAGAGATATTTTTGGTCTCTGACCCATAGTACTCACAAGTCAGGACAAGTCATGATCATTTTTATCCCCATACTAAGAAAGGTGAATTAAGTCAGTCACAGAAACATGTACATTTCAAATTCAGTGACTCCTCCCTCTCTAGGGCAACAAATATCTGCCTTAAAAATATGTTTTTAGGTCAACAGACAGTCAATTCATTCTTTTCCAGTCAAGTTAACATCTAGAAAAATTTTAATACTTGTAATTAAAGATCAGAAGAAAGAAATCAATTCTATTTCTAACCTTTGCCATTCCATTTTACTTATCTTCTATTAGTGGCATTAATCACTGATATTGCTGCAAGTAACTTCATTATACAATTATGTTTCTAAGCTAAATGATGACAGTTTTCACAAACTATTCAGTGATAATTAAAATATCTAAATAAACTCAGTATACTATAAAACAAAAAACAAGTGCCAGCTCATAAAAATAAACTCATCTAATAGTGAAGGTTTATATTAATGAAGATATCTGTCTTCCTTAATGACATACTTTTTTTTTTCCAGGAAATCAGATAACACATATTGAGATACTTAAAATAATCTGAAATACTAGTTATAACATGGTTGAAGATTAGGGAAGTCCTGACTAAGATGGAAAATAGCAGGGTGATAGAAGAAGACAGAGGGCAAAGATTCTGCATAGTACAAGAAACTGGTGGTGAATAGAAAATGCTCTTCTGTTATTCAGCAATGAAAGAATAGACCTCTAAGAAACAAAAGAGTGCACTTGAAATTTTGTTACAGACTAAAAAGGTGTACCCTGTGAAATCAGAGATTGAAACTAAAAATATAAAAGAAATTAAAAATAAATAAACAGTAAAATGTAAAAGGATACTGCTAGTTAAATCAGTACATTGATTTTAAATTTCAAGGCTGGAAAACAGATGTATGAAAGTACATCCTTTCTTGTTGAAAAAAAGGAAATAGATCCATCCATGATTTACAATGAAGAGCTATAAAATTAGATATTTAGGAACTAGGGATTTCTTTAAAATTGACCCCATCTGTTCATGCTAATGGGCCTCCCTGGTGGCATAGACAGGAATAAATCTGCCTGCAATGTGGAAGACCTGGGTTCAATCCCTGGGTTTGGAAGATTCTCTGGAGGAAAGTATGGCAACCCATTCCAGTATTCTTGCCTGGAGAATCTCCATGGATGGAAGAGTCTTGCAGGCTATAGTCCATGGGGTTGCACAGAGTCAGACACAACTGAAGTGATTAAGCAGCAGCATTCCTGCTAATACTTTATTTCCAGGGGACATATATTCTCTACTAAGGTATTGTGTGTTAGTTGCTCAGTTGTGTCCAAAACTCTGTGAGACCCCATGGACTGTAGCCCACCAGGCTCCTCTGTCCATGGAATTCTCTAGGCAAGAATACTGCAGTAGGTAGCCACTAGGGAAGATCCAAAATGAGCCTGAGTTTAAAGTCAGAGAGACCACTATGGTATACCTATCTACCAGTTCCATCATGCCCTCGACAAGTGATTTTTGTCCTATGATCCTCAATTGTCACAACTGAAAATACACAAAGAGAAATAACTACTTTGTGGTGTTTTTGTCAGAACTGAGCAAAATAGCATGTGGAAAATAAAATGTGTAGGCTAACAAACACATGAAAAGATGCTCAACATCACTCATTATTAGAGAAATGCAAATCAAAACCACAATGAGGTACCATTACACGCCAGTCAGGATGGCTGCTATCCAAAAGTCTACAAGCAATAAATGCTGGAGAGGGTGTGGAGAAAAGGGAACCCTCTTACACTGTTGGTGGAAATGCAAACTAGTACAGCCGCTATGGAAAACAGTGTGGAGATTTGTTAAAAAACTGGAAATAGAACTGCCATATGACCCAGCAATCCCACTCCTGGGCATACACACTGAGGAAACCAGATCTGAAAGAGACACGTGCACCCCAATGTTCATCGCAGCACTGTTTATAATAGCCAGGACATGGAAGCAACCTAGATACCCATCAGCAGATGAATGGATAAGGAAGCTGTGGTACATATACACAATGGAATATTACTCAGCTGTTAAAAAGAATTCATTTGAACTAGTCCTAATGAGATGGATGAAACTGGAGCCCCTTATACAGAGTGAAGTAAGCCAGAAAGATAAAGAACATTACAGCATACTAACACATATATATGGAATTTAGAAAGATGGTAATGATAACCCTATATGCAAAACAGAAAAAGAGACACAGAAATACAGAACAGACTTTTGAACTCTGTGGGAGAAGGTGAGGGTGGGATATTTCAAAAGAACAGCATGTATATTATCTATGGTGAAACAGATCACCAGCCCAGGTGGGATGCATGAGACAAGTGCTCGGGCCTGGTGCACTGGGAAGACCCAGAGGAATCGGGTGGAGAGGGAGGTGGGAGGGGGGATCGGGATGGGGAATAAGTGTAAATCTATGGCTGATTCATATCAATGTATGACAAAACCCACTGAAATGCTGTGAAGTAATTAGCCTCCAACTAATTAAAAAAAAAAAATGTGTAAAGGGCTCAGGATAGTACCTGATACTAAAATGCATTTATTTTGATACTATTATCAAAATTTATACTACTGGTATTAGTACTTATTCAAAAAAGATCCATCAATTTAATAAAAGACATGAATACCAACTACCTAGTTACACTCATAGAACTAATATCAGATACAAAGACTAAAGTATACCATAAAACTGGACATGGACCAACAGACTGGTTCCAAATAGGAAAAGGAGTCTGTCAAGGCTGTATATTGTCACTCTGCTTATTTAACTTATATGCAGAGTACATCATGAGAAACACTGGGCTGGAACAAGCACAAGCTAGAATCAAGATTGCTGGGAGAAATATCAATAACCACAGATATGCAGATGGCACCACCCTTATGGGAGAAAGTGTAGAGGAATTAAAAAGCCTCTTGATGAAAGTGAAAGAGGAGAGTGAAAAAGTTGGCTTAAAGCTCAACATTCAGAAAACTAAGATCAAGGCATCTGATCCCATCCCTTCATGGGAAATAAATGGGGAAACAGTAGAAGCAGTGTCAGACTTTATTTTTGGGGGCTCCAAAATCACTGCAGATGGTGATTGCAGCCATGAAATTAAAAGACACTTACTCCTTGGAAGGAAAGTTATGACCAACCTAGAAAGCCTATTAAAATGCAGAGACATTACTTTGCCAACAAAGGTCCGTCTAGTCAAGGCTATGGTTTTTCCAGTGGTCATGGATGGATGTGAGAGTTGGACAGTGAAGAAAGCTGAGCGCCGAAAAATTGATGCTTTTGAACTGTGGTGTTGGAGAAGACTCTTGAGAGTCCCTTGGACTGCAAGGAGATCCAAACAGTCCATCCTAAAGGAGATCAGTCCGGGTGTGCATTGGAAGGACTGATGCTGAAGTTGAAACTCCAGTATTTTGGCCACCTCATGTGAAGAGTTGACTCATTGGAAAAGACCCTGATGCTGGGAGGGATTGGGGGCAGGAGGAGAAGGGGACGAAAGAGGATGAGATGGCCGGATGGCATCACCAACTTGATGGACATGAGTTTGAGTAAACTCCGGGAGTTGGTAATGGACAGAGAGGCCTGGCGTGCTGTGCTTCACGGGGTCAAAAAAGAGTCAGACACAACTGAGCAACTGAACTGAACTGAAAGTATACCATCCCAATTAACCTTTTTTTCACATATATTAGCAGAGTTTGGTGACTGAGTTTTATTGAATCACTTCATACTTTGTTTTAAATTGTGACTTAAAATTAGATCAAATATTCCTAAACAGCCCAACCAGCACTATGGAATAGATGAGATCTTTTTATTGTTTGCTATCTTAACACTTTCATATTATTTCTATCACCAATGAATGAATTCAATTTTGTTATTTTGTTTTTATTGATTTTTTGTTTAGTTTATTGTGGAAATTTTCAAACAGATACAAATGGGATATAATATTAATAGCATAGGGCATCTCCATGTGTCCATCATATGCTTTCAATAATTATCACTGCAAAGACCATCAGTATGGAGAGGGTATCTAAAAACCATAAGATCTGAAAACACAGTAACTATGAGAAGAGGGAAGACCCAACAGAGATATGACAGTTACTATCAAAAGTTTGTGAAAGGAAATCCACAACAAAGGACTGAAAGTATAGGGAAGATACTACCACACTTCTCTCCCATGCCTCTCTGCTTTTCATTATTCAGGTCATTGTACTTCTCTTTTCATTTTCCTTGCTCCAATCCTTAGTCTACCTTGATACAATACTTCCATCAATTAATTCCTCGGGGGACATTTCTGACAAATACCTTCCTTACCACCTATCCTTTTTTGCTAAAGACTCTGTTACAGGTCATAGGAGAAAACATCATATATTTGGAACTGGAAAGCAAGTGTTAGGAGACGGTCATTATTTCAACTGCCACATCAACATTATGATAAACAGGAATAATTTTAGGGCTGTAAATGGACCTCTGAATTTATTTTCTCACATAAAATATCTGATAAATTGAGTTGGAAAAAAGCTTGATTGGGTGCTAGCTAATATGTATTACTTCTATTTGATATATACATATTCAGAGTTACAAACACCCATCTTATTAATCAACATTTAGTAACTTATTTCATTTGAGACTGTTGACAGAGAGATGGTAAATTACGCTGATTAACAGTACAAACTTTGAAGCTGAACTCCCTTGGGTCCAAAAGACAAGCTGATCTTGATTCAACCACTCAAGCAATCTCTCTGTGCCCTAGTTTCATTATCTGCAATAAATAACAATGCTATCTACCTCAAAGGACAATTTTAAAAGGCAGTGAACTAAAACATGCAAAACACCTAGAAAAGTGCCCAGCACTTTTAAATTACTCTGTGTGTTACACGTTAAATACTATTTTTAACATTAAAACACTCACTGAAACTTTACCTTATATTTATTTATTACTAGCAATAATAAAATAAGATTAATTTAACTCTTACTCTGCAGTTAATCTTACAAAAAACCTTATGAGGTAGGTTGGATAATGTAGGCAGTGTTTAGGTACTGTTCATAAGCACACAAATGAGCTCTAAATAGTTAATCTCTTGCCAAGTATTTGTCAACAAGGAGGTAAAATAACAAAAAATGTACATAAAAGACAAATGTTACTAGAATATAGAAAATGATGGAATTTTAGCAACACTTAACAAGTGTTTTAAAGGCACTGAAAGCTCCTAAACATGATAAATCTGTGACCATCATTTGCTGCTTTAATGATGTTTGCTAAATGCTACCAAATGAAAACATAAGAGTATGCAGAACATTTAATAAATGTGAAATGAATTGTTTCAAATAACAATCTAATTAAGAATTCCATCAACAAAGAATATTGCAATAGTGGTAGATTAGAGATTAATCAAAGGCTATTAAAACTCATTCCTGTGGTGCTAATGATTTATTGTTTTCAGTATACAGCCTTGTTAAGTTTTTATGTTATCTGCTTTGTTTTACAGTCCTTACATCTTTACAAGATGAAGGAAATATTTTCACAAGTTTTTGTACAATTGGTCTCCTCATCATCTGAGAAGATGCTTACTCACAATTGCCTATCAAGACAGGCAGAATGAAGAATAACTCAGTTACTCACAGTAAAGGAGATATTTGGACGTTCTCTACCACTGATGCAAGAACAAGAAATGACACTCAACTGAAGCTCAGTTATTTAGCAAGAGATATTGAAAGATGGCTCAAGATATGATTTTGGATACAAAATTGAAATGGACAATAGACAAAGTCAAAAGCTTCACAGATGATGGATAGTTTCTCTTTCAGAAATACAATGATTTTCCCTATTGTCTGATCACCTATTGATGGCTGCTTTCATTCATGAAAGTCTAAAGGGAAGGGCCTATTAGTTCCAAAAGTTGGCCCCACATGGAATAGGTGTATAAAGGTTTTGATTTGCAACCCTGGCAGCTGTTCACAAGCCTTATTTGGTTTATGGTCCTATATCTTCACCCCTGAAACCAATTGTTACATGTTGGTTTGCTCTGTCAGCTGCTGTTTCCCAGCATGTCAGAGATATGTCATGCTGTTGAAGCTTTTTATCAGCGAGTTCCTTTAAAAAGATATCTTTTGCCTGCAGTCACCTTTCTTCGGCTCTCTGGATGATTTCTGCTCAGGGACCCTGCCATGCTGACAGTGTCTAGGTTGATAGAGTTTTAGAATACACAAAGCTTTCTAGTAGGTAAGTATACTGGTATATTCCAGGGGCTACGGTAATTGTATTACTATTGTATCTGGCAGTGATTTATATAATGTATAGAGCAACACTAGAAAAACTGTATTCAATATACATTTCTTAATCAATTAAATTTATCATTCTTCCAGGCTAATAATAAAAAATGAATAAATTTTTAAAGGGCACAAACATGAGCAATAAGAGTTAATTTCACTCTTGCATATTTAAGAAAAAGCTTTTCCACAACAGTTTTAAAGATAATACAAAGTTTGAGATGTATGCTTTAATTTCTATAAGGGCCATCTTCATCAAGTATGCAATAAATGTTACCAGAGGAGTGAAGAGTCATGAACATAAAAGGAAATTTTAAATCTGTTTTAATTATGCCAAAAAAAAACTATCATGCTATATTATCAGAGTAAAATATGTCCCTTGTAATAAGGCCTAATACATTCCTATTTGGTCACCAACACATCTACCTCTTTAGACTCAATTATGCAAATCTTAAGGGCTTCCCATATGGCACTAGTGGGAAAGAACTTGCCTGCAAATGCAAGAGACACAACAGAGGCATGATTGATCCCTGGGTCAGGAAGATACCCTGAAGAAGGGAAAGGCAACCCACTCCAGGATTATTGCCTGAAAAATATGGACAGAGGAGCCTGGCAGGTTACAGTCCATAGGGTCACAAAGAGTCAGACACGGCTGAAGTGACAGTCCAATTCAGTTCAGTCACTCAGTCGTGTCTGACTCTGTGACCCTATGGACTGCAGCCCGCCAGGCTTCCCTGTCCATGACCAACTCCCAGAGCTTGCTCAAAGTCATCTCCACTGAGTGAGTGATGCCATCCGAGTGATGTAGGGTTATCAGTTAATATAATGTACTGAAGTGACAGTACACACTGAATATTTTAATTACAAATACTGACCACCTGGCAGGAGGACTATAATATTTACGCATAAGCAAGCACAGTAGAGGAAGCCAAAATGGAAGCTATTTAACTTACTGGAAAACTAAAGCTGATATTAAAAGTGAACAGTATTTCCAAAAGACAGTACATTCAGTCATGTTAATACTATACTATGTCTGTATGCATCACCAATCAATCAGATATATTGCAACCAGACTGAGCTGCATAATATGTAACATGAAAATTAATCTATATGTCTGAACAAAAATCTACAAAACTTGTCTCACATATGATTGCCAGTAGGATTACATAATATTCTTAAGGTTCAGTACAGTTCAGTTCAGTTGCTCAGTCATGTCCAACTCTGCGACCCCATGGCTTCAGCTCACCAGGCCTCCCTGTCCATCACCAATTCCTGGAGATTACCCAGACTCAAACCCACTGAGTTGATGATGCCATCCAACCATCTCATCTTCTGTAGTCCCCTTCTCCTGCCTTCAATCTTTGCCATCATCAGGTCTTTTCAAATGAGTCAACTCTTCATATCAGCTGACCAAGTATTGGAGTTTCAGCCTCAATATCAGTCCTTCCAACGAACACTCAGGACTGATATACTTTAGGATGGATTGGTTGGATCTCCTTGTAGTCCAAGGGACTCTCAAGAGTCTTGCCCAACACCACAGTTCAAAAGCATCAGTTCTTCAGTTCTCAGCTTTCTTTATAGTCCAACTCTCACTTCCATACATGACTACTGGAAAAACTATAGCCTTGACTAGATGGACCTTTGTTGGCAAAGTAATGTCTCTGCTTTTTAATATGCTGTCAATGTTGGTCATAACTTTCCTGCTAAGGAGTGTCTTTCAATTTCATGGCTGCAATCACCATCTGCATTTTGGAGCCCCTAAAAATAAAATCTGCCACTGTTTCCCCATCTGTTTGCCATGAAGTGATGGGACCAGATGCAATGATCTTAGTCTTCTGAAAGTTGAGCTTTAAGCCAACTTTTTCACTCTCCTCTTTAACTTTCATCAAGAGGCTCTTTAGTTCTTCACTTTCTGCCATAAGGGTGGTGTCATCTGCATATCTGAGGTTATTGTATTTCTCCCAACAATCTTGATTCCAGCTTGTGCTTCCTCCAGCCCAGCATTTCTCATGATGTACTCTGCATATAAGTTAAATAAGCAGGGTGACAATATATAGCCTTGACATACTCCTTTTCCTATTTGGAACCAGTCTGTTGTTCCATGTCCAGTTCTAACTGTTGCTTCCTGACCTGAATACAGATCTCTTAAGAAGCAGGTCAGGTGGTCTTGTGTTCCCATCTCTTTCAGAATTTACCACAGTTTATTGTGATCCATGCAGTCAAAGGCTTTGGCATAGTCACAAGGCAGGGACAGATGTTTTCCTGGAACTCTCTTGTTTTTTTGATGATCCTGTGGATGTTGGCAATTTGATATCTGGTTCCTCTGTCTTTCTAAAACCAGCTTTAACGTCTGGAATTTCACGGTTCATGTATTGTTGAAGTCTGGCTTGGTGAATTTTGAGCATTACTTTAGTGTGTTAGATGAGTGCAATTGTGTGGCAGTTTGAGCATTTTTTGGCATTGCCTTTCTTAGGGATTGGAATGAAAAGTGACCTTTTCCAGTCCTGTGGCCACTGCTGAGTTTTCCAAATTTTCTGGCATATTGAGTGCAGCACTTTCACAGCATCATCTAATAGGATTTCAAATAGCTCAACTGGAATTCTATCACCTCCACTAGGTTTGTTCATAGTGATGCTTCCTAAGGCCCAATTGACTTCATGTTACAGGATGTCTAGCTCTAGGTAAGTGATCACGTCATTGTGATTATAGGGGTCGTGAAGATCATTTTTGTACAATTCTTCTGTGCATTTTTGCCACCTCTTCTTAATATCTTCTGCTTCTGTTAGGTCCATACCATTTCTTTCCTTTATTGAGCCCATCTTTGCATGAAATGTTCCCTTGGTATCTCTAATTTTCTTGAAGAGATGTCTAGTCTTTCCCATTCTATTGTTTTCCTCTATTTCTTTGCACTGATCACTGAGGAAGGCTTTCTTATCTCTCCTGGCTATTCTTTGGAACTCTGCGTTCAAATGTGTGTATCTTTCCTTTCTCCTTTGCTTTTCGCTTCTCTTCTTTTCACAGCTTTGTAAGGCCTCCTCAGACAGCCATTTTGCTTTTTTGTATTTCTTTTTCTTGGGGATGGTCTTGATCCCTGTCTCCTGTACAATGTCATGAACCTCCGTCCATAGTTACTCAGGCATTTTGTCTATCAGGTCTAGTCCCTTGAATCTACTTCTTACTTCCACTGTATTATTGTAAGGGATTTGATTTAGGTCATACATGAATGGTTTTCCCCCACTTTCTTCAATTTAAGTCTGAATTTGGCAGTAAGGGGTTCATGATCTGAGCCACAGTAAGCTTCTGGTCTTGTGTTTGTTGACTATATAGAGCTTCTTCATCTTTGGCTGCAAAGAATATAATCAATCTGATTGTGGTGTTGACCATCTGGTGATGTCCATGTGTAGAGTCTTCTCTTGTGTTGTTGAAGAGGGTGTTTGCTATGACAGGTGTGTTCTGTTGGCAAAAATCTATTAGCTTTTGTCCTGCTTCATTCTGTACCCCAAGGCTAAATTTGCCTGTTACTCCAGGTGTTTCTTGACTTCTTCCATTTGCATTCCAGTCCCCTATAATGAAAAGGACATTTTTTGGGGATGTTAGTTCTAGAAGGTCTTGTAGGTCTTCATAGAATTATTCAACTTCAGCTTCTTCAGCGTTACTGGTTGGGGCATCGACTTGGATTACTGTGATATTGAATCGTTTGCCTTGGAAACAAACAGAGATCATTCTTGAGATGGCATCCAAGTACTGCATTTTGGACTCTCCTGTTGACTATGATGGGCATTCCATTTCTTCTAAGGGATTCCTGCCCACAGTAGTGGACAGAATGGTCATCTGATTATTTCACCCATTCCAGTCCATTTTAGTTTGCTGATTCTTAAAATGTCTACGTTTACTCTTGCCATCTTCTGTTTGACCACTTCCAATTTGCCTTGATCCATGGACCTAACATTCCAGGTTCCTATGCAATATTGCTCTTTACGGCATCGGATTTTGCTTCCATCACCAGTCCCATGCACACCTGGATGTTGTTTTTGCTTTGGCTCCATCCCTTCATTCTTTCTGGAATGATTTGGCTTGATGCCTTCATTCTTTCTGCTACTGATCTCAGTAGCATATTGGGCACCCTCCGACCTGGGGAGTTCATCTGTCAGTGCCCTATCTTTTTGCCTTTTTATACTGTTCATAGGGTTCTCAAGGCAAGAATACTGTAGTGGTTTGCCATTCCCTTCTCCAGGGGACCACATTTTGTCAGAAGTCTCCACCATAACCCGTCTTTGATGGCCCCACATGACATGGCTTATAGTTTCATTGAGTTAGACAAGGTTGTGGTCCATGTGATCCTGATTGGATAGGTCTCTATTGTGGTTTTCAGTCATGTGTCCTCTGATGGAGAAGGATAAGAGGTTTATGGAAACTTCCTGATGGGAGAGACTGACTGAGGGGGAAACTTGGTCTAGTTCTGATAGGCGGGGCCATGCTCAGTAAATCTTTAATCCAATTTTCTGTTGATGGGTGGAGCTGTGTTCCCTCCCTGTTATTTACCTGGGGCCAAACTATGGTGGAGGTAATGAAGTTAATTGTGACCTCCTTCAAAAGATCCCATGTATGTATTGTTACACTCACTGCCCCCAACCACAGCTAGCCATCATCAACCTACACTTCTGCTGGAGTATATTTTAAACAATGAACTCATAAAGGCTTCAATATATGATTACTTCTCAGCTTGCTTAGAGTCTTTATTTTCAACCACATTCAGGAGGGATAGAAGAGACATAAAAAGAGAACAAAAGAATCAGTTCATTTAAGTTCAGTCACACAGTTGTGTCCGACTCTTTGCAACCCCACAAATTGCAGCATGCCAGGCCTCCCTATCCATCACCAACTCCTGGAGTCCACCCAAACTCATGTCCATTGAGTCAGTGATGCCATCCAACCATCTCATATTCTGTCGTCCCCTTCTCCTCCTGCCCCTAATCCCTCCCAGCATCAGGGTCCTTTCCAATGAGTCAACTCTTCGCATGAGGTGGCTAAAATACTGGAGTTTCAACTTCAGCATCAGTCCTTCCAATGAACACCCAGGACTGATCTCCTTTAGGATGGACTGTTTGGATCTCCTTGCAGTCCAAGGGACTCTCAAGAGTCTTCTCCAACACCACAGTTCAAAAGCATCAATTTTTTGGCCCTCAGCTTTCTTCACCATCCAACTATCACATTCATTCGTGACCAGTGGAAAAACCATAACCTTGACCATATGGACCTTTGTTAGCAAATTAGTGTCTCTGCATTTTAATAAGCTGTCTAGGTTGGTCATAACTTTCCATCCAAGGAGTAAGAGTCTTTTAATTTCATGGCTGCAGTCACCATCTGCAGTGATTTTGGAGCGCCCAAAAAAATAAAGTCTGACACTGTTTCCACTGTTCACTCATCTATTTCCCATGAAGGGATGGGACCAGATGCCATGATCTTAGTTTCCTGAATGTTAAGCTTTAAGCCAACTCTTTCACTCTCCTCTCTCACTTTCATCAAGAGGCTTTTTAGTTCCTCTGCACTTTCTGCCATAAGGGTGGTGCCATCTGCATATCTAAGGTTATTGATATTTCTCCCGGCAATCTTGATTCCAGCTTGTGCTTGTTCCAGCCCAGCGTTTCTCATGATGTACTCTGCATATAAGTTAAATAAGCAGAGTGACAATATACAGTCTTGACATACTCCTTTTCCTATTTGGAGTCAGTCTGTTCCATGTCCAGTTCTAACTGTTGCTTCCTGACCTGTATACAGGTTTCTCAAGAGGCAGGTCAGGTGGTCTGGTGTTCCCATCTCTTGAAAATTTTTCCACAGTTTATTGTGATCCACACAGACAAAGACTTTGGCATAGTCAATAAAGCAGAAATAGATGTTTTTATGGAACTCTCTTGCTTTTTCAATGATCCAGCAGATGTTGGCAATTTGATCTCTGGTTCCTCTGCCTTTTCTAAAACCAGCTTGAACATCTGGAAGTTCACAGTTCATGTATTGCTGAAGCCTGGCTTGGAGAATTTTGAGCATTTCTTTACTAGCATGTGAGATGAGTGCAATTGTGCAGTAGTTTGAGCATTCTTTGGTATTGCCTTTCTTAGGGATTGGAATGAAAACTGACCTTTTCCAGTCCTGTGGCCACTGCTGAGTTTTCCAAATTTGCTGGCATATTGAATGCAGCACTTTCACAGCATCATCTTTCAGGATTTGAAATAGCTCAACTGGAATTCCATCACCTCCACTAGCTTTGTTCGTAGTAATGCTTTTCATGGCCCACTTGACTTCACATTCCAGGATGTCTGTCTCTAGGTGAGTGATCACCATTGTGATTATCTGGGTCATGAAGATCTTTTTTTGGACAGTTCTTCTGTGTATTCTTGCCACCTCTTCTTAATATCTTCTGCTTCTGTTAGGTCCATACCATTTCTTTCCTTTATTGAGCCCATCTTTGCATGAAATGTTCCCTTGGTTTCTCTAATTTTCTTGAAGAGATCTCTAGTCTTTCCCATTCTACTGTTTTCCTCTATTTCTTTGCACTGATCACTGAGGAAGGCTTTCTTATCTCTCCTGGCTATTCTTTGGAACTCTGCATTCAAATGGGTGTATCTTTCCTTTTTCTTTTTTGCTTTTGGTTCTCTTCTTTTCACAGCTATTTTTAAGGCCTTCTCAGACAACCATTTTGCCTTTTTGCATTTCTTTTCCATGGGGATGGTCTTGATCCCTGTCTCCTGTACAACGTCACAAACCTCAATCCATAGTTCATCAGGCTCTTTGTCTATCAGATACGGTCCCTTAAATCTATTTCTCACTTCCACAGTATAGTCATAAGGGATTTGATTTAGGTCATACCTGAATGGTCTAGTGGTTTTCCCTACTTTCTTCAGTTTAAATCTGAATTTGGCAGTAAGGGTTTCATGATCTGAGCCACAGGCAGCTGCTGGTCTTGTTTTTGCTGACTGTATAGAGCTTTTCAATTTTTGGCTGCAAAGAATATAATCAATCTGATTTTGGTGTTGACCATCTGGTGATGTCCATGTGTAGAGTCTTCTCTTTTGTTGTTGGAAGAGGGTGTTTGCTATGATCAGTGTGTTCTCTTGGCACAACTCTATTATCCTTTGCTCTGCTTCATTCCATACTCCAAGGCCAAATTTGCCTGTTACCCCATGTATTTCTTGACTTCCTACTTTTGCATTCCAGTCCCCTACAATGAAAAGGACATCTTTTTTGGGTGTTAGTTCTAAAAAGTCTTGTAGTCTTCATAGAACTGTTCAACTTCAGCTTCTTCAGCATTACTGGTTGGGGCATAGACTTGGATTACCGTGATATTGAATTATTTGTCTTGGAAGTGAACAGAGATCATTCTGTCATTTTTGAGATTGCATCCAAGTACTGCATTTCAGACTCTTCTGTTGACCATGATGGCTACTCCATTTCTTCTAAGGGATTCCTGCCCACAGTAGTAGATATAATTGTCATATAAGTTAATAGTAGATATAATTGTCATCTGAATTGTCACCCATTCCAGTTCATTTTAGTTCGCTGATTCCTAGAATGTCGACATTAACTCTTGCCATCTCCTTTTTGACCACTTCCAATTTGCCTTGATTCATGGACCTAACATTCCAGGTTCCTATGCAATATTGCTCTTTACAGCATCGGACCTTGCTTCTATCACCAGTCACAGGGGCGCCGGCCGAGAGGAGCTTCCCCACCTCCGAGATCTGGGGCGGCGGCCGAGAGGAGCTATTCCATGTCCGAGTTCGGGGCGGCTCCCGAGAGGAGCAACCCCACCTCCAAGGAGCAGCAGCTGTGCGGATGCAGGAGGGCCGAGAGGAGCTACTCCACGTTCAAGGTCAGGAGGGGCGGCTGTGAGACGATACCCCTCGTCCAAGGTAAGGAGCAGCTGCGCTTTGCTGGAGCAGCCGAGAAGAGATAAGGTAAGAGAAACCCAAGTGGGATGGTAGGTGTTGCGAGAGGGCATCAGAGGGCAGGCACACTAAAACCATAATCACAGAAAACTAGTCAATCTGATCACACGAACCACAGTCTTGTCTAACTCAATGAAACTAAGGCATGCTGTGTGGGGCCACCGAAGACGGTCAGGTCATGGTGGAGAGATCTGACAGAATGTGGTACACTGGAGAAGGGAAGGGCAAACCACTTCAGTATTCTTGCCTTGAGATCCCCATGAAGAGTATGAAAAGGCAAAATGATAGGATACTGAAAGAGGAACTCCCCAGGTCGGTAGGTGCCCAATATGCTACTGGAGATCAGTGGAGGAATAACTCCAGAAAGAATGAAGGGATGGAGCCAAAGCAAAAACAAGACCCAGTTGTGGATATGACTGGTGATAGAAGCAAGGTCCTATGCTGTAAAGAGCAATATTGCATAGGAACCTGGAATGTTAGGTCCATGAATCAGGGAAAATGGGAAGTGGTCAAACAGGAGATGGCAAGAGTGAATGTCGACTTTCTAGGAATCAGTGAACTAAAATGGACTGGAATGGGTGAATTTAACTCAGATGACCATTATATCTACTACTGTGGGCAAAAAAACAAAAGAATAATCCTACTTTAACATGGATTAGATTAAATGACCTCAAACGTATTTTACATTGATAAATTCTATGAACCACTATTCTCAATTAAAACTACTCATTCTTAAAAAAAAAAAAAAAAAAAAAAAAGACCAAGGAAAAGAAAAGTAAAAGTCTGGAAATGTGGTTTCACCTTAAGCAAAGAAAATATTGAAAATAACCCTACATCAATCTCAGAGTTAAGAGACAGAATCATACTCAATTAATTTTAATTAAATTGCTTCATTAGGTTGATTTTCCTTGACACTGTGGAATCTGACCTCATGAATTCTATACAGGAGTACCAGGAGCTTCCACCATAACAACTGTCTCACTTAAGCTTTATTACTGGTAACATTTAATGACCTGGAAAGGAGAAGGAGAGCAATTTTTTTTCAGCTTGACAACACCTATGGTACAATATGTTGGAAAAGTTTCCAATTTCTAGTGGCATGGAGGGTACATGAAGAAAAGGCTATAATCAACAAAAAAGAGTACAATATTCTTACAGTTTAGGGATTAGAATTAAATATATTATAACTATATCTTATTGTTTGTTTTTGAAAGGTAATCAACTTTTTAAGTCATATGTATTTTTAACAATGGGGTTCATTTTAATAAGGAACTTTAAAAGTTCATTCCAATCCTTCTTTGTAACTTTTTCATCTCAGCAGAATATTTTCTTCTATACTTCAATGAATTCTCATATATTGGGATCTCTACCTAGTTAAGAAAATTTTGTAAGTATACACATTGTTGACCAAAAAAGAGGTATGCATTGAAATAACATTTATGGAGCTCATCTTTGGAGTATAAGATGACCATGGCCATTTATTTATATTCTTGTGTCATATGTGAATAGAAAATACTGAATGGAGTCACTATCTTTAAACAGTGTGTAATCTTCTAAACCTAAGTAAAATAAAGATGTCAGGGAAAGGATGAATCAAGCTGAATTCATGCTTTTATAATGGATCACAAAAAATATAGGGGATTTGCAATTTATAAGCATGAAATTTTTATCATTACATGACAACTGTCTTAAATCTTCATATCAGGGGAATCACTTATTTATAATCACAAAGGAAATAATTTTTTACTAGTCTATTGCCACTCTTAACCAGTGCTGCACTATTCTTAATGATTAGAAAGAGTTTGTTTTTTAAATCCAATGTTAAAAACCCAAGGCAGAAGAGGATTCTGGGAAGATGGTGGAGTAGGAAGCACTAGGATTCTATCTTTCACACAGACAATTACACTGACAGAATCTGCCTGAGGTACAGATTCTCGGACATTGAAGGACTGAAAGTTCCAAGGAAAGGCTTGGATGGTAAGTAAAATTCAGCTTTCAACTCAGCAGCTGCTACCCAGCTCCTAGTCCCCAGTTCCAGGGCAGGCAGCAATACATTTGTTACTAGAATAGTTTCCATGAAGCTTGAGGAACTCATGGTGGGTAATAAAGACCAATCCTCTCAATAAAGGGCATATTATGGTCTGATCACTGATTTCTACTTCTAATCACTGAGATGCAGAGACAGAGGCAGACAGATACTGTTTTTTAATCACTTTTCATTGTTATGAACTTTTCCTCCACTGCCTTAAAATGCATTTGAAGGTATTTAAAGAGCCAGCACTGTTTTCTGCCTTTCATTTCCTGCCACCTTCCCCCTTCTGGACGTTAGACATTAAAGACTAAGACCTTCAAATCAGCAGATGAATGGATAAGGAAGCTGTGGTACATATACACAATGGAATATTACTCAGCCGTTAAAAATAATTCATTTGAATCAGTTCTAATGAGATGGATGAAACTGGAGCCCATTATACAGAGTGAAGTAAGCCAGAAAGATAAAGAACATTACAGCATACTAACACATATATATGGAATTTAGAAAGATGGTAATGATAACCCTATATGCAAAACAGAAAAAGAGACACAGATGTACAGAACAGACTTTTGGAATCTGTGGGAGAAGGCAAGGGTGGGATGTTTCGAGAGAACAGCATCGAAACATGTATATTATCTATAGTGAAACAGATCACCAGCCCAGGTGGGATGCATGAGACAAGTGCTCGGGCCTGGTGCACTGGGAAGACCCAGAGGAATCGGGTGGAGAGGGAGGTGGGAGGGGGGATCGGGATGGAGAATACATGTAACTCCATGGCTGATTCATGTCAATGTATGACAAAACCCACTTCAATATTGTAAAGTAATTAGCCTCCAACTAATAAAATAAATGAAAAAAAAAATATGTTGGGAAAGTTCAAAAGTCACCATTCAGAAAAGATTCAGTCTCAGAAAGACTCGAAGAGACTTAAAGATTGTACTTTAGGTTGATCCTCAGCATAGAGATAGCCTACAGCAATCAAAACTTAACAAAACAGCAAATCATAGGGAAGCAACAATCTGATTTCTACCAGAAAGAATAAAATTCTTAAGAACTAATTTAATCAAGGAAGCGAAAGACTTACATAATGAAAACTACAAAACATTCCTGAAAGAAGTGAAAGAACATGTAAATGAAAGTAAACATATCAAATGTTTATGGATTGGAAGAAATAATAATATTGTTAAGAAGTCAATACTACTCAAAGCTATCTGTATATTCAATGCAGGACCTATCAAAATCAAAATAATTTTTTTTTGCAGAAGTAGAAACATCAAAATTCATATGGAATCCCAAACAAAAAAACAATCCTGACAAAAAAGAACAAAGGTGGATAACATACACTTCCAGATTTAAAAACTTACTGTAAAGCTACCACAATCAAAATAGCATGGCATTGTCATAAAAAAAGGATACAGACCAAGGGAATTGATAGAGAGCCTAGAAGTAGACCTTAAATTAAATGGTCAAATTATCTTTGACAAGGGGGCCAAGACTATTCAATGAGAAAATAACAGAATTTTCAATAAGTGGTACTGGGAAAACTGAACATCAACACGCAGAAGAATGATGTTGGGTTTTTACATTATGCCATATAAAAAGTTAACTCAAAATGTATCAAAAACCTAAATATAAGACCTAAAATAGTAAAACTTTTAGAAGAAAACATAGGGCAAAATCTTCCAAACATTGACTTTGGCAATGGTCTCTTAGCTATGTCATCAAAGGCATGCACAACAGAAGATAGACAAAATGGACTTCATGATTTTTTTTTAATTTTGCATCAAAAGAAACAGTAAAAAAAAAAAAAAAAAGTTAAAAAGGAAACCCCCCAAATAGGAGAAAATATTTACAAATCATATACCTGATAAGAGATTAACACAGGAATATGTAAAGTACAAATAAGACATGACTACAGGAAAATATTTACCCACTTCAAAAATGGCAGAAAATCAAATAGACATTTTTCCGAAGATGATATACATATGGCAAAAATGCCCATGAAAAAAATTTTCAACCTCACTTACTCATAAGAAAATGCAAATCTAAACTGTAGTGAAATATCACCTCACATTTTTAAGATGACTAATACTAAGAAGGAAAAAACAAAACTAAAAAATTTAATAATTGTTGGTGAGGAATTGGAGAAACTGGAATTCTTTGCACTGTTGGTATGAAAGCATAATTGTACAGCCTCTGTAGAAAACAGTATGTGGCTCTTCTAAAATTAAAATAGTAATACAATGTGATCCAGCAATTTCACTTCTGGGTATATAACCAAAAGACATGAAAACAGGATCTCAAAGATACATAGTACATACACGTTTCAGGTAGCATTTATTGATAATACCTGTGAAAAACACCCAAGTGTCTATCAGAGGACCAATGGAAAGCAAAATGTATTATATGCATACAATGGACTATGACTCAGACTTACAAAGGAAGAAAATTCTGACACATGCTACTATATGCATGGATCTTGAGGACATTATACTAAGTAAAACAAGCCAGTTGTAAAAAAAAAAATACTCTATGATTTCATTTATATGAGTTATTACTGTTGTCAAAATCATAGAGACAGAAAACAGAATGTGGTTACCAGGGGCAGGGGAAAGAAGGGAGTGAGGATTTGTTTAATGAATATAGATTTTCAGTTTTACAAGAGGAAAAGAATTCTGGAAATAGATGGTGTTGATGGTTGCACTACAAATTGAATTACTTAATTCCACTGAAGTACATACTTAAATAAGGTTAAGAAGGTAAATTTTGTTATGTGAATTTTCCCAAAACAAAAATAATTTTTAAAAGGCAAATAACACACCCACACAAATAGAAACAAGCACAAACAAAACAGGACATCTTTGTGAAGAGGCTTTTTCCAACAAAGATGTTAAAATACGAGGCAGTAGCTTTGCCTGCACACTAAATAAAGGCTTCTAGTAGTCATACTGAAAAGTTACTGATGTTCATAATTCTCCTAAAAGAATAATCTTCAGAATGAAAGGAAAATTCTATGTGAATTTCTCAGTTACTTACCAGGCAGTATATTCAAGCTTTAAAAGAAATGTTATCTCTAACCTTTCATAATTTCATATGATTTTCATCTCTTTGCATAGCTGATCTGAACTCTGAAGTCCATTTTCTTTGCCCTGTATTTATTAATGTCCTGCTCCTTATTAACAAAGAAGATGCTATTAATACATATTATGATTAATTTTCTAGGAGCTATTTGAAATTACTCCTGTCATTTCATATTTTTGTCAGTCAAGAGACTAGCATTTTTTAAAGTCTCAAGTCACTTCTCTGGTATTAAAGGCTGAAGAGCAGGGCCCTGTGTTTGAGTGGTGCCTGAAGAGCTAGGTTTCAGTCCCTAGCATATGAACTGCATAAAAGCTAGTCAATATAACTATGTTGGTCTACTTTATATCCATTGTATTTAATGAACTCAATAGCAGGGTAACTTGTGAACTTAAAATAACAAGTGAATTTTGTTACTCAGTAGGTAAGTAAGTCTTAATTTCCCAATAAGGAGATATTTTTAAATTTTCCAACTATGGTACTTACAAATTAGCCAACAATAGTTTTTTTTTTTTTGTAAACAATAGAATATATATTATTCTATAGCAATAAAGTTGCTATTATAAGCAGTCCAGGAAATTTCAAATATTATTCATTAATCAGGATTTAAAGCTATTTGGGAGCATAACTTAACAAACCATTTATACATTACAGATATTCCTAAATTCATTCTTCCCCTATTTTTCCTAGTTGTGTACTTCTTTGCTTTATGCCATGCTTCTTGGCAGGAAAATGCCTTGCAATCATGTTCCACTGACAAACTTCTAGATTTAATAGTTATATTTTAGTACTTGTCACTGACTTTTGTTTTTCCTTTCCCCTGGCTTTATAAAGTAATATATAGAGAAACTAGAAATACCACAAAGAGGTAGATACAACTCAAAGTTATTTCATTTCTTCATTTGCTTGAATGTGATTAGCACATATGTAATTTTTATAATTATATTTTCAGTTCAGTTCAGTCGCTTAGTTGTGTCCGAACCTTTGCTACCCCATGAACTACAGCACGCCAGGCCTCCCTGCCCATCACCAACTCCCAGAGTCTACCCAAACCCATGTCCATTGAGTCGGTGATGCCATCCAACCATCTCATCCTCTGTCGTCCCCTTCTCCTCCTGCCCTCAATCTTTCCCAGCACCAGGGTGCTATCAGATGAATAAGCTCTTCGCATCAGGTGGCCAAAGTATTGGAGTTTCAGCTTCAACATCAGTCCTACCAATGAACACCCAGAACTGATCTCCTTTAGGATGGACTGGTTGGATCTCCTTGCAGTCCAAGGGACTCTCAAGAGTTTTCTCCAACATCACACTTCAAAAGCATCAATTCTTCGGCACTCAGCTTTCTTTATAGTACAACTCTCACATCCATACATGACCATTGGAAAAACCATAGCCTTGACTAGACAGACCTTTGTTGACAAAGTAATGTCTCTGATTTTTAATATGCTGCCTATATTTTATGTGCATATATATACTCAAAACACATTTCTTGGATTTTGCTTATTGTATTAACATAGCTAGCTAACAGATACAGAGATTGATTTACAGACAATCACCTTAGTCATTATGGAGAATCATCATATTAAAATTATTCTGTTTCAAACAGTAAATATATACTTAAATTTCACTAAGAGACCCAGTACTTTCCATGCATAAGATTCAATATTGACTACATTCAAAGGCTTATTTCAAAAATATTTAATAAGAAAACTGGCTGCACTAGCCTCTTTTCAATTTGGCTACTTCTTATATTACTTATCATTCACTTTATTTTTAGAGAAAGGAAATACGTGTGAGGTTGAGATAGGCTTAGGACCTCACTGGAAGTTTTACAGGAGAATAAAATAGAAAAATAAGCATATTCATTTGCAACTAATAAAAACACCCACTTTAGACTTCCCTAATTTAAAGTATTTGATAAACCTCAAACACTTGCTTTTTTTACTTTGGTTGACAATGGGTAATATATAAAGTACAGAATGTGGTGTTGCAGTATAATGTCTTTATTGATCCAAATCAAAGCTTAACTGACTTAAATTATAAAAAATAAGAACTATGCATTTAACTTTACTCATGAACTAAAGAAAACCTCATTTAATTGGTTACATTAACTAATATTTTCTGCCATTTATTGTTCATAATAATTTACTTGTGTAACACATGATTTCAGTTGAGAAATTAAAACAATAGCAATATTAAGACAAGAATTACTATCTAGTCAATGAGTACAATAGAAGTGTCTGGAATTAAATTTTAAAATATTTTAAAGCTGGTTAATCTGGCAGGTTTGCTTTGGAAATTGAAGGGACAAATAAAATGGGTGTTTAACTTGGATAATAAATTTCTGCCTCATTTCAGAATATTAGTGTACTTTGCATTGCCATCAATAACTGATCATGCAGAAATGAGGCATTTGGCTCATTGTCCCAAAACCCATGCCAAAAATTATTTTCACAAGAATCACTCTGAACTGAAACTTGAGGTGAAGTAGTTGCATTAAAAAAATATTTATAAAAGTAGATTAATTATTAGCACCAAGGTGGTATTAGAATTGCAGGGAGTTTACCTAGGAAAAAAAAGAAAATATTAGGCTATAAGATTTTCTGTAAGTCCACTGAGACTTTTAAGTAGGGTGATCTTAAAATAAATTTATAATTTGTCATAACTTCCATCACACTTCAAAATTTCCTCTGAACATCTCTGTTGACATTTTTAAGCTTAAACACATAAAGAAGGAAATAGGAAGAATGGTTATAAAAAAGTGTTCTCATTCTTCTTTTCTGCTTGTGTCATTAGTGATATGAATAATGCCTCTATGCTGTCATGTTAGCTGATAATGATATATACTCTGCCCACAGCTATTTCAAAGATTCATCCACTTGACAACCTCACACAATAGTTGAGATACAAATATTATCATCTCAGAAGTTACAAATTAAAATAATTAGTAACCTTTGAAAAAGTTAACCAAAGTAGCCTCAATAATACTGTAATTTCTAATGGTAAAATGACTAATTTTAAGGCACAGGTTTGTCCCTAATGAAGAAAATATTCAAATTACTTTTCTGCATAAATGCAACAGTGAAATCATCTTTTGTTTTACGTAGCATATATTCTCACTTAAATCTAATTCAACAGAAAAAAATCATACTTTTCTTAAAAGGCAAAGAGGTATATGCAAGGAAAATATATTTGCATATATATATATATATATATATATATATAAAGGTATTATACAGAGATTGTGGGGTAGAAAGAGAATAAATGAATGTGTCCATGGAAAGGTAAGGAATTGCATAGCAAAGTAATAAGTAAATGGTTAAGTGAAGCTATGATTCCTCCTCTATTCTAACAGTAACAAAATCAGGATACATATTCAAGGGCTGCATTGGCATCCAAATTTTGGTTCCCTCTCTGTGAGAAACTAAGGAGGTATGAAAAGCTGTATTCACTTACACATGTATCATTTATCTTTGCACGGCTTCTTGTTTGGTTTACATAAACTAAAGTAAAAGCAAACTTGAAACTCTGCGTCTTCATTCTTGGCAGTTTCTGAACTGAAACCAGCCCTTTACAATGTAGTCTAGCTGAGCAAATTACTATCTACAGCTAGGCTTAATGTCATGCATACCAATTTGAAGAATCTTTTGCTGTTCTATAGATCCTCCTATAAAGATAAATCATTACTGACTGGTAGCATTTATTTCTGAATAAAAATGATCTTATGTTTGTTTTACACTTAACTTTGATCTTTTCTTCCATATATATACTACTACTATGATTAACATAAGGCAATTTTTTAAAGTACTGCATACATGGTTTCCACACTAGGATACCTTTAGAATTTTCAGCATGAAAGTATGACGAATAATCTCATGGATATTCTCTACCATCTAGAAGAATAATGCAAGAGTTTTCATCAAAATATGCTGTTACAAAATTCAGGAACACAGAAGAGGTTCAACCAAGGTCACAGTCTGATATCAATGTCAGTGTCAGAATCTGTTTATAAGCAAGAAAGTGAATTTAATAAATTTTGTTGTACCTTTTGTGAAGGAAGAATGTGGAAACTGAAGAAAACTTGTCTATCTATATGCTGACTACAGAAACAGATGTAAAGATTTGGAATTTGACAAGTACAAGACAGCATTTCCCAGGAATGTTAATGGATCTGGAGTCTGAGTATTTTGTGTACTGGAGAACACTAGCTGTAGGACAGAAGTGAACTTATCACTTCTAACTTTAACCCCAATGTATTATCCATTTAGATAATCAATTTTCTGTTCCCAAATGCTCTGTCATTGTTCACTTAGTTTTCTCAACTACTGATCAGGAAGGGAATATCTAGGTGACAGATATGAGTATTTTGGTAACTACATAGAAATAGTATATTATGATTTTTACTTACAAGTAACTCTCTCCCAAGACTATTAATGTAAGTTAGGCCACTTAAATGAAATAATTTTTTGAGTATCCTTTTTTTTTTTTTTAAGTATTCTAAATTCTACATCTGAAGAGCTGAAGACCAGTTTGTCTTGGATTCCCCAGTAAAGTGAACCAATGGTTACCACATAAGGCTGTGTTTAAATAACCAATGGTTTTCATACATAACATCGTACCCCAATATACATTCCCTCTTTCTCTCTACTTTAAACACAGGATATCGATGTTATTATCAGATGCTGCTTTTACAAAGCATGTAAATGGCAGTAACTAAATCAGAACTACTTCCATGTTACTGACTTTAAAGTAATAATACTCATTTTGATGTAAAGGCTTTGAAATGCCATATTATTTTACTTTCATAAAACATAATTTTGTTTCATACATAACTTTAGTATTAAATTAATGCCCTATGTTCTTTATATCATATCCATTTTTATGTCTGTATCCACATGACATTGTGATTTGTTAGGCCAGAGCCACATGCTACAGAAAATTGTTGTATAGAGTTGTATAGAGACAACTTGAGTGTTTTTAATACCATTACCAAACAGTGTTTCAAAATCGTTGAGACACTACTATCTATTGGTCTCCATTTATCTCTTCCAAGTATAAAGAAGCTATGACTCACAAAAGTACTAACACTACCTGAAAAAAAATACATGCTAGGAACTTCATGCCCCCTACCACAACAAAACTTTTCAAATCATTCAAACCCAGTGGCAGGAAAACAAGACTTAGTTAAATTGGTTTGTATAACAGCATACAGTTAACAATTACAGAAATGTTTCAGAATGCACTAAAAATTTTAAATCATCACAGTCTAATCAGGGAAAGTTGTCCTAATCTAGCATATAATTACTCCATCACCTTCTGTGGAGGACAATTTCCTGAGAGATTTCCCATGCAGTGAAAATCAATAAATCACATGCTAAAACTGTGCTGCTTCTGGAAGTTGTATTAATGTGAGTACTTAACTTCTGTTTTAAAGGATCCTTTCTTTTGACAATTAAGAGTAATTGTTTTTAAAAGATAACATAAATGATATAGAGCTACAGATCAAAGTTGCAATATACCACTTTGATTACATCTAAATTTATACTATATCTAAAAAAGATAAATAATTTATCAAAATATTTTATAGCAAAGTAATCCAGAGCAGATAAAAATTGAAATGTCCATAGTACATTTATTTTTTTATATAAATCATCAATTTGTTGGCAGCTGATAGTACTGAATTTTCAGTTATCAAATCAAAAGTGTCAAAAAGTAGGCTGAAGTATTCTAGTAATAAATTGTTGTGCTAGTTCTTTCAAATAGTACAAGAAGAGTTTGCTTTTAATTACGACCCATATTTTAGAAAAAGAAAAGTGATTTTTCAGGGATGCTTGAAAGTTGGTGGTGAGGGAAGGCATGAGGACCTCACTTATGTATTTCATCTACAGGCTATCACACAACCTGTATGAATCATATTCTTGGATTCTTGTCATGTTCATCTGCTTCTGTGACTTCCTAGGCCCTCGACTGTCACTTAACCTTTTTTCCTTTAATCTCTTCATTTGTATTTCTTCTTGATGCTTCAATAAGCAACAAGCTGAATTTGAAGATGCTATTTTCCCCTAATTAATATTTTGCATTATTTTGCTAGTCCACTAAAATATGAATATATCATGCCATTAAATTGTTGAATAGATGTTCAAGATCCTCTTAATACTTTAAAAGTATATGTTTCTACTTTACATGGTACCAGCTTAAATTATACCACTGTGTATTTATTTGACTAAATTACAGTTTGGAGAAGTAAAATGTTTAAAATTAGGCATGCCTCATTTTAATACCAGAATTCATCTACAGATGAAGAAAAGAAAAATAAAGAAATGGCAAGAGAGCTCTATTTTTTCTTGGTTTAGTTACATGGGACTTACATATTTTTATTTATTATCGAGAAAAAGCTGATAGTCTTCTCTTGGCACAGGCTTTGAAAAAAATGAGTCTCCCTCATTGTCATTCAGAGCATTTTCCTTTTATTCTGAATATAATTAGCTGAAATTTGTATCTGAAGATCTGTGCATGCTGTGGCAAATTGAAGTAGCTTGTAGATGTGTATCTTTGTTCAGACACGTAAAATACAGGAGTAGGAGAAAGAAAACTAAGATTCTAATTCTGTAAATTTTATCTCCAAATAGCTATGGAGTATGCTAATATATTGTGACCATTTATGATATCATTTAGCTATTAGGCTAGTAATTTATTTTCTTCCACATTTTTACATGAAAAAGAAGCTTTAGCCTTTATTATAACTATTATAAAATATTAAATCCAGAGTTAAATATACTATATATGGTCAAAGTGTTATTAAACATAATAGTAAGCCATATCATGACCTGTGTCCATGGCAATATAATCAATTAAATAAATGATATTCACTGAGAGTAGATCTGCTCATGATTTAAATCTGAGTTTAAACAGGACAATCCTTATTCCTGTTATGCTGGTAGCTAGATGGCTGTTCAGTAGCTACTGATAAATGTTTTTAATTCCTCTATTAAAATATTTCATCTCATTAAAATGTGAATGCCCCATATTTCTAACTTTGGCACCATATTTGTCAGAAAGAAATGTTCAAAGGAAATGAGTGTGTCTTCTGAGCAAACAGTAAACCCAGAAAAAGGACTGTACAGGGAATTTGATTAGCCACATTGGTAAAGGCATAGCTGAAGCTCCATTAGGGCTGGCCCAGACAACATTTGTGTTTGGAGGAGCTGAGCAAATCACATTAATTAATATTCACAACTTTCTTTGGTGAAAGGTCCTGGTGTCAAAGAATAGACAGGCATTTTCTTTTTTTCTGTTCATTACATAAGCCCACCCAGGTCCCTTGGCCACTGAAAAGGAAGTAAAAAAATAAAAAATAAATAAAAAAATTGAAGCAAAAATAATCATTCTTTTAGTCTCAAAGCAAAATAAATGTTTATAGAACATCACTTTCATTTAGAACATTTGATTTTGAACTAAAATATCTGTGTCTGTATATAGGTCTGTGTATGTGTATATGCATTTCCTTTCCAGCAAATTCTACTCACTAAAATGAACAAAAGTTTAAATTCAATTTTTGTTTAACCCAATATATTTAACCAAAAAGTAGACTATAGTTTAATACAGTAATAAAAAATACTGTATTTTCACGTGGTTTAAAGTAAATATAATCAAGTAAATGGGCATACAAACAGCCATAGAACAAAAGTAGAAATCAGTGATTCAGAAGTCGAATTGTTTGTAATATATTCAAGTATAGTTACTCAGGACAAAAATATGCCACTGTACATGTGTGTGCATCTAAAACTTTTCCATCTCAAGTAAAAATGTGCTTCTGTAAATTACTATATCTTTTTTACTTGGGGGAATACAGCAACCTATGGTTAGGGAGTTATTGTATTTACATTTTGGCAACATATACAATTGTCTTAAAATGACAGATATCTCTACTTCTGGATAATTTACCTTATTGTCTTAAATCCAGGAATTGTTGATTTCACAACTCTGATCAAGTACCCTGGTATCTGTTTCCTGCAGAGACATATGTCCTTCCTGGTAAGTCCACATTTACCTCCACAGTATGTCCTGTCCTACCTCAGCCCCACACTTCTCTCTCCCAACGCTTCTGCTCCCACTTGTGCTTTCCCCTGCCATTTCTTCCTGGGGCCTCTGAAACTTCTGTTCCATTAAAACGAGCAGTTACACCAATGATTTTAAAACTCCTTAATAACTGAAATAGTTACTCATTTTTCCTTAACTTAAACTGGAATTTTAAGGAATACAGGATATTAGATACATGAAAAATATCATCTTCTCAGTGACTCTCTCTTTAAAGTGAAAGATGCCAAAATTTCCCCACAGCCCTAAGGGAAATTAGCATTTTATCTTCCATACACACAGTGCTGCTTTCAAATCAACACTTCCCCCTCTCCAGTATCAAAACAGTTTTTAATGCAACCACAATTCCATTTATTTGTTATTATCATATGGTATAATTTGCATTCATTGAGGACTTTGTCACATGGAGCAATTTACATGTGGAAGATAAAAGTAGGAACTCATAGAATAACACTCAATAATTTTTACTTACCAATTAATTAAAAAAAACTAAAACAGAAAAAATACATTACCTTACAGATCCTTGAAATGATCAAATAAAACTGCATTGTCATTTCACTCTCATGGCCAGAGCTTGATTCTTGCCAGAACTTAATACTCTATTATTGAAGACATTTAGCTATTACATTATAGAACTATAATTAAAGTACAGAATAGCTCTACCACACCAAACTGCCAGGCTCAAACTACAAATGTGAAACATCATAAAGAGATCTCCTTTCCTGATTCTGAAATCCATATTTGTATTTGTAGTGTTATATTATGGCATTAAATCTAACCTCTTTTAACTTCTGCCATTCCAATGATCTCTTCAAATTCATTATTCATTATTCTCCGTGGGTCTCTCTGCTCCAGCCAAAGAATCTGTCTATTCTACAACTGCCCATAACCTTTGTCAAAGTATCTATCATTCAACTATTTGTTTAACCAATCTACTTTCGTGATGCTAAGTTTTTTGATCCACAGCACTTAACAAAGTCTTAGATCAATACATGTTACTCAACGAATGTTTGCTGAATAAATTATTTAATAGATCATAAATGCTGAGGGGTGCTTATAGAGTAGAAACCCTGCAATAGCACACTCAACATTAGGTTCATCAGTTTTATTTATGTTAATTAGGCACAGCTAATGAACAAATATTTATTCACGTTGATGCAATTTTCTTCGCAAGATCAGTGAACTGTTTGTAAAAACAAAAGTCACCACACTCTACCATGGAATCTGTGGAGAAAACAGAAATCATACTTCTGTGAACATGTTCTTCTTCACACATACCACATACCACTGCTGTTCTTTAAATAAAGCAGTAGAAACATACTGTGTAATAAAAGAGTTACTGCTGAAGATTAAACAAATTCTATCCTTGATTGAACCTTTATTTATCTAAGCAGGTATTTGGTTGATGAAATCAATAGACAGCTTTGCAAAAACACATACATGAAAATGAGGCTCATAATAAGAACTGGAACTGCAAAGAAAATATAAGAGTGAAGACTCAAAAAAAAAACTGGTTTTTGTCTTATACTTCTCCCACATAAAGAATTAAGACTGTTTCACTCAAATCCTCTTCCACTTCAATGAAAAAATTACATAACCTATGACAGTATCAGGGAGATATATCCACCACAGCTCACACAAGGCAGATTCAACAAGCAGTAAATAGGAATTCTTATACTTAATGCAGTTCTAAGGAAAATGTGTATAATTCTTCTTTGTTTATTCAGTTTGCTTCCTATGCTTATATATTACTTCTACCTTGTTATAGATAATGCCTTAAAAGCTTATGAAATAAAGTCAACTGAGCATGTTAAATAGTTCATTTATTCTATAGCACACAGTTATACACATATCTAACAATGATGTAAGAGATATATTTCTGTGCAGTAATTGGGTGCAATCACATAAAAGAATGATCTGTTCGTTTCCAAAGCAAACCATTCAATATCACAGTAATCCAAGTCTATGCCTCAACCAGTAATGTTGAAGAAGCTGAAGTTGAATGGTTTTTATGAAGACCTAAAAGACCTTCTAGAACTAACATCCCCCAAAAATGTCCTTTTCATTATACGGTACTGGAATGCTAATGTAGGAAGTCAAGAGATGCCTGGAGTAAGAGGGAAATTTGGCCTTGGAGTTCAAAGGAAGAGAATACCAGAAAAACATCTACTTCTGCTTTATTGATTACACCAATGGCTTTGACTGTGTAGTTCACAAGAAACTGAGGAAAATTCTTAGAGATGGGAACACCAGACCACCTTACCTGTCTCCTGAGAAATTTGTATGCAGGTCAAGAAGCAACAGAACGGGACATGGAACAACAGACTGGTTCCAAATAGAGAAAGGAGTAAGTCAAGGCTGTACACTGTCACCCTGTTTATTTAACTTCCATGCAGAGTACATCATGTGAAATGCTGGGTTGGACAAAGCACAAGCCGGAATCAAGATCACCAGGAGAAATATCAATAACCTCAGATATGCAGATGACACCACCCTTATGGCAGAAAGTAAAGAGGAAGGAACTAAAGAGCCTCTTGATGAAAGTGAAAGAGGAGAGTGAAAAAGCTGGCTTAAAGCTCAACATTCAAAAAACGAAGATCATGGCATTCGGTCCCATCATTTCATGGCAAATAGATGGGGAAACAATGGAAATAGTGAGGGACTTTATCTTCTTGGGTTCCAATTCACTGCAGATGGTGACTGCAGCCATGAAATTCAAAGACGCTTGCTCCTTGGAAGAAAAGCTATGACCAACCTAGACAGCATATTAAAAAGCAGAGACATTACTTTGCTAACAAAGGTCTGTCTAGTCCAAGTTGTGGTTTTTCCAGCAGTGTTGTATGGATGTGAGACTTGCACCATAAGGAAAGCTGACCATTGAAGAACTTACGCTTTAGAACTGTGGTGTTGGAGAAGACCCTAGAGAGTCCCTTGGACCTTAAGGAGATTAAGCCAGAGTGTCCTAAAGGAAGTGAGTGCTGGATAATTCACTGGAAAAACTGATGCTAAAGCAGAAGCTCCAACACTTTGGCCACCTGATGTGAAGAACTGACTCAATGGAAAAGACCGTGATGCTGGAAAATATTGAAGGCACACGAGAAGGGAATGAGAGAGGATGAGATGGTTGGATGGCATCACCGACTCGATACATATGAGTTTGAGCAAGCTCTAGGAGTTGGTGATGGACAGGGAAGCCTGACATGCTGCAGTCCATGGGGTCACAAAGAGTTAGACATAACTGAGCAACTGAACTGAAATGATGTTCAAATAACATAGATTTTATATTATAAATATAAATTTAAATATTTTATTTTAGGAAACCTAATTGACAGTTTATTTTTATCTTTATCCACACATCATCATTTCTTATAAGGAAAATATTCATATTTAGATAATCATGAAAAATAACAAAATATTGAATAGGTTAGCCCTATCAGTCACCACATACAAAAATTAACTCAAAATGAAAGGGAAAGTGAAGTCACTCAGTTGTGTCTGACTCTTTGTGACCCCATGGACTGTAGCCTACCAGGCTCCTCCATCCATGGGATTTTCCAGGCAAGAGGACTGGAGTGGATTGCCATTTCTTTCTCCAGGGGATCTTCCCAACCCAGGGATCCAAGCCAGGTCTCCTGCTTTGTAGGCAAACACTTTACCATCTGAGCCACCAGGGAAGTCCTAACTAAAGATGAGGCTGAGACTTAATTTTATCTGTCCACTTGATCGGCTCATGGAGTGCACAGGTAGCTCATTAAACATTATTTCTAGGTTTATCTGTGAGGGTATTTCTGGGTAAGATCAGTGTTTGAATCTGTAGACTAACGCAAACTGCCTTCCTCAATGGGAGCAGGCACCATCCAATCCCTTGAGAGCTTAAACAGCATAGAAAGGCAGAAGAATGGAGAATGTGCATTCACTGACTTAGTGTTTAAACTGGAATATCTTTCTTCTGCCCTCAGCCTGGGACTTACATCATATATTCTCTAATCCTCAAGTCTTTGGACTTATCATGAACTGATACAATCACTTCTCCTGGTTCTCAGGCCTTCAAACTTGGACAGAAACTATACCATCAGTTTTCCTGGATCTCTTAAAATAACATGGAAATTATAAGTCTTCATAATCACCTGAAGCACTCTTCACATAGAGATATATGATTTATATAGAGATGTATATGTACACATTAATGTGTGCCTATGGTATACTATGGCATACATGTATCTATGGTATATATGTATACCACAGTATATTTATGGTGTACATGTACTGATTTATACATTATAAGATTGATACATGTGATTAAATTATTTATATCCTATTGATACATCTACATGACTTAAATATAGCCTGTATATAGCAACATACTTCTCTACGTCTGTATATATACATGTATATCTCTGTTTCTATTTCTCTGGAGAACACTAACTAATACAGTGGGTTAAAAATTGAAATTTAAATACTAAGGCTATAAAAGCTAAAACTATTATGTTTCAAGAAGAAAACACAAGTAAATATATTAGTGATGTAGAATGGGCAAATATTTATTAGACAAGTCATAAATGGTAATAATCATTTTAGAAAAAAGATTAAGTTGATTTCTATCAGAATTGAAAACTACTGCTTAGTAAAGACATATTAAAAATGTGAAATATTCAACAATACAACTGACCATACCATTCAGGTATAACCTAAATAAAATTCCTTATGATTATACAGTGGAAGTGAGAAATAGATATAAGGGACTAGATCTGACAGAGTGCCTGATGAACTATGGACGGAGGTTCGTGACATTGTATAGGAGACATGGAGGAAGACCATTCCCAAGAAAAACAAATTCAAAAAAGCAAAATGGCTGTCTAAGGAGGTGTTACAAAAGGCTGTGAAAAGAAGAGAAGCAAAAAGCAAAGGAGAAAAGGAAAGATATACCCATTTGAATGCAGAGTTCCAAAGAATAGCAAGTAGAGATAAGAAAGCCTTCCTCAGCAATCAATGCAAAGCCAATAGAGGAAAACAACAGAATGGGAAAGACTAAAAAGCTCTTCAAGAAAATTGGAGATAACAATGGAACAATTCATGCAAAGATGGGCACAAAAAAGGATAGAAATGGTATGGACCTAACAGAAGCAGAAGATATTAAGAGGTGGCAAGAATGCACAGAAGAACTGTACAAATAAGATCTTCATGACCCCTATAAGCACGATGGTGTGATCACTCACTTAGAGCCAGACATCCTGGAATGTGAAATCAAGTGGGCCTTAGAAAGCATCACTACAAACAAAACTAGTGGAGGTGATGCAATTCCAGTTGAGCTATTTCAAATTCTAAAAGATGATGCTGTGAAAGGGCTTCACTCAACATACCAGCAAATTTGGAAAACTCAGCAGTGGCCACAAGACTGGAAAAGGTCAGTTTTCATTCCATTCCTAAAGAAAGGTAATACCAAAGAATGCTCAGACTACCACATAGTTGCACTCATTTCACATGCGAGTAAAGTAATGCTAAAAATCTCCAAGCCAGGCTTCAGCAATATGTGAAACGTGAACTTCCAGATGTTCAAGCTGGTTTTAGAAAAGGCAGAGGAACCAGAGATCAAATTGCTAACATCTGCTGGATTATCAGAAAAGCGAGGGAGTTCCAGAAAAACATCTATTTCTGCTTTATTGACTATGCCAAAGCCTTTGTGTGGATCACAATAAACTATGGAAAAATTTTCAAGAGATGGGAAAACCAGACCACCTGACCTACCTCTTAAAAAACCTGTATGCAGGTCAGGAAGAACTGGACATGGAACAACAGACTGGTTCCAAATAGGAAAAGGAGTTAGTCAAGGGTGTATATGGTCACC
The DNA here is from genome assembly GCF_910594005.1 of Cervus elaphus. Taxonomy (NCBI): domain Eukaryota; kingdom Metazoa; phylum Chordata; class Mammalia; order Artiodactyla; family Cervidae; genus Cervus; species Cervus elaphus. Next base: position 32,975,782 of record NC_057831.1, read on the forward strand.
CTGATTATTTAACTTATATGCAGAGTACATCATGAGAAACGCTGGGCTGGAACAAGCACAAGCTGGAATCAAGATTGCCAGGAGAAATATCAATAACCCCTGATATGCAGATGACACCACCCTTATGGCAGAAGTGAAGAGTCTCTTGATGAAAGTGAAAGAGGAGAGTGAAAAAGTTGGCTTAAAGCTCAACATTCAGAAAACTAACAGGGGGGAGGAGCCAAGATGGCGGAGGAGTAGGACGGGAAGACCACTTTCTCTCCTACAAATTCATCAAAAGAATATCTGAACGCAGAGCAAACTTCACAAAACAACTTCTGATCGCTAGCTGAGGTCATCAGGCGCCCAGAAAAGCAGCCCATTGTCTTCGAAAGGAGGTAGGACAAAATATAAAAGATAAAAAGTGAGACAAAAGAGCTAAGGACAGAGATCCGTCCCGGGAAGGGAGTCTTTAGAGGACGTTTCCAGACACCGGGAAATCCTCGCACTGGCGGGCCTGGGGTAAGTGTTTGAATCTAGGAGGGCAACCTGACTGGGAGGGAAACAATAAATAAAACCCACAGATTACGTGCCTAACAGCAACTCTCAGCAGAAAAGTACCCCAGACACCCGCATCCGCCACCAGCAAGTGGGGGCGGCACGGAGAGGAGCGGGCAGCATTGCTTGGGGTAGGGTCTGGGCCTGAGTGCCCTGAGGACAATTGGAGGGAGCTTTTGTGAGTTGCCAACTTGAACTGTGGGAGAGCAGGGAAGAGAGAGAAAATTAACCGGCCCGAACACGCTGCCGGCCTTCGCAGAACTAAGGGACCGAGAAAGTCCAGAGAAGAGCTCGCAGACTGCTGACCGGCCCAGACCCGCCGGAGGCGGGAGCAGGTCGCGGCGAGACACAGGGCGCAGGCACCTGACCGGCGCGGGCGGGGACTGGGGCTGGGGACGCAGAGGGCAGAAGGCGCACGCACCCGACTGGCGCCGTCGGAAACAGAGATTGGGACCGTGGAAGGGACTGGGCACGCCGCACCTGGAGAGAGTGCGCCTGTCAAGCCCCTAGCTGCCTGGACCGCTCTGACGGGGAAGGCACAAGAGCGGACGCAGCCTTTTGTTCCGCGCTTTTGTGGAACACCCGAGGGCTGGAGCTGCGCGCAGCGCGCTGTGCGCTCCATACAAAGCAGCCGGGATCCTGAGCAGCGCAGACCTAGAAAGCAGCGCCAGCCTCTCCCCGCAGCGCCAGCCCCTCCCAGCAGGGCGACAGAACTAGCTACCTGCATAAGAGTCCACCTCCGCCCGCCTGTGTCAGGGCGGAAATGAGGCTCTGAAGAAATCGGCAAACAGAAGCCAAATAAACAAAGGGAACCGCTTCAGAAGAGAGCAGCGCAACAGATTAAAATCCCTGTAGGAAACACCGATTACACCGGAAGAGGCCTGTAGATATCGAGAAGTGTAAGCTGGAACGAGGAGATATCTGAAACTGAGCCGAACCGACACTGACCGCAACAGCTCCAGAGAAATTCCTAGATATATTTTTACTTTTTTTTTTTTTAATAAGAAAAAAAAAATTTTTTTTTTTATTTTTTTATTTTTTCTCTTTTATTTTCCTTTAAAATTCCCTATTACTCCCCCATTACTCCTTAACTTTCATTTTCATAGATTTTTACGATTTTTTTAATTAGGGAAAATTCTTTTTTTTTTCTTTTTTTCTCCTTTTTCTCTTCTATTTTCTATTTTTCTTTTTCTCTTATTTCTTTTAAAGTCCTCTAGTACTCCTCTACTACTCCTTAATTTTCATTTTCAATACACTATAATCTTACCAAAAAAAAAAAAAAAAAAGAAGAGAAGCCCTATTTTTTAAACTGAACGTCATATATATTTTTAAAATTTTGTGTGTTTTTGTTTTTGTTTTTAATATAGTATTTTTAAGAGTCTAATCTCTACTCTAGATTTTTAATTTTTGTTTTTCAATATATGATATAAATTGTGAACATTTAAGAATCCAATATTCAGTTCCCATTTTTATTCAGGAGTGTGTTGATTATTCTCTCCCAATCTTGACTCTCTGTTTTCTACCTCAGAACACCTCTATTTCTTCCTTTCCCCTTCTCTTCCCAATCCAATTCTGTGAATCTTGGTGGGTGTCTGGGCTACGGAGAACACTCTGGGAACAGACAACTGCGTAGATCTGTCTCTCTCCTCTTGAGTCCCCCTTTTTCTCCTCCTGCTCATCACTATCTCCCTCCTCCCTCTCTTCTTCTTCACGTAACTCTGTGAACCTCTCTGGGTGTCCCTAACGGGGGAGAATCTTTTCACCATTAACCTAGAAGTTTTATTATCAGTGCTGTATAGTTGGAGAAGTCCTGAGACTACAGGAAGAATAAAACTAAAATCCAGAGGCAGGAGACTTAAGCCCAAAACCGGAGAACACCAGAAAACTCCTGACTACATGGAACTTTAAGTAATAAGTGACCGTCCAAAAGCCTCCATACCTACACTGAAACCAACCACCAACCAAGAACCAATAAGTTTTAGAGCAAGACACACCAAAGCAAATTCTCCAGCAACACAGGAACATAGCCCTAAACGTCAACATACAGGCTGCCCAAGGTGACACCTAACACATAGACCCATCTCAAAACTCATTACTGAGCACTCCATTGCTCTCCAGAGAGAAGAAATCAAGTTCCACGCACCAGAACACCGACGCAAACTTTCCTAACCAGGAAACCTTGACAAGCCAATCGTCTAACCGCACCCACTGGGTAAAACCTCCACAATAAAAAGGAACCACAGACCTCCAGAATACAGAAAGTCCACTCCAGACACAGCAATCTAAACAAGATGAAAAGGCAGAGAAATACCCAACAGGTAAAGGAACATGAAAAATGCCCACCAAGTCAAACAAAAGAGGAGGAGATAGGGAATCTACCTGAAAAAGAATTTAGAATAATGATAATAAAAATGATCCAAAATCTTGAAAACAAAATGGAGTTACAGATAAGTAGCCTGGAGACAAAAATTGAAAAGATGCAAGAAATGTTTAATAAAGACCTAGAAGAAATAAAAAAGACTCAAATAAAAATGAATAATGCAATGAATGAGATCAAAAACACTCTGGAGGGAACCAAGAGTAGAATAACGGAGACAGAAGATAGGATAAGTGAGGTAGAAGATAAAATGGTGGAAATAAATGAAGCAGAGAGGAAAAAAGAAAAAAGGATCAAAAGAAATGAGGACAACCTCAGGGACCTCTTGGACAATGTGAAACGCCCCAACATTCGAATCATAGGAGTCCCAGAAGAAGAAGACAAAAAGAAAGGCCATGAGAAAATACTCGAGGAGATAATAGCTGAAAACTTCCCTAAAATGGGGAAGGAAATAGCCACCCAAGTCCAAGAAACCCAGAGGGTCCCAAACAGGATAAACCCAAGGCGAAACACCCCAAGACACATATTAATCAAATTAACAAAGATCAAACACAAAGAACAAATATTAAAAGCAGCAAGGGAGAAACAACAAATAACACACAAAGGGATTCCCATAAGGATAACAGCTGATCTATCAATAGAAACCCTCCAGGCTAGAAGAGAATGGCAGGACATACTGAAAGTAATGAAAGAGAATAACCTACAACCTAGATTACTGTATCCAGCAAGGATCTCATTCAGATATGAAGGAGAATTCAAAAGCTTTACAGATAAGCAAAAGCTGAGAGAATTCAGCACCACCAAACCAGCTCTTCAACAAATGCTAAAGGATCTTCTCTAGATAGGAAATGCAGAAAGGTTGTATAAACGTGAACCCAAAACAACAAAGTAAATGGCAACGGGACCACACCTATCAATAATTATCTTAAATGTAAATGGGTTGAATGCCCCAACCAAAAGACAAAGATTGGCTGAATGGATACAAAAACAAGACCCCTATATATGCTGTCTACAAGAGACCCACCTCAAAACAAGAGACACATACAGACTAAAAGTGAAGGGCTGGAAAAAAATATTTCATGCAAACGGAGACCAAAAGAAAGCAGGAGTCGCAATACTCATATCAGATAAAATAGACTTTCAAATAAAGGATGTGAAAAGAGACAAAGAAGGACACTACATAATGATCAAAGGATCAATCCAAGAAGAAGATATAACAATTATAAATATATATGCACCCAACATAGGAGCACCGCAATATGTACGGCAAACGCTAACGAGGATGAAAGAGGAAATTAATAGTAACACAATAGTAGTGGGAGACTTTAATACCCCACTCACAACTATGGATAGATCAACTAAACAGAAAATTAACAAGGAAACACAAACCTTAAATGACACAATGGACCAGCTAGACCTAATTGATATCTATAGGACATTTCACCCCAAAACAATCAACTTCACCTTTTTCTCAAGTGCACACGGAACCTTCTCCAGAACAGATCACATCCTGGGCCATAAATCTGGTCTTGGAAAATTCAAAAAAATTGAAATCATTCCAGTCATCTTTTCTGACCACAGTGCAGTAAGATTAGATCTCAATTACAGGGAAAAAATTGTTAAAAATTCAAACATATGGAGGCTAAATAACACACTTCTGAATAACCAACAAATCATAGAAGAAATCAAAAAAGAAATCAAAATATGCATAGAAATGAATCAAAATGAAAACACAACAACCCAAAACCTATGGGATACTGTAAAAGCAGTGCTAAGGGGAAGGTTCATAGCATTACAGGCTTACATCAAGAAACAAGAAAAAAGCTAAATAAATAACCTAACTCTACACCTAAAGCAATTAGAGAAGGAAGAAATGAAGAACCCCAGGGTTAGCAGAAGGAAAGAAATCTTAAAAATCAGGGCAGAAATAAATGCAAAAGAAACTAAAGAGACCATAGCAAAAATCAACAAAGCTAAAATCTGGTTTTTTGAAAAAATAAACAAAATTGACAAGCCATTAGCAAGACTCATTAAGAAGCAAAGAGAGAAGAACCAAATTAACAAAATTAGAAATGAAAATGGAGAGATCACAACAGACAACACTGAAATACAAAGGATCATAAGAGACTACTACCAGCAGCTCTATGCCAATAAAATGGACAACTTGGATGAAATGGACAAATTCTTAGAAAAGTATAACCTTCCAAAACTGAACCAGGAAGAAATAGAAGATCTTAAAAGACCCATCACATGCAAGGAAATAAAAACTGTAATCAAAAATCTTCCAGCAAACAAAAGCCCAGGACCAGATGGCTTCACAGCTGAATTCTTCCAAAAATTTAGAGAAGAGCTAACACCTATCTTACTCAAACTCTTCCAGAAAATTGCAGATGAAGGTAAGATTCCAAACTCATTCTATGAGGCCACCATCACCCTAATTCCAAAACCAGACAAAGATGCCACAAAAAAAGAAAACTACAGGCCAATATCACTGATGAACATAGATGCAAAAATCCTTAACAAAATTCTAGCAAACAGAATCCAACAACATATTAAAAAAATCATACACCATGACCAAGTGGGCTTTATCCCAGGAATGCAAGGATTCTTTAATATCTGCAAATCAATCAATGTAATACACCACATTAACAAATTGAAAGATAAAAACCATATGATTATCTCAATAGATGCAGAGAAAGCCTTTGACAAAATTCAACATCCATTCATGATTAAAACTCTCCAGAAAGCAGGAATAGAAGGAACATACCTCAACATAATAAAAGCTATATATGACAAACCCACAGCAAGTATCACCCTCAATGGTGAAAAATTGAAAGCATTTCCCCTGAAATCAGGAACAAGACAAGGGTGCCCACTCTCACCACTACTATTCAACATAGTGTTGGAAGTTTTGGCCACAGCAATCAGAGCAGAAGAAGAAGTAAAAGGAATCCAGATAGGAAGAGAAGAAGTGAAACTCTCGCTGTTTGCAGATGACATGATCCTCTACATAGAAAACCCTAAAGACTCTTCCAGAAAATTACTAGAGCTAATCAATGAATATACTAAAGTTGCAGGATATAAAATTAACACACAGAAATCCCTTGCATTCCTATATACTAACAATGAAAAAACAGAAAGAGAAATTAAGGAAACAATACCATTCACCATTGCAACAAAAAGAATAAAATACTTAGGAGTATATCTACCTAAAGAAACAAAAGACCTATACATAGAAAACTATAAAACACTGATGAAAGAAATCAAAGAAGACACAAATAGATGGAGAAACATACCATGCTCATGGATTGGAAGAATCAATATTGTCAAAATGGCTATTCTACCCAAAGCAATCTATAGATTCAATGCAATCCCTATCAAGCTACCAACGGTATTTTTCACAGAACTAGAACAAAGAATTTCACAATTTGTATGGAAATACAAAAAACCTCGAATAGCCAAAGTAATCTTGAGAAAGAAGAATGGAACTGGAGGAATCAACCTGCCTGACTTCAGACTCTACTACAAAGCCACAGTCATCAAGACAGTATGGTACTGGCACAAAGACAGAAATATAGACCAATGGAACAGAATAGAAAGCCCAGAGATAAATCCACGAACTTATGGACACCTTATCTTTGACAAAGGAGACAAGGATATACAATGGAAAAAAGACAACCTCTTTAACAAGTGGTGCTGGGAAAACTGGTCAACCACTTGTAAAAGAATGAAACTAGAACACTTTCTAACACCATACACAAAAATAAACTCAAAATGGATTAAAGATCTAAATGTAAGACCAGAAACTATAAAACTCCTAGAGGAGAACATAGGCAAAACACTCTCCGACATAAACCACAGCAAGATCCTTTATGACCCACCTCCCAGAATATTGGAAATAAAAGCAAAACTAAACAAATGGGACCTAATGAAACTTAAAAGCTTTTGCACAACAAAGGAAACTATAAGTAAGGTGAAAAGACAGCCGTCAGATTGGGAGAAAATAATAGCAAATGAAGAAACAGACAAAGGATAAATCTCAAAAATATACAAGCAACTCCTGCAGCTCAATTCCAGAAAAATAAATGACCCAATCAAAAAATGGGCCAGAGAACTAAACAAACATTTCTCCAAAGAAGACATACAGATGGCTAACAAACACATGAAAAGATGCTCAACATCACTCATTATCAGAGAAATGCAAATCAAAACCACAATGAGGTACCATTACACGCCAGTCAGGATGGCTGCTATCCAAAAGTCTACAAGCAATAAATGCTGGAGAGGCTGTGGAGAAAAGGGAACCCTCTTACACTGTTGGTGGGAATGCAAACTAGTACAGCCGCTATGGAGAACAGTGTGGAGATTTCTTAAAAAACTGGAAATAGAACTGCCATATGACCCAGCAATCCCACTTCTGAGCATACACACTGAGGAAACCAGATCTGAAAGAGACACGTGCACCCCAATGTTCATCGCAGCACTGTTTATAATAGCCAGGACATGGAAGCAACCTAGATGCCCATCAGCAGATGAATGGATAAGGAAGCCGTGGTACATATACACAATGGAATATTACTCAGCCGTTAAAAAGAATTCATTTGAACCAGTCCTAATGAGATGGATGAAACTGGAGTCCATTATACAGAGTGAAGTAAGCCAGAAAGATAAAGATCAATACAGTACACTAATGCATATATATGGAATTTAGAAAAATGGTAACGACAACCCTTTATGCAAAACAGAAAAAGACACATAGAAGTACAGAACAGACTTTGAACTCTTTGGGAGAAAGTGAGGGTGGGATGTTGTGAAGGAACAGCATGTATACTATCTATGGTGAAACAGGTCACCAGCCCAGGTGGGATGCATGAGACAAGTGCTCGGGCCTGGTGCACTGGGAAGACCCAGAGGAATCGGGTGGAGAGGGAGGTGGGAGGGGGGATCCGGATGGGGAATACATGTAAATCTATTGCTGATTCATGTCAATGTATGACAAAACCCACTGAAAAAATAAATAAATATATAAATACATTAAAAAAAAAAAAAGAAAACTAACATCATGGCATCCAGTCCCGTCACTTCATGCCAAATAGATGGGGAAACAGTGGCTGACTTCATTTTTGGGGGCTCCCAAATCACCGCACATGGTGACTGCAGCCATGAACTTAAAAGACGCTTACTCCTTGGATGGAAAGTTATGACCAACCTAGACAGCATAGTAAAATGCAGAGACATTACTTTGCCAACAAAGGTCTGTCTAGTCAAGGCTATGGTTTTTCCAGTAGTCATGTATGGATGTGAGAGTTGGACTATAAAGAAAGCTGAGCGCCGAAGAACTGATGCTTTTGAACTGTGGTGTTGGAGAAGACTCTTGAGAGTCCCTTGGACTGCAAGGAGATCCAACCAGTCCATCCTATACGGAGATCAGTCCTGGGTGTTCATTGGAAGGACTGATGCTGAAGTTGAAACTCCAATAGTTTGGCACCTGATGTGAAGAGCTGACTCATTTGAAAAACCCTGATGCTGGGATAGATTGAGGGCAGGAGGAGAAGGGGATGACAGAGGATGAGATGGTTGGATGGCATCACTTAGTCAATGGACATGGGTTTGGGTGGACTCCGGGAGTTGGTGATGGACAGGGAAGCCTGGCGTGCTGTGGTTCATGGGGTGGCAAAGATTCAGACACGACTGAGAGACTGAACTGAACTGAGACAGCATAAACCTCAATTAGTAGAAGCTAGGATAAACATAGTATGATCTATTTTCTAATGAAATTCTAGTCAGCTCTAAAAAGAAACCTACTGTTGATATACTTAACAACATGGATATATCTCAAACATGATGAAGGAAAGAAGCATACACAAAGAATACATACCAAGTTCAAGAACAGCCAACACTAATTGGTGGTGATAACAAGTAAGAGTAGAATTCACCTGGATGTAAGAAAATGGAGGCAAGGAAGCTTGACTTGACAAGGGCATGAGGAAACTTTCCAGAGTACTAATTATGTTGTTCATCCTGATCTTGATACTACTTTCTTGGCTGTATAGATTTATCATAATTCATTAAGCTATACACAATAGTTGTGTACAATATATACAGTATAACACAGTAAACTACCATTAAGAAGAATCAAAACAAAGGAGCAATTCTTTTCATGAAATAATCTTGTCAAAAAATCAAACCAACACAGTCTAAATCAGATCACTTTTCATTTGATGGTAATAAAAAACACAGGGGAACATGATAAACACCATCACAGATATTCAATCAGAATGATAAATACCATAGAAAACTATATAGGAAAACTATTTTTTCCCTAATGAATATGTCCAATGGAAAAAGAAGAAATTTAGAATTCAAAGATTAAAAGACATTAAGAGATATATCAACTGATCTAATTATGAGGATTTTATATGGGTCTTTATTCAAATAAGTGCTTAAAACTTACATATAAAGCACTTATATATAAAATATAGAACTTATAGGGAGATTAGAAGTTTAAATACTGACTGAATGTTTGATCATATTAAGAAAATATTCTTTATTGTGATGTTATTATAATTACATTTTATTAGAAACTATTAATATATCTTTCAGAGATAACCATCAAATATTTACATAAATATATAAATTTCAATTTCTTTAAGAAAAAGTAGAGAAAGAAAACCATCAAAACGTTTGGCTGAAAGTTATTCTACAATGAGAAAAGTAGAAGTGATAAAATAATTATGCAAGCTATCTATTGTATATGAATCATAAAAACTCGATTGTCTGATATGATGGAATATTTGACTTCTATGAATAGAGAAACATTCATTTACCTTCTGATAAATTTGAGTAGGGTTATTTGAATTATGGCAATGGTACTATACTGTCTTAAGGATGATCCTGCAAAAAATGTGAATGCTACTTTTTTATAGTTCCAATAAGTATTTGTAGTTTATTTGATTTCAAAAAATAATAATAATAGTTAAACAGGAAAAAGTCCTTTAAAGATATTAAAGGCATGTGGTAACTTTCTCCTGCATTTATTCAAGAAACACAAGTTTAGTTTCTCAGCAAACAGAAAGCTGAACAATTACCATAAAAATGTATGGCATCTATAAAAGTTAACAGCCACACCACCAAAGCTGGCAAAGTTAAGAGCCGAATAAAAATGAAAGCTTCTGCCTCACAGGTTCTACTTGCTTCATAACCCAGAAACAATTTCTTGAGGAGCTTTGGGGTTTTGTTCCAAATATTTCATAATGCTTATTTTAGTGAGAATCTATTTATTTATTACTTTGGAGAATTGTACAGATACCAATTAGGAAAAGTAATGTGAATGGTGTATGTGTGTCTATGTACATATAATGCTTGTTGTTTGGTCACAAAGTTATTTATTGTTGTTGTTTAGTCACCAAGTCACGTCCAACTTTTTGTGACCCCATGGACTGTAGCCCTCCAAGCTCGGCTGCACATGGTATTTTCCAGGCAAGGATAAAGGAGTGGGTTTCCATTTCCTTCTCCAGGGCATCTTCACAACCCTACTCAAGCAAAAATTTTCTAGCTACAAAGTTTTGGACAAGTTTTTTCCTTTTTTCTCTCCTTCTCTCCCTCCATTCCTTCTTCATTTCTTCCCTGTTTCTTTCCTTCCTTCTTTACATTTTTTATTCCTTTCTTCTTAACTTTCTAGGTACATACAATCTTTGGTTTAAAAACTGAAAAAATAATAGTATTTATTATAGTCAAATTTAACATCATATATAGTGACTAATAAATTAAAAAGTATTATGTAATATATAAATACTGGAGGAAAATATCTTATATTCTCACCTTTTATATTAGAAGTATAAGTGTAAGTACTTGAAAGAATCTTCTAGAAACCATATGTCTAATTCCTTCCTTTAGCTAAAAGGAGACTAAGAAATTTACCAGTTAAATCCTAATTCTTTTTATTATCAATAGGTTACTTGTTGTGCTTCACTCCTTGTGAAGCATGTGCTTTCCATGTTTTATTTTCAGCTATCATTATGAGAGTCCTCCCTGCAAAATTTAATTACCTAATATCAGACTTTATTAACATTATATAACCCAAGCGAGATTCATTACTTTAGGAATATCTGTGACTTTGGCATGTATGTATAATTTTTTCAAAATTAGATCTCCAGTGTCATGTATCAGTTTGGTCTAGGAGTTAACATTGATTTTTCATGCAACTGAATACCAGCATATCACACAGTTTATTCAGTGGAACATTCCTTCTGCAGAATATTTCCAAATATATCTGAAAAACTGACTCAATTAAAATAAATCTTGCTAGCCTTGCATTTGAAGTAAATGTTAAAAGGTTTCTTTAAAATTGGAGCTTTTAAAACATTAAGAACCTTTGAATCTTATAAGGTTGCAAAGGCAACATTTCTCAATTTGGTGTAGGATCTCCTTTATTCTTTAAACCCAACATGTAAACCAGTGTTCAGATAGTATACTTTGCGAAGCATTTTATCAAAAGGAAAATATTATAGAAACAGTTAATTTTATTTAAGGGTTAGATGCAAATAATGCACTTAAATATATACATATTTTATATTTCATATGCCATTGGCAGATATCAGTACAAACATCTATGTCTAAGTGTGTTCTATATATTGTATCAGCAGAAATGTTTGCTTTAGAAACCATACGATTCAGAAAGGCCTCAAGTTTACATAAATACACACATATTTTAATGACACTTCGTATGAGGTGACCAAAGTATTGAAGTTTCAGCTTCAGCATCAGTCCTTCCAATGAACACCCAGGACTGATCTTTAGGATGGACTGGTTGGATTTCCTTGCAATCCAAGGGACTCTCAAGAGTCTTCTCCAACACCATAGTTCAAAAGCATCAATTTTTCGGCACTCAGCTTTCTTCACAGTCCAACTCTCACACCCATACATGACCACTGGAAAAACCATAGCCTTGACTAGACAGACCTTTGTTGGCGAAGTAATGTCTCTGCATTTTAATATGCTATCTAGGTTGGTCATAACTTTCCTTCCAAGGAGTAAGCGTCTTTTAATTTCATGGCTGCAATCACCATGTGCAGTGATTTTGGAGCCCCCAAAAATAAAGTCAGTCACTGTTTCCACTGTTTCCCCATCTATTTCCCATGAAGTGATGGGACCAGATGCCATGATCTTAGTTTTCTGAATGCTGAGACTTAAGCCAACTTTTTCACTCTCCTCTCTCACTTTCATCAAGAGGCTTTTTAGTTCCTCTTCACTTTCTGCCATAAGGGTGGTGTCATCTGCATATCTGAGGTTATTGACTTCTCCCAACAATCTTGATTCCAGCTTGTGCTTCTTCCAGCCCAGCATTTCTCATGATGTACTCTGCATATAAGTTAAATAAGCATGGTGACAGTATAGAGCCTTGACGTACTCCTTTTCCTATTTGGAACCAGTCTGTTGTTCCATGTCCAGTTCTAACTGTTGCTTCCCTGATGCTGGGAGGGATTGGGGGCAGGAGGAGAAGGGGACGACAGAGGATGAGATGGCTGGATGGCATCAATGGACTCGATGGGCATGAGTTTGGGTGGACTCCAGGAGTTGGTGATGGACAGGGAGGCCTGGCGTGCTGAGATTCATGGGGTCACAAAGAGTCGGACATGACTGAGCGACTGAACGGAACCGATTTTAATGACTCATGTGTGTGCTCAGTTGTGTCTGACTCTTTGCGACCCCATGGACTGTAGCCCACCAGGCTCCTCTCTCTATGTATTTTCTAGGCAAGAATATTGGAGCGGATACTGGATGTCCTACTCCAGAGGATCTTCCCAACACAAATATCCAACCTGTGTCTCTTGCATATTCTGCATTGTCAGGCATATCCTCTACCATTCCACCACCTGGGAAGCCCTGTTTTTATTACTACTAATTGCCAGATTCAAGCACATATAATTATTATTATGAAAATTATTACCAGACAGTCACATATAGTATCATTTTATATCACCTTTGTGTGATAGTTATCAGAGTTCTAAGTGATTATCTCCATGTTATATAGGATAAAATAGGACCTTTCATATATCAAATTACTTATTCACAATCTCTCAAGTTAAAGTGGCAGAACAGAATTTGAATCTAGATCTTTGTGACTTTCAGGTTTATAGCATTTCTGTCACACTATTTAAATACCCCATGGAAAAGCAATCAAAGTACCCTAAGTAAGAACACAAAAATAATAAATCAATTATATTAATCTATAATTGTTTTTATAAACTAGAAATAAACCTCAAAGATATTCTCTTAAAGGTAATAATAGCCCCAATCCATATTTTAGAGATGCTACTGTGGAAATAAAAATGGATTCCACTGTTAAAGCACATAAAATATCTCTAGAGACTCTAGCATGTTATTGACCCATTCTAAAATCAACTGATTCTTAGAAAATTAACAGGGAAGAGTCTCATTATTGTCTGGTTTACAAATTGAAAACATAATCATAAAATACTGTTACTGGAGTCATAAAACTTTAGCTGAACTAGGAAAGTGGAATAAATCATTCATAGCTATCAAATATGACTAAAAATTTACTTACAGTGAGCTTGAACAAATCCAATGATACAGAAATATTTGGAAATCAGAAAAAAATTTTGTAATTGATATTTTACTTATAGGAAAACTAAACAAACAGAATTAAAACTGTAAATCAAAATATTGAAGATTTATTATTTGTTAACAATGGTAAATGCTTCAAATGCAAATTACTAAACTTCTCAGCAACCAAAAAGATGGTTTAAGAACAACATATATCTCTTTCAGATATATTCAATGTTTCATTATATATCTTTTATTTATTTTATGAGTCCTATCTGTTTATCATTGTTTCACAAATTTCAAGCATTTTTTATTACCCTTTTTTATTTTCCAATTTATGCATGCATGTTTGTGAAGTCCCTTCAATCCTGTCTGACTCTGTGATCTTATAGAGTCCTCCATGCTCCCCTTGTCCATGGGATATTCCAGGCAAGAATACTGGAGTGGGTTGCCTCCGATCCTCCAGGGGATCTTCCTGACCCAGGAATCAAACTTGCATTTCTTATGTCTCCTGCATTGTCAGGTGGGTTTTTTTTTACCAGTAGCGCCACTTGGAAAGGCTCCCTATTTATGAGCACTATGCAATTATTCTGCTTTATGCTCCTCAATTTCATTATCACTTCAAAGGCCCTTGCTATTCATCGAAAACTTAGTTAAGAAAAATACCAAAGGTGTGGCAAGAGCAGCTAAAATTTAACTGTTGTTAACTGATTTATATGCATTCATTAATTTATTCTTTACTACTAGCATTAGTATCATTTTGCAGATAATGGGACTTTAGTCCTAATGGTACAGTAAGCCCAAAGTTACATAGCGAGTATGCAGTAAAATGAATAAGCAAATCCAGGCTTCATATTTCAGTGTTCTCGGACTCTAGCTTTTACACTGATTTTGCATGTTAAATGCTAAAATGTGAGCAACAACAGCATGTGTCCAGGTTCTACATTTTAAAGATTTATTTTGAACAAATCATCTATTCTATAAACTTTCACCAAATAAAAAATAAATATGAAATGAATGAAGTGCAACAAGTCTAAAATCAATGTAACACTGAGCATTACAATAAAATATTACATGAGCCATACATGTCAAATGAACATAATACAAAAGCAAAACTTTTTTGATCCAAATAAGAGCTCTGAAATACACCTTCAAATGAAAAGCATCATTGTCTATTATGAATTTTCTAAATTTCCAATTTGTATGTTTCTAACAATCTCTACTTCCTACATTACCATAGCAGGAATTGGTATCATGTTACAGATACTTATTTTGAAAGCACAGACTCTTAGTAAACTTGGAAACAACTGTAACATACACTAGCAAAGAAAATAATCTGAAACACCATCATTATACAATCCCTCTATAAATATTAAAATAAAAGCTGGTGTTTCAGCTGGAAGTGGGTTGTCAGGGCTGATTTCCCTTTAAAGCAGCAGCAAATAAGTTAAATTATCAGGATTTCAAAGATCTATGGGAGTTCAATATCATTGGTCTTTGTATTTAATTTTCCCTTAGTCACTAATGCAATCCACTTAAATTTTCATTTATTGCAACATGAAGACTAGATGTCCAGGTCGATTATCCTACTTAAGAAATATATTAAATACTAGATTAAAAAATTTGTTTCTTAAATCTTGAATATTAAGCGAGTTGGCAAGAAAGTAAGCAACTCTAGGTTAGGGACTAAAGAAGAGGATCTTTTCAACCCAGGGATCAAACCCCGGTCTCCCATATTGCAGGCATATTCTTCACCATCTGAGTGACCAGCGAAGCCCTCATAGAGGTATATGAAACCAAGAAGTTGTCTTTCACCTTAGAGACAGCTAGAGTGTCGGTTCTTGTGGACCCTTCACCCTGGGACACCAAAAGTTTGCATCCTCAGTATACAAGTGAACTAGAAATATATTTACCATCTTTATTTCTCTAAAAATGGCTCAAAGCAGAGGAAAAGGAAAATAAATAATTTCTGAGAATTCAAATTCATAAACTAGAACTCACCAAAGAGTCTAGGTTCCCTACTCTCTGAATTCCAGAAAAAAATCTCTAGGTAAGAATTTAAAGAAATTCTTTAATTTCTTTAATTCTCTAATTTCATTAGAAATTCCAGATGACTGACAAAAAGCAAAACAAAGTTGCTTTTTCCCCCTCAATTTATACCTTAGGTGTCAAGGAATTTTCATAGGCAAAAGTTTAAGAAAAATGAGCAGCTAAACTTTTTAAAAAGTCATGAAAAATATATGGAAATAAGTCACCATGAGTGACAGCTAGCTGAAATAAAGATAGGCATCATGATGTAAAAAATCCAGGAATTAACATTATGAGAAAGAAAATAGAAAATTGATGTTTATTTCTAATAAAATAAAGGTTTGATAATATAAATAAAGATACATAGATATTAAAAAGGATCAAACAAAACTGCTATGAATGAAAAATATGATATTTAAAATAAAAACTCGATGGATACATCGAAGAGTGTATTACTACACATAAGGAGGTAATTTGAGTTGTGGAATTATACTCTAAAAGGCAGAGAGATGTAAAATGTAAAAGAGAGGTTAAGAGATATGTATGATCAAGTGAGTATGTCAAAATGACACATCTAATCCAAGTTCTAAAAGTAGAAAAGAGCAAGAATGGAGTGCACGTGAAATTTGAAGCAATTCCCAGATATGGACAAAAGACCCCAATCCACAGATTCAAGAACCGCAACTGAATTTGCTTCCTTTATAAAAGAAACTTACATTCTCTTAAACGTGTATCTCTGCAAAAATATATCAACTAAATGTTATGTGGTCCCATGTAATCACACAAATATACTTAAACACGATTCCAGCAATTTCCTAAAATTATTGCTGAGTAAAAGACCAAGTATTGTTTCTTCTTTTTTTTTTCCAAGTATTGTTTCCTGAAGCCAAAAATTGATTTTGTTGTGTTTTGAGCTAACAAACCATATGTTTACTTGACTTTTTCTTTATGCAGCTTATAACTTATTCCCACCATGCCTTTTATTTATCTGACTGAATCTGTTAACACAGTTGCAACAGGATTCCTGGGTAAAAACACAATTTTTAAAAAACAGCAGATATAAGATAAAAACTAACTCTCCACAGGAATACTATGTTAGATGTTTGTCTAGTAATATGTTACTGAATTTGACACTTTGAAAACTAGTTATTTAAAAGCAGTATTTAAAAACCTAAAGGTTTTTTTAAATTACTGTTCACATTTACATATAAC
This sequence comes from Cervus elaphus, assembly GCF_910594005.1. Classification (NCBI taxonomy): domain Eukaryota; kingdom Metazoa; phylum Chordata; class Mammalia; order Artiodactyla; family Cervidae; genus Cervus; species Cervus elaphus. Next base: position 32,992,502 of record NC_057831.1, read on the forward strand.
TATGAATTTGAAAATGAATAGTTTAAATGTAAATATACCTATAATTCAAATAAATAAGATTTAACTTTCATGAGAACTGAAAATAGTAAGTTGGTTATCATGAAGAGGATATTTTTCAGAACATATGTTTGATGAGTCAAAAATTATGAAAAATTCTTGTAGTTGAGTTTATAAACTTCTCCAAATTTCCTTTACTGTGAAAAATAAAACAAAATGAAAAGTCCACAAAAGTTCTAAGAACACAGACAGCAAAAGAAGTGAAAACTTAACCACAGTCAGGTAGTATTGAGGCTTGGCTTGTTCAATTGTGACGTGTGAAGTCAAATTTGCACCTGCCCTGGGATCTGTCAGTGTTGGCAGGGGACACAGGAAGCTAAGCTTCCACACTTTACAGAGCAGCATTATCATCCAATAAAGCAACCTTTGACGTGTCACTATTCACCGTATGCTGAAGTCTGACGACACGAAAAACACTAGAATGCACAACTGAAAAATTTACAGGACTCAAAAGCCAGTCTCTCTCCTCTCACACTATCCCCTATCACCATGTGACCCAGGGAAATAAATCATGGGGGAATGGATGGGTAGATGGTCATCAAAGGGGCCTGAAATACAAAAATCCTAGAACCTTCTTTCCCCTGAGTCCATGTGATTTCTAGCAAATAATGTTACTGGGTAATGACTTAGTTGTTCTGCATGAAATATCTGAGAACTTTTTTCCCTGTTCATCCTCTGAGTATAAACTTGGTGATAACATATACATTTTAGAGGCAATTACATTCTTTTGCAAAGAAGCCAAAAAGGCTTCTACACTATGTCACCCCGGGACAGACGAATGAACAGAGGAGTCCTCAGAGTGCCGTCTTGGCAACCTGCCACTGAGTGATGGCAGCTGATTAATAATATTCAATGAAACAGTAATTCAGGCATGGTTGAACTGGCTCACAAACTCTATGGTACTAACAGTCAAAATTGGTATAATCTAATTTTAAATACTTCCAAAATATGAAAGGGTCCTGCACTCTGTTACTTACACAGTACAGGATACAAGAGTTAAGCAAGAATCTCAGCATGTCCAGTCCATGATTAATCAGATGCCAATTTTAACATCATCCTCTAATCATTGAAGTGAAAGTCACTCAGGCATGTCCAACTCTTTGCAATCCCAAGGACTGTATTGAATTCTCCAGGCCAGACTACTGGAGTGAGTAGCCATTCCCTTCTCCAGGGGATCTTCCCAACCCAGGGATGGAACTGAGGTTTCCGGCATTGCAGGCAGATTCTTTATAGGCTGAGCTACCAGGGAAGCCCTAATCATTAATTCAATCTAACCAACCCATTTTTTTCCACCAGAAACAACAGGTGCTTACCACCTTCTCTAAAATGATTATTCATAAAGTTGTAATGCAAATGTAATATTGACAAACTGATGTTCACATGGCAGAACCAGATGAAATATATTAAAACCATTGTGTACTACAGAAAATTATTTTCTGTGTATTAATTGGTAGTAACATAATATACTTGAAATTACAGATATTGAAGATCATTTTCAGTGATTAAAAATTCACTTAAAAATTGTGCCAATTTCAATGTTAGTAAAAATCATTTAAAGTGCTATATTATTCTATGATTTTTACAAGTGAGGCTATTGTTAAATGTTTCTCGATATTTTCTTTCCTAAAGGTATAGAGTAAACTTGTACAAGAATTTCTTTTAAATTTCTAGGGTTTCCTCCTAATTCAACTAAAATCAAAACAAAATAAAATAAACTTACAAACTCCAAATTCTTAAGAAACAAAGCAAAAAGGCTTTCTAACACCTAAACTCCTATCTAAGAATCTCATGGGAAATGACAAGCAAGATGTTTGTATACTTAAGTTTGATGGAGAAACAATAAAGAAATAAAACCTCAGTGGTGAAGATATAACAAGTACATCTAAGTAACAAACATCCTACTTCTGAGGGCAGCTGAGAACATATCTTTAGTTTCAAGAGTACACAAAACAAATGTCGCTACTTCCTTCAGCCATCATAATTAGAAAACAAAGATGTGAAGTCAACTCAAAGTGCTGCTGACTCAAATGTCCTGCTTACTTTCAGGCAATAAATGCAAAATATGTTTGGGCCTGAGGATTTTCAGCACTGTTTCTTTTTTATGTCTGGGGACTTTGGCTCAGATTCCAACTAAACATAGTGGTTCAAAACAACTAAGTATTCGCACCCAAATCCCTGTTTCTCTACATCACACAATCAGCATGCACTTGGCATTCCTGGCAGTTCTTGGCACTGGGACTGGGGGTCAGACTGAGACGCTCTGGCAGCGCGATGCGGAGAAAGCTCCTTTACTGCAGCTGCCAGCACTTCTGTCTGACCCAGGGAATCAACCTGAATCTCTCAACCCCTCTCTCACTCCCCATCCATCACTCCCTCAGCCAGGAATGAACATTAATTACAATTTAATTTTAGAGGTTGTTTCTAATGAAATACAAGATCAGTGATACTTCAGTATGGTCTGGAAAGTCTGAAAAACAAGAAATGTTTTCATTAGTGTGTGTGTCTATATATACACATATTTTGTTTGTTTGTTTTAGGCTTTTACTGAGATATTGTCCTGCCACTGAGATTCTATCTTATTTCAAATACACACCACACCCCAAACACTGCTTTGACTAGTTTCATTCGCTTGCTTTTCTTCCTGAAGAGTGTGATTTTACTTCTACCTTCTTGCCTTTGCAGCATCAAAAGGAGATGTCTCTGTCATATTTGAATAAAACATAGGTTTTTCAAGTGCAAAAAGCCATGTGTGCTAATAACCTGGAGTGCTAAGCAAATGCAGTACTCTGTGGCAGATATATCTTTGGGAGTTTTAAGATGTCCTAGGAACAATAAAGTTACAATGTTCAGCTTTGCCACTATCCTGTTATGCCTAACCTTGAAAAACATTAAAAATTCAAATTAAAAAATTTTTAGTGAATGAATAAAACATAAGACTCATGTTCTTTTAAAATACTGTTGGTGGTAAAAGCAGAGAAATGAGAGGTAAACTCACGCTCCTGTGTTTTAGTTGACCATATTGTTCACCTTTTGTGAGAGTGATCATCTTTAGGTGAATTCATGCAATGATTGCCAATATTCCCTGGCATCAGAAACAGAAATTAGAATAATGCAGTTGAGTTGGTTATATATTTGGATAATCTTTTTGCTATTCTGTGTATCTTTAGCTAGGTTTAGGACAATTTGTAGTAGTTTTGCTTGCCTTATAATAATAAATATGGCTACTATGCCCTAAACTTTAATCTGTGGAGATTCTGATATATTGAATGTATAAATACATCAGAAATATGCTACAACAAAAATCATTATTTGCTCTCCCAAAAACATTAAACTTGTTAAAATACAGGCTTTATCGCTGATAACTGAATGATTTTCTGAGTCATAAAGCTTAATCTCTTATTTTCTCTCTATAATATCATAAATAACGGTTTGTTCAAGAACAGTATCAACAGTTTAACATAAAATTTGCTGGTAACTAACATAAAATCAGAGATCATCTCCCCCTTCCTCCTCCCACCCTTTTCTGTCTGTTCTCTTTGCTGTTTCTTTCAGGAATTCTAACATGTATCAACTGCCATTTTAAAGAGAGTCAAATTTTACAAATTTCAGTTGTGTTTTTATAAAACTACTAATCCCAAGGTCTTTAGTGTTTCACCTCTCATCGATTCGGGTGTCCTCAGCTACTATTTATCTTTCCTATTCTATCTTGGCAGTACATAATTTTACTTAGCTATAGATACTAGGGGGTAATTTACACAAAATTCTAAAATCACTCTGCCTATTGAAGAACATTGTGAAAACTGCTAACTAACCAAATCTACTTATTTGGCTAAGTAAGTGTATCAATTATTTTCAATGTATAGGTTGCAATGATAGCCTCTGCATTCCTAAGGGAAGAAACAGTTAAGTAAGGAACCAGAAACCAGAATTTAAAACTGTTTAAATGGAAAAATAAGTAAATGAACTGGTTCTTTTCTTAAAAATTATGGAGGAAAAGTATTCTCTAATTGTATATGATAACAATCTAATTCTAGTAACAACTAATTGTACTAGCAAGGATGTTGAAAAATGGAATTTTTTAAGGCCACGTTGAGATTTTAAAATAAACAACTTTCAAACTTGAATGACCTTTCCAACAGTGAGCACATGGAAACTATTTGAAATTCTGAACATCAATGAAGTAAATCTTAGAACAAAGCATTCATTATTTCTAATGATATTAAAATCTGTTTATTCTTCAGTCTTTTAAATGTCAAGACATATTATTTGTGGATGATCAGAGCAATATAAAGTGTTTTCTTGAGCAGAAAATAATTAAACACAAAATCAAGCATATCTAATATCCTTGAAAAGTTACTAAAACACTTTTTAACATTCACTCTTGCAGTTAAATGAAATCCACAGGTAGGCAACAGATTTTTCGATTTGAAATCAGATTTGACAATACTCTCAAAATCTATACATTATTTATCATGCCAAGCAGAGGTGTATAAAGATATACAGACATCAAAGTAAAGTTACTTAATGTAGAAAAAATATTTACAGCCACAGTTCAAATTAAATAAAAACACTACTTAAAATCTAAAATGCTTAAACACAAATGATACTTTTGTCTCACAATTACAGTTTCTGATCAGAAAAATTACTTCAAAATAAAGTTCAATATATATATATTTGTTTTGGTGAAATAACTCAATTTTAATAAACTGCTTGCTCTTTTCCTGACTGAATAATTACAGCACTCAGTAAACAAACACGAAGTCCTGCTGCTGCTGCTGCTGCTAAGTCACTTCAGTCGTGTCCGACTCTGTGTGACCCCATAGACGGCAGCCCACCAGGCTCCGCCATCCCTGGGATTCTCCAGGCAAGAACACTGGAGTGGGTTGCCATTTCCTTCTCCAATGCGTGAAAGTGAAAAGTGGAAGTGAAGTCGCTCAGTCGTGTCTGACTCTTAGCGACCCCACAGACTGCAGTCCACCAGGCTCCTCCGTCCATGGGATTTTCCCAGGAGAGAGTACTGGAGTGGGGTGCCATTGCTTCTCCCATAGGAAGTCCTAGACCTCTGCATTGTACCACATTCTAAATTAAGGTTTAACCACTTAGCATCTTAACTCTGAGCTACTTTCTACTCTTCCCTCTGACAGTACACTGATTCTATTCTGAGTTCCATATTTGTTTGAAATACTGCTTTGTTATCTAAAACACGATCTACACCCTTATCCAGATACTCCAAATCTTGAGGATATTAGAGAATTTTACTTAAGACTTTACAGGACTCATTACTTAAGAGAGACATGACAAAAGATAGAAAAAGATTAAAGGAGATAGAAAAAAGATCCCTTCTTGTTTTATCCCATTACTATTCACTATATAAAAGAAAGAAGTATCTCCTTCATGGAATATGATATCCCCTTCAGACAGGAGCTTGTTATTAACTTCAGATCACAATTAAAATGCACTGAATACCTTAATTTTTTACACAGATGCTGTCTCCAACTGGATTATAGTTAAACAATCTAATTTAGTATATTTTAGTATATTATATTTTAGTATATTTTAGTTTATTATATTTATATTTAATTTTAGTATATTATAACTTACTAACTTTTCCAGCCTCTGTAATGTATTTTCTGACCCCCTCCACTTTTTATCAGTACCTAATACCAACAGAATAAAATACCTCAGTAGAGGAAACTACCCAACTGATAACATAACACATTACCTCCTTTTTCTTAATAAAAATAAGACACAGCCCCTGCTCTAAAGAAGTTTAGGGTTCAGTAGATTGGATTCAAGAAGAGAACTGGTTACAATACAAGGTGGCAGGTCCAGCATTAGCACAGGATATGATGGAATAATCAGAGAGGAATCCAAACGGAAATACACCAGGTTAAGGAAAACTTTGGTAGATAGGAAAGGTTTCCTCAAGAAAATGGCAAGCGAGTAATTATTAAAAAGTGAGAAAGTTGTGGTGGGGCAGAAAAGAGGGAAAATTGTTCTCATAGAGAGAACAAAAAGATCTACTTACAAGTAAAAAAAATAAAAACCATGGAGATATAAAAGGATGATTTGTGCAATACAGAATACATACAGAAATGGGAAGAAACATAAGGATGAAAATATGTGATATGCAAACATCAGGATAGCCATTTTTAAAGATTTCTGTTCACTCTAAACACATATAAACAGAGAAGTAGAAAATAAAAAAATACTATTTCACTGATTGCCTTATAGCCTATTCTGTAAATTGACAGATGTCTAGATTCAAGATTTCATGATGTGCACCTGGACAATATTAAAGGTTTGGAAACGTTGTACAACACCACCTAAACACCATTGTATCACAGTATTGCAATCATCCGAGCTCAGGAATAATTTTAATACCACTTTTCAATAGGTATTACATTCAAATTTAGGAAATGCTAAAGTGAAGAACGCTATAATTACTTTTATTTTGCTATTGTGAATAAAGACCTACATTCTTATTTATCCTCAAATGTTCTTCCAACTAATGAAAAAAAGCAGAAAATGAATTTTTAAAATATTTATTCAGTAATTTAGTGATCCTGTTGTTCAGTTGTGAAGTCATGTTCAATTCTTTGTGACCTCGTGGACTGCAGCACGCCAGGCTTCCTTCGTCCTTTACTATCTCCCAGAGTTTGCTCAAATTCACATCCATTGAGTCAGTGATGCCATCCCACTATCTCATCCTCTGTTGCCTCTTCTGCCCTCCATCTTTCCCAGCATCAGGGTCTTTTCCAATGAGTCAACTCTTTGCATCAGGTGGCCAAGTATTGGAACTTCATTTTCAGCATCAGTCCTTCCAATGAATATTGAGTTGATTTCCTTTTGGATTAACTGATTTGTTCTCCTTGCTGTCCAAGGAACTCTCAACAGTCTTCTCCAGGACCACAATTCAAAAGCATCAGTTCTTCAGTGCTCAGCCTTCTTTAAGGTCCAACTCTCACATCTGTACATGACTAGTGGAAAAACCACAGCTTTGACTAGACAGACTTTTGTTGGCAAAGTGATGTCTCTGCTTTTTAATATGCTGTGTAAGTTTGTCAGAGCTTTTCTTCCAAGGAGCAAGCATCTTTTAATTTCATGGATGCAATCACCATCTGCAGTGATTTTGGAACTCAAGAAAAAAATCTGTCACTGTTTCCACTTTTTCCTCATCTATTTGCCATGAAGTGACTGGACTGGATGCCATAATCTTAGTTTTTTTGAATGCCACATTTTAAGCCAGTTTTTCACTCTCCCTTTTCACCCTCATCAGGAGGCTTTTTAGTTCCTCTTCACTTTCTGCCATTAGACTAGTATCATCTGCATATCTGAGGTTGTTGATATTTCTTAGGCAAGAATACTGGAGTGGGTAGCTATTCCCTTCTCCAGGGGCCCTTCCCCACCCAGTGATTGAAACCAGGTCTCCTGTATTGCAGGCAGATTCTTTACCATTTGAGCCACTAGGGAAGCCCTTACTCAGTTACTAAATTTTAAAAAATGAAACTTAATTTTTATACATCTAGATAGAACACATTTCCCCAAATACACATTACTAGGTGTATGTTCCTTTCCATTCACCACCTTATTTATACATAAATAATATTAGAGTTACAAACCACTAACAGAATTTCTAGCTATTTGAGGAGAAGAAATTGTGCCTGACAGCAAGTAGCATGTTATATTCAATTCCATTTTCCACCTCTTTTCTCTTCACTTCCAACACCTTTCTGTAAAACTCAGTGCTTAATTGAATACCCAGGGGTGTTACACTTGAAACATTTTGAAGTAGTTCAATGGGGATGATTTACAGCAATATACAGGAAGACAGATGTACTAAGAAGGTCTGAAACTGTCCTCTGTGGTATATATGCATTATTAGATGGAGCACCTGACACCACATGACACTTATTAAAATCCAACGGGATTAGACCTCATCAAGATCCTCAGACTCTGAAGTTTATAAATGCTGCATATCTGAAAATATAGGATTTCCCTTTTTATTAGCATAACTAAGAAAAAACAAATTCAATGGGTTGATAAAGTACATGCTAATTTTTTTTTCCTGTTTGATTTTACACAGAGCAACATGTACAAAGCTACTGGTGGATTTGCACTATTCCATATTTTGTGTAACTTAGTACTAATTACCTCTGGTAAGCCCTAGGATTATTATAAACATTTAAGAAATACCAACTGATATTTATGACTAACTGCAAAAGGACTGACACTAGGAGTTTATTATACTTACTTCTTCAATAACCACCTACCACCCCACAATTAACAGTATAAGAATAAAGAAAATTATGACAAAGAAAGTATGAAAGATAATTTAAAAAATAAAACAAGGTTAAAAGTGACTTGGGAAGACAAGAGTAGTAACAAGTGACTTAAAGTAGACACAGTCTACTGAAATGCATACAAACAAAGGAGAAAAAAGAGATCCAATTTGTCCTCAGAAAACTCCTGGGAATCCTCACTTGGAAGCAAGAGTCCCAGAGGAGTTATGGATGAAGGGTGTACATGGAAACAAATAGATCTGCTGACAGTTAGTGAACACAGTGGTGGAGGAAACTCCAGTCCTCCTTGTTAGTCCTGCACAACTAGCATCCTCCTGACTCTCCCATACATCACTGAAGAATTCTTCCTGGAGGAGCTTCTGCTCCTACTGCCTAGTCAGGGCCTGTTGGTGCACTTTCAGGAACTTGATAAAAAATTGTTAAACTCAGAAAATATTAAATATTAAATTATATAAATGTTCAATTAAATTATATTGAAGACAACGATAATACATTCAAAACTATCATATTTCCAATTATTTTACTATTCATTACATTCTTGACATTATTTTTCTGTGCTTATATAGTAAAACCACTAAATGCTCTATATGAATATAATATAATAGTGGGGTACTGCACACCTTTTTCTAACTAATTGTTCAGTGACATCATATGACAGCTTGAAACTGGCTATGGGAATATTTACACATTGATGAAAATTAACAAACTCTATAAATCAGAGCTTTATTAACAATTTTGCTGTTTGTCGCAGTTTAAAAAAGTAAAGGAGAAACTACAAATAATGCAGATTAAACCTGAAAGTGTGTTGTATCTACTGCTCAGGTTGAAAGATATTTCCCTAAATAAATACAATTTTTTACAACTGTGAGAAATATTTTAACAATATATCACATATCATATTAAATTAGAATAATTTAATTGTATAAAGTGTTGGCATACGGGGATGCAACACCATTTCTCAAATTAAGGTTGAATCAAAACCAGAGGTTGATTATGGCTTCCCTCACAGCTCAGTTGGTAAAAAATCCTCCTCTAATGCAGGAGACATCAGTTCGACTCCTTGGTTGGGAAGATCCCCTGGAGAAGGGGTAGGCTACCCACTCCAGTATTCCTGGGCTTCCCTTTTGGCTCAGCTGGTAAAGAATCTGCCTGCAATGTGGGAAACCTGGGTTTGATCCCTGGGTTGGGAAGATCCCCGGAGAAGGGAATGGCTACCCACTCCAGTATTCTAGCCTAGAGAATTCCACGGACTGTATATATAGTCCATGGGGTTGCAAAGAGTCGGACACCATGGAGCTACTTTCACTTTCACTTTCAGTTTGGTAAAAATCAGTGAAAACATTTTGTGAGATTCAATTGGGCCTATGGAAAGTACTCCAAAATATTATTTTATGATTATTTGTAAATTGTATGCTACACATCCTTTATATTAGTAAAATTTATAATAAACACATTCATTATGCATATAGGCACACACCGCTTCATTTTTATTTTTTTTTTCCTGTTTGTTGGGAGAACCAATTTTTTTTTATTTTATTTTATTTTTTCCATTTATTTTTATTAGTTGGAGGCTAATTACTTCACAACATTGCAGTGGGTTTTGTCATACATTGACATGAATCAGCCATGGAGTTACATGTATTCCCCATCCTGATCCCCTCACCCACCTCCCTCTCCACCCAATTCCTCCGGGTCTTCCCAGTGCACCAGCCCTGAGCACTTGTCTCATGCATCCAACCTGGGCTGGTGATTTGTTTCACCCTAGATAATATACATGTTTCAATGCTGTTCTCTCAAAACATCCCACCCTCACCTTCTCCCACAGAGTCCAAAAGTCTGTTCTGTACATCTGTGTCTCTTTTTCTGTTTTGCATATAGGGTTATCATTACCATCTTTCTAAATTCCATATATATGTGTTAGTATACTGTATTGGTCTTTATCTTTCTGGCTTACTTCACTCTGTATAATGGGCTCCAGTTTCATCCATCTCATTAGGACTGGTTCAAATGAATTCTTTTTAATGGCTGAGTAATATTCCATGGTGTATATGTACCATAGCTTCCTTATCCATTCGTCTGCTGATGGACATCTAGGTTGCTTCCATGTCCTGGCTATTATAAACAGTGCTGCGGTGAACATTGGGGTGCATGTGTCTCTTTCAGATCTGGTTTCCTTGGTGTGTATGCCCAGAAGTGGGATTGCTGGGTCATATGGCAGTTCTATTTCCAGTTTTTTAAGGAACCTCCACACTGTTCTCCATAGCGGCTGTACTAGTTTGCATTCCCACCAACAGTGTAAGAGGGTTCCCTTTTCTCCACACCCGCTCCAGGACCAGATGGCTTCACAGATGAATTCTACCAAAAATTTAGAGAAGAGCTAACACCTATCTTACTCAAACTCTTCCAGAAAATTGCAGAAGAAGGTAAACTTCCAAACTCCTTCTATGAGGCCACCATCACCCTAATTCCAAAACCAGACAAAGATGCCACAAAAAAAGAAAACCACAGGCCAATATCACTGATGAACATAGATGCAAAAATCCTTAACAAAATTCTAGCAAACAGAATCCAATAACATATTAAAAAAATCATACATCATGACCAAGTGGACTTTATCCCAGGAATGCAAATATTCTTTAATATCCGCAAATCAATCAGTGTAATAGCTGAGCTGCTTCTACTAACTTTCCAACGAGATTTGATCTCAGTCATTACATCTCATATTCTAGAAGTTCTCTTTGTTTAGTGTTTTCTGCTTTTTTCTGAATTCCACTGGTCATCTTTGAGGGTCTTATGCTTTTACCAATTACTTTTATTTTCTTTCTTATGTATTTAAACACAGTCATTATATTTATTTTATATTATTCTTTGTAATTCTTTAAGTCTGATATCTTTTTCATAAGAATCTTTGTCATGATCACTGTCTCAAGCATTTTTGCCACAAACAGTTTTGCTGAATAACTAATTTGCCTTAAGGCAATTTGGTTGCAAAAATAAAATAATAAAAAATGAAAAAGCAATATGAAAAAGGCTATAATGAAATGTGAGAAATTAATAAGAAATTTAAAATGACTTTATTGAGAAATATGAAATATTTGAATACCTTTAAAATGTGTTTAGATTCCTGGCAATACTGTCTAATTACTAATTTTATTTTGTGGCTTATACCAAACCACTTGCTTTCAAAATTTTTCATTCTTGGTATTTTATACACTTTGTTTCCTTGTTGATTCACTTCTTTGTTTGGCATTGCAATTTTTCTTTTTCATTAAAATCTTCCTTCATTAAAAGAGATATCAGTTCCTAAATACTAAGATGCATATTTGTAACTGAGTTTTTTATTATTCTTTCATTCTTGGCATATGGTCACATGTCCATTAAGAGATATTCCAAAGTTCTGTGGGAAACAGTGGGTTCAATTCTGTGTCTTTAAAGACCTCAACCTCTATCTTCTCCAGCATAATGATTTCAAAGTAAGAAACCAACTCTTTGGATAGATCACCCTCATCTATCATGATTTTCATAATTTTTATATCATATATGTCAAGCTAAATTGTCAATTCATTGTTTTACCTTTTATAGTAAAATTGCCTTAACACCAATTAGTTATATAATTAAAATATTTTCAAGTGAAATTTTAGTGGCAAAAACGCTTATGGCAAAACACTTAGAACCTTATTTTTATCTACTGTGCCTTGCCCATGATCCCTCATTTCTGTTAAGTATTTTGTAACTGTGTTATGTGATTGTACTTTTATTGCCTGGTATCTTCTCCATGAGAATCATTAAAAGCCTGGGTTGAAAATGTAAAATTCCACAAAGATTTTACATTTGTTTTGTAAAATACTTGGAAACATTACTAACCCTCAGTCCATTTTAATATTTCTCTGTACCATGTGAATAACATGCATTATCATGAATTCCACATGACAGTCTTTTCATGACCATGAATTCTCATAGTTCTGCACCCTCTTCCTAGTCAAAGCTGAGGAAGATTTTCTTTTTAGTCCACTTTTATTTGTTTATTTTTAAAATTCATTCTTGATTGAACTGATTGATTCCTTTGTGTTTTCAAACTTAGGCAAACTGAGAACAGACTCTGAAACCTGAGTGAGCCCAAACTCTCCTACACACATGCTGAAGCCATGGAAAGCAGATCCCTGGGCCAGCCAGGATCTGAATAAAGATGACGCCAGAGGCCAGTGAAATCTTGTGAACTAATGAACTATCATCATTTGTTATATGACTTCATTCCCTGACTCAAATGAAACTTTTATTTCCTTGAAAACTCACCTATGCATTAGTGTGATAGGTTTTTGCTTGTTTGATTTTAATCGTATGCAGTGTTTTTAAGCAAATTAAATCTAGGATGTTTAGACTTCAATGCTGTTAAAAATCAGATTTATAAACATAACTGTGCAAAGTAGATTTTAAAAAATTTAAATGAAAAATAAAATATATAAAATGAAAGATTAAAATGAAAAAAGCCTTCAAGTATTAACTACTAGTAGTTTTCTTAAGTACTAAGATTAACATAATGCATTTGATTCCTGATTATTCTGTATTTCACAAAAGTTTCTCTAATAAATATAAATTACATCGGGGAAAAAAAACTGTTTTGTGCCAAGCATTATTATAAATGCTTTACATTTGTTACCCCACTTAATCCTGACAACAGAACTTTGAATAGAGTAATATTTTTATTTCCATTTCACAGATAACAAATTAGGGGACAAAAAACTCTGTGAAACTCATAAAGTTAGTAAGTGATGAGCTGGATATTTTTTAACTCAAGCTTTATTGTGTTATTATCCCTTGGTATGAATTGAAACATTATTTCTTCCTTTCAACTTAAACATTTTCTCACTTGGGGCAATAATACTCATAAGATCCCCCTTCTAGTCTCTAGATGGGCGTCTAGTTACCTACATGGTCTCAGTACACTTATTTTCTAGACTTAATTTTCTTCAAGTGCGAAAATTCATGATTTAAACTACATAATCTCTAAAGACCCTCCAATTGAAGATTTTGCATTAGCACAAGTTTAATAGACAATGTTTCCAAACTGAGAAAGGAGTATGTCAGGGCTGTATATTGTCACCTTTTTATTTAACTAATATGCAGAGTACATCAGGCGAAATGCTGGACTGGATGAAGCACAAGCTGGAATCAAGACTGCAGGGAGAAATGTCAATAACCTCAGATACGCAAAGGATACCACCCTCATAGCAGAAAGTGAAGAGGAACAAAAGAGCCACTTCATAAAAGTGAAAAAGGAGAGTGAAAAACCTGGCTTAAAACTCTACATTCAAAAAAGGAATATCAAGCCATCTGGTCCCATCATTTCATGGCAAATAGATGGGGAAACAATGGAAACAGTGACAGACTTTATTTTTTTTGGCTCCAAAATCACTGTGGATGATGACTGCAGCCATGAAATTCAAAGACTCTTGCTCTTTGAAAGAGAAGCTATGAACAACATAGACAGCATATTAAAAAGCAAAGATGTTACTTTGTGGACAGAGGTCTGTCTAGTCAAAGCTATGACTTTTCCAGTAGTCTTGTATGGATATAAGAATTGGATCATAAAGATGTTGAGCACCAAAGAGTTGATGCTTTTGAACTATGGTGTTGGAGAAGACTCTTGAATCCCTTGCACTGCAAGATCAAACCAGTCAATTCTAAAGGAAATCAGTCCTGAATATTCATTGGATGGACTGATGCTGAGGCTGAAGCTCCAGTACTTCGGACAATTGATGCAAAGAACTGACTTACTGCAAAAGACCCTGATGCTGAGAAAGATAAAAGGCGGGAGGAGAAGGGGATGACTGACTTATTGCAAAAGACCCTGATGCTGAGACAGATAAAAGGCAGGAGGAGAAGGGGACGGCAGAGGATGAGATGGTTGGGTGGCATCCCTGACTCAATGAACATAAGTTTGAGCAAGTTCCAGGAGTTGGTGATGGACAGGGAAGCCTGGTGTGCTGCAGTCCATGGGGTCACAAAGAGTCGGACACAACCGAGTGACTGAACTGAACTGATATATAAAGTGTCATGAATTTAAATTTAACCATTTAATTGAAAGATTAATGGGGGGAAAAAAGGTTCCAGCTTCTTTGTGTAGATAACAAAGAGCATGATTTCTGGATCCTATGATAAAGGTATATCTAGTTTTATTTAAAAAAAAACTGCACAACTTATCTCCCTAAGTGGCTTTACCATTTTGCATTCCTACCAGTAATGAGGCTCCACATCCTCCGTAGCATGTTGTATGTCAGTATTCCAGATTTGGACCATTCTAGTAGGCCTGTTGGAGAAGGCAATGGCACCCCACTCCAGTACTCTTGCCTGGAAAATCCCATGGACGGAGGAGCCTGGTAGGCTGCAGCCCATGGGGTCGTGAAGAGTCGGACACAACTGAGCGACTTTTTTTCACTTTTATGCGTTGGAGAAGGCAATGGCAACCCACTCCAGTGTTCTTGCCTGGAGAATCCCAGGGGTGGGGTCGCACAGAGTCGGACATGACTGAAGTGACTTAGCAGTAGCAATAGGCCTGCTACTAATGGTAGCTCATTGTGGTTTTAACTTGCATTTCCTTTATAGCACAGGAGGGGGAACATCATTTTCATACACTTATTTTTCATCTCATATCTTGTTTGGAGAGATGTCAGTCAAAGCCTTCAGTTAGATTCCATTTGTTAATGTGGTCTTTTTCTCATTGCCAAGTTTGTTATTTTGGATTCTGGCTCCAAACAGGAAAAGGAGTATGTCAAGGCTGTATATTGTCACCCTGCTTATTTAACTTATATGCAGAGCACATCATGAGGAACGTTGGGCTAGATGAAGCACAGTTGAAATCAAGATTGCCAGGAGAAATATCAATAACCTCAGATATGCAGATGACACCACCCTACGGCAGAAAGTGAAGAAGAACTAAAAAGCCTCTTGATGAAAGTGAAAGAGGAGAGTGAAAAAGTTGGCTAAAAGCTCAACATTCAGAAAACAAAGATCATGGCATCTGGTCCTATCACTTCATGACAAATAGATGGGGAAACAATGCAAACAGTGGCAGACTTTATTTTTCTGGGTTCCAAAATCACTGCAGATGGCAACTGCAGCCATGAAATTAAAAGATGCTTGCTCCTTGGAAGAAAATTTTTGACCAACCTAGACAGCATATTAAACAGCAGAGACATTCATTACTTTGCCAACAAAGGTCCATCTAGTCAAGCCTATGGTTTTTCCAGTAGTCATGTATGGATGTGAGAGTTGGACTATAAAGAAAGCTGAGTGCCAAAGAATTGATGCTTTTGAACTGTGGTGTTGGAGAAGACTCTTGAGAGTCCCTTGGACTGCAAGGAGATCCAAGCAGTCCTTCCTAAAGGAGATCAGTCCTGGGTGTTCATTGGAAGGACTGATGTTGAAGCTGAAACTCCAATACTTTGGCCACCTGATTCAAAGACCTGACTCACTGGAAAAGACCTTCAAGCTGGAAAAGATTGAAGGCGGAATGAGAAAGGGACAACAGTGGATGAGATGGTTGGATGTCATGACCGACTCAAAGGACATGAGTTTGAGTAAGCTCCGGGAATTGGTAATGGACAGGAGGCCTGGCGTGCTGTAGTCCATGGGGTCGCAAAGAATCGGACACGATTGAGCGATTGAACTGAATTGAACTGAGTGCTTTATCAGATACATCCTTTGCAAATATTTTCTCCCAGTCTGTGTTATGTCTTTTCATTCCCCTAAGTATTAAGATATTTTCATCTTTTTTCTTCTTATGTTGAAAATACAGAAATGATTCACAACGATCACATTTCAAAACACTCACACTTACTAAGAGAAACACTTTTACTAAGAGAAGTTGAAGTGAAAGCTTAAATGACCTATTGTCTCACTACTTTCCAACAGCTTACCTATACTTGAAAAATAAGTCTTTAAAATATTTTGGAGAGAAATTCAATATGAGTTTTTCAGTAAGAAATACTTGGTCGAAGTCAAGGAAGGTCGTTTATAGCATGTTGTTATGACTGGAACTCTGCAGTCACGATTGCCTGAGCTCAAATCCTATTTTACTATTAATGCTGTGCAGATTTTGCTATTTTATTGTACTTCTGTGTGCATTAAGTTTCTTGTGTTATATTTGAGTTATTATACTCCTACTTCATAAGACTATCAGGATTAACTTAATATGTATATGAAGAATTTCAAATAAGACCTGGTATATAGTAAGACCTAGTATAAAAGAATGCTTTATTTTAGTGTTAGTTAATGTGGTGATTCTGCTGATTTGCTGATGTTGCTGCTACCATATAGAATTTTAAGGAAGAAAGAAAATTTATGTAAAATCCATTTGGACTTTCAGAATATCACAGTCAATGCTGCTTCACATAGAAAATTTTAGGAAATGGCTTTACTGGATATGTTTTCCATGTGTGTACATGTCTGTGTTGAGAGAAAAGGTTGTAGACCAACCCCATCTCTGGACATTAAAGTCATTTTAAAAGCAGTCTAGATATCACTATGCCTTGAAAAACGTCATACAGTCAGGTGAATATTAATTTGCTTCTTATAGACAGTAACCCTCTCTTTAGGAGAAACTGTAAAGCTCTGAAACATTGCTCTGTTTACTACTAGAGAAGAAAAAAACTGATAATCTACTATTACTTTATGGTCATTTGTGCAGGGGTTCATTTATTTTCTGTAGTTCAAGTCAGAAATACGATGAATACAAATTTGTTTCTTTATAGAAGGTAAGCTTCTCTTTATGAGAAATGTGAAGGCTCTGAAATACTGCCTTGTTAACTATGAGATAGAAAACTTAACTATTAGTACTTTATGGTCATCTCTGCATGGATTCATTTATTTTCAGTATTTCAAGTCAAAATTATGATGATGAATGATGGTCTTTCATAGCTAATATTTGAGTATCTATTATATGCCATTTGCTTTTATGATTTTTTCTAATTTTTATAAAAATCTTTCTCTTAAATACTACACTTTAAATGGTCATGTCTATTGTTCCTATATTAATCTTGCAGATGGTGATATTGAGGCTTGAACAGAGATGTAACGTTCACAGGTTCATGGCTAGTAAAGAATGTGACATCTAGGATTTGATCTCACTGTTTCTGACCAATCTTAAGTACTGGAACTGAGCCTGTGTCTTTGTAGAATATGATAAATTTTGATATATGGAGTTATATTGTTAGTTTTAAGTAAATGTACTAAATCTAGGACTTTGTCATAGATGTATATGGCTCAGAAATAACCTGCTTTCCAAATGCTTGCCAGAAATTTATGGTATAACATATGATTTTCTTTTTTAATAAGATGATGAAATTCCAACTATAGTGAAATTCGTGGGGACTTTAGGTCTAAACAAATAAAATATAATACAAATATGAATCAAAATATTGTAAACATTAGGCCATATAATTATGAGCCAACTTTTCTTTATTAAATATTTATTCTCCCTTATCCTTTTACACAGTTTGTTTTGAAACTACTGGCAAAAATTATAAGCTTCAAGTTTACAGTATAAAATTTCAGTTATGTTCATGGATAAGGAATTTTTGAATAATGCATTCATGGGAAAAAACTGAGTTCCAACTCAATGGTGCTGCCTTTCACATAAACAGAAGGAATATGACTATGTGGGTGTTGGTGGTGCCACAGCGTTTACTATGGTAATTACTCCAAGATAATCATAGCAGAAGGGGAAAAAAAAATCTTTCTTACATGAACAAAATCAAGTTCTTCTTCAAACTATTTTGGTATGAACACATGCCACTACCATCGCTGACTACTAAAATGCATATATCATATTCTGCTGAAATAAAATCTCCTCAGGGGAAGGCTGATCATAGTTGGAGATCTTTCTCTTTTCAGGATTTAGCTCCATGTTTACATATAGTTTTCTTAATTTAATAACTAAGTAAATAATATAGCTATGCTTCATATATGTTAGAAGAGTCTCATATATATGATATTATTCAGATGCTATTATAGCACATTGCAATCATACAAAGAAAATAAGGCATTTTACTTAACACAACAGTTATTGAAGTTATTGCTTCACTGTATATAAACTAATGCATATTTACTAAATTGAAGTTTTTATAAAATAACTCTTTTTAAATAATCAACCTAAAATCTTCAGAATTATACTAGCTTCTCATAGATCACTTTAGAGCTTATTTAAATATTAACTCAGACAATGAATCTTTCATATTCAAAAGCTTCCTAATGGTGCCAAAACTTTATATTTTCAAACTAACAAAGTATTTTTGGAGGAAACAGAAACTTCAGATGCAGGCTAGCATTGGTCTGCATGTTGCTGATAATTCTGGGATTTAAAAATAAATGACATCACTTAATAGATAATATAGATGATATAATAGATAATATAGTATATAGATATATATAGATATAATATACTAGATAATATAGATGATTAATTTTCAATTCATCACCTACTAGAATCTCATAATATACCTATGAAATGGTTTAGGTATTTTTTTAATCCTCATTTTACAATTCAGGGAAATTTACTCATAGAAATTGCTTAAGAGTCAGAGTCAGGGACAAAACTAATGCTTTCGACTTCAGATTATATTCACTTTCCACTATACCACTTAGATGATGAAAATGATTGTCCCAGAACCAAGAGCTAAATAATGTACTCTATAAATTACATAGAATAAATGAAACCTCTCAAACATCCTCAGGAAATCTCTTTTAAAAGAGATTGGTGTTCGCTCTGAACAAATAAACTCTGGGAAATCCCTAGGGAGAAACAGAATTATGGGAAAATTTTAAACTGGTTACTTCTCTTCTCATTCTTACCAGTCTCTTTTACGGAAAATTCAGATCTCCTCAAATATTCACATGTGGACTAAACAGAAACAAAAATGTGGAAACTGCATCCATTGCAAAAGAAATTATTTTCACTTTCTAACGGCTCATTCACTCCAGATTTCTTATAACTTTAAGAAATTTCTGAAGATAATACCTAATTCTAAATATAAATAAAATAATACTTATCGTACTTAAAATGGTGACCTTCATTATGGTGACAGATTCTGAATATTGCTGGAGACTATTACAGAAGGTGGTCTTATGTTATCTCTTACAGATTCTTGGTTTGAGTCTTACTATGACTAGTAAGTATTTTCAAGTCATCCCTAATTGATGTTCCCCAATAGCATTTCCAAACCTTTTCCACGCCACTGCCCTTCCCCAATGTTCCATTGCCTTAAGTATTACTGAGATGATCATAACCACTTCCCGTGAATTTCCTCAACTTTCCTTCTTTGAATCAATAAATGAGTATTACTTTAGGTTGCAGTTCAATATTTACCAACTCTTTTTAACATCTTTCTAAACCAAACTGCTTTTTTAAATGTCTCTCCTGTCCCTTTGATATTTTTTCCTACTCAACTCAAAAATTCCCCCATGTATTCATGTTTGATGTTTCACTAATCTCTAGCTATTCATGTACATATAACTTCACCAGCAAACTTTGAATAGATTCCACTGGCATTGTTCTGTCTTTCACATCCACTCACTGCTTACTGCTTGTACTAGTCTTCCTTTACCACCACAAACACTATAAAGAAACGTCTCTCCATAATTTAATCAACAGGTTCCTTCATCTCTGGAATTCATGGGCTCAGAGAGTAAAAGCATCTGCTTGCAATGTGGGAGACCCAGGTTTGATACCTGGGTTGGGAAGGTCCCCTGGAGAAGGAAATGGCAACCCACTCCAGTACTCTTGCCTGGAAAATTCCATGGATGGAGGAACTTCATAGGTTATATAGTCCACGGGGTCACAAAGAGTCGGACATGACTGAGCAACTTCACTTTCTCTCACAGACCATATCCAAATAACATTCAGTAACAGTTAAGATAACCCCCTCTCAAAGAAGGATTTTCTCCTCAGGAATAATGATCTCTACTGGTTTCTCTTTCAAACTTTTTCTTTATTTCCTTTTCTCACAAAATATAAGCATTTGCAATGATATGTCAATGGGTTTCTCTCCTCTGCTCTATTCCTCTTTGGTAATTCCATCCCATGTTGGCTTTACCTTTCACCTCCAAGCAATGTGATATAAAACCATTATTTCATCCTTTCTTTATAGAGCCCTGCTTATACTTTCCAGTCATATTCTGATATCTATATTCAGACAAGGGATAAAATTCCAACTCTGACACTTAGCTATTTAATTTTGGTTAAGTTGACTGACTTTACCACCGTATTCTCCTTATATATGCAAAGGCCTCTGTGAGGAATAATTAATTTATATAAAATTCATATAACTATATCTTAACATAAAAAGGATTTGGTAAGTGCTAGCTACTATTTACACTTACCCTATATGTCTTTCCTTCTATGCTTCTTATTTCTATTAATTTTATATTTGTCTAGTTCTAAAGGTCCAAAGCTAGGAATCTTCTTTGATTTGATCCTTTTAGTGGCCACAGAGTTATAATAAGGTACCAAAGTCTTCTGGCAGCATAGTTTCATTGCAGCTCACTTTTCCCCCTTCCCATTATAGCTGTCCTAGTCTGAGAACATACTGCCTATCATATGGACAATTTAAACGGATTTCCAACTGTTTCCCTGATTTCAGTTTCTTGACCTCTGGCTCATCATTTATATATTGGGGGGTGCTGTTTTCTTTTTCCTATTGTAGGTATATATATATTCATTCCTTGAATTCCCTGGTGGTCCAGTGGTTAGGACTCTGTGCTTCGACTGCAGGGGCCACAGTTTCAAAACCTAGTTGGGGAATTAAGATTTTACAAGTCATACAGCCTGGCTAAATTATATATAATAATTCCACCATTCAAACCTTATTCTTTGCTACTTACTAAATATTAAATTCAGTTTGATATTAAGAACCTATTACGAGCTCATTTTCATTTACATGCCAGCTTTACCTGGTCATTAAAATAGATAAGGTTCCAGACAAACTAAACTATTGGTTGTTTCTACCCAGAGTCCACTTTTCTGATAACTATTTTCTCCTTCTGAACTACCCTAATAAATGAATTTCACATATTTCTTACCATTTGTAGTTTAGCTACAATGATATTAATACTTCTATAAAACCTTTATCTTCTTACCTATATTATCTATCCATACTACAAAAAGGGGTATGTAGAACTCCTCTAAATGACAGAATGTGAAGCTCAGCAAATCTCCCCCCACAAACCAATTATAAAACTGGGCAAAACTGACCAAATCTTTTTCAGGGTTCTTAAATTTAACCAAAAGCATACAATGAACTGAAAATCACTTATTCAAAAAACAAATGAACCTACTGAACATTATATAAGAAGAGTAAGTCCATGGCATTTTAGCCTTATCTTCAACCCCACTCTTCAGGTCCATTAGAAAGGCAGTTCTAGCAAGTAGAGAAAGATATGACAATCAAGAGCTTCTATGCCACAGGGTTTAGGATTTGATTCAGAATGGTATGTGGGGAGAAATCATTCAGAGTCGTAGAAAATGATAATCTATGAGTAAATGAAGGAAAGTCAATACCTTACAAAGTTACAATACAAATTTGATCAAACCAGAGACCAATCCAGACATCCAGCCAGAAATTTAACAAGGAGATTTTGATTAACTCTGATAAATCCTATCCATTTTCTTAATATGATAAAAGGCCTCTATGGAAAATAAGCAGTTAACTCATACTCAAATGTGAATGACAGAATGTTTTCCAGCTAAGACTGGAAACAGGAAAGGTCTTCTTCCCTCAAAATTATATACTAGAGTTTCTAACAGTTTAATTGGGAGAAAAAATAAATAAAATTTTAAAAGCAATCCAGATTAGAAAGGGATGATTAAATTTCTTCATTTGCATAACATCATCTTGTTTTTAGAAAATCCTAAGGGATACACAAAAAACTTCTAGAGCTATTGAATTCATCAAGGCCACAGGTGACCAGATCAGTATACCAATATATTGTTTGCTATTTAGTGGCTAAGTCATGTAGAACCCTTTTGCAACCTCATGGACTATATAGCCCCTTGGCTCCTCTGACAATGGGATTTCTTAAGCAAGAATACTGGAGTGGGTTTCCATTTCCTTCTCCAAGGGATCTTCCCAACCCAGAGATTGAAGCTGCATCTCCTGCATTGAAGGCAGATTCTTTACTGCTGAGCCATTGGGGAAGCCCATAGCAATGTGTGTGTGTGTGTGTGTGTGTGTAAACAAAATGAAAAAAAAATTCAGGAAATAATTCCATTCACAGTATTATAAAAATGAATAATATCCCAAGGAATAAATTAAAAGTGTAAGGGAAGCCCAAAATTTGCATAGTGAAAAGCAAAAAATAATATTAGAAAATATTATTATTATATTAAAACTATAACATTTAAAATAATTGAGCTACATTCTATGTTCATGAAATATGAAGTCCAATATTCTGAAGATGGCAATCTTTTCAAACTGACTTATGCATTCTACACAATCCTCATCAATTTCCCAGAAAGCTATTTTGAAGAAACTGAAAGCTGATCCTATTATTTATATAAAATAAGAAGAATGCAACAGTCATATATGAGTTTGAAAAAAAAAAGAAAAAGAATGCATTTGACTTTAAAACTTATTGTAAATCTCCAATATGTTACTGGCATAATGACAGGCACACAGTTCTAACGAACAGGATTAAAAGTTCAGAAATAAACACATCTATTTATGGTCAAGTGATTGTCAACAAAGGGGCCAAATATATTTAGCGAGGGAAAGGATAATCTTTCTGTGAAACAGAGTAGGCAAACTGTATATTCACATGCCAAAATACTGTCTCACATCACACTGAAATACAAACATGAAACAGCTTCTAGATCTAAATATAAGGAACTAAATATATAAATTGTAAGAAGAGAGCAGGGAAAATCACAGTGACCTTGAATTATTCAGAGAGTTCTTAGATGTAATGCAAAAGAAAGACACTTAAAAGAAAAAACTGATTAACTGAATTTCAACAAATTAAAATTTGCACTTCAAAAAGTACCATTAAGATGAGGGTAGGGGAAAGACCGGGTGAAAGTATCTGCAAACCATACATCTGATAAAGAACTTTCATAAAGTATATATAAAGAATATTTAAAGTTAAATTAGTCATAAAATCTTATTAAACACATACAAAATGTGAATAAATACTTTATCAAAAAATATACAGATGGCCAGCAGGCACAGGAAAAGATACTCAGTATCCTTAATCATCAGATAAATACAAATTAAAATCTTAATTAGATACCAATTTATATGTTTCACAAAATTGACAAGGATATGAAGAAACTAGAATCCTCAAACACTGCTAGGGGGAATGTACATACTCTGGAAAACAGTTGTGAAGTTACTTAAGAAGTTACACTTTAATTTACCACATGACTGAGCTGTCCCCTTTTAAGATATCTTCCCAAGAAAAATGTTATGAACCGAATGCTTCTATCCCTTCAAAATTTGAGTGTTATAGCCCACAACCCTCATTGTGGCTATGTTTTGAGATGGGGACACTAAGAACATAATTAAGGTTACATGAGGCCACCAGGGTTGCACCTGATCTGAAAGGATTAGTGTCCTTAAAGGAAGAGACACCAATGACTGCTTTTTTACCCTCCTTCCATGCACATACAAAGAATAGGACATGAGCGCACACAGACAGAAGGCAGCAACCCAAGAGAGCTCTCATCAGACTCCAAACTTCCTGGAATCTTTATTCTTATCTTTCACAAGAATTGTGGGGAAAAAAAAAAAAAAACTGTTTAAGGCAACCTAGTCTGTGGTATTTTGTTATAGCAGCCCAATCAGATTAAGACAAAATATATATGTCTTCACAATGACTTTCACGTAAATATCCATAGCGGCATTTTTTATAATAATCAAAATGTGGAAATAATCCAGTCTCTTAACCTTGAATGTAAAAAAAAAATGTGATATTTCTCTACAATGGAACATTGCCTACCATTAGATGTAATATATTCTTGATAAAAATGTTACTACATGGATGAACATCACAAACTCCCTTCTAAGTGAAAGATACCAGAAACATAGACAAGTGGGTTGCCATTTCCTTCTCCAGGGGATCTTCCTGACCCAGGGATCAAACCCAGGTCTCCCACATTGCAGGCAGACGTTTTAACCTCTGAGTCACCAGGAAAGCCCAGACATAGACTACATATTGTCTAATTTCATTTATATCAAATGTCTGGAAGCAATAAATCCATAGAAACAGGATTGGTGGTTGGCTGGGGCTGCTGTGGGAATGGGGATTGATTGATTACAAATGGGCATGATAGATTTTGTTGGTGATGCCAATGTTCTAAACCCTGGATTTTGGCAATGGGTGTACAACTCTTTAAACTTATGAATAATGATCAAATTGTCATTTAAAACAGATGGATTTTATGGTATGTAAGTTATACCTCAATATATCTGTTGGAGGATGAAGAGGAGAAGCAGCAGCAGCAATAGTGAAAGGAAGCAGCCCGCAGTTGTGACGGGAAAATCAGAAGAGGAGTATCTGGGCACTCAAAATCATCCTTACTAACAGAGTAGGCGCAGTGGGATATCTGCCTCATATACAGTATACAGAGACACATGCAATAGTTACACTAAGTTTTGACCTACTGGAACAAAGACACCCAAATAATGTAGGTTTAAATAAAATTCCCTGGAGAAAGAAATGGCAACCCACTCCAACATTCCTGCCTGGGAAACCCCATGGACAGAGGGGCCTGGTAGGTTACAGTCCACGGGGTCGCACGAGCTGGACACGACTGATCACACAAATAAGATAGAGGATTACTGTCATATACAGCAGTCACCTATAGGAGAGCCAGGTTCCTTCTGTCCCGTTGCTCGGAAACCCACCAGCATGTAGATCCTTACCTGCTTGGTGAAACCAGAGTCACAAGACACGGGAGTAAGCCAGTTCATTGAAAGGGGAGAAGTGTTAGCTGAGGGCAAGTAGCTTGTCATTAAGTTGGAAATGACTTAAAAATTGCTCATACTTTCACTCATATTCTATGGGTCTTCTATACAACTACCAAGGAAACTGGAAAATGTAGTTCAACTGCAGGGGGCAGGGGAGTTGTAGACATGGATCCAGCTAAGACTGTGCAATCATGGAAGAGGAGAAGAATCTATTGAACAGTTTAGTACAGTGGACAGAGCTTATTCAAATTATGTTAATAGATAATAGCAATAATACACACAAACTTAACAGTAAAGAGATTATGCTTAAGTAACTAACAGGTACACTGACTCATCAGAAGCCTACTGACAGGGTTTCTATACACTACAATACAAATCAGACAGGCTGCATCTGTAATGTGTAGAAATAGATGGCTGGGTAACAATCATAGGATTGAAGTTCAAATAAGGACTTCAATGTACAAAACAAATTTGCAAAGAACAAGCTGCAGGGCTTGAAGATGTAAGTGACTACAGGTACAAGCCAGAAAATTTACCGATAGTCACAAAAATAAAATAGGTCCTCAATTAATGGAAATCAAGTATTAACATGGTTCTGAGAAGATACACAAATTCAAGTTGCTGATATCACCACAGCTTGTGCACACTCTGCCATGCCCAGACATCCACATCACCTGCCCCCTGTCATCTTTCAGGTCTCTGCTCAAAGTCATCCCAGAAGAATTTCTCTGGCTGTTCTCTTTAAAATGATATCCCCAACTTCATCATCTCCATCCCTTTTAATCTGTTTCATTTTTAAAATATTTCATAACAGTGCTTCAACCTAAAATTGTGTATAAAGTGTGTTGTTCTTTCATCTCAAACATATACTCCAAGAGAGCAGGATGTTTGTTTTCCCTAATATATGAAGAGCTTCTAGAATAATTTCTAGCTCAGAGCAAGCATTCAATAAATATTTGTTGAACTAACTGAATGAATGAACATAGGTTAGCAGCATAGCAAGGTTGGCAACACAATTTAGATGATGCCAAATTACTTCAAATGTACTGTTATATCTGGTACCAAACACTGGGGTCACACTGAACATGGAAGGAACAGGAAATTATTCCTAGCTTTGGGTGAAGAAGAAAGTAAAAGTATACAACTAAGATCAGCACTCCTAGCAATCCTATATAACACTATATTTTACTGCTACTGAGAACTTTATAATTTATTATATTTTGTTTCACAATTTCTTATATCTATGTTAATGTTATTTACGTATGTTACCTGCTAACCATAAGATGTTTGAGGCTAGAAACCATATTGATGTCTCTGGATATCTCTTTCAGGAAATATTATAGTATTTTGCAAATTATAAACTCTTAATAATATTTACTCAGATGGAATAATAAGTTAACCAATAATTAACAAACAGTGAATGTTGATTTTCACAGATGGCAGAGCATTTTTTATTCAAATAAAGACCCTTCATTGTTTACTTGGATAATCTGACCTATAAATGCTTTTAATTTAAAACATTGACTACATAACTACAAAGAAAAAAAAAAAAAGGAGTGATCGCAGACCATGTTTATAAAAGAACCCTAAAACAGAATATCATTATTCTTTATCTACTTCTGTCCAACTAGGTTAGGAAACAATCCATGTTTTCATGGAAGAGCACACTGCCATGACACTCTGAGTTATAGCACACAATGCCAAATAGGTAGTAAAAGCCCTTTGAAAGCGTTAGTTAAAGCATATGCATAACACTTTTGTATTACAAATCTTAGGGGCTTATCTCTTTCTTTAACATGAAAAGCAATTACTCTTCCATATAGAATAATTATTATAAAAATATCACTTGCTCTTGAAACACAGTGGAGGCACTGTGCCTTTGACGCATCATCTTTGAACTCAAGTCACTTTCAGTACTTTTGCTGCATTACAAAAAAAAAAACAAAAAAAAACACTAAGGCTTTGCTATATGAAGGCTGATGTCATTATTAATGTCTTTATTCATGCCTAATTTTACTTGCTGAATCATGATTTTCTCCATGCTGAGTTCACTGTTCTACCACTGGTTTTGGAAAGGCATGATCTTGAAGCTGGGAGCAAGATAAAGACATTGACAGAAAAGTTACTTTTCTGTCCTTAGGGCCTGATGTTTCCATTCTCAGTCCAGGCTCACCACAGAGGACATTTTTCACAGTCACAAAGATGTATTTTTGAAATGGCTGCTTCTTTGATTAGATCTTTTCTTTCAGAGCAGAAGACATGGCTTACTATTTTTCCTCTATTTTTTCTTTACTTTCTCCCTTCATTCACCATCCCTAGGCTGTAAATCATTTCATTTTCTACGGAACTTTGTATTTTGTTCCTCAAGAAACCACTGCCTAGCAATTACATTATCTGTACACATACATTTATTCTTTGTTAGTGGTTTAAATCCTTGAAAATGCAGAGGGCCCCTAAGTTACATAACATTTTTTCACTAATTCTGCTTCACTGTATTTTACTTGGGTGCTGAATAATGTTGGATGAAGGAAGGAATAAAGTTACAATAGTCATGCTTTTATGGACCTTTCCTATGTTTCCTCTTTCTCTGCTGCCTGCTGCTTGGCCATTTGTTGTTCATTAGTATCTATTAAAATGTGGATCTAGGAAATAAAAGAGATAAAATGCAAAACAGTTCCTTTGTAATTTGTTACTTTCTCCTTATGACTCTTTATAAGTTACTAGGTAACAAAATGTCTTGGCTGTGCAATTTGTCCAACAATAAAATGTGTGGTTTTTATTTCTGCAGCAATGTAATAAGGAGCCGTTTGTACAGTAAAGCACTCCTACAAAGAATGGAATAAAAGAAAGAAAAAGGACATTCTCCCCATAGGAAATGGAGTAAAATATTTAAAAAATTATGAACATCGATTTATCAACTTCCTTAAACTAGAAGGTTTTCAAAGAGATATGTAAAATATACAAATGGAACATTAGTTTTCATCAAATTCATTCCACTTGTAATATTAAGTAAAAATAATTATGTGTTCTTCAAGAGAAGTCATACAACTATGCTGTGGGGTGGCCATTGGGAGATCAGACCTGTTCCTGGTCAGACCTCATGCCCTCCTATAGGGATGTTGCCTCACAGCATCTCTAACATCAAGTCAGCCTTTGATGTATGTCTAAAATACCAATGAATCTGAAGATTTCATCTTGTAGAAGACAGAAGACAAAGATTTGTGTGAGGTGTTCTTTCTAAGTTTTGCAATACGATATGCATGCATTAGTGTGAATACTACATTCCAACAGATAACACTTACTGATTAGATTAGACAAGTCATCGACTCACTAAGAGTATGTTAAGATGAGCTTTTCCATGTAGGCAGCTGAATACAGTAGTTAATACTGATATCAGCTAAAATCCCAATAGGAAACAATGGCAAGCTCAAAACAGGATAATTTAAGAATGATTTCTTTTTCAAAGACACGAATTACACAGATTTGAATGGGATATGACAGAAAAACGAGGGGTAGTACAAGAAATCAGAGGTAGTCGCAGTGAGGTGGCAACCAGGCTCAAAGGATAGAGAAGAGAGGAATTTGTGCAGTTCTGAAGAAGAGTAGTGAAGAGCAGGCTGCCTTTAGAAAAGCATGACTTTTGTGTGAGAGAAACCCCCAGCTCAAAGAGATATCACAGAGGAGACAGAAAATAAGCACCTTGAACCCACTCTCCTCCCGCAACTGATGTATGTCTGGGACCCCTAGTTAGCATTCTGAAATACCAGAGTATTCCAGGAACTATTTTAAAGGTTTCAGCTGTGACTAGTTAGCTAACCTAGCTCTACGTCATTTTCTTCATCTATAAAAAGCTTGTAAGAATAACTTATACTTTAGATGGGCTGAAAAAAGCACTTTTAACAGCTCATGGGATATAATAAGATATAAATAAATGACACTTCTCATTCTTGGGCTTTCAAATGAAGCTATTTTATCAAGAGTATACAGCAGATATAAAATCCACAAAATGATGTTTCTTCCCTAGTTTTAGATGTTAATATGTCTCTGTTACTCTGTATTAAAAGACCAAGAAAATGGGGTAAGATTCTTTTTTCCATGTTTAATTTCATTTCTTTTTCCTAGGAAGAACACTTGTATGGATAGCCCAAATGTTCCCATACCTATATTCAAAATCAGTTACAAACAGGTGAACCTCAAATCCAAAAGGGATTCATAAATAACATTGCCTGCCATGCCACAGATGTCAGTGAGAATCTGCAGAACGATCAGATTTTCTTTTAGAACACAATACTCATTCCCAAACAGGAAAACTGAAGCAGATTTGGGTAAGAAATTCATAAAGAATATTGCTACCCAGTAAATAATGATCTCACTGGTGGCGACTGCCTGTAATGCGGAAGACCTGGGTTCAATCCCTGGGTCGGGAAGATCCCCTGGAGAAGGAAATGGCAACCCACTCCAGTACTCTTGTCTGGAAAATTCCATGGATGGAGAAGCGTGGTAGGCTACAGTCCATGGGGTCACAAAGAGTCAGACACAACTGAGCAACTTCACTGGTTGGTTTGATGGAAATAAACATTTGCAAAACAATAAAATAAAAGCTTGAGTATTCAAAAGGTAATCTAACTCCCTCAAACACATGAAGCAAACCCTGCCTCCAAACGTTTTTCTATATGCTATTGCCTGCAATGCTATTTCCTCTTATCTTTGCGTGGCTGGCTATTTTGCAACTTCAAATTTTAACAAATATGTTCCTTTTTGTATTTTCCACAATCACTACACAAAAAAATGAAGTCCTGGCTTTAAGTGGCACACACACACATACACACACACAACCCACCTGCTATTTTTTATCATAGTATCAGTTATTTTGCTTTGTGTCAGCCTTCTCTTTTTTTTTTTTAATTTGTTTGCTTCTTTAGCTATTTTTGTATATCTTTCTTTAAAATATAAAGTCCTTGGTTGCTTGAGACAAATTTATCTCATTCATCTATATAAATTTCTAATACCGTGTAGAGTCAGTGCATTAAAAGTGTCTTACAAATACGTAAACAATTATTTTCATTTTTGAAAGAATCATGAATTATTCTTGGTGATTCATAGTTTTTTCCCAGTTGGTGTCCTCTTCTCATATTTAAGGTTTAAGTAATTTCCGAGGAAAGGAAGTGTAAACTAATGATTCATCTGTGCTCTCAAGGAGCCCTAGCATAAATTTTGAATAATGAATGACAGTGGTTTAATAACAAATCAGCTTGTTCCACTGTAACAGATATAGTAAATAGAGAGTTAAAATGACCCATGAGAAGCATGAATCAACTTTGGAAGGGTTACCAAAAGAAAGAAATGCTTGGTGAACTTCTTTTAGATAGGTAGATAGATAAGCATGAAGAGATGATATATATGTATCATATATACATGACATATATGTTATATAATATATATTTTAATATAAACACATGAATTTATATGCATGTGCATATGTAAATGCATATATATATATAATACATATATTAATATATACATGATGAATTAATATAGATATAAAACTTCTTTAAACAGGGTCAAAAATGCCTAGAAATTCAAAACAGTAAAATAATGAACTAAAAAATTTCAAACATAAATACTGTTGACAAATTAATATAAAACAATAAGAACAGGATTTGGGAGCCTGTAGAATGAGGCTTATATGTCAGTTTCTTTCTCTGTGACCAATAAGTTTGTGTCACCTCTTTTTTTAATCTCCGAATAACTTTCTATCATCAGAGATATTTACATTGTGCTCATTTTCAATAACTCGAATAAGCATGCAGGACCACCTCAAAATATTCTGTTTGATTTTATATAAGTGTAAATTCGAAAGTAAAATACAAAAACTATTACTGGTTATTCTATTCAAAAACATTTTCTATGAAAAGATCACATTTGACTTTATTTGTAGGAGCCGCCCCCTCCAAAAATAAACATTCTGAGAAAACATTTGTTTTTTGCTTTGAAACATTCCTCATATATAATAGATATTTTATGTATTTTCTATGTTTTAAGTCTGTTTATGTTGGAAAATACAGCTTTAAGAAATGAGCTTAGCCATTCTTGGTGGTGGTTTAGTTGCTCAGTCATGTCTGAATCTTGCAACCCCATGGACTGTAGCCCCCAGGTTCCTCTGTGGGGTTCTCCGGGCAAGAATACTGGAGTGGGTTGCCATTTCCTTCTCCAGGGGATCTATCTTCCCTGCCCAGGAATCGAACCTGAGTCTCCAGCATTGCAGGCAGATTCTTCACCAACCAAGCTACAAGGGAAGCCCTAGTCATTCTTACTATCATATTATAATAGTCTACCAGAGACCAAAAGGCAAATATGTCTTGAAATGAGGCATGGATTTCTGAGAAAATAACATGACACTATGTGTTACTGAGGAAAATACTGAAAATTCAAAGAAACCTATGATCAAGTTTTTAGAGTTGATATCCACCCATATTGAAATAAAAAAGTACAAAACATAGAAAGATAACCCTTTAAACAATCATGTTAGAAATAAATTCAAAATATCAGATATGATGCATCTATTAAAGTCTCAAGTTTTCCTTGAATTCACTTCTATATGTGACCTTCACATATGTCATTCTTCCACAACATTATGCCTGTCTACAACTGAATTCCATGTAGTTATGACTCAGTGCCTTATTTACTTCACTGATTGTATTAAGCCTACACAAATAATCAGAAAGCTTTAGTTTGCTCTCCACAAGCTTTCTCTACTTCCCAGAAATGGTTACAAGGTATTTTAAATTCTCCAAACCCTAAGTACACCTGTTGCAACATTACTATTTGCCAAATAAATTATACTACAAATATAATTCTCCTTCTCCTGGGGTGATAAGCAAAACTATCCCAGGAAAACAGAAAAAAATAGAAGCATTTAACTTATATAACATTTTTACAACCCCAGAATTCAGGATCTTGATAAGAAAAACTCTCTTGGGAAAAAAAAGACACTGACTAGGCAGTTATTAAATTTAGTGTTATCCATGGTATGCATGGGAACTACCAATGCATGTGGCAAAGGATGTATGGGAATGTTAGGTCAGAGAAAGATAAGAATTTACTGATTTACACATGCAATGGTACCAAATTGCCATGTACTCCACTATTAAAATACATTTAGATTAGCAGCTGCTGCTGCTAAGTCACTTCGGTCGTGTCCAACTCTGTGCGACCCCATGGATGGCAGCCCACCAGGCTCCCGTCCCTGGGATTCTCCAGGCAAGAACACTGGAGTGGGTTGCCATTTCCTTCTCCAATGCATGAAAGTGAAAAGTGAAAGTGAAGTCACCAGTCGTGTCTGACTCTTAGCAACCCCATGGACTGCAGCCTACCAGGCTCCTCCATATATGGGATTTTCCAGGTGAGAGTACTGGAGTGGGTTGCCACTGCCCTCTCTGTTAGATTAGTAGAGGAACCCACAAACCATAATTGTTATCCCATGTAATTATTATGCAACAATGATCATAGCAGTTCTCCTATGGAGTATGTGTTCATTCCAAATTTTTGAATAAACTGCGGCTTGGAAACAATAGGTGTGTTTATGGTCCCACAGATAATAAGAGGTGAAGCAGCATTCATACAAAGGTAGATTTATCTAATTACATGGCCCATGCTTCCCAGAGCTTCCCAGGTGGCACTGGTGGGAAAGAATCTGTCTCCAAAGCAGGAGACAAAGAGACTCAGGTTCAATACCTAGGTCAGGATAATCCTCTGGGGAGGGCATAGGAACCCACTCCAGCATCCTTACCTGGAAAATCCACCATGGACAGAGGAGCCTGGCAGGTTACAGTCGAGAGGGTCACAAAGAGTGGGACATGGCTGAAGCAACTTAGCACATAGGCATGAAGCGACTTACTCTGTGCATGAAGCGACTTACTACGCACACGAACACACGGCCCTTGCACTTAACCGCAATGTTTTCTTTTTCCTCAAGCATCAAGTTTAAAACACATACTGAACCAAATATAAATACTATGAGTGAATACAGTGAAGAATCAAAGATTAAAAAGATGAGTGAGGAATTTTTAAAAGCACTGTAATAGGAGGGTAAAAGAAAGAGGTGCAGATATAGGTCAGTATCTAACACAGGATAATAATGGTTAAGCTAACTACACTAAGATTTCAGGACAGCCAGTGGAGAGCACAGCTTTGTGCAGAGTAGTTTGCTCAAGGCTAAATGCTTAGAGGCACCCCAAAAGTATTTGCTGACTCATTCTTATTTTTCCTAGAATATGCAGTTTTCTATTGCACATTGGCTTGTGTGTCTTGTTTTTAAAAGCAAGTGTTTCAATAATATTTCTTTTGAAAATTACAAAATAATTCAACAAAATATTGTATGGATACTAAAAGACTATGCGTAATGAGATTCCAATAAATCTAAAAATACTTTCCAAGTACATGCAAAAATAAGCTGTTAAATGTTAAAATAAAAAGTCAGATTATTTTTTGTTCTCAAGTGAAGCAAGTAGACTGGATCATGTAAAAGTTGCATATTAATAATACTTGTAATAGTGTTAAAATTCTGAATATAGTTAAGTCACCTTTGGTTTGTCAACATGAACTTAAAGAATTTTTATGACTACAAAATGGACTCTCATTATAACTGCAGACTGCACATAAATGTGGTTTTTAATCTAATAAACCACATATTCAGAGTCACTTTATGACATAATAGGCGATTATTTTACCAAATAACTATCATAAAAGGCCGATTAAAAACTGAATTATGCTGTTTAAACATGCACTCCATCCATAAAGGTAGAAAAAGAACAGAAGAAAGTGGTGTGCTATTATTACAAGAAAATGTTTGGTAGAAAGAACACTTCAGCAACAACAACAAAAAATTTCATTAAACACAGCTTTCATAGAAAGCTGCTAAAGATTCTTCTAAATAAAACAAGAGTAGCACATGTTGCTGAAATATATATTTTATGAGGTAGCTTACACAACAGTACACAATTGTAGGTAGTAAGGTAAAAGGCCCCGAAGCAGGTTATATAAAATCATGATATAAGGGTCTATAAACATCTGAATTTAATCTGTTCATAGTAATAGGGACCTGTTACTTTAAAAGTGTCATATTGAGTGATACAAGGGAAAGACTACCAGTAAAAGGGTACAACAAAAAAAAATCACAGAAAAAAATAAAATTAAGCTAGGCACTGTATATCATTATTAACATTATATTAAAAATAATGAATTTATTTAAAAAATAAATTCCCTCTTTCCTGAAAAGTAAATGTTTTAAAAATCTAGAACATCATGTTCCTACTATTAACACAATTAAAAACCCAAGTTACAAGTAGAAGGGAACGACACTGTTAAAATCCACAGCCCCACTCAGGTGCATATTTAGACCTCCTGGAGACAGACATTCCATCTTCTCTTTTGCTATTTCCATTATAGATGGCCCAGTCTTGGAAGAGTTATAGGCTTTAAGTAAGTATTTGAATAGACTGATTTAACTGAGTACCCTCAAAATTAGAGTCCAAATACACAATATTATAATCCTTCTTGATTGGAAATTCTTTAATGAAAATCGGCAGTAAGAGATATTTGAAAGAATGCATGTCTGTGTTGTCTCTAATAGATACAGATGTCTAAAATTTTAATACTACATTAATGATAAGTACTAAAGATCACAAAATAGGCAGATTCTGATTGCAGACCTTATATGCCAGTTCTTAGAACGTGGCAGTAGGAAAGAAAACTGATGCAGAACTTGGCATGGAATTCCTGGAGAACTGACCAACCTAAACACCCCAGACTCATGAAGAGAAGCATGTGGTCCAGAGAGCCACCAAATGTACCTTGAGAATCTCTCCTGCCTTGTGAGTGCCCGGAGGTAGCCAGTCAGCTGCATCACTATCCCTTCAACCCCTCTGCACATGGAGTTAGGCATCAGTTATCTACAGAGTATTGGGCCTAGAGACAAAATACAACATTGATGTGGAAAGGGAAGAAGGAATGAAAAAAATGAGGGAAAAATGAACAAGTGAATGAATGAGAAGAAGTATAATTGCTTGATGTTCAGATTTTGTTTCTTGGTTTCTGGAGTCACTAATTCTCCAGTTCAATGGTCAGGCAATTCAAAAAATAAGCTGAAGTTGGAGTTATATAAATTGGTCCAGGAAACACAGGCTGATGAGTTATATACATTGCAATCTTATGCTAAGGAAAGCTGGAGAATCCAATCTAAGAATTTTGGAATTAACAGATGTTTTTAAACACAGTAAAAATATCCTATTAAAGCAGAGAGGAATATAAATTATGAGACTAAGCCCTAGAATAAAGCATCAAATACCACAGCCACATAAATCATTCTTTTACATTTACATCTTCTTTGAACCAGACTATTCAGATTTAGCCTATGGCACCAGAAATACTCACAGTGAATTGTCATGTGTCTTGGAGAAGTTTTTTCCTGCTTAGTATTCCTTATACTGTTTTTGGCTCTGCTACTCTTCTGTTATCACTTTTACACATGTGATATAGATACGTGGATATTTATATATAACTAAAAAGACATAGGACTTATTTCATAATCCATAAATGAAAGTAGTCTCATTGTTTTACACTTACACTAATTTAATTTTGGAAGATATGCAAGGCAAATCCAACTGAAATTGTCACTGTGTGAAAGTTAGATGTCTATTTTTACAAGATTCTTTGAGAGCAATCAATATTCATGCCTGGTGTGTGAAGAAGTAAGATGGACCCGGCTGTAACTGGAAGATGAGCAATCCTAATTGTGACTGCTTTTTGTATTAAAGTCAACTTTTATCACTAAAAATTGTTTATAATAATTTTTAACACAACAGAGAATAATTTTAATAGTCCTTAGTTTTTCAAATAGAATCATTTGTGACTCTATGGTATAAATCTTCCCTTATACTCTTCTCACTATGCATTTCATTTTTATATATTTTTTCTAATAATTATTTCAAAATGTTTTAACTGAATCTTGCCATTCAATATTAGTGCATAGTTCTTAACATTCTTCCTGATACATGTGATGCAGACAAGAATTATACATGCATTCATATTTCTGCATTCACCTTTCAATGTGAACATTTTTACACATTCTCCTTACATTTCCTGACCTTGTTTTCTTATAAATCCCCATCTTTAACGGCCCATAGTGGTGTTGGTCTCAGCTAAGAGCTAACAATATAAACAGCTGCTATTGCTTTCAGTAGAGACAGAGATGCCTTTCACACCAGTCATTTGTGTATCTGTTATATTCAGTACATAGGTCCCATAGAGGAAACAATCTTTAAAAGAAACGTAAGGAAAGAAATCTCACAACAACTGCTTTGGTCCAGGTCACCTGAACCTGCAAAAGGCCCTTTCTGAATTCTGAAGAAAGTAATGAGTGCTCCGGGTTGCTGTGAATAGCTGGATGAGGTAGCAGAACAAAGGACAGCTATCATATATTCTTTTAATAAATTCTGAAGTCAGTCATGAAAAAAAAAAAAACACAGGCGGCAATTTCAGCAATGTGAAGCCATCTCTAAAGTGAAAACTGAATAATTATAATTTCTTTAATTCTTTATGTATCTAAATCTGGAAATTTGTTCTAAAGACTTGGGGAGCATCTTATCCACAGAGATGAAATTGACCTTAAAATACATCACTTATGTTCTGATTTCTTCATTATTATTTAGAAGAGGAGAAGTAAGGATGAATGAACTGAGTGGATTATACAATGCAACTGCTGCTGCCAATCAAATTGGTATTTTTCTGCTAATCCATGCCATCTAAAACCCATGAACATAACCTGCACATATCAAAACATATAAATCTGCTACCATTTTCATTCCCAACAGTGTTTACTGAAGTCCTAGAATATATCAGAATATATTAGGCATTTTCCTCATAAATAAGTATATATATTTATATATGCAACATATATATATCCCTGCAGATATAGTAAGGAATATATCAGGTCAGTGGTCTACAGGCCTTGGTTTACTTCATTCATTCTTTGCTACACACTTCCAGTTTGTAGAATGATTACTTAACCACTGTGTTTAATTTAACATTCAATAGGACTTATATAATCTTGTACCTTGATAATTTCACATGTTTTCAAATTTTTTTGTATATCTTAAGGAAAATGTCCACACACACAAAAAATAAACTAAAGAAAAGAATTCCTAAGTTAAGGCATGAAAAAGTCTTTACCATTAGTTGACATCACACAGTTCAACAGATTAAAGGTAACCAATGGCTTACCAAAAAATATTCAAAAGAAAGCAAAAATAATTACCTAAAAATAGGTGGTTTATTTACAAATTACTTTTGTTAAAACAAGAATTTTTTTTTCCTACTGTTCATTTATCTGAAACTGCTGAGATTAATGTTATAGGATAGTGAAAATGATGATCAAATAGTCATTGCTCTGCAGAAAATAGAAAATATTGATCCTGTGTTGTAACCAAGATACTTTCTTCAAGAAACTCACCGCAAAATAATTATTATTATGCACAAACTACAGTAACCAAAACTACAAAGGAGCATTTTAGATTACCAATATTCTTTATTAAAGTTTACAGAGTAAGTAGGCTGTTTATATTTAAATCTCTCTCTCTTATTAAGTGTTGAAAATAGATAGGATAAACAAAATATTAACAAACTGATTTAAGGCCTTCTGTGTTATAGATTTTAATGATACTGCAGCAAAGATATGATGACATAAAGGTGACCATCTCTGATAGTTTAGTTGAAGGTTTCTCCTAAAATACTTCCTCAAAATATTCCTAAATACTTTTTGTCCTCTCTCAATTGAATATTTCTATTATTGTTTCAAAGCTATCAAATACAATAAGAGCTCTAGAAAAAACTATTTTTACTTTTAAAATTAAACAAGATCTTTCTTGATATTGAATGGGGTAAAAATTAACTCCAGAGTTTCCTAGAACTTATTTCAGATTCATTACCCAGAGCAGACCATCAAAATAACTGGTCCAGAACATTCTGTTAGTATCAAAACCCATCAGGCAAGCTATCAAGTTCTTTATTCTTTCTTGACAAATATCTAGCATTCTCTATCTTGAAAACTTAAAACTTACTTCCTCTCTCAATTTGCTTTCAGTGCCACAAATTCTTTTATATCACAATAGTTCTTTTGAGAGATAGTTTTGTTTCCAGAATTTAGTTGACAGTAGAATGGTTACACAAAGCAATATGTAAATGAATTAACTGTGGTATTTTAAAAACTGTCCTTGTGTTTCAAATTGCAGTCTCTTAAAACAAAAAAAAGTAGTCTCTTAAAAAAAAAAAGTGTGAAGGCCATATTTATTTAGCTCTTGTAATTCCATTTTACCCACTGTATATTTCTCACTGATTTATCCCCATTTTTTCAGTCAAAGTGGATTTTTTAAAAGGCATGAATATTTTAGCACATCTGCAGTTAATAAGAAGACAGTCACAAAAATAAGTTGGTCCTCATTTTTTCCTGCTCTTACTCTGGTTACTGAAACTAACAGTTGGGAAAGAAATATCTACTTATTTTAAAGAATAACATTCTTAGTGTAACTATTCCTTTACATTACAAGTATTTTCCACAATTTCTAATTTATTATTTTTGCAGACTGCTTTATGAATTCTAACATTTAGACAGTTTTTAGATGTTTCTATAGAAAATTTATCAGCATAGCCACGATTTAAAGTTGCAAATTCCCAGGATAATTCTGAATTAAAATGCAAGAAAAAACCAGATGCTTATATTAATCTGATTTTTAAAATTTATATTTATGTATTAAAGTTCCATCATATTTATATGAAAAATCTATTTTATTACAAAATCAACCTTTACTTAAAAATTTCTGTTCATTTCATTAAAATAATATCTTTTCACTTCATCAGATTAATAAGAAGGAAAATCCATTAGACTATTAATTATTCTATCCATTGCCTTACTGACAGAAATAAGCTTAAATCAGCTTTAGTCAATGCCACTGATCAAAAACACAATCCAATAAAACTTACTTGTATATCAACACATTACAATAAAAACATTTATCTTCTTTATCCCTTCAATACTTTTCTTTAAAAAGTTTTCCACAAAACTTTACTACAGTCATATCTTGTCCATATTTTCTTCTGCCAATTTCTCTAAGTTTTTAATGAAAGAAATATGCTTCGTTTAACTAAATTAATTTCATATTAGTATCTTTAGTCTAAATATATAATCACA
This sequence comes from Cervus elaphus, assembly GCF_910594005.1. Taxonomy (NCBI): domain Eukaryota; kingdom Metazoa; phylum Chordata; class Mammalia; order Artiodactyla; family Cervidae; genus Cervus; species Cervus elaphus. Next base: position 33,032,062 of record NC_057831.1, read on the forward strand.
ATAAAATATAAAACAGATTAACAACAAATAACTTCATGAATAATGACTACTTTGCCAATCAAAAGATTAAATATTTCATTACAATAATAGCATCAAAACTAGAATTTTATTAGTGTAAGATCTTTCATTGAAATCATTCATACAAAGGATCACTCTAGCATAATAAAAATAATTTGTATGACTCTATAGCAGACAGAATGGAGAAAAGTGCTTTAAAATTTGGCACACTGTAGAGATTCCAGCACAAATGTATCTTTGATTTGTATGTACTGTCTAAAAGTTCTCCTTCTAGCAACACATCTGTCATGAATACACCTTAAATGTCATCTCCAGTTGTGACAACACTCAAGGTGGCAGTTATCTCAAGGAAAACAAAGTAACACTTCAGATAGAAAGTCATATTTTTAAGGAATGTTTCAATTACACTAAAGTCATAATATATTGCAAAGTTTTTATTGTAAATATTTAAGACCATTTTCATATTTTATTTCTATTAAAACAATAACTTTTCACTCACTGCCCTTTCAGAAGTAGAATACAGGATTAAAATCTACCAAATAACACCCTAAAAGAAAAGCTATGCAGCAAAGATGCAAAAATGATGTTCATGTTTAATGGCTTTTAAAAATTTAATTTCATTGCCATTTGTATTGAACCAAAAAACAAAATAAAATGTAGAGTGCTGATAGACCTTACCTTCCTGAACTGCTTGAAAAGGGTTGTTGCCATCAACAAATGTCACCGAAAATGTGATTTTCTCAGTCTGTAAGATCTCCTCATTCTGGTTGAGGTCACCAACTGCTGTGCGAAATACCTCATCATCCTTTTTGGCAGATTCATCAAAAATTGCTCCTAGAAAGAAGTGAGTCGCCATTAAACAATAACATAAATATTCTCTCATGCCCTCCAGAATTACGCCAAAGAGACTTATGTATCAGAAAACATACACTTTCACTTAAAGCATGCACTTTATTTATTACTGAAACACACTGTACTGGAAGCAGTGTGACAGCTAAGCAGGAATGTAGTTACTTCTTCCAAATGGAAATGATGAATAGTACATCAGTGTTTTGCTGGGAAAGCACTGGGAAGGCATAATAAGTACAAAAAGCCTTTGCAGAACAAAGTGGTTAAATGTACTGAATGCTTCATGTACTAAGATCTTTAGGAATTCATAGCTTGAAGATTTTTTTCTGAATAACTGGAGAAAAATAAGGATATATTCTTAGAGCCCATTCATAAAGTAAATAGGAATCAAATTTTTATCATGATTTTCATTTATTATTTTTCTTTTTATTTCTTCTCTTCTTTCTTTCTTGAACAAGAGTTTCCACATCTTTTCAAATCCTGACTCTCAAGGTTTGACCTTGAGCAAGGGATTCAAACTCTAAACACATTCACCATCTATAATATCTAGTAATAAAAATAATATCCATCTGTAAGGTTTATTAGCTATATTAAATGATGCTATGCATGCAATATTTAAGCAAACTGTGGTAACTAAATATGTCTTAATAAATGCTGGTATCGTTCCTTTTTTTAAATACTGTAATAAAATTCAAACACAGCTTAACATTTCCTTTTTTTTTTCATTTATTTTTATTAGTTGGAGGCTAATTAATTTACAGTATTGTAGTGGTTTTTGTCATACATTGACATGAATCAGCCATGGATTTACATGTATTCCCCATCCCGATCCCCCCTCCCACCTCCCTCTCTACCCGCTTAACATTTTCTATTAATTTTTTCACACTACAGTATCTAATGTAATTCTGAAAATAATTCAGTTCAGTTCAGTTGCTCAGTCATGTCCAGCTCTTTGCGACTCCATGGACTGCAGCACACCAGGCTTCCCTGTCCAACACCAACTCCCAGAGCTTGCTCAAACTCATGTCTATCGAGTCTGTAATGCCATCCAACTGTTTAATCCTCTGTCGTCCCCATCTCAAATAGTACTACAAACAAATACTGTTTTAAAAAAGGATTCCATGCAAGAAATATGCCTAAGTTCCCACAACAATGGCCAGAGCCCTTGCCTCCTTGACTCCACCATTCTTGCTCTGTGTCACTATGGGATACTGCCTTATAGGATTATACCCAAAAGGAATGAAAGTATTTAATGGGGAATCTGACTTTATAGCATATTTCGGGATTCTTTCCCATATGGTCATGCATACTGACTCCTCAAGTTCTAAGCAGGCACACATTTTTTAATAATTTACTTTTTAATCACAAATAATTGGGTCAACGTAATTTTTGCATTTTTGAATAAACCTAATGAATTCCCTCCTGATAAAAAAAAAGACATACACCTAAAGGACAATAACATGATAAAGGAATAACTATGAACATATGTACATCCTATCTATATATGCATAATATATATTTCTTGACTATAATATGCATTACCGTGTGTGAAAAAGTGTATATATAAAAATGACTTTTTCCATTATATAAATAGAAAACAGTTATTATACACATATATGAAGAGATAAACACACTATATATGCAGACACAGATATGCATATATATTCACATACATGCACACAAACACACATATACATATCAATAAAAGTAGACACACTTTACATGTTTCAATTTGGTTGATTTAATACTTATGTAACTGAAGCCCTCAAAATCTTCTAGGAAAAGACAAATCATGATATTTAACATGCATTATAAGACTCAATACATGATAAAGCAAATGTGAAACTATGTTCACTTCTGACAAATCTGGCAGGTTACTTTTGACCTCTCCAGCCTAAGTGCCTTTGCCATGGTAAAGCAATGATTAATTTCTGCTAGAGAAAGCAAAATGTCTAATAGGCTTACTGTGTGCTTAGATTTTTCTTACCACTGCTCTTCTATATTTGCATGGATTCACTGACAACTTTGACCAGCCTATTTAAACCTTTCCTTTCCATTTCTTATACATTTGGAATACCTGCCATGGATAAAAACATAAGAAAAGTGTGAAGAATTTTTTTAATTGATATAAAATTATTTTGGAATTATACTATTATATACCTAATACTCAGAATATTATTAGTTTTAATGATGTAATCAATTTATATAATACACATTAATTTTAAACCTATCTTGTTGCCTCTGAATTAAAAGTTTATTTTACAGACTAAGTTTTTAATGAAAATATTTAGGTAATAAAATTTAGATTTATCCTGATAACTTTAATCCACATTTATAAAGACTTTTAATTTGTGATAATATTTATCAGAAGCTAGATTAATGTAATTAATCATTACAGTAAAATATAATATTATCATACTGGGATATAAAAATTTCTTCAGCACTTTGTTAGGAAGTATGATATAAGGGTGCTATAACTGGAGCTGAAATACCCAATTCATTTAAAATCAGATAATCTAAATGCCTATTCACAAAGAAGTGATGTATATTTATACAGAGATGTTTAATTTGTCATGAATACCAAATGAATTGTTTAAATGAAGAGTTTCTAATCAACCTTGTTTTATAGCAAGTAACATTATTGACTTCTGATGAGTATTGGTAATATATTTTTAATGAAAACATTTTACTATTGCCTGACAGAACACTTAAAATTGCTTTAAACATTAAACCTGGCTTAATAAATGGCAGAAATCTGCCAAAATGATAGCAAATTAGTCAATTCTGTTCTGAATTAAGATATACTGAAAGGAAATGCACAAAAGAAGCAGTTCATCTTTCAGCAAACAGAAAGGAAGTAGACAAAACAAACAATTTATCTTACTGCACACAGACAGCATAAGCAAAGAACAGGAAATCTTAGCCAACATTTCAGATCCATTTATTTATTTATTTACTTTTTTCCTCAGCTATAAAATCTCATCTTAAGTTTGGCTTTTTGTTACAAAGTAAATGCAGCATTTTATATCAAGCACAACTATTCTGAAAACAACCTGGCAAGTTTCACATGAAGAATCTCTGGAAACACAGTCCTTTCTTATGTATGCCATGCACTTCCAATAGTATAGTTATGTCATCTCTAGCTTTTGTATTAATAAATGCATATTACCAGTCTAATCAAACATTAAATGTCATTTTTGAAATTAAAGTTTCCCAAACATAACATTCACAACTATATAGCGTACATGATGATACAGCATCTATTTCTTTCCCAGCTATTTTTATTAGCATGTTTTAACTGTCAGTTTTATTTTAAAACCTGGACAAGAAAGCCAGAGCCGACATTGTCATGATGAAATAATTCTTCCACCATTTACACACACACACAAACACACACACACACACATGCGCACATACACACACACACAGTATCTGATCAACAAATCATACTCTATTTACATTTTACGCTGGCCAAACTGGAGGGAATTATAACCAAGCAACAGGCAGAGAAGGAACATCTCCTAAAGATTCCTAATGACTAAACTGTAATTATAATCATTTCCACATTAGGGACTGATGATCTGCTACTCCCATGGGAGAGAAAAATGGTCTTTACTTTTCCTTACAGAAAGAGAGTGACATGTACTCTACATACAAGTTTTTAAATACAAAATAGATCATCCTTGTCTTCTTATATCTTAGAAAAGAAAATAATTACGGCTTACAGCAGTATTAAAAACATGTTGAGGTCTTAATTTTTTAACTGTTGTAACGGGTCAAGTTAAAAACATAATTTTACACAAATTCACATTCACAAACATGCTTGTTAAATAAAATATTTATAAGAAGTTACTAATCTGACCACCTCCATAACTCTCAAAAACAGTTTAAGCATTTATACCTTCATATCTCCATTTATGATACTGTCTCAATCATGGGTATATGCCTTGTCTCCTTAGCAAAATAAATTTCCTGGGCTATAGAAACTATTTTTATTGTTAGAGTATTTATAATGGAGCTTGAGTATATTAGATATTCAACAAAAAATAATAGTTTAAACTTTACTCATATTAGTTAGGCATGACCTTGTAAAACAGGATACATAAATTCAAATTCATATAGGATGGATAAACAACAAGGTCCTACTGCAGAGAAGAGGGAACTATATTCAATATCTATGATAAACAATAATGGAAAAGAATAAAAATATTTTCTTGTCTATATGTGTATAACTGAATCATTTTGCTGTACAAAAGAGACTTGCAGAACACTGTAAATCAACTATACTTCAATAAAAAATAAAATTAAAAATTCAACTTCAAATATAAGAATAATAACGTAGTTACAACTAATTCTAAGTTAGAACAAAAACAATTGCAAATGTACCTGTATGTGAATTTATTGTCAAAAGTATTATCATGACTCCAGAAGACCCAAATTATTCAGCAAGGTATAAATCACATACTTTTATTTTTAGTTTCAATATATAAAATCTTCATCTTATACATATAGCTGGCAAGTAGAGGAAATGATGTTTAGCTGGGAAGGTAGTAGAGCAAAAAAAGTGTCTTCATCTAGCTCTGAATTTCCTCTAAAAATACTGAGAAAGGTTTTGCTACAGATATTGAAGGGGCTATCCAGGTGGTGCAGTGGCAAAGAATCTGTCTGCCAATGCAAGAAGAGATACGGGTTCAGTCCCTGGGTTGAGAAGATCCCCTGGAGTAGGAAATGGCAACCCACTCCAGTTGCTTTTGTTCTTTTTTTCTGGATAATTCCACGGACAGAGGAGTCTGGCAGGATACAGTCCATAGGGTCACAAAGAGTCAGACATGACTCAGCAGAGAGAGACAGACACATACTGAAGTTTCACGAGAAAGAGACCCATAACTGTACAGAGGCTAACCTACTTTCTTCCTTTTCCATACCACAATCCATTAGTCTATGCCCACTTCTCTGTTTGCTGAGGCAGAAGTCACACTGCAGAAGCAAAACTGCAGAATTCACAGAAGTCACATTTTGCAGAAGCAAAACTGCAGAATCAGCTCAAGTAGAAAGGTCCAAGATAACAACAGTCTACTGCCCGGATCGGTTCTAGCCTGACCACCAAGGCAGCACCTGAGCTGAAGAGACCCCCACTGTCTGAAAGTTGCCTTTGCTACATTACCATGCTAGAATCTCTGCCCAAAGGGAGAAGTTGAACTTTAGTAGCACAATTAGCGTCCTGAGCAAAGGAGCCCAAAGGACTACGCATGCTTTGGATGTTTCTGCAAACTTACTGTCATTTTCCACAGGTTCTGATGGCATACCCACCTCATAACCCTTAAAAATTTCCCACTTGCCTTACCCCGGAAGAAAAGTTCTTAAGAGTTATCCCTTTCCCATTCCTTGATAAAGGAAGAAAGCTTCTGTCCTGCTTTGCCAAACCTGTTCTCATCCAATTGGTGGGAGCAGCACTAGGCAAGGAAGGGACACAGCTGGGGTCCAAAGATACAGCAAAGTCAATAACAGAAGGAATTTTTCCATATACAGAGTTGATAAAAGTATTGGGAGATCTGCATATCTAACTTTATAAAAATAACACAGTCAAAGCTATGGTTTTGCTAGTAGTCATATATGGACATGAGAGTTGGACCATAAAGGAGGCTGAGTGCCGAAGAATTGATGCTTTTGAACTGTGGTGCTGGAGAAGACTCTTGAGAGTCCCTTGGACAGCAAGGGGATCAAACCAGTTAATCAATTATAAAGGAAAGCAACCCTCAATATTCATTGGAAGGATTGATGCTGAAGCTGAAGCTTCAATACTTTGGCCACCTGAAGCAAAGAGCTAATTCATTAGAAAAGACCCTGATGCTAGGAAAGGCTGAGGAAAGGAGGAGAAGGGGACAATAGAGGATGAGATGTTTGGATGGCATCACTGACTCAATAGACACTAGTTTGAGCAAACTCCTGGAGAGAATGAAGGACAGGGAAGCCTGGCGTGCTGCAGTCCACAGAGTCGCAGATAGTTGGACATGATTGAGCAACTGAACAACAAAACAACCAAATATCTTTTGGTAATTCTAAAAATTGAAAAGAAGAAAGTATCAACACGTATCAACGCAGAGATAATCATCAAAGCCAAGCCACTGAGTTTCTTCACAAATGATTTGCTGACAGGACAGCTGAAATCCATTACATGTTGCATCAGACCATAGCAGAGTCAAAATGCCTTCATAAGATAACAAAAACAGCAATTGTGGATTTCATAGATTCGTGGCTGAAATAAATTTTAAGAATGATAACACATTCATTTCATTTTTTCAGTAAAAAAACTCTCATTTTTCAGAAATTGTAGTGAAAAATTTTAAGTAATTTAACCAAAATTTCACAGTCAAAAATTAGAAGGAGTGGAGTAGGAATATTGATTTCCTGGTTTCAAGTTTGGAACTATTTCTTCCATATTATGCTGTTTTTCTCATTTCAAGCACTTATTCCATGTATGTGCATATATATATATATATATATTACATATATAATCCATTATGTCATTCCTATATACATATATGTGATAATATCTAGAACTACTATATATATTAGTATATACTCAATAACTAGTTATACCAATGAATATATATATATATCAATATATACACACATACATATGTATTTGATAATGAGTACTAACTGCCAATTAGCATAACATATTCATTTGCTCTATACTGTGAAGTATTTAAAATGGAAGAATCATAGTAAAAACCTGAACATACAATGGCACACATATGATCCACTATGGCATTCATATATACATATGTGTGATAGCTATTATATATACTAGATATATACTCAATAACTAGTAGTAGCAGTGAATATATATATGTATATACATACACATGTATATATACATACATTCATATATATTTGATAATGACTATTAGTCTGGTAATTAGCACAGCTATCTGTTTACACCATGAAGCATTTAAAATTGAAGAATTATAGTAAAAACCTGAACATCAGACTTTCCACATAAAATGTATTCCCCTTTGCCTTAGATGCTTTAGCAAATTCGCTTTGGAGATTAAATTTTTTTAAAAAGGCACAACTCTCTGCTTTGAGACAATTCACTGGTCACAGTAGGATTTACAGCTCTTGAAAGCTATTCAGAATTGTTAAGTCATCATATATCCTCACTGTTTTAGATGTTACTATTCACAAGTAGATTTTCAATTTTAATTCTAACAGTGCACTGTGCATACACATTAGTTTCACTGTGCACAGATATTCAAATCAAGAGAGATCTATAATGTTTTTACATCTACTTATGATTTCCACTAATGCCAGTGGGAACTGTGCATATATTCAAAGGTACAAGTAATAAAGACCTTATAAATACTGTAAAATCCGATTTCTGCTTTATTTCATTCTTCACGAGAAGGAAAAAAGGTTGAATGTGTTCAATACAATTAGACAAGAGGCAAATTCAGCAGAATTGTGACCAAATTAACTTAGCATTTTCTATACCACTGGCATCTTCATCTGAGCATAGACAGAGGCAACTATTTCAATAAAGGTATCATTAAAATGAAGGTATTGTGTGTGGGTGGTATGTTTATGCCTGTGTGAGTATGTGTGAGAGTACATATAAAACCTGCCTACATAATATCACTTACATTGAAATATCCTCCATGAATCAATTCTGTATAACATGTATTTTCGGCAGTCTCTTATTTAACAGAAATTTTACAAATATGTTCTACTTTAATGTCTTCTTTGACAGGAAGTAGAGTTTTTAGAATTGTATTTTTCCTTTCATTCAGAGGTATATTTTCCTCAGTTCACGTTATCTGATCCTTCACAAGTACTCTAAGGAAGTAAATCAAAATAAAAACTCTTAATAGTCTAAAGGATGTTTTAGATACATATAAAAGTCATGACAATTAGCAAATATTATTCTGAATTAAAAATAATATGTTGTGCTACTCTTGTTTATAATAATTGAAATAATGAAAATAATTAACATTTATTAGTAATAAGCATCGTAATAAGTGGTTCACTGACATCATATGATTTAGTTTTCATAAAAATCCTTTGATGGAAATGAAATTCAGGGCAAGTAATTTTCCAGAGACGTAATGCTACTAATGACTGTGGCAGAATTCACAGGTCTCATTTTCAAGGCAAACTCCGTAGAGAGCTATAAGCTTAATATATAACAATATATTCATTATAATAAACTTCTATATTACCAAGTTACATATATACTTATTTTCATAATTATAAAAATGAAATTTTATATGAATGTTAAAACTCTCAAATAGGTTTTAATCATTATGTTCAATAAATTTTTAATAACTAGGTCTAATTTAAGAAAGTTTTTAAATAGTATTTTTGCATATTTTTGGTAGATATAATATTTATACAAATAAATTAAACTATGCCATTTAAAGACAAGTTTAACTCAATAATTAACACATTTCCCCCCAAACTTTAAGTTTGATTTTGGAATAATTATCTAAAATATACAAGGAAACAAGTTGGGGTAAATTTTCTAAACATGTTAAACGACAATTTTCGCAGTTACTTTAGAATAATATTAAGTGAGCTCCAATAACATATACACTTTGATATATTCTTAAATTCTGGGTTCATAACAAATCTCTAGCCTTTAATTTTTTAAGACGTTAGAAATTTTTCTGCTTTAGTGACTAACAATCCTAAAAATACAATGCCCAAGTCATTGACTTTATATAGAAAAGATCTTTACTAATGTATGTAGGTCTGTAATATTCAAATTTTGGCCAGCTATAGAAACTAACTGGTTCATTATCTCCCAGTGTCTAATGCTTACTTAGCATTTTGTTCTCAAAGTACATTACACTATTAACTCCCAAATCACCCACCATAATTATCTAGTTTATAGGCAAACATAAGAATAATGTTTTAAAGATAGATAATCAAGTTCAAAGAGGATATTACCTAGATCACATTGGAATTAGTTATGATATAGTATATGAAGATATAACTAGAAGGAGATAAAACTCCACTCAGATAATTAAAAATTATTCTACATAAATACCTGAAGGCATATTGTAATATAAGACATTTTTACAATGCAGATACTTTTAAATTCTCAGTTTTCCTCAACATATTATAATAGAATGACTTAAAATGAGAAGGGTATATCACAGACCAAGCAGATAAATTTTCGATAATGATCTCCACCATTTCAGGGGAGAGTATTTCTGTTGGAATGTGGCATTCCATCACATTGTGAGCTAAGTCAAATTCACGTAGAGATTCTTCATTCTAACACAAGTCCTTTTTTTCAGCCAATGACATTCGAATTCACATTTCATTTGAGGTTCTTATAAAGTTACCCAAAAACCGAAAGTCCATTTAAACTGATAATTCTGCCACCTAAATGTCTGACTTTGCTGTATGTTTTCCAAAAGTCTATGCCAGAAAAGAAAATCTATTGTGTTTAAGGAACAGATAATCTGATTTTCACATGTGGAACATACTAGGAGGCTAATCTTTAAAATAATCTCTTTTTTATTTCTGTTTTTGGAACATAGATCCTCTCTGAAGAGCTTACACATTTTTATCTAACTTTGGTCTCTGAGGAGTAAGCATTTCAAATAACTTCTTTCAATAAAAATTATTTGTAATTTTTAAAGAATACTAGATACTGAAATGTCAATCATCTGGATTTTTCTTAATAAAAATGGCACTATTGAAAGAAAGTATAGTCAGAAGATGAAGAAGAAAACATCAGGAATCTGTTTCCTCATCTAGACAATCATTGAGGGTATTCATTGTCTTTAAGCCTGCTCCGTAAGAAATGCTAAATGGAGTCCTGCAGGTTAAAATACAAGGACATTAGAGTGTAACTTGAAGCCACATGAAGAAGTAAAGATCTCAGTAAAAGTGGCACATAAGCAATTATAAAATTCAGTACTATTGTAATGACAGTAGATAACTCCATGTTTTTATTTTCTACATGGTGTAAGACATTAATGTTTTATTTAAAAGACAACCATCAACCTAAAAGCTAGTATTATTAATTGCAACTTTGGTTTGCAATTGCACATTTTACTTTCCACATAATTTAAGTGTCTAATACATTTAAATAATCATTAGTTTATATCTTAGGGCATACGATGTATAGAGATGTAATTTTGTGACGTTAGCAACTGAAAGGGCTGAGGATGAACATGTAAAGGAGCAGAATTTTGTATCTCATTGAAGCTAAATTAATATAAACTCAAAGTATTATAACTTTAGGATGTTAAATGTAATCCCCATGGTTACTACAAAGAAAATAGTTATAGGATATATACAAACAGAAATGAGAAAATAATTTAAATGTTTCACTCCAAAAAGACAAGCAAGAGAGAAAACAGTAATCCAGGAAATGAGAGATAATGAAGCTATAAGACATACGGAGAACAAATAGCAATGACAGAATTTCCTCTTTATCAGTAATTAAGTGTAAGTGAAATAAACTCTCCAATCAAAAGACAGAGTTTGGCAGAATAGCCCAAAATATCATCACCCGATTACATACTGTGTACGGAGATTCACTTCAGGAGAAAATATTTGCAACTTGTGTTTATATGTGACATTAATATCCAGATAAATATTTAGGAAAGTGAAAGTCTCTCAGTCGTGTTGGACTCTTTGCAACCCCATGGACTGTATAGTCCATGGAATTCTCCAGGCCAGAATACTAGAGTAGGTAGCCTTTCCCTTCTCCAGGGGATCTTCCCAACCCAAGAATCTAACCTAGGTCTCCCACATTGCAGGGAGATTCTTTACCAGCTGAGCCACAAGGGAAGCAGAACTCCTGAAACTCGACAAAAAACTAGATTAAAAATTGGGCAAATAATTTGCCTGCCAGTGCAGAAGACTCAGGTTGGATCCCTGGGCCAGGAAGGTCCCCTGGAGAAGGAAACGACAATCCAGTCCACTATTCTTGCCTGGGAAATGCCATTGACAACAGAGCTTGGAGTAGAGTCTATGGGTTGGAAAAGAGTTGGAAACTCTTTAGTGACTAAACAACAATAACCACAACAAAGCACTTGAATAGACATTTCTCCAAAGAAGATATACAAGTGGCGAATACGTACATGGAAAGACTCTCAACATTACTAACCATTAGGAAAATTCAGATCAAACAACAATGAGGAAATAACTCATACTCGTTAAGATGGTTACTATTGAAAAATAAAGTAACAAGTGTTGGAAAGGATGTAGAGAAATTGGAACCCCTGAGTACAACTGAGGGAATGTAAAATGGTCCACCTGTTTCGAAAAACAGCCTGGCAGTTCTCAAATAATTAAACCTACAATTATTATGCGATCCAGAAATTCCATCTCTATATATACTCCTCAAAATTGAAAGAAGAGTCTTGAAGAGATATTTTGAATATATTTAATACTATCAAACTGTATACTTAATAACTGGTGAGATGACAAATGGTGTGTGTATGTTATAATCATTTTTTAAAAATTCGAAAAGTGGCACTCTTTTTTTTCATGTTTTTACACTGACTCTGTGAACTTTGTTGTTCAGTTGCTCAGTCATGTCCGACTCTTTGTGACCCCATGGACCGCAGCTCGCCAGGCCTCCCTGTCCATCACCAACTCCCGGAGCCTGCTCAAACTCATGCGCATAGAGTCAGTATTGCCATCCAGCCATCTCGTCCTCTGTCGTCCCCTTCTCCTCCCGCCTTCAATCTTTCCCAGCATCAGGGTCTTTTCCAATGAGTCAGTTCTTCACGTCAGGTGGCGTCAAGTATTAGAGCTTCAGCTTCAGTCCTTCCAGTGAATATTCAGCATTGAGTTCCTTTAGGATTGACTGGTTTTTCTCCTTGCAGTCCAAGGGACTCGCAAGAGTCTTCTCCAACACCGCAGTTAGAAAGCATCAATTCTTCAACACTCAGCCTTCTTTATGATCCAACTCTCATAACCATATAAAACTACTGGAAAAACTATAGCTTTGACTCAATGGACTTTTGTCGGCAAAGTAATGTCTCTGCTTTTCAATACACTGTTGGGGTTTGTCACAGCTTTTCTTTCAAGCATCAAATATCTTTTAATTTCATGGCTGCAGTCATCATCTGCAGTGATTTTGGAGCCAAAGAAAATAAAGTCTGCCACTATTTCCATTGTTTTCCCATGTATTTGTGTACTTATCCAGAGCTTTATATCCTGTGTTTCAATCTCTTTCTCCATATCACACATTTAATTGAAGCAATATCCTAATATTACAAACTTAAATGCTATGATAAGAACAGAAATAACTGGTTTAAGAAAAGAGACTTTTTAAACACTGCACAGCAATTCAAACTTTCCCAAAACTGAAATGATGCACATAAAAAAAAGGATAAGAAGCTGTCTTCTTGAAAAGTACATTCACTGAGAAGACGTGCAGATATTTTTAGAAATGGAACAAATTCAACTTCTTTTTCCTCCTATAACAATTCTAGATGCTTTTAATACTACTTTCAATTACCATTTTAAAAAAGTGTGAGAACTGGTATGTGGTACTATAAATAAAACCACAGGTCAAAGAAATATCTGTATGAAAAATATATATATATACTGTGAATACTATGTATGCTTTTAGAAAATTCAAACACATTTTGCTCACAAATAATTTAATTTAACCTGTCTTCTACATAGTAAAAATTCTAATTTTATGGTTAAGACAAAATCTCCCTCTGCTTTGAGATGTAAAAAATTCATTTTAGCAATCAGAATTGACTCAATAGATAGGTCATTTGAAATTATGCAATTTAGATCTATAACAGTCTTCATTTCTAAAGAAAATGAATGCATCCTGTGGCATGTTTCAGGTAGCAAAAAAGTACTCTTTTAATATAAATCTCACATTCCATTAACTCTTAATCCATCTGTAATTTTATCTTTTTTAAATAAGCAGTTTTAATTGGCAAAACTGAGGATTTTACAGAAATCTACTGAATCTTTTTTTTCCCTGCTATGTGCTATTTCATACACTGAACAAGCAACTATGTTAGGCAGCTGCATACAGATATTGCTAGATGGGTGGCCTACAAAATATTTTATAAGCGGTGAGAAAACAGTGGTTCTATTATAACTGTAAAGAAGACAGCAGTGAATAAGTGTTTCCTTAGAAGGATGACAATACTTTCAGGTATTAGATGTAAGTGATTGCAGAATATACCACATTTCTTTCATCTATCAAGATCTGTATCACAATCAGTCCTTGACTACCTACAAGTCATAGACTTATGAAAATTCAACTCTAAAGTCCCATTTTTAGTAATAACTTGCTAGACAATCTTACAGGAAATCTAACAAAAATGGCCAAAGTTGTCGATGTTTGCCACTGTTAATTCTATTCATAAAAAAATAACAACAATATTGTTAAACTTTGAAATTCCTATTAGGTAGTTCCCTTTATCCTCATTTTAGAGATGAAGAGATAGAGAATCAGAAGAATTAGGTAAATTAACCAATTATACAGCTAGAAATAAATGAGCTAGAACTTGAACCTAGAACTTTCTGGGTTCAAAAATCTATAGTTCTTATAAGCTGTTTCTATGTTAAAGTTTAGTACATCCCTGAGACTAAATATTCTGCTTTTAGAGTAAGATGAGCTTAAAGAAGAGACAATAGTGAATGCCTTCAAAGCAGTGGTCCCAACAATTTTGGCACCAGGGACTTGTTTCAAGGAAGACAATATTTTCACAGACTGGAGTGAGGGGGTGGTTTTGGGATGGTTTAAGCACGTTACATTTATTGCGCACTTTATTTTTATTATCATTACATCAGCTCCACCTCAAATCAACAGGCATTAGATCCCAAAGATTGGGAACCCATGCTTCAAACTGCCCGTAATTCATCTCATGGAACAGTTTTACTCTATGACATGGTATGTAGTAGTAGTCGTTAAAAAAAAAAAAAAGCAGTTATTTATGTTCTGTTTCAGTTGTCTATAAAAATCCAAGTGGAGATGTTAAGTCGACCAACTTGAGTATGTGGAAATGAAGCTTAAGAGAAAGAGTTCTGAGTAAGAGACAGACATTTAAAGGTTATCAACATACCTTTGCAAATTAAAGACCTGAGACTGGACCTGATCACAAAAGGAAATACTGCAAACGGAGGAAAAAAGAGACTCAAACCCCAGAGGCAATCTAATCTTAATTTGAAGAGAAACAATCAAGAATGGATTAGAAGGTAGCTGCGCTGACTCAAAAGGGAATACCAGAAGAAAATCATTAAAAGAAGCAAAAAGAGAAAAAAAATTCAGATATTCGGGAATGGTCAATTATATGAAATTCTACTCAAAAAAAAAAAGATCACATGAGGACATGTAAGTTTCCTTGTTCTGTGTTAAGATAACATGGACATTTTTCATTATTTTAATTAAATATATTTCAGCGAAACTAGTGCAACTTGGAGCCAAATTGAAATGGATTAAAGAGTGAATGGGAAGTAAGGAAACAGAGGCAGACTTTTAGTATACTTTTAGGGTTAAATTAACCTTACACAAAGGTCTTTTTTTTTTTTTTTCCTCTCTCTCTCTCATTAAGCTGGAACCCTCTCCAAACAGCGCTAATGTTAAACTTTTCATCAGTTAATAGTCCACAGTGGCTGACACAGTGACTTCCATGTAATAGGCATTCAGTATTTCTTTGTTGAACTATACTGGTAAAACCAGAATTCTGAAACTTAGTGAGTAACTCAGTCAGTGATGGAGCTTTTAAAAATCAAATCTTCCTTTCCAGATACACTGAATCTGAAATTCCATTACCATTTTCTATCTTCTTTTATAATCAGATTTGTTCAAAAGAATGTGACTAGAAGTGGATGATATGTCATTTCCAGCACAAGGGGTTAAGAATCAAGGGCCTGCTTGTTCTTTGTCTACTGATGTCTGTATAGACATGAGACCCTCTAGGAAAATGACTCCAAAATGCAAGAACACTGGATCCCTATGTGAAGAAAGTTTTTAGCTACCCAAAATATATTATCTTGAGGATAATTACCTATGTTAAAATTAAATAAGAATTATTACCTTTGAGAATCCTGGTTCTCAAAAAATGACTCACAGAAAAGCAGCATCACTCTCACCTAGGAACTGGAGTGGGGAATAGCAACCTGTTTTTAACAACTCTCAAGGTAACTCTAATGTATGCTACAGTTTAAGAGCCACTGGTATAAAAGGATACAGTTTGTTGAGGTTTACATCTATGTTATTGTCCTATATTTTCTAAAAATGGAGGACATAATGAATCACAAGCTCTTTCATTCATTCTGAATTTTTATTTTTAATTTCTTTAATCTTCAAGGATATTTAATGATGATACTGTCAACTCAGTTTCAAGGCTATCATAAGGCTTGTTTAATGATGATATTATAAACTCAGTTTCCCCAAAAATGGCTATTAAAAGAAAAGTTAAAGACCCAACATCTTTGAAGACTGATCATCATCTATTAATGGACTTGGCATTCATTAAGATCTGTTCTTCAATTGTTTTCTCAAAGGTCTCTACATAGATCTAAAACCCTTGAATTTTTGTTTCCACTTACTTTTATTTGTCCTATTTTCAGCCATATCTTCCTTGTTGCTTAACATTCTGAAAAAGTTTCTCTAGTCAACTTTCCCTTAGAATTAGAGGAATACCTGATTTCTTGTCAGTCTGAGATGGCATCTAATCTCTTAAGCAAGTCATAGTTACAAAATCAGTAAGTTATACATCAAAGGTTGAAAACCTGAAGAACTAGAAATGGTGCTTTTGAATGTCTTTTCTTGTCATAATTCTATAACTTATATATTTAATCTATGTGAGCTGATAGATGCATTTAGTAATTTTTAAAGGAAAATAGCTTAAAATAAGAAAACTTTTTTCTGATTATTATATTATCCAAAAATAGAATGCTCTTCCTCTTGTATTTAAGCATTATTTGCAGAAGCTAGAAAACATCCAAAATTACATATTAAAAAAAGATAGGGTAGGTAGGTAACTTTAATAGCCTCGCAAAGTCTGAAATATTTCCTCTCTAGTTGTATTTCAAAACAATATTGTACTTCCAGATTCTGATGAGATGGCAAACTAGTAACGGCTCTTCATTCCCTCCACCAAAATCAAATAATCAGAAACTTCAG
This sequence comes from Cervus elaphus, assembly GCF_910594005.1. Lineage (NCBI taxonomy): Eukaryota > Metazoa > Chordata > Mammalia > Artiodactyla > Cervidae > Cervus > Cervus elaphus. Next base: position 33,049,064 of record NC_057831.1, read on the forward strand.
AAGGTAAAGGGAGCATGTATCCGAGAAATCAACATTAAAACTCTCGGAAAACTTGGGGGAGGTAAAAAAAAAAAAAAAGTAGTTGTAAAAGGTTGCTGAAATGTCAGAGGCAGCCAGGAATGGCAGCATATCAACAGATCTGTTGAGGTAGTCAAAATCCTTCCAGGGGGTTATAGAAGCTTCTGTAATAGGATCTTTTCTTAAATTTCTTTTCAGACCCTAGTATTCAGCCTCTTACTCATTAACATACAGTTACACAAATTTTATTCTTCCTAGAACACACAACACATGTTCCCATGCCACAGACCTTGATCTTGTTCTTCCTTCTATTTGGGATGCTCCTTCTGTTAGACAAACACATAGCTGGTTTTCTCAACTGTTTGGATCTTGCTCAAATGATACCTTCTTAGTGAGACCTTCCTTGATCATCCTATTACAAATTGGAGCCTCCGTCTACACTTCATTTCCTCCTTCCTTGATTCATTTTTTGGCATGGTACATATCACTATCTGATAGATTACATAGCTTAATTATTCATTTACTATTTATTTTCTTCTCTTCTCTAGAATACAGGTTCCATGAGACAAGGTATTTTGTTATATTCATAAAAAATAATCAGTACCAAAAAACAAAAAAAAACAAAAACTGCCTCTCATGTATTAGGCAATAAATAACAATGTGTTCATAAATAAAATTTGGTCACATGATAAAATATTTAAAAAGGTATCACCAATCATATTAATGATATAATAATAATTGTGCAAACTATTTCAACATATAAGATCATGAGTCAAAACTGCTGTACTGAGATCCATACTTCAACTTTATTTGCCTTGGACTTCACCTTATAAATGGCTTTTATAAAGCAGTGAAAATTTGAAAAAAATATTCTATGAGATTTTATGCTCTAGAGTCCCATTTCCCATTAAAAGTTAGTTTTATTTATCTAAATGAAATTAAAATTGTATTTGTGTAAAGACCAAACAAATTTCAATGGTTCTTTGTGGATTCAGGCATAACAAATAAAATGGTTTTGGAGTGCCTAATAAATTTTCAATAATGCTACACATCAAAGCAAGCAGTTTTCTCTGTAGAAGCTACAAGTGTAGCACGTTTTGTAGATATACGTTAGTAAAACCTGGAAACCATCAGAATATAATCTTATGAGAAAGAGCACCTGAAAGTTATCTAATTTGGAAATAAGGAAAGTCTATTTTTAGATAAGCCATTTATACGCAGTAGGAAACAGGACATATTCTATAATTTAAGAAAATATATAAATACAATTTTTGAAGCTAAATGTACCAAATAGAATTATGAAAGAATGGAAAAAGAAGAAAGAACATCATTTATATTGTTTACTAATAGCTTGGAGACAATTTGATCCACAGCGTTTTGGTTACTTTTGAGGCATTTTGTAAAAAAATTAATGGCAGTATACTATGATTGTGTTGCATATATGAATTAGTGTACAAACAAATACATGCATGATCATTTATAAATTTAAAGGGGTAACTGCTTACAAGAAAGGACACTTGCTGAATAAAAGATTCTGGCAGGTAACTAACGGGAAGTGCAGTGGTAATCACAAGGAAATAAATCTCTATACTGAGCAGCACATCAGAGACAGGGATATGAAACTGAAGAGCTGCTAAGAGCAATGTTCCATACCCAACCACTGCAGTGACGGTCACCCACAACTGAGCACCACAGGACACAGGGCTACTCATGCTTTGGATGAAAACTGTACTATGTGCCAAAAAATGTGCTGTCTTTGCAAATTTTAGCATTATGAGTCGCCATCTTCTTATAATTAAGAAAGGATTTCTTCCATGCTATTTGTCATTAGCATGAACAGAAAAAGTATCTTTACTATAACTGTATATAGATTAAATTAGTTATCACATTAATAATAGTGTAATTTCTCCACCTATTCTATAGAAAAATATCTTAACATACAATGGAGATCACAGAGATGCAAGGAAGTTGCTCTACATGCTGCTTGCAAAAAAGAGAAACTTTCTGTAGCTTTTCTGCCATTTGAAGGAGGCATGCCAGCTGTTGACAGGAGAATGAATTGATCCAGTCAGGCGTAACATGCATTCTACTGTCCAGAACTGTGTTCATTGGATATGCTGTCAATGAAATTCCTGGTCCCCCTTTTCCGTTGTTGACAAACTATTTTATTCCTCTAAATAGAATTAGAGAGTTACATGCTATGCGGAATAATGACTCTGGATTCAAACAAAAAAGAAATTTTTAATATTGAATTGAATGGTAGTAGGAATTTCCTGGCTTTGTTTTCTATGTATGGAAATCATGACATTTTCAGATGCTCTCCCCCGAAAAATTTTTACTTTCAGATTTTAACATGTGTTACACACACCTCTCTAAAGTAAGTAAATACTTTACCACAAAAACTGCACCACTTGCTACACATATCCACAAAGTTTACTGAAACCTATTAAGCCTTAAGAACTGTGTGCATGCATGCTCAGCTGCCTCTGACTCTTTGCAATCCTATCTATGGACTGTAGCCTGTCAGTCTCCTCTATCCATAGCTTTCTCCAGGCAAGAATACTGGAATGGGTAGCCATTACCTTCTCCAGGGGATCTTCCTGACCCAGGGATTGAACTCAGTTCTCCTGCATTGCAGGCATATTCTTTACCATCTGAGCTACCAGGGAAGCCCACACATAGGTAAGCAGATACATAGATAGATAGATGCAGTGGTATAAGTACTATAACCAAGAAATGAAGCATATTAAGGTAAAAACCTGCACTTTTGAAATGCTTTAAAAATGTGTTCTATAAGACAATAGTTTGGTTTTCTTAAACCGTAATTATAAAGTAGGAAAATATTCTAGCTCCTAGCAAAACATGAATTTAGTAAACAGGAAATCTACTGAAAAAAATATTTTGGATGAAAACTACTACTAATGGACAGTCTTGATGCACATATTTTATAGTATTGTCTATTTTGTCCAGCCTGGAAACTTTCATATAAATAAGCTACATTTGCAAGGAATACCTGCACCAACTTATCACTACAAAATTGATAATTTTTCTAACATGACATATTATCAAAATAGTTTTATAAAAGTAATAAATAACATAGTCATGCATCTAAATGAAGAGTAGGGCCCAAAAGAGTTAGGTAACTGGCTAAAACCATATTCCTTATTAAAACTACTCTTACATTTGTGGTTCAAAGTTAAAGTCAGATCTATGTATGCAACTAATCATTTCAAAGTCAGTATTTTAATGGTCATCACTTGCTGTTATAAGAGCAAATGTATTCTTGCACGGGGTACCTTTCCTGCTTTTGTACACCAACTACACTGACAACACAGGGCATATTCTAGGATTGTAAAGAAGAAAATTATTTGGTATTGTAGCGGCAAAATATATAGTTCATAAACAGACGCATTCTTCACCATTGAGTACCTGAATTTCAAATGCGCTGGCTTATTCCGTTTATGTGAAGCTTCTATTACTTTGTGACTGATTGAGATTCTTTTGGATCTTAAATTTATATTATTCTCTGCTGTTGACCAGGGACAGACTTCTTCCCATTCTCTGATTCTTCATTCAGAAAGGAATATTTTATATTATTTTGAACTTTAAGGGTCTCCCACTGTAAGAGAACTATGAAATTTAGGATGTAGAACTGTTCGAGCTAGACCACATTCTGATACTGAGGTCTATCCACAGGTCCAAATGAAACTCCTAACAGAAAGTGCTATGACTTCAAAATTACTTCACATTAATCCAACCAAAATTTAAGTCTCTTTCATATTTTATCAAGTGCTGTAACTATATTTAAGTGTCAATCAGCTTACCATGATTACATTTTGCCATACACTAATGTAGTGGCTGTACATCTCTCTTGTCCATTGGGAATACATGTAAATCCATGGCTGATTCATATCAATGTATGACAAAACCCACTGGAAAAAAAAAATAAAAAAAAAAATACACTCTGAGGACAACAATGCTTTATAATCAGCTTTTGCACTTCACATTCACCTTTACATAGAAGTAAGCAGCTAATGTCTACTGCTCACATGATTCTGTTACAGTTAGTTTTATTTGAAATTGTTTTGCTTAAATCCTAAAGAGTTTTATTCTTCTCCATGCAGAAGAAAGCCTCAATATTAGATGCTGCTGCTGCTGCTAAGTCGCTTCAGTCGTGTCTGACTCTGTGCGACCCCACAGACAGCAGCCCACCAGGCTCTGCCGTCCCTGGGATTCTCCAGGCAAGAACACTGGAGTGGGCTGCCATTCCTTCTCCAAAGCAGGAAAGTGAAAAGTGAAAGTGAAGTCGCTCAGTAGTTTCTGACTCTTCTGACCCCATGGATTGCAGCCTACCAGGCTCCTCCATCCATGGGATTTTCCAGGCAAGAGTACTGGAGTGGGGTGCCATTGCCTTCTGCATCAATATTAGATGATACATATCTATTTTCTACCTATTGTGGAAACAGTGCCAGGTTTCATTTTCTTGGGCTCCAAAATCACTGCAGATGGTAACGGCAGCCATGAAATTAAAAGACACTTGCTCCTTGGAAGAAGAGCTATAAAAAACTTAGGCAGTGTATTAAAAAGCAGACACATAACTTTGTTGACAAAGGTCCACAGAGTCAAAGCTATGTTTTTTTCCAGTAGTCATATATGGATGTGAGAATTGGACTATAAAGATGAGCACCAAAGAATTGCTGCTTTCAAACTGTGGTGCTAGAGAAGACTTTTGAGAGTCCCTAAAGCTGCAAGGAGATCAAACCAGTCAATCCTAAAGGAATATTCATTGGAAGGACTGGTGCTGAAACTGAAGTCCCAATACTCTGGCCATCTGATGTGAAGAACTAACTGATTGGAAAAGACCCTGTTACTGGGAAAGATTGAGGGCAAGAGGAGAAGGGGGCGACAGAGAACGAGATGGTTGGATGGCATCACCAATTCAATGGACATGAGTTTGAGCAAGTTTCAGGAGATTGTGAAGGACAGGGAAGGCTGGTGTGCCCATGGTGTATCCACGGGGTCGCAAAGAGTCGGACACAACACAGCAACTGAACAATGAAAAACAACCTATTTTCTGGCTATCCTGCATTAGCAGTCGAGTAGTAGTGAGGCTAAAACAGACCCACAAATCCTCAAATAAATAATTAAATATGATAATCTCATATTTGATACTTGAAGTAAACATTATAGAGATCAAAAAGGGTTCAGAGTTCATAGATCGATCAGAGACTGCAACCTGAAAGAAGGGAATTTCAATTGGATTTTAATGAATAGGTAGAATTAACTCACTTAAAGAGTAGAGGAAGGACTAGCTAAGAAAGGAACAAATAAACACCTAGAAGTAGAAAAATGTAGGATTTGCATTCATAGGAAGTTATTCATCTAGCTAAATATTACAGTTCATGAAAAGGTATAGAGAGAAGAGTTATTGAGTAAGTTGGAGCCAGAAGGAAGAGAAAGGAAACTATATGGTTAATTTGACACAATTATATTTAGGGTTTAATTAATTTTACAAAATCTTTAGAGTCTCTGAAACTAAAAATAATGAGTTGACTGACTTTACTCAATAGTTACATATTGAAAATTTGATAAAGAGATGTATAATAATGGGACAATATTCTAGGCAGTCAGTAAAGAATAAAGAGTAAGAAGCATTCAAATGTATATATCTCTGCATATGACGATGCTGAAGTTTGAGTATCAGTGTTCCTAACACAATTATATTCCAGAGGTGGGAAGAGTTAGAATTATAAATAATTCTCCCCTGCTATTTTTGCAAAGGAAAATAGTAGCTCTTAACAAAAATTAGTTGTACTATTATTGAGCTTTGTAGAAATTTTCACACACTGTAAACTTAAATTTTCCAGCCCAAGGAGTCTTTATATATTAGTCAATTTACTGAGGCAGAAAAGCTGATAAACTTACCAACTCTTCAAGGACACCACAACAAGTAGTGGTGGTAAAAGTGCTTCCACTTATCAGCAAAGAGAACTCATTCCATTTCTTTATAACTTTTCATTTTCAGAATTTCCAAAAGCTTAACTGAAGCACATAATCCTAACAAAGTTACTCTTTTCACTCATTAAACTAGAACCGTGGGGCGGGGGGGGTGGGGTGGGGATATGGTGGTTAGATTACAATTTAATCCTTTACAAAATCACTCTGATAGCTCTTCCTCCACAGGCTCATTTCTGAGGCAGTCTCACAGTCATGGGAAAATGACTGTACCAACTACACAATTCTCTTGCCAAAGAATAAAAAGAGTTGGCCTAGACAATTTAAAACTATAAATATTATGCTCACATTACCTATAATTGACAAATACATGTTTATAAACTGTTTCTATAGAATAATTTTATAGAAGAAAACTACATGTGAGTACCTATCATGATTATTGCACTGTTAGGTATTTACATATATGTGTCTGTGGTAAGTCACTTCAGTCAAGTTCAATTTTTTGTGATCCCACAGACTGTAGCCCACTAGCCTCCTCTGTCCTTGGGATTCTCCAGGCAAGAATACTGGAGTGTGTTGCCATTTCCTTCTCCAGAGGATCTTCCTGATCCAGGGATCAAACCCAGTCTCCTGCATTGCAAGTGGGTTCTTTACCTAGCACCACCTGGAAACCATTTACATATATATTCTATCTTAATCTTTACTAAGCTTTTGTGAGGTAGATATAATTAATAAGAAAATTGTGGGCTAGACAGACAAAATTTAAATTCTTGATTGGACTCCAAAGCCCAAGTTCTTCCCATTATGGCCATCGTCTCATCTGAGTTTGTACATATCTCCAGGATGCACAATTGGATGTGAGAACCTGAAAGAGAGTGGACTGGGAATAAAGCAGCCAATACTGAAAATTGAGAATTGACCATAAGCACTGTTTGTAGCATAACCTGCAAAAATATTTATAATAAAATTCAGTGCCTACCTAGTTTTAATGAAACACCTATCATTAGGTTAGTTGCAAAGTTATGGTACTTAATGCTCAAATAGAGAAAAAGTTTCTAATTATGTTCATTGCTGGCTTGATACTGTATTAGCCTTGGAAATTATTAGAATATTGCAATATCATTTCAATGTCACTCAGTGCCCATTAACCTGGGAGAAATCTGTGTAATTTCATCTATAGCCTACAGAGTAAAACACAAAACTGAATTTTCCTTGTTCTTTATAGCAATGGCCTAAGTCTAACTCAACTTGTTCTTTCCAAAGAGATTTCATGTTGTCACAAGGAGAGAACTCACAATGAGAACTCAAATGAGGGCCTCCAGGCAGGAATGGATCATTAGACTAATTGTGAGAAATGGATTCAAAAGCAAAATGAATCTTCTTTGAAAACTATAATCTAAACTTTTCAGAGGAAAAGAAAGCATATATTTAGGTAGAATGAAGCTATTCATTGTTAGAGTTGCCTATTTGAGTATGCCTATTTGAGAGAGTCTACTATTTGTGTTAAGGTGTACCCAAGTCTGGCCATTTAGCCTTTGAAAGAATATAGAACTTATCCTAATAATGATTTTACAAATATTTTGAATTATCAAACTACTGAAGTCATGACATCACTAGAATATTGTGATCTTCTAGATAGGCATTAGCAGTAATAACAACAACTATAATATCTGTATTTAAAAAAATTAAAGATGAGCGTATTTGCAAGATTATAGAAGTAAGCCAATAATTCACCAACTCTCAATTATATGGTTAGTGTTAAAGAATGGTGACATGAATCATTCAAAATAGGGACTAGTTCAAAAGCCATTATTTTCATAGAATCTAGTGAAGATTATACACACATACATATATATATATCCATTATATATATATATAACAATATAAATATTGTCTTCATATATATATATATATTTCTTTTACAATATAAATACTGAATATAAACAAAATAATATAGTCACACAATGAAGTTTTGTGCAGGCTGAACTAAGCCTAGAGTGTGCAAGATTGTACTGAATATTTAAATGATGTACACACAACATATTTTCTGCCTCTGCAAAGAGAATACACTAAGCTCCATGAAACAATTGAACTTCAGGGCCTCCAGGGGAACAAAATGTGCAAGAAGCATATTAAGCTATTTGTGTTACTTACTCGGCATAAAATATTTCTCATTTTGCCAAATGCAAAAATAGAAGCCTAAAGGGATTAGGAAAATATCATTAGACCAGTCAGTACACCACAGAAATAAGGTTCACACACAAGTTGGCACCAAAACCTGTATATATGTCTATTACTCCGGCATTTCCCAAGCACACTCTACAGGAGAGTAATAAGTATTAGATGAAACAAAGATGCCATGTTGTAGAAATTTAAAATACACTGCGTTAAAAAGAGTGAGCAAACTTCTTAATGCAGGACTTCCCAAAGCCTTGGATATGCCACTGAACTTCGTAAGTATCAAACGAGACAGAACATGTGACATTTCCCAAAATTATTTCACTTCAGAAATCCCATTTCAAATGAGATTATTCAAAAGGCATTTTGGGAAACACTGTGCTACAACACCCAGGCAATATTTTTACAAGATTCAAAGAAAGGACTGATTTGCTGAAAGTAGAATTTTAAAAAAAATTAGAAAATATCATGGAGAAGTGGCCTTGAGCAAGGTCTAGAAAAATACATAGGATATAAATGAGTAAAGAGAAAATGTTTCAGGCAGGTAAATGTATCTAAGCAAAAGCATATACTGACACTACACCCTTGTAAGACAGTGACCAATAAAGGATAGAAAACATTACAAGGGGTTTTGGCATTATGCAGTTTACCCCCAAATCAATACACAATCCTGCTTTTGCTCAAAGCTGGTCATGTGGGTTGGGAGAAAAGAATAAAACAGGATTACCTTGGAAGTGTGTGGCCAGATTACAAAAAGATTCAAAAGAGAGAGGAAAAAAGAAAAAATTTAAAAAAGAGAAAGGAACCGAATTAACATTTGTTAACCTCATTACACAGTCCACCCAGTGCTGCTTTCCCTCTGCCACGCTGAAGATGTAGGGTGTGTATGGACAAGAGAACCCAGTGGGAGGTTATTTCCAGAGCATGGGAGCAAGGATTAGCTTTGACACCCAACATCACTGGGCACTATGAGTCCATCTGCATCTTATTAAGCAGCTGCCCTTCTCCACATTCATCCACTAGGGCTCTCCTCTCTGGAGTATGCAACAGGCAGGAGGAGACCTATCCCTCACTCATAGCTCCTAAAATGTCATTTCCTGTCAATATTTCACTTGTTTAGCAATGATATAAAGCCAAAGATATTCTACTAATATAGAGATAGGAAAATATTTTAAAGTTTCCTTTTAAAGTAAATAAGGAGTGATGATTACTTGCGTCTCTCTTTTTTTTACTTTTAATCACACTGTAAAAAGCTTAATTTTGGTAAAACTTAAAATTAATTATTAAGTAATAATGCTGTTTCTCCATGTGCATAAGGACTTTGCAATCTCTGTGAGTTATGATAGGGCTCAGGGATCAGTAACTTTTCCTCTTATTTTTACACAAACCTGACCCTTAAGTAAAAATATCGTAGCCAAATTAGAAATGAGGAATCAGTCCCTGTTTTAATATATGAATTTGTAATTACTTATACAGAGACATTTATCTTTCCTCTAGTTTACATATTCAGCAGACTTAATCAGACTATTTTCCCTTTAAGTTGGTATTTTTGACTTATAGTTATCTTTGATTAGGGACCACAATAAAGTGTTTAGTATAATTAATAATAGTAAGAACAAGAATGCCTTCCTCAGAAAGATGTCAATTACCAACCTACCAATACTTGACAGTATGATGTCTTAACAGCAATTCTACATATATATATATATATATATATATATATGCTTTAAAAGCACATATGAGTAAATGCCTTGTATAAAATAAGCATATAAATGTATACTTGTATAACATCTATCAAACTGTTGAAGTATAATAAGATTAAATTAAGCAAAGAAATTTACTTACAGGTTATGGAAATGCATCAATAATGAAACAGGCAAACTGTTGCTAGGAGACTTTATAGAGAAAGGCATGTAGAAATTATGTTGAAAACTAGAAAACAGCTAATGGTGAAATGAATATGGAACAGGTCTCCAGCCATAATAAATTTATTAAAGGTTTTACTCAGCTCTTAAAAGATATAAAGCCAATTATTGTCTCATCTACTGTTGACCTCTGCAGCAAGTATATTTGAGTATATCAGTTGTTTCAGGGGCACTAATCTGCTCTAGTAACAGATTCATTATTTTCATCTATCTTACAACAAATATTTATTACATCTGCCTTATATGTAAAACTCAGTGCTGGACATTGGGATTACAAATTGGTAGAAAAATACATGATCTGGTGGTATGTAGCTAGCTAACCCAACTATCATAAAAGGCAGTGTCTTTTGATTAAAATGTGCCTTTGATTAAAACACAAAGAAATAAAAACAAAGATGTGTTGGAGAGATCAGAAGGGGAAAAATAATAACCATCTGGGCTCACCAGGAAAATCTTACTGGAGAAGGCAACAATAGTGTTTCTTGAATTTACTATTACAAATATAGTACAAACTCTCAAACCAGGTTTCATGAAAGTTCAATTTATTGCCTTGGCCTTTTAAAAAATAAGGAATGGGATGGCTCTGAAGTTTTTTTGAATAGGAAAATGACATTTTAAAAATACAGCCAGTTCATCCCTATGGCTATAACCTGGGCAGCATCTCTACCATCAATATAGACATGTGCATAGCTCTCTAGTTGATCTGTTTTTCCTCTACTCTTTCAATATCCCCACCCATGTGTATATATCATAGCATTATACAAAATGCCATGATCATCATTTTTAAGATGATATCTATGACGCTCCTCATCTCACAGGAACAATGCTATGCAATGTCAAGCATTTGTGACAGGCCTGGCCAACTATAGGAAACTCTATGAGTTCCAGAAATATAATGAAAAAATCTTTCAAGCAAAGATTAATAACTCAATTCTTAGATTTGTGTTGATAAGACATAGATTGACTATAGGAATACAATTAAAAATTATTCTGGTCCTTCGCTTCTATGAAAAGTATATGTAGCATATTATCAATGATTATAAGACATCAAAGTTTCTTTAAAATGTAGGAAGTATGCGTGTACTTATCATAAACACTGACAATTTGCTTCTTCCTCAGCATTTGCTATTACATGCTAAGGGAAGCCTGTTGCCATGTTGCAAACTACCCTTTAAAGAAACCCATAAGGCAAGGAAGTGTGTCTCTAGCCAGATGCCAGTGAGAACTTGAAGCCTGCAAACAGCCTGGTTAGTGAGCTTGGAAATCCACCCTCCCTAAATTAAGCCTTGAGATGACTGCATCTCTGGTTCAAAGTTTGAAATGCAACCTAGTGAGGGAGTCTGGGTCAGAGTCCTGACCCTCAGAAACACTGGAATAATATGTATTGGTAAACTATTGAGTTTTGGGGTAATTTGTTAGATGATAGTAGACTACTAATTTATTGGAAAAAATTTAAAAAAAAATGATCACAACAAAATTAGCTTCAATTACTTTTCATTTCAAATATAATGTTTAATTAAGTACAATGATTGGTTAAAATACTGAAGGATAAATGTATTTACATATACTGTATATCATTTAGAATATGCTTTTAATTTTAAAGTTAAGGCTTTCTTATTTCTGGGAAAGGAAAAGGAATCAATTTTTATGAAAGTGGGCATTAGACTTTGGAAAAGTTTTAGTACATACAGTGATATCTTTCTTTGGTCCTTTGTTATCAGAATTTTGGTAACTTTTCAGGGAAATCCGTCTTAAGATGTCTTTATGTTATTGGCCCTTTTTTCAACCTTAGAACACATACATTTTCCACAGTTGAGTCTTTATTACTGGATCAGTTTTCCCTGCAGATCACATCTCAGGTTAGATTTGAGCCCCCTTCATGTTTTGTCAGGGGTCAAAGGGACCAAATAATTTAAATTGTTGAAATAAGTAAGAGAAGAGTAAAAGGTTCTTATAATCTAGTGACTCTAGCAGTCATCCCTGAGGACCATCTGCCAGAGAATTTAAAGCTCAGGCAGCAGCCTCTAACAATGGAGGGAAAAATGAGTGAGTGAAATACAAACTTTTACTAGAAAAAGGAAATCAAAATAATAAAAAAGCTTTACAGAAGTGAGGAGCATCTGTGATTCAATATGCAACATCACACCCATGAAAGTTTGAAGAGAACTTCATCCTCAACATGACTTGGAAACCAAATCTGAGAAGATAGAAAATGTGAAAAGCCTCTTTACTTCTGACAAACCACATATGAGAAAATAATTGCCAGGACGCAATTAAGTAAATTCCATCCCAATATTTTAGGAAGTTTTTCTCTATTTTTCTTCCCTGCTAAACTCCTTTAAGTTATGATGTATGCCAAATGCCTTCATTTTCTCACCATCTTTTTCCTTGCTTCTTTTGCAATCTTGTATCATCTTTAACACTACGGAAATGGATTCTCACTAGCCTCAGTGAAATTAAAGTTAAGCTTCTTTCTCTGCCAAATATTGCTTGAAATCTCTGTAGCTTTGACTGAATTTATTTCTTCCACTTTAGAATGCTCTTCTTCCTTAACTTTTTAGTTTTGCTCCATCTAAATATACTCTGATTTTTTCAGTTACAGTGTATCTTACTGCTGCTGTGCTGTGATTAGTCACTCAGTCATATCCGACTCTTTGTGACCCCATGCACCGTAGCCCGCCAGGCTCCTCTGTCCCTGGGTATTCTCCAGGCAAGAATACTGGAGTGGGTTGCCATGCCTTCCTTCAGGGGATCTTCCAAACCCAGGGATCAAACCCAGGGATCAAACCCAGGGATCAAACCCAGGGATCAAACTCAGCTCTCCCGTATTGCAGGTGGATTATTTACTGTCTGAGTCACAGGGAAGCCCGTATCTTACTGCTACTTTACTTCAACCCAAACTCTAAATGCAGCTATCTCTCATGGCTTAATCTGACCTTTTCTGTGTCCATTCTCTATATGTGTTCAGTTAGACAAACTAAGCCCTCTGTACCATAAAGATTCAGACTTAAATTGAAGAAAGTAGGGAAAACCAGTAGACCATTCAGGTATGACCTAAATCAAATCTCTTATGATTATACAGTGGAAGTGAGAAATAGATTTAAGGCACTAGATCTGATAGACAGAGTGCCTGATGAACTGTGGACGGAGGTTCATGACATTCTACAGGAGACAAGGATTAAGACCATCCCCAAGAAAAAGATGCAAAAAAGCAAAATGGCTGTCTGAGGAGGCCTTACAAATAGCTGTGAGGAGAAGAGGAGTGAAAAGCAAAGGAGAAAAGGAAAGATATTCCCATTTGAATGCAGAGTTCCAAAGAATAGCAAGGAGAGATAAGAAAGCCTTCCTCAGTGATTACTGCAAAGAAATAGAGGAAAACAATAGAATGGGAAAGACTAGAGATCTCTTCAAGAAAATCAGAGATACCAAGGGAACATTTCATGAAAGACGGGCTCAATAAAGGACAGAAATCGTATGGACCTAACAGAAGCAGAAGACATTAAGAAGGGGTGGCAAGAATACACAGAAGACTGTACAAGAGAGGTCTTTACGACCCAGATAATCATGATGGTGTGATCATTCACACTCACCTGGAGCCAGATATCCTGGAATGTGAAGTCAAGTGGGCCTTAGGACGCATCACCATGAACAAAGCAAGTGGAGGTGATGGAATTCCAGTTCAGCTATTTCAAGTCCTGAATGATGATGCTGTGAAAGTGCTGCACTCAATATGTCAGCAAATTTGGAAAACTCAGCAGTGGCCACAGGACTGAAAAAGGTCAATTTTCATTCCAATCCCAAAGAAAGGCAATGCCAAGGAATACTCAAACTACCGCACAATTGCACTCCTCTCACACGCTAGTAAAGTAATGCTCAAAATTCTCCATGCCACGCTTCAGCAATATGTGAACCATGAACTCCCAGATGTTCAAGCTGGTTTTAGAAAAGGTGGAGGAACCAGAGATCAAATTACCAACATCCCCTGGATCATCAAAACGGCAACAGATCTATTGCAAAAAAACATCTATTTCTGCTTTCTTGACTATGCCAAAGTCTTTGACTGTGTGGATCACAATAAACTGTGGAAAATTCTGAAAGAGATGGGAATACAAGACCACCTGACCTGCCTCTTGAGAAACCTGTATGCAGGTCAGGAAGCAACAGTTAAAACTGGACATGGAACAGACTGGTTCCAAAAAGGAAAAGGAATACGTCAAGGCTGTATATTGTCACCCTGCTTATTTACCTTATATGCAGAATACATCATGAGAAATGCTGGGCTGGAGGAAGCACAAGCTGGAATCAAGATTGCCGGGAGAAATATCAATAACCTCAGATATGTAGAAGACACCACCTTTACAGCAGAAAGGGAAGAAGAACTAAAGAGCCTCTTGATGAAAGTGAAAGAGGAGAGTGAAAAAGTTGGCTTAAAGCTCAACATTCAGAAAACTAAGATCATGGCATCCCATTGCATCACTTCATGGCAAATGGATGGGGAAAGAGTGGAAACAGTGGCTGACATTGTTTTTGGGGGCTCCAAAATCACTGCAGATGGTGATTGCAGCCATGAAATTAAAAGACGCTTACTCCTTGGAAGGAAAGTTATGACCAAACTAGACAGCATATTAAAAAGCAAGCAGAGACATTACTTTGCCAACAAAGGTCCGTCTAGTCAAGGCTATGGTTTTTCCAATGGTCATGTATGAATGTGAGAGTTGGACTGTGAAGAAAGTTGAGCACCGAAGAATTGATGCTTTTGAACTGTGGTGTTGGAGAAGACTCTTGAGAGTCCCTTGGACTGCAAGGAGATCCAAGCAGTCCATCCTAATGGAGATTAGTCCTGGGTGTTCATTGGAAGGACTGATGCTGAAGCTGAAACTCCAGTACTTTGGCCACCTGATGCGAAGAGCTGACTCATTTGAAAAGACCCTGATGGTGGGAAAGATTGAGGGCAAGAGGAGAAGGGGATGACAGAGGATAAGATTGTTGGATGGCATCACCGACTCAATGGACATGAGTTTGGGTAAACTCTGGGAGTTGGTGATGGACAGGGAGTCCTGGCGTGCTGCAGTTCATGGGGTCGCAAGGAGTCAGACATGACTGAGTGACTGAACTGAACCTTAAAGATATTAAAGATACTCTGACTCCTCAAAATAGCTTTCGCGACCCTTCATTTAGTACTTTCCAGTAATTATGCCTTCAAATATCTTCTCACGCAACTCTCATAACTGGATCCCTTTCTCAAAATCATCTTCTCTCTGCTTCTGAAAATTATCCCCTGTTTTTTATCACCTAATTTTATGGGAAAAAATTGAAATCTAATCTTTGAGTCTTATTTCATAAGTGCCTTTACTGATGCTTCAATAGGATAATATAACAATCTACCATAACTTGGTTGGCTAAAAACAAAGCACAGGATGTGAAAAACTGAAGGGAATGGCAACCCACTTAAAGAAGCCACACTGCTTCTTTGTTGAAAAGTCTCACTCTTTTTGGAACTGAGGATAAGGAAATTCCCACTTGTAAACTTAATATCCAAGAAGTTCCCAAGTTTATTCCTAGGACACATTTGTAACTCGTAATCTGTGTAAAACACAATACATTACAGAATACCTTCATGTGAAAAATTTTATAATGTGTTTTAAATTTATTTTTCTGGTTGTATTCATTATCTTTAATACCACAGAGAAGGACAATTTCCAGATAAAAGCTGAGGAGGAATGGTGTTAAACTGGATATATCATGAACAAAAGCATTTTATCAGGCTAAGACTGTGCTGCTGCAGCTCTGCTATTTAGAACTGTCTGATTTTTTGAAATCTCATGGACTGTAGTCCACCAGGCTGCTCTGTTCATGGATTTCTCTGGGCAAGAATATTGGAGTGGGTTTCTCAAGAGGCAGGTCAGGTGATCTTGTATTCCCATCTCTTTCAGAATTTTCCAGTTTATTGTGATCCACACAGTCAAAGGCTTTGGCATAGTCAAGAAAGCAGAAATAGATGTTTTTTGCAATAGATCTGTTGCCGTTTTGATGATCCAGGGGATGTTGGTAATTTGATCTCTGGTTCCTCCACCTTTTCTAAAACCAGCTTGAACATCTGGGAGTTCATGGTTCACATATTGCTGAAGCGTGGCATGGAGAATTTTGAGCATTACTTTACTAGTGTGTGAGATCAGCAGCATTTGATAGATGAGGAAGTTTTAGACAAGTTAAATGATATGTTACAGGATATTAAGGATCAGAATCTGGGATAAATCCCATAATGTATGTATATGTTTTGTATCTCTTTATACATATTACTTCTGATACTACATTTCATTTTTTTAAATAAAGTTTTAAAATTTTAGTTCTGTGATTCAAATAATGGAATATCTAGTGACATAGATATATAGATAGTAAAATAGGTTAATAGAGAGGAATTTTTCTCCTCATAGGAATACTGTTTTTATTTCAAGGCTGTCTCTTATTTGTTGGATTACAAATATCATAGCTAATCACTTAACCTCTCTGGATGTCATTAAACACAAAATAAAAATGATATTATTTATCCTTCCCAGTTTATAGATGAAGGAAAATCTGGCATAGGAGAGTTATGATATAAAACAATATACACACTGTCGTGAAATCTTATTTCCAGTGATTATCATTTAACCAATTTTATGAAAAAGAAACAATCAGCTAAGATTATAAAAAAATTTTAATTGCCTCTGGAAATGTGACTAATTTTTAAATGAGGATTTTAGATTACGAGACTAGTCTTTGTAAAGTAACTCTCTAATATTAAACTGCAAATATTCTTATACTTTGTCAATCTGATGCTTCCCTTTCTATATGAATATTGCATATCTTATGATATTGCATAACTTATGATAATATATTTAGTATAAATATTAAGAGTTTTTAATGTGGACAGAACATAAAGATCTAAAGTGAGAAAATTCAAGAGCAGTGGGCAGTTGAGTCTACATGCTTTCAATATTTCTTGATTTTGGCACTTTACAGAAGTTTTTTCATTTCATCTCAATTATAATACATGAAAAGTCTTTTTATTAGGCTCTTCTCAGTGCTATCAAGTGCTCGAAAGTGAGATGGTGCCCTCAATTAAGTAGGCTGAGTAAACAAGAATCCCAGAGCAAGCTTTTCACAGCCTCCAAAAGAAAGTCCTGCTAAATTGGTCTGAATATTTTTAGACTAAACAATCATAAATAAATATGAGTTACATTTATACTCATGGGAAAGTCAGATTATATTCAAGGTTTTTTAAAATAATGTGTTGCCTTTAAATCTATTCAACTCTCTAATGAAGAGATTTAACATTTAATGGTAGATGTCTAATGAACATCTGTGGAATATGAACTTAAAAGAATGAGTTGACAGTTCTTAACATAAGGTCATAAACTAAATATGTGTCATAAAGTTCTTCTTTTTATAAATGAGAATTATCCTACACTTCACAGATGTTCCTTACATGTTTCATAAGTACTCTAGAGATACAAAATATAATTTATGTGTTCATATATAGAGTCGCCTTAAATTTTTCAAAAATTAAAAAACAGATTCCCAAATTATGTCTTGATTATAATCATGAAGTACTGAAATGAAGCATTTTTATATGCCTTCCACCGTCTTGCATAATAAAATCAGTTTATCTATATACTAGATGCATATTTATCAAAGTCTTATTTTGATAAGTCTTAGTTAAAACAAAATATAAAATATTGAATTTAATAGTGGTTCCATTAAGAAGTTATCAATCACAAAATGTTTTATTTACAGAGTTATTTTTATATTATGCAAGTTATCTTTGAGTTTTTCCCTACAAAGAAACTAAAGAACGATGAAATAGCATACCTGCTATTTAGAAGATCTGCATTTATTAACAGAATAAAGTTATTTGATTTCGTTAGCATGTCTTCTTGTGTTTGTTTCTTTTATATGGTTTTAAAGGATGTAATGTTAGGTATGAAGATGGCCAAAAAAGTTTAAATTTTAGAGTTTTTTTTCTTTGCTTTTTTTCTTATTCTCTCAAAGGCCTCAGGATAAACTGTTGCTTGCATGTGTGCTCAATCACTTCAGTCATGTTCAACTCATTGTGACCCTATGGACTATTAGCCCACCAGACTCTGCCCACGGGATTCTCCAGCTAAGAATACTGGAGTGGGTTGCCATGTCCTCCTCCATGGGCTCTTCCCATCCCAGGAATTGAACCCAGGTCTCTTACGTTTGCAGGCAGGTTCTTTATCATTAGCAGCACCTGGGAAGCCCCAAAATGTTGCTTAGGCTTCTTAAACTTGAAAAGTCTTCAATGACATTAATTTTATTCTGTAACACTTGGGAATCACAAAGTTCAGACAAGTTTCTAAAATAAGGAAGTACTAGATTAATAGAAGTGTGTGTAATGTGGGTGAATGTACACCAGTAATGAGTGAAGAAAGACAGAAATGGGATGAGGCCAACTGGGGAAGAGAAGATTCAGAATGAATAATATAATGTGGTAATATTGTGCAGAAAATCTCAAGGTTTGATCAGAGTCCAGACTACATTAATGGTATGATGCTTGGCACTTCTGAGCTCTACTTTCCTCATTTCTGAAAAACAATAATGTCTTTTAAAATTAAATATGTAACATATAAGTCTCATTCAACAAAATTTTAACTACCTGCAATCAGTCAGGTTATGTCTTAAATGTGAAAGATACCATAGTGACACAAGTAAGCATAGTCTCTCATTTTTAATACATAAAATTCAAATGGGGACATGATTAAGTATAAATGCAATACAAAGAAGAATGCAATTACTACAATGAAGTGGAGGGACTATAAATCTACATGGTAAGGACACTTGTTTTAACTGAGGAGAATGGAGATCTTCCTATAAAAAAGTATCCACGGAACAGGAAACTGAAGGATGGCACTAGGGAACAATCAATGGGGTTGAAAGAAGTAAGCAAACACAAGAGAAAGTTTTCATAGAATTTGACTGAAGTTTAGGCAAGTGGGTTGCTCAGGGGCATAGACGAAATGAGAAACTTCTCCAAACCCAAAGTGTGAAATCTACATGGAAAGTAGGAAAGATGATGAGTTTGCAAGTTTGTTAGAAGTCTAGTATGGATTTGGATAAACACATCAGACTCAATCTTTTTTTTTTTTTTTTTTTGAGCCTTCAGCAAATATAGGATCAGGAAATCCATGGAAGTGTAGAAGATCACCCTGAAAATTCCTATTGAATGAGAAGGAAGTAGGACCCATGTCAGGACCTGAAGAATACTAACTTTGAAAGGATGAAAAGGGAGGAATAGTCTGAAAGAAGACAGAAAGAGGAGCCAGGAATGAAGGAGGAAACAGAAGAGTGTAGTGTTACAAGAACTAAGGGGAGCATTTCCAAGTAACAGAAAGTGGTAAACACAACCTTTTTCTTACACACAATATTTTATATAAAATATCAAGAATGAGAAGGACTAAGAACTGTGTACCTGATCAGGGAACCAGGAGTCTTCTGATAAGACTGGCAAAAATAAGATAGAGTTGTATAACAAAAACAAGTTAATCAAGATCCAGTACTGAACACACAGGACAAGAATACAGTGTATATATATATATATATATGGACAGTTTTTTCCTGACCTTTGGCTGTAAAAGGGAGAAAATGGGTTAAATCCTGTGGAATATGAGGAAAGCTTGTCCTACAGAGTATGAAGATACTTGATGAGTCAGTTTCCTTCTCTATCCTTATTTAGAAGGAAGGGTATATTTGAGTAAGGTTTTTTTTTTTTTTCTGTCATTACTAAGTATGAAAAAAATAGTCTCTTAAATGCCAGAATTCTGCCAAGATCAGGAATATCCTGACAGTGACAGTCAATATGTGACACAATAAGCCACCTCAGGAGCTCATAACGTAGGAGAGCTAGAAAAGACTTCCGAGCCCAGTGCTCTTCCCCAAGACTCAATACATATCTTCCAGTATCAATAATTACGTCTGAGGGGGTGAATTTTTATCATTCCTCCATTCCCTTATTTAACTATTATTAAGTAAAAATTATTACTTTGGGATCAGTCATCTTTTGACCAAAACAAAACAAAAAGAAAACAGAAACATCTTTAGACCAACTAGTTAAGAGAATTTGCAGGTAAAAGAGAACAGCATCACTTACATGTAGATATGCTTACTTATATATTCCTGACCTCTCATAAAAGTCCTTTCTTGTCCTGAATAAAATTAAATAATTACAATCAAATATGATGATTATAAAGTGTGTAACTGAATAACTATAACTACACCTAATTTCTTCCAATTATCTACAGAATTTCAAAAAATTTACTGAAATTGAATTGAATGCTTTAAAATTTTTCATATCTTCTAAATTTTCAAATTCTCACAAAAAAAAACCCTATAATTGAGTTCTCTAAAGTAAAAGTGTCAATGAAATCACATCTGTCAGCGTATTATTCCATGTGATTGAAAAAGAGACTATGAACACAATATATTCAAAACAACATTTAGGTATTTTCTAAAGCTTAAAATTGGAGTGACATTTTCTCATCAAAGCTAATCTATTCTGGATAACTTGATAAAGCTGACTTTTTTGGAAGACCCAAAAAGCTTTAGCCTCCTATAGTTACCTATCATAGCTCCTTTATATCTTCTTAAAATATGAGCTTCCTGGATTACCAAATACAATGAAATTTAAGGAGACTGCCTGCTGTGTGGGGAGTGCACTGCTGAGCCTAAGACAACTACAGAAGTAAATGTAGGGAAGACATGGACCTCGTCCTTCTTGAGGTGTATACCTAGCTCAACATGCTAAATTTTCATTTGAACTGGGAGTATCGATTCTGTCCCTTACAACATCTTTCTGCTTCTAAATATTTCAAGGGACCAGGCTAAATTTCAAAGTTTCTATTATTCCATTCTGTTGCCTGTACAATTTTGGATCTTTTTGTTTGTTTGTTTGTTTAGCTTACTCTTGTCTGAAATTCAGGAGAACTAGTAAGTTCTTCTATTTTGTTTTGGTTTTGTTTTTATTTATCCATTTTACAGTAGTAGATTCCATCTTATTTTTAACCATAATTTGCTAATTTCTGCTTTCCATTTTTAGAATTCTGAATTATGTCATCAAGCAATTACTTCCACTGAGGTTTTTCATTCATTTTTCTATCCTCAATTAATTTCTCCCTACTTTTAGGATCAAATTATGTGTGAGAACAAAAAACAAAAAAAATGAAGTTGCAAACTGTGAATGCATGAGGTACACTGTCACATAATGAAAGCAAAAGCAATAAACTAAGGGGAAAAGAAGGAAATAAGTTCCCCTTCAGAGGCTTTAACTATTACACCAAATAACAATAATAGTTGTTGTAAAATAAGTGCTTTATTGCCTAGTTTTGATAAAACAAAACTTTAAATACTTGTCATTTTTTTTACTTTATTACTTTGTAAGTATACAACTGAAAATGTCACAAAGTCATCTACTTTCTAACATTCTTCTCTTTATTATCTTGATAAGTATTAGAATTCTAAAACATTTTCAACTTTTGCTGAGCTACAGTTGTTTTTCTGATTGTTTAAAATGTCTTAGTTATATGACCCAGCAATCCCACTCCTGGGCATACACACCGAGGAAACCAGAACTGAAAGAGACACGTGAACCCCAATGTTCATCGCAGCACTGTTTATAATAGCCAGGACATGGAAGCAACCTAGATGCCCATCAGCAGACGAATGGATAATAAAGCTATGGTACATATACACAATGCAATATTACTCAGCCATTAAAAAGAATACATTTGAATCAGTTCTAATGAGATGGGTGAAACTGGAGCCCATTATACAGAGTGAAGTAAGCCAGAAAGATAAACACCAATACAGTATACTAACGCATATACATGGAATTTAGAAAGATGGTAATGATAACCCTATATGCAAGACAGAAAAAGAGACACAGATGTATAGAACAGACTTTTGGACTCTATGGGAGAAGGCGAGGGTGGGATGATCTGAGAGAACAGCATTGAAACATGTATATTATCAAGTGTAAAACAGATCGTCAGTCCAGGTTGGATGCATGAGACAAGTGCTCAGGGCTGGTGCACTGGGAAGACCCAGAGGGATGGGATGGGGAAGGAGGTGGGAGGGGGGATCAGGATGGGGAACACATGTAAATCCATGGCTGATTCATGTCAATGTATGGCAAAAACCACTACAATACTGTAAAGTAATTAGCTTCCAACTAATAAAAATAAAGGAAAAAAATAAAACAAAATGTCTTAACTGATATTCAAATGAAGAAAAAATATGTAAAAGCATGCTTAAAAGTATGAGTAGGTATTTTCAGTACAATACCTGAGTTGTACCTGTAAACATTCTATTCTAGAACTAATACAATTTTGTGTCTAAAGGTATATATTCAATAAGAGATCACTTTATTACTGCTAAATGATACTGTAAATAAAAACTATCATTGATTAAAAGCTTATATGCCAGACTCCACTGAAAGATACTTTTCTATATGTATACATGTATCTATCTATATACATACGATTGATATATATATATATACTGAATACATATGTTTATATTTAAATTATAATCTATATCTAGCATTGTTTTCTCCATTTTACACCCAGAAATCAAGGCTTATAACTTATTATAATTACCCCAAATGAGATGAAATATGATAAAATCCAAATGTTTGGATACCAAAAAGTTGGTTCAAAGTTAAAAACCCTTTTATTTCTGAGGCATCAACTCTCAAAGAATACTAGAAGACTTAGAAGAGTTTGGTTCTAACTCTGTCTTAGCTACTTATCTCCCAAATTAACCTCATAGCTGTGAGACCCAGCACAATCCGGATCTGACCATAATAGTGCAGGAAGAATTTAAGGGGCTTTAGACCAACCTAGTGGGATTTGGCTCTAAGCACCCTTGTTGAAGGCTTTCACATTGGGCTGCACTTTTAAAAACTGGTTATATAAACTGTTTTCAAGGTCAAGTCTTCCCTGAATATATTTATATTCACTACTGATTATTTTCCTCTATAGGCAAGATATTCAATAATACTAAAAACTAGGACTCGAAAGCCAATCTTTGAAGACTCAAGTTTGTATCTATTAATAATTTAAACTCCATTTCAGTTTAGGAAATGAGCAAAGGTCATCTCAGCATTTTTAAGTCTCTTAAAGCCTCATGTTATATTTGACTGTGAAAATACATATACACACACATTGTTCAATATGGTTCTAAAGGTCAGGAGACATTCCTTTTTGGTTACATACACATGGTCACATGGTGAGATAAATATTTTTTATGATAAAACATAATAATGTCATAATGCCAGACTGTAAAATCATTTTTATGGGTTGTTGCCTTTCTTTCTGTGATACAAAGATCTATCTGAGCACATAGCATGATGGCGGGAAAATCTGAAACTAAAAGGTCATCTAAAAGGTCAAATTCATGAAGCATTCAGTATTCATCCTTCACTTTTTCATGACTGCTCTTTAAAAATATCACTATAAGTTGCCATTTATATAAATATATGAATCAATGGGAAAGTTATCTTCTTAACAAGTGTGCATAGTCAAACCGATCAGGTTAAATAGTTTTAAATAACTGTACCAGACATAAAAAGAAAAAAGTGGATATAGTTCTCTCCTGATTACAATGGGAAAGCCAGTCCTTTGCATGTCTGAAATTTAAAAAAAATAAATAAATAAACCATGTAAAAGAACATTATTTTAAAAGTTTGGTCAATGGAGAAACATACTTATAAATGCTCCTAGAATATAATGGTATGGAGAAAAAAATAATTTATAAGCAGTGCTCACAACACTTACACTTTGGAGATTTGTTTTATGTTAGCATATACTTACTAGTCTGATTGGGCTTCCCAGTGGCTCAATGGTAAAAATCCTCCTGCCAGTACAAGAGACGTAGGAGTCAGGGGTTTGCTGTAAAACTCCCCCTGCCAGTACAAGAGACATAGGAGTCAGGGGTTTGCTGTAAAACTCCCCCTGCCAGTACAAGAGATGTAGGAGCCATGGGTTTGCTGTGTGGGTTGGGACGATGCCCTGGAGAAGAAAACGGCAACCCCTCCGGTATTCTTGCCTGAGAATTCCCATGGTGGATTACAGTCCATGAGATGTCAAAAGAGTCAGAGATGACTCACCGATTAAACCAACAACAAATACTCTGACAGTCCTTGAAGGACTTGAAGATTTTGGAAGAGGAAGACTTAGAGCAGGTTTGTTATACACATAAACCTGCACAAGCAAGTGAATCAGAAATCCACTTTACTCATGGTACATAAAAGAAAAGAAATGCAACATATTCCCAATAATACATTGACAGTATTCTAAAGATATGCAAAATTCCACAGAAGGAAGAAAATATCAGAGGATTAAACCATTGCAAAGAATAGACCAATTTACTACAGTAACATAATTTCGGGTAATGTTTAGGAAACAATAGTATGATTTATATTTACATAATATAATGTTTGTACTTTACATAAAGAATAAAATACATACATTTAAGTCATGTGAATTTTATCATTGGCCCTATTAAAAATAGAGATATAAGAAATAATCCAACTTCAACCATCAAATTCTTCATTCCATAAGCATTGTTTTTTTGTTGTTGTTTTTTCCATTTATTTTTATTAGTTGGAGGCTAATTAATTTACAATATTGTAGTAGTTTTTGCCATACACTGACATGAATCAACCATGGATTTACATGTGTTCCCCATCCTGATCCCCCCTCCCACCTCCCTCTCCACCCGATCCCTCTGGGTCTTCCCAGTGCACCAGCCCTGAGCACTTGTCTCATGCATCCAACCTGGGCTGGTGATCTGTTTCACCCTTGATAATATACATGTTTCGTTGCTGTTCTCTCGAAACATCCCACCCTCACCTTCTCCCACAGAGTTCAAAAGTCTGTTCTGTATTTCTGTGTCTCTTTTTCTGTTTTGCATATAGGGTTATCATTACCATCTTTCTAAATTCCATATATATGTGTTAGTATACTGTATTGGTCTTTATCTTTCTGGCTTACTTCACTCTGTATAATGGGCTCCAGCTTCATCCATCTCATTAGAACTGATTCAAATGAATTCTTTTTAATGGCTGAGTAATATTCCATGATGTATATGTACCACAGCTTCCTTATCCATTCGTTGGGCATCTAGATTGCTTCCATGTCCTGGCTATTATAAACAGTGCTGCGGTGAACATTGGGGTGCATGTGTCTCTTTCAGATCTGGTTTCCTCAGTGTGTAAGCCCAGGAGTGGGATTGCTGGGTCATATGGCAGTTCTATTTCCAGATTTTTAAGGAATCTCCACACTGTTCTCCATAGCGGCTGTACTAGTTTGCATTCCCATCAACAGTGTAAGAGGGTTCCCTTTTCTCCACATCCTCTCCAGCATTTACTGTTTGTAGACTTTTGGATGGCAGCCATCCTGACTGGCGTGTAATGGTACCTCACTGTGGTTTTGATTTGCAATTCTCTGATAATCAGTGATGTTGAGCATCTTTTCATGTGTTTGTTAGCCATCTGTATGTCTTCTTTGGAGAAACGTCTGTTTAGTTCTTTGGCCCATTTTTTGATTGGGTCATTTATTTTTCTGGGATTGAGCTGCAGGAGTTGCTTGTATATTTTTGAGATTAATTCTTTGTCTGTTGCTTTGTTTGCTATTATTTTCTCCCAATCTGAGGGCTGTCTTTTCACCTTGCTTATAGTTTCCTTTGTTGTGCAAAAGCTTTTAAGTTTCATTAGGTCCCATTTGTTTATTTTTGCTTTTATTTCCAATATTCTGGGAGGTGGGTCATAGAGGATCCTGCTGTGATTTATGTCAGAGAGTGTTTTGCCTATGTTCTCCTCTAGGAGTTTTATCATAAGCATTGTTTACATGTCTGATTATAATGTTAAAACTTTTAAATTCTAGATCTTGAACGCCTCTGCTTCACATCAGCAACTTTAAAGTACTCCAGTTCAGGTATGGGTAAATATTTAGGCGACATTTTCTCATTGCACATGGCAAAATCTAGAAACAAACTTTAAAGAAAAATCAACCTCAGGTTTTACATTTAACCTGATTTCAGTGGACCTATATTTTAAAGCATTATGCTAATCTCATTCTACTCTTTAGATGTGACCTTGAGCAAGAGGAAACTGGCATAAGAAGAATTATCTTGCTTAGGATAGCTTTGCTATGATATTCACAGGCAGCTACCCATCTGAACTGCAGTACAAAGCCGTTTTTTTTTTTTTTTTCTTTATTGTGCTATGCTAAAGTTCCAGAGATAGTCCTCATTTCCTCTGCTGTATGCATCTACCATACACTGTTCTTACTAGCTTTAGCTGATACAGCAGCCTGTAAAAAAGAAGGTTTTCATTCCCTTTTTTTTTTTTTCCAGTATGACCACAGGGGTAAAAATTGAGGCTGAAAGTCAGCTTAATATGCAGCAGTCACATTGCTCAAGTATTCAGGTAAGTGACTTGTGTCTAGGTCGCTGCATGAACCAGCCATTTAAAATCAAAGCAACTGGATTCCCAAATGAATTAAGCTTAAAGCTAATTTGAAGTATGGAATTCAGTATATATATATCTGGGGCAACAAAAAATGTAATAAAAGTCTAAATGTAGCAACATCATGACTGAGCTTTGCACATGATACACAAACCCTGTCACAGAAAAAGAGAATATGACACTTGTAAATACAATTATATTGCTCAAATTCAGTAGAATTTTATCAAGGTCTTTTGTCATATATGTTAGGATCACATATTTGACTGTGTGGATCACAACAAACTGTGGAAAATTCTTCAAGAGATGGGAACACCAGACCACCTGACCTGCCTCCTAAGAAATCTGTATGCAGGTCAAGAAGCAACAGTTAGAACTAGACATGGAACAACAGACTGTTCCAAATTGGAAAAGGAATACGTCAAGGCTGTATATTGTCACCCTGCTTATTTAACTTACATGCAGCGTAACTCATGTGAAATGCTGGGCTGGAGGAAGCACAAGCTGGAATCAAGATTGCCAGGAGAAATATCAATAACCTCAGATATGCAAATGATACCACCATTACGGCAGAAAATGAAGAACTAAAGAGCCTCTTGATGAAAGTGAAAGAGGAGAGTGAAAAAGTTGGCTTAAAGCTCAACATTCAGAAAACTAAGATCATGGCATCCAGTTCCATCACTGCATGGCAAATAGGTGGGGAAACAATGGAAACAGTGACAGACGTTCTTTTTGGGGGCTCCAAAATCACTGCAGATGGTGATTACAGCCATGAAATTTAAAGACACTTGCTCCTTGGAAGAAAAGCTATGACCAACCTAGACAGCATATTAAAAAGCAGAGACATTACTTTGCCAACAATGGTCCATCTAGTCAAAGCTATAGTTTTTCCATTAGTCATGTACAGATGTAAGAGTTGGACTGTAAAGAAAGCTGAGCATCGAAGGATTGATGCTTTTGAACTGTGGTGTTGGAAAAGACAGTTGAGAGTCTTCTGGACTGCAAGGAGATCAAACCAGTCATTCCTAAAGGAAATCAGTCCTGAATATTCATTAGAACGATTGACGCTGAAGCTGAAACTCCAATACTTTGGCCACCTGTTGCGAAGAACTGATTCCTTGGAAAAGACCCTAATGCTTGGAAAGATTGAGGGCAGGAGGAGAAGGGGACGACAGAGGATGAGATGGTTGGATGGCATCACCAACTCGGTGGACGTGAGTTTGAGTAAGCTCTAGGAGTTGGTGATGGACCGGGAAGCCTGGTGTGCTGAAGTCCATGGAGTTGCAAAGAGTAGGACATGACTGAGCAACTGATCTGAAATGCATTTTCATAAATAGTATGCGTTTACTATTATGAATTTGGCTTTCACGTCAAGTGTTTGGTTACTGAAAACAAAAGGAAAAAAGATAATTAACTAAGTCTGAAATAACAAGGAGTCTGTCACTTTGGTCACGTCATTTTACCTCTTCAGGTCATACTTTCTCCTCTGTAAAATGAACCTAACTGCAACAGCATCTCTTTAACAGGTTAAAATGGAGTTCATACATAATGTAGCCACCTATATACACTTGACTTCAACATCATCAATATAATTAACTGACCATACTAAAAAGGACAAGCACAGTTTCATGATAAAATGATTTATATTTTAATGTATAAATTCTCTGGCACAGCTGTACAGAAGACATAGATAAAGTCCTCAGGTGCTTAAAAACCCTGTAGTAGATCAAGCTGAAAGAGAGAACAATAAGTGAAACTTTCATGAGATTTGTATGAATGCATGCACAGTTGCTCAGTTGTGTCCAATTCTTTGCAATCCCATGGACTGTAGCCCTCCTGGTTCTTTTGTCCATGGAAATTTCCAGGCAAGGATACTGGAGTGGGTCGCCACTTCCTACTCCAAAGGATCTTCCCAACCCAGCGATCGGAACCCACATCTCCTGCGTCCCCTGTATTGGCAGACATATTTTTTACCACTGCACCACCTGGAAAGCCTTTTATGAGGTTAGTGGGGCTCAAATACCATAAATTTCATTTCCTTCAGTAAAGAGATTTTCTAAAATGGTGATTAAGCAAAATTCAGTCTTTTATCAGTTTACGTGGTAGTTGTATGCTTGGAAAAATCATTATCCTTTAAAACCACACAAAAATTAAATTTCCTTTTATGGAAAATGGTGATGGGTCTAAGCTCAGATAATTATATTATAATTATATATATATAAATATATTATATATATTAATAATATAATAAATAATAATATAATAAATATATTATAAATATATAATTATAATTATAAAAATAGGGCAATGCTTTCCTATGAGAAACTCTTCTGAGAATGACAGATATTAGCATCCCTTGATTCTGCCCACTAAGCATAAGCAGAAGCCAGTATGGGGCAATCTCTCTCTAACAAACAAACAAACACACAAAATCTAGATTTTCTGTTAATTTCCTCAGAGTAAATACACCTGGGATGGCCTGTTTCACGCTACCAACATGATGTCAATGCGTGAAGAGTTGGAACCTATCCTTAAGATAGATGATTCTCACCACTGGTAAGGCCCCTTAGCCACTGCATTAAACAACAAGACTACCTAATTATAAAATGTCCCTTTGAGAACCACTAACTAAAGTGACCTGTTGAATTTCACTTACAATTTTATGATAAAACTTGAAATCAAAAACTTTTATAATTACCTTATGTATTATTTTTTCTTGTTCTGTGCCTTTTATGTACATGTATGAAATGTTCTACACCAAGAATACAAGGAAAAAGTTATTTCTGGATACTAAACTATTTAGTAAGAACATCCTATTCCCAAGGTAATCCATTCATTTTAATTCATTCAGCATTTATTGACCATGCCAGGTTCCAGTCTTGATTTTGGAATGAGCAACTTGAATCTTCTCAAGAACTGCATAGGGTAATAAAAACATTAAAAAAAAAAAAAAAACACTTCTTAAAAAAAAACTAAAGTATTTGATGGAGTGGATAAAATAGATATGTGAAGATTAGAAATTTAAGTTTTATTAAAGCTAATATATATGGAGTATTCTAAGAATAAACAACATATTTACAATGTTTAAATTTTATGCATTTTATACTATAAAATTGTTATAGAACTAGAGCTCTCTATATGGAATTGGTAAGTTATATAAGGAATAATGTGTTATAATAAGAAGACAATGGGATATCTTATTCACTAAACTATTCATTGAGCTTTGCTACCTTTAACCAAGTGACCTTGGGCAACTTCCTGAACTGAAAAATGAAAATGATAATAGTCTTTGCACTGGGCCTTTTTTTTTTTTTAAGTGTAGTTGATTTACAATGATTCAGGTGTACAGCAAAGTGATTCAGTTATCACATATGTATTTTTTCAAATTGATTTTCATTATGGGCTATTAGAAGATACTGAATACAGTTTCCTCTGTGTGCTGGGTTTTGAGAAGATTTAAAATAACATAGCATTGTATTTGGCATGCAGGAGCATTATAAACAACATTATATGATAGCTCATATTTCTACTCCTGGACCCTAAGTCATCATGGAAGATTCATTCTCCTTCCTTTATAATGTCTAACGCAATGCCTTGCACAATTTTATGTTCAGTAAATATTTGTAGAATGAATCAGTTTCAAAAGCAATGAGCATATCATGGCACTGTTTACTTTAAAGTGGTACCATACAAGTGCATATAATCACAATACTGATAACACAATTTTATAAAAAATAAAAAGATTAAAAATTCCAGATATGAAAAATCGATTATTAGAAGAACCAAGTCTACTATAATCTACACATACTCTAATTATTGCCTTCTGATTATTTATAATAATTTAGTATTTGTCTTATATTAGCATTTTCAGTGTATCCTATTCTTTATCTCCTCAGCACCTCTATGGAGAAGATAGGCACTTGTTCCTTTTAAGGCACATTCAAGAACGGCCCAGGCACAGTGGCTTCATACTCATTGAGGCCATATATCAAGAAAGCAGAAGAATAAAGAATACATTCAGAACTGCTATACTTTTGGTTTGGTGTTTTAGTCACTCAACCATGGCTGACTCTTTTGATCCCATGGACTGTAGTCTGCCAGGGTTCTCTGTCTATGGGATTTCCCAGGCAAGAATACTGGAGTGGGGTGCCATTTCCACCTCCAAAACATCTTCTCACACTAAGGCTCTAACCCGCACCTCTTGCAATGCAGGCAGTCTCCTGCATTTCAGGTGGATCCTTTATTGACAGAGCCACCAGGGAAGCCCATGCCACCAAGGAAACCCATTATAGTCACTCTATAATTATTAAACCATGCTAATTTTTGTAATAACGTAATGAGGATATGCAAAGCAATTTCAGAATACACACTTCACATTGAACATCCACATTCTAAGAATCTTTATTTTGAAGAAAACGGTATAAGACATCTTTCTCTCCTTTTTCTACTTAGAGAAAGCAAATAATAGTATTTATACTATGATTATTTTTTATGAAGTATCTAAATATTTAGAGCATTGCCCAGTCCCACCCTGCACACTAATACATATTTTCCTCTTAATTATCATGTTTCTCTTTAATTTTCATTAAAACAAAATGGCTGGCATTTAAAATTATCAGGATTTTCTGGCAGTCCAATGGTTTGGACTCTGCGCTTTCTCTGCCTGGCCTGGATGCCTGGTCAGGGAACAAAGATCTTGCAAAATGTGTGGCGCAACCAAAAAATAAATAAATAAAAAAAATCATGTAAACCCATGTGTTATTTCTCAAAGTTTTAATAAATCTTACTGTCTTCAATAAGAATACAGATTGTTTTGAATTTGCCTATGGAAATACTTGGATAGATTGGTTATTTCTCACATACCCTGAAGCTTTCAAATACAGTTTACAGGTGTTTTTTTTTTAATCTTTCATCATATTATAACTCAAATATTCCTTGATTTCTTTGACCACAGAACTGATTCCTGAAGGAAAAGATTTTGATATCTGTAGAACATTCCAGTGCATGTAACGGATCATCTGTTACAAAATTTTCTTTCGTCACTCCTTTGCTTTTTATATAGAGAAACTTATCTGAAACATGAGGTCTAGTTCATGGGTGAGTATACCTTTAAATATTCAATGCATTTCAGACTTTTTGTTTTAAATATTAGTTTGTGATTAATGGTATGAAAAATGAGAACTAAATAAAATCATAATGTTTATGAAATAATCTGCTATTTCTCCATTTTAACAAGAATAATTGTGACTTTCTGAGTCCAAAAAATTAATAATATTATTACAAATTTGTTCTGGCAAAGGATAAATATCTATCTTTGTACTGGGTCAAAGTTTATGAAAAGTACTGCATTCCTATCTATTATATTGATAGAGAATCAGAGATTTCCCTACACCACAAAATAAAAAATGATGCAGTGTAATTAAACACTGGGAAACTTCACTGAATAAAAATTTAGCTATCATTTATGAAAAAGCAGTGGACACTTCAATAAAATTGATTTTCTCTTTTCTTTCTTTTATACAGTAACACTTTGATGTACTAAACATATCTTTTAAAATATGACAGCTAATTTTAAGCATGCACTGGCATGATAAAAAGTGCTTTTCTAATGCATTCATCCAAATTTCAAACTGTTAGCTAGAAAGACTACAGTCAATAGAACAGAGCCTAAGCGATAACCTTTATCTCTAGGCAACTTGGACAGGAAAGATAAATTGAACAAAAGATACACTGATACACTGAACAGTTTTGGTTTTGTTTCTTCCTAGCAGGTTATTTCCAACATATTACTTGGTATTTTGTAAATTCCAAGCTTTCATCTCTTTTCCAATAGTCAAAATTTGTTTTAAGTCAAGGCTTTTGGAAACACTGAAAATACAGAAGTGAAAAAGAAAATACAAACAATGTAAACAATAGAAAACAGTTATTAGAGGCTGTCATTTACAAAGCACTGTTTGGGATTGGAGAGGCATTAGCTTAGTGAATTCTTAAAACTACACTATTAGGTAAGAATTATGATTCTCGTTACACAGATGAGAAAATTGAGGCTTACAGACTACCTTGTACAAAATCACACTGTTAGGGAGTGAAATTGGACCCTGACTGACTTGATAGCACAATTCCCCAAAGTGTAGTATAAAGAGTGCACATTTATAGAAAGGGGAGTTTATATAAAGCACAATCAAATAAAAAAGCAAACAAAAAAAATCTAAAGTGAAACAAAATTATTGTTTAAGTCCATCTTGTTCCCACTATCTCATTCCTCCAAATTTTAAACTTTCTGAAAAATATGGTTTAAAATCTTTACAAAACCATTGCTTCAAGAATGAACAACGAAATGAGTTAAGTTTGCTCTATTAATAAATAACATAGAAGACCTCATTGTTTTTATTTCTAATGCCAGTGGCAGAGTCATTATATCCAGGAAAAATCATTTTATAATAAGACTATACTTTCTTGACATTCTCACTACTATGAACGCCTTAATGTGTAAGTCACTTGTACTGAAACTCAGATTCAAATATATAGTCATATGTATCACATTTATTTTAATCTGAAATGATTTTAGAACAATTTAATGATTTGTAAAACATGAACATTATAAAACTATTATAATTAAAATATCCAATTTTGAAATCTCTTATATGATATGTTGAGAATAGTTCATCTAGCTAATGTTTGAATACCTTTTCGGATTAAGAATTTATTACTTCCCAAAGAGTCCATCTCCAGACATTAGTAATTATTCCCAATGCCCTCCCATCATACTACGGTATTATTGTTTTCACTATGTTTATGCATGATCTGATTAATATTTTGACCTAGAAGGCATTTCTAATAGATTTGCCATTATTATTTATGAAGTGGCTAAGTTCTCAGAATTTTACATTGAAATAAAAATAGTTATGCACTGTGATTCTGAGAAGAAAAAAAAACCACACAAAACACCAGACTCCAATCTAAATAGTCCTCCAATAGTCTTCTCCTATCTTGATGGAAGCAATATCTTTTGGTTTAGAAAAGTATCAAATGTCAAAATGTGTGTTTTAAAAAGTATAAGATGGTGATATAAAGGATTATAGTCACAGCAATTTAGTGTTAAAACTAGGATAGGAAATGAGCCTGAATTTTTATTAGATGTGATATTTCTAAATTAAACAGGTACAGGAAGATGCAATTAGCATCAAAACCACTTAATATTAAAGTAACCAGAAAAACTGGCCAATTATGACTTAATTGTCAAACTTCTATGCTATTATAAGCAACTCATTCATATTTTTGGGACTCAAGTCTATCATACTAAATGGGAATGCAGAGCAGTGTTTTTAATGAATAAAGATTTTCTTAAGTCTTTAAGTTGTTGGGCAGGTTCTGACTGCAATCACTATAATTTATAAATTCCTTCTCATTTATTTTCCCTAAAATTTAGCTAAAACATGAAAAAATAACATCAGATATCCTATCCTAGTAAATTGGATTGGTATCAATGAAAATCATTAAATTGATAGTAACTGAAAAATTCTTTAAAATTAGTATTACAATTAGAAGTTTACTTTTCTATTTACAATGTAAATAGCCAAATATGGAAACTAAAAATGATGTTATACGAGTGTAATTATGAAACACAATCCTGGAAATAATCAAATTTAAATGAATGCCTAACATGAATTATCTAAGGAACATTACATCAATATTGTCAGAAAAAAACAGTAAACCTATCTTGAAAATGTATATTTTTATGAGGGATATTATTATGTTTTACTCTCTTGCTAATTTTCAGTCACCATAAACACATAGAAAAGAAAAGCACATTTAGACTAATTAGCGTACAAACAAAAAGTTACTATATATGAATTTAAGAAGGTAAGTACTCCTTGGTTTCAAGTCAACAGAAAATTCAGGCAGCACAAAATCATACCCAAAATGGCCTAAAGTGTTGTGCCACTGTCTATCTTAAGCAATAAGCCTTTTATCATTGGGAACATGAATAAATTATAGTCTCTAGATTTGGAATAATGCATTTCTCAGTTCATGTCACATGCATCCCTTAAAGTTCCACTCAAAACTCATCTCCTAGTTTACAATTTTAATGATAATAATTATCACACTGTTTCTCCTTTATCCAAATGCCTCACATTCATTAATGTTTCATCTACACATAATTTGTGAACATTTCCTGTGCTGGGGCCTGGGCTTAAGTCTAGGGATGTAGTACTAGACCAGTGTGATATATGTAACCTCACAGAGCAGACTGAGTAACAGCTATTTATGGAGCATTAACTATGGCAAATTCTTGGCTACATTATGTAATCTTCAAAACAATTTCCTTAAACAAGTTTATTGGATATGACTTTTTACCATTGTATTTACTATGGGTAACTGCAAAAGCTATGCTTTTGTGACTGGAAGGGTTAATTTTGACTCCAGGCTTAATCTGTTTCTCTGACTCTAACCCTTGTTTTGCCACCACAGCATACAGAAAGCCCTGCTTCAGGGAACCCTGCTGACCTCGCCTGACCCTTAAATAAAGTCGCTTTGTTAGCTCACAGGGAGATAACCTGAGCCTGCCCACCTGTGAATGACTGTGACATCCTTGGGCTACTTGTATAGGGAGTGGCACTGCTTATCACTGTGGCTCAGAAATTCACGTCTACTGCTTGCCAGGGTGGCTCAGAAACTCACATCTGGGGGCTCAGAATCATGGGTAGTTATGACATCCTTGTTTATTGATGTGACAGG
Organism: Cervus elaphus; assembly: GCF_910594005.1. NCBI lineage: Eukaryota > Metazoa > Chordata > Mammalia > Artiodactyla > Cervidae > Cervus > Cervus elaphus. The sequence goes on from NC_057831.1 coordinate 33,084,401, forward strand.
AAATATTCCATTTCACAACACCTGTGAAATGACTAACACATCCCTCTGCCTAAGGCATGCCATCTAGGAGACATCGGCAAGAATTAAACGGTCTTTTTACTTTGTTTCTTCACCTCCCCCATCTCTGATCTAGAAAAGAACCTGGCATCCAGCCCCCAACAAGGTGGTTATTTTGAGACATTAGTCTGCCATCTTCTTGGTTAGCTGGCTTTCCAAATAAAGTTGTATGCATTACCTTAGCACCTTATCTCCAGCATTTATTGGCCTATTGTGTGGTAAGCAGAGTGAGCTTGGATTTGGTAATACTTTCTTATAAGAAAAGATACTGAAAGAAATTGTATTTTTTTCTTAGAAGCAACTAATAGGACCAGTGAGCACATTATTCATTCATGAAGAGTTTTCAATTACAATATAATCTGTGAAATAAAAAAGATCATCTCAATTTACCAATTTAGAATCTACATTTATCAGACTATGATGAAAGTTGGGACATCTAAAATTGGTAAGTATTTGAATCTCAGCAAGAGTTTAGAAGACTAAATAATTGTTAGGATTATTTAATGTGAGTCACACAGGTTTGGCTTCAAATTATCATCTTTATCTCAAGCGAAGTCAAGTGGACCTTAAGAAACACTACTATTAATAAAGCTAGTGGATGTGATGGAAATTCCAGGAGAATTATTCAAAACCCTAAAGGATGATCATGGTGTTGCATTCAATATGTCAGCAAATCTGGAAGACTTAGCAGTGGCCACAGGACTGGAAAAGGTCAAGCTTCATCCCAATCCCCAAGAAGGGTGGTACTGAAGAACGCTAACCATCAGACAACTTCACTTGTCTCCCATGCTAGTAAGGTCATGCTGAATGCTAGTATTCAGCATGATGCAAACCAAGAACTTCCAGATGTCCAAGCTGGGTTTAGAAAAGGAAGAGGAACAAGAGATCAAATTGCCAACATTTACTGGATAAAGCTAGGGAATTTCAGAAAAAATCATCTACCTCTGTTTCATCGACTATGCTGAAGCCTTTGACTGTGTGGATCATAATAAATTGTGCAAAGCTCTTAAACAGATGGAAATACCAGACCATCTTACCTGTCTTCCTGTGAAACTTGTATACAAGTCAAAAAGCAACAGTTAGAACCCTGGACGGAGCAACTGATTGGTTCAAGATTGAGAAAGGAGTATGACAGGGTTGTCTGCTGTCACTCTGCTTGTTTAACCTATATGCTGAGCACATGATGAGAAATGATGGGCTGGATGAGTTACAAGCTGGAATCAAGACAGGCAGGAGAAACATCAACAACCTCAGATATGTGGATGGTACCACTCTAATGGCAGAAAATGAAGAGGAACCAAAGAGCCTCTTGATGAGAGTGAAGAAGGACAGTGGAAGAACCAGCTTAAAACTAAAAAAAAAAACAAAACAAAACACTGAGATCATGGCATCTGGTCCATTACTTCATGGCAAATAAAAGAGGAAAGTTCAGTTACTCATCTATGTCTGACTCTTTGTGACCTCATGGACTGTAGAAGAGGAGAAGGTGGAAGTAATGACAGATTTCCTCTTCTTGGGCTCTAAAATCATTCTGGATGGTGGTTTAGCCTTGAAATCACAAGACATTTGCTTCTTGGCAGGAAAGCTATGACAAACCTAGACAGAGTGCTGAAAAGCAGAGATGTTACTCTGCCGACAAAGGTCCATATAGTCAAAGCTACGATCTTCCCTGTGGTCACGTGCAGTTGTGAGAGTGGGACTGTAAAGAAGGCAGAATGCCAAAGAACTGATGCCTTCAAACTGTGGTGCTGAAGAAAACTCCTGAGAGTCCCTTAGACAGCAAGGAGATCAAACCAGTCAATCTTAAGCAAAATCAACCCTGAATACTTGTTGGAGGAAGGACTGATGCTGAAGCTGAATATTCAGTATTTTGGGCATCTGATGCAAACAGCTGACTCACTGGAAAACTCCCTGATACTGGGAAAGATAGAGGCAGAAGGAGAAGAGAGTGTCAGAGGTTGAGATGGCTGAGTGGCATCACCAATGCAATGGACATGAACTTGGGCAAACTTCGGGAGATGGTGAGGATTAGGGAGGCCTGGCATGCTGCAGCCCATGGGGTCACAAAGAGTCGGACATGACTGGGAAACTGAACAAGAACAATCTCAAGAATATTTTTTTCAAAAGCTATTTTTAAGAATAGTGAAAAAAGGCACACAGATACTAAATATAGAGTTAGCACTTGACAAATGTTCAATGGTAGTTATTTATTACTAAAGTATTAGAGAGGATAGCTACATTAAGTGATGAATTTATCAACAAAAGATAGAACAGTAAGTGACTTAATTATGTTTGCTTACAAGAATCTTGGTGACTTTCTATTAATAAAGAACTAGAGGGAATAGACAAACTATAAACTAAAGGAGTTGGGTTAGACAGAAAGTAATTAGATTAATAATTTATCAAGATAGGGAATAAAATGATGTATTAGTGCTAATTCCCTGGATGATCTTGCTCAATATTAAAACATACACATACACTCCAAGTTCTTTTAGAGAACTTGGTAGGTTGTTTGCCAAGTTGTTTGTATCCCTGGAAGGTCTTTCAAAAGACTAACAGTCTGTTTGCAAATACAGACAATGATCACTGCTTACACCACAAGTGCTATTTAGAGTTGCATCCAGAACAAACCACTTAAAGTTTAATTACTAATATATTATAGCATGTTTCTTCTGGGCAGATTGCAACAAGAAGAAATATGAGAAAATCCATTTGCATAAAAACCTTGAAATCTAAATAATTCATCCTTTCACTCATTACCAAAAAAAAAAAAGTGTCATTGAAATTTAAAAACAAGCTGGGTTGTAAATATAAGCATGATCAAGGACTGGTGATTATAAATTGATTTTTGCCTCTGTAATTAAAGGGACAAACTCAGTGCAGCTCACTTGCAACGTAATAGTATCTCTACCAAAATGTTTCACTGTTCCTGAATAGAAGGAACAATGGGTTAAATAAACACTTATTCATTATGTAGAAAATTAGCTTATCTAACAGAAACTAGCAACTTGGCTATAAATTACTTAAATTCTCTAAAATAACTTGGGATAAAATTTTATCTTCATAACTGAAATAATGAAAATATCTAATTAATCAATGATCAAATTATATAATAATCAAAATATAGTGAATGAACAATGATAAATTTAATTATTAAGAACAGTATAAAATATTTTAAAAGAAAACAACTACAATTATGTAGTGAAATTATGTACTATAGAGTATAAAAAGACAAATAAAAGTTCATGCTTGATTGAGTATATTGGACATGAAGCTAAACCAAGCCTATTTATAAAAAGAAGACTGTGTATGTCTCTTTCACTGAGTATTCACAAACATCTACTGTTCTTTTCATAACTGTCTCTTGAATGCACTATATACAGCACAGACTGATAAAGACATTAGAACTACTCATCGAGAATATTTACGTGGAAATAAACAGAAAAGAAACATTTTTTTCATGTGTAATTTTGAAAATGTAATGTCAGCTGCTATTCATTATGCTTAGTCCTTCTTTGAGGCATTTACTTGCCATTCATTTATCTGAAACAATTTGACCTTGAGGAAGAAAGACTGGGAAACAAGAACGATATGAAAGGGAAAAAAAAACTGAGTAGAAAATTATTTTCTAAAGAAAAAATTAAAATAGCAAATTTTAAATATATTTCCATATTTATACTATATAGTCACACATATATGGAGAATGGACAATATAAGATGTAAAGGTAAGTCAAAAATTGAAATTATACAATTCTTAGGGAGATTTACATAAATCGATTTTTCCATTTCATCTTAATTCCCTAGGTGATTATTCTTTCAGTGTGGTTAAAAAAAACAAGGAGAGATATTATCACCTTTACAAGATACTAATTTTAATTTTACTGGATAGCTCCAGTACTATGCAACAAATCCTTAGATTCCTAGGGCAGTCTCCCTTACCACTGACTTTTATAATAATGGAGTTTAATTGATATCTCTGCATGTGCTAAGTCGCTTCAGTCATGTCCAGCTCTTTGCAACCTATGGACATGTAGCCTGCCTGACTCCTCTCTCCATGGAATTCTCCAGGCAAGAATACTGCAGTGGGTTGCCATTTCCTTCTCCAGGGAATCTTTCCAACCCAGGGATTGAACCCAAGTCTCTAAAGCTTCCTACATTGGTAGGCGGGTTCTTTACCAATAGCGTCACCTACTTACAGCATAATGCTCTTCTTTCCTATGTCTCTTGGTCAGTTTCATATGCTCATAATTGTTGTACTTCTAGCCTTTGATGACTCTTCATTCTATCTGTATCAATCAGCTGTTTTGAGAGCTACTTTAGTAATTAACACATTAATTCATAATTGCAGGCACATAGAATTTAAGACCAGTTCAGTTCAGTTCAGTCACTCAGTTGTGTCCAACTCTTTGTGACCCCACTGACTGCAGCACACCAGGCTTCCCTGTCCATCACCAACTCCTGGAGCTTGCTCAAACTCATGTCCATTGAGTTGGTGATGTCATCCATTTATCTCATCCTCTGTCATCCCCATCTCCTCCTGCCTTCAATCTTTCCCAGCATCAGGGTCTTTTCTAATGACTCAGCTTTTCACATCAGGTGGCCAAAATATTGGAGTTTCAACTTCAGCATCAGTCCTTCTAATGAGCACTCAGGACTGATCCCCTTTAGGATTGACTGATTTGATATCCTTGCAGTCCAAGGGACTCTCAAGAGTCCTCTCCAGCATGACACTTCAACAGCATCAATTCTTCGGCGCTCAGCTTTCTTTATGGTCCAACTCTCACATCCATACATGACTACTGGAAAAACCACAGCTTTGACTATATGGACCTTTGTCGGTAAAGCAATGTCTCTGCTTTTTAATATACTTGGCTCCAAAACTGAAACTAGAGAAAATATTCCCTGGAATAGCAAAAATTTATGAAATAATAAAGACTGTTGTTTCTATTTGTTTAAGCTCTTTATTAATCACAGCACTTGGCAGAAAGAAAGCAAGGTGGTACAATAAGAAATGCCTATTAAAAAGTTGAAATATTTTGGAATGACTACCCTGGATTCTAAAAATCACATGAAAATTATATTTCTACTTATTCTATTTAAAAACACTGAAGACACATGTTCTAGCACTGTATTTAAAATTTTACTTTTTCTTTACATCTCACCTTCTGGGGCCAGGCTCCACAGGACAAGTTACAAGTGAGAGCCCTACTCCTTGGTAATGTAATGATTTTTCACAGTGAGTGGAAGGAGTATTCTCGCAAACCACTTCACCAGTACAGCTAGAATAATTTAAACTCCAACTGGACTACATAAAGTATATCCTACTCAGCCTAAACAAAAATTACTCTCAATTCAAACTTCTTTTTAGTAGGGTTTGACAAATGCTAGTGGCCACTCAACTACTGTACTTGAGGGAAAATGTAATGAAAGTTAAAGCAGTAACAGCCAATATCTTACTTTTCCTGTTACAAAATCCTGTGTTCATGAACACACATTATCACAAAGGCCCCACCTAGGACCTTGGAAAGGTATCTGTGCTAGTGAGCAGCTTTGGTTCATTACCTTCTGGTAAATCATCTGCCTCTCTACCTATGAGTCATCCCTTACAGATCTGACTACTTCGATATGTCTCTACTAATTAACAAACAAACAAGTGAACAAGAACAAAAGAAAACATCATTAAGAAAGAAAAACCTTCATAACCATTCATTCTGAATAGGAAAATCTCTAATATCTCCTCTTCCAGTAACCTCATGAATCCTTTTCTACTTAGCTTTCCAAATCTCTGCTCCTGTCTCCATGAAAATTCCTCTAAAATCCCTCTCAGTATAACCACTAATGATGGCCTACAAATTCAAAATCGGATGTAGAATGTATTAACTAATTCTCATATGGCATGTTAACATACATGGCAGGTTGGTGACACTCACTTTTTTATGACTACATTCTGATTTTCTTCCTATCTCTCTAATCATTTTTAGTACCTTCCTCTGCCCTCCCTTTAAAAGACCACTGTCTCCAGAGTTCACTTTACTACATTCTCACTCTATACTCTTTGCATAAATTTCCAGTTCATACATCGTTGGAAAGTCTAAAATACATGTTTACATTAGATTCGACTGATAAGCTACACCTGCACCTCTGATGGGCACTTCGAATCAAGGTGATTAAAATTAAACTGTTTTCCCTTTATCAACATGGAAATTTTCAAAGTTAAAAAGAGAGAGGATTACTGCAACGAACACTCAGCTTTCAACGCCCAACACTTGAGACTAACAAACATTCCTGATCTCACATTATACATCCCCCATAAAGCTTTGTTTCATATTTTATTTTATTTTATTTGATGTTAAATAAAACCCTAAGTTTTATGCCTTTCCATTTGTAAATACATCAGTATGCATCTCTAATTAATAAGGGCTTTTAAAAAACATAGCCAATAAAATCAACAATAAATTCTAAATAACAGCTATTACCAAACTGAGCCTGTGTTTCAAAGAGCTCTTCAGAAAGCTGGTTGTTCAAACTAGAACCTAAATCCCACAAAGAGCATTTAATTATTATGTATCTGAAGTCTCTCTTTAATTCTATAATATCACTTGTATTCAACCTCTTTTTCCTTGATATAGCTTTGATTGTTTTTTTTTGTGTGTGTGTGTGTGTGTGTGTGGTTATACCTGATTTTTTCCACCGGTTTTGGTATGTCCTATAAACTGATAACTGGGACTTCCTTGGTGGCTCAGTGGTAAAGGATTGCAGGTAAATTTCCTGCCAAGCAGGAAACACAGGTTTGATCCCTGGGTTGGAAGATCCCCTGGAAAAGGAAATGGCAACCTAAATCCCATCGACTGAGGAGCCTGGTCTATGGTCCATGGGATCGCAAAAGAGTCAGACGTGACTCAGTGACTAAACAAGAATAAACTGGTAATCAGATCTAAAGTCCTAATAAACTATAGGACCAATTTTTTAAATTAAAGAATACCTCATAAATTATATATTTCTCACTGCATCACATCCTGATGAATATAATATACAATTGTTCCACTTTTAGTAATAATGAGACTTAATTTCAGGTTCAGGTAATTTCAGCCTGAGACCTAACTTCCAAAATCTCCTATCAATATCCATCTGGTAACAGTATCCACTGATGGCCATCACCTAGATCTATTATTTTAGTATAGGTTGCAAAGTGGTGATTTTTCTAATTTTATTATCCCCCTGCATTTGTTGGAGATTATCTTCAAGAATGAATTTCCCTAACAAAGAAACTGTTCATATAATATAGGCAAGATAAGTGCTTGATCTTTTCTCTTAAATTATCTATTAAAATTAACTTATCTTTCTCCTTCTCACTTACTCTTATACCTGTATTTGGTTACACAGCACCTGAGTCAAAGTTTTTCATCTATTCTGCAATTCCTCCTTCCCCTCATTCATGTGTATTTTAGCCAGGTTTTACTTATCTCTAGAGCTTTTCACTGCTCTCTGCTTCTCCACTGCTTATCAGTGGCCACAAAATCAGACTCTAGAACTCTGGCCTTGATTTGCAACTCATCCTCCACCCAACTGCTAAATCAATAATTCAAGATACTGAATCTGATAGTATCATTAAGCAGTTTAAAATGCTTAAATCCTTCAACAGTTACTCAACACCTTAAGGTAAAATCCAAATAAACCTTTCACAATCCCTGCTTTTGTGCCAATCACATTTCCTATGAGCTTTCACTGAGATTTCTGGACTGCAGTTCTACTTAGCTATGTTAGTCATCTGAACTTGCAGCCAGTTTTCACATCTTTGTACCTGATAATTTCTAAACCTGGAATCTCAGTCTCCTTTGTTTCTGATTTTCGAATCAACATTCAGCCTTTCAGATTGAACTCAAAAGTCAACTATTCAATAAAGTCTTCTCTCATCCTCCCAGACAGAACAGGCATTTTGATCTGTGTATTTGTTGCAGCCTTTAGGAAGACGAGATCATACCTACTACATGGTTGAATGATCTGTGTACACATCTATCTCTTTCAATAGACAGAAAGCTCCTCAAAAACAAAGGCATTTTCATCATTGTTGAATTATGGTTGGTCCAGTGAAGCATATTAAGTCTGTTCTTTGCTGCCTACTAAAAAGTTCCCCCTAAACTCAGTTTTGTTCTATGGTTTTCATTCTCTTTACTCACACTCAGAGCACGTGAGAGCTCACTTGTTATCCAGTTTCCTATCTTCTGTTACCTACAGTGTAGCTTCGCTCATAGTCTACTAACTAAGGTGGTTTCTTTGCCACATAGAAAAAGCCTTATTACCAACCCCATACATATGCTTTGCTTATTCTTACTTTTTTTTTTTTTTTGCTCATATGAAGTATGATACCTCTATGAAGTGTCCGTCCTCCTTTCTGCAAGATTTTTTAACAAGATTTTCTTTGGGTGATGACCAAGAAGCAACTTTAACAGTGGATGTTCAGAGGCTGCCTCATTTATAATTTAAAAAGGTAAGTTTACAAGGTTTGACCACAGACTTTGTTAGCTGGATCCGCCCCCCAGGTATGTATATATGCTTTGTCTTTTTAAAGAGACTATAAAATTCTCAATAGTAAAATCAAACATCTCTTCCTAAACACATACTGAGAATGCTACTAAACATAGTAGATGCTTTAAATGCTTAAATGAATGAAAAAGTAAATGAATAGCTATTACTAAATGAATAGATATACTTCTGTAGTTCGAATCACCTTGAAAGTTACCTTCAATGTCACATTACCTTTTTTACCATTATCACTCTTATTTTAAAATAAAAAATTAAATATTGGAACACAGAATACAATGATCAATCTTCGAAAGATAATTCTTAAAATAACATAGTTAAAATCCATATACATATAACAATAACCCAAATAACAAAGATTAATCAAGTCAAGCTTGCCTGTGAATTCTTTTATTTCATTATATTCTCTAGTTTATTGAATAGTTTCTAAATTGCTTCAGAGATAATGAACCACCTCAAGCTATGTTTTAGGATTAGTAATTTTGATGATGCTATTTCATTTTTTCCTTCCTTTGTCTTTCACGTCAACTAAACAGAGAAAAGTAATTTGAACAATCTCTTCATACATTTTGTAAGCAATGAAACCCAATGACTGAAATTATGGGGAAAGAATTCCTTCATTTTATCTTTAACATTACATATGTCACTATTTACAATAAGATACAGGCAAGGGAATAAGAATTGAACACTGGAACCAAGCCCCTATAACTGAAAAATCAGATCAATAACTATGTTGTTAGAAACTAATAATGCCATATTCATTTAAAATGGAAAAATGTCTCTGAATAATATGCTCATTTAGTGAAGGCTAAGGTTGCATGTTGACTATATAACCTTAAGTGTTACAGAGTTATTCTCAATTACTCATGAAATGTTAAAAGAAATGCACTTAAACCTAAAAAAAAAAAAAAAAAAAACCTTGGAGAAGGAAATGGCAACCCACCTCAGTATTCTTGTCTGGAGAATCCCATGGACAGAGGAGCCTGGCAGGCTACAGTCCATGGGGTCACAAAGAGTCAGACACAACTGAGCAACTGAGCACACACTAACATACCAAATTAGGAAAATTCAGAAGTTTGAATTTTTTCATTCTTACTTACTGCCTTTGCCAAAGTGATCCTGATATAGAACAGGTAGTCATAAATATTCTTCCTTGTAAACATATTTGGGAGCATTCATTTAATGCTTCAACTACCTTATTATCTTGGACAACTACATCTCCCATTATTATTTGTAATACTGTATCTACCTCTTCCTATATAGAGCTAATAAATAATTTTGAATATACATAAACCTTATTGAATTATATATATACTACATACTAAAGAGCATGTAATTTTTATCTTATTAGTAATTTAAAAATACCCACCATGTGCAGAAATGTATCAAGTAGCCTGATAACTTCACTTTCCAAATCTGATGAAAATCACTTTTTTAATTATATCCTTCTTCAGTTAATTTTCCTGGCGCATTAATGTGATCAGAAGCATTTAGAATTTGTTATTCACATTGTAAGATGTTGTGAAAGCTTACTTCTCTTTCTCATTGCATAGAGATCCTATTAGGAGTGATAGACTATAACTGCAAAGACGGATACACACCCCAAGGCTTCACGACAATCTTCAAAGCACATTCTTACTGACATTGTGAGGTGTCTTTTTCATTCAACCACATCTTTTTATCCCTTCACTTGAACAAACACTCACCTAGAAAAACTGGTAGAATATTAATTTTAAATGAGAGATCTCAAAAGATAAAAGTGTGTGTGTGTGTGTGTGTGTGTGTGTGTGTGTGTGTGTATGATGTGCTCAGTTGGGTAGGTGCTTAATTTAGTTTCATGCTGGTCTGACATAACTTAAGACTTGCATTTTAGTATTTAAAGACACGATCATCAAAGTTTTTAATCCCTCCCGCAACAATAAAAGATAACATCAAGTGCTGTGGTAAAATATTTCCAGGACAAATTCACTCTCATTATAATGCCTGGAAATAACCTAATCTCTCTCTCTATTTATTTATTTATTTTTTTTACTATTTCTCTATTTGTAATTCCTTTCTTCTTTATTCATTCCTTCTTCCCTTTCTTTCAACCATACATGGTAAATGTAAAAAATTCCCTGTAGATGAGACATCTGATATTTCAGACTTACTCCTGGACTTTCTGTAACATGTACAAAGGATACAATCAACTCTTAACTGATCAGCTCCCTACTATCCTAGGGCCCCCGCTTTTATTCATGCTATTGTAATTTACCATATTGTCCTTCTGAAAATATTACTTCTCTGTCATCAGTTAAAATGTAAAATGGTAAAATAACTTAGAACATTTTAACACTCCTATGTTTTTGCCAGCATGGAATACTGTCCTATAACTCTTTTCTCAGGCCCCTGAAACAAACACTAACGCAGGCCTGCCTCACATAGCTTTCCCTTGTGTCTTTTCAAGTGTAATTCTATGGCAAACAGACATCTGTGTATCTTAACTCGTGTGTCTTAAACAAAACTTAACCCAATGTATGGCAAAAAACACTACAATATTGTAAAGTAATTAGCCTCCAACTAATAAAAATAAATGAAAAAAATAAAAACAAACAAAAAAAGAGAGTGAAAAATAAAAAGCAGACTATGAAGAAAAAAAAATAAATAAAATAAATAAAACTTAACCCAAAGTTCTCAAGATTCTTTCTGTAGTTTTCTTCAGGAGGGTCTCCTTATACTTACTCCTCTTATGTATTTCAGGGTCAGAAGGTGAAGGATGTTCTCCCTAAAGCTGCCTCTAGAACATTTCTTTTTATGTTTAATTATAAATCCCTACTTCTTTGTTTTTCATTCAACCATATCCTTATCCCACATCCTTATGCTATCTGTATCTCTACAATAAGTACCTCCATATTTTACTATTTTCCTGATAGCTCTCCCTCAAAGACTGAGGAATTATTACCAGTCTCACGATTTTGCTGCAAGGTCAGCCATCATCCTAGGTGACTTCAGGGTACATATGGACAATCCACCCAATACCATATCTTAACTAATATTTTAACTTGTCCATTTCAATGACCATTATTCCCACTGCTCTTTAACCATTTGTTCCCATGATTATGTCCTAAAAATTGTCATCACTCTGAACTACCCTCAACTAGTCTACTCTGAAATCTTACATTCAAATATTCTACTTTTTAAATATTACCGTTCTGGTTCTTTCACCTCTTTAAATATGTCATAGCTACTTTTCTCACACAGCTTCTATCACTTCCTCTTTCCCTGCATTTTCAAACTCTATTCTTACCCCTGAAGTCTATCAGCTTTTCCTTGTCTAATGTCTTGTGCTAATCATTCTGGACATCATGATTGATAACACAACATACTCTCTCATGACCACCTCATTTTTCTGTATTCCTGTTATTTCACTAAAACCACAAGTCTGAACTCTGAATTCATGCTAACACCAGATTTGTCTTCTTCTTTATCACAGTAGATATGGATCCATTTTCAAGCCTGGTATCATTTCAAGTGATCGCCCTGAAAAACTGAGCTTGTCCCTCAGCACCAGTCATTGTGACAGGCAGAATAATGGTCTCAGGTACGTCCACTTCCTAATCCCTACAAACCGTACATGTGGTAGATTACATGGCAATGAGGACTTTGGGTAGCAGATGAAATTAAATTATTAACAGTTTCCTTTAAAACAGAGATTACACCCTGGCTTATTTGCAGATATCTGATTTAATCACCAAGATCCTATAAGTGTGAATGATGGGGCTAGAAGAATCATTTTCAAATGTTGAAATATGACAAAGTATTGGCTAGTCATTGCTGGATTTTAAGACAGAAGTGGGTCATAAGACAATGAGTTCAGTCAGCATCTAGAATCTGGAAAAGACAAGGAGGTGGATTTACCCTAGAGACTAGGGCAGAAAATAATGCAGCCCTGTTGACACCTCAATTTTAGCTACTAAAACACATGTCATATTTCTGACTTGACAAGCTATAAAGTAATAAACTTGCATTTTTTTAAGTTTCTGAATTTATGGTAATTTGTTACAGCAGCAAACATAAACTAATACACCCATCTACCTTTTACTTCCCCATGTCTAGAATTCAATTCCATTTTCTTCTGTAGGTGTTACATAGTTGGTACTCAACCCTTGATTAAAAAAGAGGCAACTCTGAGTGTTCCATTGAGAAGTTTGTGGTCATAAGGCATAGTTTTCCTTAACTTTACATTTTTAATTCACAAATTCCTGTGAAGGTACATTCATCCTCATCAACTTTTCAGCCATTTAAAAGTTCAGTTTCACCTTAAGCACATTTTACCCACTTTCAATAAAACACTGCTCAAGTTACCCTCTTTTCCATATTCTCTCCTTCTGGAATGGAAGAAACCTTGATATTGTTAGAAAAAGGGAGAACATAATTTTCCCTTTTCCCCATAACCAAAGCTATAGTTCTATCTCTTCCTTCTAATTCTTATTCAGACTTTGTGAAAGTGTAGTTTCCTTTTCTTATTCTTCCTAAGCCTTTGTTGCCAGTCTGCTTCTTCCCTGCACCCACTACCTGTTGAATGTTTTAATCCTTTATGTTTACAGCAATTTTAGGTTAACAACAAAAAAAGAGAGAAAGACAGAAATTTTAGTATAATCTCTGCTCCCACACATGGATAGCCTCCTCAATTATCAACAGCACTCATCAGAATGGTACGTTTGTTATTAAAAATGAACCTATGTTGAGACATTGTAATTACTTGGATTCCACAGTTACCTTAGGGTTCACTCTTGGATGCTGTACATTCTATGGGTTTTGAGAAGAGTGATGACATATAACCATTATTATAATATCATATACAGTATTTTCACTGCCCTAAAATTCCTTTCTGTTTCACCTAGTCATCTTCCCACCACAACACTACAAGGAACAAGTAATCTTTTCATTGTTCCATAATTTTGCTATTAACACGATTTCACATATTTGAAATATAAAGTATTTAGTCTTTTCACTTAGTGGCTTCTAAGTGGTCTCTTTCACCTAGTGATGTGCATTTGAGATTCTTCTATTTATTTTCATGACTTGATAGCTCATAACTTTTTACTATTAAATAATATACCAATGTCAATATAAAACAGTTTATTTATCCATTCACTTGCTGCAGGATAAACTGGCTACTTCCAAGTCTTAGCAATTATGAATAAAGCTGATATAAATATCCACAGGAAGGCTTTTGTGCAAACGTAAATTTTCAACTCCTTTAGGCATATACTAAGGAGTGTAATAGCTGGAGAATATAGTAAGAGTATGTTTACTTTTATAAGAAACTATCAACTGTCTTCCAATGTGGTTGCACTATTTTGCTTTCACACCAAAATGAGAGTTTCCATTGCTCTATGTTCTCAAGAGCATTTGGCGTTGTCAGTGTTTGGGATTTTGGCCATTCTAACAGGTATATGGTGGTATATTACCGTTGTTTTAATTGCCTTTCCCTAATTAATGTGGAGAATATTTTCAAAAGCTTATTATCCATCTGTATATCTTCCCTCATGAGGTAGCTGTTAAAGCTTTTGGCAGATTTTTAAATTGAGGCAAGTGCTTTCCTTCTGAGTTTTAAGAGTTCTTTCTGTATTTTGGATAATATCCATTATCAGATGTGTCTTTTGCAAATATTTTCTTCCAGTTTGTTGCCTGTCTTCTACTTCTCTCAACATCATTTTCTGCAGAGCAGAAGTTCTTAATTTTAATGAAGCCAGCTAGCCAATTCTTTCTTTACTGTATAATGTCTTTGATATTATATATAAAAAGGCACTATCATATACAAGGCTATCCAGGTTTTCTCTCACGTTATTCCAGAAAGTTATAGTTTGCATTTTACACCTAGCTCTATGAGCTATTTTGAGTCAACCTTTGTGAAGAATAAGTGGATTTTTGCCACATTCTAATAACAACTACACTTAGAGGAAGTTAACTATTTCTTCTAAGTAAAGGCCTACTCTCTTGTTTGCTTATGTATGTATGTATCTATTTATAATTATACAAAATATACTGTTTAAAAATAGCATATCTCCCTCCCTCATTCCTCCTCATGCCTCATAAAATGGCAACCACCATTTTATGTTTTGTTTCTATTAATATAAATTTGAGTACTTTCAATAATTCATAAAGTGAAACTAATGGATTTGTCTTTTGTCTTTCTTGTTTTGAAACTTCCTTAAAGTTTCATTAATAATCGACTTCAGTGCTCAACCAATTGCACTATTTTGAAGATTCTTATTATAAATTGAAGTCTATGCACAGCAAATTTGGTCTTGGTACAGAGATAATTTGAACTTTTGTATCTCTGCATGGCCACATTTGATTTACAATATGCTAAACTACTGAGGCAAACATTAACCTTTATCCTAACTTCTAACTTGAAGAATTATCTGGCAAACAATCAATTGAAAAACTGAAACCCATTATGAAAAATAAAAAGGAGAAAGAAAAAAGAGGAGGAGGGAGAACATGAAGGAGAAATCACACACACACACACACAAAGGAGGAGGAGACACACACACACATTACATTAAATATGAGGCTGCATAATTAGAATATGAATATGGGGAAAATATTTATTAGATGGCTACTTGATATAAGTATTAACATTATTTCTCAGTTGGATTGGAAAATATGACAGTTTTCTAGAAATCACTTTTAAAATCTTGTTACTGCATCATAATAGATTTTCTGGCATATATAAAATGCTGTTCATCTTTTACAATACTCAAAAGTAAATAAAGCCATTCAGAGACAGGACACAAAATTTGGCTCTCCACTGTCACTAAATGAGGTAAAACCAAGTAAGATTTAATTTAAGTATTTCCTTGAAATCATTTTTACATACTTCCCAAATTTTTTGAAAACCTAATATCCTAACTCTGGAAAACTTAAGGTAAAAACTATTACTTCATGAAGCTGACTGATTGCAGTGTCCTTTGAATAAAATCCAAGTACTACTCATTTATAGTTCAAGTGTTTATGATGAGTTCTTCTGTTACACAGAAAAAAAATATTTGAAGCCAATATCCTTAAAAAGCTACTTAATACTCTTTGGTAACACATACACAGAAGTGAACAAAGGGTATCTAAAACACAAAAAGCTTACCAAGGCTTTCATTTATTCTACAAGGTGTTAGAAGACTCTCAAAAATATGAGAACATCCTTTATGTTTACCAGCTCTCAAAAAATGATGAAAACATATAAATATCCTGAATTACAAATGAATGAATGAATGAAAAAGCAAGCAAGCAAAAACCCCAAAGAAAATGGGAGATGATAATTATCTCCCATTGCTTAGTTTTTAAATTTACATTCAAGACTACATGCTATCAAAGGAGGAGCCATTTTGTTAAGGGATTCCTTTGGAGAAAGATACTTGACAACGGACGACACTACACAATGCTATAGAAAGATGAAACAGTGGGTAGCCTAGGATGTAACTGTTAGGTAGCAAATGAGTCACTATAAAGTAAAAGCAAGACTATAAATACTGAAAAATATCTTGAATGTATGTAACTATTACAACATGTTTATAACCTAAGTTCCTCTTTTTATCCTCAAATATAATTTCTTATTCCTCTATCACGAAGTTTATTATCCAAACGGAAAAAAAAAAAAAATCTGTGATTCTATTTTTATGAGTAGTGAGACCCGACCAGAGTGCTTAAGGACAAACTTACTAATGAACAAGATGGGATAATGTTCCTAGGAAAGGTAGAAAGGAAAAAGGGGGAATGTAAGGAGCCAATGGGAGCTGAGAAGGAAATTTAAACTATTGGAAGTCTGTATATAACAGACACATGACAACATTCATCTCTTTGTCTGCTTCCATAGCATCTCCTTTGAAGAAGGAATGTGGCTATCTGTCACTATGACTGATGCACAGAATCACAGACATGTCACAGCATTAAGGAGCTTCATGATCACGAAGACAGGCTGCTTTAAAGTGAACTTTGACTGAGCTTAAATATGGGGCCCAGCTGTCAAACTGCACATGGCTCCCTTCCAATCTGTTATCATTAAAATGATGGTCTGAACTGACTGTAATTTGAAATGATAGGATTACTAGAAGAGACAGGTTAACTCTGTGTCAAGACTGAAAATCATGAGTTGTCTACTATTAAAAATGTTCATTTTAATCATCCATTAGAAGTAAATGTTAACAAAGGTGTTATCATTTTGAGCATTTAATAAAGTCATTACTAAATTTCATGGAAACCTAAGAATGTTATATAATAAAAAATATATGATACAACATGGATGAGAGGATAAATCAAAAGTTAAAAATAAGGAAAACTGCATCTTTTATCAATTGGAATTTATCAAAACAAAGGAAGTAACTAGTCTTTTCCTTTAGGAACAGTTAAGTTGATTTTCTGTAGCAAACTTTAAACATTTAATTCACATTATTTTCAAATAAAAACTTGAGTTGTATAGGACAGAACGATAAAATTATAAATCCTCTGTGACTTTATTCCCTATGTGCATCTGAGAGAATCATAATGTTTCAGCAAAAACATAATGTGCCATGATTTAAGGAAAAATTTAGTGGTTCTAAATCTGCAGTACTCTCTGTATGAGCCTGACGAAAAATCAATTTTCCAAAATATTTTTCAATGCAACAATTTTAATCATCCTGACAAAGTGAAAAACAAGATAAGTAGTATCAGAAATGTGCCTTCACTGAAAGTCACAAAATGTAGATACATTAACAAAGTGGCAATATTTTTTATTAATCACAGAATGTTAACAAGCATTTAGAACAAGCATGTGTAAGTAGTAGGTGCTCAATAAATATGTGCTACAAAAATATTATGGGCTTCCTAGGTAGCTCAGACGGTAAAGCGTCTGCCTGCAATGAGGGAGACCCAGGTTCAATCCCTGGGTGGGGCAGATCCCCTGGAGAAGGAAATGGCGAGCCACTCCAGTACTCTTGCCTGGAAAATCCCATGGATGGAGGAGCCTTGTAGGCTGCAGTCCATGGGGTCGCAAAGAGCTGGACATGACTCAGCGACTTCTCTTTCTTTCTCTTTCTACAAAAATATTGGATTGTGATAGCTGTATCATTTGTAAAATTATAGTTCTACAATATTCAAGGTGGATTTTCAGCAGAATAAATATGAAATATTTCAACAATTAGCTGAAAGAATACAAACTAATCATATATAATAAACAGATTATTAATTATATCACTGGAATTCAAGATTTTTTGGAATCTATTTTTATTAAAAATGTTAGGATCTGAAATTATCCTCAGCTGACATCCAGCCTCTTTGCAGTAAATTATAAGTTAAACAGTATATGAACTTAGAACTTCCAGATGTGCAAGTTGGATTTAGAAAAGGCAAAGGAACCAGGAATCAAATTGCCAACATTCACTGGATCATAGAAAAAGCAAGATAATTTCAAAAAAACATCTACTGCTTCATTGAATAAGCTAAAGCCTTTGACTGTGTGGATCGCAACAAACTGTGGAAAATTCTTAAAGAGACAGGGATACCAGACCGCTTTTTCTGCCATCTGAGAAACCTGTATGCAGGTTAAGAAGCAAAAGTTACAACAGGACATGGAATTATGGCCTGGATCCAAATTGGGAAAGGAGTACATCAAGGCTGTAGAATGTTACCCTGCTTATTTAACTTATATGTAGAGTATATCATGTGAAATGCCGGGCTGGATGAAGCAGAAGCTGGAATCAAGATTGCTGGGAGAAATGTTAATAACCTCAGATATGTAAATGACACCACCCTTATGGCAGAAAGCAAAGAGGAACTAAAAAGCCTTTTGGTGAAGGTGAAACAGGAGGGTGAAAAAGCTGGCTTAAAACTCAACATTCAAAATACAAAGATCATGGCATTTGGCCCCATCACTTCGTGGCGAATAAATAGGGAAACAGTGACAGACTTTACCTCCTTGGGCTTCAGAATCACTGTGGACAGTGACTATATCCATGAAATTAAAAGACACTTTCTCCTTGAAAGAAAAGCTTTGAGAAAACTAGACAGCATATTAAAAAGCAGAGACATTACTTTGCTGACAAAAGTTCATATAGTCAAACCTATGGTTTTTCTAGTAGTCATGTGCAGATGTGTGAGTTAGACCATAAAGAAGATTGAGCACTGAAGAAGTGATGCTTTCTAATTGTGGTTTTGACGAAGATCCTTGAGTATCCCTTGGACTGCAAGGAGATCAAACCAGTCAATCCTAAAGGAAATCAGTCCTAAATATTCACTGGAAGGACAGATACTGAAGCTGAAGCTCCAATACTTTGGCCACCTGTTGTGAAGAACTGACTCATTGGAAAAGACCCTGATGCTGGGAAAGACTGAAGGCAGGAGAAGAGGAGGACTGAGGATGAGATGGTTCGATGGCAGCAATGACTCAATGGATATGAGTTTGAGATGGTGAGATGGTGAAGGCAGGGAGGCCTGGCATGCTGCAGTTCATGGGGTCATGAAGAGTTGGACATGACTGAGTGACTGAGCAACAACAAGGACAATAAGTTAAACAGTGGGTCCTAAAGGTCAAGTTATAGTTATACAATATAACTGCTTTAATCCAACACAAAATAACCCACTGTCCTTTATATTGTCTATTATAGTTGATAGTTTAACGGGAAATTGGTTTTCATATTTTAAAAAAGGAGACTGGTCACAATTCATCCAAGATTTTGATGATTTTGATTAGATTTGCTAGATTTGATTAGATTTTGCTAATTTGATTAGATTTGAAGGTGGATCCTATAAGGAAACAAGAATAAATGGTGAACAACACAACTTTACTATCGATCAGTAACCCTTCCTCATCCCCACAATGGACTCAGTAGTGAAATTATAAACTGTAAGTAAATTATAAATTATAATTCATTAACAAATAAATATGGGGCTTCCCAAGTGGTGCTAATGGTAAAGAACCTGCCTGCCAATGTAGGAGATGTTAGTAGACACAGCTTCAATCCCCTGGAGGAGGGCATGACAGCCCACTCCTGTATTCTTGCCTGGAGAATCCCATAGACAGAGGAGCCTGGCAGGTTACAGTCCATAGAGTCACAAAGAGTTGGACCCAACTAAATTGACTTGAAAGTGAGAGTGAAAGTCAATCATTGGTGTCCAGCTCTTTGCGACCCCATGGACTATACAGTCCAAGGAATCCTCCAGGCCGAATACTGGAGTCCATAGTCTTTCCCTTCTCCAGGGGACCTTCCCAACCCAGGGATCGAACCCAGGTCTCCCACATTGCAGGAAGATTCTTTACCAGCTGAAGTGACTTAGCACACGCAAATATAATAATACTGTATGTATTGACTCTGACCCCTGGCTCTCCAAAAAAAGTTTAATTGGTCTTAGTTTGATATTTCTGCAAATTAGAGGGTGTTTACAGATAGTCAGTACTTCAAGCCTCTGCTGGATGGAGACTTGAGGTGGAGTAGTTGTAAATAGAGTAGGCAGAACACATATGCTGAACCACAACCTCTAATATCACTGCTTAGAAAGATGAGAAGCAGACAGATCAACCTGGAACATGACTGTAAGCATGGGGTGACTTTCTGATCAAAGGAGTCTGGCAGGCTTTGTGACTAAAAGCAAAGATTCAAGCAGAGCTGTGTTGTATAAATAGCAGCAGCAGCAGCTATAGAGCAAAGTGCAGTTTTAACACATGTATAATGTAGAAATGACCACTGGCCACTCAGTCCTTTTTGTCACTTAGTCTATGTGGATAGTGATTGCTATAGAAGTGGCATTTTTCATAGAAAAATCAAAGATTTTAATATGACCATTCTTCTTTGGGAGAACATATAAGGTCAGCTAGGAAACATCAGTTGGCTGTGACTGTAATAGTAAATCTACTTAAACTTGACTGAATATAGCAGGGTTAGATGTCCACCACATGTGAAAATAGAAGATGTTCTGTCTAGTTAAAAATGAAACATAAATATCCTAAAATTAAATAATACATGTAAATTACCTAGATCAATACCTGTTGCATACAAGTACCAAATAACTGCTTATTTCAATTGCTAATGATAAATTAATAAACTTTCATTGATCCCAAATGATCATGAAGTAAATTATTCTATCAAATTATAGTTACACAGAAGGATTAAACATGAGAGAATTACAGTACAATAAAATGTGTGGAACACTAAAATAATTCTGGTTGTGGGAAATTTAAGCTGTCATGGATAAAGCTGCACTTATCAGCTGACCCATATAAGCAGCTTAGTAAGAAAATACCAATTCTATTTATGAGATTTTGATTTCCAGTCTTCTCTTGAGAAATGCCTGCCGATCAGTGGTCTTTCTGAGTTCCACAGTTACTAAGTTTCAATTCAAAGTGATTAAAAAAAAAAAAAAAAGAGCTTGAAGCATTGACATCAGCTCTGATGTTCTTATTGTTCAATTCTTCAAAATTCTAGAAGAAATTCATATATCCAGTTCCTTAATCCACACCATACTTTTCAAAAGCCCATACATTAAATTCACATAAGACACATCTTTAAAAGTTTCCCTCTATTCGTCTTTATCATTCATTCATTCATTTAGTCACACACTGATTTTTTAAGCAGATATTTTTGAGGGCATACTATAGTTTCAGACACTATGCAAGGAAGCAGGGACACAGCAGTGACTCCTGCTATGCTACCCATAGGAGGCAGGACTCCTACCCGCAAGGAGCTGACAATTTCATAGGTAAGGCAGATATTATTCAAGTAATCATAAAAATATAAATTACAATAATAATAATTGTTAAATGAAGAGTCCTACATTGTGATATGACATTATCTAAGAGAGGGAGCCAACTTAAGATAGAGTAAAAAATGGTTTCCTTATGTAATTAATGATTGCCTAGGGGCAAAAACGAAGACACCAACTTGATGCATGCGAGTCTGAGTAAACTCAGGGAGGCCTGGCGTGCTGCAATTCATGTGGTCGCAAAGAGTCGGACACGATTGAGCGACTGAACTAACTGAACTGACTGGCTGATCCTGTTTGCAGGGCTTCCCTTGTAGCTCAGTCGATAAAGAATCTGCCTGCAGTGCAGGAGACCCAGGTTCGATCCCTGGGTTGGGAAGATCCCCTGGAGAAGGAAATGGTGACCCACTCCAGTATCCTTGCCTGGAAAATCACATGGACTGAGGAGCTTGGTGGGCTGCAGTCCATGGGGTTGCAAAGAGTCAGGCATGACTGAGCTACTAACATTTACTTATCCTGTTTGCAAAGACTTTGGAACAAGAGAATGCAATCCTACAGGAGCTCCAACTTTCTCCCATTAAAGTAGATATAGTTCCAAAATTAACCAGAATATGGTACAGAGCAGGGGCAGAAGCTTGGCCAAAATTTTCCCTTCTCCAGTCAACTTTCTGTCCTAAATATTGCAAGATTCCAGAATTCTGTGATGACTGAATAATTCCTCTGTATTGAACTATAATGTTCCAGAGTCTAACTGATGACAAGGGTAATAAAGGGACAATAGGCTAATTAGGAAAGAGTCAGCTTTTAGTGACAGACTAATAAAATACCAATTGTCATTGGGACAGAATTATATATGCACATATATTTCAATTTAGGAGTTTGTCAACACTGTAAAAATCCTGCAAATGTTCTGTTTAAACTATTTAGTCAAGATTGCTCTGAGAAGCATTCTATTTGTTAATCCTCTATCCACATATATATATCCAATATATCCATGGATTCATGTCTAGTCAATGCTATGGTTCAACCAAAAGTAGATTAAACTCTGAGACTAGAATACAGTATACATCATCAAACTTGAGATGGCAATTTTTAATTTAATTTAATTTTAATCAAACAAAACAAAACAAAGGCAGAGCAAGAACAATAATAAAATAATCAGACATTAATATTCCCAAGGCTAAACTTTATTGATTTATACAATTTAAACTCTTCTCATTCTTATTTATAACAGGATATGATTTGCTCATAGAGTTGTAAAGTAAATAGCTATCAGATTCTAAAGAGACAGCAAATTAATATCTAGGCACCAAACTGATCAGAAAGAACAGTGAGGATGATTTATTATCACATGTAGAATGTGCCTCTACCTACCTAAGACCCCAAAGTACTTTGTTGACTTCAAGCACTTATTCTGAATGATTGTTATCTAAGTTTATATGTTTTCTCCATTAATGATATTTGTTGTACATAGAGGAAAATAATTCATCCATCTCTTTTCCAGATTCTACACTAATGCAAATATAGAAAGCCTACAAATGAATTTCTATCTTAAAAAAAATAGTATATACCAAAAGAATTGAAAGTCCACTCTGTATAATGGAGTGAAGTAAGCCAGAAAGATAAAGACCAATACAGTATACTAACGCATATATATGGAATTTTAAAAGATGGTAACGATAATCCTATATGCAAAACAGAAAAAGAGACACAGATGTACAGAACAGACTTTTAGACTCTGGGAGAAGGCGAGGGTGGGATGTTCACAGAGAACAGCATTGAAACAAGTATACTATCAAGGGTGAAACAGATCACCAGCCCAGGTTGGATGCATGAGACGGGTGCTCAGGGCTGGTGCACTGGGAAGACCCAGAGGGATGGGATGGAGAGGGAGGCGGGAGAGGGGATCGGGATGGGGAACACATGTAAATCCATGGCTGATTCATGTCAATGTATGGCAAAAACCACTACAATATTGTAAAGTAATTAGCCTCCAACGAATAAAAATAAATGGAACAAAAGAAAAAAGAAAGCAGAGACTCAAACAAGTATTTTTAAAGCCATGTTCACAGAAGCTTAAATCACAATAGTCAAAGGCAGAAATAATTCAAGTGTCCATTGACAGATGATGAACAAAATGTAACATACAAATGCAAAGAAATATTCAACCTTAAATATTATGATGCATGCTACAGCATGAAAAAACTTTCAAGATATATGCTAAATAAATAATCCAGTCACAAAAGGATAAATACTGTAGGATTCCAACTACATGAGACACTTAGAGTGGTCAAATGCATAGAGATGGAAAGTAGAATAGTGGTTGTCAGTGACTGAGGAGAAGGAAAGGATGGGGAGGTAATGTTTAATAAGTACAGAGGTTTAATTTCAAAAGATGAAAAAATTCTGGAATTTGATTCAACATTTAAAATGTAAAAATGTTTAAAATGGTAACTTTTATGATACATATGATATTGAAATTAAAAATAACTTCTGACTCTAATCTCTTCCCACACCATCCCATTATTTTCCTTTATAACACATCTTTCCAGTGACTTATTTGTTCTTATAATTTCCAATTTCCTCATTCTCATTCTCTCTTGAACCTACTCAAGTCAGACTTTCAATACTAATACTTTACCAAAACTTTTATTCTCAATGTCACCAAACTTCCACATTACTGAATAAAATGATCCCTTCTCAGTTTTCACCATACTTTAAATATCAGTTCATGACTACACATGCCAGATTGCCTGGAATAGGTCTGGGTTGTGTCTCTTGTTCAGATGTAATTAAGAATGCCCCATTTCACTTTCAGAAGTGTAACAGACAGAATGATAAATCTTACTGTGACCCAAACTATCAATAGTGTATATAGTTGCTCACTTCCTCCTCATTTAAACATTTTACTTACTTGGCTTCCAAGATACCACACTCTCCTGGTTTTTGTTTAATTAACAGTATACTCCTTTGCTGGTTTCTCCTTAAACCAATGAGTTCTTAATTTTGAACTCTTCCAGGGCTTCTTTCAGTCAAACTTTGACAATCTGACCTAGCCTTCTGACCTGACAAAAAAACCATACTTTGCTGACTCCCAAATTCAGGACTCCAGCATGGACAGCTCTCCAAATCGAAATTCACGGAGAAGACTGCTCCCTGTTTTTTACAGTTGGATGCACAATGAGTGCACAGTAAGTCTAAATATGAATTCCTCATGCCTACCATTGTTTCCTTCAACTCCATTCGTCTAGTGTTCCAGGCCCAAAACTTTATATATGTTTTTCTTTCTCTATGCCATTTGCAAATCCTGTATATCAGCACATTCTATAGATTCTAACTTCAAAATGTATCCATAAACCAACCACGGTTTTCAACACTGATTATCACCATCCTGATGTGGGCTGCTACTCTCTCTTCTCACATTATTATTGTGTTTTGCTTATTCCTATCCACATTTTTGAGCAGAGGAGGGGAGGAAAATGCAGTCTCTTAACACAGAAGCAAGAAGGATCCTATGAAAGTATATATCATAATATACAATTTCTATGCTTAAAATGTCTCATTCCTTTCCACTTTTCCTGGTGCAAAAGTCAAAGATTCTTCTACTTAGTTTTTCTGCACCACTTATCACAATCTCTATATATTTCATTTATTTGTTTTTATTGTATAAATCATCCCACTGGAATATTAGCTCATTGTTTCCACGTAAGCAAGCACTTCCGTGTGTTTCATTCATCCACCAGTGCATTTAGCAGACACTCCATTATATTTGTTGAATAAGTGTAGGCTGAAGAATTACACAAATAAGAACAGTGACAACAGCTACTTATTAATTAAAATCCAGAAATTATTACTTTTTCTTTAAAGCATACTTTTGCTAAGAACTAGAGTCAGACACGACTGAAGCGACTTAGCAGCAGCAGCAGCATACAAGAGATACAAAGAAGAAAAAACCAAGGGCCCTTACTGAATCCATATTCTATTGGAGATGAAAATAGTTATACTCACACCCAAGTTCTCTCCATTGTTAAGCAGCATCACCATTTATACAGTTGCTCATGTCAAAAATTTAGTAATTATTCTTAACTTCTTTTATATGTTGAGCTCCATAAATAATCCGTCAGTTTTTTCTAGTTAGTACACCTTCAAAATACATCCTGACTCTATTTAGTCCTCATCATCTCCCAGCTATTACCATGATACAAATCACAATTATTTCAACTGGGGATTTTAGTAGCCTCTTAACTGTTCTATAAGCCTAAACTCCTACCACTTACAAGCAGCCAGAGCAATGTTTAAAGACTGACAACCTGTCACTCCCTACTGAAAACTTTTCAGAGTTCTCCCATCACACTTGGAATAAAAGTCAGTTTCCTTTCCCATGACTACAATACCCAACTCTCTCAATGGCATCTTTGACAACTTTTCTCCGGTTTTCATCTTCAGGCACCTCGGTGTTCGTGCAGTTCCTACCACATGCACTCGCGGTTCTCTTGACTTGCGTGCTTGCTTGTCCTCAGCCTTCTTCTTCTGACCCTCGCTCCCTCACATCATGCCGGACTCAACTAAGTGCCACTGTTTCAGTGAGGGCCTGCCTGCAAGACCTCCCTTCAAAAAATCACTCTTAGCTCTATCAATCCTTAGACTGCACCATTCCTTGATTATTTCATAGAACTTGTCACTGAAACTGGTAAAATTGGTTCCTTTATTGCCCTCTACAATGTAAACTTTGTATCAAGGAATTTGTGTATTTGCTACTGTAGGCTGAGAACTGGAATAGTAAGTACTGGTTAGAAGATACTCAATATGTATTTGTTGATGGAATAAATAAATGAAATATAGTAAATACTTTAACAGAAGCACTTATTTAATCATTGTTATTAAGTACCTACTCTCTACAAGGCATTTTTTCATAAACTGTGTTTACAAAAGGAATAAAACATTACACTGTCCACTGGAAAAAGAAAAAGAAAGTGAAGGCACTCAGTCGTGTCTGATTCTTTGTGACCCCCATGGACTGTAGCCTACCAGGCTCCTCAGTCCATGGAAATTTTCCAGGCAAGATTACTGGAGTGGATTGCCATTTCCTTCTCCAGGGGATCTTCCCATCCCAGGGACTGAACCTGGGTATCCTGCATTGCAGGCAGATGGTTAAAGTACAGTCCATTTTGAGTGTCAGACACATAAGGAACAGCTGATAAAATATAATGCCACAATAAAAAAAAGTTTAAAATACTATTAGAAATGAATAAAAGGAAACATTTCTGTCTGAGACAGAAAAGATTTACAAGAGGAGTAGACTGCTGTAAGGTGCTTTGACGAATTTACAATTAAGGAAAGAAAGAGTATTCTGGACCATAAACAAGGCTAAGCACCGAAGAATTGATGCTTTCAAACTGTTGCACTGAAGAAGACTTGAGATTCTCTTGGACAGCAAGGAAAGCAAACCAGTCCATCCTAAAGGAAATCAACCCTGAATATTCATTAGGAGGACTGATGCTGAAGCTGAAAGCCCAATACTTTGACCACCTTATGCATAGAGCCTATTCAATGAAAAAGACCCTGATGCTGGGAAATATTCAGGGCAGGAGGAAAAGGTGACAACATTGGATGAGATGGTTGGGTGTCATCACTGACTCAATGGACATGCATTTGAGTGAACACAGGGAGATGATTAAGACAGGGAAGCCTGGCATGCTGCAGTCCATGTGGTCGCGAACAGCTGGACAAGACTTAGCGAATGAACAACATAATAGAAGCCAGACAGCAAACATGAAGAAAACAGAAATATTGCATACACATAACAGATATAGTGATTTCCCTTAATCTAATCATATAATGCACTTCCCTGGTAGCTCAGTGCTAAGTAATATGCCTGCCAAGCAGGAGATATGGGTTCGATCCCTGGGTCAGAAAGATCCTCTGGAGAAGGAAATGGCAACCCACTCCAGTATTCTTGCATGGAAAATCCCATGGACACTGGAGTATGGAGGGCTAGTCCATGGGGTCACAAAAGAGTCAGACATGACTTATCAATTAAACAACAAAACAAATCAGATAATACAATTTTAAGCTGTCAGGTACATAGTAAGAATCATTACTCACCACAGTTGTGACAATTTTTCTTAATATAATTAATTGGCAAAGTTTCTTCTGATTATTTTGCACATGCAAATGACATAAGTAATGGTATATTTTTTATTTAAAAAGTTTCCTTCTTTCATATTCTTAACTGAAAATTTTCTTAGTAATACAATCTGTTTTCAGCATCCATGACATTTTTTGAATGGCCACACAGATATTGTGCCACTAAGTTAGTGAAAGTTCTGTTCAGAGATTCAATGTTCTAATCTCCAATTTCCTAGAGGAGAGTTAAACTCCTTTATTACAAAATCCTTTAGAATTCCACCAGCACTTTCTGGCATGAAGCTGAGAGAGGAATTATCATTCTACACTAACTCTATTTTTATTTAAAGTTGATTGAATTTTATCTACTGCTCAGTATAATTAATGCTAGTTCCTGTAATTCTTTACTTCTAAAATACAAAAAGAGATTTCAAAAAATACTTGTAACATTCCTTTGTGAACAATACTCATTAGAAACAAAACTGCTGATTAAAGATATACATTGCAACAGAATATATTTTCAGTGCATATTTATTAGTGACTACCAGGTACCCTTCTTCTTTATTCTTCTTTTATTATTATTATTAGGACTATTATTATTATTATTACCATCATCATCAGTTTTACTGGTGTGATCAGTATTCTAGTATAAAATAAATATAGTTCTACTCCCTTTTCTCTCTAATATAAATATCCATATAGTAAAAGGGCCCTAATTGGCTCCTATATATACACTACATTTTTGCTATCCTCAAATGAAACTTTCAGTTTTTTCTACTTTAATGACAAATAATTTTCAGCCAAAGAAGAAAGGAAAAAGAAAAGGCACAACTTTAATCAATTCTTGGATGCTAGTCAGCATGATTATTTCAAGAATCTGTTTGCTCATAAGATTTTCTCAAGCCACTTGCCAAACTTTCATGATCTATTGCTAACCATATCAGGAAGAGCTGTGATTTTTAAGTTAGCTGAGGTTAAAACTTAATAAAGACAATGATTATCTCAACTGCTACAAAACATTAGATAGAAAAATAAACCTTATTAACTTTTTCTGACCTGGGATAACTGTGATGTTTAATAGGTTTAGGAAAGCAAATGCAAGTGGATAATCTTTTTCTGGGGGCAATCTCAACATATTCCTGCAAAGAATCTACCATTTACTTTTTTTGTGCATGCTTTCTGCTAAGCAGCACTAGCCTGAATCCCAAAGGAACTTAGTAGCACATTGTCCTGACAGGTAACTCTCTCCATTACTCCATCGCAGAGAGACTTATAGAAATTTACTTTTTTTCTGTAATTCTGCTATATTTTCTCTTACAATCTCATCTCACAGAATGCAACTTGCACAGCGACTTAAGTGCACATACATGTATGATTTTGAATGTGCAAAGAATATCCTTTCTCCTCTGTTTTAGTTATCCAAATTGTACCCATTCATCACAATCAGTATTCCAATTTTCATAAAAAATATTTTATTAACAGACATTCTGATATGGTTTTTCTTTCTCATGAAGTCATATTACAATCATGGTCAGCTTAATAAAGTTCACAATAACTATGTACTACATATTTCTAGTCCTGAGCTTATACATAAATCTCTTTTTGATATCTTCATGCTTTTATTTCTTATCTCTGTGACTAGACTATTATTGCCTGGAGACTAGGGAAAATGGTTCACACTTCTTGAATTTCTAGAGTTCACAGCTCAATATCATCTACCTTACTTAGCTCAATAAACACTATGAGTACTAGATAGTATATGTAGTAGAAATACATGGTCATTTTATTAGGTACTTAAACCTTCTTACAGTTTATCCTATCTTAACAACGTAGGAAAAAATCATTCTTAGCATTAACTCATAGCTGTAAATGTCATAAACAAGTAAAAACATACAATGCTTGGAATGCTCAGAGGACAGATATCATGCTGCTCTGGGACTGAGCAACAGACAATTTCCTGTAGGGGTTGGCATTTAAGCAGATTACTGCGAAGTGCACTGGATTGGAAAAAAAAAGTAAAATGATCCTGGGAAATACGCTGCTGATATCCCCTGGAGAAGGAAATGGCTACCCACTCCAGTATTCTTGCCTGGGAAATCCCATGGACAGAGGAACCTGCTGGGCTACAGTCCAAGGCGTTACAAAGACTCAGACACAACTGAGCCAGTAACACATGTTATCAGATATGCAAAGAACATCCAGAATTCTTTTAAAGAATCTTTGCCAGTAAGATCAAGGGATTTGAATAGGACCATAAACCATAATCTAATGCAAGAAGATTTGTTTTTTTCTCTCTTTGAAATGGGGTAGACAAATTTAATGTACAATTAAGTTTCCAGTACCAAGATGTTATAATCTTAATTGCTTAATCACTAAAACAACCTTAGTAAATTCATTTGGCTGAGATTCTGAAAGCAGAAACTCCACCTTGTTTAAAATTACAATCCTTGAAATTCAAGTGAAAATGATTTTTAGAATACATCATTTGCTAAGCATAACAAAGATTGTCAAACTGAGTGAAATGAGTTAGAAAGACAAGCATCATATGATACCACTTATATGTGGAATGTAAACAATAAAAAAATATAGCAAAAATGAACTTATAAACAAAACAGAAGTAGAGTCATGGATGAAGAAAACAAACTTATGGTTAGCAGGGGTAAGGGGGTGATAACAGGGAGATTGACACTGACATACACATACTACTATATATAAAATGGGCTTCTCTGGGGGTCAGTCAGTAAAGACTCTACCTGCAATGCAGGAGACCCCAGTTCAATCCTGGGTCAAGAAGATCCTTTGGAGACAGGAATGGCAAGCTGCTCCAGTATTTTTACCTGGAGAATTCCACTGACAGAGGAGCCTGGTGGGTTACAGTCCATGAGGTCATAGAGAGTCAGACACGACTGAGTGACTCACACACACACACACACACAAATATTAAAAAAATAGATGACAAGTAAGAAACTGCTGTATAGTACAGGGAATTTTCATCAATGCTCTGTAATGGCTTACAGGAGAAAAAGTCTTCTTAAAAAACAGATATATGTATATGTATAACTGATTCAGTCTGCTGTACACCTGAAATTAATACAGCTTTGTAAATCGACCATCAGTTCAGTTCAGTTGCTCAGTCATGTCCAGCTCTTTGTGACCCCATGGACTGTAGCACACCAGGCTTCCCTGTCCATCATCAACTCCCAGAGCTTGTTCAAATTCATGTCTATCAAGTCGGTGATGCCATCCATCTCATCCTCTGTCATCCCCTTCTCCTCCTGCCTTCAACCTTTCCCAACATCTGGGTTTTTTTCAATGAGTCAGTTCTTTGCATCAGGTGGTCCAAGTATTGAACTTCAGCTTCATCATCAGCCCTCCTAATGAATATTCAGGATTAATAACCTTTAGGATTAAATGGTTTGATCTCCTTGCAGTCTAAGGGACTCTAAAGAGTGTTCTCCAACACCACAGTTCAAAAGCATAAATATGTTGGTGCTCAGCCTGTTTATGGTCCAACTCTCACATCCATACATGCCTACCAGAAAAACCACAGCTTTGACTAGATGGACCTTTGTCCATAAAGTAATGTCTCTGCTTTTTAATATGCTGTCTAGTTTTGTCATAGCTTTTTTTCCAAGGAGCAAGTGTCTTTTAATATCATGGCTGCAGTCACCAACTGCAGTGATTTTGGAGCCCAGGAAAATAAACTCTTTCACTGTTTACATTGTGTGCCATGAAGTGATGGGACTGGACCCCATGATCTTCATTTTTTGAATGCTGAGTTTTCAGCCAACTTTTTCATTCTCCTCTTTCACTTTCACCAAGAGGCCTCACTGTCTGCCATAAGCAGGGTGTCATCTACATATTTGAAGTTATTGATATTTCTACCTGCAATCTTGATTCCAGCTTCATTCAGCCCAGCATTTCACATGATGCATTCTGCATATAATTTAAATAAGCAAGGTAACGATGTACATCAGCCCTAGCGTACTCCTATCCCAATTTGGAACCAGTCCGCTGTTCCATGTCCGGTTCTAAATGTTGCTTTTTGACCTGCATACAGCTTTCTCAGGAGGCAGGTAAGGTGGTCTAGTATTCCCATCTCTTTAAGAATTTTTCACAGTTTTTTGTCATCCACACAGTCATATCTTTGTACCGAAAATTAACTATACCAGCTTTCTTACTTAGAACATTTCTTTCTTAGAACATTTCTTCTAATGTATCAAATAGAATTTTGTATGCATGTTATACTCAGTAAAACTATCTACTATTATCAAATAAACTTTTCTGTTAACTCTTTAATATTTATCCATTTGATTTTAGCGTGGCAATATCTACCTAAGGTAGAAAATACTGGCAGAAAATCTTCAAGATAATATGTCTTTTAACTTCTAATAATTGTGAAATGTTTGATACTGGTTTTGATAAAAGATAGTTTTTATCAAAATTTTTAGTTTACATGAATTTCTAAACTAATATAATTGGACAAAGCATACAATTAATTGAATTTACAAAGTAGAAATGAAATTTTTTAACTGTAATAGAAATATATTTTTAGAATATTTTAAATACTTGCTCAATTTGTAGTAAAAGTATGATCATTTGGTTCTTAACTAAATTACTTAAAAAAAAAAAAAACCACTGACAATTTAATTCATAATTTGTCCAAAAGCCAATTTCGAAATAAATTACTGAAAAAGGGTACATATATTAGCATGTTATTCTGCTTAAAAGTCATTTAAAAGAGAAAAAAAAAACGGTCCTATGATCCAAGAATGAAAAGAGTTCATCTATACTGATATCTAGAAACAAGCTCGTAACACTGATGCATATGTCCTCTGATTGTTTTATTTGTCTTCCCTGTAATTCTAATCACAATCTCAAATTATATGTAAGAAAATATTCATTAAGATAAAACTTTAAAAGTGCAGCAGGAAGAAATTTTAAACACTGATGACAGTATGCGTCCACAAATTTCCCCTGGGACTAGTTGTTGGATCCCAACCTAGTAGACTGGTTTGTATATCTGGGCAAACAGAGAGTAGAGGCTGAAGCCATGACCTGTTCACTGAAACTTGAAATGACATACACCTCGGACAGGGTATTAAGGTGCTTGTAAAATTTTTATACTAAAGAGGGAAGGCACTTTCCAGATGTTTTAGCCAGTATTCATTTCTTGCCACACAGTAGTTGGCAACCCCTGAATTGTATTATCTGCTTCTATTAAAGAAAAAGTAAGTTACTGCTGCTGTGTGCTCAGTCGCTTCAGTTGTGTCCGAGTCTGTGCGACCCCATGGACTGTAGCCTGCCAGGCTGCTCTGTCCATGGGTTTCTCCAAGGCAAGAATACTGGAATGGGTTGCCATGCCCTCCTCCAGGGGATCTTCCTGACCCAGGGATCCAACTTGCGATGTCCCCTGCATCTTCGGCATCACAGGCGGATTCTTTACCACTGAGCCACCCAGGAAGTCCAATTTACTGACTAACTATGGTCAATTAAAATATACTTCTGGAAAAAAAAAAAAAAACTGGATATTCCCAAATGCATTCCTGCTGTCCTTACATCCCTAATCTAATTCAATTAACCTGCACTCCTCCAGAAAGAAGGATCATTATGACTGGTGGACAGGCTGGAGCATCTGAAATAGGACTAAATTTCTATTGGCACTAGAAAAGTAGTATGCAACTCTTTTACATAATGAAAAAATGGAGACAAGAGCTGGAAAATAGGTACATGGAAAAGAATATAAATGAATCCTAGACAAAAAATTAAGGGTGTGTGTGCTGGGGTGGGGGGGGGGTGCGAAATCTGATAGGTTTAAGCAATACAGTGAGGCCCTAATGAATTAAAAAGAATACTCATTTAAGAAATATACACCAAGCACTTCCTTGATGGTACAGTCGGTAAGAATCCATCTACCAATGCAACAGATAAGGGTTTGATCCCTGGTCAAGGAAGATTCTATATGCCTTGAGTAACTAAGCCCGTGCTCGACAACTACTGAGCCTGTTTGCTGCAACTAGTGAAGACTGTTTTCTGCAATAAGAGAAGCTGCCATAATAAGAAGCCTGTATACTACAACAAGAGAAAGCCTGTACAAAGCAACAAAGACCCCGCATGGCCAAGATTAAATTACATATTAAAAAAAGAAACATACACCAAAAAGATCTGATGGTTTCAATGGCCCCATCAGTTCAGTTCAGTTCAGTCTCTCAGTCACGTCCGACTCTTTGCAACCCCGTGAATCGCAGCACGCCAGGCCTCCCTGTCCATCACCAACTCCCAGAGTTTACTCAAACTCATGTCCATCGAGTCAGTGATGCCATCCAGCCGTCTCATCCTCTGTCATCCCCTTCTCCTCCTGCCCCCGATCCCTCCCAGCATCAGGGTTTTTTCCCATGAGTCAACTCTTCACATGAGGTGGCCAAAGTACTGGAGTTTCAGCTTCAGCATCAGTCCTTCCAATGAACACCCAGGACTAATCTCCTTTAGGATGGACTGCTTGGATCTCCTTGCAGTCCAAGGGACTCTCAAGAGTCTTCTCCAACACCACAGTTCAAAAGCATCAATTTTTCAGCACTCAGCTTTCTTCACAGTCCAACTCTCACATCCATACATGGCCACTGGAAAAACCATAGCCTTGACTAGACGGACCTTTGTTGGCAAAGTAATGTCTCTGCTTTTTAATATGCTATCTAGTGGCCCCATAGGACTTGCCAAATCAGGTGTTGGTCATTGTTTGAGAGTCCTGAGGCAGGCAGAGCCTCTATCTAGGGTTGAGAAAATCAGGGAGGGAACAGGCAAGATTCCTCCTGGTTCCTGGAAAGGAAAAAGATTTTGTGTCAACTGGTACCCCTTAAAAGAGACACATACACATCAATTTCATGATTTAGCTACTTAAATTTTCCCAGCAACCAGACTAAAATATCAATGGAAAAAACTAAAATCATGGCATCAATCCCATCACTTCATGGCAAATAGAAGGGGAAAAAGTAGAAGCAGTGACAGATTTTCTTTTCTTGGGCTCCAAAATCACTGCAGACAGTGACTGCGGCCATGAAATTAAAAGACACCTGCTCCTTAGAAGAAAAGCTATGATAAACCTAGAGAGTGTATCAAAAAGCAGAGTCGTCACTTTTCCAACGAAGGTCCAAATAGTCAAAGCTATGGTTTTTCCATTAGTCACGTGTGGTTATGAGAGTTGGACTATAAAGAAGACTAAGCACCAAAGAATTGATATTTTTGAACTGTGGTGTTGGAGAAGACTCTTGAGAGTCCCTTGTACTACAAGAAGATCAATCTAGTCAATCCTAAAGGAAATCAATCCTGAATATTCATTAGAAAGACTGATGCTGAAGCTGAATCTCCAATACTTTGGACACCTGATGCAAAGAGTCAACTCACTGGAAAAGAACCTGATGCTGAGAAAGACTGAAGGCAAAAGAAGGGGGAGCCAAAGGATGTGATGGTTAGACAACAACATCAACTAGATGGACAAGAATTTGAGCAAACTGAGGGAGATAGTGAAGGACACAGAAGCCTGGTGTGCTGCAGTTCATGTGGCCACAAAGGGTAGCACAAGGCTTGGTGACCAAACAGCAGACAACATCAGCTGCATGTCAATTGGATTAAGCTCCCCAATTAATTGGCACAATATTATGAGATGTTTTAATTTTGTGCCTAATAGATTAAAATTTTAAGTTGCTTTTAATTTTGTCATGTTTTAATTTTCCTGGTCAATGTATTCATTAGTTAAAAACTTTGAAATTGGCTAAATCCACTGGAGCATCTTTATTTAATATTTACTTATTTATGCTTTGTTGGACTGGGTCTTTGTTGCTGTGCATAGCCTTTCTCTAGTTTTGGTGAGCTGAGGCTACTCTCTAGTTGCAGAGCCCTGGCTCTAGGCATGTGGGCTTCAGTAGTTGCAGCACTCAGGCTTACGAGCTGCGGCTCTTGGACTTCAAAGCACAGGTTCCACAGTCGTGGCACATGGGCTTAGCTGCCCTGTGGCATGCAAGATCTTCCTGGACGAAGAATATCACTGTTGTCCCCTGTACTGCAAGATGTATTCTCAACCACTGAACAACCAAGGAACCACAAGCCTCTTTCTTAAAATGAGAAATTGAGGAAATTATTTTGAAATGAAAATTATTTTCTAATATTATTATTTTATTATTTTCATCTGTTTAGAAAATTTATTTTTCATAATAAGTTTTGTTATCTTTGTTATTTAAGCATAATCTGTACGTATAAATGCCCTTTAATGCCCATGAAGTGTGGGGCTTTCTCCTAAATAGGCTCCTAGAATTCATTCTGCTTTGCAATCAATTGTGAGTTGACTTTGACTCATTTAACAATGCTAGTTCTCAGTTTTCACAATATTATATTTCTATACAACCCTAAAAGACTACTGAAAAGCAAGTATAACTAAATCATTCATGCAAATGTGAATTTTTTTCTTCCATATCACTTCAATCTTACTGATAATCAATCAGGATATCCCTCTCAACCCGACACATACACCTCCTTCTAACTATCTTCCTTCATTTCCTCTGCATCTCATTTCATTTTGAGTCATAAAATATTTACCTTCTTTTAGACCAGTTTTTCATCCTCATTGAGCTCATGATATCCTGATTATTTTTTAATTTAAGTATGTAGTAAATGTTCTGTTTTGCAGTTGTATTTATTACTTATATAGCATAAGATTTAGGAAGCGACTTAAAAAAGTAATGAGAATTTTTCATTTCCTGAAATAAAAAACAAACATACACCATAATCCTTTTTCATAAAAAAATTTGCATGTGTTAAAATTTACATGCCACCATAAAGATGACAGGTACTTAAATTTTGCAAGTAATAAAACAGAAACAAACAGGGAGTTTAAATGTGTATGAGAACAAAATTTGAAAACAAGGATTGTGTAGGAAAGTAATCTGTGATGACTTGTAAGAGAGGAAAAAGTTAAAAATATTTGTAACTTTCAGATTCTTAAAACACATATTTAGCCACTTCTGTTCTGATGAAATTATCAGCTAAATTTTAAAATGTCTTACATTAAAAATCTTATTTCAAAATTTTTTCTTAAGTAATGCTTTAAAATATCATCAGATCTGAATTGTGAAGATATAATTTAAGGAAAATTTTAGGCTAATATATTAACTTTTAGAATTTCCTTACACACACACACACATATATACACATATACGCACACACACATATATATAGTATTTAAAATAGAAGTGCTTCTCTATTTTACAGAAGCAAAAATGATACACTGTACAGCAAAAGAAAATACAACCATTATTATGCAATAACTTTAAACAGAACATTATCTATAAGCAAATTGAATCATTATGTTGTATATGAGAAACTAATATTGTAATTCAACTATATTTCAAATAAATAAAGAGGTAAATAGATAAGTAAATAAAATAGTAGTGCTTTCGGGTAGTTAAGGCTGTTGTTGAACAACATCTAGCTTTTTGTTTCATAGACCTTCTTTTGGATTTCTCCAACCTGGTTAAACTAAATAGGATACACACAGATGGTAAAACCTTATGTTATCCTACTCTGAAAGTATTAGCTTCATTAAAATGAAAATTAGACACCACCTGCTAAATATGTGTTGGCACCTACAAAGTGGGATTCTCACAACCTTTTTTGAAGCCTTCAAAGGAGTCTTGGAATTATCTTGAAGTATTAAGGTGGACAACAAAGACTCAAAGAGATTACTTTTTCCCTAGGGAAAAAAAATGTTCTATTTGTTTTTATCCCCTCAAACTGTTTCTACAATATGTGAAAGAAGACTAAAATTAAGTTGTAAACTAAGGTCTGAACAAGGATCTGTGATTTCCTTATATGACAATAAAGTAGAAATCTAAAAGGAGAAATGTAATAGTAACTATTTGCTTCCTGCTGCACCAGTTTTAGGGAACTAGAGGAGAATGTGTTCGATGCTGAAAAATTTAATTTTATATATATATATATATATATATATATGTAACTTTTAAAAATGAAAGAACTAAATAAAAACGTTTTTAGTTTATTTAAAAATTACACCTGAAGAACTTTTGTGCATTCATATCACTTAAGTACGATGACCACATGTCCAGTCCAGTTAGTCATGGAAAGATTCAGTTCATATTTACAGTCCTAACAAAAGTATTTATAGAATTCTTTCATTCTCAAAATATCCCAATTTAAGTGATATTATCATCCTTCACTTTAGTCATATGCTCTATGATGTAAGACCTCTAAAAACTAACTTCAATAGTTTTAATTAACATAAATTACATGGTTGGAAATCTGGAAGACCAAAAAAAAAAAAAAAAAAAGGCTATGAAATCTCTCTGGAAAGAATACATAAAATGGCCTGAATTCGAACTTTTCTTCTTTCAATGTAGTGCTCAAATTTCCTTTATAGTTTTAGTGATGATTGTCTGATTGTCCAACTTTTACTTGAAGTCTGATTTATGAAATACATTTTACGTAAAGCAAAGACTAAATATTCTCTCAGACCTTCATTACTGTTCATTTAAACAAGATCTAAGAAATTGGATTGTCTGCTTTTTCAGATCCCCGCAGATTTAAAATCTTCAAAGGAAGGGTAAAACTAGAAGGAGGGTCATGATGTGCCACAAGCAGGGACTGCAGACATCCAGAAAGAAAGAATAAAAGGTAAAAGGAATATGTGCATAAATTCAATGAGTGTGAGTCATTTCAAATATTATTAATATCAGTTGGTGAAAGAGAATAAAAACATGCAATGTACTTTGTAAAGATTGTTTTCAAAATATTTAATATTAATTTAAAGGATATGGTATTATACATTCAGTTATCTGAAAAAAAAATACGTATTCGATGTAGAGTAATATTTGTTGAAGGAACAGTACTTTCTCGCACAGTCTTAAGGAAATAAAATTTCATTTATATATATTTCTTTAAAATCTCTCAATTCATTTAGCCATAAAGATGACTCAAAGTTGTTTCAAAAAGTTACCAAGTCTAGGTGCAGTTGCATATGTCATGAAGCCGAGAACTACCTAAAATTCTTCCTGACCTTATCAGAAAATTATGTGTTCTGAAGTTCCTTCCTCCCAAAATATTACCCACCTACCAGGAAGTGCTCAGGTCAAATAATAACCATTCTACATAATTAGTTTGCGTTTTAACTTAGAATTAATTCTATAAGAGTTACTAAATTTTATAATGTCTTAATTTATATTATTGTCATTGTTTAGTCACTAGTCCTGTCTGACTCTTTGTGACCATATGGACCACAGCACGTCAGGCTCCTCGGTCCTTCACTATCTCCCGGAGTTTGCTCAGATTCACATTTATTGAGTCGACGAAGCTATCTAACCATCTTATCCTCTGTCACCCTCTTCTTTTGCCTTCAATCTTTTCCAGCATCAGGGTCTTTTCAAATGAATCAGCTCTTTGCGTCAGGAGACCAAAGTAGTGGAGCATCAGTCTTTCCAATGAATATTCAGGGTTGATTTCCTTTAGGATTGACTGGTTTGATCTCCTTGCAGTCCTGTCTGTAAAGTAATGTTTCTGCTGTCTAGTTTTGTCATGACTCTTTCCAAGGAGCAAGTGTCTTTTAATTTCATGGCTATGGTCACTGTCTGCAGTGATTTTGGAGCCCAAGAAAAGAAAATCTGTCACTGTTTCCACTTTTCCCCTCTATTTGCTATGAAGTGATGGGACAAGGGCTCAGGGGGCTTAAAAAAAACTTATGCACAACAGGATCCAGAAACTCGCAGAGACTGAGACAGAACTGTGTTTGAATGTCTCCTGTGGAGGTATGAGTCAGTCAGGAGGCGGGGACTCTGGGTGCAGCAGACTTGGGTATGGCATAAGCCCTCTTGGAGGAGGTGGCCATTCACCCCACCATAGAGCTGCCAGAACTTACACAGGACTGGGAAACAGACTCTCAGAAGGCACAAACAGAACCTTGTGTGCCCCAGGACCCAGGAGAAAGGAGCAAGCAGTGACCCCACAAGAGACTGACCCAGACTTGCCTGGGAGTGTCCAGGAGTCTCTGGCAGAGGCATGGGTTGCTGGTGGCCTGCTGCAAGGTTGGGAGCACTGAGTGTAGCAGCACGTGAATGGGACATTTTGAAGGAGGTAGCCATGATCTTCATTAACTCCTCCAGTTTGGCCACAGGTAAATAACAGGGAGGGAACACAGCTCCACCCATCAACAGATAATTGGATTAAAGATTTATTGAGCATGGCCCTGCCCATCAGACAAGACCAAGCTTCCCCCTCAGTCAGTCTCTCTCATCAAGGAAAGTGAAGCTGCTCAGTCATGTCCGACTCTTTGCAACCCCATGGACTGCTGCCTACCAGGCTCCTCCATCCATGGGATTTTCCAGGCAAGGGTATTGGAGGGCATTGCCAATTCCTTCTCCAAGGGATCTTCCCAACCCAGGGATCGAACCTGGGTCTCCCACATTGCAGGCAGAAGCTTTACCATCTGAGCCACAGGGAAGTCCAGCCTCTTATCCTTCTCCATCAGAGGCCACACAGACTGAAAACCACAATCACAGAAAACTAACCAATCGGATCACATGGACCACAGCCTTGTCTAACTCAATGAAACTATGAGCCATGTCCTGTAGGGACACCCAAGACAGATAGGTCATGGTGGAGAGTTTTGACAAAACGTGGTCCACTGGAGAAGGGAATGGCAAACCACTTCAGTATTCTTGCCTTGAGAACCCCATGAACAGTATGAAAGGGCAAAAAGATAGGACATTGAAAGATGAACTCCCCAGGTCAGAGGGTGCCCAATACGCTACTGGAGATTAGTGGAGAAATAACTCCAGAAAGAATGAAGAGACGGAGGCAAAGCAAAAACAACATCCAGTTGTGGATGTGACTGGTGATAAAAGCAAAGTCCTATGCTATAAGAGCAATACTGCATAGGAACCTGCAATGTCAGGTCCATGAATCAAGGCAAATTAGAAGTGGTCAAACAGGAGATGGCAAGAACGAACATCAACATTTTAGGACTCAGCAAACTAAAATGGACTGAAATAGGTGAATTTAACTCAGATGACCATTATATCTACATCTGTGGGCAAGATACCCTTAGAAGAAGTGGAGTATCCATCATACTCAAAAAAAGAGTCCAACATGCAGTAGGTGGATGCAGTATCAAAAAAAACAGAATGATCTCTGTTTGCCTCCAAGGCAAACCATTCAATATCACGGTAATCCAAGTCTATGCCCCAACCAGTAATGCTGAAGAAACTGAAGTTAAACAGTTCTATGAAAACCTGTAAGACCTTCTAGAACTAACACCCCCAAAAGATGTCCTTTTCATTATAAGGGAGTGTAATGCAAAAGGAAGAAGTCAAGAAAAACCTGGAGTAACAGGCAAATTTGGTCTTGGAGTACAGAATGAAGTAAGGCAAAGGCTAATAGAGTTTCGCCCAGAGAATGCATTGTTCATAGTAAACACCCTCTTCCAACAACACAAGAGAAGACTCTACACATAAACATCACCAGACGGCCAATACCAAAATCAAACTGATTATATTCTTTGGAGCCAAAGATGGAGAAGTTCTACAGAGGCGGCAAAAACAAGACCAAGAGCAGACTGTGGCTCAGATCATAAACTCCTTATTGCCCAATTCAGACATAAATTGAAGAAATTACGGGAGACCATTAGACCATTCAGATATGACCTAAATCAATCCCTTATGATTAAACAGAGGAAGTGAGAAATAGATTCAAGGGATTAGATCTGATAGACAGAGTGCCTGATGAACTATGAATGGAGGTTCGTGACATTGTACAGGAGACAGGGATCAAGACCATCCCCAAGAAAAAGAAATGCAAAAAAGCAAAATGGCTGTCTGAGGAGGCCTTACAAATAGCTGTGAAAAGAACGGAAGCAAAAAGCAAAGGAGAAAAGGAAAGATACTCCCATTTGAATGCAAAGTTCCAAGGAATAGTGAGGAGAGATAAGAAAGCCTTCCTCAGCAATCAATGCAAGGAAATAGAGGAAAACAATAAAATGGGAAATACTAGAGAT
Organism: Cervus elaphus; assembly: GCF_910594005.1. NCBI lineage: Eukaryota > Metazoa > Chordata > Mammalia > Artiodactyla > Cervidae > Cervus > Cervus elaphus. The sequence goes on from NC_057831.1 coordinate 33,125,892, forward strand.
TGCTTCAAGAAAATTAAAGATACAAAGGGAACATCTGTTGCAAAGATGGGCACAATAAAGGACAGAAATGGTATGGATCTAACAGAAGCAGAAGATATTAAGAAGAGGTGGCAAGAATACACAGAAAAACTATATAAAAAAGATCTTCGCAATCAGATAATCATGACTCACCTAGAGCCAGACATACTCGAATGCGAACCAAATGAGCCTTAGGAAGCATTACTACAAACAAAGCTAGTGGAAGTGATGGAATTCCAGTTCAGCTATTTCAATTCCTTAAAGATGGTGCTGTGAAAATGTTGCACTCAATATGCCAGCAAATATGGAAAACTCAGCAGTGGCCACAGGACTGGAAAAGGTAGTTTTCATTCCAATTCCAAAGAAAGGCAATGCCAAAAAATGCTCAAACTATTGCACAATTGCACACATCTCACACGCTAGTAAAGTAATGCTTAAAATTCTCCAAGCCAGACTTCAACAGTATGTGAGCCATGAACTTCCAGATGTTCAAGCTGGAATTAGAAAAGGCAGAAGGACCAGAGATCAAATTGACAACATCCCCTGGATCATCAAAAAAAGCAAGAGAGCTCCAGAAAAACATCTATTTCTGCTTTACTGACTATGCCAAAACCTTTGACTGTGTGGATCACAATAAACTGTGGAAAATTCTGAAAGAGATGGGAATACCAGACCACCTGATCTGCCTCTTGAGAAATCCGTATGCAGGTCAAAAAGCAACAGTTAGTACTGGACATGGAACAACAGACTGGTTTCAAATAGGAAAAGGAGTATGTCAAGGCTGTATATTGTCACCCTGGTTATTTAACTTATATGCAGAGTACATCATAAGAAATGCTGGGCTGGAAGAAGCACAAGCTGGAATCAAGATTGCTGCGAGAAATATCAATAACCTCAGATATGCAGATGACACCTCCTTTATGGCAGAAAGTGAAGAAGAACTAAAGAGCTTCTTGATGAAAATGAAAGAGGAGAGTTAAAATGTTGGCTTAAAGCTCAACATTCAGAAAACTAAGATCATGGGATCTGGTCCCATCACTTCATGGCAAATAGATGGGGAAACAGTGGAAACAGTAACAGACTTTCTTTTTGTGGGCTCCAAAATCACTGCAGATGGTGATTGCAGCCATGAAATTAAAAGATGTTACTCCTTGGAAGAAAAGTTATGACCAACCTAGACAGCATATTAAAAAGCAGAGACGTTACTTTGCCAACAAAGGTCCATTTGGTCAAAACTATGGTTTTTCCAGTACTCATGTATGGATGTGAGAGTTGGAATATAAAGAAAGCTGAGCACCAAAGAATGTATGCTTTTGAACTGCATTGTTGAAGGCTCTTGAGAGCCCGTTGGACTGTAAGAAGATACAAGCAGTCATCCTAAAGGAAATCAGTCCTGAATATTCATTGGAAGGACTGATGCTGCAGTTGAAACTACAATACTTTGGCCACCTGTTATGAAGAACTGACTCACTGGAAAAGACCCTGACTTTGGGAAAGACTGAAGGTGGGAGGAGAAGGGGCGACAGATAGATGGCATCATCGACTCAACAGACACGAATTTTTGAGTAAACTCCAGGAGTTGGTGATGGACAGGGAGGTCTGGCATGCTGCAGTCCATGGGGTCGCAAAGAGTTAGACACAACTGAGCGACTGAAGTGAGCTGACTGATGGGACAAGATTCCATGATCTTAGGGTTTTAATGTTGACTTTCAAGCTAGCTTTTTCACTTTCCTCTTTCACCCTCATCATGAAACTCTTTAGTTTGTCCCTTTCTGCTATTAGGGTGGTATCATCTGCACATCTGAGGTTGTTGATATTTCTCCCGGCAATCTTGATTCCAGCTTGTGAGTCCTGGAGCCTGGCATTTCACATGATGTACTGTGCAAATAAGTTAAATAAGCAAGACACAATCCATATACACCCTTGTTATACTCTTTTCCCAATTTTGAACTAGTCCATTGTTTCTTGTTCGATTCTAACTGTTGTTTCCTGATCTGCGTACCTGTTTCTTAGGAGACAGGTAAAGTGATACGGTACTCTCATCTCTTGAAGAATTTTCCACAGTTTGTTTTGATCCACACAATGGTTTTAATACAGGCAATGAAACAGGAGTATATGTTTTTCTGGAATTCTATTGCTTTTTCTATGATCCAATGAATGTCAGTAATTTGATCTCTGATTCCTCTGCCTCTTCAAAACCCTCTTGGAAACATCTGGAAGTGCTGGTTCAGGTAATGCTGAAGCCTAGCTTGAAGGATTTTGAGCAAAACCTTGCTAGTATGTGAAATGAGAGCACAGTAGTTCGAACCTTCATTGACATCACTCTTCTTTCATATTGGAATGAAAACTGATATTTTTTAGTCCTCTGGCCACTGCTGAATTTTCCAAATTTGCTGATATACAGAGTGTGGCACTTTAACAGTATCATCTTTTAGGATTTAAAATACCTCAGCTGGAATTCCATACATCTACTAGCTTTGTTCTTAGTAATGCTTCCTATGGCCCACTTGACTTCACACTCCAGGATGTCTGGCTCCAGATGAGTGACCACACCATCTTGGTTATCCAGGTCATTAGGATATTCTTTGTATGGTTCTATGTATTCTTGTCATCTCTTTTTGATTTTTTACTTTTAATTTTTTTTTAATTGAAAAATAACTGCTTTACAGAATTTTGTGGCTTTCTGTCGAACCTCAAATAAACATGTATAGGTATACACATATCCCCTCCCTTTTGAACCTCCCTGCCATCTCCCTCCCTATCTCACCCCTCTAGGTTGATACAGACGCCCTGTTTGAGTTTCCTGAGCCATACAGCAAATTCCCATTGTTTGCCACCTCTTCTTAATCTCCTCTGCTTCTATTAGGTCCTTATCATTTCTGTCCTTTATCATGCCCATCCTTGCATGAAATAGCCCCTTGATATCTCTAACTATCTTGAACAGGTCTCTTTACATTATATATTATAAATACTAAGCAATAATAACTACTTTAAATGATACATGAACCTGGTGGAACCTCTCATTCAGATCCTATGGTGTCTGTGGACCTTGATCTCATTCATTCTTGCCTACATTTTAGTTAGATCACTTAATTCTTGTATAAATACCCAACATTCCATTTTTATGCCAGGACAATCATGCCAGTCCCTCTAATTTTCTCATTAGCTATGTAAAATTATCATCCTCTTTGCCTGAAACCCCCTCAGCCACCTAAAATTCTTTCATCATCTATTTTTAAACTAGATGTACTCCACCATATTTCTTTCACTGTACAGTTAGGAAAGAATGCTGCTATTATCCATGTTGATTGCTCTCCCATAGCAAGTAACTATATATTCTGAGAAGGATTTTTTTTTCCCAATGAACAGTAATCAGATATTCATAGTTAGAATAAACCTAGTAGGAAAGTTATATAGACACAGGGAGTTTGTGTTCTAAATATTTTTGTGGCTTCAAAATATGAAGGAAGAAACAGTTTATTTGATATAGACACTCTCTTCTGGGGAAAATTCTGGTTTTGCTTGACTAGAAACACATTCTAAAATGAAATAGGTTTCACATGAATGCTCTCATTGCTCTACTACCAGAAAAGTGATTTTTAAATACTCTTCACACTTCCTGTATGTGTGAAAGGAGTTTGATACTTGTTACTTATTTCTTCTATTATAGCGTTTACTTTGTGTTCATCCTAAGTCAAATATAAAAATTATCATAAAATTACTGTTGTACTTATCTAATCAAGCAATATTATTGAAGAATGTGATATTAAGGTTGAATTATTTTTAATAGTAATTTTCCTTGTTTAAAATATGCATTAAGTGTCTTTATGTGCATAGTCCTTTTTCTGGTATAATTAGAAATATTACTGATATGATCCATAAATGTAAAATGCATAAAATCAAACAAAATTACTGTTAAAATACATATTTTGTAATTCATATATAACAAAATCATTTCAGTCCAGTGTTTATGGGTGCCAGCAATTATACAAGCAGTCTCACACTTTACTCTGGCACTTGATATCTCTGTACCTTGGTAACCCTTAGCAAGTCTTCCTTTAGACCTTTGTGAAGATTAGATGAGGTAATACCAACTCATAGAATCTGTTCAATGTTTTTGTTATCATTGATAATCAACAAAATCAGTATTATTTTTCTGCTGTAACAAGTAAAATAAGTAATACATTTAAATTTTTCCATGTCTCCATCCTGTTAATTAATTCTAATGATCCTATAACTGATACTCAATGAATAAAATATCTTCTGATATACATGTAACGAGTGTAAAAAAACTAATCTTATTTCCTAGAAAAACTGGTCAACTATCCAAGATTAAAGAAAAGAAAAAAATAAAATTTCAAAAACTCTTTCCCCAAAACAAAAAAATGAGGTCCAAAGACACAAATATATGTTCACATGAACAAAATAAAGTTTAATCTGGAAAGAAATCATTGGTGAGATAAAGTGATTATGAGACAATCTCCTAATAAGTTTGATTGCTTTCAGAGAATTTTCAATCTCATAAGGGGTACAACACAGAGACATTTGGCTCTTGGACAAAAATATCCAAATAATAGGAAGAAAAAGGGGTAGGGAAGGGAAGGCTGGGGGAGAAGAGGGAAGGGAAGACAATAGAAGAAAGAAGATATTATAAATTTAGTTAAGTAATAGAAGTAGTACAAGCACAAAGTGTTAATACATTTGTTCTTTTTTTTTGGGTCTAGCTCCATATTTCCAATAGATTCTCCAAATCTTGTGTGTGTGTGTGTGTGTGTGTGTGTGTGTGTTAGTCAGTCAGTCATGTCTGACTCGTTGCAAACCCATGGACTGTAGTCCACCAGGCTCCCCTATCCACAGAATTCTCTAGGCAAGAATGTTGGAGTGGGTAGCCATTCCCTTCTCCAGAGGATCTTCCTTACCCAGGAGACTGAAGCCAGGTCTCTAGCGCTGCTTGCAGGTTCTTAACACTCTGAGCCACCAGGGAAGCCGTCTTCAAATCATACTGTGCTTATATTTAACCTAGATATGTAAGATTAAATCAGTATAGGTGATGTTTTCTTGCAAATGCTTCAATTTGGGGAAAAATGTTTAACTGGTTACTTTGCGTATTACTTCTGGTTATCTGCTTTGGAAACAGCTAAAGGTTATTAGACTTTAAAAAATGTCAGATCATTTAAATGCGATATTAAATGTTGAATTACATTACTTTTTCTCCATGGAAAAATAGCAATATCAACCCTTAAAAAATTTATATTCAATTTTTCCCTAAACATTGTTCCAATAAGGTCATTTTTGACAATTATATTCATGTCACAGGATTCCATGTATGATTCCTTACTACTTATTATATCACGTATCATTTAAGAATTTGTTGGTCTCAAGAAGCCTTTAAGCTTCACATTCTAGGTTTAGAGTGGTACCATTTATTCACCAAAGAAGCACTAGAATGTTTGTGCCTCAGATCATATACAAAAATGGACTGAAACTAGACAGAAACTTTGTGGATATAAAAATTTGCTCCTATTCTGTACTCAGGAGTATCTGACAGGACAATCTGAACGTCAGCATTCTAAATAGTGGTCATTAGGAAATAAGCCTCACTCAAATGCTCAATGATACATGCTAGGATATGTTTACCCAATTGCCTACCTTGTTATAATCCACCTCAGTATTCTTGCCTGAAAAATCCCATGAAGAAAGGAGACTGATGGGCTACAGTCTATAGGATCGCAAAGAGTCAGACATGACTGAAGTGACTACACATGCAGGCAAACACACTGTAATATAAGCACACTGGTTATAAAATAAAACCCACTTTACTCAAAACATTTGGCCCCACTTGCTGCTAACAGTTAGAACTGGACGTGGAACAACAGTTAGAACTGGACATGGAACAACAGACTGGTTCCAAATAGGAAAAGAAGTATGTCAAGGATGTATATTGTCACCCTGCTTATTTAACTTATATGCAGAGTACATCATGAGAAATGCTGGGCTGAAAGAAGCACAAGCTGGAATCAAGATTGCCGGGAGAAATATCAATACCTCAGATATGCAGATGACACCACCCTTATGGCAGAAAGAGAAGAGGACCTAAAAAGCCTCTTGATGAAAGTGAAAGAGGAGAGTGAAAAAGTTGGCTTAAAGCTCAACATTCAGAAAACTAAGATCATGGGATCTGGTCCCATTACCTCATGGGAAATAGATGGGGAGACAGTGGAAACAGTGTCAGACTTTATTTTTTTGGACTCCAAAATCACTGAAGATGGTGACTGCAGCTATGAAATTAAAAGATGCTTACTCCTTGGAAGGAAAGTTATGACCAACCTGGATAGCATATTAAAAAGCAGAGACATTACTTTGCCAACAAAGGTCCGTCTGGTCAAGGCTATGGTTTTTCCAGTACTCATGTATGGATGTGAGAGTTGGACTGTGAAGAAAGCTGAGCGCCAAAGAATTAATGCTTTTGAACTATGGTGTTGGAGAAGACTCTTGAGAGTCCCTTGGACTGCAAGGAGATTCAACCAGTCTATCCTAAAGGAGATCAGTCCTGGGTGTTCATTGGAAGGACTGATGCTGAAGCTGAAACTCCAGTACTTTGGCCACCTCATGCAAAGAGTTGATTCATTGGAAAAGATCCTGATGCTGGGAGGGATTGGGGGCAGGAGAAGGGGACGACAGAGGATGAGATGGCTGGATGGCATCACCGACTTGATGGACATGAGTTTGAGTAAACTCAGGGAGTTGGTGATGGGCAGGGAGGCCTGACGTGCTGCGATTCATGGGGTCACAAAGAGTCGGGCATGACTGAGTGACTGAACTGAACTGACCTGTTGCTAATTACCACTGAGGCAGGTTTAATTCTTGAGACAACTTTACTATTTGAGAACTCTCTGATGTCAGAGATTACAACCAAGTTATTATAGCCAAGGAAGAGAACTGCTCCTGACAGACAGTTCATTAGAGTCTTTCTAGAATATGCTTATTGGAAACTAGCAAGTTTAATAAAGTCCATTTTAATATTCAAAGTCTTTGTAATATTTATCTAAAGGAGAGATAATCCTTATAAAATCCACCTCGTCCTGGTGAATGTACACAAGCGTTTCAAGACAGGAAGAGCTAAAAACTATTTTAAATAATCAAACCTATGAATAACTAGAGATTCAGATTCTGGGACTATGCTGACTTCAAGGCGAGAACATTTCATAGAAAATCTCTTTATTCACCTTTATATTTTTTTGCAAAATTAAGAAAAATAATACAATGCCTCATTTGAAAACAGTATTACTAAATTAATCTAAAAATCACACTGACTTAGCTATTTAATGCATATGAACAGTGCTCTATACAATGACACAATAAAGGGTTAGAAATTGCAGTGTCCTTAATGTCCTCTGAATAAATCATAGAATAATTAATACTCATCTAATTTTACACACAGTGAATCTGTAGAATGTTGAAAATGAAGTGCTCTTGCCTTGACATCATGTCAACATATACATTACATACACATAGACAGATTCAGCAAAAGAGACCATATTCTTGTTTTCTAATCAAAGGTTTAAAGGATTAGAATAATTATGTGGCTAAGCATTAAACATGGAAACATACCTGAGACTGTGTTCTCTAAAATATCTAAAAGTTAGGGAAAATACAAAGGGAACAGAAATGGGCTCAGAGATGGGGATAACATAAGGTAATCAAAATTTATTTAAGAAATTTCACCTATGTGAAAGACAGTGTCTTGATTGAGAAAAATGTGTAAAACATGACAATGAAAAAATTAAAATTCAATATAATAAGAAACGTCAACACTGACAGCAGCATTGTCAAATGGTAAGAAAAGAGACTAAAGTAAAACACTCTCTGCTTTTGGCAGTGATACCAGTTTTTAGTATATGACTGTAAACCAATTTTTATGTGAACTGAACTAAGCTGATAGCTATGAGCAAAGGACACTAGAAGGTTCATGTTACACTTGGGGAGTATGCAGTTACAGCAGAACATAAGAGCATTAAAATACAGCGAGAAAAGCAGGACTAGTGCTTTTAGAATCTACAGAAATGGAAGTACAACATATTATATAACCAAGATGTTACTAACCCAAGATGAGTATATAAACTTGTAGTTGATCTTTCAGGCACAAAACTTCCTTTCAAAAAGTTTACAAATAAGTGTTTCGTCAACCACTGACTATTATCAGAACAGTGATTCAGCAAATATTTGTTGAGTTAATATATCAAGGGAAAAGGCCAGGTACCTAACATGTAATCATGTAGGAGACCCAGAATCTGCCTTATTATAAGTTGCTTACTATCCAGTAGGGAAGAGAGATAAATGAAGGAAGATAAAATAAATAAGGGCAACACTAGTTGATCAACTCCTACTCCAGATATTTCTCCTCTTCCTTTCTAATCTATTTTTGTTTTTACTCTTAGGTAGGGTAATGGATTTTTAGTTTCAATTGAATGGATTTATTATTCATTTAGGACACATGGTTAATTAACAATGCAAAATAAAAATAATTCATTAGTATTTGAATATGTTCTTTATAGACTTTTTAAGATTAATATTGATAATGTGAAGAGAATCAAAATGGCATCAAGATTCCAAAATACTTTTAATAGAAACTTTGGAGTAACTACTTCCTTTGAAATTTCCATAAATGCCAGGCTAAGAAGAGACTGTTCCATATAGAATTTCATACTGGGTTTCAGTATAAGTGTTCAGGTCAGTCATTCAGTCGTGTGCAACTCTTTGTGACCCCATGGACTGCAGCATGCCAGGCTTCCCTGTCCATCACCGACCACCGGAGCCTGTTCAAACTTGTGTTCATCAAGTCGGTGATGCCATCCAACCATCTCATCCTGTCATCCCGTTCTCCTCCCACCTTCAATCTTTCCCAGCAACAGGGTCTTTTCTAATGAGTCAGTTCTTTCCATCAGGTGGCCAAACAGTGATTATTCCAGATTGATTTCCTTTAGGATTGACTGGTTAGATCTCCTTGCAGTCCAAGGGACTCTCAAGAGTCTTCTCCAACACCAAGGTTCCAAAGCATCAATTCTTCAGCACTCAGCTTTCTTTATGGTCCAACTCTAACATCCATACATGACTACTGGAAAAACCATAGCTTTGACTATACGGACCTTTGTCACAAAAACGATGAGTACACAGTAATTTAGTGTTAATAATACTGATTTAGAATCAACATTTCAGTTTTACCAAGTTAATGAATGTGCTGTAAAAATTATTTGACATGATTTTTTCAATATGATATAGTAATTGTCTTTAATTGATGTGAGCTCAATAAACCAGTGAAATAATTATTCAGAGTCTAAATCACCTTGGAAATCTATTGACTTCAGCATGCTGTCCAACTGAATAGAGCATGTGTACATTTGTAATTCTAATAAAGACTTAAGATAAATACACTAAACTGATTGGATCACAATGCTGTGTAGTGGCTTATGAAATGAACAGAAAGAAGCATATAAGAAAGCTAGGATTCCAATTTTCACAAACCACCAGTGAAGACATCTACAATTTGTGTGTCTAACTCTATTCTTATGTGTGCCTTCCTAATTAATTCTGATCACCCGCCATCCCCCACAACCCACACCCATACAAGTGCATCTTTTAATTCTGAATACGATGATGGCTACAAACAGGAAGAATAAATTTCCATATATCCACTATCTCATCAATTTATACTAGAAAAAGAACACAGAGTCAAAGAACTTTAATAACACAATGACACGACCTGTTGTTATAAAACATGACCATGAGAATTCTTCGCTCCCAGATAAAATTCTTCCTCAGCAAAATCACAATCAAATAAATTATTTAAAAACAGTGACCTCGGTGACTAACTTTGAGGAAATGTTCTTGCAGTTGTATTATTTGGAACACTTCTTCAGACACAGAAGTAGCTTCTACAAACACTGCCTTCTTCAATTTCTAAATTTTAATAAATTGATTAGGACATTCATCTTTTATTTCAAGATAAATCATTTACTTTCAATGATGAATAAATTAAATGCTTTATTTCATCAGTGTTTAATTAAAAAGATAGTTTCATTCCTCCAATAGCATAGTTATACATGGATATACTCATCTGTGCCAATCAAAATAAACCAACAATTTTGAGAAAGACTTTCATGAAATTGAAACTTTGACTGACTAGTGAGTGTCTGAATATGCTTTTGATGGATCTAATAATATGTTCCTGACATGTTTTGAAGTATTAATATGCAGAGAAAAATATTTTAATGAATAACTGTGATTTAAATAAACTACTTGTGATAATCATTCCATAATATATGCTACATATATCAAACCACTATACTGTATACTTTAAACTAGTATAATGTTATATGCCAACTATATCTCAATAAAACTGGAGGAAAAAAAACAGAATGAAAAACAAAAGGAAGATATTCACCATTCCAAAACTCACACAGTGGGAAAAATTATGGCATAGGGTGAACTAGCACCAACACTTTTGTTCATGATGTATTAGTAAAGTATAATAAGAAAGGTCAGGAAGCCAGTTCTTCTAGTTTGCACCCTTTAGTTCCTTGGTGGTATGTAAGTTGAGGTAATGATTGGCCAATCTGATTTATAATTCTCTGTGGCTGAGGCACTTGTCTTCCACAATCTTTTTCCCAGAAATGGCTAATTACAAAGAACAACTTTTCCTTGAAAGGCTTAGATAAGATTCATGTGTTGCTGTGTGTTCAGTAGCTCAGTTGGGTCCAATTCTTTGTGGCCCCATGGACTGGACTGTAGTCCACCAGGCTCCTCTGACCATGAATTATTACAGGCAAGAACACTGGAGTGAGGTGTCATTTCCTACTCTAAGGGATCTTCCCAACTCAGGGAGCAAACCCACATCTCTGGCATCTCCTTCATTGGCAGGCAGATTCTTTACCACTAGTGCCACAGGGGAAGCCCATATAAGATTCATCGGTGAACCTCTATGTACCCATGACAAGGGCAAACAATGACTCTTGAAATTCTTACTCTTTACCTCCTAAATTATTAGGTAAGCTGTTCATCCCCACTGAACAATCTAGACAAAATGCCCACTAACTTGACCAAACTTTAGTCAGGTATGTTCCCTTCCCTAGGTTCCTGGATGTTTACCCAACACTGTAATATTAAAAAACTCCTTCTTCATAGTCTCTTGAGAACTGGCTAACCTCAGGGAAAAATACTCACTGATCAACTGTCTTATCACACTACCACTCATTCCATTTCTCCACATCCAGTTATTTCTAGCCTATATACTCCTCCTTGCCAAACAAAGGCTCTTTTCTGATGCCATTTGATACACCTGCAGATCTGGTTGTAGATGTTCCATATTGCAATAGTCCCCTACCCCTATTACAAGAGCATCCCTGCACCAATACAACAGTCCTCATCTCCTTAAGTGCAATAACCCTTTCAATTAAGTTTCTTCTTACTAAGTCCAGATTTGTTTAAATTTGTACATACCCTAGGGCTAGCCTGAGGAACAATGTATGAGTTCTTCCTTTTTCCTAATGGTTCAATGTCATACAAGCCTTTTCTTCATATCCCTAATGCCAACTGTGAAAGGAGCAAGGGAAAAATGGGAAAAGTCTACTATGGAATTATTATCTCAAAAACAAAGACTTCAACTTCAAGATCCTTTTAAAATCATTGGTCAGCAAAGTTTTTAAGTGATTTTCATTAAAATAAGTCATTTCCATTATTCTTTCTATATCCAGAAGACTTGTAAAAAGGAAGCAAATAATATTTTAAAGAATTAAATAAAATATTCCATGCACCGAAAGTGTTAGTAGCTTCAGCCGTGTCCAACTCTTTGCAACCCCATGGACTGTAGCCCACCAGGCTCCTCTGTCCATGGAATTATCCAGGCAAGAATATTGGAGTGGATTGCCATTCCCTTCTCCAGGGGATATTCCCAACCCATGAACCCAGGTTACTATGCTTTATATCTAATGGCTAATACAATCATCACAACAGTACTATGAGAAAGATACTATAGGTGAACTCGTGGTATAAACTGGGTAGTTTTTCTGCTGCCTTGGTTTAGTAACAATTTTAAGACAATTTCTGTGTTCCTGAGTCTTCTTGGTTGGAGATTCTTAGCATTTAAATCTATCCCTACTCCCCATAGGAGCCAAAAACTTTACCTTTATCTGTGATTAGTCTTCATTGAAAGATAATTTGTAGTCCTTTCCCCAAAAGGAAAGGCCTTTTGCTCTCAGTACAAATGCATGAGCCTGATATGAGTTTTCAATACTCATTCAAGGAGTAATTCAGTGGGAATTTTCTTCTACCTTTCCCCAGCATGAATGGGTCTTTTACTGGGTCCCAGGAAGCAATAGGATTTCCTATCCCTTCCCTAGAGTCAGAATGGATTTGCATATATTTTGACTTCAGAAACAATGGAGTTTTGCTTTATTCCTAGGGGTGGATTTGTTTCCCATATCCCAGTGACTTATTCATATGAGAGTCTAGAAGTGGCTGGAACTTCACAACTGTCTATCAGGAGCAGTCAATTACTTCATTCCTTCCAATACCACTGAAGTATCTCTTTAGTGTCCTCATACTACCAATAGTCCTCAAAAGCACCCAATGAAGACAGCTGTGAGTGAATACTAAGTTCCCTTGTGACAGGGTATCTGAGTAACTTCAAATTGACATGCTAGGGAATGGGTTTACTTGTTTTCTTTGTGACTTCTGCTCTTTGATGGGCTAGACAAAACTTTTGATTTTGTAAATCGTTCAGCTTTTTCCTATTGGTGATTGGGACATGTATTCTCTTGTAACTTTTTATACCTAAATAGAGTAAAATAATGTTTAAACATTATTAAAAGTATAGAAATTAGGCAATAACTATATAAAAATATCAGAGACAAAAATTACATCAATGGACTCATCAACAGACGAGACGCAGCTGAGGCAGTGAAACTGAAGACAGGTCAAAAGAAGTTTCATAAACTGAAAGGGAAAAGGAATAAATAAAAGCTGAGTGGAGCATTCATAAGCTATGAGACAATATCAAATGGTCTATCTAGTATATATGAAGCTGGGGTCTCAAAAGGAGAAAAGCAAATAGGCAAAAGAAGTATATGAACAGATAATGACCAGAATTTAACACAGTTAATGAAAGCCAGGAATCAAAGAAACAAAAAACACCAGTCTAAGAATACCGGATATCACAATGTAACAAGAGAAAAATGAACACACAAAAAAGTTTAAAAACACACAAATATCTAGAGGCCACACTGAGAAACTGTTGAAAATCAAAGAAAAAGAGGAAATGCTGAAAACAAGTTGGCTGAGGGAGATGGAGGTGGGGTGGGATATACCATATGTAAGAACAAAAGGCAAGGATTACAGAGCACACTTATTAGGAACATAAAGACAGTGCAGTGCTATCTTGGATATGTTGGAAGCACTGAAAGAAAATCGATTTAATTCAGTGCTTTATGCCAAGTAAAAACATCTTCTAAAAATAAAAGGGGATTGAAAACATATTCAGACAAAAACTGAAAGATTTAAATGCCAGAAAATCTTTTCCAATAATGCTAAGGAAATTTTTCAGCACAAGAAGTATGAAAAAAATTGAAATCTGAGTCACTTTCATAAAGAATGAAGAGCACCAAAATGTAAAAATAAGGCAACTAGAGAATGTAACACAATAAATGCTTAGATTCAAAGACAAGAATTAATAAAGATCTGTTTCCACCTTAAGAAAATAGACAAACTGAGCAAATTAAATTCAAATTAAACCTGTTTTAAAGGAGGAAATAACAAATAAAATGAGAAACAAATAAACAGAAAACAATAAGAAAAGTCAATGAAATTAAAAGTATAACTTGGGAAGATCAATAAAGATGACATACCTCTAACCAGACGGAGCATTAAAAATGAGAAGCTACACTATAACCAATGTCAATAATAAAAGATAACATATAACTACAGATACCAAAGACACTAAAAGGATAAGAATGAAAGACTATAATACATGTCAATAAATTTGATAGTTTACATGAAATGAATATAAAACAATCTAGCAAAAGGAAGCAATGATAGTTTTATGATTTAATTATGCTTTGTATCCATTTCTCTGAGCTGTATCCTTACAACACCACCCAACATTAAAAGTCTATTACAGATGTTAAGCATCTTTATGCATACTGGGGGCCCACTTAAACTTTCTTTAGAGAAATGTCTGCTAAGTGCTTTCCCTATTTTTAATTGCATTATTTACTTCTTTGCTATAGAGTTGTAGCAGTTCCTTATATATTGTAGATAGTGACCAAATCTGCAGAAAATTTTCAGTTTGATGTACTCCCAGTTGTCTACTTCTATTTTCATTGCCTGTGCTTTTGGGGTTATATCCAAAAAATCATTGCCAAGACCAATTTCATGAAGGTTTTCCTTAGATAGGAGTTTTTCAATGTCAGGTCTTAGCTTTTAGTCTTAAATTCATCTTGAGTTGATTTTTGTATATCATGTATGACAAACGAAACTTCATTCTTTTGCATGCAGATATCCAATTCCCCAAACATAATAAAAAAATAATCCTTCCTCCACTGTGTATTCTTAGCACCTTTGTCAAAGATCAAATTGACTGTATACATACGTGTTATTTCTGGGCTCTACATTCTGTTCCAATGCTCTAAATGTCTGTCTTTATATCAGTACCATTTTTTTTTTTTTACTGTAGCTTTGTAATATGTTTTAAAATCAGGCTGCATGAAAACACCAGTTTTATTCTTCTTTCTAAAGATTATTTTGATGATTTGGAGTCCTTTCTATTTCCATATGGATTTTAGGATTATTTTTTTCTATTTCTGTATATAATGCAATCAGGATTTTCATAGAGATACAATCTTCAGAGAAATCAAAATACAAGGAGATATTTCTTCACCTATTAGGGTGTCCATTATTAAAAAAAAAGAAAACAAAATAAAAATCAGAAAGAAAAAAATGAAGAGAACAAAAGATAAATAAAAGTAGAACCACTATATGATTTATCAGCCCATTTCTGTATATATAGCCAAAGGGTCTGAAATCAGTATTACAAAATTAGACATCTGCACTCCAAAGCTTACTACAGTATTATTTATAATAGTCAAGACATATAAACAATGTAAGGTCCTTCCATGGATAAATGGATAAAGAAATACACAGTGACAGCATGGGTGAAGCTGGAGGATATTATGTTGAGCAAAATAAGCAAGGCAAAGAAACAGAAATCCTGCACAATTTTACTTATATGTAGAATATAAAATAACTATGTTATTTTATAGTTATATATACATAGATATATATATAACTATATAGATATATAGTTATATATCTATAACTATAGATAACCATGATGGTATAGCCATTCATCTAGAGCCAGACATCCTGGAACATGAAGTTAAGTGGCCTTAGGAAGCATTACTATGAACAAAGCTAGTGCAGGTGATGGAATTCCAGCTGAGTTATTGAAAATCATAAAAGATGCTGCTGCTAAAGAGCTGCACTCAAAATATCATCAGATTTGAAAAACTCAGCAGTGGCCACACAACTGGAAAAGCTCAGTTTCCATTCCAGTTCCAAAGAAGGGCAATGACAAATAATGTTAATATAGGAGACAGGAAAAATAAAAGAAAAGCAGGCCCTGGCAAGGGTCGCAAAAGGAATTTATAATTACTGATAACTGGATGCTATAAGTCATGAGACTCTTGGAACAAATCCAGAGGGAACAGTTCATAATCTTGAAAACCAGATATGATGCTAGGTTTGGAAAACCGACACCAGACTGTTTCCCAACTGACATCTTAGAGTCACATGTTATATGTATCTGGAGGAAAATTTATAGATAAGAATACTAGTCTTAGTTACTGATCTGATATTGATTACTGTTTCTTAGTTACTCAATGGTTAATGATCATTTTGTTCTTTTGCCTTGAAGGTCACATGAGTTAGAGCTTAACTCCCTGCACATTCCTTCCTTCATGGCTGAGAGTATTATAAAGCTGGCCTGGATTCAGTTTCAGCACCTTCACCTTGGAGTGGTGTTGGTCCCCTGATCCTTCCCTTTCAATGAACTCTTGAATCTTATTTCTCATTCTCCCGCCACATCACGCTTTTGAAAACCCTGCTTATCCGAGCTGGACTTGACGGTTAAAACTACATACAATACAACTGTGCTTATTTCACATGTGAGTAAAGTTATGCTCAAAATCCTTCAAGCTAGGCTTCAGCAGAACGTGAACCAACAACGTCCAGATGTACAAGCTGGGTTGAGAAAAGACAGAGGAACCAGAGATCAAATTGCCAACATTTGATGAATCATAGAGAAAACAAAGATGTTCCAGAAAAACATCTACTTCTGCTTCCTTGACTATGCTAAAGCCTTTGACTGTGTGGATCACAAGAAGCTGTGAAAATTCTTAAACAGATGGAAGTACCAGGCCACTTTACCTGTCTCTTGAGAATACTGTATGCAGGTTAAAAAGTAACAGAATCAGACATGGAACAAATGACTGGTTCAACTGACTGCTGTACTTGGAAAAGCAGTACAAGAAAGCTGTATATTGTCAGCCTGCTTATTTAATTTGTATGCAGAATATATCATGCAAAGTGCCAGGCTGGATGAATCACAAGCTAGAATCAAGATTGCTAGGAGAAATATCAACAATCTCAGATAAGCTGGGAGAAATATCAACAACGTCAGATACCACACCAATGGCAGAAAGTGATGAGAAACTAAAGAGCTTCATGACGGGCGTGAAAGAAAAGAGTGAAAAGATGGCTTGAAATTCAACATTAAAGAAACAAAGATCATGGTATCTGGTCCAATCATTTCATGGCAAATATAAGGGAAAAGTGGAAGCAGTGACAGATCCCCCCCCCCCCCACTTTGACTCAAAAATCACTGTGGATAGTGGCTATGGCCATGGAATTAAAAGATACTTGCTCCTGGGAAAGCAAGCCATAATAAACCTAATTAGCATATTAAAAAGCAGAGACATCAGTTTGCAGACAAAGATGCAGTCTGCAGTCAAACCTATGTTTTTTTTCCAGTAGTCCTGTACAGATGTGAAAGTTGGACCATAAAGAAGGCTGAGTGCTGAAGAACTGATGCTGCTAGATTGTGGTGCCGGAGAAGACTATTGCGAGTCCCTTGAATTGCAAGGAGGTCAAACCAGTCAATCTTAAAGGAAATGAAACCTGAATATTCATTGAAAGGACTGTTGCTAACACTGAAGCTCCAATACTTTTGCCACTGAGGCAAAGAACCGACTCATTGGAAAAGAGCCTGATGCTGGGAAATTTCAAAGACAAAAGGAGAAGGGGGCAGCTGAGGATGGGATGATTAGATAGTATCACCGACTCAATGGATATGAATTTGAGCTAACTCCAGGAGACAATGGAAAACAGATGACCCTGGCATGCAACAGTCCATGGGGTTGTAAAGAGTCAGATATGACTTAGCAACTGAACAACACAGAATATAAAATAGTCAAATTTATAGAAGCAGAGTAGGATGGTGGTTGTCAGGGGTTGTGGGAAGGAGAAAATAGGGAGATATTGATCATAAGGTACAAAGTATCACTAATGTAAGATCAAAAAGTTTTAGAGGTCTAATGTTATAACTATTCTGTATTATATCCTTGAAATTTTCAAAGAGTACATCTTAACATGAATCTTCTCAGCACACACATAAACAATGACAACTTGAAGGCAGGAAGAAAAGGGGATGACACAGGATGAGATGGTTGCATGGTATCACTGACTTGATGGATGTGAGTCTGAGAAAGCTCCAGGAGTTGGTGATGGACAGGGAAGCCTGGCATGCTGCAGTCCATGGGGTCGCAAAGAGTTGGACACGACTGAGCAACTGAACCGAACTCAACTCTGTAGAAGTGACAAGTATGTTAATTGGTCTGATTGCAGTGATTATTTCACAATGTATACATGTATCAAAACATCAATGAGTACACCTTGAACAGGCTTCCCTGGTGGCTCAGATGGTAAAGAATACAAATCCTCCTGCAACGCAGGAGACCTGGGTTCGACCCTTGGGTTGGGAAGATAACCTGCAGGAGGGCATGGCAACCCACTCCAGTATTCTTGCCTGGAGAATCTCATGAACAGAGGAACCTGGCGAGCTACAGTCCATGGGGTAGCAAAGAATCGGACAGGACTGAGAGACTAGGCACAGACACACCTTAAATATATATGTGAAAAAAATTTCAACTAAGATGTTTACAAAAAGTCTCCCCAATCAACTCCATTCTGTCTTCCTCAATTGCAGATCCTGATCATCTCTTCTTTTACTCTAAGAAATTAATAATATTAAACCTCTTTTTAGCAGAACTTAAGAGAATAGATTTTCTTAGAAAAAGTATTATTTGCAGATGGCAAATTTCTTAAGAAAACTGAACAGAAGGGAAAATATAACTCAAAATATCTATAAAATTCATACTGACTGCTAAAGCTGACTTCATGAAATGCTTTAAGATTTTACATTTATCTGAATACTACACTAACTCATCCTAACAGACTACCTCACTCTTGCCTATTATCGTCAAGATCGAAATCAAGCCTCACTTCCTCTCTAACATGTTTCTAGCCTGCTGCCACCCAGTATAATCCCCCTTCTCTGAACTGATTAATTTGTACTACTTATTTCTCATTTAACATATTTTGTTCCTACTGGTCAATTAGCCCACGTACTGATTCAGCAATTAAAATTAGAAAAGGTCTAAAGACAATAACACTTAAGAAAATAATTAAGATAAGTGAAAAAACTTTTAATGCTAGGTAAGGTTTATATACTTGATAATAAAAGCCAAAAATCTGATTCATTTATTAAGTTTGAGTTTTTACAGAAAATTAGAAAATAGTGTGGTTCCCATATTAACAAAATCTGTCCATGATCATTTGGAAGGTAGCAGAGACTTAAAAATTAAAAACAAAAAATAAATGTCTGATATGTATTCTCCATAAAAGCAACACATTTTGATAGCCAAATCATCTTTTTAAAAATCTGGTTATGAAGGAATCCAGATTGGAAAAGAAGAAGTAAAACTCACTGTTTGCAGATGACATGATCCTCTACATAGAAAACCCTAAAGACTCTACCAGAAAATTACTAGGGCTAATCAATGAATATAGTAAAGTTGCAGGATATAAAATTAACACATAGAAATCCCTTGCATTCCTATACACTAACAATGAAAAAACAGAAAGAGAAATTAAGGAAACAATTCCATTCACCATTGCAACAAAAAGAATAAAATACTTGGGAATAATTCTACCTAAAGAAACAAAAGACCTATATATAGAAAACTATAAAACACTGATGAAAGAAATCAAAGAGGACACAAATAGATGGAGAAATATACCATGCTCATGGATTGGAAGAATCAATATAGTGAAAATGAATATACGACCAAAGCAATGTATAGATTCAATGCAATCCCTATCAAGCTACCAACGGTATTTTTCACAGAACTAGACCAAATAATTTCACAATTTGTATGGAAATACAAAAAATCTGTAACAGCCAAAGCAATCTTGAGAAAGAAGAATGGAACTGGAGGAATCAACCTGCCTGACTTCAGGCTCTACTACAAAGCTGCAGTCATCAAGACAGTAATGGTACTGGCACAAAGACAGAAATATAGATCAATGGAACAGAATAGAAAGCCCAGAGATAAATCCACGCACTATTGGACACTTTATCTTTGACAAAGGAGGCAAGGATATACAATGGAAAAAAGACAACCTCTTTAACAAGTGGTGCTGGGAAAACTGGTCAACCACTTGTATAAGAATGAAACTAGAACACTTTCTAACACCATACACAAAAATAAACTCAAAATGGATTAAAGGTCTAAATGTAAGACCAGAAACTATAAAACTCCTAGAGGAGAACATAGGCAAAACACTCTCTGACATAAATCACAGCAAGATCCTCTATGACCCACCTCCCAGAATATTGGAAATAAAAGCAAAACTAAACAAATGGGACCTAATGAAACTTAAAAGCTTTTGCACAACAAAGGAAACTATAAGTAAGGTGAAAAGACAGTCTTCAGAATGGGAGAAAATAATAGGAAATGAAGTAACTGACAAAGAATTAATCTCAAAAATATACAAGCAACTCCTGCAGCTCAATTCCAGAAAAATAAACGACCCAATCAAAAATTGGGCCAAAGAATTAAACAAACATTTCTCCAAAGAAGACATACAGGTAGCTAACAAATACATGAAAAGATGCTCAACATCATTCATTATCAGAGAAATGAAAATCAAAACCACAATCAGGTGCCATCTCATGCCAGTCAGAATGGCTGCTATCCAAAAGTCTACAAACAATAAATGCTGGAGAGGGTGTGGAGAAAAGGGAACCCTCTTACACTGTTGGTGGGAATACAAACTAGTACAACCACTATGGAGAACAGTGTGGAGATTCCTTTAATAACTGGAAATAGAACTGCCATACAACCCAGCAATCCCACTGCTGGGCATACACACTGAGGAAACCAGATCTGAAAGAGACACGTGTATCCCAATGTTCATCGCAGCACTGTTTACAATAGCCAGGACATGGAGGCAACCTAGATGCCCATCAGCAGATGAATGGATAAGGAAGCTGTGGTACATATACACAATGGAATATTACTCACCCATTAAAAAGAATTCATTTGAATCAGTTCTAATGAGGTGGATAAAACTGGAGCCTATTATACAGAGTGAAGTAAGTCAGAAAGAAAAACACCAATACAGTATACTAATGCATATATATGGAATTTAGAAAGATGGTAACGATGACCCTATATGTGAGACAGCAAAGGAGACACAGATGTACAGAACAGACTTTTGGACTCTGTGGGAGAAGGCAAGCATGGCATGATTTGAGATAATAGAATTGAAACATGTATATTATCATATGTGAAACAGATCGCCAGCTCAGGTTCGATGCATAAGACCGGATGCTCAGGGCTTGTGCACTGGGATGACCCTAAGGGATGGGATGGGGAGGGAGGTCGGAGGGGGGTTCAGGATGGGGAACACTTTTATACCCATGGCTGATTCATGTCAATGTATGGCAAAAACCACTACAATACTGTAAAGTAATTAGCCTCCAATTAAAATAAACAAATTAATTAAAATAATTTTAAAAAATTATTTAAAAACATCTAGTTATGCTGTCTCATATGAACTTAGGAGAGATTAATGAATTCATATATGCCTCAGTTTTCTCACATGTAAAATCACAATGTCTATCTTATAGTGTTCATATGTTCATTAAACAACACAATATCTGGGATATTGTAAATGCTAAGTACATATGTTTGATTGATTAATATAGTAAAAAACTTGAAGTAAATAGATTTTAAAAAATTGCTTGATAACTCAGAAATTTCTCCATCCATGTAACAGGGGATCAATTTTAATTATAAATTACGCTCAGATCATAGTACACTAAATCCTTTTTAGCTCATAATAGACTAGCAGAACCTATAGAACTTGGCAACTTCATAATAACTATAAAATTCTATCTTAGTTTGCAAAGACAAAACTTGAGTGAAGTCTATTAATCTGGTACCAAAATTATACACAAGGTGTAATGTTTTCCTCCACTGTATTTCCTTTGAAATCACCACACTGTTAAATGAACATTGATCAATAACCACAGATATATGGACTGTCTTGTCTTTTCGACCAGTTCACATAAGATATTTATCTTCTTATAATATTTTTTGATACTCTGATGATTCTCAGGAAAGCAGCTGCACTCTGAAGCAAGTCAGCTCAACAAAGGAGTCTGTAAATCTTGAGTAGCCTTTGGTGATGTCCCTTTTGGAGCTTGAAGATTAGGATTCTGTCCCTCCAAAGCCATCCTGTGAGTGCTCCCATCCAGAATGATCATTATTAGCAAAACTTCAGTTAGGAAAGAGTAGACAAAAAATGAGTCCAAATTTGGAACACTGAATTGGTAGTGACTGAGGCACAAAAGGAAGGCAATGGCTGCAGGGACAGAATGAAAAACTATGAGGAGAAAATAAAGTAAGACAGAATATATTGTAAAATGTGTCAAAGGCAAGCCCCCTACTTAAGAATGTCATGGAAGTATCAACATAGCATACTCATCAAATCTATTTCATAATTTCTCTTTGGCAGCTCAGATTCTAAGAACTTCTTTTCCAATGGCTATCAAGGAAACATACAAAATCTGACAATCTTAAGGAATTTGAAAGTAAATATAAATATAACATCTCCACAGTGTCAGAGGAAGCACTAAGGAAAAAATAAATAGCCTTCTAATAGTGCGTTAAAGACGGGTTAAGATATCCTATCACTAATTTTCATACAATTTAATAAAAAACAATGAAACAAGGTTTATTTAGGAACAAACTTAAAACATGAAAACTCAGTTTGTGGAGGTAAAAAGCCACTGATTACATCCAAATAAGCTAAAAAGCTTACATGATATTACATTTCAGTATAGTTACATTTCAGATTTCAGTTACATACCTAGCTTGGGAAGGAAAGAAGGCAAAGGGAGAGCTACTGGGGAAGGGAGGTGTATAAATGAAAGTTTGATAGTAAAGAAAAACAATGACATTGCAATTACAGTAATATAGATAACATTAACTATGATATTGAATGGGATATGATTATTTCAAGGTTATTTTGACTGATTTCATGGGTAGTTTCTTCATTTACTTATTCTGTCATTAAGTCAACAAATATTTCTTGAGTATATACTATTTCCAGAGCTGGTGTTATTCTTTACAAGATATAACTCTTATACATAAAAATAGCACAGTTTATGGCATGTATGTGTGTGTACACATGTGTATATTTGTATGAAATTTTAAATGGATTCAAATTTTATTTTAAAACAATGTTTCAGAAATGCAATTTAAAGCATTTATTTTTTATTATTAATACAATACAGCCCAGGATATTTATGATACTTAGAAAAAAAAATCCATCTGTGTGTTTGTGTTTATCTGCCCTAGAGGGATAGATTGATAAACGGTGAGTAGGATGCATGGATTCACATATTAAAGGAATTCAAGTATAAACTGACAAAACCAATGCTGTCTGGATCAGTAAGCACAGAAATAATATTTGGAAAACCTAGAGTGAACCCTGACAGTAATATGCCAAAAACTGGGTCACTGGAAACTAAGTCTTTAAACTAAAAAGATATGTCTGTCCACTAATTCTAAACTAAATGACTTGATTCTAGATTCAGATTGCTACTCTCTCTGCAGTGATACTAAGATAAGGTTAATCACTGAAACACTAAGTATCTCTGCATCTGGGAAAGTAACTGCCACATTAGCAAAGCAAAACAGCTGTAGTTTCTCAAAAAATGGGGGTTAAAACTTTTCCAATGTCAGAGCTGCTGCACTGTGACAAAAATATTCTTCCACACTTAAAAGATTTAAGTACATCTTTATACATCTAACAACACTAACCAAAAAAAAAACAAAAAACAAAAACCACTAACCACATATATACACACATCCACTCTCTCTCTCACACACACACTCATTCAATCCCTCTCTCCCTCCTTCCTTTTTCTCCTTCTCGCTACCTTTCCTTCTTTCCTTTCCCTTCCTTTCTTCTCTCTCTCTCTCAGATTAATCATGTATTTTAGCCATCCCTGTAACTGCAGGCACCCCTCCCTCCCTTTGGAGTAGGAAATGACAACCACTCCAGTATTCTTGCCTGTAAAATTCCAAGGAAAGAGGAGCCTGGTGGGCTATAGTTCATGGGGTGGCAAAGTGGTAGACACCACTGAGCATGCACACACCTCCTCCATTAGACAAAGTATTAAATGATCACACTTCATTTAGTCAGCTCAAAAAGGTGTATCAACTTTATTAACCTTATAGAGACTAAATACCAGCATTTCATTCCTAAATGAACTTCACTGATGTATTTTTTAAAACTATCATTGTATAATAGCGTATTTTTAAATCTATATTTGGCTACATGTTGGGAAAGTAATTAGATACATAAAATGATGCATACAATCTTTGTAAAACTACAGATTTCCATACTATGATATTTAGAGAAGTCTATCAAATGTCTTTACTTATGATAATGTAAATAGGATCTAAGATATATGTAAACTTTTATTTGCCATTAATGACATATTTTATTATTTTAATCATTTTTATCCAGTGAACAGGATTGCATAAGTAAACCAATGCAATACTTAGGACGCTTAGCCACTATATTTCAATATACCATAAGATTTTACTTGCTGTAGGGTCTTGGTCATTATTTAATTCTTTTTTGACACAGTTTTCTAATCTAGAGATAATGTAAGAATTTACTACATTGAGTTGTTATGATTAAATGAGAAAATATTTCTAAAACCTTTAGAATAGTACCTTATGTTTAATGAAAAGAAATGCTGAGTTTCTTAAAGGAAATTTAAAATAGAAAAGAAAATTTATTATCATATTAAATTAAATTTCTCATCTGTACAAAGCTGAAACGCCCTAGATAACATCTCACTCACAGGGGACAACTGTAAGACTTCATCTAAATCTCATACTACCATCACCACTGTAAAAATTTTTAGAGCAGATATGTTCTAATTTTTTTTTTATATGTCCTATGGTAAGAAGTATATGTCCAGTAAAGCAAGCATTTAATAAATTCTTGTTGGAACAGTGCATTTGAAAATTAACAGTGAGTCTTATTTTACTGTTATTTTTGAAAAAAATGAAATAATTATAAGTAAATGTATTCCTAAATGATTTATTTTAGTATATGTGTCATTAAAAGAAACATTTTAATGTGGTAACTTTGTATACAAGTATTTAATGCAATAAATAATATATAAAGCCATATATTTATAGAGAAAATTCAAAGATGAAATTGTTAAATTATCACTGAGTTTCTAGGAAACTATGATAGGTATTTATTCTTAATCTTTTTTTTTTGGCTTGACTGAGGTATAGTTAATATAATATTTATGTGTTTAATACATGTCTGGACATGTGCATACATCCATGGTACCATCACCACTATCAAGGTAATAAACATATCCATCACCACCAAAAGACTTTTGTGTTCACTGTGTGTGTGTCCATTCTATTCTCTTAAAAGGATTTTAAGTACACAACATAATAATGTTATTCATGAATACACATTGCATTAACAATTAGAACTTAACAACATTTTTATGAAAGAACCTCAAAAATTATGGAAGAATTTTCCAATAATAAAAAATTGCTGTTATTGAAAAATACATATGCATGAGACACTCTCACTCCCAGCCAAGATGAAGTCACAAGGACTAGATTTATTGATCCACTAAAATAACTAAAAACTGAGCAAAACATGAAACAAAAGTTTTTAAATTATTGGCTATCAGGCAAAAAAGGAAAGTGATAACTGAGAGACAAGAAACAAAGTGAGCCCAACAATTACCTGTGCTTACACAGCCTGAAGAAAATTTCTAGACCAGAGCAATGGAAGGGAGACAAGAGAGTCTAGGAAACTCCCTTAATATTCCTCCCTAAAGTACTCAGCAGAGTACTGAACACAGCATGTGTGTGTGAATAAATGTATCAAAAACAGGAGAAGGAAACACAAATGGTGTAGACACACCACTTACCAAGGTATACATAAGGCTGCTGAGACCACAAACTGTTCTTAACGCTAAAATAGAATATTTCATAAGAGGACATAGAGTACCCAAAACGGTTTGCAGAATAAAAATAAGTAAACTTGAAGAAACAACACCAGCAACTCTCAGAAGGAAACACAGGGAGAAAAAAAAAATGAAATAGAACGTCAGTAAAATAGAGGAAAACTTCAAAAAGTCTAATACTCATGTAGTTGAAAAAGAAAGGAGAGCAGAAAAATAAAATGGTTCATTATATTTCCAAATTCAAAGAAAACTATGCATACATTGATCAAAAAACCCATGGGTTAACAAACTCCAAGCACAAGAGATATTAAGAGAATAAGAGCAAGGCATATCATAAGTAAATTAGTTGAAAACAACAAAAAGGATACTGTCTTAAAAACTGAGAAAAAAGACACTATATACAAAGGAACAAAGATAAGGAAACAAGCTGATTTGTCATCAGAACAAAGCAAGCCAGCAGACAATGGATCAACATCTTTTAAAAACTGAAAGAAAAACTGTCTACTAGTGATATTCTTGCTCAAAGAAAGTAACAGTCAAAGCAAAGATAAAGACATTTTCAGACTACAAAAGATTAAAAAATTCATCACCAGCAGAACTATATTACAAACAATACTAAAGGCAGAACTTCAGGTATAAACGAAATGATCCAAGATGGAAATATGGATTAACACAAATAAATGAAGAGGTCTAGGAATGGTAACTATGTGGATAAATATAACACCATTTTTCATATTATATAGGCCATTATGCTTAGTCATTTAGTCATAACTGACTCTTGGAAGCCCTCTGGAGTGTAGCCCACTGGGCTCTCTATCTGTGGGATTTTTCAGGCAAGAATAATGGAGTGGGTAGCTATTCCCTTCTCCAGGTGATCTTCCCAAACCAGGTATAAAACTTATGTCTCTTGGGTCTCCTGTACTGCAGAAGAATTCTTTACCCACTGAGCCATTGGGGAAGGCCCATATTATGTAGAGGTCTTTAAAAAGCAATTGATTACTTAAAAATGAAAATTATATATATATATATATATATATATATATATATATAGGGTTATAAAATATACAGAAGTAAAATGTATGTTAACAACAACACTCAGGCCAGGAGAAGAAAATTATGAATATGATATAAGGTTCTTATACTGTTTTGAAGTGGTTTAATTTTGCTTACAGGTAGATTATGATACGTTAAATATAAATACTATAAACCCTGGTCAGAGTCAACAACAGAGTCTGAAATGCAGTACTTTGGTGCAATCTCAAAAATGAAAGAATGATCCTGGTTTATTTCTAAGGCAAACCGTTCAATAGCACACTAATCCGACTTTGTCCCAAACACTAATGCAGAAGAAGCTAAAGTTGAATGGTTCTATGAATACCTACAAGACCTTCTAGAACTAATACCCAAAAAAAAAAAAAAAAAAAAAATGCACTATTCACCATAAGGGATTAGAATGCAAAAGTAGGAAGTCAAAAGATACCTGTAGTAACAGGCAAGTTTGGCCTTGGAATACAAAATGAAGCAGGAAAAAGGCTAACAGAGTTTTGCTAAGAGAACATGCTCGTCATAGCAAACACACTCCTCCATCAACAGAAGAGACAACTCTACACACGGGCATCACCAGAGAGCCAATACCAAAATCAAATTGATTATATTCTTTGCAGCTGAAGATGGAGACACTCTATAAACAATACCTGGAGCTGACTATATGGCTCAGATCATGAACTCCTTATTGCAAAATTCAGATGTAAATTGAAGAAAGTAGGGAAAACCGTTAGGCCATTCAGGTATGACCTAAATCAAACCCCTTACGATTATACAGTGAAAGTGACAAAAAGATTCAAGAGACTAGATCTGATAGACAGAATGCCTGAAGAACTATGGGTGGAGGTTCATAACACTGAACAGGAGGCAGTGCTCAAAAACATCCTCAAGAAAAAGAAATTCAAAAAGACACAATGGTTGTCTCCAAGGAAACCTTATAAATAGCTGAGAAAAGAAGAGAAGCGAAAAGCAAAGGAGAAAAAGAATGATACACCTAACTGAATGCAGAGTTTCAGAGAATGGCAAGGAGAAATGAGAAAGCCTTTTTAAGCAAACAATGCAAAGAAATAGAGGAAAACAAAAGAATGGGAAAGACTAGAGATCTCCTCAAGAAAATCAGAAATACAAAGGGAACATTTCATGCAAAAATAGGCACAATAAAAGACAGGCATGCTATGAACCTAAGAGAAGTAGAGATATTAAGAAGAAGTGGCAAGAATACACAGAAGAGCTATACAAAAAAGATCTTAATGACTCAGATAACCACGATGGAGTGATCACTCACCTAGAGCCAGACATACTGGAGTGTGAAATCAAATGGGCCTTAGGAAGCATTACAACAATCAAAGCTAGTGGAGGTGATGGAATTCCAGCTGAACTATTTCAAATCCTAAACCTAGACAGTGTATTAAAAATCAGAGTCATTATTTCCCTTCAAACTGGGGTGTTGGAGACGACTCTTGAGAGCAGCTTAGATGGCAAGGAGTTCAAACGAGTCAATCCTAAAGGAAATCAACCCTGAATATTCACTGGAAGAACTGATGCTGAAGCTGAAGCTCCAATACTTTGGCCACCTGATGTGAAGGGGTTTCCCTGATTTCTCAGATGGTAAAGAATCTTCCTGCAATGCAGGAGACCTGGATTCAATTCCTGGGTTATGAAGATCCCCTGGAGAAGGGAATGGCAACCCCCTCCAGTATTCTAGCCTGGAAAATCCCATGGACAGAAGAGCCTGGTGGGCTACAGTCCATGGACTTGCAAAGAGTCGGACATGACTGAACAACTATCACTTTCACTCTCCTGATATGAAAACCCGACTCATTGAAAAAGACCCTGATGCTGGAAAAGATTGAAGGCAGGAGTAGAAGGAATGACAGAGGATGAGATGGTTGATTGGCATCACTGACTAAATGGAAATGAGTGTGAGCCAGCTCCAGGAGAAGGTGAAGGATAGGGAAGCCTGGTGTGCTGTAGTCCGTGGGATCGCAAAGAGTTGAATACAACTGAGCAACTGAACAACAACAAATAAACCCTAGAGTCATCTCTAAAATAATGCAACAAAGTCAACAAATGAGTCCACCTAAAGGCAAAAGAGAATCAAAAAACAAATGCTTAATTAATCCAAAAGAAAGCTGAACAAGAAAGTAAAGCATAGAAGAACAAACAGAAAAATATATGGTATATCCATATAATGGAATACTACTCAGCAATGAAAAGCAATGAGCTATTGATAAACACAGAAACATGGATAGCTTCTATAATATTATGCTGAGTTAAAGAAGCAAAGCCAAAAATGGACAATGTATTTATGATTCTATATATTTAAGTCCTTAGAAAATGCATATTAATATAGTGAGGGGATTACCAAAATCTGTGTAGTAGTCAGTTAGTCATGTCCAACTCTTTGTGACCCCATGGATTACAGCTGGCCAGGCTCTTCTGTCCATGGGATAACCTATGCAAGAATTCAGGAATGGGTTGCCATTCCCTTCTCCAGGGGATCTTTCTGACTGAGAGATCAAACCCAAGTCTCCTACACTGCAGATGGATTCTTTTTTTTTTCCCCATTTATTTTTATTAGTTGGAGGCTAATTACTTTACAATATTGTAGTGGCTTTTGTCATACATTGAAATCAATCAGCCATGGATTTACATGTATTCCCCATCCCGATCCCCCCTCCCACCTCCCTCTCCACCCGATTCCTCTGGGTCTTCCCAGTGCACCAGGCCCGAGCACTTGTCTCATGCATCCAGCCTAAGCCACAAGGGAAGCCACCAGGAAACCAGTGTTTGCATGGGAATAAACTTAAAAACAGGAAATACAGGATGGAGAAATAAAAAGAGATACAACAGAATTTTTAAGGCATTATTGACTGTGATTATGGTTATAAATATCTCAAAATGTGTTCAAATTGTTCAATTTAGACACATACATTTGTTGTATATCACTCATACCCTAATGAAACTGTTCAAATGCAGGTTTAAATTATTTTGTTTGATTCCTTTGGCCATTTATCATTCTTATTAGTCAGAGTTAAAAAAAATACAAATTTTACAATTATCTTCTGCTTATGCTGCATAGGATGTGAATATGCACAATGGGTAAAAGAATTAAGAAATCTTGGTTCTGGTTTTGGTTATGTAATGATAGGCTCACTGACTATGGTTAAATCACTGAGTCATTCAAGTTTTCATTTTAATCATGTATAAAGTAAAAGGGCTACAGGAGATTGTTGGTCTTCAACTTTGTTCAGATTCATAGACAATTAGTCCTAATTTTTAGGACTGGGAAATTAAAGGGACTGAAGGATCACCAACAGAATGTTCTACAGAGCAACACAATCTTGACGTTATATCAAAACCACAAAATAATTATGAAATAGCTCACATTTAACATGACATTTCATTGCCTTTCTATTATGTCCTTTTGTCTTCACATTATTCTCTTCTACAAGAGGCAAAGTCTCATACATTCCAGGAAATATAATATCTTTCCTTGGAACTAGCTTGAACTTACTGTTAGATTTATCATTTAAGATCAGGATTTGTAACCAAAGTTACAACATACTAGACAATGCACTTTAAAATGTTCTAGAAACGTTGTATATATAGAGAGTATTCAGTTCAGTTCAGTCACTCAGTCATGCCCGACTCTTTGCAACCCCATGAAATGCAGCACACCAGACCTCCCTGTCTATCACCAACTCCTAAAGTTTACTCAAACTAATGTCCATTGAGTCTGTGATGCCATGCAACCATCTCATCCTCTGTCATCCCCTTCTCCTCCCACCTTCAATCTTTCCCTGCATCAGGGTCTTCAGCTTCAGCATCAGTCCTTCCAATGAATATTCAGGACTGATTTCCTTTAGGATGGACTGGTTGTATCTCCTTGCAGTCCAAGGGACTCTCAAAAGCCTTCTCCAACACCACAGTTTAAAAGCAGCAATACTTTGGTGCTCAGCTTTCTTTATAGTGCAACTCTCACATCCATACAGGACTACTGGAAAAACCACATGGACTACTGGAAAAACCACAAGCTTGACTACATGGATCTTTGTTGGCAAGGTAATGTCTCTGCTTTTAAATAAGCTGTTTATGTTGGTCATAACTTTTCTTCCAAGGAGTAAGTGTCTTTTTTTTTTAATATTTATTTATTTTTTTTTATTAGTTGGAGGCTAATTACTTCACAACATTTCAGTGGGTTTTGTCATACATTGATATGAATCAGCCATAGATTTACACGTATTCCCCATCCCGATCCCACCTCCCACCTCCCTCTCCACCCGATTCCTCTGGGTCTTCCCAGTGCACCAGGCCCGAGCACTTGTCTCATGCATCCCACCTGGGCTGGTGATCTGTTTCACCATAGATAGTATACATGCTGTTCTTTTGAAACATCCCACCCTCACATTCTCCCACAGAGTTCAAAAGTCTGTTCTGTACATCTGTGTCTCTTTTTCTGTTTTGCATATAGGGTTATCATTACCATCTTTCTAAATTCCATATATATGTGTTAGTATGCTGTAATGTTCTTTATCTTTCTGGCTTACTTCACTCTGTATAAGGGGCTCCAGTTTCATCCATCTCATTAGAACTGATTCAAATGAATTCTTTTTAACGGCTGAGTAATAGTCCATGGTGTATATATACCACAGCTTCATTATCCATTCATCTGCTGATGGGCATCTAGGTTGCTTCCATGTCCTGGCTATCATAAACAGTGCTGCGATGAACATCGGGGTGCA
Source organism: Cervus elaphus (assembly GCF_910594005.1). Lineage (NCBI taxonomy): Eukaryota > Metazoa > Chordata > Mammalia > Artiodactyla > Cervidae > Cervus > Cervus elaphus. Next base: position 33,157,395 of record NC_057831.1, read on the forward strand.
CGTGTCTCTTTCAGATCTGGTTTCCTCAGTGTGTATGCCCAGAAGTGGGATTGCTGGGTCATATGGCAGTTCTATTTCCAGTTTTTTAAGAAATCTCCACACTGTTTTCCATAGTGGCTGTACTAGCTTGCATTTCCACCAACAGTGTAAGAGGGTTCCCTTTTCTCCACACCCTCTCCAGCATTTATTGCTTGTAGACTTTTGGATAGCAGCCATCCTGACTGGCGTGTAATGGTACCTCATTGTGGTTTTGATTTGCATTTCTCTAATAATGAGTGATGTTGAGCATCTTTTCATGTGTTTGTTAGCCATCTGTATGTCTTCTTTGGAGAAATGTCTGTTTAGTTCTTTGGCCCATTTTTTGATTGGGTCATTTATTTTTCTGGAATTGAGCTGCAGGAGTTGCTTGTATATTTTTGAGATTAATCCTTTGCAAAACCAGACAAAGATGCCCCAAAAAAAGAAAACTACAGGCCAATATCACTGATGAACATAGATGCAAAAATCCTTAACAAAATTCTAGCAAACAGAATCCAACAACATATTAAAAAAATCATACACCATGACCAAGTGGGCTTTATCCCAGGAATGCAAGGATTCTTTAATATCCGCAAATCAATCAATGTAATACACCACATTAACAAATTGAAAGATAAAAACCATATGATTATCTCAATAGATGCAGAGAAAGCCTTTGACAAAATTCAACACCCATTCATGATTAAAACTCTCCAAAAAGCAGGAATAGAAGGAACATACCTCAACATAATAAAAGCTATATATGACAAACCCACAGCAAGCATCACCCTCAATGGTGAAAAATTGAAAGCATTTCCCCTGAAATCAGGAACAAAACAAGGGTGCCCACTCTCACGACTACTATTCAACATAGTGTTGGAAGTTTTGGCCACAGCAATCAGAGCAGAAAAAGAAGTAAAAGGAATCCAGATAGGAAAAGAAGAAGTGAAACTCTCACTGTTTGCAGATGACATGATCCTCTACATAGAAAACCCTAAAGACTCTTCCAGAAAATTACTAGAGCTAATCAATGAATATAGTAAAGTTGCAGGATATAAAATTAACACACAGAAATCCCTTGCATTCCTATATACTAACAATGAAAAAACAGAAAGAGAAATTAAGGAAACAATACCATTCACCATTGCAACAAAAAGAATAAAATACTTAGGAGTATATCTACCTAAAGAAACAAAAGACCTATACATAGAAAACTATAAAACACTGATGAAAGAAATCAAAGAGGACACAAACAGATGGAGAAACATACCGTGTTCATGGATTGGAAGAATCAATATTGTCAAAATGGCTATTCTACCCAAAGCAATCTATAGGTTCAATGCAATCCCTATCAAGCTACCAATGGTATTTTTCACAGAACTAGACCAAATAATTTCACAATTTGTATGGAAATACAAAAAACCTCGAATAGCCAAAGTAATCTTGAGAAAGAAGAATGGAACTGGAGGAATCAACCTGCCTGACTTCAGGCTCTACTACAAAGCCACAGTCATGAAGACAGTGTGGTACTGGCACAAAGACAGAAATATAGATCAATGGAACAGAATAGAAAGCCCAGAGATAAATCCACGAACCTATGGACACCTTATCTTTGACAAAGGAGGCAAGGATATACAATGGAAAAAAGACAACCTCTTTAACAAGTGGTGCTGGGAAAACTGGTCAACCACTTGTATAAGAATGAAACTAGAACACTTTCTAACACCATACACAAAAATAAACTCAAAATGGATTAAAGATCTAAATGTAAGACCAGAAACTATAAAACTCCTAGAGGAGAACATAGGCAAAACACTCTCTGACATAAATCACAGCAAGATCCTCTATGACCCACCTCCCAGAATATTGGAAATAAAAGCAAAACTAAACAAATGGGACCTAATGAAACTTAAAAGCTTTTGCACTACAAAGGAAACTATAAGGAAGGTGAAAAGACAGCCCTCAGATTGGGAGAAAATAATAGGAAATGAAGCAACAGACAAAGGATTAATCTCAAAAATATACAAGCAACTCCTGCAGCTCAATTCCAGAAAAAGTGTCTTTTAATTTCATGGCTGCAGTCACCATCTGCAGTGATTTTGGAGCTCCCCAAATAAAGTCTGTCACTGTTTCCATTGTTTCCCCATCTCTTTGCCATGAAGTGATAGGACCAGATGTCATGATCTTAGTTTTCCGAATGTTGAGCTTTAAGCCATCTTTTTCACTCGCCTCTTTTAATTTCATCAAGAGGCTCTTTAGCTCTTCTTCCCTCTGCCATAAGTGTGGTGTCATCTGCATATCTGAGGTTATTGATATTTCTCCCGGCAATCTTGATTCCAGCTTGTGCTTCTTCCATCCCAGCGTTTCTCTTGATGTACTCTGCATATAAGTTAAATAAGCAGGGTGACAATATACAGCCTTGATGTACTCCTTTCCCAATCTGGAACCAGTCTGTAGTTCCATGACCAGTTCTAACTGTTGCTTCTTGACCTGCATAAAGATTTCTCAAGAGGCTTTTGTCTCGCAAAATTGGACAGTATCCTTACGAAACAGTTAAGATCACTGTAGCAAATAATCTTTAAGACTGATCTGTTTCAGGCCACTATGTTTGTATTTGTAAAATTTGAAAAACCGTATCTAGTTTGTTGTGCTAAAGAGATAATGCCTTTATGTAGCTGACACACAATAAATATAAAATCTGCTCACCTATAAGACACTAGTAGTTCTGTTCTGTGTCCTTGAACATGACTCAGATTATAGATGTAATTCTGAAATATTTCATCCAGTTCTTGATTAAAGTCCCTTTTACTATTTCTAGTACATTTCAGTTTTAGGACAGAATTTACTCCTTAGTTAGGTTATGGCAAAGTTTTTTAAGAAATCTAAGCAGTTATTTATATTTAGAAATGTTTCACAAAGCATAGTCTCTATTAAAAGGAGTTAAGAACTTGCACTGACAATCCTAAAATAAATTTATATCTTCCATAGAAATTAATGAAAGGTTTACATTATTTTAATGCTTACTGATTGGTATTTTTTATCCTTGTTTATTAATGTATAATTGACATAATATCCTATTGATTTCAGGTGCACAACATAATGATTTGATATTTACACATATTGCAAAATGATCACAATAGTCCAGTTAACTTCCTTCACAACACATAAGTCCATTTGTTTCTTGTTATGAAGACCTTCAAAATTCACTCTCCTAGCTACCCTAAAATTAAAATGCAGCATTACTTACTATAGTCCCCATGGTGTACATCACATCCCCATGAATTATTTATTCTATAACTGGAAATCGGTATGTTTTCATCCCCCTCACCCATTTTGTTTATCCCTGAACCCTTGGCTCAGGCAACCATCCATTCTGTATATCCATGAGCTTGAGTTTTATTTTTTCTTTTTCATATTTTTTTGATTCTACATATAAATGAGATCACACAGTTTGTATATTCTTCTGATTTATTTCACTTAGGATAAGGTTCTCAAAGTCCATTCACATTATTACAAATGACACAATTTCACTTTTTATGGCTAAATAATATTCCATCACACACACACACACACACACACACACACACACACACACGTATATATCATATTGTCTTTATCCATTAACCAATAGACACTTAGATCATGTATGTGTCTTTGCTATTGTAAATAATGTTGCAACAAACACAGGAGTGGAGGTGCCTTTTCACTTTAATTCAAATTTCTTCAGATAAATATTGGCAAGCAGAACTGCGAGATCATATGGTAGAACTTCTTAACTTTTTGAGGAACCTGCATACTGTTTTTCATAATGGCTGACTGACTTACATTCCCATTAACAGTGCAGAATTGTTTCTCTTTATACACATCCTACCCTACACCTGTTACTTCTTGTGTTTTCGATAATAGCCATTCTAAAAGCTGTGAGGTGCTTTCTCTCTTTGGTCTTGAATTGATTTCCCTGATGGCCAGTGATATTGAGCATTTATTCATGAACCTGTTGGTCATTTGTATGTCTTCTTTGGAAAAAAATGCCTATTCAGACTCCATGCCTGTTTTTCATCAGATTGCTTGCTTTTTGTTTTGCTTATGAGTTAAATGAAGTCTTCATATGTTTTAACAATTAACCACTAATCAGATATATGATTTTCAAATATATTCTCTTATCTAGAAGGCTGCCTTTTCATTTCATTAATGGTTTATTTACTGTGTGGAAAATTTTTAGCTCCATGTAATCCCATTTGTTTATTTTTGCTTTTGATGTGTTTGCTTTTGATGTGACATACCAAAAATCATTGCCAAGACCCATGTCAAGAGCTTACCATTTATGTATTCTTCTAAGAATTTTAGGTTACAGCTCTTACATTCTAGTCTTTAATTCATTTTCAGTGAATTTTTGTATACGGTAAAAGACAGTAGTCCAGTTTCATTATTTTCCATGTGGCTATCCAGTTTTCCCAACACTATTTAGTGAGTAGATTGTTCTTTCCCCATTGTATATTCTTGACTCCTTTGTCACTAATTGATCACATGTGCATAGGTGTAATTACTGGGTTCTCTAATCTGTTCCACTGACCTATGTGTCTATTTACAGATTTAGTCATTGGCATTATTTTTAGTTGAAAACCTGAAGTAATCTTGGGCCAGATATGAAAAGTTCTTTTCCATTCAGTTCAGTTCAGTTCAGTTGCTCAGTCGTGTCTGACTCTTTGCAACCCCATGAGCCTCAGCATGCCAGGCCTCCCTTTCCATCACCAACTCCCAGAGTCTACCCAAACCCATGTCCATCAAGTTTGTGATGCCGTCAAACCATCTCATCCTCTGTCGTCCCTTTCTACTCCTGCCATCAATCTTTCCCAGCATGAGAGTCTTTTCAAATGACTCAGTTCTTTGCATCAGGTGGCCAAAGTATAGGAATTTCAGCTTCAACATCAGTCCTCCCAATGAACACCTAGGACTGATCTCCCCCAGGATGGACTGGTTGGATCTCCTTGCAGTCCAAGGGACTGTCAAGAGTATTCTCCAACACCACAGCTCAAAAGCATCAATTCTTCGGCACTCAGCTTTCTTCACAGTCCAACTCTCATATCCATACATGACCACTTGAAAAACCTAGCCTTAAGTAGATAGACATTTGTTGGCAAAGTAATGTCTCTGCTTTTAAATGTGCTGTCTAGATTGGTCATAACTTTCCTTCCAAGGAGTAAGTGTCTTTTAATTTCATGGCTGCAATCACCATCTGCAGTGATTTTTGGAGCCCAGAAAAATAAAGACAGCCATCGTTTCCACTGTTCCCCATCTATCTGCCATGAAGTGATGGGACTGGATGCCATGATCTTAGTTTTCTGAATGTTGAGCTTTAAGCCAACTTTTTCACTCTCCTCTTTCACTTTCATCAAGAGGCTCTTTAGTTCTTCTTTCCTTTCTGCCATAAGGGTGGTGTCATCTGCATATCTGAGGTTATTGATATTTCTCCCGGCAATCTTGATTCCAGCTTGTGCTTCTTCCAGCCCAGCATTTCTCATGATGTACTCTGCATATAAGTTAAATAAGCAGGGTGACAACATATAGCCTTGACGTACTCCTTTTCCTATTTGAAACCAGTCTGTTGTTCGAGTCCAGTTCTAACTGTTGCTTTTTGACCTGCACACGGATTTCTCAAGAGGCAGATCAGGTGGTCTGGTATTCCCATCTCTTTCTGCTTTATGAACCAGAAATAAACATTTAACTGGATACTTTTAAAAGAAAAGATCCAATGTAACCTCTTCCTCAATGAAGACTTGGGTGAAACTACAAGGTAAGTGCGTCATTCATATCCCTACCGGTGTTTTCTTGCTGCTGGCAAATTATAATGCCTCTGTGTAAATATTTTTCAAATGGACTCCATAATACCAATGTGCAAATAAATTAAGCAATCTGGTGAAATGAGACTTCATACTAGGATTATGATATTTTCCTGTTTTGGCACATATGTAATCTAATTTCAGAATGCTCTTTAGTGAAAAGTTATTGATTTTAATTGAGTAAAGTCTCTGTATCTTTAAAAGCTTTTATGTGTTCTCTCTGCCTGATATTTCCTTTACTTCCCTTTCTATTCCTTTTCTGACAAATATTCAAATTTATCTTTCAAAAATGCACAAGAGAATTTATTTCTATGAAGCACTTTCCTTAGCTTCCTATGAGAATTAGGCACTTTTCTGTGCAATAGCTGTATTTTATACATACTCTTATTCTTAAACAAAACAATCCCTTTAATATTCATGTGCTTACATTATTAGCTCCCCTAGCTCTTTAAGATCAATGTACTTGTCTTTTTCTTTCTGGATTCCTTGGAAGCTAACATATGCTAATCAAATGGTGGTTGAATTGAATATGATATATGATTTTATGCATTACCTTTTATTTTTGAGGAGTTCTGACATTCTTAAAATTTAAACACAGTGTTAGTAGGCATTATATTGTTTTTTTATCAAAAGAAAATAATTAAATATGCTATCCTAATTCAAATAGACTAGAAGGTGGGTAGAGAAAAAGTTAATATATCTACTAAAACCCTTCTGGTACAGAAAGCTATCACTTTATGTTTAACATTAATGGTAACAGACTTTTTCTTATCTGAACTGAGATGCTCTGAAACCTTTGTTTGAATTAGGGTTAGGATAGGAAAGAAAAAATAGTAAAAATGTCTCCTACTATAAGTGAGTTCCTACTAATAGAAAGGCAAGGCAAAAGCAGTTTCAACCATAGCTAAGCTATTTTCACTCCCTTTCTCATGACTTTGTTTCTTGCTATGACAGCCTATGAGGCTTCCCAGATGACTCTAGTGGTAAAGAATCTGATTGCTGACACAAGAGATCCAGGTTTGATCCCTGGGTCAGGAAGATCCCGGGGAGAAGGAAATGGCAACCCATTCCAGTCTTCTTGCCTGGAGAATCCCATGGACAGAGGAGCCTGGTGAGATAACAGTCCTCAGGGTCTCAAAGAGTCAGACATGACTATGTACGCACACAGACACATGAGATTCTAGCAAGTAAAGTTGGAGATGAGAGGAAGAACACATTCTCAACAATTTAGGAAAGTCTGTTTTATGAATGTTTGAAAATAGGATGGTGATGAGTACCTGAAAATGATTTATTATTTGAATGGGGGAAGGAAGCCATTTCAACTGAAGAGAAGTAGAGGAAAGGGGAAATTGGGATGTTATTTCTTTATTGACTTATTAAGAGACATATTATATGCCACGGGCTTGAGAAATGTTATTATAAAGCATAATTCCCATAGTGAACCAGTGTTAAATAAACTATTGGCAAATACAATCTCAGTCTCTGAGCATAATTTCCACCCCCCCAAAAAAATGGTAGAGTCCTCAATCTGATCCAAAGTTGTCATAATTAATATTAGTTGGTGCTGTGGGACATACCATACTCCATGTCAAATGTGAAATACAGGTTAGAGTTAAATAAATGCCTTACACTCAGGATTGAAGATAAACCCAGGGAAGGTCCAAAGACCCCAAACAACAATAAACTTTCTAGGCATAACTAGGTTCACTGATGGTAGGAAGCTATCAGGCTCTGTCATAAACGAAAGAGACTGCATACCAACTTCTATTGCAAATAATCTCAGAAATGATAGGACGGTTTGAACACTGGAAACAGCACATACTTCAAATGGGCATAATAACTAGGAAACATAGGGAAATTAGATATTAAGAGACTCCAAGCAGCTTTTAGTTATGTAAAAAATTCTATCAGAATTTTTAACACATTAGCTAATAAGAACTCCAAATAAACACTCAAGGATCTGTACTTACAAGGATTTGCAACATGGTCACTTTGGACCCCAAATTTTACCTGATTGAGTTTTGGACTAGGAATTTTCTGTGGCCTAAGAATAGATATGCTTGAAAAGTTTGCCCTACAAAATACAGGGCTACTAACAGAAAATAAATCATTTATACGCAAATTCCAACAGCCTGTCCTGGACTAGGTAAGACAGATCCCTGTCAAACCAAGGGAAAACTACCCCTGACCATAAAGTCCTAATATGGAAATGATGTATTTCCAGGCAGTAGATATGAGACACGTGGCTACATGGTCAATTCCCTGCATTAATCTGTTAAGGGAAATCAGAAGGATATATATCTTTTCTTGGAATACCTATTCGACCAGGAACATGCAGATAAATGACTAAAACATAGGAAATAAAGACATATGACAGCAAACAGCACTGGCTGTTTCATCACACATGTCTCCACACATCAGAAGATTAACTGTGAAGTAACCAAATTTAATAATTAGGTAGGAACTCAAAAAGAAAATGAAAGAAGTGAGAATTCCCAAGATGTATCTTAAGAAACACAATGATTCTTGTGTAAGAGATGGTGACTTTTAGTCACTAGGTGGTGTCCAACTTGGTGCGACCCCATGGACTGTAGCCTGCCACGCTCCTCTGTCCATGGGATTTGCCAGGCAAGAATACTGGAGTAGGTAGCCATTCCCTTCTCCAGGGGATCTTCCCAACCTAGAGGTCGAACCTTGGTCTCCCGACAATTCAAAATATGAGCATACATAAATAAGGACAGTGGAACCTAAAACCTGAACAAACAGATATTCCAAATGATAGGATCATTATATGGGCACATCACCTATCAGGTTATCCCAGTATACAGAACACTAGAACACGGTTAGAAGAAAGAAGCATGTATATACCTACCAGTGAAAGTTGCTCAGTTGTGTCTGACTCTTTGTGACCCCATAGACTATACAGTCCACGGAATCTCCAGGAAAGAATACTGGAGTGGTTAGCATTTCCTTTGTCCAGGAGATCTTCCCAACCTAGGTATTAAACCGCGGTCTCCCACATTGCAGGCAGATTCTTTACAAGCTGAGCCACAGGCAAGCCCAAGAATACTAGAATGGGTAGGCTATCCCTTTTCCAGCAGACCATCTAGACCCAGGAATTGAAATGGGGTCTCCTGCATTGCAGGCGGATTCTTTACCAGCTGAGCTACCAGAGAAGTCCATATGCCTACCAAATACTTCAAATTTCAAATTAAGACATAGGAGAACTAACTACCAAAAGTTTAAAGCCTGGAAGCCATTAATAAATACTCCAGATAAGGTCAAAACTGACGTACCCGTCCAAGTTTATATACAGAGTGAAGTGAGTCAGAAAGAGAAAGTTAAATACTAACACTTATATATGGAATCTAGAAGAATGGTACTGTGCTCGCTTCGGCAGAACATATACTAGAAGAATGGTACTGAAGAATTTATTTCCAGGGTAGCAATGGAGAAACAGACATAGAGAACAGACATGGACATGGTGAGAGGGGAGGAGAGGGTGAGATGTATGGAAAGAGTAACATGGAAACTTACATGACCATATGTAAAACAGATAGCCAATGGAAATTTGCTGTATGGCTCAGGAAACTCAAACAGGGACTCTGTATCAACCTAGAGGGGTGGGACAGAGAAGGCAATGGCACCCCACGTCAGTACTCTTGCCTGGAAAATCCCATGGGCAGAGGAGCCTGGTAGGCTGCAGACCACAGGGTCGCTAAGAGTCAGAAACGACTGAGCAACTTCACTTTCACTTTTCACTTTCATGCATTGGAGAAGGAAATGGCAACCCACTCCAGTGTTCTTGCCTGGAGAATCCCAGGGACAGTGGAGGCTAGTAGGCTGCCGTCTATGGGATCGCACAGAGTCGGACACAACTAAAGCGACTTAGCAGCAGCAACAGCAGCAGCAGAGAGGTGGGATGGGAATGGAAATGGGAGGGAGTTTCAAAAGGGTGGGTATACATGTATACCTATGGCTGATTCATGTTGAGGTTTGACAGAAAACAACAAGATTCTGTAAAGCAATTATCCTTCAATTAAAAAAATTAATTAAAAAGAAAAAGAAGAACATATTGAAACAGAACACAATGTGGAACTTTCACTTATGTTACAACCCAATCGCCTCTGGATGAATTGAAAGGTAAGATGACTTGCCCAAGCAAATCTTAGGTTGATTACTAGCAATCTAGATATAAAAGCTTGGACTAAAGCAGTCAGGGAGGAAGTGAGAACTCTAAACTACAGATATAGAAGGGATGAAAAAACTCCTATTGAATTAATATTGGAGGTACCCAGATATAAGAATAAGTACTATCAATATGCCAAAATCCATATTAGAAAAAAATAGAATAAAAAGTATTAATCAAAAAGCATAATGATATATACATATGCATATATATATATATATATATATATAATTGAGATATACATATGGTACTAGGGAAATTATAGCATCTGCCACTAATAAAATCTATTGGTGACTAAAGGAACAAGCATACTACACCATATAGAAAATAATATATTACTAGGGTTATGTTGGTAAAAGGGAACCAAAGTACCTCTATCACTGCTAGTCCTTTGGATCTACTTCTCGTATAAGTACCCACCAGAAGGACTGATGCTGAAGCTGAAGTTCCAATATTTTGGCCACCTGATGCAAACAGCCGATCATTGGAAGAGACCCTGATGCTGGGCAAGATTGAAGGCAGGAGGAGAAGGGGACAACAGAGGATGAGAAGGTCGGATGGCATGACTGTCTCAACCGACATGAGTCTGAACAAGCGCAAGCAGATGGTGAAGAACAGGGAGGCCCGGTGTGCTGCAGCACATGGGGTCGCAGAGTTGAATGTGACTGAGCAACTGAACAACAGCAACTACACATGATTATGACATTGATTCCGCCTGAAGCTGTAATACGGGAAACTGGACCACGACAGTATTCTCTGTGCCAAATCTTAACCTATCCAACTGAAGTCAAAGATAAAATAAGGAACAGACCATACTGGGATGTCTAAATATGGAAGAAATAATGAATGCGATAACAAAATGAAAAGGATAAGTATCTGAGTTCAGTAGAAGATGAAGGAACAATTAAAATAACCAGAGAAATATCACTTTGAGGTTCCTAAAATTAACCTAATAACTTATACACTTAAAAAATTAAGTTAAGTAAAAGAACATCTGGAAGATGTTAAAGTTAAAATGACTCTTCAAGAATTGAAAAGAGAACAGAAACATGCATTCTCTAAAATGATGATGTCATGGCAATTGAACATATACATGCTTAATAGTGAGTGCTAGGCAAGCTTATAACACTAGGAGCTTTATAAAAATGACATTACATGGAAATGCAACTGTCAATGGAGAAAGCAATGGCAACCCACTCCAGTACTCTCACCTGGAAAATCCCATGGGCAGAGGAGCCTGGTAGGCTGCAGACCACAGGGTCGCTAAGAGTTAGACATGACTGAGCAACTTCGTTTTCAATTTTCACTTTCATGCATTGGAGAAGGAAATGGCAACCCACTCCAGTGTTCTTGCCTGGAGAATCCCAGGGACAGGGGAGCCTGGTGGGCTGCTTTCTAGAGGGTCGCACAGAGTCGGACACGACTGAAATGACTTAGCAGCAGCAGCAGCTGTCAAGGAAGCTTAACTGAGTGGTTTAAAAAATTTAATTAAAAAAAATAAAAATAAAAAATTTAATTGTTGGGATTTTTTTTTTTGGTGACTGGATCTGACACCATATTAAACAACTCTTTTTTTTTTTTTTTAATTTTTTTATTAGTTGGAGGCTAAACAACTCTTGATCATGATTTTGCTATTAACATCAGGAACTTATTGAATACAGCGTGCAGTAACAAAACTATGGGGGATTAAATTAAAGGAAAGCTAGGCTGTAAGCGATGTAGAATCGCATGGTGATCCACAGGGTGAACTGAACTGGTATCTTTGTGAACTTAGATTTGTACAGGGCATTGGTCATTAGGCCCTTCAGATTAACTAGTGTGTGAGTTACTTGAAATCACAGGGTGAGTTGTTATGTATTGGTTTATTATAATCTCAAATTTACCTACTTATGGCTTCGGTGAAATTTTTTTTTTTTTTTTTTTTTACACTGGAGAGGCCATGTCAGGATGATGCTAGCAAAATTATTGTCCAGCTGAATGCTTGGGCTTCCCGGGGGGCTCAGCAGTAAAGAATCTGCCTGCAAGGCAGGAGATGCAGTTTTTGGTTCAATCCCTGAGACAGGAAGATCTCCTGGAGGAGGGCATGGCAGCCCACTCCAGTATTCTTGCCTGGAGAATTCCATGGACAGAGAAGCCTGGCGGCTACATTCCGCAGAGTGGCAGAGAGATGACAAGGGCCTGAGCACATATGCACTGAATGCTTATCAATATAAACATATGGAAAAGCAACTATGACACAATAGATGTCACAGTTTTAAGCTCTAGCTTTAAGCTTTGAATACCAGGAATTCCTGAGGCCTTTACTGAGAGTGTTCAGTTTGGACACGGCTACTCTTTGCTGATCTAAATAGCTCTCCAATGACTTTAGAACATTAGCTCCTGCTCTTGTCAAGAGCACTGCTACTTTTTGCTAACAGTGGTGAAAATCATGCAGTGCCCCCAGAAGGAGATCATCTTACCCACTAACACTGGCACCTTCTTTGCTAGCATTTTGTTCTACCAACAAAGGACATTCTATTTACAATGGCAGCTGAACATCAGCTCTTGATTAGCTCTGCCAACTCTTCTGAGAACCACCTCGTAGAAAGGAACACCTCAATTAAATTTGGATTTTGTATCTTTTAGTCTCTCCTTTGCCTGGATCAATAGTGTGATTAATCTATCACAGTTTGGGGATATGTTATTTCTTTATTAAGAATCACTATCTTGTGTGCTACCAGTTTGTGAAATGTTATAACACAGTGTACCTGTGTTAAATCAACTATTGGCAAGGACAGTTTCAGTCTCTAAACACGATTTCTTAAACAAAACAGAGAATAAGTCCTCAGAGTCCTCATCACAAGAGAAATATGGATCTTAGCTGAACCCGTTGTGTAATCATTTCACAATGTAATAAATCAAACCATCATGCTATATATACCTTAAACTTACACAGTGATGTATGTCAATTAGTTCTCAATAAAATTAAAAAAATGAACCATGTAATAATAGCCTTTAACAACTGATAGAGATAATATAAAGCATAAAGCTATTTTATAAAAATTTGTATTACACGGCTTGTTTTATAATGCAAGCAATTTACTTCTATCTCTTATATACACATAGATTTGCATGGAAATTGAAGTAAAAACCTGTCCAAATTTGAACCAGAGAAAATTGTACTCCCATAATAAGAGTGTACCTATTTTCTCTAGTCTTTACCGGCCTCAGTAGTAAACAGTTTTGTCAGACACCACAATATACTTGAGGAGTTGTATGTGTCTGCACACTGAGCCTCACTGGTTTTATCTGTCTGTAAGTCCACAACGATACACTGAGATGCATTTAGGTCTGTACTATGGGGGGGTATCATATTTTACTGAAAGCAAGGTAATTTAATGATTTAACTCAAGTTACTAGAAAATAACCATTTTAGGAATAAATTTTTGGTCAGGGAAGGCTTTAGTTTACAAAGAAAATCATGTCCACAAGTAAAAAGCTATTTTTCTTATCTTTAGCTAATTCCGTTTTTTGAGTTTTCAGAAAATAAGAACAACAAAAATATTTTGGTGTTGAATGGTGAAACTGTACCACAAATTAAAAACTTTAACTTTATTATTGAACCAAAATATATTTTTGCTTCCAGTCAATAGTTGTTGGGGGAAAAATCAGCAACCACACCCTTTCTAATTGATCACGTGTCCTATGCAAAAAGGACACAGTTGCAATAAAGTTGACTCCTTCCCACTATTTATACCTAACAGCAGACTTTGTGATAAGGATGGCCAAGAACCCTGCTTGAGTATAACACAATCAAAGGTTAAGCATGCCCCTTGCCAGAGAGTGATAAGTAGGCAATTGACTGTCTTTGACATCAGTTGTAAGTACAATTTATTATGGTGATGTGAGTATCCTGAGTTGTAACTGTGTATATATATATAGCTATTTATTGACTTTTCCAAGGGAAAAACAAAAATATGTTTACTTTGTGTTGTAAAATCCCTGCCCAGCAGCCCTAAAGGAAGTATGTGTTCATAAATTAAAGTGCTATATGTTGGAGCAATGTTTATTAATAGTTGACTATAGTGCATTTTATTTCTACAGAGATTGCCATGCATTCTACAGCACAAAAATTTCAGCTTTATAAGATGAAACATATAATCTTACTGGTATGGTAAAAACACCACCACCAGGAGTTACATTAGACACTTCCAAGTCAATGAAGCTCCTCCTTGGGAATAATACTTACACATTCTCTGTCAATTTAGCTTAAGAATGCACTCCCCTTAGAAAATAATCGTTGTATCAAATCTACTTCAATGTTTTGAAAAGGATACATGAATATTAATTTACAGTTTACACTGTGACCATATGCCAAATCCAAAAAAAATACAAAACAACAAACCCCACCACACACAATCATTCCATAGCTCCCTTGGAATTCAAAAGGAGATACTAGATATCCTGTGTAAAGCACCCAGAGAAGAGACTAGTGCATAATTAGTATTTGATATAATGGGATTTAAATTTTTAAGGTATTGATAGGAAAAACAATCTCAAAAACTTCCTTTAGAAAGTATGTGTCAGAGATCAGGAAGAAAATAAAGGTTTAGGGTTATATATTTCTTAGAGAATATAAAGTACGTGATCAGCAATATTCATAAAGAATTCAGTTTTATAGAAAGTAGCTATATGATCATCTATACCGAAAAGAGTATTTGACATCTTAGGAAAAGAGGTATCTGGAGGGTATATGGAATTATTCCTCATTTCAAACTTCTTGGACCTTTTTGGTTAGAAAAGTGAAAAGTATATCTGTTAAATGTTTTATTTAAAAATATCATTTACTACCTTATTAACATTATGTGACCTGGCTTGACAGATACTTAACATACTCCTCCCTGACTGAGTTCATTAGGAAGTTCCACAAGATCGAATTCTATCCTATCTCCATAACTAGAAGCAGAAATGAGTAGAAAAAGTGTGCTTGTGCTTGTATGCATAAATGTATGTTTGTATCTGAGAAAACTAGGGTAAGTCTTCAGATATGTCATAATTTTAACTACAATATTTAGGAAATATTATCATCTTAAATGTCAATCATTGTTCACAAACTTGAAAATTGATGGAAGTCTCAATACAGAATGAGATATGTAAAGATTATCCAATAAAACATTATTTTCAAACACATGCCTAAAAAAATTCCAGTAAAACTGTGAAAACTACTTGTATTAGAATAAGAAATGAGCAAAATGTACATACACAGGGGAATGAGTAAAGTGTTTGTGATATATCTGTAAAGTGAAATACTCAGTTGCAATGAAAGTGTATAAACCAGATCTATGCATATAAAAATGGCAAGCATCTGGGATATGTTAACTGACAAAAATAAGTTATATAAATATAGGTGTACTATGCATCATTTATATAACAATTTTAGAATGAAAAATAATAGATAAATATTTATGACAAATACATATGTAGCAAAACAGGTATGATGAGTACGGAAGGAAAATGAATCAGGGTGATGTGAATATTGAGCTTCTAAAGTTTCTTTCCTGCAACATTCATTTCCAAGGCAATCTAATTATCAAAATGTTAATAACTGAAGGTTACTGATGTACACTATTTTTCCTATATTATTTCTTTTTATATCATGCATTTTCTGAAAAATAAAAACAATCAAGAATCTAATTTTACTAAATTCAGGGGGAAAAAAAGTTCAGGAAATATATGTGAAATTCAGAGTTCAGACTTTCAAATGATCCCTGCTTATTCTAGGAGTTTGAAAACTTATGATAACTATATTTCCACTAAAAGCCTGAATAAGGTAAAAGAAAGTAAATATAGTAATGGTAAGTATAAAATGATTTTCAAACTAAAATTAGTGATCATAAATAACAATTTTAAGAGCTCTATCATTAAAGTCAATTCTTTATTACAGATGGACATGCCTATAATTCTCAGATTTTACCACCTATATCTTCTGGAACTTTTATACAAATATACAGGCCTGTCTCCATGACATTCAGGAAGGAGGAGATAAAGAGAGGCTGCATAATCTTTCCTGAGAACTACAGCATACTAGGGTTCATTGAAGACCTTCTGTAAATAAAACTAATGAGTATTTAACTGGCATACATATTTATACCATTGTATCTTTATTGTCTGGAAGAACATCTTCTCACTTGTTATCTTGATCATATTGTATATTCCTTTTTCAGTATCTACATCAATATATCACATTACATAAAATAGGATGATTTGAGGCCAAATTTTTTGGTTCAAACTATTATAACATGGTCAGTACCACATAGAACTTCAAGTATTTATCCGTCAGGTTTATCCAGAGAAACTGAACCAAGAGGATCAACATACACATATGCATGCAGACATGGGATACAAAGAGAAAGAGAGAGATTTATTTAAGAAATTGGCTCACTCACTGCAGAAACCCAGCAAGTCCAAAATCTGCAGCGTAGCCTAGCAGGCTGGAACAAAAGGAAGACTTGTAATTTGAGCCTAAACATATTTGCTAGCCGAATTCCCTCTTCTTCTTTGGAGGTTAATCTTTTTCTATTAAACCGTTCAACTGATTGAAGGATGAGGCCCACCCAATTACAGAGGATAATCAGCTTTATTCCTAATTTACTGATTTAAATGTTGTTCTTCAGTCACATGTTCAGTCAACATGTTGAGAGTCACATGACTCCCTGCGACTCTATGGACTGCACCATACCAGACTTCCCTGTCCTTCACTATGTCCCTGGAGTTTGCTCAAGTTCATGTTCATTGAGTTGGTGATTTAAATGTTAATCTCATCTAAAAATGCCTTCACAGAAACATCTAGAATGCTTGACCAAATACCTGAGTACCATAACCTCCTTACATTGACACAAAAAAAATTAACCATCACAAGCAAATATGCATTTCAATTACTGCCAAATAAAATTTGTGTTAAGCAAGGTATATGGTCATATTTTTGGTAGACTAAATTCAAAGTTTAGAGGTAATAATGGGTATTTATATTTCTTTTTTCATGCAGTACTACTTTCAGGTTATTCAAGTTAATACTGAAGATCATAAGCAGTGTTTACGGGTGTTTAATCATTACCATTTGGAACTATATTAAGTTATCACAAACTACAATACACTTAACAGTGTTCATGTTTTAATGGATATGTCACTTGGACTTTGACACAGATATTTATATATTGAATCATTTATAGCAACCATGAACATTTCCTTTTTTATCCTTCTATCACAAGGATCTCCAAGCTTCTTATAGCCTACGGACTTTAAGTAGTATGCTTGAACACATTTTTGGCAAAGGTTAAAAAAAATGGCATTTTGTATTAAAATGACTAAATGTATTAATAAGTGAGGATGATTTTAAAATAAAAAGTTTCAAAGATACCATGTCTTCAGGCATTTGCTTTCAAATCAATGGTTCTGAAATAAGAAGTGCTTCAGTTCCAAAACAAAACATGAAAACACTAGAACTAAAACATACTTGTGTCAGTCTGCTATTATGGATTCTGTACCTGCCAGATTCATGAAACATATGAAGCATATAGTTTCAGGCTATGATTCAAGTCACTTTATCCATAGGTTGGGTGTAACCCTTATCACTCATCTAAGGATTTTTTTCCTTAGCTATTTATGTGTATATCTTCCCCAGTAAATTTTGAACTCTGTGGTCTTAGAATGTCCACAGCACTGGACATAGACTTTGACATGTAGTAAACTTCTCAGATAAATAAATTTTTGGTGAGTAAAGAAAATGAAAAAAGTGTTAATTACATTTACCTGTCACTATTCATGCTTCATAGAGAGGTAAAATATAAGATTACTGATGCATGAAATCTAGAATGATCCAATCCAATCCAATCCAATCCAAAAAAAAAAGAATTTTTTCTTTTTATGTCATTATTTTTTGTTTCTGGCACAAAACATACTGTGAAGAGAACTGTAATACATAATGAAAACAGAAGACAAAAACAAATATTAGAAGTGGAGGTACTTGGCGCACTAGGGCTCTTTTTCTTGGCAAGCAGTTCCTGAAGGGACTCTGTGAACCACTGCACCTCCTCTGAGCAGTTTAAAATTTAATGCTAAAGACTAATCCCTAAATTTTGTAATGAAGGTTTTTAAGGTTGATATGATGTAGTTAGATTGATAAAGATCACAAATTTAATTCAATGGCTAACTCAGCACTTGAACTTGAATCCTCTGATTCACAGTTTCATCCTGTTGTCACTATGTATATCATAGAGACTAACAGTTTTGCAAATATTTGCTTCCCCCAGTGTTTATTTTGGGAATAAAATGAAAAAAAAATTAAAGGTCCAAACATTTCTGTCTCATACTAGAAAGAAAAAAACATGACCATCTTTTAGCCAGAACTTCGTGACACACATAACTCAAATGCCAGTTGTGTTGAAAGAAAAGTACTTCAGGCTATTCTAACTACACAGTTCACAACATTTCATCACTTTCCTTTATGTCATCGACTCGTACTGAAAAATGGTCTCATTTATACTAGGTGCTGAAATTATTTGCAAGACCAGTATTATAATGGCAGAAGTTATTTTCATTTCATAGCAATGAAAACTTGTAATAGATTAATTTCTTTAACAATGAAGGGGCAAGAGTTCAATATAAACTTCAATATACATACTGATAAAGACCCATCATGATTAAATTTTGACTATATCTTCTTTTACATTTTCTGCATAAGCTCTTATGCCTTCTCTCTTGAAAGAAAGTGCCATATTTCTTAAAAAATTCTCCTAAATTTTCATATCAATCTTGAATTCACAAACTACTAGTATGTTCCTAGCACAAAGCTGATGCTCAACAAGTGATCCTGGGGAAAAAGTCATTTAATGAATGAATGAATAAATAATTAATACTAATGAGACATTCCCTTCTTCATGTCAGATTAATACTCAATCTGACTTGTATATATGGATAAAGCCTGCATTGTCCTTGATGCAAATGAAAGTAATGTACTTTACATTTTATTTTTTCTATGTGTATGTACTATGCAAGGCATTGAGATAAATGACCTAGATAACATCCTCACTTTTAAGTTCCTTATAATGCAGCAGAGAGATAAACAATGTAATGTGAATTGTGATAAATGCTATAAGGAAAGTATAGTTAATATATCAGAGGGAATTATTTGATGAGAAAAAATACAATTTACTTTCCATATCAGTAAGGAAAAGGTTCATGGAGTTCACATTATCTGAACTTGGCTTTAAAGAAGTTATAAACTGAGGTGACAGAAGAAATAAACAGAGGGAAGAGAAAATAACAAGCAGGAAGAATAATACAATCAAAAGCCTGAAGGTAAGAAAACATGGAATATATACACAATGTGGTAAGAGGCTCAAGCCAGTCACAGAAAGTGCGGATAATAAGCCAAGAAAAAAAGGTCAAAGGTAAGATGTATTAACACCTACCATATAATGAAGAAGATAATTATTATGGGATGTTTGCCTAAGATTTGCCCTACATCCCTATGGTTTAAAAAGAGCAATACATATGTGCATAATTTAGATAATAGGGAGATACAAGGAATCGGATGATTGCTTATGGAGTCATCATAAGAAGCTAGGACAGAGATGGAGAAATGGAAAATGTATTAAGACTCAACATTCAAAAAACTAAGCATCACTTCATGGCAAATAAGGAAAAAAATGGAAACACTGACAGACTTTATTTTCTTGGGCTCCAAAATCTGTGGATGGTGACTGAAGCCATGAAATGAAAAGACATTTGCTCCTTAAAAGAAAAACTATGAGAAACCTAGACAGCATATTAAAAAGGCAAAGACATCACTTTGCTGATAAACATCCAGTCAAACATCTAGTCAAAGCTATGGTTTTTCCACTAGTCATGTAGGGATGTGAGAGCTGATCCATAAAGAAGGCTGAGTGCCATAGAATTGCTTTTGAACTGTGGTGCTAGAGAATCTCTCCAGGAACTCCTGAGAGTCCCCTGAAGAGCAAGGAGATCAAACCAATCAATCCTAAAGGAAATGAACCCTGAATATTCATTGGAAAGACTTGATGCTGAAGCTGAAGCTGCAATACCTTGGCCACCTAATGCCAAGAGCCAACTTATTAGAGAAGACCTTGATGCTAGGAAAAATTTAGTGTAGGAGAAGACGTGGGTGACAGAGGAAGAGATGGTTGGATGGCATCAGCAACTCAATGGAAATGAATCTGAGCAAACTCTGGGAGATGGTGAAAGACAGGGAGGCCTGGCATGCTGCAGTCCATGGGGTCTCAGAGTCACACATGATTTAGTGACTGAACAACAATTCCCTATTAATGTACAGCATTTTACATATCCATGTAATTTATAAACTGTTATTCCACACATAAGGTATAAATGCTAGTATATGACATAGATCTCAAAAGTGACTCACAAATTAGAACTTTCCTTTAGAATCACATCACACACACTTTTTCTGTTTCATTAATGTAAGGTGGCTTTTGGAGATCTCCAACATTTTCATCAGAATTTCATCTTATCCCCTACCTAATGTATTCAGTAGATACCAATATTGTAATTTTTAATGTGGTGTGGAAAAAAATCTAATCAAATTCTACTATCTTCCCACTTATTAGGTCTTACTATAAAAAAAGACTTCAAAGTTGAACTGAGGTGGACGAACCTAGAGCTTGTTATACAGAGCAAAGTAAGACAGGAAGAGAAAAAACAAATATCACATATTAATGCATATATATGGAATCTAAAAAGTAGTTCTGATGAAGTATATGCAGGGCAGGAATAAAGATGCAGATGTAGAGAATGGACTTGTGAACACAGTGAGGGTAGGAGAGGGTGGGATGAACTGAGAGAGTAGCACTGACATATATATATTAACACATGTAAAGTAGATAGCTAGCAGGAAGCTTCTATATAACATGTGGAGCCCCCCGTGTGCTCTGCGATGACCTAGAGGGGCAAGATGAAGACGGTGGGTGGGAGGGAGGTTCAAGAGGAAGGGGAGATATACCGCTGACTTGCATTGTTGTGTAGCAGAAACCAACACAACATTGTAAAGCAATTATCCTCCAATTAAAATTGCTTTTTAAAAAATAGATTCCAAGATGATATATGACTTCTCAAGATTTTTCAGTATAGAATTAGATGTTAATACCAAATTTCTCATGGGAAATTTTTCCATTCCTATAGAACCAAAAAATCCTAAAGGCATAAAGGAAGAAAATGTGGTTCTCAATACACACTACATAATATTTCATATAAGCCTCTAATGTGAGTTTATTTTAGATTATTTATAATTTTTCCCTACTCATTTCCAAAAATGCTAGAGGGATGATTTCTTTCTGGGAGACCTGCCAAAAAAGTTCATTTTAATGCTTCCATTGAGAAACACCTTTAGCACTTTTAGAAAGAAAACTTTCTATTGCAATATAATTTAGAACTTGAAAAGATGACAGTCCTAAATTTCTGATGCATCATCTACCAACTAATGTAAGTAATTTCCAAATAAGTAAGATAAGCGACCTACAAAAAGGATACAATCTTTAAAAATCTGCTCATTAAGACTTTTTTTTAAATTCATGAGGTGGCAGCAATTTGTCTTTGGTTGAAAATAATAATCTCTGCGATTTAATCAAAAGATCACAGGCAACATAAAAGAGTATAATTTACTAATACATTCTGACATCAAAAAGTGACCTAACGTTTATTAAGGCTCCCCAGGTATAATGACATTCACCTGAAGATTATTCTTAACTAGTTACATTAGGACACCTTCAGAGACCACTCCCCCTCCCCCACATCGGACTTCCCCCGTGGCTCAGTGGTAAGGAATCCACCTGCCAATTCAGGAGACTCAGGAGATACAGATTCAATCCCTGGGTTGGGGAGATTCCCTAGAGGAGGACATGGCAATCCACTCTAGTGTTCTTGCCTGGAGAAACCCATGGATATAGGAGTCTGGCTCATAGGTTTGCAAAGAGTCGTAGGCACAGGGACCCCCTAACCCTCTCTCCAGCCTCACCTGCCATGTCATTAGTGCCAGCTCTCAGAGTCCCAGTCACAGTGGTCTTCTTCACTTCCTCAAGGGTTTTCTTAGGTTTTTCTCTTCCCTCTCACTGGAACACTCTTCCTGCACCATTTCCTTTTCTGCTGTTTCCTCATTCTCCAGATTTCTTCTCCAATACCACTCCCTCAAGAACTGCTCCCCTGGCTCAACACTAGGTCGTTTCTGCATTATATATGCTTTCTGACATCCTGTACTTCTCCTTCCTACATGCTTCCTAGTTACAATCAAATAATCAATTCTGTCTGCAGAATGCTTGAAGAATTTAAGAATGTTAGAACATAGGTTTTTTGATTTAAATAATATTGGGATACAAGTTTTAAAAGAGCAGGAAAATGTTTCTGTTATTCACCTAAAAGTTAGTATATGAGAAGTATTTGGCATGTAAAACTCAATGAATTCTTATTGAATAAATGAATTAAAATATTTCTCCAAATTTTTAAAATGAGACATTATTTTTTCCTTCATATAAATTCCAGGTCCTTCAAAGAAATGAGCTTTATTAGGCTTTTTCTAATTGTTTCACTGAGTAAAACTGAGAAGTAATTTCCCTTAAAATTGTTTTAATTAATACATATTTAAAGTAGTATAAAAGGCAGCACTAACTTTCATTCTGTAATCATGAAGCTGTCAAATATTGGTTAGAAGCATAGTAGAGTCTCAACCATTTAGGAAAATATATTAAATGACATTTAAAACTCAACATTTTAGAAAGGATTTATTTTTAATACAATAGTGCTGTGTTCAGTAAGTTTGGGTAACACAAAAATCTGAATATTTGAAAAGTGATCCGGACACAATGAAGAAGTGCAAATTTGATGTGAATGCCCCCCATGCTATATGTAACTACAGCATTTGCATATACATAAGATTCACATTCAGCAAACTCCTCCAGGAGATAGGCTAGAACACGGAAGCCTGGTATACTGCAGTCCACAGGATCGCAAAGAGTCTGACACAACTTAGCAACTAAACAACAACAAGATTCACATAACATATTTCAGAGATAAACATAATATATTCTTAACTATGCTCTTGATTCACTTTACTGTATTTTTGTGGAGAATCAATATTTAGTTTCCTAAAGTTTCAAAAAAATTACATCAAGAAACATGTACGATTCTGACCAAATTTATTACTGTGTTTAATGCCAATTCTGCCTGCTCTTTATACCCACTCCTCTGTGTTTTGTGCTACCCATGAAAATGCATGTTGCAAGTTTCCTGCTGTTCAAACCATAATTGACCAACAGCCCCAACTGCAGTGTGCTATAATCGACCACTGCATTATTGCTAAGGCCGTGTTACTCATGGATTATTCTTAGCTAATGATTGAGCAGTACAGGATCACTAAGTCAGGCTAATTCCTGAAAGAAATAAGGCTCCTTCTGACAACTTTGGTACAAGGACTCCTGACTGACCTGGTTGAAATTTTCTAAGAACACTGCTAAATCCAAGACTGCTAATCCAACCTTTCTTCCTTCTCTCTGTCTTTCCCATCCTTGTTCACAGGGATCATACCTGCATCACTGTCTAATTATTCTCCCTGCCTCTTCTGGATTCTTTCCCTTTTTTCCTTACAGACATTTCCCCCAATAAATCTCTTGCATAAGTAATTAGAATATGAAATTTGCATTTTAGAGAATAATATCCATGTATATATACTCACATATGGGGCCTTCCCAGGTGGCGCTAGTGGTAAAGAACCCGCCAACCAATGCAGGAGACATAAAAGACAGTTTCAATCCCTGGGTCAGAAAGATCCCTTGGAGGAGGGCATGGCAACCCACTCTAGTATTCTTGCCTGGAGAATTCCATAGACAGAGGAACCTAGCGGGCAACAGTCAACAGGTCACAAACAGTCAGACACAACTGAAGTGACTTTGCACACATGCACATATACTCACATACAGGCTTCCGAGGTGATGCAGTGGTAAAGAATGCACCTGCCAATGCACCTGCAGGAGACGGGTTTGATTCCAGGTTGGGAAGATCCCCTGGTGTAGGAAATGGCCAAAAAAAAAAAAATGGCCTGGAAAATTACATGGACAGAGGAGCCTGGCAGGCTATATATAGTCCATGGGGTTGCAAAGAGTTGGGCACAACTGAGCATGCATGTATGCTTAATTACATATATCACATATTCATAAGTAAACAGATAAACAGATGAATAGATAGTATAAATACAGCTCTGTAAACTGCTCATGAATGTGGTAGGTGACAACTTACGAAACATGGCATGCTTATTTACTTCATATATGTTTCTCATACACTCTACTTATATGTGGAAACTGAAAAGTGAAAGTGATAGTCATTCAGTCATACCTGATTCTTTGCGGCCCCATGGACTGTAGCCTGCCTGGTTTCTCTATCTAAAGAATTCTCCAGGCAAGAATACTGGAATGGGTAGCCATTCCCTTCTCCACGGGTTCTTCCCAGTCCATGATCAAACCCCAGTCTCCTGCATTGCTGGCAGATTCTTTACCGACTGAGTCCCAGGGAAGTTACTTATGTGCATAACTCTCATTTTCATGCTTAAAATCACACAGAACCCTTCTTAAAACCTGCATTAATAGTTTGAGGGGACAACAGTTAATTTACTCTTGGTAACTTTGTTAACCAAAGTATGATAGTTAGGCAATGTTGATACTAGTAATAGAGAACATTTCTGGATGTGCTTTAAACATTCACTTTTAGGGCATCTATGTTTAGTAGCCAAATTATATAAAAGTAGCTTTCTATTAGTTTAAGTTCCATGAGAGGAGACTAAACATATCTTTTGTACTACTGCGTCCTTATGGCTTATAATAGTTATGAGTGGATAATGAACTGAATGGGGACTGATTGAATGAATATAAAGAAATTCAATTATGATTAGCAGACAACTCACATTCATAGAACAACATGGTTACAACTAAGTAAGCAGAATACGAGATAGCCTAATCCTGGCTTTGCCTTAGTGTTTCATCTCTGTTTATATTAAAGTCCAGACACCTCCAACTCATCTTTCTACACCCTTCCAATGCCTAATTTTCTAAGTTCACTTTAAAATAAGTTCTTACATCAGGGCTACATTTGGGCCAAATAAAATTATTCTGAGAAAATACTCTTCAATACTCTAGTTTCTGTGAATTAACTCTGTCTTTTCTCAGCCAAGAATGTTCCAGATTGCCAATAAAAGCTACCATTTAAGCCTGAAATCAAAGTTAAATTCCTGTGTAAGGCACACATTTTCTGAACGGATTTCTTCTCTTCATAACATGGATAGGATTTGCCTCTACTTTTATTATGCATTTATCAAACTCTATATTTTAACATAATTTATTATTTCTACCCTGAGTACATCCATAAAAATATCAGGAAGTGACTGCACCTTATTACAATTCTATTGCATGTATCTGTCTATATGTAGCAAATGATTTATATATACTTTAAAAAACTGTAAATGCCTGGTGGTCAAATAATTTATTTCCCTCAGTTTTATCTTTCAAATATTGGCCTCCAATTTCCCTGCCTTCAAATGTCTAGATGAATTCCTCCTAAATCCAGAGTGAACCTAGACAAATATTGATGACATAATGAATATCACTAATACTTAGAAGAACCCTCTTTTACGACACACCCAGAATTCATAAATCTGACTCAAATATTTATTCATTAATTAGTTGGGAGTGCTGTGATCTGGACTATTATACATTTTGTCAGTTTCAAAATCATGTGAGTCACTTTAGTCCAAATCCATCTTTCTAATTCTCAAAAATCAGAACTTGCAACTTCAGAATTTCTTGAACTGCACCTATATAAATTACAGTACTAGGCAGTTACAAAAGGGTATTGTATATGTGGTGCCAAACATATGCTTGTAGCAGGTTTTTTTATATGTGGATTGAATAGCAACATTCCTTATTTAAATGGTTACCCTATAATAAATTAAAATAATTATATTTTTTCACTTTCAATTTTATAGGAATAGTTTTCACCCATAAAAATCTGACATATCAAAATAAAGAAAATATTTACAGAAGATTCTTCAGAAAAATACCACTAAAAAAGTATGAAAAGTAAGGATAATATCTAGATAAATTCAAGTAAGCAAAAATAGTATTATTGAGCTAAAATTCCTCCATCAAAGCCCATCTCAGAACAATCACAGTTTGAAATAAAATACAAAAGTAAAGCTGAAATAAGAAAATAAGAGAAAAGAGCACAACTAAAAAACAGGCGAACACAATTCAATGAGCAGTGAAAATCAATGAAGGCAAAAAATAGTCCATTTTCACCTTGTTCATTTTCAGGGACAGACCAGATTTACTTCATTGATTTTCAGTGCTCATTGAGTTGTGTTTGCCTGTTCTTTCAAGAGCATATCGTTTTCTTTCCATTTCTTTTTCAACTCGTAAGCAAGCCTTTTTGCACTCCTAAAGGTATTATGAAGACATGCTTAACGACTTCTCACATTCTACTGCAGGAAATCCAACCATTCACATTGTACAATTTTAAATTCTGCACGTATCAAGAGCCAAGATAGGCACAGTAGATCAAAGTATAAGACATTGTTAGCATATAAACTTATCATTGATGAAGTCTGACGTATGCGTGCATGTGTGTTTAACGACTCTAAAACAACTTTATTTTCCACTATGAGAAGAACTTAACTTTTGTTTATGAGGAATAGTGACCAAACTTAGCAGGTTGTAAACAAAGCTAAAATTATTTTTCTTATATGACATATTTGATACCCAGTGATGGAAGATTAAAAACTTTGAATCAAGATGAATTATGTTTCACATGCTCATACTGTGAGCCAACATCCTAATTTTCTTTTAATCTAATTGCTTTCTCTGAGATTCAAAGCCAGCTTTGATCCAAATGCTTTGATAAAGGTGTTTCCCCACAAGGAAGAGCTTTCCTCACTGACTAAATTACTTCCACTAACTTATGGCACTCTGCAGATGTGACTTATAAAACTAAATATAATGGTAGGAAAGAGCTAATGAAACATTTATAAATCTATACAAAATTTGTAAATTTATATATAAATTCTGATATATCAATGAATTTGTCTTAAGTTATACATACCAGTAAGAAAATATAGAAAGATTAGATCATACTATAGTCAAATCTTAAATATAATATGTAGTAAAAATAAGAATAAATAGGCATAATATTTTGCAGTTATGACAAATAAAAAGTTATTTTATAAACAGCCTATATAAATTATCAGAAAAATACTAAAATTCATATTATAAAAAAAGGAAGAGTACACCCAAAGAAATTTTGTACAAGACAAATAAAAATGCATTCTCCACATACAAAATAAATTTTCAACACTAAGTTCTTCTAAACCCAATAACTTGCATTGTGCAAAAACGTGAGAAACAGTGAAGCATCATTTTCCATAACATTAAAGAAATGAGCACCAAATAATAAGTTTTTGAACTGAATGTTTACCTATCTTCCTGGCAGCACTGTAAGCAAATATTCCAAAATATGGCAATATCCTAGTGATAAATGGCAACCCACTCCAGTATTCTTGCCTGGAGAATCCCAGGGACAGAGGAGCCTGGTGGGCTGCCGTCTATGGGGTCGCATAGAGTCGGACACGACTGAAGAGACTTAGCAGCAGCAGCAGCAGCACAGACCTCTAAAACAGTCCCATATATAATAGTAAAACCTGACAGTTAGCCATATATAATTGTGAAAAACTAACCAACTAAATCATGTTATCTAATAAGATGTTGCACAATAATTTGTAATTATTTTTATAGGTAATAATATGGAAAATGTTATAATGTCAGTTGATAGAGGGATTATGTATTAGATGGGTATTATGACTACAATAATCTTTGCCAATAAATATCATAGAATAAAAAAATGGAAGCTAAGGCTCCAAAAAGTTGGCAATGATTGAGCATAAACGAGACTGAGAATAATATTTCTTTATAATTTTGATTAAAAAAATGTTCAGTGATGTCATGCTCATATTGTGAGCCAAAAAAAAATTTAATAAAATATTTAAGTGTGTTTATATTCGTATGCACTCAACTATACCTCATGCAGTTTTTACTACACATTTTATTTGATTTCAATAACTGTATACATTTTACAAACTTCTCATTTTTAAGTTCTCTTGCATTCACATAAATTTTTGTACATGTTGGTCTTCATACTGCATTAATTACTAATATACCATTTTTCTAATTGGTCAGTGTATAATTTAGTAAGGTTATAGTAAAACAAACTTGCATTAAAATTAATTCACTAAAAATGAAAATCAATACTGCTGTTCCTCAGAGGAGACTTATCCAAACACATCTATAGACTGGTCATTTCATGTAAGTTTACTTGGCCATGGAGTCCCCAAGTATGAGAAATGCATTTATTATTTGGTTATTTTTCAACAAGAAGTTAAGTGCTGTGAAAACCAGCTATTTATAAAGCAAAGATTGGAAAATAATATGACTGTGTGGGCTGATGGAAATGGCAACTACTACTTGGTTTGGAAAATAAACATGAAGGGACTCTACGGTGACTCAGAAGAGCACTTGACACCCTTCAGCTGATTTCACTCACACAGATGTATGCAATCTGCCCTTAGCTGGTCTGCCAACAGTTTGCCTAGGGAGATATTACCATAGACACCTCTAAAGATACTTTCATTTTTTTTCTCTACAGGGTTTTAACCCTTTAATTCTTTTACTTCACTGACAAAAGGAAATCACATCAACAAAACAAGTCTATTATTGAGGACTGAAGAAACATACCATTACATACATATGAACTGCAATATATTTTATGTAAAGTTATTTTTGTAAGCTAAATGCATTAATATCTGAAGTATATATTTATGGTTGCTTTTAAATACTAAACATAATACCACTATTACAAAAGTATTTCATTTAAGGAAAATAATATATGAAATCTTAGGATTGCAAGTACTGTTTGGTAATCTCATTTAGTGTTTCTCAGCCCTACTGAATAGTTGAGATGCTTTAAAGAAATGAATAAACAAAACATTCTCAGGCTTTACAGAAGATCTGCTGAAAGGAATTTTAAAAAGGGACAGTATAAGAATAAATCTAGGACTCTGCATTAATTTGAAAGTTACCAGGTTTGTCTCATCATTTGCAAGTATTTTGTCCCATTCCATAGGTTGTCTGATTTTGGTTTGCTTTACTGTTCAAAAGCTTGTAAGTGTCATTAAGATTCATTTGTTTATTTTTGTTTTCATTTCTACTGCCTTGGGAGACTGACCTAAGAAAACATTGGTTAGATTTATGTCAAAGAATACTCTGCCCATGATCCCTTCTAGGAGTTTTATGGTGTCTTATATTTATGTTTGTAAGTCATTTTGAATTTATTTTTGTGCATGGTGTGATGGTATATTCCAATTCATTGACAGATGAATGGATAAAGAAGATGTGGTACACATATACAATGGAATATTACTCAGCCATAAAAAGAACAAAATAATGCCATTTGTAGAAACATGAATGCAACTAGAGATTATCATACTAAGTGAAGTAAATCAGAAAGAGAAAGACAAATATCAACACTGTGTGATATCACTTATATGTGGAATATAAAATAGGGCAAAAATGAAGTGATCTACAAAACAGAAACAGACTCACAGATACAGAGAACAGACTTATGGTTGCCAAGGAGGAAAGATAGATGGACTGGGAACTGGGGGTTAGTAGGTGCAAACTATTACATATAGAATGAACAAACAACAGAGTCTTACTGTATAGCACAGGGAACTATATTTGATATCCTGGCATAATCCATAATTGAAAAGAATATAAAAAAGAATGAATAGATATATATAACTGAATCACTTTGCTTTACAGCAGAAATTAACATAACATTGTAAATCAACTATACTTAAAGAAAGCCACCAGGCAAAATTTGGAAACCTCTACATTATGAAGAGATTTCTACCCTTCACATTTCACCCAATGGTGCACTAAGCTTTACAAAGTGTTACAGTGTGTGAGTGAAAGTTGCTCAGTCCTGTCCTTCTCTTTGTGACCTCCATGGACTATACAGTCCATGGAATTCTCCAGGCCAGAATACTGGAGTAGGTAGCAATTCCCTTCTCCAGGGATCTTCCCAACCCGGGGATCGAACCCAGGTCTCCCACATTGCAGGTGGATTCTTTACCAGCTGAGCCACCAGGGAAGCTCCTGCTACAGTGGAGCAGCCTAAATATTTACAGACGTTACAGGTCACTTTGCAAGAGTCAAGTGAACACATTAAACACAGTTAGAGTCACTAAAGAATAACTGAGAAGCCCCCCAAACCAAGGAGATATTGAGGGTACAGCTATGAATTTGTTTTAGTGAAGGCTAGCTAGGATTCAGATTGGATCTCCCATATCAGAGAACTCTATGGTGGAGTCAGGGCAAAGAATTCACATTGAGACTCAGAAAAGAGCCAAGCAAAACTTAGCAAAGTAAGAAAGAACTATAGTAGCAACTGTTTAGTAAAGTCACAGAACACTTTCTATCTCTATTCTCTAACAAAACACACTGGAGTAGTTATATCTTAAAAAGAAAGAGAGGGATACATGTATCAGAGTCAGCCTATCATCTCCCTCCTTTCCACTCTAAGCTATCATTTTCTCTGTTTAAAGCCACACAAGAAAGATGGAAGAACACACAATTTAAACCAAACTTGAGACCAGAGTTATAACTGAATTTTAATAACAAAATGGATTAGAAAAAATTAAAAATTTATACCAATGGCATTAAAGTATGGGGCATGATTATCAGAGATGAAAATATTAATTGGGAAAAATTCATAATTATGCCCAAACCAAAGTAAGACTACACAATAAATCAAGCAAAATATATTAATGCAGCCTATAGAAATTTAAGTTTACTTTTTTTGGAACTACATCACAGTGGAGCTAGTCTCTATTAAAATCCCTAAGATGCCTGGCTTGTTTCTAAGTCAGTTCTTCCTTATGCTGTTCTTATTTCATGTTTTATTGGATTTGAGCACAGTACCATATATTTATACCTGCTATATTTATTGTAAGATTTATCCCATTGCTCTTTTTGTATCCCAAATCTGTCACTCAGCGTATCACCTTTTTAACTCTCTCATCTTTAACTTGAAAGTTTGATATAGGCTCCCTCAATGTTTTCATGCCTGTTTCAAAGATTTGAAACAAATAAGAGAAAATTCAGGCAAGAGCCCTGAATCTTTTAACTCAAGAAGGCTTTCTCTACTTCTATATGCTGATAGAGGTGGCACAGCAGTAAACAATCCACCTGCACTACAGGAGACATATTTCAATCTCTGGGTAAGGAAGATCCCTTGACCTAAGAAATAGCAACCTATTTCAACATTCTTGCCTGGAGAACCCCATGAACAGAGGAGCCTGGCAGACTACAATCCATGGGGTCACAAAGATTTGGACATAACTGAGAACATACGCACTACTGTTATGGAGCACAAAGGCAAAGATCTCCATGATATCCCATCACCCTCAACTGACTGGGATATAACATTATGGTTAAAAACATAAATTCCAGAACCAGAAAATCTGTGATTAAAACTACACGCCTGCTATTTGTTGACCTGAGTTTATACAATGAAGAAAGTAGTATCATCTACTTAGATGATAGAACTATTGACAAGATCAAATGAGTTAGGAAATATGAAATAATTAGAAACATCAGGTATATAAAACTCTTATCTAAATATTAGATATTTTTATAGATGATGGTCATTAAAGTCCAGATACAGGACATTGACTACAGTTGCCTAATAATCACGATCCTATCACAAGCAAACAAATATGAATATATAAGTATATCTGGCACAACTTGGGCTTCCCTGGTGGCCCAGATGGTAAAGAATCCACCTGCAATGTGGGCAACCTTTCATTTTGTAAAGCCAATCCAGATTCTGGTTATTATTTTTTCTAATAATTTCTTATAGACTTGTCTGAAAAAGTTATCTTCATATTTCTGAAGAAAATATTTACTTAATTGTTTAAATAGCAAAAGGGACCTCAAAAATGTAATAATTATGTAAATAAACTGTCCAACTGTGCAAAATTTTTAGAATATATTCTGGCTGTCACCATTTATTTTGTTGTTATAGAGACTGTAAAGGTGTTTAAAAAGAAAATCAAAGGGAAATTCTTTTTTCATTAATCCTCGTAGTATAAATGACATCTCTACTTGGGAGGGGGCTTCCCATGTGGTGCTAATAGTAAAGAACCCACCTGCCAATACAGGAGACATAAGAGACATGGGTTCAAT
Source organism: Cervus elaphus (assembly GCF_910594005.1). NCBI lineage: Eukaryota > Metazoa > Chordata > Mammalia > Artiodactyla > Cervidae > Cervus > Cervus elaphus. The sequence continues at coordinate 33,189,785 of NC_057831.1, forward strand.
CCCTGGGTCAGGAAGATCCCTGCAGGGAGAGCACGGCAACCCACTCCAGTATTCTTGCCTGAAGAATCCCGTGGACAGAGGAGACTGGTGGGCTACAGTCCATAGGGTTGCAAAGAGTTGGACATGACTGAAGCGACTTAATACACATGCATGCACTTGAGAGGAAGTAGAACATGCTATGAAACTCTCTCAAAGAACTGGCAGTAAGACAGAAACCCATTTTACTAGATTTGGCTGTGGTTCCATGATATACTACTTGAATAACTACATTGCACAAGAGACACTGCTGAAGGAGCAAGGTTTGTACCTAAGTATTTTCTTTCAGAAAACTTGAGGGTTAAATCAGAGCAAAGAAGAAAATCTGGAAATAAATATTAAAAGGCAATGCTAGGATTTTTCAGTGAAAAGAGGACACTGTTTAAGTAAGTAGCATAGTAGCCAATGAAAAGCTGGAACCAATGAAAAGCTGGAACAACCAGCAGGAACATATGCCTGTGGATAAAATATAGGTATCAAAGAACACAAAGAAAATTAATATACCATACAAACATTGAAGATCGAGTTGAAAAGGAAATATATGTGTGTGTGTATATATATATATGTCTATTTTATATATGTATATGTATATATGTGTGTACATTCATACACACACAGCCTCCAGAAGGATTCTATAAAGTTACAACACAGTGTATTATCCCTGTTAATATTCCACTGCACTGCAGTTGTTCAAGATTACTTTTGCACTTCACAGTTGGAAATAGCAAAAGGTATTAATATAAGTTAAACAAATTAGAAATAGAAACAAAGACTTCCCACAAAAAAACCAGGATATGCTAAACAGTAGTAGTTTTGCATAAATGAAACAAAATTAGATATTCAAAACTATGCACAGAATTTTTTAGTTCTACAATATCAATTTGTTAGAATTTCATCTTGAAATAAGGAATGTTAGAAGATATGTTTTTCTTTAATTACCACATGGGAATACCAGACCACCTCACCTGCCTTTTGAAAAACCTGTATGCAGGTCAAGAAGCAACAGTTAGAACCTGACATGGAAGAAAAGACTGGTTCAAAATTGGGAAAAAAATACATCAAGGCTATATATTCTCACCCAGTTTATTTAACTTATATACAGGGTACATCATGAGAAATGCTGGGCTCGATGAAGCACAAGCTCGAATCGAGATTGCCAGGAGAAATATGGATAACCTCAGATATACAGGTGATACCACCCTTATGGCAGAAAGTGAAGATGAACTAAAGAGCCTCTTGATGAAAGTGAAAGAGGAGAGTGAAAAAGTTGGCTTAAAGCTCAACATTAAAAAAACCAAGATCATCACATCTGGTCCCATTACTTCATGGCAAATGGATGGGGAAACAATGGAAACAGTGACAGACTATATTTTCTTGGGCTCCAAAATCACTGCAGATGGGGACTGCAGACATGAAATTAAGACGCTTGCTCCCTGGGAAAAAAGCTATGACCAACCTGGACAGCATATTAAAAAGCAGAGACTTTACTTTGCAGACAAACATTCATCTAGATAAAGCTATGGTTTTTCCAACATTCATATATGGATGTGAGAGCTGGACCATAAACAAGGCTAAGTGCCAAAGAATTGATGCTTTTGAACTGTGATGTTGGAGAATACTTTTGAGAGTCCCTTGGACTGCAAGGAAATCCAACCAGTCAATCCTAAAGGAAATTAACCCTCAGTATTCACTGGAAGGGCTGATGTTAAAGCTGAAGTTCCAATACTTTGGCCATCTGATGTGAAGAACTGACTCATTAGAAAAGACCTGATGTTGGGAAAGTTTGAAGGTGGGAGGAGAAGGGGACAGCAGAGGAGAAGATGGTTGGATGGCATCACGGACTCAATGGACTTGATTTTGAGACGGCTCTGGGAGATGGTGAAGGACAGGGATGCCTGGTGTGCTGCAGTCCATGGGGTCGCAAAGAGTTGGAACATGACTGAGCAACTGAACAACAGCATACTGCACTGAAAAAAATTTTAATTAATTGTCACTTACATTCCTGAAGTTTTCAGTCAACTCAAACACTTAGTATTTTCATATTTATTAAATTAAAAGTATGTTGCCCATCCACCAAAGGAAAGCACTTTCACATACTAATGGTTAATATAGATATTATTATTTTTGTCCTCCAAGAATCACTCGTTTAAAGGCAACTGTGACTTTAATGTAATGTCTACAAATTTGGGGTATGCTTTCACAGACAGCAAGACCCACAATTATGTTAATGTTCTTTTCAATATGAAGACACGGAAGTCAGTCCCAAATCCTCACTTGTCAGAAAACCTTCTATGTGAAGTTCTAGATGAATCTTAATATCTTCTCACATAGTACAGTAATTCCTAGGTTTCCCAAAACCACACCAAATAGTGTCAGATACAACACAAATTATATTGCAAGGGGTAAAGGAGATTTAAGGATGAAAAGAAACCAGTCTATCAGACTATTCTGACATAACCCCTCTATGACAATATCCTAGAAAAATATACCCTAGGACTAGGTATCTCCAGTATACAGAATTCACTGCTTCCTAAGGCACCCCATTCTAGAACCAATCATAGAGACTTATTCCTCACAGTAAGTTAAAGTCTTCCTCATTACAACTTCATCGATGAATCCTAGTTCTTTCCCCTGCAGTGCTGTAGAAATGTTAAAGTATCTTTTACAAGAGAACTCTGCTAGTATTTAGAAAAACAGTAAAAATTGTTTATTCTCCAGGACAAAGCTCCTAGCACCTTAAGCAAGTCTCCATACATTGTGATACACATGGACTCACTCTCTGGTTTATTCTGCTTCACACAGGGTTCAGTTTATGAAATATTTCTCATGAAGTATAATCCAACATAAAAGAAGAAAAGAACTAACACCTGCTCTGATTTAGATACACAAGATCTCATGAGAGGTGTAGCACATTTTTGTTACTCATTGTACAAAACACATTTTTCTTTTTCACAGATGTGAAACTGTCTTTCTGTACATTGTCTTCAGCTAGATTTGGTCCTCATTTACTTCTTGATAGGTATGGCTTATTATTATTTTCTTTTAAGAATTCTGTTGAAAACTACAATGGTATCACCTCATACCAGTCAGAATGACTATTATCAAAAAATCCACACAATAAACTCTGGAGAGGGTGTGGAGAGAAGGGAATGAAAGATTGTGGTTGCGAGCCATGTGCTATACCAGGATTCATGACTTCCAGAGAGAGGATTTCGATCCAGGGCCAGAGATGAGGCTTGACCACTCTGAGCTTTTGGTATAGCAATGATTTCTTAAAGTATGAAAGAGATAGGGAAAATTTCTGACACAGACATCAGAAGGGGACAGAAAAAGTGGCCCCTTGCTAGTTTTTAGCAAGGTGTTTTATATCTGTTTGGAGAAGGAAATGGCAACCCACTCCAGTACCCTTGCCTGGAAAATCCAATGAACAGAGAAGCCTGGTAGGCTACTCTCCATGGGGTCGCAAAGAGTCGGACACGACTGTCTTCAATTTTATGTCTGTTAGCAAGCTTATAATCAGATAAAAGAAACACTTCAAGGCTGAGAGAGTTTCAGCAGGCCCCTCTTCCACATTATGCATTTTTCAGATAGGATGGCAACTGGTGTGTTATCCCTGGCCATAAAATAATTGACATGAACTGGTTTATTGAGCCATTATCAGCCCAAGGTTTGAGAAAAGGAAAAAAAAAGAAAAAAAGAAAGAGTTAGTCTCAGGCAGAACTGATTTGAAGAAAGACAGATAGAAAATCCCATGGGCGGAGGAATCTGGTGGGCTGCAGTCCATGGGGTCGCTAGGAGTCAGACACGACTGAACGACTTTACTTTCACTTTTCACTTTCATACATTGGAGGAGGAAATGGCAACCCACTCCAGTGTTCTTGCCTAGAGAATCCCAGGGACGGCGGAGCCTGGTGGGCTGCCGTCTATGGGGTCGCACAGAGTCGGACACGACTGAAGCGACTTAGCAGCAGCAGCAGCAGATTCCAAAGCAAATACATAGTTTCATTAACACAGTTAAAGAAAAACATTTCCGTAAGAAAAATGCATTGGTTAGCTCAAGGTTTGAGAAAAATTAAGTTCAGGCAGAACCAGGTGTTCTCAACAGAGAAGTGAAGGGAAAAAAAAAGTCTGTCACCTGCATTTTATTTCCTCCAGCCTCTTGGTGACCTCTGGCATTCCTACTTGTTAACCCTGTCAGGAACCCTCCTACACTATTGGTAGGGATGTAAATTGGGTACAGCCACTAAGTAGAACAGTATGGAGATTCCTTAAAAAAATAAAAAAAGCTACTATATAATCAGCAATCTCACTCCTGGGCATATATCCTGAGGAAACAATAACTGGAAAAGATGCACCTGTGTTCACTGCAGCACTATTTACAGTAGCCGCAATATGAAAGCAAATTAAATACCCATAAAGAAGAGGTGCCACATATATACAACAGAGTATTATTCAGCCCTCGGTTGTTATTGTTGTTCAGTCACTACGCTGCTTCTCACTCTTTAAGATCCCATGGACTGTAGCACACCAGGCGCCTCTGTCTTCCACCATCTCCCAGAATTTGCTCAAATTCATGTCCATTGAGTCAGTGATGCTATCCAGCTATCTCTTTCTCTGTTGCCCCCTTCTTCTCCAGCCTTCAATCTTTCCCAGCATCAGGGTCTTTTCTAATGAGTCAGTTCTTTGCATCAGATGGTCAATGTATTGGAGCTTCAGCTGTCGAGGTTTGTCACAGCTTCCTTTCCAAGGAGCAAGTATCTTTTAATTTCATGGTTACAAATCACCGCATGCAGTGATTTTAGAGCCCAAGAAAAGAAAATCTGTCACTGCTTCCACTTTTTCCCCTTCTATTTGCCATGAAATGATGGAACTAGATGCATGATCATGTTTTTTGAATGCAGAGCTTCAAGCCAGCTTTTCCACTTTCCTCTTTCACCTTCATCAAGAATTTCTTTAGTTCCTCTTCACTTTCTGTCATTAAAGTAGTATCATCTGCATATCTGAGGTTGTTGATATTTCTCCAGTCCACTGTTCCATGTCCAGTTCTAACTGTTTCTCCTTGATCCGCATACAATTTTCTCAGAAGACAGGTACAGTGGTCTGGTACTCCCATCTCTTTAAGAATTTTCCACATTTTGTTGTATTCCACATAGTCAAAGGCTTTCGCACAGTCAGTGAAGCAGAAGATGTTTTTCTGGAACTCTACTGCTTTCTCAATGATCCAACAAATGTTAGCAATTTATTCTCTGGTTCCTCTGCCTCTCTGAAACTTGTTCATCTGGAAGTTCTCAGTTCATTTACTGCTGAAGCCTAGCTTGGAGGGTTTTGAGCATAATCTCCCTAGCATGTGAAATGAGTACGATTGTATAGTACTTTAAACATTCTTTGGCATTGCCCTTCTTTGGGATTGGAAAGAAAATGGACCTTTCCCAGCCTGTGGATACTGCTGAGTTTCCCAAATCTGCTGACATATTGAGTGCAGCACTTACAGCATCAATGAAATAACGCCATTTGCAGCAACATGGACGGGCATAGAGATCGTCATACTGAGGGAAGAAAATCAGACAGAGAAGGAGAAATACCATATGACATCCCTTACATGTGGAATCTAAAAGGAAACGATACAAATGAACTTAATTACAAAACAGAAAGAGATTCATAGACTTACAGAATGAACTTATGGTTAGCAACGGGAAGAATAGGGGACAAGGAGAGCTAGGGAGTTTGGGGTTGACATATACACACTGCTATAAGAAAAAATGGATAATCAATGTTATGTGGCAGCCTGTATGGTAGAGGAGTTTGAAGGAGAATGGATACATGTATGGTTGAGTCTCTTCACTGTACACTGGAAACTATCAAAACATTGTTAATCAGCTATACCCCCAAAACAAAATAGAAAGTTGCTTTAAAAAAAAAAAAAAGAATTTTGTTGACCACAATGCTACAGTCATGTCAAAACAATGTACATACTTCATAAAGGAAATTTGGAAAAGGTCTCAATAATCTCCTCAACTCTGTCACAAATGAAAAAATGCAGTGACTCTATAGCCTAAGAACAAAAGAACTTTGTAGTAAAAGTGCAGGTATGATATTAACTTGCACAGGGCTCGGTGAATATAAAAGTGGAGAGATATCTGATTCCTTGATACGCTGGTAGCTCAGCTGGTAAAGAATCTGCCTGTAATGAAGGAGACCCTGGTCCAATTCCTGGGTCAGGAAGATCCCCTGGAGCAGGCAGAGGCCACCCACTCCAGTATTCTTGGACTTCCCTGATGGCTCAGATGGTAAAGAACCCATCTGCAATGCAGGAGACCTGCGTTCGATCCCTGGGTTGGGAAGATCCCCTGAAAGAGGGCATGGAAATCCACTCCAATATTCTTGTCTGGAGAATCCGCATAGACAGAGGGTGTCTGGTGGGCTACAGCCCACAGGGTCACAAAGAGTTGGACATGACTTAGTGACTAAGCACAGCATAGCAATACATAGAAAACAGACATACTACATAACAATCTTGAATATGAATAACTCCTTTCATATTCCAGTTAATCATTACAGGATTAAAGTAAGAATGTTAAATTTGAATTGGTGAATCCTACATCCATATGATCAACAACAGCAAATAGTTTGCTACCTTTTCTAAATATTTGAGATTCTACAGTAGTAAATGGATTAGTGGGTGCTGAGCTTTCATGCTAGTAATTTCTAAAATAAGCAGTAGAAAACGTAATTCATTTCAGAGGGATCTGATTCAATATTCACATTACATTCATTTCCTTATTAGACACAACTCTATTATTAGAGTATACTTTATTTAATTTGAAATATTTTTCTAAGAGATATATGTATTTAAACATAAAATAATAACATATGTGAAAACTAAGTAATATAAAATTATTCCACCTGGATTTTATTTACTTTGTTTTCATTCAAGTGGAGTTAAGATGCTTTCACATTAAGCTTTTGTCCTTACTGCTTAACTTACTGCTTTTTTTTTGGGGGGGGGGAGCTTTACTGCTTACCTTACTGCTTTTAAGTCCTGTGAATTTGATGGCCTTTTAAGTCCTGTGAATTTGATTTTACCTAAGTTCATTAGAGGCACAAGGCAAATAAGATAATTCTGATAACATTGTTAACTTATACATATGTCTTGATAGTTTAGCAGTGAGGGAAGTTTGCTTAAGGAATAAGAAGGCTACCCAAAGTCCTAAATATACTTATACTCCTTGATCCAACCAAGAAACCCATCTATTTAACTTTACAATCTTCTCCATAAATTGCTTCTGCTGATTATGTTTTGGTATGATGCCAACGTAGGTTATACTAGAAAAAGTACAAGAGAGTCACTGTAGAATCTCTGGGAGAATGTTAAGAACAATTTTATTTTATTACATAGTGTCTGGGCTAGCCACTCTACTTGGAAAATTTCTCATCTAATATTATTACTGTGTACAATTTTTCAATTCAAAGAATGATTGGTTGTTTTTATCTTATGGGCACCATAAATTGTGTAACTGATTATATTTCCATTTTGAATTTTGCTGCTAAAAAACTGATAGCTAAACCCATGATCCACCTGCAGTAAGCATATGATAGAAATTTTTCATCTCCTTTTAGGTTCTACTTTTGAAGCCACTGATTTTTTTTTTACTTGTTTGTTCTTTCTTTTAATCTTCATTTAATATTTGTAAGTCACTTAATAAGGAAGGGGATAAGTTAATGACTGAGATGATAAATTAAAATGCCATTTTAAGCATCATAGAAGCAGCACAGTAAAAATAACAGTAAAAGTAAAAAAATGTGGCTCTTGGCTTCACATAGTATCTCTGACATGCATGTTTTTCCCTGCAAAAGAAAGTGGTAAACAATAATAACCTAGTTTGTTTAGTTGTTCTTATTAGTAAATAAGATAATAGATACAATATAATACAGGAGAAGGAAACGGCAGCCCACTCCAGTGTTCTTGCCTGGAGAATCCCATGGACAGAGAAGCCGAGTGGGGCTACAGCCTATGGGGTTGCAAAGAGTCGGACACGACTATAAGCAACTAACACACACAATATAATACACAAAGTAAAAACATCCAATAAAAGGAAAATTATTATAAGTACTATATTTCATTAAAATCATGGGAAAATATATGTGTACGTACCAACTGTCCAAAAGAAGAAATAAATTATTATATATATGCTATCTTCCTTTGTTTCCTATGTTAAAAATTTAGAAACTGTAATAAACAAAATTATCAAGGGAAATGTCAGAAGTTAAGGGAAGGTGGAGAAGATAAGACAATAAGAACTGAGATGAATTTATTGTAATGCCTCCAGTAAATTGTTTAGAAACTTAGGAAATAAATGTCAATCAAAATGTTATTCAAAAATATTCTCTTTTATTAGCACTAATCAAATATTTAGAACAAAATAATAATCCTAATCTCCAAGGAAGCATAAGCAGACCACCACTTCACTGACAACAGCTTGATTTTTGGTAAGCCTTTAAAATATTTTCTATTTATCAGATAAACCAGAAAACACACACAAGAAATTTACATTCACTGAGATAAGAAAATAAGCAAAATTAAATCATTACTATAAAACTTTGTACTTTTAAAATTAATTTTATCATTCCTTTAATTCAGTTAATTAAACTCAACAATCAAATGGAACCAAGATAACTGGTGGAAAAATACTAATGTACTATTTCTTACTTTTTAAAAAAAATAATCTTCTAGTGATGGTCTCTTTACTTATATTTTCTTAAAAATTTAATTATGTGATTATATAAAGAAAGATAAGATAGAGGATTAAGAACATTCTTGTGTCAGCTTTTCTTAGTTTATCTTTCTAATACCTTATTTATTTGAGATGTACCATGAAACAGAGCGTATAACAACAACAACAACAACAAAACATCTTCTACCAATAAAACGGCCCAAAACTATGTACATCGTCCTCTGCAACGTTACAGGACCATTTCTCCCACTCCACTCATTTCTTCATTGGAAAAAAAATATCTTTGGGGTAGGCTGCGGGGAACATACATGGTGGCTCAGATGGGAAAGAATCTGCCTGCAATGCAGGAAACTTGGGTTCAATCTTAGGTCAGGAAGAGACCCTGCAGAAAGGAAGAGCTATCCACTCCAGTATTCTTGCCTGGGAAATCCCATGGACAGAGGAGTCTAGCAGAGTACAGTCCATGGATCTGCAGAGAGTTGGACACAAGTGAGCAACTAACACTTTTACTTTAACTTCATAATACAGTGTAAGTACTATATGAGGGTCCCAAAAATTAAAAGACACTAAAGAAGCTGGAATTGATATTGGAGAAAATAGGATTAATATAAGAATGAAAATCTAGGTTTTTTCTGGAACATCCTTGGGATATTTTCTATCAGAACATAGTTCATGAAGTTAGTAAGACTTCAAGTCAATGATAGGTCAAACAAATGAAAGACCAAAATCAGAATCAAGTCCATCAACTAGCTATTCAATATGGAGTGAGTTCCTACTAGGTAAGATTGAAAGAATATAAATCCAGTGAGTTTAGATATCATTTATCAAAACCTCTATCCAGAAAGGAACACAGGCAATTGTGTCCACCCTCCTCCATTCTAAAACACATGAGCTGTTGGTTAGGTTCTGGCTAAATATTTTTTCCTTGTCAGTTAATGTCAAAAAACTTCTTAGGAGGTGACTTTATGCTCTTTGAGCATATTACACAGGGAGAGAAAAGAGGAAATAAGAATGACCCCTTCTGGTCCATAAACAAGAGCTTAAGATCACTGGAAAGATAAGGTGGAAAAATAAGGTGGATTATACACGTTAGCTGCTCAGTCATGTCTGACTCTTTGCAAGGCCATGGACGATAGCCCACCAGGCTTGTCTGTCCATGGAATTCTCCAGACAAGAATACTGGAGTGGGAAGCCAAACCCTTCTCCAGGAGATCAAACCTGGGTCTCCCACATTGCAGGTGGATGCTTTAGCATCCTGGTAGCTCAAATGGTAAAGAATCTGCCTGCAATGCAGGAGACCTGGATTTGATGCCTGGGTTGGGAAAATCCCCTGGAGGAGAGCACGGCAACCCACTCCAGTATTCATGACTGGAGAATCCCATGGACAGAGGAGCCTGGCAGGCTATAGTTCATGGGATTGCAAAGAGTCGGACACAACTGAGCAACTAAGTACAAACTTACACAATATATAGTCAAGTCTTTTAACTCTGAATATTAAGCTATTGTACCATTCAAGAATCAAAAAAAAAAACACACATTTATTTTGTTCTTTACTGTCATATTTCCTTTTCAAAAAGTATTGAACTATTTCCACGTTACTGCTCTCATTTGAGTGCCTAAGGTGTTTCAAATAACAAACACTATCTTCTGAATTCACTTCTAAATATATGCCTGAAGATTTTTCTATGACTGTAATCCTGCCTTTAACCATTAGCTCTTGGATTACTGCTTTCATGTAAAATGGGTACACTAGGTTTAATAGACATCTGAAGTTCTCTGTTATTCTCAACTATGTCACATTTTTTTTAACTATTTTAACTCAGTATTTACTTTGTCCACTTTGACTTCCATTTTCCTCTTTCAGTCATCATTCTAATGCTCCCTCTTTGTGTATTATGCAGTCACACACACTCCACACATACAAGTCCTAGGAATCTGTACTATTCTTACATATTTCAATGTTGATTACTAATGAGTGTTCTGGGGTCTCATCATTAATTATAGTTTCATAAAAAGCCAGCCTGAATTTGGAACACATGAAATTCATCAAATATATTAAGCAACTATATGTAAGATATATATTAGTATAAGTTCAATAGAAAGCTGAATTGTACGTTTATATCATAAAGCATTTATTGCACTTGTACTATGCATACAACACTTGCTCAGCTGCTCAACAGTTGCCGAAATGAGGTGCTGAAGAAAGTGGATGGGACTAAGGCATGTCTCAGGGCTTCCCAGGTAGCTCAGTGTTAAAAGAACCCATTTGCCAATGCAGGAAACATAAGAAACATGGGTTCAATCCCTGGTTCGGGAATAAATCCTGGAGGAAAACATGGCAACCCACTCCAGTATTCTTGCCTGGAGAATCCCTTAAACAGAGGAGCTTGGAGGGCTACAGTCCACAGGGTTGCAAAGAGTCAGACACGACTGAAATGACTTAGCACACATGCATACAGGGCATTTCTCAGAGGCTAAGGAAAATAGGTCTAAAGAAAGCTAGAGAAGGTAGAAGGCACCAGTACTGATCACAATAATACAAATGAAAATATTAGGCAGTATTTACTGTGCTGTTAAACATGGTTCAACACTTTAAATATACTAACTGAATTCTCATACCCACCTTGTAAGTTAGGTAACATTATGAACAGCTAGTTATAAATTACAAAACAGAGGTACAGAATGGTGGATTAACTTTACCTTAAGACCCACATCTGGGAAATGATGGAGCTATAATTTAAACCAGGGCATCTAACTCTAGTTAGATCTACTCAATCCATGAAGGAAAGCAGACAGCTGCCTATACAGAATAAGCTACAAACATACTAGAGAAGGGCTGGTCCAAATTGAAACTTATTTGTTGTTGTTTAGTCGCTATGTCTGACTCTTTGCGACCCCGTGGACTGTAACCTGCCAGTTCCTCTGTCCATGGAAATTTCCCAGGCAAGAAAACTGCAGAGGGTTGCCATTTCCTCCTCCAGGGGCCTTCTGACCCAGGGATCGAACTTGCATCTCCTGCATTGGCAGGTAGATTCTTTACCACTGAGCCACCAGGGAAGCCCTGAAAATCCATTGAACATAAATTATCTGATGTATCTTAAATGCTACTCTCCAACCCCAGGAAAGAAAGTCAAAGTGTCAGTCACTCAGTCAAGTCCAACTCTTTGTAACCCCATGGACTATGGCCTGCCAGGTTCCTCTGTCCATGGAATTTTGCAGGCAAGAATGCTGGAGTGGGTTGCCATTCCCTTCTCCAGGGGATCCCTGACCCAGGGATCAAACCCAGGCAGGCAAATTCTTTAACATCGGAGTCATCAACCCTGGAAAGAAAGTATTAAATCATAAACTATCCAGTGAAAGCATAAGAGTTCAAGCAGGTGAATGATTTAGATGCAAGCTAAAAGTTTTCACTTTGTGATTATCAGTCCTTAGCTAATATATGTATATATATTTACTCAATTGTGTTTTTGCATTCATGTTTGACATTTTTTGGCAGTCTTGTTAATTAAGCAAAAGTTATTCCTGATTAATGTACTGTGAGCTGTTCCTAAAGTGCTATAAATAATACAGTGATTAATTGCCATATCTAAACCAGTCACCCTTTAGCACTCTTCAAGGATGAATTTTCTTGATTGAATCTGCTGTTGTTGACTTAATAATCATACTCATGTGAAAAAAAAAATCATCTTTCTTTCTTCTTTTCTACATAAAATTATATTTAAACTACTTGATACAAGACACTTCTTTTGCTTGGTAGCCAAAAAAAAAAAAAAAAAACCTTGTAATTATTAATATAACCTCAAAGATTCTGCTAAAATCAGCACAACTGAAAATTTAAATGCCTTTCTAAAATGTTTAATAACAACTTAAAAGGTAACTTTACCATTTAAAACCCAATTTAGGTAGTCATGGGAATTGTGTTTTATTTTCATTCAGTAAGTTGTTTTATTTCTAGTAAGTACTTAACAATAGTTATTAGCTCATCTCTTTACAAGCAACTTTTGAGTCTTTTCTTACCTGTAAAAGTATAAAAGTCCATTTTGTTGTTATGAACAATTTTTGGTTGAAATATTAGAATAGCTAGAAATGTGTCCTTGTGCTTTCACTTAGTTCAAAATAATATTGTTACCATGTAGAAATGACAAGAAAATAAGACTGTTACGTTAACTCACACATTGGCCTTGAGACTTTCTTCCCCATATTCATTAAGTTGTGTGTGTTTGGGGGGGTGGTTGTTGCTATTTCATTTAGACTTTTTAAAAATATATGATAGGTATTTCCAACTATATATATATATTTTTTTTTGCTAGTGTGCCATGGGTCATAGGCAGTTACTTCCAGTTTATCACTCTAATCATTATTATAAGCAGTAAACTACCAAAAAGTTTATCAAGTTTGCAACTTAATCTTAAAAGCCAGTTTACTTCAACAAAAGGAGTTGGTCTCCTTGCCATATCGTACTAGGATGACAGCGTATTTGAAGCATTGTCTAGTGATACACGGGGCTTCCCAGGTTGCACTAGTGGTAAAGAACCTACCTGCTGACACAGGAGACATAAGAGACGCAGGTTCAGTCCCTGGGTCTGGAAGGTCCCCTGGAGGAGGGCACGGCAACCCACTCCTGTATTCTTGCCTGGAGAATCCCGCAGACAAAGGAACATGATGGGCTACAGCCAATGGGTCCACAGAGAGTTGGACACTACTAAAGCGACTTAGAACACATGCATGTTCCAGTACTACATACAACACCCTAAAGAATACAGAGGAAAAACAGAATATATAGTCTAATATATATCTCCCAGATGGACAGGAAGAAAAAGAAATGCAGGTCTTTTGAAGAGAGGAAAGCCTTGAACTCTTTTCTCTCTAATCATTATTAAATCCTGTTTGAAAGAATTTCAGGGACGATTACTTGAAATAAATGAATTTTATCATGAATCAAGATGTACTACTAAAGAATTATCAACTTGTATCAGATTACTTGGGCTCCTGTAGAATGGTTTCTATTGAATTTCATTTCAGCAATGGAATGTCATAAAAAACCCAAATGCTATGGGCCCTTCCCAGTTATTTCCAGAACAACTTTTCCATTTTAGTCTCTCTTCATCTATTTTTACATTTGTGAATATTAAAGATAATATTATTTAATGATCTTAATTGTGTTTCTCCTCTTGTTTTAGTTACTAAAAACAAATCTGCAGCTCATCTCTGTTCAAAAATGGCAGGCTAACTTACTTTTGGCTTCATAATTTAACAACCCTGCATCTCTCCTACACCTAACTTCTGTACGTTTAAATTTTTTCAAGAGTGTTGAACTTATGATTGAAAATTAGCTCTAATGTTTGTAAATGAAAAGATTTTATATTAATAGTAAGATTATGGATAAGAAGCACTACCCACTCTGTGTAAGCATACGGACCAGTATATAACATCTGCACACTTTTAAAAATCTACACCATCTTTCCAACTGATCTCTCCCAGTATTTCTATCTTTAAATATACTACGGACTTACTCACATAACTCCAAAATACACATCTCAAGCTCCACCTCTCCCGTGTTCTACACTCTCTTCAGTGTAATAGCTTAATCAACATGAAATCTCTACTCTAACTTTCAAAAGATCTTAATTTCTCTTTCAAACTCTCTTATTCCCGATCATTCCTCACCAGTGCAAATATCACTAAAATTACATTCATGCTCAAAAACATTAGCATCATCCTTAACTCCATTTTCTTCTTTAATGACTAATCCCAGTTGATCAGCAAATTTGTTTACCTAGCTCTACCTATAAAATATATTCAGGATATGACCATTTCTCACCCCAAAGATGACTGGTCTATCTTCCTAATTTGAGTGATCATTTAGTTCAGTTCAGTCACTCAGTTGTGTCCAACTCTGTGACCGCATGAATTTCAGCATGCCAGGCTTCCAATGTCCATCACCAAATCCCAGAGCTTAACTCAAGCTCATGTCCATTGAGTCGGTGATATCATCCAACCGTCTCATTCTCGTCAGCCCCTTCTCCTCCCACCTTCAATCATTCCCAGCATCAAGGTCTTTTCAAATGAGTCAGTTCTTCCCAACAGATGGCCAAATTATGGAAGTTTCAGCTTCAGCATCAATCCTTTCAGTGAATATTCAGGACTGATTTCCTTTAGGAAATTGACAGGTTGGATCTCCTTGCTGCCCAAAGGACTCTCAAGTGTCTTCTCCAACATCACAGTTCAAAAGCATCAATTCTACAGTGCTCTGCTTTCTTTATAGTCCAACTCTTACATCCATACATGACTACTGGAAAAACCAAAGCTTTAACTAAACAGACCTTTGTTGGCAAAATAACGTCTCTGCTTCTAAGTATGCTGTCTAGATTGGTCATATCTTTTCTCCCAAGAAGCAAGCATCTTTTAATTTCATGGCTGCAGTCACCATCTGCAGTGATCATTATCTTTCACTTAAACTACTGCAGAAGTCTCTGTTTCTACCATTAGTTCACTATAACCTACTCTTCTATAGAGCATAATTATTTTTGCCCCACTTCCCACTGTTTGAAATTAAATAAAACACTTTTTCAATTATTTTGACTCTACCACTAGGATGTAACATGTAAAAAGTCAGGAACACTTTTCGTATTGTTCACTCACTACTGAATCCCCAAGGTTTGAAACAGTACCTTGCAGGCTTATTCTTTTGTCTACTTAGTTCAACTGTTAGTTATGTTGCCCAGAGTCGTCTTCTCTTTATGGCTCTGGGTTAGAGAAGGACAAAAGAGAAACAAGCAAAAATTGGGAAGATGAAAGTCAAGCAGTGGTCACTACTCTCTAAGGGTACTCTGGTATCAAATAGAGTGACTGATGCAGAGGTGGCCAGCAGATTCTAGCCTGTCCTCACTCTCTTCTTTTCTGTCAAACTCTTCTTTCCAACTAGCAGCACTGCTTGAAACAGCAGCCATAGGTCCACTTGCAGTGAATGGAAAGGAGATAGAGCTCACATACACAAAAGTTTCTAACTGACCCCTCCACAAGCTTCCATTTGCGTCCACCTCAGCAACTGAATGTGGCTTCAGACTCAGTGTTCTCCTGTGAGCTCCTGAAAGTACTACAGTAAGTCTTATTCATGAACTCCTCTCACATCCTCTAATTCTCCTCTCCATATCTTCACTTCCCAATCTCCTCCTACAATGGTCTGAGTTCTACCTCCTACCTCTCCCACTGTATTAAAGTACTAGACATGCAGAAGAGATTCATTAGGTACCTATTTAACTAATAAGTATAAAGCACTTCATGCATATTCTAGCACATAAATAGCCTTCAATAATATTATTTGTCATTACTTATATAATTATGATTAATAAATGAAAATAAAACAGTAATGCCCTCAAAGGTGGTCATGCACCACAATGAGGTATTTAGAGACCAGCCATATGAAAGAATAAGTGATAGAACTGAAGAAAATCAAGAGCTTTTCTCTTTTACCTTTTTATATTCAGTGTAGTTACTGGCAGAGAAAAATGGGTTTTGAAAAATTGCTGTGTGAATGAATGCCATTTCAGCTTCATCTATTTGAAAAGCTATCATCTGTAATTGGTAACTGATTATCATATTTATGTATTGTGTGAAGGATAAAACCAGAAATTAAAATTAGTAGGAGGCAAATCAAATATGAAAAAAAAAAACGGTATCCAACAAAAAGTACCATGCTTCACAAGCATGTGATCTCCCATTTGTCAGTATTATTTTATAAATGCTAAGAACTGGTCTTTAGGGATAAAAAGACTCCTGTATTAGGATAGTGCTTAGATAGATTAATCACAAAATTGTCATCAAATTCTCTGATTTTATGAATTAATAGTAACTGTGTACATAATGAGCTCACAAGTGGTACTAGTGGTAAAGAATCTTCCTGCCAAAGCAGGAGACACAAGAGACACAGGTTCAATCCCTGAGTTAGGAAGATCCCATGAAGTAGGAAATGGCAACTCACTCCAGTATTCTTACCTGGAAAATTACATGAACAGAGGAGCCTGGTAGTCTACATATTGTCCATGGGACGGCACAGAGTCAGACACGACTGAGCAATTGAGCACACAAACATCATGACACATACTAAGTTTTAAACCTTATTGTTTGTATGTTCAGGGTGATAATATCTAGACAGATATAGCACACACATAATGAATTAACCAAGTAAAGTTTATACTATGGTTTAATGCTGCATATTACTACCTAGCACAGTTACAGTACAAAATTGTCAAGGATGAGTTTGTAGTCACTGCAGAATTCTCTGAAAGAAAGTGATTTCTCCAGTTGAATGACTTTCATGAAACTGAATTTTTAAGGATGAGCTAAAGTGTAAAGAGCGATACAGATATTACTATAAGCCCCAAGAATAATAAGTCATATGTAAAGCTATGTTTGAATAAATTCACACTTAAAATTTCATGATACTTCATAGTAAAGACTAAGAAACTAATGAAATGCCCTTTTTATATTTTTAAAGAAGAGCAAAAGTTAATTTTGAATTACTCAAGTTATTAAAATAGGTATACTTTTAAATTTTCAGATTATCTTCTCTGGTGATTACTACTCCTGATTCTATAAATAACTACTATGATGAGAGTTCTAGAATGGTTCTAGTAAAGCTTTTGTTCTTCAATTAAAAAAAAAAAGCATTACAGCTCTAAATAAGTACTTGTTATTAGAGATACTCTTTAAAGAACAAAAGGAAGGAGGACAGTGTTTTGAAATTGTGCTGTATCTTATTCCTCCCAAAGTTTGTTCAGTCTCTTTCCTTTTATAATATCTACTCAACTTTAAAAAGCAGCACAAGAAATATTCCTCCAGAGTTACTTTTTACTTAAATCTGCCACCAACACCAAAAGGCATCAGATACTACTTCAGTATGACCATCCACTCTTACAGTTTTTGCTAAATTCACAAATATAATATCCATGTTGTTAAAATTTATTCAATGTACTTTAGCCTCCATCTCAATTTTTCATGACTGACATTCAGCTGCCATTCAGATATTCAGGTTTTTTGGTTATTCACATACTTCCTGGTTCTTTCCCAAGGCAGTGATATCCATATCCATGGCTTCAGTTACTCTTAGAAGCAGATTCCTCATTTCCTGAGGTCCATGTAATTGTGAGGAAGTTTAAACACATTCCCTTCTTCATTTAAGTTAAAGCCAACTAAGAGACAATTACTTGAGAAAAGAAATGGAGAATTAAAATGTTAGTTTCACTACTAGTAGCATGCTTCGAGTTCAGCTTATGTCTGTGACAAATATAGGTGTGTAACATACCACGCTTGAAAAGGACAGACTGGTCTATGTTGTCACAAGCAGCAAGGACAACTCCAAGCCTATCTCAAGTAGCAAAGATTCACCAATGAATCTCTTAAGCTCCCTGGAGATAAGCAGAAATATTTATTCACTACAAAAGACAGACAGAGACGGAAGAGGGACAGAGAGACAGACAGAGTTACAGAGAATATGCTTAGATCATTTTCTTTCCCACCAAATTATTAACTAGATAATCTTTCCACCTATACTGAAAAGGCATGAGTAAAAAGGTAATGTAAAAGACCCAGGTCATTACTGCTTGGGAAGATTTTCATCACAAAAATATGAGACTAAGGAAATGGAGGCTACCCACTAGCACCACCTACTTAATGTACCATTTACAGTGTTTCGCACCATTTACAGTGTTTCAACAAACATTACACTAATGTTCCTTTGGGTCAAGAGGAGCAGGTCTGAATTCAGTGAATGGCACCACCATCATCTAAGTCGATCAGAAATCTAGATGTTGTCCTTGACATCCTTTCTTCCTTGATCTCTTTACAAAAGCATTAGCATTCATCTCTACCTTATAATCTAATAATTCTCTCCATCCATCATCTTTCACCTTGTCCACTCATCTACTTATATTATTGTTAGCCCTCTCAAAACTTTCCTCTATACTATTCCCAAAGTGACACCAAAAATGCAAATACAATTGAGTCACAATCTTCCACCCCACCCCTGTCCTGTCCCATGGCCTCTGTACCCTTTAAAAACTTAATGTCTTTAATACTCTGCTCTTCACCTGTCCCTCAGTCTCATCTTATGTCATCTCCATTTAACTCAATTCACAGACATCTGGGCCTCCCTTAACTTACTGCATCCACCAAACCCATTCCTGTCATGGGGTCTATGAAAATGCTCATTGCTATCACTCACATTCATTCTTCACATTTTAGCTCAGTCATTGCTTTTTCAAGAGAAGTATCTCTGACCACCTAAACTACCTTAGATTCTCCACAATACAAAATAGTACCTCCATGTATTGCTCCTTCTTATCATCTATAACCATTGCAATTGTACATTTTTGTTAATTATTTGATTTACACTAACCTCTTCATGTTAGATTACAAGCCCCTTATAGTATTTAACATAATAGTTGAATGTTATTATATTCAACACTTAGCACATACCTGTATTGAAAAAAAAATTTGTTCAATTGGTGACTAAGTGATAATCATTCCACCTTTACCTTTCTATTACAGTCATATACTCTACTAGGATGTGAGCTCCTTGAGAGGAGGTGCTTTATTCTCCCTATTCAAATCCTATTATATACAGTTCCAACTACTACAATTATTTATTATTTAGAAGTCAAACCCATCAGTAGTTATTAACACGAAATAAAATAAAAACAAAATAGATGTATGACCATTTGTTCAAGACAACCTATTGAATTGTTTTTGGCATTATGTTTCAGAGTATGTTCCTCCCAAATCATTTTCATAAATGCTTTCTGTCAGTTATATATAGAATATTTAAATGTATTCTAACTTGTGCTACTTCTGGAAGCATAATCATTGTGTATTCTTCTTTCCTCAAAGAGAAAATTTTATTTCATTAATTATCACATTAACATTAATAAACTAGTTGACAATTATTTTTGCTGCCTCATGAGGCAATAAAATGATCTATCTTTCCTGTAGCATTTAATGCAATTTACTATACATGAGATAATTGACATAAAAGTGATTTTTAACAATAAATTGATGTATGAAGGTGAGTTATTGCTAATATCAACAATCTCTGGTAGGATATATTAGCAATGAAAAATGTAAATAAAATAGATAAGAAGTTTATAAATCAGAAATGCTTTTTATTTGTAAGACGTCATGAAAGACAATGTTGCAGGTTAAGGAAGACTCACTTAATTTATCTTGTTCTTTCCCAATAAAAATATAAGGCAGAGCAAAAAGCATATTCTATCTGTCCTAAAAAACCTCTTAATAAGATATCTGGATGTAAATATGGAAAAAGATTTTTTAAGAAATAATGAAAGCTGAGACATATTATCATGACACTACACTCAACCTTGGAAATTTTAAATTCATGTTTTAAGTTTCATTGTAAAATACAGTACTTAGTCAGGGTTTTTCCTATATAAATATCAGTATTGGATCTAACCCTATAAATGACTGACACTGAAAACTGTTGCTACAGTAAACTCATTCTGAAAAGAAATTTCCAAGCAGAATATACATGCTTTACTATAAAATGTATAACCCAGATGAACCCTAGAGATATCAAAGTATTTCTGAGGAGAAGTTACTTTCTAGACTAACTGTTCACAATCCAAAGTTTGCCTCTGTTCCAGCTCTAGAAAAGCGCATAGCTGTCACTGATACCATCAGCCACATGATAAACTCACACCAACCCCCCTTTGCTTTATGTCTTTACTTCAGATTCAACCTAGTATTTATCCCTTTTATTGTTATCTGAATGATACTGTTACCTTACTTGCTTCTTTTTAATTTTTTTGTTTGCTTTTCTTTATTTAAGATTTACTCTGAAAAACTCCAAATATGCATTACCATAATCATCTATCTCCCTCCCCTAGCTGCTCAGGGCCCCTAGAGAAATATCACAAAAGTTCTGCAGATTTGTGCCCCACAGTTACAATGTGTCCAGCCTCATTTCTGAATCTTCATGACTGCCTGACAATCCTTCTATATAATCTAGTCAGATTCCTCTTTTGCCCCCAAAAGAGCTGTTCTTGACTTTTCTCATTCTGATAAAGTCTTACTTTTCCACTAGCTGTTCTCCTGAATAAAAGCATTATTTTATACTTTCATTGAGAAAAGAGAGGGGCATGATAAAGCAACTTTCTCAACTTACATTCTCCACTCTACAGATTTGCTTATTTATGATACCACATCTTCTTTACATATCACCTGTCTCAGGGGAAAGCTATTCTTCTTATCAAATGATCTATGGTTTTATTTTGTTATATATTTCAATCTCTCTCTCTCTAGTGTTTCTTTTAACCTAACCTTAACATGTGCAGGTTATTTCTAACTTAAAAAAAAAAAATCCTCTGACAATCCCACAGCCTCGTCTACTACAATCAGGCATGTTTCTCTCCACAATCTGTAGATACCATCTCTTTTTTCTTAAAATTTACTTGCCCTTCAAAAATCCAAGCTTCTTTATTCCTTGCTGAAATGAAATTACTATCACTTAGTATCAATGTCTCTGAAATACATTTATTTAACACAATTAAAATTACTTCTTTGTGATACTCTCTTCACCTCTCAGTCTCCAAGACAATAATCTCTCCCATTTTTTCACACTGCATACCTCCTCCCATCCTTTTGGAACTTTACAAAATCACTTTCCATAGGTAAACTCCTTAAACTGCAGCATTCAAAAAGATGTAGTTTTTGTTTCTGTCAATTTTTTGATGTGCTATCACTTTGGCCACCTTTCTTACCTTTTGTTTCATAGTTCATGTGTAATCTTTCTCTTGTGGCCCAATCTCACTAAGGACTTGGGTAGGGCATTAGCATCACATATTCAAGGTCTGAATCTAAACTTCTCCACCACTTCTACCATTGCATTTATTAACAAGTCTCAGCATAGTTTTTAAGTATTTCAATGAACTAGCTCATTCTTTGCCTAATAAACTTGGTTTAACTTCAGTTCAATTTATTTTAAACCCCATGGCTAAAGATAAAAATAGAGGGAATGCTTTGTTAGGAGTACAGAGATAAATGAGTCTCCTCTCAAGAAATCTCAAAAGAAATTTAATAAAATAATGGAATTTAAAAAAGACATGCAGAAGAGAAAATACACAAAAATATCCAAAATAAAGCAAAGAAATGATTCCCATGACTGTCTAGAATATTTATGAAAGTAACGGCCTTCAATTTGCATTGTGAAGGTCACATCACATTGGTTCCAGAGAACAAAAAAGAGGAGGATATTTATTACAGGCAAAGGGAAAGCAAGTGCAAAGAGATAAAGTCTGAAATGCCAAGGTGTATTTGATGACCTATAAGCAATTCAGTGTTTCTGTCTTGTAAAGTGCAACAGGGTATGTAGATAGGCTAATAAAGATCCTATATAGTATGGCAGAAATGAATAGTTGTTATCACAAATTATTAGTTAATGAGGTTTTAAGTTTATTAAATTAATGTGAAAGTAGACAATAAGATGTGTTTAATTCATATAATTTAATTCTAAATTTAAAATGCTTTTAGTGATATAAGAAAATGTCTGAAGTTAAATCAGAGAAATATAAAAATGATAATCAACATTATAGAAACCACTACTATCTAGAGTAAAATACTGATGCTGTTCTCTTTCTTTTCTTTGCTTCTATATTTTCAGGATTAGGACTTTCAAAAACAGAATGTAGATACAATTTAGCAAAGAGAGATAAGAAAGTCTTCCTCAGTGATCAGTGCAAAAAAACAGAGGAAAACAATAGAATGGGAAAGACTAGCGATCTCTTCAAGGAAATCAGAGAGGCCAAGGGAATATTTCATGCAAAGATGGGCACAATAAAAAACAGAAATGGTATGGACCTAATGGAAGCATAAGATATTAAGAAGAGGTGGCAAGAACACACAAGAACTATACAAAAAAGATCTTCATCACCGAGATAACCACGATGGTATGATCACTCACCACGAGCCAGACATCCTGAAATGCAAAGTTAAGTAGGCCTTGAAAGCATCACTATGAACAAAGCTAGTGGAGGTGACGGAATTCCAGTTGAGCTATTTTAAATCCTAGAAGACAATGCTGCGAAAGTGCGGCACTCAATATGCCAGCAAATGGAAAAACTCAGCAGTGGCCACAGGACTGGAAAAGGTCAGTTTTCATTACAATCCCAAAGAAAGGCAATGCCAAAGAATGCTCAAACTACTGCACAATTGCACTCTTCGTACATGCTACCAAAGTAATGCTCAAAATTCTCCAAGTCAGGCTTCAACAATACATGAACCATGAATTCCCAGATGCTCAAGCTGGATTTAGAAAAGGCAGAGGAACCAGAGATCAAATTGACAACATCCCCTGGATCATCAAAAAAGCAAGGGAGTTCCAGAAAAACATCCATCCCTGCCTTATTGACTACGCCAAAGCCTTTGACTGTGTGGATCACAATAAACTGTGGAAAATTCTTCAAGAGATGGGAATACCAGACCACCTGACCTGCCTCTTGAGAAACCTGTATGCAGGTCAGGAACCAACAGTTAGATCTGAACATGGAACAACAGACTGGTTCCAAATAGGAAAAGGAGTACGTCAAGGTTGTCTATTGTCACCCTGCTTATTTAACTTATATGCAGAGTACCTCATATAAATGCCAGTTTGGATGAAGCACAAGCTAGAATCAAGACAGCCAGGATAAATATGAATAACCTCAGTTATGCAGATGATACCACCCTTATGGCAGAAAGTGAAGAAGAACTAAAGAGCCTCATGGTGAAAGTGAAAGAGGAGAGTGAAAATGTTGGCTTAAAACTCAACATTCAGAAAACAAAGATCATGGCACCCAGTGCCATCACTTCATGGCAAATTTATGGGGAAACAATCATAGACTTTATGTTTGGGGGCTCCAAAATCACTGCAGATGATGACGGCAGCCATGAAATTAAAATACATTTGCTCCTTGGAAGAAAAGTTATGACCAACATAGACAGCATATTAAAAAACAGAGACATTACTTTGCCAACAAAGGCCCATCTATTCAAGGCTATGGTTTTTCCAGTAGTCATGTATGGACGTGAGAGTTGGACTATAAAGAAAGCTGAGAACCAAAGAACCGATGGTTTTGAACTATATTGTTGGAGAAGACTCTTGAGAGTCCCTTGAACAGCAAGGAGGTCCAACCAGTCCACCCTAAAGGAAATCAGTCCTGAATATTCATTGGAAGGACTGATGCTGAAGCTGAAACTCCAATACTTTGACCACTTGATGCAAAGAACTGACTCATTGGAAAGACTCTGATGCTGGGAAAGATTGAAGGCAGGAGGAGAAGGGGATGACCGAGGGTGAGACGGTTGGATGGCATTACCAACTCGATGGACATGAGTTTGAGTAAGCTCCAGGAGTTGGTGGTGGACAGGGAAGCCTGGCGTGCTGCAGTCCATTGGGTTTCAAGGAGTTGGACACGACTGAGAGATGGAACTGAACTGAAGACACAATTTATCTTACAAAGAAATAATTTGATTTTATGATGAAACACAAATATTCTTCATACATATACAATAAATTAGTTGGCTCACAGTATAGTCTCCAATTTAGAAATAGGTCTTATTTCAAAACTGAACTGTACATAAAGCTACTAACATATTTCCTGAAACAATTAGAGTATAATGATAGTTACTTTTCTAGGCTAACAACAGAGGCAACTTAAAATGTACACACACACACACACACACTGACACACATAATAGGATATCATATATTTGCAATGAAATAGAAAATAAAGATATTTAGTGAAGAAATGATGGATACTGAATTTGTGTTAGATCTGAAAATTTGGAGGCAGCAAAAACAATAAATATACTATACACACAAAAGTTACAAATCTATTATTAAGAATGCCTCATTACATTTTGAAACAATATATGAAAATCCTTAAGACATAACAGACGGAAAAAAATTAAGCAACTGATTAAAAAAATGAAAAATAGGTGGTGGGGAGATTGTGGGATTTTAAAAACAATACCAAGAACAAGTAGAAAGTGAAGCAAGCTTCACAAACCTCTGTTTCATAATGTTTCCACGGTAAAATCCTCAAGGTCCATTTTACAGTGATAATTTGAGGTGAAGTCTGGTGTCAAATGAAAGAAGTTCAAGTATAGAATTTTAAGCCGAAATAGCTGAGTCAATAATAATTTTCACTTGTTAACGGAATAGCCAGACCAAAGCTGATATTAATAATAGATACGCACTGTCCACATGCTAGAACCTGTGTTAGGAAGACATGAACTGCTTTCTTCAGTTCTTAAAACAATGCTGGGGAATAGATACTATAGATCCATAACTCTTAGCTACAGTTTTGAAACTGAAAAACAGTAAAAACAAAACTCATTTCTGTTGTTGTTCTTTTTTCATAAATCTGACACTTAAGCCATTTTGGTGGCAAATATTGACCTGAACTGAGATAAGGCTATTGGCACTTTTCACTTGTTCCACTGAGAGTGAGAATCAGTATGTTTCTTTGCAAAAAGTACACGGTCCTGCTGCAGACCTGCTGAGGTTATTATGTATTGAATAGATATGTACCATATTACCTTTCCAAAACCCCAATATTTCTGAACTCTGAAACCTATTTGCCCCCGGAGTTTGAGATAAAGGATTATTAACCTGTGTCATAAATGAAATGAGAGGCCCAAGATAAAAAATCTAAAATATACTCAAAGTAGAATTCGGATCCAGGTTTAACTTCAGACCACAGGCTCTTATCATCCTGTTGCTGTGTAAAAATTGTGTTTCTAGTCAGCTTTATAACCCACTCCAGTACTCTTGCCTGGAAAATCCCATGGGCAGAGGAGCCTGGTGGGCTGCAGTTCAGGGGTCACGAAGAGTTGGACATGACTGAGAGACTTCACTTTCACTTTTCACTTTCATGCATTGAAGAAGGAGATGGCAGCCCCCTCCAGTGTTCTTGCCTGGAGAGTCCCAGGGTCAGCAGAGCCTGGCGGGCTGCCATCTATGGGGTCACACAGAGTCGGACACGACTGAAGTGACTTAGCAGCAGTCAGCTCTATGGATCCACAGATTTGGCCTAATTCATTCAGTTTGGGGTATCCAATGCCCAGAATAGTTCTTGGGGATTCACTACATACAAAATAGGTATGCAATAAATATTTATGGATGCAAGAATTGTATCCATCAATGCAGCTTTCTGTTGATACTGGTGTACAGTAACTTCAAAATGTAGTCTTTAACAAGAACAGCTAACCTATATCACAGTTCCATGTACTGCTCTAGAGTCAATAAACGTGGTACAATACTAAATCTCACCATGAAGGAAAGAAGCCTACTGAGAATACATGCCCAAATAGAAGCACACTCCCTATAAAAAGACAGAGTTGGAGAGTTTTCAAAGGCAGAAGAAAAGATGATTCTCAGAAAATAATGTCAGATCTGCTGTAACACCATGGTGAAGGATACAGTCACAAGTAGGACAGCCTGGAAACAAGCTAAAGGGCTACACTGGGTTTGGATGTAACATTTAAATTTTCTTAAAAGGAATCTCAGTAGTCTAACGAACCTGAAAGGCCACACCCAGAGCACATTATGATAGCCATATCCTACTTCTCTCTTTATAATGAGTGTTGATGGCAGAGAAAAGATAGTGAAATATCCAAGGGTAAAGTGATGCAGCAAAGATTCCACCAAATTAACACAGAAAAAGAACACCACTGTTGTGATCAGTGCACATCCCCTTAAACAGATTCTAAGTATGCCAGTTGTACCTCTTGCCTTCTTCCCAGAATCTGTCATGGTGCTGAATCTGAATACATAGGAAGGAGTTTCATATCATTTAAATAAATTATTGGATTAGTTTCATTTATCATATAACACAGATATACAATAGGTTTATTATGTGCATTTTTAATTTATGTTGCACGTTAGTTTCCATTTTTACCTATTATTGTTTTGTTATACCAGTAACTCATATGTGTTAAAAATTCAAGTTCCTAAATGTTCTCTAGTCCCAATTTTCAGAAAAAACTATCTCAAATGGCAACTTGTAAATTCACCTGCAAAAGTAACAGTCTGAAATACCGTGAATTTTAAGTTGAGTGACACAAGTATCAGAAAGCAACAAACACCTATGTAGATATACCACACTTTATTATGCTTCACTTTGTCAGGGTTTGCAGATACTGGCTATTGTCTTTTTTTTTTTTAACCAATTAAAGGTTGAGAGCAACTCTGCATAGAGTAAGTCTTTTGCTGTCATTTTCCAATATCATTTGCTGACTCTGAGTCTCTGTATCACATTTTGCTAAATCTTGAAGTATTTCAGACTTTTTAATTATTATTAGATTACTTAGAGCAATCTTTGATCAATGATTTCTGATGTTACTATGTATGTTACTATGCTTGGGGATGCCAAGAACCATGTCCATGTAAGATGATGAGCTTAATAAATGTATGTGTTCTGACTGCTCCACCAACTGGCTATTTCCTTGCCTCTCTCCCTTCCTTGGTTCTCCCTATTCCCTGAGACACTATATTGAAATTAGGCCAATTAATAAGGCTACAGTGGCAACTAAGTGTTCAAGTGAAAGGAAGAGACATAGGTCTCTCATTTAAAATCAAAACCTATTAGTGATTAAGCTGAGTGAGAAAGCAGGTCAAAAGCCAAGACAGGTGAAAAGCTAGGCCTCTTGGGCCAGTTACCCAAGTTGTGAAAGCAAAAGCAAAGTTCCTGAAGGAAAATTTAAGTGTTACTCAGTGAACACACAAATGTTAAGAAAGTGAAACAGCCTTACTGCGGATATGGATGGTGTTTAGTGGTCTAGACAGAAGATCAAACCAGCTACAATACTGCCTTAAGCCAAAGCTAGTCCAGAGCAAGACCCTAACTCTGTTCAACTCCATGAAGGCTCAGAGCGGTGAGGAAGCTGCAGAAGAAAAGTCTGAAGCCAGCAAGGTTGATTCCTGAGGTTTAAGGAAAGAAACCATCTCCATAACATAAAAGTTAGGTATAGCAGCAACTGCTAAGGCAGAAGCTGCATGAAGTTATCCAGAAGATTTAGCTAAAATAATTTTAAAAGGTGGCTAAACTACAGGGTTATCATTAACCCTATATGCGAAACAGAAAAAGAGACACAGATGTACAGAACAGACTTTGGGACTCTGTGGGAGAAGGCGAGGGTGGGATGTTCAGAGAAAATAGCACTGAAACAAGTATACTATGAAGGGTGAAACAGATCACCAGCCAAGGTTGGATGCATGAGACAAGTGCTCAGGGCTGGTGCACTGGGAAGACCCAGAGGGATGGGATGGGGAGGGAGGCGGGAGGGGGGTTCAGGATGGGGAACACATGTAAATCCATGGCTGATTCATGTCAATGTATGGCAAAAACCACTACAATATTGTAAAGTAATTAGCCTCCAAATAATAAAAATAAATGGAAAAAATTTTAAAAAGTGGCTAAACTAAACAGATTTTCAGTGTAAATCAAACAGCCTTCTATTAAAGAAGACACCATCTAAGGCTTCCACAGCTAGAAAGGAGAAGACAATTTCAGGCCTCAAACTTCATAGTCCAGGTTGACTCTCTTGTTAGAGGTTAATACACTTCGTGACTTTAAATTGAAGCCACTGCTCATTTATCACTCTGAAAGTCCTAGACCTTTAAGAATTATGCTAAATCTACTTTGCTATGCTAAATCAGAGTTTTTTCTATGCTAAATCAGAGTTTCCCTGGTGGCTCAGTGGTAAAGAATCTGCCTGCTAATGCAGGAGATGTGGGTTTGATCCTTGGGGTGGGAAGGTCCCCTGGAGAAGGAAATGGCAACCCACTCCAGTATTCTTGCCTGGGAAATACTATTGACAGAGAAGCCTGGTGGGCTACAGACAGTTCAGTTCAGTCGCTCAGTCGTGTCCGACTCATTGCAACCCCATGAATCGCAGCATGCCAGGCCTCCCTGTCTATCACCAGCTCCCGGAGTTTACTCAAATCCATGTCCATCGAGTCAGTGATGCCATCCAACCATCTCATCCTCTGTCGTCCCCTTCTCCTCCTGCCCCCAATCCGTCCCAGCATCAGGGTCTTTTCCAATGAGTCAACTCTTTGCATGAGGGCTACAGACAACGGGGTTGCAAAAGAGTCAAATATGACTTAGCAACTAAGTAATGACAACTCTAGCTTGTGCTCCACAAATCCAATGACACATCCTGGGCATCTGTTTATAAGCAGATTTGCTGAATATTTTTAACTCACTGTTGAAATCTATTCCTTAGAATAAATTAATCCCTTTCAAAATATAACTGTTCATTGACAATGCACTTATCACCCAAGATGTCTGATGTAGATATGCAACAATATTCACATAGTTTTCATGCCTGTTAATGCAACATTCATTTGGCAGCCCATGGATCAAGATGCCATTTTGTCATTCAAGTCTTACTATTCAAGAAACACATTTCATAAGACTAAAGCTGCCATAAACAGTGGTTGTTCTGATAGACCTAGGAAAAGTCAACTGAAAACCTTCTGGAAAGGATTCACCATTCTGGAGGCCATTAAGAACATTCACAATTCATGGGAAGAGGCCAAAATATCAACATTTTGGGAGTTTGAAAGAAGTTTATTTCAACTCTCATAAATAACTTTGAGGGGTTCAAGACTTCACTGGAGGAAGGAACTGCAGATGTGGTGAACACAGTAAGACAACTAGGTACAGAAGTGGAGCCTAAAGACATGACTGAACTGTTGTAATATCATGATAAACCTTTAAGGGGTAAGGAGTTGCTTTTTATGGATCAGCAAAGAAAGTGCTTTCTAGAGATGGGATCCACTTCTGGCAAAGATGTTGTAAAGACTTGAAATAGTAACAAAAGCCTTAGAATTTTACATAAACTTAGCTGATAAGCAGTGAGGTTTGGGAGAATTGACTCCAATTTCCAAATAACTAATACTCTTGGTATGGATGTGAGAGTTGGACTGTGAAGAAAGCTGAGCTTCAAAAAACTGATGCTTTTGAACTGTGGTGTTGGCGAAGACCCTTGAGAGTCCCTTGGACTGCAAGGAGATCCAACCAGTTCATCCTAAAGGAGATCAGTCCTGGGTGTTCATTGGAAGGACTGATGCTGAAGCTGAAACTCCAATACTCTGGCCACTTCATGCAAAGGGTTGACTCACAATCACCCCAACATTCAGCAACCACCACAATGATAAGTTAGGACATATCAGCAGGGAGGTAAGACCCTCCACCAGAAAAATTATGACTTGCTGAAGGCTTGGATGATGGTTAGCATTTTTTAGCAATAATGTATTTTTTTAATTGAGGTACAAACATTGCTTTTTAGATCTGATGCTACTGCACACTCAATAGACTACAATATAGTACAGATATAACTTTGATATGCATTGGCAAACCAGAAAATTCAATTTGCCTTATTGCAGTATTCACTTTATTGCAGTGGTCTTGAGCTGAACCAGCGATATTTTCAAGGTAAGTCTGTAAATTAAACATTGTAGCCACGTAGAACATACCACAGCACTCTGTGGAGTTAATCTGCAGGTCTCCAGAATCTTTGTAGACTATGTACCTAAAAGAATGGGAGGGAATTCCCTGGTGGTCCAGTAGTTAAGACTCTGCCTTCCAATGCAAGGGATAGAGGTTTGATGCAAGGGATAGAGGATAGATGGTCAAGAGCTAAGACCCCACATGTCTTGTGGCCAAAAAGCCAAACATAAAACAGAAACAATATTTTAGCAAATTCAAAAAATACTTTTTAAATGGTCCACATTTAAAAAAAAACTTTATAAAAAAAATAACCGTAAACATATTAAGTGAAACTAGAAACGCAATTATGTGACAACTAGAGGAAAAGAGGCTTTCTTTTCCCATGCCACACCTCCTATGGCATACTTCTATTTTTGCATAGTAATCACAAACCATATTATAAAAAATAAAAGAGAGTGTTTTGCCTATGTTCTGCTCTAGGAGTTTTATAGTTTCTGGTCTTACATTTAGATCTTTAATCCATTTTGAGTTTATTTTTGTGTATGGTGTTAGAAAGTGTTCTAGTTTCATTCTTTTACAAGTGGTTGACCAGTTTTCCCAGCACCACTTGTTAAAGAGGTTGTCTTTTTTCCATTGTATACCCTTGCCTCCTTTGTCAAAGATAAGGTATCCATAGGTTCGTGGATTTATCTCTGGGCTTTCTATTCTGTTCCATTGATCTATATTTCTGTCTTTGTGCGAAAAATTGCAGAGAAACAATTCAAAAAAGAAATATCATGAGAGACAGATAAAACAAAGTTTAAAAGTATTAGAAACAAATGAGAAATACAAAAACTTAGAAGACACTGACACTGATAAATAAAATAGATGAGAATCAGAGAAAAGACATAATTCCATAAAAGAAATTGTAACATACTAAAATCAGGAAAAGTTGTCAAGAAGGATATAAAGGAAAGTAAAACTCAGGAGATTTAAAATTGGAATTCTTTTTACATTTAGGAGGATTAAGAATAAGAAATGAAGCACCAAAAAGGTAAAACCGTATTTGACTATAAAAAGTATAAATATCATATAGGAAAGTTTAAAATAATGCCAAAAAGTATTACTAGCAAAATAGAATACATGAATGCAATACTGCTTCAATTTTGCCATGAAGACAGTGTAGTAAGCATAAAGCTTTAGAAAAAGGAACATGTTTCTTTATTGAATACAAACTTTCAAAGTGGTGGGGAAAAAAAGTAACAGAGAGATATAAACAAGGAACTCAATCCTTGGCCATTCCCTAAAAGCTGTCTCTCAAGGGTGTGGCAATCAGTTTCTGCTTTACCTTCTGCTGATCTGTCACTCAGTCATATCAGACTCTTTGCAACCCCATAGACTACAGCACTCCAAGCTTCCCTGTCCTTCACCATCTCCTGGAGCTTACTCAAACTCATGTCCATTGAGTCAGTGATGCCATCCAACTATCTCGTCCTCTATTGTCTGCTTCTCCTTCTGCCTTCAATCTTTCCCAGCATCAGGGTCTTTTCTAATGAGTCAGCTCTTCTCATCAGGTGGCTGTCAACTACAAAATGACACTTACCAAGAGCACTGCCAACAACTGAACAACAAATGCATTTGCTATCTGCCTCTACTGATGAGCGAGGAAATTGAACCCTGTGCTGCTATAGCGTTGACTATCAACAATCCCTGAGGGAGTTCAGAGTGAAGTGAGGCACTCTGTGCTTCAGGGAATCTGATGGAACAGGTCTTTGGAGAGTTGGATGTTTTTAGGAGGGCTTCTCTGATAGCTCAGCTGGTAAAGAATCCAGCTGAAGTGCAGAAAACTCCTGTTCAATTCCTGGGTCAGGAAGTTCCCCTGGAGTAGGAATAGGCCACCCACTCCAGTGTTCTTGGACTTACTGGGCAGCTCAGAGGTAAAAAATTCACCTACAATGCAGGAGAAGAAAGTTTGATCCCTGGACTGGGAAGATCCCCTGTAGAAGGGCATGGCAATCTACTCCAGTATTCTTGCCTGGAAAATCCCCATAGACAGAGAAGCCTGGTGGGTTATAAACCACAGGGTTGCAAAGAACCAGACACAACAGAGCAACTAAGCACATGTTCTTAGGAATAGATTTTATTATCTCACTCCTTGCATGTCCTCATATCTAGAGAAGCACTCAGCCTTCTTTATGTGAAGGTTTTATGTGACAGCCAACTCTCACATTCATACATGACTACTGGAAACCATAGCTTTGACTAGACAGACCTTTGTTGGCAAAGTGATGTCTCTGAGTTTTAATATGCTGTCTAATTTGGTCATAGCTTTTTTTCCAAGGAGCAAGAGTCTTTTAAAATCATCGCTGCAGTCACCATCTGCAGTGATTTTGGAGCCCAAGAAAATAAAGTCTATCACTGTTTCCATTGTTTCCCCATCTATTTGCCATGAAGTGATGGGACCGGATGCCATGATCTTAAGTTTTTTTAATGCTGGGTTTTAAGCCAGGTTTTTCACTCTCCTCTTTTACTTTCATCAAGAGGCTCTCTAGTTTCTCTTTGCTTTCTTCTTTCTGATCCATTGGAGCAGCGATAATGCAAGAGAGTTTCAGAAAAATATCTATTTCTGCTGTACTGACTATGACAAAGCCTTTGACAGTGTGGATCACAACAAACTGTAGAAAATTCTTCAACAGGTGGGAATATCAGACCACCTTACCTGCCTCCTGAGAAATCTGTATGCAGGTCAAGAAGCAACAGTTAGAATTGGACATGGAACAAGGGACTGGTTCCAAGTTGGGAAAGGAGTCAGTCAAGGCTGTATATTATCACCCTGCTTATGTAACTTGTATGCAGAGTACATCATAAGGAATGCTGGTTTGGATGAAGCAGAGGCTGGAATCACGATTGCTGGGAGAAATATCAATAACCTCAGATATGCAGATGACACCACCCTTATGGCAGAAAGGGAAGAAGAACTAAAGAGCTTCTTGATGAAAGTGAAAGAGGAGAGTGAAAAAGTTGGCTTAAAACTCAACATTCAGAAAACTAAGATCATGGCATCCAGTCCCATCACTTCATGGCAAATAGATGGGGAAACAAGGGAAAGAATGACAGACTTTATTTTGGGGGGTTCCCAAATCACTGCAGATGGTGGCTGCAGCCATGAAATTAAAAGACACTTACTCCTTGGAAGAAAATCTATGACCAACCTAGACAGCATATTAAAAATCAGAGACATTAGTTTGCCAACAATGGCTCATCTGGTCAAAGCTTTGGTTTTCCAGTATCATGTATGGATGTGAGATTTGGACTATAAAGAAAGCTGAGCACCCAAGAATTGATGTTTTTGAACTGTGGTATTAGAGAAGACTCTTGAGAGTCCCTTGTATAGCAAAGAGATCAAAACAGTCAATCCTAAAGGAAATCAATCCTGAATATTCATTGGAAGGACTGATGCTAAAGCTGAAGCTCCAATACTTTGCCTACCTGATGTGAAGAACTGACTCATTTGAAAAGACCCTGATGCTGGGAAATATTGAAGGGAGGAGGAGAAGGAGACGACTGAGGATAAATTGGCTGGACAGTATCACCAACATGATGGACATGAATTTAAGTAAACTCTGGGAGTTGGTGATGGACAGGGAAGCCTGGCATGTTGTAGTACATAGGGTCACAAAGAGACAGGACTGAAACAATGGACTGAATTCTGCCATAAGCGTGGTATCATCTGCATATCTGAGGTTATTGTTATTTCTCTGGTAATCTTGATTATAGTTTGTGATTTATCCAGCCTAGCATTTCATGTGATATACTCTGCATATATGTTAAAGAAGCAGGGTAACATTATACAGCCTTGACATACTCCTTTCCCAATTTGGAACCAGGCATACTTCCTTTTGAAGGATGTCACAATTACTGCCATTACCCCTACCATAGTTTAGCCTTAGGCTAAACTACAGGGGGGGAACTCGGAGCCACCCATCAGCAGAAAATTGGATTAAAGATTTACTAAGCATATACGTATACCTATGGATGATTGAGGTTTGACAGAAAAACAGCAAAATTCTGTAAAGAAATTATCCTTCAATAAAAAATAAATTAATGAAAAAAAAAAAGATTTACTGAGCATAGGCTGGCCCATCACAGCAAGACCCAGTTTGCCCCACAGCCAGTACCTCCAATCAGGAAGCTTTCACAAGCCTCTTATCCTCATCCATCAGAGGGCAGACAGAATGAAAACCACAAGCACAGACAACTAATCAAACTGATCACATGGATCACAGCCTTGTCTAATTCAATGAATCTATGAGCCATGCCATGTAGTGCCACCCAAGACAGGTGGGTCATGGTGGAGAGTTGACAAAACATGGTCCACTGGAGACTGGAATGACAAAACACTTCAGTATTCTTGCCTTGAGAATCTCTGAATAGTATGAAAAGGCAAAAAGATAGGACACTGAAAGATGAACTCACCAGGTCGGTAGGTGCCCAATATGCTACTGGAGAAGAGCAAAGAAATAGCTCCAGAAAGAATGAGGAGGCTGAGCCAAAGTGGAAACAATGCCCAGTTGTGGATGCATCTGGTGGTGAAAGTAATGTCCGATGCTTTAACTGTATAATCTCTCTAACTGAACATACTAGTGGGTACAAATGCCTGAGATGCCATTACATTTTTTCTCTCTTTCAACCAGCTCCCACAGTTTTAAGAGTGTGTATTTATAGTTATAACACCCGAGGATCAACCCCTCTACACAGAAACATCTGTTTCCTCAGAATGAGCAATGCCTTGCCCAGTCTTGCAGGCTTCCCAACCTACCTTTAAAAACTGAACAGTGTATTATTTATCCCTCTCCCTATCCCCAACATTTTTTCTGATCTTTCTCTTATTTGTACCATTTCCACCCCTTCTTCACTCCTCAAGGTTAAGTTAGCAAGGCATACTGAGAGCACATCTGAGTAGGTAACGGAGGGTAAGGAGTCTGGGTTTCCCTGGGCTCCAACATAAAGAATCTGCCCGCAATGAAGGAGACCTAAGTTTGATCCCTGGGTCAGGAAGATCCCCTAAAGGGAATGGCTACCCACTCCAGTATTCTTGCCTGGAGAATTCCATGGACAGAGGAGTCTGGGAGGCTACAGCCCATGGGGTCACAGAGTCAGACACGACTGAGCAACTAACACACACACTTGTTAGTCAGAGAGATCCGACTTTCCACCTTACTAGATACTGGGACAGAGAAGACAAAGAGGCCACATCTGAAGCTAAACCTAGAGTTTAATAAGTAATCCTCTATACTTCAACACCTTATTCTCTAGCCTTGAATCTCAAAGTCCTTTTTTTTCTAGCCAAAATTTAGCCAGTGTACTAAGAATAGTGCTACTGTTCTTCATCCAAGGACCAGCTAACTCTCAGGTGTGTCTAGTAGTGGGAAGGACTGGGGAGGGGGAAGGGGAAGATAATAATATCCTCTAAATGATATACAAGGGAGAAAAATTCAAAATTTATTTGAAAAATAAATTCCAACCTTCCAACCTTCATTGCAGAAAATTCTTAATGTTATATGGTGGGTGATTATTCAGCTCTTATACATAGGGTGGCAATGAGCACCTGGCCTATCATTTATTCAGGCTCTATCTTCAAGTATATATTATATAAGCATTTACAATCTACTTAAGGAGTCACTAGTCATGTTTACTGGATATTTCTCTTTCTACAGACACACACACAAAACATACATTTCCCTTGTCCTACTTTTGTTAACATGTAGAAATGTTTCTTGGGATAAAAAAATCTGCTTAGGTGGCTTATGAAGCAGTCCATGGCCTTGTCTAGCTCTCAGTCCCATTTATTTATGATATTTCTTTCCAAATTACTAACACTTTTTCTAGCCAGCAAGCTCTAATGCCAGAATTAACAGCAGGTCAGTGGGTTCTTGGCTGTGAAAAGAGAAAAAAATGGTTGTGCTATTTTTTTTTTTAATTAAAGAACATACATTTTAAAACAACATTATATACAATGGATAAGTTTGGGAGATGTAAATCTATATTACACTTAATAATTACATGAAAAACTTAGTTATGAAAGATTAGTTTTGACTTCATAGTTTCCCAAAGAGAAAGCTTAGATGTGTGACAACTCAGTAGGAAGAAGGAGGCCAGACAAACCTCTTATATTTGAGGAAAGAATGCTTTAGGTCCTCCCCAAAGCAAACTATTCCTAACATATGTATATAATGCTCTCTTGTCTTCGGTTCCTAGGCCAGGATTCTTATGCATATGTTTCAAAATCTAATCACTATGCCTATGTCACTGGATGTTCAACAGTAACACTATAATGATGGTGACCTGTTTGACTTTTGAGCACTTTTAAGACAAAAGGCCTGGAATTTACAAGAATAAATGGATTTTTGCTGCTGCTAAGTCACTTCAGTCGTGTCCGACTATGTGTGATCCCATAGACGGCAGCCCACCAGGCTCCCCTGTCCCTGGGATTCTCCAGGCAAGAACACTGGCATGGGTTGCCATTTCCAAGTCGCTCACTCATGTCCGACTCTTAGTGACCCCATGGACCGCAGCCTACCAGGCTCCTCCATCCATGGGATTTTCCAGGCAAGAGTACTGGAGTGGGGTGCCATTGCCTTCTCCGAAATGGATTTTTATTATCTGGAAATTATTTAATTTGCTCTTTTTAGTAGATGTATACTTTAAAACCCCTGTTTCTAAACAGAAATTGAAGTAGTTATACTAAATTTAGTGGAAATACGACTTCATGAAACATTTTCATATGCTGAATTTTTTCTGTATATTTGAATATAGGCTATGAGCTACTTTTTAGTAGAGACTCGGTGACTTTTTTTTGTATTATTATTATTTTTTTATTTTATTTTCCATTTATTTTTATTAGTTGGAGGCTAATCACTCCACAATATTGTAGTGGCTTTTGCCACACACTGACATGAATCAGCCACCTCTGAATCCACTGACATGGATTCACATGTATTCCCCATCCCAATCCCCGCTGCCACCTCCCTCTCCACCTGATCCCTCTGGGTCTTCCCAGTGCACCAGCCCTGAGCACTTATCTCATGCATCCAACCTGGGCTGGTGATCTGTTTCACCCTTGATAGTATACATGTTTCGATGCTGTTCTCTCGAAACATCCCACCCTAGCCTTCTCCCACCGAGTCCAAAAGTCTGTTCTGATCAAAATGTTTCTCCTTATATAATGTTGAAACTCCACACATATTAAAACATGAACTATCGTATAGACATCTTTGACACCAAGTGAAAAAGACCTTATCCTCAAAAGCACAGAATGAAGAAAAGAACTACTTGAGTATATTGAACTATCTAATCTCTTTCATAATTTTTTTAAATTTACAATTTTCTATATATCACTGATCAAAATTTATAATTCTGTAATTACATATACAGTTATTAGTTCAATGTCTGTGTCTTCCAATAGAAATGTCAATTCCATAAGATCAGCAATCATTTATAATTATATAAATATATATAACTGACATTTTGTAGGCATTAATAATGGACCAGACACAGTTTTAAGTACTTTAAACACATGAATCCATTTAATTCTCATAACGGTTCTATTATTATTATTTGCACTTTGCAAAGAAGGAATAGAAAGAAATCAATTAACTAACCTAAGTTCAACTGCTGGGAAGTAGGGGGCCACTCCTCAAACCCAGGCAGATCTCTGACTCTTGAATTTGGGTTTGTAATCACTATGCCATTTGGTTTGTTTTCAGGTGGCTCTAAAATCAGACTACCTGCTTTTACTCTAGCCGCACTCTTTATCAACACAGTAACTGAGGGAAAGTTGCTTAACTCTATTTCTTTTGGAAAAAATTAATACATAATAACTACCACAAGGAACTGGTTATAAAATTAAATGTCATTATTATGCAGGTCAGGTAACAACAGTAAGAACTAGACATGGAACAACAGACTGGTTCCAAATAGGAAACGGAGTATGTCAAAGCTGTATATTGTCACCCTGCTTATTTAACTTATATGCAGAGTACATCATGAGAAACGTTGGGTTGGAGGAAGCATAAGCTGGAATTACGATTGCCGTGAGAAATATCAATAACCTCAGATATGCAGATGACACCACCCTTATGGCAGAAAGTGAAGAGGAACTAAAGAGCCTCTTAATGAAAATGAAAGAGGAGAGTGAAAAAGTTGACTTAAAATTCAACATTCAGAAAACTAAGCTCATGGCATCCAGTCCCATCACTTCATGGCAAATGGATGGGGAAAGAGTGGAAACAGTGGCTGGCTTTATTTTGGGAGGCTCCAAAATCACTGCAGATGGTGACTGCAGCCATGAAATTAAAAGACACTTACTCCTTGGAAGGAAAGTTATGACTAACCTAGACAGCAGAGACATTACTTTGCCAACAAAGGTCCATCTAGTCAAGGCTATGGTTTTTCCAGTAGTCATGTATGGATGTGAGAGTTGGACTATAATGAAAGCTGAGCACCGAAGAATTGATGCTTTTGAACTGTGGTGTTGGAGAAGACTGTTGAGAGTCCCTTGGACTGCAAGGAGAGCCAGCCAGTCCATCCTAAAGGAGATCAGTCCTGGGTGTTTACTGGAAGGACTGATGTTGAAGCTGAAACTCCAATACTTTGGCCACCTGAGGCGAAGAGCTGACTTATTTGAGAAGACCCTGATGCTTGGAAAGATTGAAGGCAGGAGGAGGAGGGGAAAACAGAGGATGAGATAGTTGGATGGCATCACCGACTCAATGGACATGAGTTTGGGTCAACTCCAGCAGTTGGTGATGGACCGGGAGGCGGGGCATGCTGCGGTTCACGGTGTCACAAAGAGTCAGACACGACTCAGAGACTAAACTGAACTGAACTGACCTGATATAGAAATACTCAGCTCAGAATACTGTGCCAGCTTCAGGGCAGTTATCCAAAAAATATTTGTTGAATAAATGAAGGGAAAGTTACTATATGAACTACATGTAACACATCCTTCCTATTATATTTGTTTGCTTATTTATTTTTTAACCTATAACCAATTTGCATATAATCAACTACTTTGGGGAAATAAGTGTTAAAAATGTAAATGAACTCCTAGAATAAACACAAGTGCAATCTTTGTGACCTTGGATTAGACAAATGGTCCTTAAATGACAATGAATGTATAAAAGAAACAAAAAGAAATAAATTGTACTTCATACAAATTGTAAACCTCCGTGCATCAAACGACACAACAAAAAAAGTAGAAGACAACATGCAAATGGGGAGAAAATTTCTGCAAATCATATATATGATAAGGACTTGTACTGAGAATATACAAAGAATTCTTAAAACTTCAAAAGGAAAAGTCAAATAATTTAATTAAAATTGGGCAAAAAATGCAAATCTCCAAGGAATACACACAAGTGGTCGATGAGTACATGAAAAGATACTCAACATCATGAGTCTTTAGAGAAAGGCAAATCAGAACTTCAGTGAGATACCACTTCACACACACAAGTAGGGTTTATATATATATGTATATACATATATATATATGTATGTATTTTAAGGGCAGCCAACAACAGGTGTTAGGGAAGATATGGAGAAACTGAAGCCTTCATACATTGGTGGTGGGAATGTAAAATGGTGCAGCCATTTTGGAAAACAGTTTGGCACTTCCTCAAAATGTTAAAAACACTATTATTGCAACATTCAGCAATCCAACTCTTAAAGTATTATACAACTTAAGAAAACCAAACTCATAAATCCACACAAAACTTACACACAAATATTTATAGCAGCAATATTTATAATAGCCCAAAGGGAAAAACAATTTATATGCCCATCAGTTGATGAATGGATCAACACAAGAGGCAAGTCCTTATTGTGTGTGTGTATGTGTGCTGTGTGTGTGTGCTCAGTCGTGTCTGACTCTTTGTGACCCCATGGACTGTAGGTCTTGAGGGTCCTCTGTCAATGAAATTTTCCAAGCAAGAATACTGGAGTGTGTTGCTATTTCCTACTTCAGGGGATCTTCTCAACTCAAGGATAAAACCTGAGTCTCTTGCATTGGACAGGTGGATTCTTTACCACTGTGCCACCTAGGAAATCTGAAGCAATGTTCTTTGTCAATAAAAATAATATGACAATGTGGATGCCTTGAAAACATTTTACTAAATGAAAGAAACAAAAGTCACAAAAAGCCACATATACTATGATTCTATTTATATGAAATGTCCAGAAAAAGCAAATTCATGAAGACTAAAAGTAGATCAGTGGTGACCACAGACTAAAGGAAAGGGTGAATTGCTGCATTCAATATGTCAGCAAATTTGGAAAACTCAAGCGGTGGCCATAGGACTGGAAAAAGTCAATTTTCATTCCAATCCCAAAGAAAGGCAATTCCAAAGAATGCTCAACTGCACAATAGCACTCATCTCACAGGCTACCAAAGAAATGCCCAAAATTCTCCATGACAGGCTTCAACTGTAGGTGAACCATGAATTTCAAGATGTTCAGACTGGATTTATAAAAGGCAGAGGAACCAGAGATCAAATTGCCAACATCTGCTGGATCATCGAAAAAGCAAGAGAGTTCCAGAAAAACATCTACTTCTGTTTTACTGACTATGCCATAGCCTTCAACTGTGTGGATCACAACAAACTGTATTCCCATCTTTAAAAGATGGGAATACCAGACCACCTGACCTGCCTCCTGAGAAATCTGTATGCAGGTCAGAAAGCAACAGTTAGAACTGGACTCGAACAACAGACTGGTTCCAAATCAGGAAAGGAGTACGTCAAGGCTGTATACTGTCACCCTGGTTATTTAATTTATATGCAGAGTACATCATGAGAAACGCTGGGTTGGAGGAAGCATAAGCTGGAATCAAGATAGCTGGGAGAAATATTAATAACCTCAGCTATGCAGATGACACCACCCTTACGGCGGACAGGGAAGAAGAACTAAAGAGCCTCTTGATGAAAGTGAAAGAGTGAAAAAGTTGGCTTAAAGCTCAACATTCAGAAAACTAAGATCATGGCATCCAATCCCATCACTTCATGGCAAACTGATGGGGAAACAGTGGAAAACAGAGACACACGTTATTTTGGGGTCTCCAAAATCACTGCAGATGATGACTGCAGCCATGAAATTAAAATACGTTTGCTCCTTGGAAGAAAAGTTGCGACCAAACTAGACAGAAGATTAAAAATCAGAGACATTACTTTGCCAACAAAGGTCCGTCTAGTCAAAGCTATGGTTTTTCCAGTAGTCATGTATGGATGTGAGAGTTGGACTACAAAGAAAGCTGAGTGCCGAAGAATTGATGCTTTTGAACTGTGGTGTTGGAGAAGACTCTTGAGAGTCCCTTGGACTGCAAGGAGATCCAACCAGTGCATCCTAAAGGAGATCAGTACTGACTATTCACTGGAAGGACTGATGCTAAAGCTGAAACTCCAATACTTTGTCCACCTGATGCGAAGAACTGGAAAAGACCCTGATGCTGGGGAAGATTGAAGGTGGGAGGAGAAGGGGCCGACAGAGGATGAGATGGTTGGAATGCAACACAGACTCAATGGACATGAGTTTGAGTAAACTCTGGGAGTTGGTGATGGACAGGGAGGCCTGGCGTGCTGCAGTCCATTGGGTCGCAAAGAGCCGGACACAACTGAGAAACTGAACTGAATTGAACTGAATTGAAAATGACAGCTAATAGGTATGGATATTCTTTTTGGAGTAGAAAAAAAAATAATCTAAAGTTAGAGAATGGTGATGAGTGCACAACCTTGTGAACACTGAACCATTAAAAGAATGAATTAATCGTATGTGAATCATATCTCAACAAAGCTGCTATTTAAAAATGTAAATGAGACAATGGGTTCTAGTTGCAATACTTATAGTAGCTACATCTGTGACTATGTATTTATTCATTCTGAGTTTCAATTTCTACAACATGATATGAATAGCCGAGACTTTAAGATCTTTTCCAGATCTGAAATTATAGTCACAAAAATATATTTTGTGTAATTGAAATTTTGTGTAATGATACATACGCACACATATCACACCTGCACACATATATATTCCACATATAAACCTAATTAGTTGCAATTAGTATTCTACACAGGGCTTCCCTGGTAATTCAGCTGGTAAAGAATATGCCTGCAATGCAGGAGACCCTGGTTCGATTCCTGGGTCAGGAAGGTACCCTGGAGAAGGAAGGGCTACCCACTCCAGTATTCTTGGTCTTTCCTGGTGGCTCAGCTGGCAAAGTATCCACCGGTAATGTGGGAGACCTGGGTTCGATCCCTAGGTTGGGAAAATTCCCTGGAGGAGGTAATGGCTACCCACTTCATTATTCTGGTCTGGAGAATTCCATTCTACACAATAAAGTTACAAGAAACGTAGAATTATGAATGTCTTAATTTTGTAACTGTATAAAGCAACTTTATGAAACATCTCAATTAACAGATTACAAAGAATTTCTTTACTAAAAAAGCAGAATACAATTTAATACATTTAACACTGAATGTTGGATCTGGTCATATATTCATCACCTTTTCAATATAACTGCCATTTGTAAAGAAAACATACATAATGTTTTATGGGAAAAGGCTCAACAGTTGTTAGTGAGGAAGAAAGGCTGCAATTTTGAGTAGGTTTAGGAGAAGCTGAGACTACCTTGAGGTGTTTGAACTTACGGTTTTAACATGAGAAGGGTGAATGCAATCAACAGAGCACAAACCTAACTATGGTTCAGTTCACAATTCTGAAGACAGCAACCTGTCATCAGGGTCATTATTTTGAAAATGTTGAAAGTGAAATCTGTGCTGTATAGAATGAAGAAAGTCACACTAAATCAGTATTACTTTAATGACATAACTCAAGTATCCTTTCTGATATCTGCATGTTT
This sequence comes from Cervus elaphus, assembly GCF_910594005.1. Classification (NCBI taxonomy): domain Eukaryota; kingdom Metazoa; phylum Chordata; class Mammalia; order Artiodactyla; family Cervidae; genus Cervus; species Cervus elaphus. The sequence continues at coordinate 33,232,951 of NC_057831.1, forward strand.
ACTTGCTATTTCTCTTCTCATAAAAGTAAAATGTATACAGCTCAAAGAAAATGGATAACCAATAGCTTGGTATCTGGCTAAACCAGATGTGACTAGCTTTAAATGTCAAAAATAAAAAAGAACAGAGAGTCACTTTAAAGAAATAATAGATATTTCAATTGTAATGGACATTATGAAAACATCTAATCCTTTACTTATATGCAAGGAGTTACATCCCCTTTAAAGCTCAGAGGCAGTTCAGTCCCACTCCTATTAGTAACATGCTTATTAGATGGAGTATGTTTTTTTTTTATTTTCACTTCCAAAAAATATAATTGAATATCTAGAAAACACTAAAAATTTATATAATCATGAATTTCTAGTCTCTTTTCTATCATTCTCACTCATTTATCTAATGCCTACATCTGTCTCTCCCAAGAATGATAAGTACTCGGAGTTCCTTAAGTCCAATTCCAGTTTTCATGCATGTACAAGGAAACACAAACATAGGACATTCTCATCTCACACTTCAAAGATTATACATGAAGTACACTGCTCTCCTGCACCCTACTTTCCTGTTAAGCTGTGGTTTTTTTTTAATATGTCCATATCAGTAAAAGGAGATTTTTCATCTTAACATTTTTGGTATACCATTCTACTTTTAAATGTTTCATAGTTTATTTAACTTTTTAGGTACATTTAATTTTTTTGCCATTCTAAACACTGCTGCAAATGAACATTTATAACTGTGTTTGGGTGCCAGCATATCTATAAGATAAATTTCTTAGAAGATACATTAATGGAGCACTATTTACATTTAAATGTATCACCTACATTCTGAAGCAGCTCCATTGAAACATGATTTTTGGTGAAACTCCTATTTCACCAGGCCACATCAGCTTGTGGCAAACACAACCCTCAACACATATGTGGAAGAAATCAAAACTCCCTTTCTATCACTTGCAACAATTACTGATCTGTTTTCTTTATTAGCCTTGTTCCTTCTGTCATGTGCAAAAAGAACATATGAGTCTCAGGTTGTTCTTGTGATATTTTGCTTTTTCATTTGAGCTTTATTTCCATGCTTCTGTTGTCCTCTACTCCTGATATTACCCCATGAATTTCCATGGCACTTGTCTATCACAACATTATCTTCATCACTCTACCCTATGATAGGAAGCATTTCCTTTCTTTCTCAGTTTATTCCATACAGACAGGTGATATAAACAATTTATTTTCCCATACTCTTGGTCTTGAGGTTTCCAATAGTAAACAATATGTCAAACTAGAGATCACTTCTAACTATATTATTCAATGATTCTTGACTGAAGCCAATGATAGGCTTTCTAACAACCTAAGCTCCTCCATTATTTATTCTGTACAGGCAGGAGGAGAAGAGCACAACAGAGGATGAGATGGTTGGATAACATCACTGACTCAATGGACATGAGTTTGAGCAAGTTCCAGGAGATGGTGAAGGACAGGGAAGCCTGGCATGCTGCATGCAGTCCACGGGGTCACAAAGAGTTGGACATGACTGAGCAACTGAACAACAACAGAGAACCTGAAGATGTATAAACACATGTGCACACATCTACACACACATGCACAATCACAAATTTTAATTGTCCTTTTAGTTACACACATACAAATGCACAAATTTTAATTGTCCTTTTAGCTGTCTCTTTTGTCCTTCCTTCACTACAGTTATTAATGAGAGAGCTGTTATGGAGAACTTGTGACTTTTATAAAGTAACTTTAACAATATTTTAGTTTATAAGAACCTATACTTTACAGAAAGTATTTATAAAATAAGTGATGCTTCTCGTATTATCTATGATCATTATTATATTGTTTAAATTTTATGTTTTACATAGCTATTTCAAAGGGATTTAATTTTTCATAATTATATCTAATGTTGGTTTTGGACTATTTGCATTACAAGAAATAAAAAGTGTTTTACTTTTCAACTTTTATCATGTGATTCATTCTAATACTACTGTTTGATTTTATCCTACTTCAAATAACTAAAACAGTAGGCAGCAGCTTGTTTTACTATTAATGAATGGTTTGCCCATTATTTATGAAAACAAATTAAAGAGTAAAATAATTTTACTTTAATTGTTGACAGGTCAGCACTACTGCACTTGAGTTCATTCTTTAGAATTCACCCACACCTGTAGGCACCTGTTTTGCTGTACTCTTTCTTACCTTTTCTGCTCTGCATAACTATCTTTTAGCTCCTGACATCTGCTAGGATGATAACAAAAAGTAATGGGTTATAGTGATTTCATAACAATTATTTTCTTGCTTTGAATATCCATAACAATTACCACTTATACTCTTCTTCTTTCACTTACATGCTATCTCTGTGGTTTTATGTGCAGATTTTTCCTCCATAATTAGGTTCTAATGCCTGAGGTTATGTCACTGTATATGTTAAATCATCTAATGCACTGTCTCTGTTGCAAGATCTCCTGGAGGAGGGCATGACAACCCACTCCAGTATTCCTCTCTGGAGAATCCAATGGACAGAGGAGCCTGCAAGGCTATAGTCCATAGCGTCGCAAGACTTAGACATGACTGAAGCAACTGAGAACACACACACTAGTGGTAGAAGCTTAAAAATTGATAGCGGTAAATGACTATAATTATGATAATGAAAGGCACATATTAATTAAATAAAATCATTAAGACATGCATACAAAAGCACATAGCACATATATCAACACATACAACAACCTCAATGTTTGTTTCCTGCATTAATCAAATATCTTTGGCAATCCATGGCTAATTCATGTCAATGTATGACAAAAGCCACTACAATATTGTAAAGTAATTAGCCTCCAACTAATAAAATAAATGAAAAAAAAAGAAAGAAAAAAAAATATCTTTGGTAAATAAGACATGGAAGACAATCTAGGCCTCAGTTTTCTTAAAAACAGAATATAGTACAAGCTTTTTATTATTCCTTTAGTAAGTTAATTCTATTTCTCAACTATAAAATAAAATAATATCTTACTACTGAAGCAAATTTCTTTGTCCCTGGATAAAATAATGCTAAGTTAAAAATGTTCCTAGAATTTGCAAACATGCTCCATCGCTCAGTTCTTTCAGACTCTTTGTAACCTTATGGACTGTAGCCCACCAGGTTCCTCTGTCCATGGGATTTCCCAGGCAAGAATACTGGAGTGGGTTGCAATTTCCTACTCCAGGGGATCTTCCTGACCCAGGGATCGAACCTGTGTCCCCTGCATCTCCTGCATTGGCAGGTGGATTCTTTACCACTGTGCCACCTGGGAAGTTGTTCCTGGAATACTTCACCAATAATGAGTTTGAACATTTCAGACAATATGTCAAGCTACTTAAGGAAACACTTCCAAAAACCAGTATGGCTTTAATAAGTAAAATCAAAATCTTTATAATCCCTGATTCTTTTGTCTCATTAAAAATTACATAAGCTTAAGAAATCTAAGAGTAATTGCACATTTCAAAAAAAAATATGTTTCTGAAACAAAAAGTACATGTTAATTTTATAAAATAGTTTCTATAAGTATAAATATTCAAAAAAGCAGAAAGAGTTTGACCTTCAGAGCCAGGCTTTGGTTTGAAAATAATAACTAACACTTACCAGTTACTGAACTTTCATATTCTTATCTATAATATAGGAATATTTCCACCATTGTCTAAGGGTTTAGGGTATTGCAAGGAACAAACATATTTTTAAAATATGACACATAATGTATACTCAGTAAATGTAACTATCTTATTACAACTAAATCCCATATCTTGTGGATCTCATGCAGGTCTAACTATGAGACATATTTCTACTCCCAAACAAGCTACACAGAATAAATATCAGGGGCAAGAGAGCTTGCTATTGTTAAAATTAAGACTTTAAGTTTGAAGTCCTGGTTTGAGCATTGGCTCTGCCTAGTTAACATTTTATATACTTTGCACAAATAATTTGAGATAAATTTTACTGTTCTGGTTAGTAAAAAGATGACAATAATAGGTAATATGCAGTACAGACTTTTGCTAGGTCATAAGTCAGTATTATTGAACACCTTATTTAAAGAGCTATAAACTATTACTTTATTATGTATCTTAATTTCTTCATAATATTGGCTACACAGATGAATTCAACAGCTGTCTTTTCTTGCAGTTCATGAGCTCCACAGGGCAGAGCTCATTCTATTTCCCTACTTTTTATGAGTTTTCAAAAAAAACAATATTAATTTTTTGTTCTAAAAAATTCCTTGATATTAGTAAGTATACAAACAAAATATGTGAACATTCAAATTAATTTTTGAATAATTATGAGAATAAACACTATATTTTAAATAAAATTTTACCTTTGGCAATGTTCATTTGATTTAGAATTTGAAATAACTTTAATTAAAATATATGTTAGTGATTTTGTTAATATTGTCAAAATATATCACTGATAGAATGAAGTAGAGATTAATTTTCATTACCACTGAACAAGAAGAGCTACTGGAAAAGAAACTATTGTAAAGAAGTTTAAAAGTCATATTAGATAAGTGTAAAATAGCAAAATTATATTTTAAAAGGAAATAAATTTTTATAAAATACCATAGCTATTAAAAGATAATTATGTGGAAAGAACTAAACTGATTTACATAAACAAATTTATTTCAATTAAGGATTGCAAACCAGTAATTATGTCAAGTCAAAATAAATGTTTATTGAGAGTACATACAATTATAGAAAACAGAAATAATTCTTTCAAGTCAAAATTCAAGGAAACCAAATAAATTTTAAGAATAAAAAATTAGTATTCAGTTTAGATATTTGGAAGTTTATATTTTAATCAGGCTTTATCTACAACTACTTTCACTTTTTTAAAGTGTTGTTTTTCAGCCCTGGTTTAAAATATTTATACTCTAGATATGAATATATTAAAATAGTTAAATATACTATTTTAATAGTATAAGATAAGTATAATGTGAGTTTAAGTATCAGTTGGGAGTTTTATACACATTGTAAATCAGTGAACCACAGGACCCAAAACCAGCCATACTGCAGCACCTAGGACAAGACCAGGAAGTTTACTTCTGTGAGAAAAGTTTTCTAGAGTTTGTGAATAATGGATAATATTAGTTCTTGGAATTCGTCAACCCTACACTTTTAGTAGATTATTTGAAAAGTATGGTGTCCTATTAACCATCAGTAAAGGATAATCCTCAAATAAAATCAGTGAAGATAACTATTTCTTCACTTTTTTGCTAATGTAAAGGTGGCTCAGTAGTAAAGAATCCAGCTGTGAATTCAGGAGACACAGGTTCAATACTGGGGCAGGAAGATCCCCTGGAGAAGGAAATGGCTATCCACTCCAGTATTCTTGTCTGGAAAATCCCATGGACAGGGGAGCTTGGCAGCCTATCGTCCATGGTGTCCCAATGAGTCAGAAACAATTTAGCAACTAAACAACAACAAATGTACATAATACCAAATGAAAATAATTGAGAAAAATAACATGTTATAAAAAATATGAAACTGCAAATGGTTATCTATATTACTACAAATACCAAAAAATGTTCTGGTGGTCTTCATTAAAATAAATAATTAAAGTTGAACAATTAGGCCTTGAGGTGTTACACTGTGGTTGTTTCTGTTGTTCACTCAGTCAAGTCAGACTCTTTGCAAACCCATGGACTATAGCACGCCAGGCTTCCCTCTCCTTCACCATCTCCCAGAGCTTCTTCAAACTTATGTCCATTGAGTTGATGGTGCCTCTAAACATCTCATCTTCTGTCATCCCTTCTCCTCCTGCATCCTCATTCCCAGAATCAAGGTCTTTTCCTGTGAGTTGGATCTTCACATCAGATAGCCAAACTATTGTAGCTTCAGCATCAGTCCTTCCAATGAATATTCCCAGGGTTTATTTCTTTTAGGACTGACTAGTTTAATCTCCCTGCAGTCCAAGGGACTCTCAAGAGTCTTCTCCAACACCACAGTTCAAAAGCATCAATTCTTCGGGGCTCAGCCTTCACGGCCCAACTCTCACATCCATACATGACTACTGGAAAAACCATAGCTTTGACTAGACGGATGTTTGTTGGCAATGTCTCTGCTTTTTAATATGTTATCTAGGTTTGTCATAGCTTTTCCTAAAAGGAGCAATGCTCTGTTACTTTTTTTTTTTTTTTTAATTTTTTTATTAGTTGGAGGCTAATTACTTCACAACATTTCAGTGGGTTTTGTCATACATTGATATGAATCAGCCATAGATTTACACTTATTCCCCATCCCGATCCCCCCTCCCACCTCCCTCTTCACCCGATTCCTCTGGGTCTTCCCAGTGCACCAGGCCCGAGCACTTGTCTCATGCATCCCACCTGGGCTGGTGACCTGTTTCACCATAGATAGTATACATGCTGTTCTTTTGAAACATCCCACCCTCACATTCTCCCACAGAGTTCAAAAGTCTGTTCTGTATTTCTGTGTCTCTTTTTCTGTTTTGCATATAGGGTTATCATTACCATCTTTCTAAATTCCATATATATGTGTTAGTGTGCTGTAATGTTCTTTATCTTTCTGGCTTACTTCACTCTGTATAATGGGCTCCAGTTTCATCCATCTCATTAGGACTGATTCAAATGAATTCTTTTTGACAGCTGAGTAATATTTCATGGTGTATATGTACCACAGCTTCCTTATCCATTCATCTGCTGATGGGCATCTAGGTTGCTTCCATGTCCTGGCTATTATAAACAGTGCTGCAATGAACATTGGGGTGCACGTGTCTCTTTCAGATCTGGTTTCCTCAGTGTGTATGCCCAAAAGTGGGATTGCTGGGTCATATGGCAGTACTTTTGTGACTACAATCACTGTCCACAGTGATTTTGGAACCCAAGAAAATAAAATCTGCCACTGTTTCCATTGTTTCCCAATCTATTTTCCATGAAGTGACTGGACCACATGACATGAACTTTGGTTTTTGAATTTTGAGTTGTAAGCCAGCTTTTTCACTCTCCTCTTTCAACTTCATCAAGAGGCTCTTTAGTTCCTCTTCACTTTCTGCCATAAGAATGGTGTCATCTGCATATCTGAGGTTATTGACATTTCTCCCAGCAATCTCGATTCCATCTTTTGCTTCATCCAGCCTGGCATGTTGCATGATGTACTCTGTGTATAAGCTAAATAAACAGGATGACAATTTACAGCACTGACACACACCTTTCCCAGTTTGGAACCAATCTGTTTTTCCATGTTTGGTTCTTAACTGTTGCTTCTTGACCTGCATTCAGGTTTCCTGGGAGGCAGGTTAAGGGATCTGGAATTCCCATCTCTGGAAGAATTTTCCAGTTTGTTGTCATCCACACAGTCAAAGGCTTTAGCATAGTCAAGGAAGAAGAAGTACATGCTTTTCTGGAATTCCCTTGCTTTTTCTATGATCTGGCAGATGCTGGCAATTCGATCTCTGCTTCTTCTGCCTTTTCAAAAAGAAACTTTTACATCTGCAAGTTCTCAGTTCACATACTTCTGAAGCCAAGCATTGAGGATTTTTAGCATGATCTTGCTAGCATGTGAAATGAATGCAATTGTACGGTAGTTTGAACATTTTATTGGCATTGCCCTTCTTTGGGATTGGAATGAAAACTAACCTTTCCAGTCCCATGGCCACTGCTGGGTTTTCCAGGTTTGCTGGCATATGGAGTACAGCACTTTCACAGCAGCATCTTTTAGGATTTGAAATAGCACAGCTAGAATTCCATCACTTCCACTAGCTTTGTTCGTAGTGATGCTTCCTAAGGCCCAATTGACTTCAGACTCTAGGATGTCTGGCTCTAGGTGAGTGATCACACCATCGTGGTTATCCAGGTCATTAAGATATTTCTTGTATAGCTCTTCAGTGTATTCTTGCCACCTCTTATTATTCTCTTCTGCTTCTGTTAGCTCCATACTGTTTCTGTCCTTATTGTGCTTAGCTTTGCATCAAAGCTTCCCTTGGAATCTCTGATTTTCTTGAAGAGACCTCTAAACTTTCCCATTTTATTTTTTCCCTCTATTTCTTTGCATTGTTCACTTAGGAAGGCTTTCTTATTTCTCCACACTATTCTATGAAACTCTCCATTCAGATGAGTATATTTTTCCTTTTCTTCTTTGTGCTTCATCTCTCTTCTTTTCTCAGCTATTTGTAAGGACTCCTCAGACAATCATTTTGCCTTTCTGCATTTCTTTTTCTTGGGGATGGTTTTGATCACTGCCTCGTGTACAAGATTACAAACCTCCATCCATAGTTCATTAGGCACTCTATCAGATCTAATCCCTTGAATCTATTTGTCACTTCTACTGTATAACCATTAGAGATTTGATTTAGGTCATTCCTGAATGGCCTAATGGTTTTCCCTATTTTATTCAACTTAAGTCTGAATTTTGCAATAAGGTGTACATGATCTGAGCCACAGTCAGCTCTCAGTCTTGTTTATAGAGCTTCTCCATCCTTGGCTGCAAAGAATATAATCAATCTGATTTTGGTATTGGCCATCTGTTGATGTCCATGTGTAGAGTTGCCTCTTGAGTTGTTGCAAGAGGGTGTTGGCTATGTGTGTTCTCTTGGCAAAACTCTGTTAGCCTTAACCCTGCTTCATTTTGTACTCCAAGACCAAACTTGCCTATTACTCCAGGTATCTCTTGACTTCCTACTTTTGCATTCCAGTCTCCTATGATGAAAAGGACAATTTTTTTCAGTATTAGTTCTATAAGGTCTTGTAAGTCTTCACAGAACTGTTCAACTTCAGCCTCTTCAGGACTACTAGTTGGGGCACATACTTGGATTACTGTGATATTGAATGGTTTGCCTGGGAATCAAACTGAGATCATTCTTTTGTTTTTGAGATTGTACCCAAGGACTGCATCTTGGACTCTTTTTTTTGACTATAAGGGCTACTGCATTTCTTCTAAGGGATTCTGCCCACAGTAGTAGATATAATGATCATCTGAATTAAATTCACCCATTCCCGTCCATTTTAGTTCACTTATTCCTAAAATGTCAGTGTCCACTCTTGCTGTCTCCTGCTTGACCACTTCCAACTTACCTTGATTCATGGACCTAACATTCTAGATTCCTATGCAATATCACTCTTTATAGCATCGGACTTTATTTTAACCATGAGATACATCTACAACTGGGCGTTGTTTCTGCTTTGGCTTAACCTTTTCTTTCCTTCTGGACCTATTTTTCTGCTCTTCTCTAGGAGCATACTGGGCATCTACTGACCTGGGAAGTTCATCTTTCAGTGTCATCATGTCATAACCACCAGGGAATTTGACTTTAAAGGCCAGTGGGATTTGACTACAGAACTTCTACAGGACTGGGGATTCAGTTACTCTTACAAAAACTGCCCACACCAGGACCCAGGAGAAAGGAGCAGTGACCCCACAAGAGACTGAGCCAGACTTGCCTGAGTGTTTGGGAGTCTCAGGCAGAGATGTGAGTAAACAGCGGCCTGCTGCAGGGTGAGGGACTATAACTGCAGTAGTCCTGCGCGGCATGCCAGTATAAGTTCTTTTGGAGGGAACACAGACCCACCTACCAGGAAAGGAACACAGTCCCACCCATAAGCAGAAAATTGGTTTAAAGATTCACTGATCATGGCCTTGCTCATTGGAGCAAGACCCAGTTCTCCCCACAGCCAGTCCCTCCCATCAGGAAGCTCCCACAAGCCTCTTATCATCACCCATCAGAGGGCAGACAGAATGAAAACCACAATCACAGAAAACTAATCAAACTGATCATATGGATCACAGCCTTGTCCAATTCAATGAAACTATGAACCATGTTGTGTAGGGCCACCCAAACATGGATGGGTCATGGTGGAGAGTTCTGACAAAACGTGCTTCACTGGAGAAGGGAATGGCAAATCATTTAGCATTCTTGCCTTGAGAACCCCATGAAAAAACAGTATAAAAAACATAAAACAACATTTTTTTCCCTTTTATTTATTTATTTTTCCCATTTATTTTTATTAGTTGGGGGCTAATTACTTTACAATATTGTAGTGGTTTTTGCCATACATTGACATGAATCAGCCATGGATTTACATGTATTCCCCATCCCGATCCCCCCTCCCACCTCCCTCCCTACCCCATCCTTCTGGGTCTTCCCAGTGCACCAGCCCCAACCACTTGTCTCATGCATCCAACCTAAAACAACATTTTTGTTGCTACTTTCTAGTCACTAAGTTGTGTCTGGCTCTCTGCAACCCCATGAGATGTAGCCCACCAGGTTCCTCTGTCCATGGGATTTCCCAGGCAAGAATACTAGAGGGGGTTGCCATTTTCTTCTCCAGGGGATCTTCCTGACCCAGGGATTGAATCCATGTCTCCTCGTTGGCAGGCAGATTCTTTACTACTGAGCCACTTTAGCAGATAATATGAAAGAGATCATTAAAAAGAACACATCTGAATCAGTTCTAATGAGGTGGATGAGAGTGGAGGCTATTATACAGAGTGAAGTTTAAGTCAGAAGGGAAAACACCAATACAGTATATTAACGCATATATACAGAATTTAGAAAGATGGTAATGATGACCCTATATGCAAGACAGCAAAAGCAATACAGATATAAAGAACAGACTTGGATTCTGTGGGAGAAGGCGAGGGTGGGATAATTTGAGAGAATAGCATTGAAACATGTATATTACCATATGCGAAACAGATCACCAGTCCAAGTTTGATGCATGAAACAGGACACTTAAAGCTGGTGCACTGGGACAACCCAGAGGGATGGGGTGGGAGTTGTGAGGGGGTTCAGGATGGGGGACACATGCACACCCATGTTTGACTCATGTCAATGTGTGGCAAAAACCAGTACAATATTATAAAGTAATTAGCCTCCAATTAAAATAAATTAATTAATTTTTTTAAAAAAGAGAGATCAGCAGTATTTTCATTGGTTCACTGATTAACTCTGGACAAACCAAATCACCTTTTGTGCCTTGACTTCTTCATGTTTGAAAACATAGTGACTGACATAGATAAACTCAAATTGATATTATTCTAAATGACTAACACTATTTGTAGAAGTGTATCTAACCAGGAAGACATTTCATCAGATCACCAGATTTTAACATGAAAATTTCAAAAGAATGAACTTCCAGATATTTTTATTCTGACTGATATTTACTCAATTGGCCAATAGTCTTTTTTTCCTTCAAATGGACCATTACATATGAAAGATAAATGTTTTCCAGATAATTTCTTCTAGTTTGGGAATTACTATATCTATCTCCAATTTTGAATACAGGTACTAAATTCAATTATGAATTCAATTGTGCTGTCTCATCAAATATCCCATGAATTTGGCTCATATGCATTAACTGTCAAGGGGCAGATGCACTTTGCAAAAATAAAAACTTAAATACTACTGAATTCTGAGGATGCAGACTATATAAAACTGTCCCAAAATGGGGATAATCCATGGTATCCAGACTGCTACTATTTGCCATTAAATAATACAGATGGATGATAGAGACAGAAATCTATATCTATTCAAAGAATCCCCATGGGGAAAAATTAATAAACATCTTTCATGTTTTGACACAAAAATAGTATTATGAAACAGGAGCAGTATCGTGGCTGTCTTTAAATTCTTTAAATTTAAACAATGTGACATTTGTGAAAACCTATCACAAATTTTATAAAAAGAGAGAACATGACCCAGAATTACTTGAATAAAATAATAACAACTGCTCCGTTAAAAATTTTAAAGATGGAGATAAATGAAGGAGAAAATTATATAGGACAGATATATCCCTATGTAATTAAATGCAGATCACATATGTTTAGAACACATATGTGTTCTAGAGTTCTAAATTAAGTAATACTGATTTATGCTGATTACACATAGGTTGAGTGAAATGAGGTTTAGGAAATAAAAATTCAGAAAAAGTAATTACCACTGGTGTGATCATGAAAGTTTCAAGACCAGTTAGTCATTTTTACTTTCCCTATTTTCAAATTCATTATATATGTTTGTGCTTGTACTTTTTTTACTTCTTACATATGAGAATTTTTGTTGTTGTTCTGTCACCTAGTCATGTCCAATTCTCTGTGACCCCATGGACTGCAGCACACAGTCCATGTGCCTCCTTGTCCCTCACTATCTCCTGAAGTTTCCCCAAGTTCATGTCCACTGCACTGGTGATGCCATCCAGGCATCTCATCCTCTGACACCCTCTTCTCCTTCCACCCTTTTTTTAAAAGGACAAAAAGATATGAGGGTTATCACTCCTCTTTTTTTGTTTTCATTTACTATATTTTGTTCCTTCATTATTCTCATTCACTTACGAACATTCTGTCATTATCTAACCATTCATTTGCATATTTCCATCCATTCTTTATTCTTTTATTCACATGCTGAGGACTTGGGCTTTGCATCCATTGTTGATCTTATTTCTCCTTTTTTCACATTTCCTTTTCTCAAAGAAATTCCTTGTTCCACTACTGTTCTGTGCACACACCTACGTGTATTTTTGCAGATTATTAGGTTGTGCAGTATAATGTGTCACAATAAAATCAGAAGAGGAAGGCATAATGGAGTCACAAGGTGAATGATGAAGATCTAGAGTTAGAGAAGTTAGGTCTTAATTTCTTCAACAGACATATCAGAAAGTATCATTTTGATAACTCATCCATAAAAGAATGCAATTCTGCTATTTACAACAATGTGAGTGGACGTAGAGACTATTTTGCTTAGTGAGATAAATGAGAGAGAGAGAGACAAGTGGTACTGTCACTTTACACAAAATCTAAACAGTGAAGGACTGTGTGTAACGGACAGACACTGACTCAGACATGGAGACCAAATCAGCGGCTAAGATGCCGAGAGAAAAGCGGAAGGGGCAAGATAGGGTTATGGGGTTAGGAAATATGAACTAAATACTATGTGTAAAATAAACAAGTAACAAGAATACAATGTACAGCAAAGAGATATATACCCATTAGTTTACAATAACTTTAAAAGGAGCAAATCTATGGAAATATTAAATCACTAGGTTAAATGACTGAAATAATACTGTAAATCAACTATACTTCAATAAAAAGAATAAGGGTTAAGCAAAAAAGAAAAAGTATAATTCTGAGAACTGACTCTATTAATGTTTTCCTTAGCACCAGTTGTACTAAGTTACTGCCAATATTTCAAGATTTCAGACTTCAATGAAGAAAACATTTTCATATAACCATGTGTTGCATTAATGCACTTTTTGTGCTCACTTTTCCGATTCGTATTACACAGTGTTCTTTGTATCAAAAAACAGAGTAGGTCATTTACATAAATTTGTAAGTAACTTTAAAAGAAGAAAGCTCTTTACAATTTCTTGTTCCCATAATTACAATTTCTTACAGTTTCTACCATGGTTTAAAACTCTAATGTAAAATAATAGCTCTGTTGATACTTCTGTCTTATCCTTTAACTGAACTTTAGCTGAAGAACTTAGATGTAATCACACACTACATTTCAAGTCAATGGGGCCTGAAAGAAGAAATGTGCAATCTGGCACTAAAAGGATTAAGAACTATGCCATTACTGGTTTGTCAAAACATTATTTAAATAAAATCATCAATCAAAAGGGCTAAAAGTACACAGATGTATGATGACAGCACTCTTAATGTTTGTTGCTGCTTATAAGATGAATAATAGCAGTATGTATACAATGAAACATTTTGATCAGTGTTAAAAAAAGCAATAAATCTGACATTTTTAAAACCTGATTAGGAAAACCATCAAGACTATCAGTAAATTCCTTGAAAATACAATGCAGTTATTGAAAATAAGTACATTAAAATACAGCATTTGATATCTAATACTTTTATATCTCATTTTAAGATTTTTACTAGGCATTTTTAGGGTAATTACAATATCTTAACAATGTCATCTGTTTTAAAATGAATATATATATCTGAATGTGTGTGTTCAAGTGAAAGGATTCCTTGGTATATTACTAAAGGTATCCTTTAATTATGTAAATAAAAATACCTGCTAATTAAGTCAAGATTACAAATAACTGAGAAAAGAAGAGAAGGGCAAACAAGAAAAGGAAAGCTATACCCAACTTAAGGCAGAGTTCCAGAGACTAGCAAGGAGACATAAGAAAGTCTTCTCAAGTGAACAATGCAGAGAAATAGAGGAAAACAACAGAATGGGAAAGACTAGTGATCTCTTCAAGAAAATTAGATATAACAAGGGAACACTTTATGCAAAGATAGGGACATAAAGGAAAGAAACAGTATGAAACTAACAGAAGCAGAAGAGATTAAGAGGTGGCAATACACAGAAGAATTATACAAAAAGTATCTTCAGGACTGGATAACCACGATGGTGTGATCACTCACCTAGAGCCAGACATCCAAAGTCAAGTGGGCCTTAGGAAGCACCACTATGAACAAAGTTAGCGGAGGTGATGGAATTCTAGCTGAGCTATTTCAAATCCTAAAAGATGCTGCTGTGAAAGTGCTGCACTCAGTAGACCAGCAAATTTGGAAAACTCAGCAGTGGCCACAAGATTGGAAAAGGTGAGTTTTCATTCTAATAACAAAGAAGGGCAATGCCAAAGAATGTTCTAACTACCTTACAATTGCATACATTTGACATGCTAGCAAGGTCATGCTCAAAACCCCCCAAGCAAGGCTTCAACAGTATGTGAACTGAGAACTTCCAGATGTTCAAGCTTGATTTAGAAAAGGCAGAGGAGCCAGAGATCAAATTGTCAATATCCACTGGATAATAGAAAAAGCAAGAGAATTCAAGAAAAACATCTACTTCTGCTTTATTGACTATGCCAAAGCCTTTGATTGTGTGGACTCAAACAAACTGTGGAAAATTCTTAAAGAAATGGGAATAGCAGACCACCTGACTTGCCTCCTGAGAAACCTGCATGAAGGTCAAGAAACAACAGTTAAGAACTGAACATAGAACAGACTGGTTCAAAAATGGGAAAGGAGTATGTCAAGACTGTATATTGTCACCTTGCTTATTTAACTTATATGAAAATACATCATACGAAATGCCAGGCTGGATGAAGCAAAAGGTGGAATCAAGATTGCCAGGAGAAGTATCAATATCCTCAGATATGCAGATAACACCACCCTATGGCAAAAAGCAAAGAGGAACTAAACAGCCTCTTGATGAATGTGAAAGAGGAGAGTGAAAAAGCTGGCTTAAAACTCAACATTCAAAAAACAAAGATCATGGCATCTGGTCTCGTCACTTCATGGCAAATAGATGGGGAAAATGGAAACAGTGACAGTTTTATTCTCTTGGGCTCCAAAGTCACTGTAGATGTTGACTGCAGTGACAAAATTAACAGACCACTGCTCCTTGTAAGAAATTATGACCAACCTAGACAGCATATTAAAAAGCAGAGACATCAGTTTTCTGACAAAAGTCCATACAGTCAAAGCTATGGTTTTCCCAGTATTCATGCACTGATGTGAGAGTTGGACCATAAAGAAGGCTAAGCACTGAAGAATTGATGCTTTTGAACTGTGAGGCTGGAAACTTTTGAGAGTTCCTTGGACTGCAAGAAGATCAAACCAGTCAATCCTAAAGGAAATCAACTCTGAAAATTCACTGGAAGGACTGATGCAGAAACTGAAGCTCCAATACTTTGGTCACCTGATGAAAAGAGCTGATTCACTAGAAAAGACCCTTATGCTGGAAAAAAGTGAGGGCAAGAGGAGAAGGGGGGCAACAGAGGACGAGATGGTTGGATGGCATCACTGACTCAATGGACATGAGTCTGAGCAAACTCAGGGAGATAGTGAAGTACAGGGACCCTGGCATGCTTCAGTTCATGGGTTCGCAAAGAATCAGACATGACTTAACAACAGAATACCAACAAGAACCCTAAATTAAATGCATACTTAAAATTATGAAAGGAAGCAACAATTAAAATTATGAGATTAACATGATCATATTACAGTGAGTTTTAACTCCATATTATAGTTATCAACATTTTGTGGGTTTAGTATTCATGCATCTCTAATTTTTATACAAGAATTATACATTTACATGGAATTTAATTTGCTCTACACCTTAAGAAAAGTTCAAACATTAAGAGAGAAATCTTTTAAGCTTACATGCATGATTCTATGGATTGCCTACACAAATGATGCTGGAAAGATAATGATATAGATGAATGTGACTGGCACTAACTTTAAAGCAAATATCACTAAAAACAGTTTTCAATAATGGAAGAGAGGAGAGACAGCAGGAAAAACTCAGGTGAAATAGTATTCCCCAAATGTACACAGTTCTTTTTCATTAGCTATAAAGGAAATGTTACTGATAAAAATGACAATGTTTGAATAATGCTTATAGTTTCAATAAGTATTATGAGTGTTAATCACTTAGTCATATCTGACTCTTTACAACCCCATGGACTGTAGCTTGCCAGCCCCCTCTGTTCATGGAATTCTCCAGGTAAGAATACTGGAGTGCATTGCCATTTCCTTCTCCAGGGTATCTTTCCAATCCAGGGATCAAATCCAGGTATCTTGCATTGCAGGCAGATTCTTTACTGTCTGAGTCATCAGGGAAGTATGGTGTCAGAATTAACGGTCTAATTGGTACCTACTGCAGTTATATAAATAATTAAGAGATTACTTTTGTATTTTCTGGAAATGAACACTGAAATATCTGGAATTAAACAGTTATCATGTATGCAATTTTTATGCTTCACGGTTCACAGTAACACATGTAATTTTTTTTAATTAATTAATTTATTTATTTTTTCAGTGGGTTTTGTCATACATTGACATGAATCAGCAATAGATTTACATGTATTCCCCATCCCGATCCCCCCTCCCACCTCCCTCTCCACCCGATTCCTCTGGGTCTTCCCAGTGCACCAGGCCCGAGCACTTGTCTCATGCATCCCACCTGGGCTGGTGACCTGTTTCACCATAGATAATATACATGCTGTTCTTTCGCAACATCCCACCCTCACCTTCTCCCACAGAGTTCAAAAGTCTGTTCTGTACTTCTGTGTCTCTTTTTCTGTTTTGTATATAGGGTTATCGTTACCATCTTTCTAAATTCCATATATATGTGTTAGTATGCTGTAATGTTCTTTATCTTTCTGGCTTACTTCACTCTGTATAATGGGCTCCAGTTTCATCCATCTCATTAGAACTGGTTCAAATGAATTCTTTTTAACGGCTGAGTAATATTCCATGGTGCATATGTACCACAGCTTCCTTATCCATTCATCTGCTGATGGGCATCTAGGTTGCTTCCATGTCCTGGCTATTATAAACAGTGCTGCGATGAACACTGGAGCACCCCAATGTTCATTGCAGCACATGTAATTTTTAAAAATGAAAAATTTTAAAGAGATGATAAATGCTCAGGCTTTGCAAGTGAAGCGTACCATAGGTCAAACAATGTAAATTTGCAATGACTAAAGTCATATTGAATCCTATTGGTATTTATCAGTGTTACGTTTTCATAAAACAGAATCAAGTTCCCCCCACACACACATGCAAAAAAAAACTAAAGATTTTTCAAAAAACAGAGTGAAGACAAAGACACCGTGACAGATCTTTCATGGCCTGAGGGAGGGTCATTTTTTTTTTTAAATGGCTATTTCAGAATCGATTTCAACAGCAGACACCAGTGTGAGAATCTTTTCAAAAAAGCCAGGAAAATTCTGTAATGGGAGAGCGTGTGCTAGTCTTCCACAGCAAAGCTGCCTGTGGCAACTCCACATGGTATTATGCTTCAATCCTTCAACAGAAAGAAGGGAAGCACAGAAAAGGGGCTGTACCTAAAAAGTTGGTAGATAGAGGATAAAAATGGGTACAGAGACAATACATATTACTTGAGGACAAATTTATCTGTAACCCATTCAGTCCTCTCTTTATCCCAAATTCTAATATTTTCCTTTCATATATAAAGGTCAAAAGAACTAGAATTTTTAGGGCAAAGCCCCAGGAAGCAGTTGTAAATGTTAAATGATTATTAAAAACGTCAGTATTTATTATTTTAAAGTAAAGAGTTTGAGGAGGAGTCATAATAAGAGTTACACTATTATTTACTATGAATATTGATAATATTATTTCATATGTATACTCACTTTTTTACATACATTATACCTTTTATTACCTAACATAATTTAATGAGGTAGATGCTGATACTTTCATTTAAAGACAAATTAATCATGAAGTATAAATTGGTCAAGGTTACATAGCTAGCAAGTAAAATGCTTGGCAGTTTAACTTCAGAGCTCACATCTCTATGAAAGTGTTGAATGAAAATAGGTAAAATCACAATGTATAAAATTATTCAAATTTTATTCCAAATCAGTTCATTGAGTCTCTCTTTGTGACCCCACGGAATGCAGAATGCCAGGATTCCCTGTCCATCACCAACTCCCGGAGCTTGCTCAAACTCGTGTCCATCAAGTCGGTGATGCCATCCAACCATCTCAACCTGTCGTATACTTCTCCTTATGCCTTCGATCTTTCCCAGAATCAGGATCTTTTCCAATAAGTCAGTTCTTTGCATCAGGTGGCCAAAGTAATGGAGTTGCAGCTTCAGCAACAGTCCTTCAATGAATATTCAGGACTGATTTCCTTTAGGAGTGACTGGTTTGATCTCCTTGCAGTCCAAGGAACTCTCAAGAGTCTTCTCCAAAACCATAGTTCAAAAGCATCAATTCTTTGGCATTCAGCTTTCTTTATAGTCCAAATCTCACATCCATACATGATACTGGAAAACCAAAGCTTTGACCAGATGAACCATTGTTGGCAAACTAATGTCTCTGATTTTTAATATGCTATCTAGGTTGGTCATAGATTTTCTTCCAAGGAGTAAGTGTCTTTTAATTTCATGGCTGCAGCCACCATCTGCAGTGATTTGGGAACCCCCCAAAATAAAGTCTGTCATTCTTTCCCTTGTTTCCCCATCTATTTGCCATGAAGTGATGGGACTGGATGCCATGATCTTAGTTTTCTGAATGTTGAGTTTTAAGCCAACTTTTTCACTCTCCTCTTTCACTTTCATCAAGAAGCTCTTTAGTTCTTCTTCCCTTTCTGCCATAAGGGTGGTGTCATCTGCATATCTGAGGTTATTGATATTTCTCCCAGCAATCGTGATTCCAGCCTCTGCTTCATCCAAACCAGCATTCCTTATGATGTACTCTGCATACAAGTTACATAAGCAGGGTGATAATATACAGCCTTGACTGACTCCTTTCCCAACTTGGAACCAGTCCCTTGTTCCATGTCCAATTCTAACTGTTGCTTCTTGACCTGCATACAGATTTCTCAGGAGGCAGGTCAGGTGGTCTGGTATTCCCATCTCTTGAAGAATTTTCCATAGTTTGTTGAAACTGTTTGTCCACACAAAGGCTTTGGCATAGTCAATAAAACAGAAATAGGTGTTTTTCTGGAAATCTCTTGCTTTTTTGATGGTCCAATGGATATTGGCAATTCGATCTCTGCCTTTTCTAAATCCAGCTTGAACATCTGGAAGTTCACTGTTCACATACTCTTGAAGCCTGGCTTGGAAAATGTTGAGCATTTCTTTGGTAGTGCGTGAGATTAGTGGAATTGTGCGGTAGTTTGAACATTCTTGGCATTGCCCTTCTTTGGGACTGGAATGAAAGCTGACCTTTTCCAGTCCTGTGGCCACTGCTAAGATTTCCAAATTTGCTGACATATTGAGTGCAGCACTTTCTCAGCATCATATTTTAGGATCTGAAATAGCTCAACTGGAATTCCTTCACCTCCACTAGCTTTGTTCATGGTGATGCTTCTTAAGGCCCATTTGACTTCTCGTTCTAGGATGTCTGGCTCTAGGTAAGATCACACCAAGGTGGTTATCTCAGTCATGAAGATCTTTTTTGTACAGGTCTTCTGTGTATTTTTGTCACCTCTTAATATCTTCTGCTTCTGTTAGGTCCATACCATTTCTGTCCTTTATTGTGCCCATCTTTGCATGAAATATTCCCTTGGTATCTCTAATTTTCTCGAAGAGATCTCTAGTCTTTCCCATTCTGCTGTTTTCCTCTATTTCTTTTCATTGATCACTGAGGAATGCCTTCTTATCTTCCTTGCTATTCTTTGGAACTTTGCATTCAAATGGGTATATCTTTCCTTTCCTCCTTTGCCTTTAGCTTCTCTTCTCAGCTATTTGTTAAGGCCTCCTCAGACAACCATTTTGCCTTATTTCATTTCCTTTTCTTGGGGATGGTCTTGATCCCTGCCTCCTGTACAATGTCACGAACCTGTGTTCATGGTTCTCCAATCACTCTATCAGATCTAATCCCTAGAATCTACTTGTCACTTCCACTGTATAATCGTAAGGGATTTGATTTAGGTCACACCTGAATAGTCTAGTGGTTTTCTCTACTTTCTTCAATTTAAGTCTGAATTTGGCAATAAGGAGTTCATGATCTGAGCTACAGTCAGCTGCTGGTCTTGTTTTTACTGAACGTATAGAACTTTTCCATCTTTGGTGGCAAAGAATATAATCAATTTGATTTCAGTATTGACCATCTGGTGATGTCCATATGTAGAGTCTTATCTTGTGTTATTACATATAGAGACTGATTAATAATCATTATGGATCACTATTTCTAATATAACTTTTAGGGTATCCAATGTTCCGTGACATTAAATTACATAAATTTTTGTGAGTTTAAGAATTCAAAAATTATTTGAATGTTTCTTCAGTTAGCAATAAGAAAAATGCTTTTGATTAATAAATAAAATGTTATGTGCCAGGGTAAAAACTGAACCCCAAAATTTCTGGCTTGATTTTATTCATTCCACAAATTTTATTCAGCGCCTGCTTTATCCCAGGTGCTGTTTTTTGCACCAGACAGGCATGGTTTGTTTTTGTTGTTTAGTCACTAACCCTGTCTGACTGACTCTTTGCGACCCCATGGACTATTCCCCACCAGGCTCCTCTGTCCATGGGACTTCCCAGGCTAACACCCCGGAGGGGGTTGCCATTTCCTTTTCCTGGGGATCTTACCAAACCAGGGATGGAACTCATGTCTCCTATATTGGCATGGTTCGGTTCAGTTCAGTTCAGTCACTCAGTCATGTCCGACTCTTTACAATCCCATGAATCGCAGCACGCCAGGCCTCCCTGTCCATCATCAACTCCCGGAGTTCACTCAAACTCATGACCATCGAGTCGGTGATGCCATCCAGCCATCTCATCTTCTGTCATCCCCTTCTCCTCCTGCCCCCAATTCCCTCCCCCCCCCCCCCCCAGCATCAGGGTCTTTTCCAATGAATCAACTCTTTGCATGAGGTGGCCAAAGTATTAGAGTTTCAGCTTCAGCATCAGTCCTCCCAATGAACACCCAGGACTGATCTCCTTTAGGATGGACTGGTTGGATCTCCTTGCAGTCCAAGGGACTCTCAAGAGTTTTCCAATACCACAATTCAAAAGCGTCAATTTTTCGGTGCTCAGCTTTCTTCACAGTCTAACTCTCACATCCATACATGACCACTGGAAAAACCATAGCCTTGACTAGACAGACCTTTGTTGGCAACGTAATGTCTCTGCTTTTTAAAGCAGACATAAATTCCTAACATCATTAGGAATCTTTTACACTGGGGAGAAAAACAAAATATTCAAGGCAAAAATACAGTGTATATCATAAGATAATAAGAGATAGGATAAAAACTAAAACAGCAATATTTAAAAATTCTCTTATGTTGAATGAAATCTGCAACTTTCCAGATTCCCTTCATTAATCCTAGTTTTTCCCTGTAGAGGCAAGCAGGAGGAAAGTAACCTAATTTTTAAGATAATAACTGTTGAATTTTGTTAAATCACCTAACACAGCCTACCAGAAATCTTTCTTATGTAAAATACACAGAATTTTAATGTTAAACTGAATTAAATGCACATGATATGAAATAATTTTGTCTGTGCTCCTGCAAACTTGATCTACTCTATTAATGTCCCTCTGCAACTAAGGCCAGACTTAAAAACAAGCACCAGATATAGCTGGATCAAGGCAGTCACCTTTTACACCATTTCTTCCTGAATCCTATAATTTTGTAGTCTATTGATAACAGAATGAATTCTAATAGATATATCTTGGGAAAAAAGACAGTTCTAATATTTATATGCTGAATGATTTGGGGCTGGTTATTTATTTAAATCTTCTTTGTTGGTATACTAATTATAGTAATTTTGATCTCATTAGTTTGTTGTTGAAGACAAAGGTGAGTTTATGAAAGTCACTAGCCCAAGGTACACATGTAGCACACATTCAGTTAACATTAGTTTATCTCTCTTTCCCATACTAAGTTCAGAATTCAGTTATGCATGCTATAGTCAAGTAAAATGTAGTATCCTTATCTGTCACTGTGCACTTGTTTTTACTGACACTAGGTTTTTGTTTTTTTTTTAAAGATTTCAGAGTTAATTCTGTTAAACATTTGAAAATCTTCAACTACTATTTTTATTTTTCCCAGTGTCTGGAATGTCTATTTTGTAATTCAACATATTCAACTTATTTAACAGTCTTTCCAGCTGCATAGCACAAGCAAGTTTGAAAAGACTGTTTCAAAAATTCTTATATAAATTAATTAAGATTTTTAGAATATGACAAAGGCAAGGATGGAGTCCTATGACAAACCAATAAAAATATATCTGCTTACAGTTAATAGTAATGTGCAACTCAGGGTTATCTAAATATGACCTTTCAGCCAATTATAATCCTGCTTGGCTCTATTATTGGTCAACATTTTTCAGTCTTGCCAAGAGTGACATTAAAAGAGACCTCTGAAATGTCTTATTGAAATACATTAACTCTACATCTTTTCCCTTAGAAAGTTATGTAAAGAAAACATTTTATAAAGGTTTTAAATTTGCCAGCCCCATGCTGTCTCTTATGCAACTTCTGCTATGTATGAGTATAGTAAAACCAAATAAACGAGCATTTTTAATAAACCATAATTTCCATGTAAGGATCTCAAGTACTGGTGACCATAACATAGTATTGTGGAAGTTACTTTTACAGATAAGCATTTCCCTATTTGCCTAGTTCAGAGTTTCTAAAACAAAAAGCTTTCTACAATATCAATGTAATATTATTAATTAGTATACTATAAAAAGTTATGTATGCAAATCTATTTCAAAACTGTTGGGTGAAACTGAATTTAAGGGCCAGTTTCCATTACTGTGATGCTACTGAGGACATCTGCTAACACACATTGTGAATTCACAAAGAAATGTGTAGTAGCAGCCTTCCTCACGCTCCATTGACCACAGACCTATTATCTCACAGTACTAACTTTTCCCAATTTTATCTTTATAATAGTTACTGATTAGATAAAATCATTGTAAAAATAAGGAAGTATAACAGGGACTCAGTTTTGATGCCAAGGTTAAGAGACCAGTATATCCCCCACCACACACACACACACACACACACACACACACACACAACCATAAATGAATTGAACATCCAACTGTAAAATAAGCTTCATGTTTGGTGATCACTGCTGGAATACCATATAGCTATGGGCTTCCCTGGACTCAACTGGTAAAGAATCTGCCTGCAATGCAAGAGACCCTGGTTCCATCCCTGGGTGGGGAAGATCCCCGGGAGAAGGGATAGGCTACCCACTCCAGTATTCATGGGCTTCCCTGGTGGCTCAAATGGTAAAGAATCCACCTGCAATGCTGGAAGCCTGGGTTGGGAAGATCCACTGGAGGAGGGCATGGTAACACACTCCAGTATTCTTGCCTGGAGAATCCCCATGGACAGAGGAGCCTGGCTGGCTACGGTGCATGGGGTTGCAGAAAGTCAGACATGACTGAGCAGCTAAGCGCAGCACAGCACAGGATCACCCAACAGGAAAATGACTTGGCGAGCAATGCAGGATCCCAGTGATACGAACTGAGTCTCAGAGCTAGGGTTGTTACTGCTCAATCTAGGACATAGCATGTGGATTTTGATTTTATTTCCCCCTTTCCTCAGGGTGAAGATAACAATGACCTTCAAAGATGTTCTTGTGGAGGTGTGAAAGGCAGATGCAACCTAAATGAGGTACTTGCTGGCTAGAGAGAGACACAGGGATACTGTCATAACTAAACTATGGGGAATGCTATTGAGACCCCAGGAAAATATTTAAACTGCACACAGGATATTGAGAAAATATAAAGTCAAAGAATCCAAAACTTTCTTCTGATTTTTCAGTACAGCCAATGACCTAAGATAACTAATACTCTTCCACCTACACAAAACTCCTCTTTTTTTCTGTCTGCAATATCAACAATTGCCCTCAGCAAAATGATCTGGGAGAAAATTGATCTCCTTTAGAGTTTTCTGGCAGAAGATGAACAAACGTTTTTAAGCACTAGATAGTAGCTGATAAGAAACAAATAATACCTATTCCAACAACCAAACCAACAATTGAAGTTTTTTAAAATCAAACAAAATATTGAAAGGTGTGTTGTCTTTTACTCTTTATATGTTTTAACTTCAACAAATTTGCTTCACAAAGGAAGGAGAATGTTGAACTTCTGAATTAATGAAGAGAAATCTGATTTATACCACAAACTTTAAAACATCTTAAAGAAAAATGTAAAAAAAACAAAAAACAGTTCCTAAACTGAGAAAGTTCTTAAAATAGGTAATCTATCATCTCCAGGTTCTGTTAATTACTCCTGAATTGTGATTAAAATAGTAACCACCAGAGATAGCCTTCAGGGACCACTTATATTTCCTATTTCCTTCCTCCCACTCCACACACCCTATTCCTGTTTCTGCACCTGGGGACGGCTACCACAAAATGACTCACTCTCTTCCTTATCCTAGTAGTCTAGTCAGCCAGGGAATACCAAGTGAAGGAATCCTTCCTCAAGTGATGAATATTCCTCTCTCTTGTTCACTGAGGCACACCCTGTGAGACATGATCAGGTCTTATAAAAATACACTTCACAGAGTATCTCATTCTCCACACAACTTGCATGCTCTTCTTTTATGCACAGTTGTTTTTACTGTGCTGTCTTTCATAATATTTTCTACACAAAATAAAGATGCACATAAAATAAACTGGAGATATAAGGATGAAAAAGATCAGAATTTATCACTTCTGGATATTTGTAGATATCATCCCTCAATCTCCACTACACTTCTTTATTCCTAGAGTTAAGATATTCTTAGGACAGTGAGAAAATGCCCTTATTTGAGTATCTAACATACATAGCTTATGTTAATATAATTGAATCAGAAATATACGGGTAAACTACTATTAACTGTTCAATTACACTAACAGCCTTGGGTCAGTAATAGTGTATGATGAAATTATTCTATTCCACCAAAACTGTCTGCTTTGTTAGGTTTTGTTAGAGCATATTACATATACAATTGAGAAATAATGATATCTTCCATTTTACATTATCAGCAGTACCAAAATAATGATTATATATACAGTGTGTATTATTTTTTATACCACATTTCTAAATATGAAACCAAATATCTCAAGTTAATTAATTTTTTTTCTAGTTGTCCATAGATTTAGCTGCTTTTTCCTACCTAGTCTCTGAAAAGTTCTTCATAATACTTGGTAAGAATTCAAAATTATTCAATAAACAATGTATTTATCTAAATAGCAGTTATATATAAGCAACTGATACATGTTTTAATATCTATAATGCTTTGTTTTAATATCTTTTTAAAAATATTTTCTTTACTATCTGATTTTTCCTCTCAATATTTTTTTTTAATTGTGCAGTAAGCAATGTTAAAGTACACAGCTACATACTAAAATTAACTCACTTATTTCAATACTATATCTTTTCTTTGTCATTACTTTGCCACTACTGAAATAGAGTGTTGACAGCTTAATTAATTGCCATATACTAGGACTTTAAAATTAATATTACAAATCAGATTTCCCTTAAGGAATATACTGTAGAATACGTGGTGCATATCACTTTGGTGATCACATTAGCAATGTCCTCAGCATCAATAAACTGAGTGTGAATACAAAATATAGATTCTGGCTTATAGATCAGAGGGAAATCATGATAAAATAGTAAAAATGATAGATGCGCTTCCTAGTCAGATTAACTCTTTAAAAATAACAACAACCTAAAAGATGCAGACATTATGGTATCAAAAACAATTCAGTCTCATTATAGACTCTTACCTGGAAGATGTCATTGGACAAATGTATTTGTGTCATCACACAAAATACTACCACATAAAAATAATTGTCAGACCACAAAGCAAACCCTTCATTATCTGTGGTGAGGGGGAAGACATTTCACAAAGGGCATATTTTACATATTGAAGTTTTGAGGACTTAGCTCAAGGGTAACTTAGCTACATGTGCATGCTCAGTTGCTTCAGGCATATCTGACTCTTTGCGACCCTACGGACTGTAGCCTGCCAGGCTCCTCTGTCCTCGGAATTCTCCAGGTGAGAATACTGGAATGGGTTGTCACGTCCTCCTCCAGGGGATCTTCCCAACCAAGAGGTGGAACCTGTGTCTCCTGTGTCTCCTGAACTGCAGGCCAATTCTTTACCTGGAAACCCCTTTTAAAGCTATACTCAACAAAAATCCCTCAAGGGCTGGGGGAATAATAAGCCTGCTTTGTCTGAGGTACTTCTCTGTGCACTAACAGTACAGAAGTAAACAAAAGTTAACAAAAATCCACAAAAGTTCTAAAAGAGTTGCATTCAAGTTGAGAACATAATTCTATATACAGAAACCTTCATTCCAACTAAAATATCTTTATACATTTTAATGCTTAGAATAATAATAATATTTTGATTAAAGACAAGATTTAGCAACTAAAGAAAAAAACTTGAGACCAATGTACTAAGATATCATTGTTGTTGTTCAGTTGCTCAGTTGTGTCCAACTCTTTGTGACCCCATGGACTGTAGCATGCCAGGCCTCTCTGTCCCTCAACATCTCCCGAAGTTTGCCCAAGTTCATGTCCATTGCATCAGTGATGTCATCCATCCATCTCATCCTCTGATGCCTCTTCTCCTTCTTCCCTCAATCTTGCCCAGCATCAGTGACATTTCCAATGAGTCAACTCTTTACCTCAGATGACCAAAAATTTGGAGTTTCAGCTTTAGCATCAGTCCTTCCAACCAGCATTCAGGGTTGATTTCCCTTAAGATTGACTGGTTTGATCTCCTTACTGTCCAAGGAGATCTTGGATCTCAGGAGTCTTCTCCAGCACCACAGTTCAAAGGCATCAATTCTTTGGCATTCTGTCTTCCTTATGGTCTAGCTCTCACAACTGTACATTGTGAGATCATAGCCTCACAACTGGAGAGACAGCCTCACTGGGAAGATTATAGCCTTCACTATATGGACCTTTGTCGCAGAGTAATGTCTCTGCTTTTCAACACACTGTCTAGGTTTGTCATAGCTTTCCTGCCAAGAAGCAAATGCCTTGGGATTTCACAGCTGCAGTCATCATCTGGAATGATTTAAAGCCTAAAAAGAGGAAATCTTCACTACTTACACCTTTTCCCCCTCTATTTGCCATGAAGTAATGGGGTTGGATGCCATGATGTTAGGTTTTTTAATATTTAGTTTTAAGCCGGCTCTTTCACTCTCCTCATTCACTCTCATCAAGAGACTCTTTAGTTCCTCTTCGCTTTCTGCCATTAGAGTGGTATCATCTGCAAATCTGAGGTTGTTGACATTTCTCCCCCCTATCTTAATTCTAGCTTGTAACTCATCCAGCCCAGCATTTCTCAAGATGTACTTAGTGTAAAGATGAAACAAACAGAGTGACAGCAGACAGCCCTGTCATACTCCTTTCTCAATCTTGAACCAATCAGTTGTTCCATACAGAGTTCTAACTGTTGCTTCTTGACCTGCATACAAGTTTCTCAGGAGACAGGTAAAACTGTCTGCTATTCCCATCTCTTTAAGAGCTTTCCACAGTTTATTATGATCCACATATTCAAAGGCTTTAGTGATGTCCATGAAACAGTGGTAGATGTTTTTCTGGAATTCCCTAGCTTTCTCTATGATCCAGAAAATGTTGGCAATTTGATCTCTGGTTCCTCTTCCTTTTCTAAACCCAGCTTGGACATCTGGGTTTAGAAAGATATCATTAAGATATATGAGTATATTATTTTCAAGAAAAGAATGGATATAAATTTTGTTAACTTTAACAACTACAAGGAAAAATGTATAGGCTTAAGGCATAATTAAAGATCAAAAATACTCCTGATTTTAAGCTTATACATTATTCAATAGCAAACTGATATACAACAGTTGAATTTCAAGCACCCATTTTTATAGTAAGACTTCAAATCACTCATGTAGTAAGGCAAGCATTATTAGAAGGAGGTGGGGTTGAGATGAAAGAGCCAAAGAGAAAAGGGGAAAAAAGAAGAAAAAGGAGAAAAAAAAAGAAATACACAGAGCAAACACTAAGCCTCAGACCAGCACAACTAAAAGGATCAGAAAACATCCTATTATTTTGAATAGTAGGAAAATTAATCACTTCAACTTGAAATTATTTTTAAGATGTTTTATATACATTATCCATTTAATAAATCTCAAAGTCCTCTAGGAATAAGTGGAAAACAAAATACTGGATTGGGATGTTTCTTACAGCAGGAGTAAGGCAGAAGTGGACTTAAAGGATCTTTTGCCTTTGGAGTTTAATGACTAGATTTGCAAAGAAATTATAACATTTAAAATGTCAAAATTTTAACATACAATTTTCAAAAGTTGCAATTTAATTTATTATAAATGATTTGCTCTAAGACTACATAGACTACATAAGGGCTTCTCGGGTGGCAGTAGTGGTGAAGAACCCACCTACCAGTGCAAGAGACAGAAGAGATGCAGGTTTGTTCTCTCGGTCTGGAAGATCTCCTGGATAAGGAAATGGCAACCCACTAAGGTATTTCTTGCCTCGAGAATCCCATGGACAGAAAAGACTGGTGGCCTACAGTCCACAGGGTCACAACAAGTCAGACAGGACTGAAGTGTCTTAGTAGCAGCTGGACCACCTAAAATGTTCACATATATCTCCTCCCATGGCCAAAATATATGATAACTGAAGAAAATTACTTTCTTCTAGAAAGAAGCAGTGCTTTTGCACATATTATATTAAAAGTAAATATATATATATATGAAAGTGAAAGTGAAGTCACTCAGTAGTGTCAGACTCTTTGTGACCCCATGGACTGTAGCCTACCAGGCTCCTCAGTCCATGGAATTTTCCAGGCAAGAGTACTGGAGTAGGTTGCCATTGCCTTCTCCAGAGGATCTTCCCAACCCAGGGATTGAACCCGGGTCTCCCGCATTGCAGGCAGGGGCTTTACCGTCTGAGCCACCAGGGAAGCCCAAAAAATATATATATATGCACATATATGTACTATATATATATATATATATATATATGCACAAACACAAAGATGTATATATGCACATTTTCACATTAAATTTTTAAAATTTCACATTAAAATTATTCTGAAACATACACAGTGAGTCATACATTTTTCTTGATTAATATGATTTTAGTTTCCAACAGTATATACCCATATTGACACAAACCTTGAGTGCACATTTGCTGATTTTATACCACACAACTAAATTTCCTTAACTGTTCTTTTTAATTAAAATGACAAATATGATGTGTATGAGACTATGGAAGGCTAAAAAAGTCAATGGGGTTTATTAATGGCTAAATCTAACAGATTCATAAAACCTACTGTAGTCTTTGTTCGAAACTTTTCTTCCTTCTCCCCTACAAGCGTGCTGTTGCCATGCAGCTATCTAGCCAAGACTCGCGCTTCCTTTTGTATGGCTGTTATGCTGTTGCCATGGATATAGCAATTTGTCTTTTTTTTTCATCTCTTCTTTAAAATATGGTATTTTCTCCAACCTCAGGAGAATATGTAATGTCATGGACTCAATATAGTCATTTAACAGAAGAGAAAATTTACATTAATTTCTATATTTCTAATATCATTTCTTAGCATAATCATAAATATATTTAAAATCTAATCTGTGGAGACACCTATCACTCTTTTAATACTAATGGAATACTCAAACACCTAAAAATCCATTTAAAAAATTCTATTTCAACCAAGGAGGAAAAAATCATAAAATAGGTGAAAAAATAGTAATAAGTAAATTACCTGATCTTCACTGCCTATATCATCTCCAATGGTTGTATGAGAATGAAAATTAAGTGGGATGGTAAATTGCCACTGCCAACTTTAAGACCACTGAGTAGACTTAGTACCACATGTGTTAAGAGAAAATGAATCTTTACACTGATTGACAAGTGCTGATTCAAATTTCAATGGAAACAGTGAGACACTTTACTTTTGTGGGGGCTCCAAAATCACTGCAGATGGTGACTGCAGCCATGAAATTAAAAGATGCTTACTCCTGGAAGGAAAGCTATTATCAACCGAGAAAGAATATTAAAAAGCAGAGATATTACTATGCCACAAAGATCCATCTAGTCAAGGCTATGGTTTATCCAGTAGTTACGTATGGATGTGAGAGTTGGACTATCAAGTTGAGCGCCGAGGAATTGATGCTTTTGAACTATGGTGTTGGAGAAGATTCTTGAGTACCCGTTGGACTGCAAGGAGATCCAACTAGTCTACCCTAAAAGAAATCAGTGCTGAATATTCATTGGAAGGACTGATGCTGAAGCTGAAACTCCAATCCTTCGGCCACCTGATGTGAAGAACTTACTCATTTGAAAAGACCCTGATGCTGGGAAAGATTGAATACAGGAGGATAAGGGGCCTACAGAGGATGAGATGGTTGGATGGCATCACCAACTCAATGGACATGAGTTTGAGTAAACTCCGGGAGTTGGTGATGGACAGGGAAGCCTGGCATGCTGCAGTCCATGGGGGCTCAAAGAGTTGGACACGACTGAGTTACTGAACTGAACTGATTCAAATTTCAGAATTTTTTCACTGATATTCCATGGTCAAATTTTCATACTTTGAAATTAAATCCACAGCATTTCCTCAATGGTGGTGGTGAATTCCCTTTAGAGGATGCACTGGAATAAAGAAACCTGAATATTATGGTGAAAATATATATTATCCAAATAAATTAAATGATGTGAATACAGAACTGAATAATCAGCATGATGAGGTCATAGCATCTTTTAAATTATTGGCACTTCAGGAAAAAAGAAACCTTCTTTTATATGACCATAGAGTTGACACATCAGTATTACTCAGCTGCCAACCTGCCTTCCAAGGATAGAAAAAAAATGGTCATCATTCATTATAATACACCACCTCTAACAGAAAAAAACATACAAGTAGGGTAGCCTACTTGTCCATGCATAAAAAGTACATACTACAAGGGATAGAGATGATACAGAATATTGGTTAAAAGTGCAGACTCAGGAGCCAGACTTCTGGACCAGATCTTGGCTCAAGCAACTCAATCACTGGGTACCTTTAAGTGAGTCCATTAACTTATTCATGCCTGTTTTCTCATCTAGATACTGAGAAATAAAGTTTATGCTTGAACAAATAACATGTAACTAGATGCTTGTCAGGGATATCCCCTGGAGAAGGAAATGGCAACCCACTTCTGTATTCTCGCCTGGGAAATCCCATGGACAGAGGAGCCTGGCAGGCTACAGTCCACGGGGTCACCAGAGTCAGACACGACTTGGCTAATAAACCACCACAAGCACGGCTATTACAAAAAGCTCTAGAGATCTTTTTCAAACTTTTCCCAAAATAATGATCAGTTTTCAACAGTGAAAGAACAGAAAGTAGTACTGTAGAACTCAGGCATTGACAACACTTGGGTAATTCAATGAATCTCCTCTGGGGCTTTACTTATTTAGTCTTTTACTCTCTCAGAGCCAACAATGACTACGCTGTAAGTAACTATAGGTTTTCTTCTTGTAAAACAATAAGTTGTAGAATGTATTGCCCAACCTCACGTTATGCCTCCATTATTCAGTTCAGTTCAGTCACTCAGTTGGGTCAAACTCTTTGCGACTCCATGGACTGCAGCACACCAGGCTTCCCTGTCCATCACCAACTCCCGGAGTTTACTCAAACTCAAGTCCATTGAGTCAGTGATGCCATCCAACCATGTCTTCCTCTGTTGGCCCCTTCTCCTCCTACCTTCAATCTTTCCCAGCATCAGCGTCTTTTCAAATGAGTCAGTTCTTCACATCAGATGGCCAAAGGGCTGCAGTTTCAGCTTCAGCATCAGTCCTTCCAATGAATATTCAGGACTGATTTCCTTTAGAATGGACTGCTTGAATCTCCTTGCAGTCCAAGGGACTCTCAAGAGTCTTCTCCAACACCACAGTTCAAAAGCATCAGTTCTTCAGTGCTCAGCTTTCTTTATAGTCCAAATCTCACATCCATACACAACTACTGGAAAACCATAGCTTTGACTAGAAGGCTACTTTGTTGGCAAAGTAATGTCTCTGATTTTTAATATGCTTTCTAGGTTGGTCATAACTTTTCTTCCAAGGAGTAAGCGACTTTTAATTTCATGGCTGCAGTCAACATCTGCATTGATTTTGGAGCCCCCCAAAGTAAAGTCTGTCACTGTTTCCACTGTTTCCCTATCTATTCACCATGAAGTGATGGGACCAGATGCCATGATCTTAGTTTTCTCAATGTTGAGCTTTAAGCCAACTTTTTCATTCTCCTCTTTCACTTTCATCAAGAGGCTCTTTAGTTCTTCTTCACTTTCTGCTAAAGGGTGGTGTCATCTGCATATCTGAGGTTATTGGTATTTCTCCTGCCAATCTTGATTCCAGCTTGTGCTTCATCAAGTCCAGTGTTTCTCATGATGTACTCTCCATATAAGTTAAATAAGCAGAGTGACAATATACAGCTTGACATACTCCTTTCTCTATTTGGAACCAGTCCATTGTTTCATGTCCAGTTCTAACTGTTGCTTCCTGACCCACATACACATTTCTCAGGAGGCAGGTCAGGTGGTCTGGTATTCCCATCTCTTGAAGAATTTTCCACAGTGTTGTTATCCACACATTCAAGGGCTTTGGCATAGTCTCCATCATTATAAGGTTTAATCACTGAAGTTTAATCTGTAAACAACAGGTGCTTAATCTCATAGTTATCCTTTTATTAAGTAGCAATATTTAACATCTTTGAACAAGAGTTCAAAATACAGAAACATTTTTGCCTCTCTTTTATTATTATTAGAGTCTACTATGAAGTTAAGACTCTCTTCTAAACTTTGCAGAGAATTTTAACAAGGTGAAATATGCATCTATAATTACTATTAATATGTTTATTTTATAGGAAAATTAAATTTAGTTGATTTTTGCATACTTTGCTATTCTCCTACAAATATTTTTAAAGAATGCAGAATATAATTTTATATATTTAATATATGTTAAATATAAATAAAATAAATTTATATTTAGGCTAGAATACTGGAGTAGGTAGCCTTTCCCTTCTCCAGGGGGTCTTCACAACCCAGGGTTTGAACCTGGGTCTCCAGCATTGCTATCAGATTCTTTACCAGCTGAGCCACAAGTGAAGCCCAAGAATACTGGAGCGGGTAGGGTAGCCTACCCCTTCTCCAACATATCTTTCAGACCCAGGAGTCAAACCATGGTCTCCTGTGTTGCAGGCAGATTCTTCACCAACTGAGCCATCAGTGAAGCCTAGTTAATATAAGGAGATCTCAGTAATTTCAAGTAGAAAAAACAGAATCAGAGTTAATCATTAAACTATAGATAAATGAAGACATAAAAAGAACATACTTTTTATTTTTTTAATTTTATGTAAATTGAGACAAAATGCATAGAACATAAATAATGTAGGTATAAAAATATATTTTAATAACTAAGATTAGTAGACATAGGTAAATAACAGACAGCATTATCATATAACAAATAAAATGCTTTGATCCATGATCATGATGTCAAAAGAAGAGGCCAGCAGAGGATGAGATAGTTGGATGGCAACACTAACTCAAAGGACATGAATTTGAATAAATTCCTGGAGATAGTAGAAGACAGAGGAG
This sequence comes from Cervus elaphus, assembly GCF_910594005.1. Classification (NCBI taxonomy): domain Eukaryota; kingdom Metazoa; phylum Chordata; class Mammalia; order Artiodactyla; family Cervidae; genus Cervus; species Cervus elaphus. Next base: position 33,266,944 of record NC_057831.1, read on the forward strand.
TCTGGCGTGCTACAGTTCATGGGGTCACAGAGAGTCAGACACAACTTAGCCACCAAAAAACACGATGTCAATTAGGCATAAGGTATTCCATTCCCCAGCATCTTTATGATAAATTAAAGTAGTTTAAGCATTGCCCAACTTGATAATAAGAATTTTATAAATTTTGAAAAATTAAAAATTTTTTCAAATCTGAAAAGAATAAAAAACTCTGATTCCCTGTATACACCAAATTAACTAGATGAACTATATGTATGTACATGTATGTTTAAGAAAGGGATGTTAAGTCTTAAGAAATATTCTAAATGTCCTTTTGAGTCAATGGATAGAATAAATATAAACAGTTGGATATTTGTAAATAATCTAAACATTCAACATAATGTGAAAAATAAAAGCTAAATGATACAATTTTATTATGTCAAGGAGATACAAAATGATAGAGTATCATGAAAAAATAATTCCTAAAATGGTGCTTTTTTTAAATACAAATATAGCAATCCAGTCCTTCAAAGTATAACCACATATATATTCTACATATATTAAAACAAATCTTTTAAGACTAGTTTGAATCAACACTTGATAGTTTAATATGTCTGACCTTTTAACAAAATTTAGTTTGCTCTACAAGGCTAGGGTAATTGCTTAAACTGTCCTTAAATTTTCAGTTTTCCTAATAAAATACACTACCTTGAACAAGTCATTAAATGTCTCTTGGCCTCCTTTCTCTAATACCTAAACAAATGATTCATTAATGATTTCTATGATCACTTCCAACTCTAAAATTATATGATCTAAGACATTAAAAGACAGTAATTATTAACTGTGCTTTAGATATCAAAATAAAAGGACAAATGATCTCAAAATTGTATCACAAAATTCTACTAACCACATTATGTTGAGTTTGATAAGAAATTACAATGATTATTCATAACCCATTCATAACCCAAAATAATTCTTATCCTTATGGAATTATTTTAATATGGCTTCTTAAAATGCTTTAATGCATTTAAAATATTTAATTTATATCTCTTTAATATGCATACAACTTTTAGGATCATAAATCATTTTATTTTTTTATTTTTTTTATTTTTTTTATATTTATTTATTTTTTCAGTGGGTTTTGTCATACATTGATATGAATCAGCAATAGATTTACACGTATTCCCCATCCCAATCCCCCCTCCCACCTCCCTCTCCACCCGATTCCTCTGGGTCTTCCCAGTGCACCAGGCCCGAGCACTTGTCTCATGCATCCCACCTGGGCTGGTGACCTGTTTCACCATAGATAATATACATGCTGTTCTTTCGCAACATCCCACCCTCACCTTCTCCCACAGAGTTCAAAAGTCTGTTCTGTACTTCTGTGTCTCTTTTTCTGTTTTGTATATAGGGTTATCGTTACCATCTTTCTAAATTCCATATATATGTGTTAGTATGCTGTAATGTTCTTTATCTTTCTGGCTTACTTCACTCTGTATAATGGGCTCCAGTTTCATCCATCTCATTAGAACTGGTTCAAATGAATTCTTTTTAACGGCTGAGTAATATTCCATGGTGTATATGTACCACAGCTTCCTTATCCATTCATCTGCTGATGGGCATCTAGGTTGCCTCCATGTCCTGGCTATCATAAACAGTGCTGCGATGAACATCGGGGTGCACGTGTCTCTTTCAGATCTGGTTTCCTCAGTGTGTATGCCCAGAAGTGGGATTGCTGGGTCACATGGCAGTTCTATTTCCAGTTTTTTAAGAAATCTCCACACTGTTCTCCATAGTGGCTGTACTAGTTTGCATTTCCACCAACAGTGTAAGAGGGTTCCCTTTTCTCCACAGCCTCTCCAGCATTTATTGCTTGTAGACTTTTGGATAGCAGCCATCCTGACTGGCGTGTAATGGTACCTCATTGTGGTTTTGATTTGCATTTCTCTGATAATGAGTGATGTTGAGCATCTTTTCATGTGTTTGTTAGCCATCTGTATGTCTTCTTTGGAGAAATGTCTGTTTAGTTCTTTGGCCCATTTTTTGATTGGGTCGTTTATTTTTCTGGAATTGAGCTTCAAGAGTTGCTTGTATATTTTTGAGATTAATCCTTTGTCTGTTTCTTCATTTGATATTATTTTCTCCCAATCTGAGGGCTGTCTTTTCACCTTACTTATAGTTTCCTTTGTTGTGCAAAAGCGTTTAAGTTTCATTAGGTCCCATTTGTTTAGTTTTGCTTTTATTTCCAATATTCTGGGAGGTGGGTCATAGAGGATCTTGCTGTGGTTTATGTCAGACAGTGTTTTGCCTATGTTCTCCTCTAGGAGTTTTATAGTTTCTGGTCTTACATTTAGATCTTTAATCCATTTTGAGTTTATTTTTGTGTATGGTGTTAGAAAGTGTTCTAGTTTCATTCTTTTACAAGTGGTTGACCAGCTTTTCCAGCACCACTTGTTAAAGAGGTTGTCTTTTTTCCATTGTATATCCTTGCCTCTTTTGTCAAAGATAAGGTGTCCATAAGTTCGTGGATTTATCTCTGGGCTTTCTATTCTGTTCCATTGATCTATATTTCTGTCTTTGTGCCAGTACCATACTGTCTTGATGACTGTGGCTTTGTAGTATAGTCTGAAGTCAGGCAGGTTGATTCCTCCAGTTCCATTCTTCTTTCTCAAGATTACTTTGGCTATTCGAGGTTTTTTGTATTTCCATAGAAACTTAAGGGAATTATAGACCTAAGAAAGCTAAACATGTAGGGTAAAGTCACAAAATAGGAGCAGATCTTGGAGAAGTTTCTAGGTATTTAAATTTTAGAACCACCTGGAATGCACACTTCTGATAAAAAACGTTTTGTATATAGTGATTATAGGCTAAGTCTCTTTCCTTGTGACTGTTAGACACATGTTTTTTTAGGTGAGAAAGTCTGTGACGGTGACTGTTGAGTACAAATTAGCTTAGCTAAAAGAGAAAGTTTAAGTTAGTCTTGCTTTGATTTTGTTTTTTTAATTTTTTGCCACTAGAAAAAAAATTCACTAACAGCAATTCCAGCAGAAGATAAAAGTTAATATTTGTTCTTAATATTTCTCATTTATGAAAATACAGCAGTTAATATAATAGAAAAACATAGTATTGAAGTCATTTTAAAAACATTTTAAAGTCAACACTTAAGAGAAGATAAAAGTTAAACTCTAGAATTCATTTCAAAAGGTTAACTCCCTTCAGTCAGCAGAATACACTGAGAAAATAAAAATATGGTCACTTGAAAGAAATCCAGTTGAATCAAAAAATTCTTTAAAAGATGTATATTCTTTTTGAATTGTTATTTGTGTGAAAAATGACAGAGTTGGGGAGAGGTCAAATGATCTTATATAGGAAGTGTCACATATATGCAAAGAACTAAACATTGTTTAAGGTGAGTCTAAGCAGGAAATAACTCCCCCCAAGAGATTGAAAATTCCTTTTTCACACAGCAGTCTACAAGAGGCAGCCGATCTTGCCTAGGAGATTTCCAACTCCAAGGAAAGCAGTGATGGACAGTAAATGCACCACAGATGCACAGGAGAGCTGCCACCTCATGCAGTTTTGTTATTGGTATTTTCTCAAGTGAAGCAGACTGAAAACAATCTAAAAGCATTTACTAGTGAGGATCAGAGCCATCTGCAGAAATCAACTGATGAGAGACACCTACTAAAAGGGTATGCTTTGAGCAAATGGCACGAATCTACTGTTGGTATTAACATGTTGCTTCGTTGCCTTGTGTGTGCAGTGCGTGCTCAGTTGCTTTAGTCAGGTCTGACTGTTTCTGACCCTATGAATTGTAGCCCACCAGGCTCCTCTGTCCACGGGATTTTCCAAGCAAGAGTACTGGAGTGGGTTGCTAAGCTCTCTTCCAGGGGATCTTCCCAAACCAGGGATCAAAACCAGGTCTCCTGCATTGCAGGCGAATTCTTTACTGCTGAGCCATTGGGGAAGACCATTTTGCCTCACTGGGGAACATAAACATATTAGGCCTAATTTCTGCCATGTAACACATAGAGGTGAACACAGATAAGTAAAAACTATCCCCTTAGCCATATATTTAAGGTTATCACAAGCTCCTTAGAATAACGAGAAATGTTATAAGGTCCCAAGAAATATCCTTTTCAGCTTCTTATATTATCTATTGTTTTCACCACAGAATTTAGGTTCAATGCATTTTTCAACTAGTTTTCTTCATAAAGTTCATAACTAAAAATCCTGGTAGGTAATATTATATATTCTTACTCAGACTATATGGTTTCTACCTGGATATTACTGAGAAGTTTCTGAATATTAGTATACTAGGGGTATGTGTCTGAATTCTGTAACATACTAGTTATAATTACCAGTAATGGAATACAGAATTCAGCTGCTGCCAAGTCGCTTCGGTCGTGTCCGACTCTGTGCGACCCCGTAGATGGCAGCCCACCAGGCTCCCCCATCCCTGGGATTCTCCAGGCAAGAACACTGGCGTGGGTTGCCATTTCCTTCTCCAATGCATGAAAGTGAAAAGTGAAAATGAAGTCGCTCAGTCGTGTCCGACTCCTAGCGACCCCATGGACTGCAGCCCACCAGGCTCCTCCGTCCATGGGATTTTCCAGGCAAGAGTACTGGAGTGGGGTGCCATTGCCTTCTCTGCCATTAGTGTTATTCATCTGGTTTACTCATATATCTAATATACAGGTGGAAATCATATAGTCTGGTTTTCTAGTTCTGAATTTTAAAAAGACTAAATTCTATAACTAGATTGCATCATTGCTTTCCCCAAATTCTAACATCTCATGAAAGACAAAAAACATCTTTTTAAGTTTGAGCTATAACTGACAGTTAACGTGGTATCACTTTCAGATGTAACAATTTGATGCATATATACATTGTTAAATGATTACCACAAGTTTAATTAACATTCATCACCACACAGTTACATGTGTTTATTCTTATGATGAGAACTTTTAAGATTTACTCTTTAAGCAATAAATACTTAGTAATATTTAATTAAATGGAATAAATATCAGTGTTTCTTTTTGTGTGCTTATAGAGAAACATGCTATATGTGCCTTGAATAGCTTATTTAGAATCATTCTATTTATGTTACAGACTATTGTTTTTAACAGATGACAATCAATATAATACACCCTATGTGTCCATTTTAATTTTGTATCTTCTTAAATAATAAAATCAATTGTATATTCATCAGACACTTCTCTATCGTTAATAGGCAACTTCCTGATACATGTGGATTGCAAAAACTGTACAGTCTATTTCACAATGGACATCACATTTGCAAGATGACAGGACAGCAAAGAAAATATTTATTAATATGTGATATTCCCAATATCTCAAAAGTAACTGAATAAGTGGTACAACAAGAAAAGTTGTTAAATACAATTCCTTCTCCCTTATTTTTTCTTATTTACAGCTAGTAGTAAAGGCCAAGATAAATGGAAATGTTTCAGGCATGACATGGCATGAAACAGGGCCTTTGTTTATCTCTTAATGAAATGAATACGGTAACAGCGGAAACTTACTTTCATAGAGGACATCACAGTTTCCAAAATTTTAAACACTAACACACTAAATTCACCTGTGTATGCTTAGTCACTCAGTTATGTCGGACTCTTTGCAACCCTATGGACTATAGCCCTCCAGGCTCCTCTGTCCATGGGGATTCTCCAGGCAAGAATATTGGAGTGGGTTGCTAGGCCCTCCTCCAGGGGATCTTCCCAACCCAGGGATCGAACCCAGGTCTCCAGCACTGCAGCAGGCTCTTTACCAGCTGAGCCACCAGGGAAGTCCAACAATACTGGAGTGGGTAGCCTATCCCTTCTCTAAGGGACCTTCCCCACGTAGGAATCAAACCAGGGTCTCCTACATTGCAGGCAGCTTCTTTACCAGCTGAGCTCCCCAGGAAGTCTAAATTCACCTATAGATGCGTAATATCACAAGTTGGTTAACTCCATGAGGTATGTTTTCATGAGCATGATTCTTTGTTCCTCTTGTAGATTTTAAGCAATAGAACTCAGGCATAAAACCAAATATCACATGTAAGCTCCAGGAAAAAGGAAAGAATTATTTTCTGAATTTCTATGTTATAAATACTGTAATAGTACACATTATGGGAAAAAATGAATAAAATGCAAATTTTAAACTATATTAAAGAAAAGCTGTCATTTACAAGCAAAAGGCTAAAATGGAACATAGATCCAATGACTTTGCTTGGAAAACTTTACCAAATCACAGATATTACAGAGAAGCAAAAAGCAGTCTGGTCAGTTAATAAGATACCAACAGTTAATAAGCCTACCAATGGTAGGCTGCTGTCTATGGGGTCGCACAGAGTCAGACACGACTGAAGCGACTTACCAGCAGCAGCAGCAGTGATTTTTAAATAAAAGGATTAAGGATTGTTTAAATGATATGTGTGCTGTGTTACTTCAGTCATGTTCAACTTCTTGCGACCCTATGGACTATAGCCCACTAGGCTCCTCTGTCCATGGGATTCTTTAGGCAAGAATACTGGAGTGGGTTGCCAAGTCCTCCTACAGGGGATGTTCCCAACCCAGAGATCAAACCTTTTTCTATCTCCTGTGTCTCCTGCATTGGCAGGTGAGTTCTTTACCACTAGCATCACCTGGGAAACCTTGAATAGTATAAATGATAATAAAAAAGCATCATTCAGGCAATTCCATCTCTCTTTTTCACTACTGTACTGTTGGCATTTAACACAGTACCTAATACATATTAGAAGCCAAGATATACTTGAATAACACCCTTTCTGGTCCATAATGCCACAGATTCAGTTACAATGTTAAAGGAAAAAATATGTCCTTGGGTGCATTCTCCTGATATGCATTTAATGCTCTAAAGATGCCCTCTACATTGTTCCAGTTGCCTATTCTTTGTGTCATAAATTGTTTTACTCATGTACATCCTTCTTGCTCAGTCATTTATTCTCTTGTAAGGTGGCTATTTATTTTATGTGAACCTTCTTCAGGTGTGGTATATTAAAAGCTTCTATTGTATCCACCTCTTCATATTTGAAACCACATTTCTGAACTCTCTACATGATTCATCCTTAGACCCTTCATTTACATAGATTCAGAATTTAACCTACTTTCTGTTGTTAACTCTATCCTCTTCAAGTGTACTTGATAAATTGCTGAACAACTTGTCCAACAACTCCAAAAGAAGATTTGCTCTGTTCTCAAACCCATGGCCTCTGCTTTTGTGAGTTTATAATCCAGTGATGGGGATAGACAATTACAAAACATGGAAGCAAGATGTACACAGTTGAAAAATAATCACATTACACATGAACTAATTTTGCTACGAAATATATAGTTAGAAAAATATGTTATGATATGTAAGAAAGAGAAAGTAGCCACTGACTGCTGGCCACTGGCCTTGTACTATCAGGTTAAACCCTGATGTTGCTAGAAGTTAGTCTGATACTCTCAGCTAGGCCATGATATCCACTTATGGAACACAAACATTTTTACAGGAAACCAACATCAGACAAGGTCATCATGTGTTTGTAATGGATCAAGACAAAATAAGACCACTCTGTAAAAATGTCTGAGCAGAAACAATAAAAAGAATATTATCCAAACTACAAAAATCACCATATATCTCCTCTCTAGGCTATTATGGTTGTTAATTCTTCACTAACAACAGCTTTATCTTTAATAATAATGACTAAACCCAATGACAGAATTACCTGACAGCATCCAAGGCAAAGACCTGCAGCCTGAACCTGCTCCCAAATTATCTCACACACGTCCATATTCCATAACATATTCCTTTTAACACTCTCTGATGGAGACGTACTCTAAGTCCTATTGTGTAGTCTCCCTTATTGCAATGTACCAAAACCCAACTTGTTTATTTGAATAAAGGTATGTTTCTGGTTATAAAGCAGAGACATCACTTTACCAACAAAGATCCATATAGTCAAAGCTATGATTTTTCCAGCAGTAATGTACGGATGTGTGAGAGATGGACCATAAAGAAGGCTGAGCACCGAATAATTGATGACTTTAACTATGGTGTTGGAGAAGACTCTTGAGAGTCCCTTGGACTGTAATCCTAAAAGAAATTTAGGATTTTCAATCCTGTAGTCAATCCTAAAAGAAATCAATCCTGAATATTCATTGAAACGACTGATGTTAAAGCTGAAGCTCCAATACACTGGCCACCTGATATGAAGAACTGACTCCTTGGAAAAGATCTTAATGCTGGGCAAGACTGAAGGCAGGAGGAGAAGGGGATGACAGAGGATGAGATGGTTGGATGGCACCACTGACTGAATGGACATTAGTTTGGGCAAGCTCCAGGGGATGGTTATGGACAGGGAAGCCTGGCATGTTGTGATCCATGGGGTCACAAAGAGTCAGACACAACTGAGTGACTGAACAACAACAAATGTTTCTGATAGTCTTTAATAGGAGCACATTAACATGCATTTTAATATTTTTCATGGAAAGGGGTAATTATTTGAATAAAATTTCTCATTTATGAACTGAAGTTTCCTGGAGGATAAATTATATAATATCAGCCTATTAATTAATCTCTCAATCCATAAATTTGTCTGCTGTCCTGTATACACAAGTGGCTATTATATAAAAATAGAAAGGTTCCCTTTATGTACATTTGTTAAGTGACTCAATATAATAAGCACAATATTTATTTTGAAATACTGGTCATTGCTGCATAAGTGTATGTTCATATTCAATATCTAAAAAGCATTCATGACAAAATGTTTTACATTGTTACTTTTGATCAAGATTTTTTAATTAATAAATATTTTTATGGGAAGTTATTGTCTTTGTTAGAAGGGAAAGAAATGTGTTCCTTACTTCTTACTGTGAAATAAGATTTCTGAACTACATTCCCCAAGGTCCTTCAAATCTACATGATTCTATGTTAGAATCCACAAGTTTCCAAGATCCTAAACATATCCCAACATCTGAAAATGTATTCAACATTTGTTAGACCATATGCTCTGAATAAATCAGTTTTTGCAACATATTAACTAAATAGATACTGAACTATCTTAATAGTAAAATGCAAAAGTATTTCTAAATATGACCCTACAGCTGAGGCACATTACAGATATGTGGTTCAGTCTGCAATATTTAAAGCAATTAAGTCAGTCTTTTAAACAAGTAGCTGTCTTTGTGCCCAGAGAATGTGATGGGAAATTAAAAGTTATAAAATTTAAGGAGTAGATGGCTTGTATTTGTTTCATTATAATATTTAACAACAGGATTGGTTTTGATCTCGGATAAGTCACCTTTCTAATTCTTTTCCACAGTTACAGACCAACTCTTTGAAATATGACCATTAGGCGAATCTCTGTGAAGAGAATATTTATTAGGGGACAAATTCATCCTTTACCATAATGGAAAATATATTTTTAGTTCTTTTAGTCAACAGAGGTAAATTTTCACCCAGAAGACATATTTTTGTTGCAATTTGCAATATTTTTACAAGGTATAATATTGGTTCATTATTTCACTTAGTAAAAGCTGGTAAAAATGCTAGTAATTTAGTCAAGTTTTCAGGACAATTATATAAGGTTTACCAAATCAGTAGAAATAAAGTATGGGAATAGATTAGGCCCTTCTGTAGTCCTTTGAAACTCTTAATCTAATAATGTTTTTAATTTTTACTTTTTTACAACTTGCCCAATCAATTTGAACAAGCTTTTCAAACTACCATAAACCTACACCAACATAAGTATCAGTTCCACTGAATAAGCACAAGTTTAGGAATTGTTCACACTATACATGTCTTTATTAGAGTTCTTGATTTTTTCCTTTCAGTCTCTTTTAACCTCCTTTACTTTTCTAACTCATGCCTGTGTACATGCCACTTCAGTCGTGTCTGGCTCTTTTGTGACCCCATGGACTGCAGCCCACCAGGCTCCTCTCTAGCTCACTCTGTGCTAAAATAAAAAATAATGCTAGAGTCATTAAATCATAAACCCTATGGATGAGACCTTGGAAATCATATAATAAAACCTGTAACCAAATACAATAATATCTTATATGATGCTTCTTCACATATTTATAATTAGATTATAAACTCTTAATGAGTTTAGGTTTTCCATAAAACCTAAAGAACTTTAAAAATGTAATCCAAGCTCAAGTAATAAATAAAAGTAGATAATATGAGTCACAGCAAAGTGAATTTATTAAAACTTTAAATGCACTGTTATAGTGTTGTTGGACCATGAAGTGCCACCACTGCAGCATGAGACATCACAAGGAGTCACCAGTAAAGAAGTCAATAGCATTCAGAAAGCCTCAGGCATGTCTTTCCAACCTCTCACCTGGTTCACCCCCTACTTCTCAATTCCCCTCCAATTCAACTCTAAGCTCCATGCCATGAAGAACAGTATTCAGGACCACAGGACTGGAACTTCTAGACTACCTCTTTCAACCCATGCCATTATGTTCCTCTATAGGGCAACCAGAAGACATGCCTGCTAGGCATCTAGTAATATTTAGATTCTGGCCACCTGATGTGAAGAACTGACTTGTTGGAAGAGAGCCTGATGCTGGGAAAGATTGAAGGCAGGAGAAGAAGCGGATGACAGAAGATGAGACGGTTGGATGGCATCACCGACCCGATGGACAGGAGTTTGAGCAAGCTCCAGAAGTTGGTGATGGACAGGGAATCCTGGCATGGTGCAGTCCATGGGGTCACGAAGAGTTGAACATGACCAAGCAACTGAACTGAACTGTTAAGTATTTAAATGCAAAAGTGACATCATGTCCATAACTTACTTTTAACCAGTTCTAAAAACTATCTATCTAAATACACACACATATAAATATACACACATATATGCAGCGAGGGACAGACAGAAGTATAAAGTAAATGTAGCAAATGTTAACATTCAGTAAATAAACATGAATATTTTCTAGAATTATCTATACCTGCAACTGTTTTCTAAGTCTCAAACTATGGCAAAAACGAAACAAAAAACGAAATAACTATTTTTAGTAAATATCTTTAAAAGTTTGTTCTTTTCAAATTTGTCACCCCTGATTTATATGTGTGATGATACACAATTTCTGAAATTCTAAACCTTGGGGCAAGTTACTTTACTCTTTGCCTGAGTTTGCTCATCTGAAAAATGGCAATGAAAATAGTACTTACATCATAGGTTTGTTATGAGCATTAAATTAGTTACTAAACAGGAAGTCTCAGTTCTAATCTCTCACTTTTTATATATGTGCTTAGTCACTCAGTCATGGCCTACTCTTTGCAACCCCATGGACTGTAGCCAGCCAGGCTCCTCTGTTCCTGGAGATTCTCCAGGCAAGAATACTGGAGTGGGTTGCCATGCCCTCCTCCAGCAGATGTTCCCAATCCAGGGATTCAACCCAGGTCTCCTGTATTGCAGGTGGATTCTGTACTGTCTGAGCCACCAGTGAAGCCCATGAATACTGGAGCAGGTAGCCTATCCCTTCTCCAGGGGATCTTCCTTGCCCAGGAATTGAACTGGGGTCTCCTGCATTGCAGACAGATTCTTTACCAGCTGAGCTATCAGGAAGCCCCTATACATATATATGTATACATACATATATATACATATATATTTTTCTGATGTTCACGCACTTGATATCTAAGCCATTCTGTACTAAATGCTTTAGCAGGAGAGAGGAAATCAAGTGATTTGGGTGCACTGAGGAGAAGGAGGTCATAGAGGACAGAACTGAAAATGAAATAAAAGATGTGGAAAATCCCTCCCTTATCTTCCAGTAGCTAAGTCAGTCCTTAAGGGATCCTAGAGGTTTATCAAAATATAAGAGAAAAGAGAGTTTGAGAGTAGGGTTTTCTGCATCTCCTCCCACCGCCATCTTAGAATGAAAGAAGATTGATAAGAATACACAAAACAATAAAAAATATACAGACGAAAATTTAGAGAGCCACTGTGCAAGCCTACTAAATCACTTCTGTCATGTTTGACTCTCTGCGACCCTACAGACTACAGCCCACCAGCCCTCTGCACATTAGGATCCTCCAGGCAAGAATACTAGAGTGGGTTGCCATGTCTGCATCCAGGGGATCTTCCTGATCAGGGATTGAACCCACATCTTTTACATCTCCAGGATTGGCAGAAGGGTTTTTTACCACTAGCACCACCTAGGAAGCCACTGTTCCCAGGTTAAAAAAAAAAAAAAAAACTTTAGGCCCCTTCTCGTTTATGGAATGATGGATGATTAGTGCGTCTAGGCAGACAAAGCCTTTGTAATCCATGATCAATTGCATGGACACAGCAGCATGGCCCCATGTGTGGTGAGAAGTAGCAGGCAGAAGAGATCAGACAGAGAGGAACCAGGATATCTCAAAAGTAGATGACCTGCTCTTGGACTTGACAGAAGGCAAAGCAGGGCTACAGACATATTAACAGATATCTATGAGGCTGAATAAAGACTAGCTAAGCATCCAGCATAATACAGTGGTTCTAGGTAAGCCCTCTGAAGTGAGAATCAATGCTATGGATGGGCAGTTGACTGAGACTAGTTGTCTGCCATTTCTGTGGAATGGAACTCAAAGTAGAAAGAAGACAATGTACAAATAGATACATGTATAATTCCTATCGGAGAAGGAAATGGCAACCCACTCCCGTATTCTTGCCTAGAGAATCCCATGGACAGAGGAGCCTGTGGGCTGCTGTCCATAGGGTCGCACAGAGTCAGACATGACTGAAGCGACTTAGCATGCATCCATGCATGCATTGGAGAAGGAAATGGCAACCCAATCCAGTGTTCTTGCCAGGAGAGTCCCAGGGACCGAGGAGCCTGGTGGGCTGCTGTCTATGGGGTCGCACAGAGTCGGACACGACTGAAGCAACTTAGCAGCAGCAGCATAATTCCTGTACTCTTAAACTGAGTCTAAGATTTGTATCTGCTAATAAGATATAAAGTAAGTTGAATTTTCCTTGAAATATGGCTCCTTGTTATTTCCCTGATAGATAGCATTTCTTAATGCACTGTGCTGTGCTTAACTGTTCAGTCGTGTCTGACTCTTTGCAATCCCATGGACTGTAGCCCACTGGGCTCCTCTGTCCATGGGGATTCTCCAGGCAAGAATACCCTACTCCAGGGGAATCTTCCCAACCAAGGGATTGAACCCAAGTCTTGTGCACTGCAGGAGGATTCTTTACCAGCTGAGCTACCAGGGAAGCCACATTTACTATTACTCATCCCTTATCTTCTTGTACCAGCAACACTAGCTTCCACATCAATCTTCAAATACACCAGAACTCTCTTCCCTCCAAAGTTTTACAATTGCTGTTCTGCTATCTGTGGTATACTTGCCTCAGGTATCCATAAACAAATCTTCCTTATTTTTTCAGTTTTTACCCAAAAACCACTTCTTATTGAGGTCCTTTGTATATATTTTAATTTGAAAGTTTCAACAGCCTCCACATCATTTCACACCATCCAACTAACTTATCATCATCTAACATACCATATATTTACTCATTTATGTTGCCTGTCTACCCCATTGAATGACAGTAGCAATATGTGTCTTCTTTCCCACTGCTATAACCTCATATTCTTAGAAAAATACTAAACACATTAGGCAAAGAATACACATTTACAATGAATAGATAAATCCATCGTTAAATATAATCTATAGTATAACTTACTAATATGGAATAAAATAAATATTAACTGTCCTATCATATTTGTGTTTACTAAGATGACTACCTTTTTTTTTTTTTAAAGTTTTCAGTAGTTTGATCAACATGATTTTCTCCTTCCTTGAAAAAGAAGCATAATATTTCAGTCATGTCTAAATAAAGGGGTAATATTATTGGTGGAAGGACTAGGAAAAGCATACCTGCAAGGTAATGCTGCCAGCCTCTTACAGAACAGCCCCAACTTCCTTACTAATACACTGTCTAGCTCTAACCATCTGAGTGATTTTAAGAGTTCTCAGTTCAGTTCAGTTGCTCAGTTGTATCGGACTCTATGCAACTGCATGGACTGCAGCACACCTGCCTCCCTGTCCATCACCAACTCCCGGGGTTTATTCAAACTCATGTCCATTGAGTTGGTGATGACATCAAGCCATCTCATCCTCTGTAGGCCCCTTCTCCTCCCCACTTCAATCTTTCCCTGCATCAGGGTCTTTTCAAATGAGTCAGTTCTTCGCATCAGGTAGCCAAAGGATTGGAGTTTCAGCTTCAACATCAGTCCTTCCAATGAACACTCAGGACTGATTTCTTTTAGGATGGACTGTTTGGATCTCCTTGCAGTCCAAGGGACTCTCAAGAGTCTTCTCCAACACCACAGTTCAAAAGCTTCCATTTTTCAGCACTCAGCTTTCTTTGTTGTAGAACTCTTCACATCCATACATAACAACTGGAAAAACCATAGCCTTGACTAGATGGACCTTTGTTGGCAAAGTAATGTCTCTGCTTTTATTATGCTGCCTAGGTTGGTCATAACTTTCCTTCCAAGGAGTAACTGTCTTTTAATTTCACCATCTGCAGTGATTTTGGAGCCCCCCAAAATTAACTCTGTCCCTGTTTCCACTGTTTCCCCATCTATTTGCCATGAAGTGATGGGACCAGATGCCGTGATCTTAGTTTTCTGAATGCTGAGCTTTAAGCCAACTTTTTCACTCTCCCCTTTCACTTTCATCAAGAGGCTCTTCAGTTCTTCTTCACTTTCTGCCATAAGGGTGGTGTCATCTGCATATCTGAGGTTTTTGATATTTCTCCTGGCAATCTTGATTCCAACTTGTGCTTCATCCAGCCCATCATTTCTCACGATGTACTCTGCATATATGTTAAATAAGCAGGGTGACAATATATAGCCTTGACGTACTCCTTTTCCTATTTGGAACCAGTCTGTTGTTCCATGTTCAGATCTAACTGTTGCTTCCTGACCTGCATGCAGATTTCTCAGAAGGCAGGTCAGGTGGTCTGGTATTCCCATCTCTTTAAGAATTTTCCACAGTTTATTGTGATCCACACAGTCAAAGGCTTTGACATAGTCAATAAAGCAGAAATAGATGTTTTTCTGGAACTCTCTTGCTTTTTTGATGATCCAGCAGATGTCAGCAATTTGATCTCTGGTTCCTCTGCCTTTTCTAAAACCAGCTTGAACATCTGGAAGTTCAGAGATCACAAACTGTTGAAGCTTGGCTTGGGGAATTCTGAGCATTTCTTTGGTAGCGTGTGCGATGAGTGCAATTGTGCAGTAGTTTGCACATTCTTTGGGATTGCCTTTCTTAGGGATTGTAATGAAAACTGACCTTTTCCAGTCCTGTGGCCACTGCTGAGTTTTCCAAATTTGTTGACATATTGAGTGCAGCACATTCACAACATGATCTTTTAGGATTTAAAATAGCTCAACTGGAATTCCATCACCTCCACTAGCTTTGTTCATAGTGATGCTTCCTAAGGCCCACTTGACTTAGAAGTTCTAGGGATGACTATACTACACTTAATAATAAATTAGGCAGATCTTCAAATCTTCTTTTAGTGTTATATTGGATAAAAATAAAGCCAACTATATTTGACTTTTGAATTTAGATAACTATTCCGAATAATTTTGTAATCATTTGTAGTAATTAAGGATTGATGTATGGTGGGAAATATCATCTTGATTAGAAAGTAAAAATTAGTTAAATATAACTACAGACATAGAAAGTTTTAAAAAATCATATTAAGAATGTATGAATAGGGACTTCCCTGGTGGTTCAGTGGTTAAGACTCTGAGCATCCACTGCAGGGGCATGAGTTTCATCACTGGTTGGGAAACTAATATCCCACATGCCATGTGGTGTGGCCAAAATGATTTTAATTAAAAAATTCTTAAAACAATGTGTGAATAAAAGAGTTCAAAACAAAATTTTGCTTTAAAATAGCATAGGTAATAATGCTGTCTAGGTGTCTCATAGCTTTCTTTCCAAGGAGCAAGTGCTTTTGATTTCACGGTTGCAGTTACCATCCACAGTGATTTTGAAGCCCAAGAAGATAAAATCTGTCACTGCTTCCACTTTTTCACCTTCTATTTGCCATGAAGTGATGGGACTGGATGCCATGATCTTCGTTTTTTGAATGTTGAGTCAATCCAGCTTTTTCACTCTCCTCTTTTACCCTCGCCAAGAGGTTCTTTAGTTCCTCTTCACTTTCTTCCATTAGAGTGGTATCAGCATCACATTTGAGGTTGTTAATATTTCTGGGTTTACAAAAGGCAGAGCAACCAGAGATCAAATCGCCAGCATTCATTGGATCATGGAGAAAGCAAGGGAGTTCCAGAAGAACATCTACTTATGCTTCATTGACTATGCTAAGCCTTTGACCATGTGGATCACAAGAAACTAAGAAATTCTTAAAGAGATGGGAGTACCAGACCACTTTACCTATCTCCTGAGAAAACTGTATGTGGGTCAAGAAGCAACAGTTAGAATAAGATATGGAATAACAGACTGGTTCCAAATTGGGAAAAGAGTATGACAAGATTGTATATTGTCACTCAGCTTATTTAAATTTATATGCAGAGTACATCATATAAAATGCTGGGCTGGGTGAACCACAAGCTGGAATCAAGATTGCTAGGAGAAATATCAACAATTTCAGATATTCAGATGATACCACCCTATATGGCAGAAAGTGAAGAGGAAATAAAGAGTGTCTTCATGAGGGTGACAGAGAAGAGAGAAAAGGCTAACTTGAAACTTAACATTTACACAACGAAGATCATGGCATCAAGTCCATCACTTCATGGAAAATAGAAGGCGAAAAAGTGAAAGCAGTGACAGATTTATTTTCTCAGACTCCAAAATCACTGCAGACAGTGACTGCAGCCATGAAATTCAAAAACACTTGCTCCTTGGAAGGAAAGGTATGACAAACCTAAACAGCATATTAAAAAGCAGAGATATCACTTTGCCGACAAAAGTCCACACAGTCAGAGCTATGGCTTTTCCAGTAGTCATGTACAAATATGAGAGATGGACCATAAAGAAGACTAAACACCTAAGAATTGGATGCTTTTGAACTGTGATGCTGGAGAAGACTCTTAAGAGTCCCTTGGATGGCAAGGAGATCAAACCAGTCAATCCTAAAGGAAATCAACCCTCAATACTCATTAGAAGGACTAATGTTAAAGCTGAAGCTCCAATACTTTGGCCACCTGATGCAAAGAGTTGACTCACTGGAAAAGACCCTGATGCTCAGCAAGCCTGAAGGCTAAAGAAGAAAGAGCGGCAGAAGATGAGATGTTTAGATAGCATCACCTACTCAATGGACATGAATCTGAGCAAATAACAGAAGATAGTGGATGACAGAGGAGCCTGGTATGCTGCAGTCCATGGGATCTCAAAGAATCAGACACAACTTAGTGATTAAACAACATCAACAAATAAATAGAAAGCAAAACTCCTTTCCCATTATTATATTTTGGAAATGTAGTATGTTGTATTCAATTATTACTAAAATAGAAAATCTAAATTAATAAAACAATTAGAGGAACAATAGCAGATCTAAAGATTGATATCCAGAAAAATGAATAGCTCTTAACTGTACATCATAAATCATTAGCATTTGACCCCAGCATTACTAACAATTTTCTGAGTTGTTATGGATCAATTTTGAAGAATATAAGGCTGTTTCCACAGTATGGTCATTTCTTGCTTTTTTGGTTTTTTTCCTTTGGAAAATGCATCCAACTTAAAAGTTCACCAGTTTCACATCCTTTAAGTAAAATGCTTGGAATCACCTTCAAGGGTCCTTACTGTTCTACAGTCAAAATGTAGTCATAGTTACTTATGAGTTCATACTTCCCATACCTGGAAAATGTTGCCTGAAAAGAAAGGCAAACTATTTTCAATAGTTTGAAAGCCTGAAAAGAATGTAGAAGACATAACATGCCTATGAACAGTGTGATAAATCAACTTATTTGGGAATTTTGTTAAAATGTAGCTTCTGATTCAGTAAGTCTGGGACTTGCACCTGATCTCCATCACTAATCAGCTTGCCACGTGATGCTCATGCTGCTGGTCTGCTGGCCACACTGTGAATAATAAGATTTTAGAAACAATTCCCTCTCAAGTACATTCAATGAAGAATGAAAAAATGTGGAAATGAAGAATAACCATGATTGCAAGTTTTGGCCTCTTCCTTCTCTCTATTTTAATGAATGCAAAAAAAAAAAGAGGTAGTGTGTCACAAGAGCTAAAACTTGGAAACAACCTAAATGTCTAAAGACAGATGAATAGATAAAGAAGTGGTTCATATATACAATGGAATACTACTCAAGTCATAAAAAGAACAAAATTAGGCCATGTGCAGCAACATGGATTCAACTAGAGATTGTCATACTAAGTAAAATAAAGTAAGTCAGAAAGAAGACAAATATATAATACCACTTATATGTGGAATCTAAAATATGGCACAAATGATTCTATCTACAAAACAGAAATAGACTCACAGACAGAGAGAACAGACTTGTGGTTGCCACAGGGGAGTGTGGAAGGATAGGGATCTATGAGAGTTTGGGGTTGGTAAATGCAAACTACTGTTCTTAGGATGGATAAACAACAAGGTCCTAATGTATAGTATAAGGAACTATACTGGATATCCTATGATAAACCATAATAGAAAAGAATATTAAAAAAATAATGCCTGTATGTGTACAACTGAGTTATGTTGCTATACAGCAGAGATTGGCACAGCATTATAAATCAACTATAATTCAACTTTTTTAAATGCAAAGATATAAGAAAGAAGAAGAAAAGAGGTACTGTGTTAAAATTGAGCAAAAAGCTCTGGAATCAGACAGAAGAGTTTGAATACTGACTTAAAACTTGGATAATCTGCTAAAGTATAAAATAATATTTACAACAAAGAGCTGTTATGAGAATTAAATAAGAATAATAAATACAATCTCATAATAGCATTCACAAATACTAGTGTGAGTAGTTTCTCTCCTTACTTCATAATCACCTTATGTTGTTTTCCTAGATGAGTGCTAAGTGTTTTTTCTTTTTTTTGCTTTGAGATTAATTTCTTAGTCTCAAAATTATCCTCTACTTCTCAAAATACTTCCTATTAGTTTGGGACCAATTTGGTGTTAATTTTAAACCATTAAATGAAAAGTTTTTAAATATATATAATATCACTCAACAACAAAAATTTTAAATATGTTTGGCTATAAATTAAAAAAAAATACTGTATGTATATATACCCGAATCTATGTATTCAACTAATAACTGGAAAATACATACTACAGGGATGCTATAGAATCTCAATTTAGAAATATTATTTTGGAATAAGCAGAGCCTGTTTATAAAGCATGATTTTTTCAAGTTTCATTATTTTGTAATCTCACTTTATTTTTGGCTAGAAATTGTATTTCTACTTTGATCATCCACTTTATACAACAAATTTGGCACATTTCAACTTCTTTTAATGGCAAAAACAGAACTGGCTCTATAAATTTGAAGATTTGTCACTGTTAATAATTTTTCAATGTACACCCTACAGAATGCAAGACAACGCCCACAAAGGAACCTGAAACAGTATGAGCAATGGTGATATTACTGTATCTTTTGGCTCCTATTATAACTACTGCAAAGGGAACATCATTCATGCCAATAAACCAGTTTGAGAACGCTGTTCAATCAATCCCATTTTCTAAGTGTCACACCTCATATGTTTTCATGTAGATTTTAATGAGAAATAGGAAGACTTGGATTTTTTTCTACCCATTCTCTTTCCAGCACACTCTGCACCAATAACATAATTCTACAGCATTTGCTATCATTTTAACCACACCACACCTCTAATTAAGTTAGCTGATGTCCCTAAAATGGAAATGGAAAGCTGAATTAAAAGGCAGATGCTCACTATACCACATTACTGTTGCAAATTCACTGGCACATATGGGAGCCAGAAGCCCAGATCACAAGGATCATGAATTCTGGAAGTCTTTCCACTAAAACCAGGACATTGGCAACAAACTTTTGGAATCTGAAAAAATTTACAATGTACTGGCAAACTTTTTTATATTCGCTTGCTCTTCCAAATGCTTTTCCAACCTTCCCCCAACACACCTGCTTCCTCTGGGATTGTCCGGTAGCATCAGCTACAGCAACTCTGCTTTCTAGAAAATGACCAAGCCAGATGATACCATCAGCCTATGCACACCTGAATCCTAAAAGCATGGAACAGATGCAGCGCTAAAAGGTGGTAAAATCTTCTTCAAAAACATTTTACTGCTCCATTTATTTTAAGGTTTTCCAGGATTTTTCTCTGAATTTACAATGTATATTATCATACATTGATATTTTCTTCATTGAATTATTCAATTGCATTAATTCGATTTTTTAAGAATTGTTTTGTTCATTTAGCAAATATATGTGGAACAACTTGTGAAGGTGGTAGTGGTTTAGTCACTAAGTCATGTCTAACTCTTTTAACCTCATGGACTGTAGCCTGCCAGGCTCCTCTGTCCATGGGATTTCCCAAGCAAGAATACTGGAGTGGACTGCCATTTCCTTCTCCAGGGGATCTTCCAGACTCAGGGATCAAATCCAGGTCTTCTGCATTGCAGGCAGTATTTCACGTGGATTCTTTACTGACTGAGCCACCTGGGAAGCCCATTTGTGAAGGTAGGATAATGTATTTATTAAGATTTATAACTCTGTAGTCACGTCTTTTGAATTAAATTCATTCTTAGGAAAGTCATTTGATCCCACTAAGCATTATTTTATTTAACTGTGAGTAGAAGCAGTAATCTCATAGAGTTATAGTTGGAGTTAAAGATATAAAAAATGTCCATTTCTTAGCACAGTTGTTGGTACATAGTAAACAATAAGTAAATAAATAAACATTACCAGAAGTCTCAGTTATGGGCATTTTAAAGAGCAATAAAAAGCAGGGAAGACCCAGTCCTTAGTTTCAAGAAATTTAACACCCACCAGGAAAATTAAAAATGGAACACAGATATCTAATCTAGCTAAATAGCTATCTTTTACCTATAAAAAAAGAATGGCTTCTGTGTGAAAAAAAGGAGGAAAACACACAGAAGTTCCAGCAGGGTTCACTTGAGTCAGGATTGTTAAGGGGATATTTTGGAGACCTAGACTCTAAAATACTAATGATTCCTACTGTCAATATGGTCTTGCACATCTGCCGCTCCAGAGCTAGAGACTCTTCTTCCCCTCTCTACCTAACAAACCTGTTATCTGTCAAGAACTCACTCAGTGATCACTGCTGTTACGTTCAGTGCCTCTCTGACCTAGTCAAGCACTGCTGATAGTGTTTGAATATGGTCAATTCTCATACTGTTCCCACTGCATTGAAGTTAGTTGTGTGTATGCAGCTGTGACCTTTTTCAGAAACAGAGTCATGTTTCATTTATTATTCTATGACCCAGCAACTGGCATTCAGTAGTTCATAATGGCTTTTTTGTTGTTTATCTGTTTTTGTTTGAGCTTTTGAATATATAAATGAGTAAAGGTGACATACTGGCTGGACTTAGGATGAAAATACTTTTATAGACAGAACTTGGCAGAGTAGGCATGTATCACAGGTGAAGGCAAAGACACAAAAAAGAGAGAGGTAAGGCATGTTTACCGAAATCAAGTTCTTGGAATAGCAGGAGATTGAAAATGGAAGCCAGACCCAGTATAAAAATTTGGAACAGCACAGGTGTAAATCCAAAGGCAATTTGTTGCTTAAAAATAAGAACAGTCAAAAAAACTAGGTAAAGTTCTATGCTTAATTAAATCTTTCTTCTTTTACCCCCTCCTTGTCTTAAAATACTTGCTGTGTTTATAGAATTTCTTTTTTTATCTCCAGAGGGAGATTAGGCTACCCAAACCACACTATTAAATGTAGTTTACAAAGAAATACAATTGAGATAGATGAGAAGTCTCTGCTTAGCAAGGGATTTAGAATCACAGGGCTGCTTGCTGCCTCTGGTACCCTTCTATAAAGATTTTTTTTTCCAAAAATAGTCAATATCAAAGGTCACACATTTTAAAAGTCACTTGGAATTAGAACCCTGAGAGAAAATGCTTAGCAGAAAATGTTTTGGCAAGCTTTTAAAGCCTTTCATTGAGTTGGCAACAAGATAGACCATGCTGGCCTCCTAAGCAAGCAGAGCAAATGTGTCATTTCAGAGGTGACAGAAAAGCTTCCTGTCCCTAAACATCACTCTCACCTGTCTCTTTTTCAAGAGCAGAGATTCATTCCTTAGTGTTGAGGTACCAAGCTCTACTGAAATGCACAAACATCTGAAAGGAAAGGGGCAAGGAATAAAATTAACACATGCTTAGTGACTACAGTCATGCATTGTACTGAACTTTTCATACACATTTTGTTATTAAATCTAGATATCACATTTGAGGAAAAAATTCTAGTTGAGAGAAGTTAAACTATTTGCCTAAAGTTATACAGCTAACCTAGTGTGGAGATAGAATTTAAATTTAACCTTAGCTCTGATTCAAAATTGCTTTTATGTTATTAATTTACATGGAACAACTGATTGGCTCAAAATTGGGAAAGGAGTATGACAAGGCTCCATATTGTCACCCTACTTATTTAATCTATATGCAGAGCATATCATGCAAAACGCCAGGTTGGATGAATCACAAGCTGGAACCAAAATTGCAAGGAGAAATATCCACAGTCTTAGATATGTAGATGATACCACTCTAATAGCAGAAAGTGAAGAGGAACTAAAGAGTCTGTAGATGCGGGTGAAAGAGGAGAGTGAAACAGTTGGCTTGAAACTCAACATTCAAAAAACTAACATCATGGCATCTCATTCCATCACGTCATGGTAAATAGGGGATAAAATGGAATCATTGAGGACGGTGACAGCAGCCGTGAAATTAAAAGGCACTTGCTCCTGGGAAGGCAAGCTATGACAAACCTAGACAACGTAGTAAAAAGCAGAGACATCACTTTGCTAACAAATGTCTGTATAGTCAAAGCTATCGTTTTTCCAGTAGTCATGTACAGATGTGAGAGTTGAACCATAAAGAAGGCTGAGCACCAAAGAATTGATGCTTTCAAACTGTGGTGCTGGAGAAAGCTTCTGAGAGTCCCTTGGACACCAAGGAGGTCAAACCAATCAATCCTAAAGGAAATCAGTCCTGAATATTCATTGGAAGGACTGATTCCGAAGCTGAAGTTTCAATAGTTTGGCCAGCTGTTGTGTAGAGTCGACTCACTGGAAAAGATCCTGATCTTGGGAAAGACTGAAGGCAGGAGGAGAAGGGTACAACAGAGCATGAGATGGTGGGATGGCATCACCGACTCAATGGGCATGAGTTTGAGCAAGCTCTGGGAGATGGTGGAGGACAGGGGAACCTGGCTTGCTACAGTCCATGGGGTTGCAAAGAGTCAGACATGACTTAGTAGCTGAACAACAATACCTGTCCTAAACTTACCAACTGATCACTAAATGGACACAAAACTTGGTAAGGAAAAGAACAGAAAGCATTTGAGAGCACTGCATATTGGTGAGGAATTAAGGAAGAAGGACTATGACACGCCAAAAGAAAAAAGGAGAAGGCAAAACACAAAAGATCTCACAACCTAAACATTTGAGAGTTAAATTAAGACCAACTCCTTAGGAAATCAGCTTGCCTCTAGTACAAAGGAATTTAACTACAATATTTGCATATATATTTTGGAAGAGGAAAAATAATCTTCCCTCTACCCTTCTAGGTTCTTGGCCGAGATATCCCCTGTAATAAAAAAACAGATGAATATGAGAAAAATAAATAGAAGTTTAATAACATCTAATCTCCTGTATACATGGGAGGTCCCCAGGAAAATTGAGGAACTCCCTGGAATGTTCCAGACCATCACCTTATTTATCATCTTCAGTCAAAGACAAAGGAAAAATTTATGGCTTAGACAAAACATGTCTTTCATCAAGGTTGTTTTCATTTTACGGAATGATCCTAACTTTGTTTGTATGAATATACAAAAAAAACTTTTACTATGTATATATTTTGCTAAGAAATATATAACAGATAAATTCAACTTACTTAACAATCATTTTAAACAATATGATGGTAGTTAAAAGGCAAGTATGAATGGTAGTTATGTATGAATATGTATGAATGGTAGTTAAAAGGCAAGTGCATATCGTTTCCTTGTGCAAAACAGGTGACTGCTTTGAAAAACAGGTGACCCAGATGGGAAAGGTAAGAAGAGCAAACTTCAAATTATCTTCAAAATTTCAAACTTATTTTTTGTTTCTGCTTCTGTTTGTTTGAATCAGATCTAATTTGTTGCCATAAATATTCTGACTATTGGTAAACTCTATCACTAATTTGAACACAGTTTTCATAAAATATGGTATGTTTGAAAGACTAATGTTGTAAGCCCTCCTAGATGATTTAAGTTTTCAGAATTAAAATGATAACAAAATCACTTCATTGACCTTGTCCCTAGGCACTTGACATTCTTGTTAGACACAATTCATTTAAAAGTTCTACAGAAATGTCCTTTTCCCATATGTAAATACCCTTAAATAGACACTTGATCCAAACTTTGGAAACACTGGCTTCCTGGCAGCACTGCCATAATCCTCTTTTACACTGTATCTAATATAGGTGAAGATTCACAAGGTTTTGTGTATGTGTATTCTAGAAAATCATAATGATTTGGCCATTTCTGGTTAAAGATACAATGTTACAACCTTGGCTAGACTGTATTTGCTTACAGAGCAATGATTTCATTTTGTTTTAGCCACATCCAAGATGTATGACCCCAGACAAATAACATCCACCTGCTCAAAATTTACTAAGCATGTGATTTTGTTGGCTCTTTCCAAAGCTTTCTGCTTTGATTTTTCCAGTGCAGCAGTTACTATAGAAACAATGTCATTGAAATTTAAAGGGTAGTGATATATCACATCATAGTAGAACACGTTAGATAACATATGTTAGATGCATGCGTGCTTGTGTATAGTTGTATATACTTGTATACACATGTATACACATCTATGCCTGTATATATGCTTGATGAATATGCATGAGTATGTCCACTAATGCATATACCAGTTTATAGTACAGATCTACATGCAACTTGTTAACATAAACATATCATAATATGTAATATATAAAAACATATTAGGTTGAGAATCTCATAAATTAGAACATAGGTAAGGTTGAACTGTGAACTGCCAGATGTTCAAGCTGGATTTAGAAAAGGCAGAGGAACCAGAGATCAAATTGCCAAACATCCGCTGGATCATCGAAAAAGCAAGAGAGTTCCAGGAAAACATCTATTTCTGCTTTATTGACTATGCCAAAGCCTTTGACTGTGTGGATCACAATAAACTGTGGAAAATTCTTAAAGAGATGGGAATACCAGACCACCTGATCTGCCTCTTGAGAAACCTATATGCAGGTCAGGAAGCAACAGTTAGATCTGAACATGGAACAACAGACTGGTTTCAAATAGGAAAAGGAGAACGTCAAGGCTATATATTGTCATCCTGCTTATTTAACTTATATGTACAACTTATATGTACATCATGAGAAATGCTGGGCTGGATGAAGCACAAGCTGGAATCAAGATTGCCGGGAGAAATATCAATAACCTCAGATATGCAGATGACACCACCCTTATGGCAGAAAATGAAGAGGAACTAAAAAGCCTCTTGATGAAAGTGAAAGAGGAGAGTGAAAAAGTTGGCTTAAAGCTCAGCATTCAGAAAACTAAGATCACGGCATCTGGTCCCATCACTTCATGGGAAATAGATGGGGAAACAGTGTCAGACTTTATTTTGGGGGGCTCCAAAATCACTGCAGATGGTGATTACAGCCATGAAATTAAAAGACACTTACTCCTTGGAAGGAAAGTTATGACCAACCTAGACAGCATAATAAAGAGCAGAGACATTACTTCGCCAACAAAGGTCTGTCTAATCAAGGCTATGGTTTTTCCAGTGGTCATGTATGGATGTGAGAGTTGGACTGTGAAGAAAGCTGAGCACCAAAAAATTGATGCTTTTGAACTGTGGTGTTGGAGAAGACTGTTGAGAGTCCCTTGGACTGCAAGGAGATCCAACCAGTCCATTCTAAAGGAGATCAGTCCTGGGTGTTCATGGGATGGACTGATGCTGAAGCTGAAACTGCAATACTTTGGCCACCTGATGCGAAGAGTTAACTCATTGGAAAAGACCCTGATGCTGGGAGGGATCAGGGGGATGCTGGGGGCAGGAGGAGAAGGGGACGACAGAGGATGAGATGGCTGGATGGCATCACCGACTCAATGGACATGGGTTTGGGTGGACTCCGGGAATTGGTGATGGACAGGGAGGCCTGGCGTGCTGCAGTTCATGGGGTCGCAAATAGTCGGACACGACCGAGCGACTCAACTGAACTGAACTGAAGGTTTTACTATATGAAAAGGCTAAGCTAGTAAAAATAGATAATATTAAAAGAGAATATTTTTCTAAATTTTAGATGTTTAAAAATGTAAATATGTGGGAAAAAAGGAGAGAACAGTTTGATGAATGGTTAAAATTCTTAGTGCTAAAATATATGTATAAAGCAGAATTCAAAACTCTTTTTCAAATATTATAAATTTCCATTTCAGGACAAAGAAAAATGGCAAATTTGAGAAAAAAACTCTTTGCTCAGCTATTTTCATATGAAACTTAACTATTTAAAATATATATTTTTCATGAATATGAACATTAAAAAATGAATTAACTTAAACATCCTGAGTGGAAGAAATGAAATAATGTGACCAAGTATAACCACATGATCAACACTTCAATACAGTACAAATAAAGCAATTTTACTTTGCATTTTAACTTTTGAAAAATTGTTAGAATTCCTGTCAAGTGCAGTAAGCACAAGAATGATCTCAAAAGGTACATAACCTTATTCATATTTCTCAGTTATATTTTAGGTATGGAAAAACTCCTCTGTGCTTTGGAAAATACTTAAAAATATTAAAATGAGTATTATTTTCTTTTCCAGTGAGAATATTGTTGTTGTTGTTGTCATGTAAAACACTGTCAGAAATACAGTCAGATAGAAAGAGTTTGGATATAACAAACCTAGATATTATATTAGAATAAGCCAGCTCTGTTAACGCATGTTGGCCTCATTCTCTTTTTTTTCTTAATATGAAAATCATTCTAAAAGAAATGTAAAATTTAACTGCAATCTAATGCTACTTAAAGGAACATCTTTAATAGTTACCTCACGGAAACCTGTATTTTAAAATCTAAAAATTGTTCAAACATAGAATAATTCCTGGTTTACTACTAAAGTAGTATAGTTTTTCAAGAAACTAAAATATCAATTGGCCCAAAGAAATAGTAATGGTAAAATACATTCCATATAGAGAAGTGAAACATCTGTAAGTATTTTGAGGTACATGTGTTTTTGGAAACTGGATACCAGCTGGATGTCATGATTGAAAGAATCTCTGGGAAAAAAAAGAAAAGAAAGAATCTTGTGAAATAGAGGCGCTTGCACT
Source organism: Cervus elaphus (assembly GCF_910594005.1). Classification (NCBI taxonomy): domain Eukaryota; kingdom Metazoa; phylum Chordata; class Mammalia; order Artiodactyla; family Cervidae; genus Cervus; species Cervus elaphus. Next base: position 33,294,437 of record NC_057831.1, read on the forward strand.
CTGGAAAGAAAAGACAAACCACAGACATCTCAGCAAATACATTCAAAATAATCTAAGTTTAATAAAACACAGTAATAAAAGAAAGCAGCATTGTGTGTATGGATAATTAAGAGGACAGCTTGAACTAAAATGATCAGAGAAGGCCGCCATGAGTAGGCAAAGATCTGAACTGACTCTTAAATGGTGAGAATGAGGCAGGATAAAGATTTTTAAAAGAGAAGCTTCTTAGCAGAAGATAGCACAAAATCTTGAGAACAAACTTTGCATAGAGTAATCTTCTATTTACTAAAACCACAGCAATAATAAAGGTGGTGGTGTTATAAGTAAAGAAGAAAAGTCTCACTGACCTAGTACTCCCCTTATGATTTCCCACCTCTACTCTAACCATATACTGTACTAGACAATCACCACAGCAGTTTCTGCTCATCCACGAGAGTACTGGTACTATCATCTTGGCAACTGACAAGTACATAGTCTTTATTTTTTTATTTTTTTTTTAATTTATTTTTTTTTATTAGTTGGAGGCTAATTACTTCACAACATTTCAGTGGGTTTTGTCATACATTGATATGAATCAGCAACAGATTTACACGTATTCCCCATCCCGATCCCCCCTCCCACCTCCCTCTCCACCCGATTCCTCTGGGTCTTCCCAGTGCACCAGGCCCGAGCACTTGTCTCATGCATCCCACCTGGGCTGGTGATCTGTTTCACCATAGATAGTATACATGCTGTTCTTTTGAAACATCCCACCCTCACATTCTCCCACAGAGTTCAAAAGTCTGTTCTGTATTTCTGTGTCTCTTTTTCTGTTTTGCATACAGGGTTATCGCTACCATCTTTCTAAATTCCATATATATGTGTTAGTATGCTGTAATGTTCTTTATCTTTCTGGCTTACTTCACTCTGTATAATGGGCTCCAGTTTCATCCATCTCATTAGGACTGATTCAAATGAATTCTTTCTAATGGCTGAGTAATATTCCATGGTGTATATGTACCACAGCTTCCTTATCCATTCATCTGCTGATGGGCATCTAGGTTGCTTCCATGTCCTGGCTATCATAAACAGTGCTGCGATGAACATTGGGGTGTACGTGTCTCTTTCAGATCTGGTTTCCTCAGTGTGTATGCCCAGAAGTGGGATTGCTGGGTCATATGGCAGTTCTATTTCCAGATTTTTAAGGAATCTCCACACTGTTTTCCATAGTGGCTGTACTAGTTTGCATTCCCACCAACAGTGTAAGAGGGTTCCCTTTTCTCCACAGCCTCTCCAGCATTTATTGCTTGTAGACTTTTGGATAGCAGCCATCCTGACTGGCGTGTAATGGTACCTCATTGTGGTTTTGATTTGCATTTCTCTGATGATGAGTGATGTTGAGCATCTTTTCATGTGTTTGTTAGCCATCTATATGTCTTTTTGGAGAAATGTCTGTTTAGTTCTTTGGCCCATTTTTTGATTGGGTCATTTGTTTTTCTGGAATTGAGCTTCAGGAGTTGCTTGTATATTTTTTAGATTAATCCTTTGTCTGTTGCTTCATTTGCTATTATTTTCTCCCAATCTGAGGGCTGTCTTTTCACCTTGCTTATAGTTTCCTTTGTAGTGCAAAAGCGTTTAAGTTTCATTAGGTCCCATTTGTTTATTTTTGCTTTTATCTGGCAAGTTTACTATTCTGTGATATCATGGAGTCAGACTCCCTCCTTTTTACTTCCTTCTGTTTGGAAAATAGTAGCTGTTTTACTATTGCTATTTTAGTCACTAAATCATGTCCAGCTCTTTTGTGACCCCATGGACTGTAGGCCTCCAGCCTCTTCTGTCCATGGGATTCTCCAGGCAAGAATACTGGAGTGGGTTTCCATTTCCTTCTCCAGGGATCTTCCTTACTCACAGTTGAACCCGCATCTTCTGCACTGGCAGGCAGATTCTTTACCTCTGAGCTACCTAGGAAATCCATACTATCTTATCTTTAACAAAATGGACAACTATATTATTTTCCATTATCCAGATTTTCAATTTATCATTTTACATTACTTCTTAAATCTACTTATTAATTTTTTTAATTGAAGTATAGGTGATTTACAACGTGTTGGTCTCAGGTGTACAGCAAAATGATTCAGTGATACATTTTTGTCGTATTCCTTTCCCTTATAGGTTATCATAAAATACTGAGTATAGCTCCTTGTGCCACACAGTAGGTCCTTGTTTTATATAAATAAAGTAGAATATGTGTGTGTGTGTGTGTGTGTGTGTATATATATATATAATGTATCTGTTAGTCCCAAATTCCTAATTTATCCACCCTTCCTTTCCTATTTGATAACCATATTTTGTTCTATGTCTGTGGGTCTATTTCTGATTTGCATACAAGTTCATTTGTATCTTTTTTTTTTAGATTACACATATAAGTGATATCATATGATATTGGTCTTTGGTTTACTACCACTTTCTATTGGTAGTTTCCCAAATGTCCAATGAACAGATATTTTCAGAGTATTCTCCTAGGTCCACCAATTTAAGGCCAACAAAGACTAACACTTCATTTGGTATCTTCAATTTCTTTCGTTGTAATCTATGCTACTAAAGTTTCTTTCTACTCTACTTACAGTTTGTTTACCTAATTTCTATTGGGTAACATTTAGCTGTGACCTCTGCTTTACTTAGCAACTTTGAACATTATTTGTTTGAATGCATTGTCTCACAAACCATGTCTTAATCTCTAAAACTTCCTTACAATATGCTTCTATAATTAGTATACTTTTACCAAGTAGATGAATGAACTGTCATACCCATTCTTTGTATTCCCCCAGCCCTCTTCCTTTTATTTATACCTAGTCCACTTGGTATAAAGCACTAATTTAATTAAGAGAAAGTGGGAACTAACTACTGATTCTTTCTGAAAGACAATTTAATTGAGTACATTCAAAATTATGTCCTCACAAACCCTGAGTTCTCATCTTTTCCTAATACTGAATACCTGTTATTATATCCTTTTTCCTTTGAAATGAAAACTAATTTTGCACATCTATCAAGGAAATAATTTGAAAATTATTATACCCTATAAACAATTTCTCAGGTGGCACTAGTGGTAAGAAAAAAAAACCCGCCTGCCCATGTAGGAGACACAGGTCCCATCCCTGGGTCAGGAAGATCTTCTGGAGAAGGGCATGGAAACCCACTGCAGAACTCTTGCCTGGGAAATATCATGGATAGAGGACTATGGTGGTCTACAGTTCATGGGGTTGCAAAGAGTTGGACACAACTTAGCAACTAAACAATAATAACAATAACCAATTTATGTAAAAATTAAATTCAATAATGCTGAAACTTCAATAACGAGAAATACTTGCATAAAAGAACTAAAGTCTGCTACTTTCACTTTTATTATAAAGCTATTGCTGTTTTCTGAGATGATTATCTTATAAATGACAACTTTTTTATTTGGACTAATGTATCAAAAGAGTTCCTTTTCATAAATCATTTCAAATTGATGGTAAAACCATATAAGCTTCAGCCTCTTATTTATAACCACTGTCTCTCAATTTTGCCTTACTATAGATTTTCACCATAAAGTTTCATCTAATGAGATTTCTGAGCACATATTATTGTATAAATGCTTCCAAATCTCAATACTATTATAAAACACAATATTCTGGATTGTTGGCAAATGTAGACTATACTTGTCTATTTAAAATAGGGGTCTATATAAATTTGAAATTAATGGCTCTGTCAGCCTACTCTTAAAGCATAGCTAGATCTTCAAAACAATTGTTATTCAATATATTTCTGTACTTTATCAAACAACCAAAGAAGGAAATGGACTCATCTTAAATATATTGATTAGGCACTGCCTAACCAGGAGTTGGTGATGGACAGGGAGGCCTGGCATGCTGCGATTCATGGGGTCGCAAAGAGTCGGACACGACTGAGCGACTGCACTGAACTGAACTGAACCTTACAAAGTGGATGCATGTTGTTTATCTAATCCACAGAAAATCACCAACCTCATACCTCAATATGGAAGAATACCTGCACACGCATACCACTCACAGCACATTCATGCACACCTTCACACACACTCTAATCTCAAGGACTAATCATCTCTTTATACTCAGCCATCCAATACTTGAATTTCATATCTGATCACATGAATAAGTAGTCCCTCCCTTATTCATGGGGTATAAATGGATGCCTGAAACCAAATATAGTACAGACCCCTATATAAACTTTCTTTTTCCTATATATAAATACCCATGATAAATTTTAATTTATAAATTAGACATAGGAAGGGTATATCTGAAATGCCAGCATCACTACTCTTGTGCTTTGGGACCAAGAGTAAGTAAAATAAGGGTTACTTGAATACAAGAACTGTGATATTTCTACCTGATAAACGAGCCAGTTACTACATGACCAACAGGCAGGATAACATAGACAAAGGGATGATTCATGTGCTGGGAGGGATGGAACTGAAGGGTGTGAGACTTCATCACTCAGAACTGTGTGCAATATAAAACATGAACTTTTACTTCTGGAATTTTCCACTTAATAGTTTCAGACCACAGCTGACCACAGGTAACCAAAACCACAAGAAGCGAAACTTCAAATAAGAGAGGATTCCTGTATTTATTTAAAATGAATCTATTCTTCGGCCACAATTCTTTAGTTTGGGGCTAAAAATAACTGATACAGATTGGCAAAGTCTGTCTTTCCTCAGAAACTGAAAATTGTAAATAAGGGATATTAATCATATCTTCCAGCTTTCAGGAATGGAGTAGATAGGAGTAAAGCTGTTGAAGCTGCTTGCAATGGCCATTTATGCCCATGTAAGATGGAAAGAAAAAAATGCTTGTTTGGGATAAGAGAAACGAGTGAAGCAGTGAGCCAAGGAGAAGCAGAGCAAAGGATGAAACAAGTGTATTCCCTATATTCTGCTCAAGACTGCTCCAGTCTTTCCCTAGTTCAGCACCGCTCTGATCCTTTGGTTCTAGAAAATGTACTGTATTACTGTAATAATATGTCAATGGTTATGGTTAACCTTTTGATATATAGACAGGTGATGGATAGGTAGATAAGAATAGAGACACAAATATACTTGGAAATAAGATATTCTGAAATAAAATACTAAATCATTAAATAACTTTCTGTTAAAAAAAATTTTACAGAAGACAATTCCTTTAATGTTAACAAGAATTTTCTAACAGTATAGGAAATTCTCTTTGCTCTGATTATTTCCATGGAATAAGAAAAGAGTACAAATGGTTAGCTGAATACCAAATCTTTTTACAAAATATTGCTCATTTTCTTCATGATGTTGTATTTAAAATTTGGAAAATAAATATGAGCTCAAATTTTACTAAGAACTAAATATAATTTCATCAAGTCTGTTAGTCACAAGAGAAGCTAATTTCGTTTTCTCAGATTTCTCTCTCTACACAAGATAAAGAGGACAAACCAAAGGAAATTAGACCTCTACTTCTTTGATTTGACCATAGAAGGATTTAAATTAATAAGGCAAGGATTCTGATAATGATACTATGACTTATGAAGGACTAAGGAGCCTGTGTTGGTTCTGATAGGCAAGATAAGGCAACACTAAAATTAAAGATCTCCTTTCAGTAGTGGCTACTGAAATGAAGATCCTGTTTGTTCACATGATACTTCTACCAAATGGTGACTTCTTCAGTAAGAGAAGCCAACCACTTGGTAAATTAGCAATGATATGTTCTATAATTTAGTATCATTTTCATTTGTGTACTAAAAAGATTGGTAGCTAAATATGCTTAAAGCACAAGGCTATTTTTAGGAAATAAAAGCAAAAGACTGACTGTGTGTGTGTGTGTGGCTCAGTTGTGTCTGACTCTGTGTGACCCTATAGACTGAGCCTGCTAGGCTCCTCTGTCCATGGGATTCTCCAGGCAAGAATACTGGAGTGAGTAGCCATTCCCTTCTCCATGGGATCTTCCATGACCCAGAGACTGAACCTGGGTCTCCTGCATTTCAGGCTATTCTTTACCATCTGAGACACCAGGGGAGCCCTGGAAGACAGAATACATTTCATTTAAAGAGCTTCTTGCTTTAATTTACAAAAGACATCAATAAAAACTTCTTTAAGATCAAAATATTTTTTAAAATATAAGTATTGTGGCATTTTTTCCTTTATAAATCAGCAGAAAAATATGCAGAAATTGTTTAAGAATAACAGGCATTTATTATAAATAAATAAAAAGAAACATTTCTATGTGAAATTTCAAAATCACCTTTACCCTAACATCATTTAAGATTTAGAAAGCTATGATGACTTCTAAACATGTCTGCAATCTCGCTGACACTTTAATCATCAAAAGTGTAGTCTATTTTCTTATGTCTCAGAAAGGGCCAGCCTGAATGACTTTCTTCTAATAAACAGAAAGTGGCAGAATAAAGGCTGTTTGACTTTTGGGACAATTCAATTTCCCCAAATTCTGTATATTTTGGGACACTCACCCTGGGAACTCAGACAATGCATTGTTTGGAAGCCAAGAAAGTACGTGGAAAGGCCAGAGACAAGTATCCCAGCCCCAACCCAGTGGAGGTCCTGGCTTGTCCTAAAATTCAGCACCAATGATCAAGCTTTAAGAAGATCTGTAGGCCAAACACTCTTTGACATAAACCCCAGCAAGATCCTTTTATGACCCTCCACCTAGAGTAATAGAAATAAAACAAAAATAAACAAATGGGACCTAATTAAACTTAAAAGCTTTTGCACAGCAAAGGAAATCATAAACAAGATGAAAAGACAGCCCTCAGAATGTGAGAAAATAATTTGCAAATGAAGTAACTGACAAAGGGTTAATCTCCAAAATATTCAAGCAGCTTATGCAGCTCAATGTCATAAAAACAAACAACTCAATTAAAAAATGGGAAGAAGACTTAAACAGGCATTTCTCCAAAGACATACAGATGGAAAAAACACATGAAAAATGCTTGACATCACTTATTGTTAAAGAAATGCAAATCAAAATGACAATGAGGTATCTATCACTTCACACTGGTCAGAATGACCATCATCAAAAAATCTATAAACAATAAATGCTAGAGAAGATGTGGAATAAAGGGAACCCTCTTGCTCTCTTGGTGGCAATATAAATTTATATAATCACTATGGAGAACAATATGGAGACTTCTTTAAAAACTAGGAATAAAAATTACCATATGACCCAGCAATCCCACTACTGGGCATATATTCTGAGAAAATCAAAATTCCAAAAGATATACCCCAATGTTCACAATTCCAAATGACATACCCCAATGTTCATTGCAGCATTATTTACAATAGCCAGGACATGGAAGCAACCTAGATGTTGACTGACAGATGAATGCATAAAGAAAATGTGGTACATATATATATAATGGAATATTACTCAGCCATGAAAAGTATCAACTTTGAGTCAGTTCTAGTGAAGCAGATGAACGCAGAGTCTGTTATACAGAGTGAAGCAAGTCATAAAGAAAAAAACAAATATGGTATATTAACAGCATATGTATGAAATCTAGAAAAATGGTATTGATGAGCCTATCTGTAAGCAGCGACAAAGATGCAGACATAGAGAGAAAACTTGTGGACACAGCAGGGGAACATTGGTCTCAGGAAAACTGAGTTCCTCCCTAGCTGAGGAAAAGAATCAAAACTGGTCCAAATCATCAATGATATTTCCATTCCTTTTTTTAAAAAATGTTTTATATTTTTAGATTTAGGTTCCAAAAAAACTTCAGGAAGGTACAGAGATTCTCCACACTTCTCTTGCCTCCAAACTTGCATAGCCTCCCCCAATATTACAACACACACCATAATGGTAGATGTTCTACTAAGGATGAACCTATAATGGCACAACATAATCACCCAAAGTCTGCAGGGTTCACTCTTCATGTCTTACTCTCTTTAGGTTTGAAAAAAAATGTGTGCTAACATATATATATATATCATCATACTATTATACATAGAACTTTCACAGTATCTCTTGTTATTGTCTTTTAATTACAATGGTTTTATTTACAGAGCAAAACATTTTAATGACAATGAATTCCAGCTTATGAATTATTTCTTTGATGCACTGTGTCCTTGGTGTTGTATCTAAAAAGTTATCATCATACTATATTGTCGTACCATCATACCATCATCTAGTTTTTTCACCATGTTACTTTTTAAGAGTTTTATAGCTTTGCATTTTAAATTTAGACCTATAATCCTTTATGAAGAGTGTAAAGTCTGGGTCTAGATTCTTTTTTTTTTTTTTTTGTACATAAATACCTAGTTGTTGCAGCATCATTCGTTGAAGTAAGTATCTTTGCTCCATTGGGTTGCCTTGGCTCCTCTGTCAAAAATTAACCCTGTATTTAACTAATCTATTCCTGGGCTCTCTATTCTGTTCCACTGTCTGTCACAATTTTGTCAATACCACTCTGTCTTGATTACAGTAGTTTATAATATGTCTTGAAGTCAGGTAGTATCAGCCTTCCAATTTTGTCCTTCTCCCTGTATCGACTATTGTGGATCTTTCTCTTCACATAAATTTTAGAATCACTATGCTGATATTATAAAACACCTTGGTGGGATTTCTATTGCAATTGCATAGAATCTAGATATCAAGTTAGGAAGACTGACATCTCAACAATACTGATGCTATCCATAAGTATAGAATAGTTCTGCACTCAGTTATTTTCTCTTCTTTCATCAGAATTTTATAGTATTCTTCATATAGATGTTATATCTATTCTGTTACATATATATGTATTCATTGTTACATATATATATATATGTATTCATTTGGGCGGATGCTAATGTTAATAGCATTGTATTATTAATTTCAAGTTCCATTTGCTCATTGCTGGTATATGGGGAAGTCACTGACTTTTATACACTAACCTTGCACCTGCAACCTTGCTATCGTCAATTATTGGTTTCAGGATTTTTTGTTAACTCTTCTAGATATTCTAAACATATAATCATGTGAACAAAGACAATTTTATTTCTTCCTCTGCAATCTATATGCCTTTTATTTTCTCTTGTCTTACTGCATTATCTAGGCCTTCACATATGATGTTGAAAAGTAAAAGTGGGAGAGAATATCCTCACTTTCTACCTGATCTTAGTGGGAAAACTTCAAATTTCTCACCATTATGTATGATGTGAACTGTGGGTTTTTTGTAGAATATTCTTTATTGAGGAAGTTTTCTTCTACTCCTAATTTATTGGGTTTTACTCACAAATGGGTGCTGATTTTTCAAGTGTGTCTTCTGCATCTATCAATGTGTTCTTGTATTTTTTTCTTTTTAGCCTATTCTTTTGATGGATTACATTAATTGATTTTTTAATGCTAAATCAGTCTTGTATAACCAGGATAAATCCCACTGGGGTGTGGGGCATAATTATTTTTATATATTGTAGGACTCAATTTGCTAAACTTCTTAAAGATTTTTTGCATTCATGTTAACAAGAGATATTAATCTCTAGTTTTCTTTCCTCACAGTGTCTTTGCCTGGTTTTGGTATTAAGAGTGATACTGGCCTTACAGAATAAGTGGTTAAGTATTCCTCTGCTTCTAACCTCTGAAAGAGACTGGAGAGAACTGGTATAGTTTCTTCCTTAATGAACCCATCTGGGCCAGGTGCTTTCCATTTTAGAAAGTGATTATTAATTCAATTTCTTTGATAAAAGCCTATTTGGACCATCTATTCTAGTGTGAATTTTGGCACATTGTGTCCTTCAAGGAACTGGTTCACCTCATTTAGCTTATCAAATTGTGGACACAAAGTTATATGGAGTATTCTTTTTTTAATCCTTTCAATGTACATGAGATCTGTCATTAACATCCCTTCTTTCATCTCTGATATTAATAATTTGTGTCCTCTCTACTTTTGTCTTAGCTTAGCTGGAAAACTGATTTTATTGATCTTTTCAAAATGGTAACTTGTTTCTTATTGATTTTTCTCTACTGAATTCCTGTTTTCAATTTCATTGATTTCTGCTCTAATTCTTACGATTTATTTTCTTATGCTTACTTTGGATTTAATTTGCTCTTGTAAGTTTCCTGAGGTAGAAATTTAGGTGATTTTTTTTTAATTTCTAATTTTATATTGGAGTATTAACAATGTTGTGATAGATTCAGGTGGACAGCAAAGAGACTAAGCTATACATGTATGTACATGTATCCATTCTCCACCAAACTCCCCTCCCATCCAGGCTGCCACTCTGCTCTATGTTAGATGATTGATTTCAGATCTTTCTTCTTTCCTAATACATACATTCAATGCTATGAATTTCCTTCTTAGTTTTACTTTTCCTATATCCCAAAGATTTTGGTAAGTTGTGTTTTCACTTTCATTTAAAGTATTTTTAAATTTCTTGAGCCATGTGTTATTTAGAAGTACATTGTTCAATCTCTATATACTTTAAGATTTTTGAGTTTTGTGTTATTGGTTTCTAATTTAATTCCACTGTAGTATAAGAATAGACATTATACAATTTCTCTTCTCTTAAATGTTAAAGTGTATCTCGTCACCCATACTGTGCTTAGCTGCTAAGCTGTGTCTGACTCACTGCCACCCCATGGATGGTAGCCTTTCAGGCTTCTCTTGTCCATGGGGATTCTCCAGGCAGGAATACTGGAGTGGGTTGCCATGCCCTCCTCCAGGGGATCTTCCCAACCCAGGTCTCCCACACTGCAGGATTCTTTATCATCTGAGCCACCAGGGAAGCCCTGTGGCCCATAATGAGGTCCATCTTGGTAAATATTCTACAATAACTTAAGAATGTTTATTTGCTGTTGTTAGATACAGTAGTCAATAGATATAAATTATACCCAGCTGATTTATTATGTTGCTGATTTCAACTATTCTTCTCACTGCTTTTCTGCATGTTGGAGCTGTCTATTTTTGAGAAAGCTCCAACTATAATAGTGGACTTACCTATTTCTCTATGTCATTCTCTTACGTTTTGCTTCACACAGTTTGACACTCTGTTTATAGACATTAAGGATTGTTATGTCTTGGACAACTGACCCTTCTATGATTATATGCCCCTTTATCCCTTATAACTCTCCTTAATTAAAATTAGCTCTGTATGAAATTAATATATCTACATTTGCTTTCTTTTGGTTAGTGGTAACATAGTATATTGCTCTCCATTCATATACTTTTTATCTATCTATGCATTTTAAAGTATGGTCATTTAGGCAACATATGGTCCTTATTTTTTCATCCAATCTGACAATCTGTCTTTTAATTAGTTCATTTAGAAAACTGAGGTTCAAAATTATATCAATACAACTGGATAAATATCTATCATATTCATTATACTTTTCTATTTGCTGTCCTTGTTCCTTATTCTTATTTTTTTCTTCCACTTTTTTTTTTGCCTTTATGGTTTTGAGAATTTTATATAATTCCTTTTTATCTTCTTTCTTAGCATATCATTCATTGTTTTCTCATAATTTTTTAAAGGCTACCCTTTAATGTGCAACACGTTAACATTTAATCCAAATCCACTTTCAAATAAAACTATACCACCTCACAGCTAATGTGAGTACCTTATAATAACAAAATAAGCTAGACAAATACTGCATGATCTCCCTTATATGTGAATCTTTTTTTTTTTTTTTAATTAAAGTCAAACTCATAGAAACAGAGTAGAACGGCGGTTACAGGGGGTTGGGGGTTGGGGGTAGAGGAAATAGGTAGATGTTGGTAGTAGCCTTCGTTAGTAAGATAAAAAATTCTAGGGATCTAATGTATAGCATGTGACTATAGTTAAAACCATACTGTATATGTTGGAAATAGTAGGAAAATAGACCTCATTCATTCTGACCGTGAAAAAGAAAAATTATTATGTGAGTTGATGTGCTACTTGATCTGATTATGATAATTATTTCAGAAAATATATACATATATATATATAAATCACCACACTGTACACTTTAAATATATACCATTTTATATGTCCATTAATGACTAAATAAAGTTGTGAAAATGAAGAAGATTCAAATCTCCAGCCTTTGCTCTGTCCCAGCTGACACTGAATTGAGAAAAGACAAACTATCCCTGGTAAGCCATACCCTAACCACAAATTCATGAACAAAATAAGTGCTGTTTTTGTTTTGAGTCATTAAGTTTGCAGGTGAAAGAAGTTTTACACTAATAGATAACTTGAACAGGAGTCAATGTCTTAAAAACATTAAGTAACCAAGAGAAAAAATAATTTAAGGTATGATGAAGTAACAAGGAGTAAAAGCAGTTGAGAATCTATAATTCCTTTCACAATTGTCCACAGTTAATTTCAGACTCTAAATATTTTTATTTATATATACTGAGCACAAAACACTTTTATTTTTCTCCAATTGACGCAGGGGAATTAGTGTGCATAATGTCAGAGGGATATTCCTATAGAAAACAGTGTCTCAAATGTGAGCTAACTGACCTGGTTTCCTTTCGGAACTTAAAAAAAAAAATCTCTGATTATAATGTGACTCTGATATAGCTGTTTTATGATATCATTCATAGATACAATTTATAAAGTATGTTGTGTGTATACATAGTATTTATACACACAATAACGATGGCAATATTAAACAAGTCTACACATACAAATATGTCAAGTTTGATTAGTTTGAGCCTTTCTTCTCCAGCTGGTAAAGTCACTCCCTATATAGAAAACATACAGGAAAGACAAATCAGTTTTACCAAACATTTTTTTAAATACAAATCACAGTAAACAAGCAGAGAAAGGATCAATTTGAGAATCCAATAAATAAAAATAAGCAATAATAATAATGATTATTCTTTATTCTTATAAGGAAATACATAGAATAGGCTTTCTTCAGTTTATATTACACCTTTCACTCATTTAACATATATACTTACTGGATGACTATTACATAATGCTATGTTTGCTGATGACTTCCTCCACAGGATAAACACTGACCACAAGGAACAAGATCCCTGCCTTTCTACAGGCAGTCAACTCATTTCCAGAACATAACTTAGAAATAAGCAAATACAGCATTAGGATATTGGGAAACAGCTGCCAGTTTTCAAGTACTTTAAGGCATCTTTCAATGAACAGACTGCCTGAAATCTGTATGTTTTTCTTTTACAGTAACAATCAATGTACTTCATCATGTAACTGAAAACTCCTTGTATCAAAACTGTTGTTTGTAAAGGAAATCTATGAATGAACACTCATACTTGAATCTTAATTGATTGATCAGATTTTGTTTAATGAATTTCATTTCAAGAAGACTTCTCTACAGATGTTTATTGATTATGAGTAAATTCACCCAAAAATTCTAGTGGGCTAATATAAGACAGTTGCTTCTAAACACTTTGACTCAAATGAGCCATTGATGAGATCACTGACCTCACTAAATGTATGGCTTTTTTCAGACTTACATCCCACTTTCTTCAGTAAACCTTTTAAGCAAAAGTGATCACAGCCTCTGAATTCATACTCATTTTTTCAACTTACACAGCACTTAAATCTATGCTGTCTGTGGAATGTCATATAGTTGGTTTTACATTTTTATGTATTATTTAACTCTTACATTTTATTTAACATTTTAACTTTTTTCCAACTTGATTTTAAATCTCTCAATAATAATTACTTTAACTCATTTTTGAAACATTTTTATTTTATTGTCTCTCCAACTAGAGCATAAGTTCCCTGAAGTGACTTGTTCTTTTCTGTTTTTTAATTCAAAGTACCCAGCACAGTGCTACAGACACACAGTAAATATCTGTTAGTTAAATGACTAAAGCACACAACAAGCAATAGTTAAAATAAAAACAGTACAAGGTACTTGACAAGGTACAAGGAGTATTCTGATATTCTTCAATTTGTTACATAAACTTAAATCTTAAAAGAAATATCCAAAATATTCCTCAATCCATATTCTAATGATAAACCTTGATTCTCAATTGTTTACCTGTTCGTAACAGATGTGAGGATAATTTTATACGATTTCCACATTAAACTCTTATCTAGCACTCAGCATTAACCAAATTACTTCTTAGAAATAGATGCTTAGGGCTCATATTTCTCCACATGAAATCTCAGACAGCATTTGCTAATAGTCTCAAATAAAGAAATACTTTGAAATACTGTCAGTTAATGATTTGGGATTGAAAATTTTGACTTTGTTCATAAATCAAGGTTTTACTGATATAATGTATAAAAAGTGTTTTACCAAAAGAAGCTGTCAATGGTTTGTGTCTAGGTAAACCTGGAAAGTCACCATGGAGTAGCACTTGCCCTGCCACTTTTGCAAATATAGCTGAGTAGGCAACCATTGTATTGGGAGAAGGTATAACTGGATCTCTGATGGCCTGAAAAGACAGTCTCATAAATTCTTGGTATGTAAAGGTAATTCCCCAGGGAAAAGGTGGGTAAACATTTACAAGGCAAATGACTCTCCTCAGAGAAAAGGATGGAGAATCTAAATCCTTCCCCCAGAGGCCTTTAAAGTCAAGCGTCTTTATAATCTATGTAATTGCGGTCCTAAGATAGCCCTAAATAATGTGGTCCAGTCTAATGTGGTCCTACAGACAAGAGCTCAAAGTCCCTAAAAGAAAGATAAGTCAGAGCGAGGTGACGGAGGAGGGCCATGGGAAAGCTGGGTTGCAGCACAGGTTGTGGGTAATTGTAGAAGCCCTTCTAGACTTATTAGTAGCACCATTTTGCAGAGAAATAGCTGAGCATATGAATACAAAAATAAAACTGAAGCTTTAGAAAATAAACTGTGAATTGCCATCTCTTTCTGTACAGGGATCTAAACTAACAAAGGAGACACAGTGGACAGCATACACTGGACCATATGGGACTCATTTTCAGTACTAACATAATGTGGCAGTGACAGAAGCAATGAAAGCTAGAAACTGAAGTGTACTGAAGGACTGATGAGCCTTTCCAATCTGATTTGAAAAAGCAATTCCAAGAAGTACACAAGCCACATATATTAAATAAAGACAAAGGACATAAGCTTAGATGAAGCAACAGTCTATTAGGACTTGTTACAGTACTCATTTACTTATTCATTTAATATTTAACTCATGCGCAGAGACTGGTTTTAAGAACCCTTGCTGTTAGCTCAGAGACAGTCTAAACTACTTGACACACCGTTCTCTGCTTTGTGGCCTCAGCAAATACTCTTAGGACAGAGAAGTCCCATTTTAACTTGCGAAACACTAGTTCAGCACTGTGACAGTCATGTTGAACAAGACAAATAAGCCACAGGCACAGACTTTAAGTAGTTTACAATAAAATGGAAAAGGGAATAGTAAACAAGTAATTTCAGTGTAATATACTGAATAAAACTGCAACGCAATATAGCAAATAAGGTGAGCACCTAGGAAGGACAAGTATCTTTCTTTGCTGGAGCAGGACAGAAACACTTAACAGAGGAATTATTTCTTGAGTTGAATCTCAAGGCATCGATAGGTTCATCATATAAAACTCTAGGTAGAGGAAACACCATGATCAAAGGCACCAAGACATGAACCAGTGGGTAATACTTATCCAGGGAGAGTTAAAGATCAGGGAGAACATCTGAGAGTGGCAGGAGATAAATGTAGAAATTAAGCAGGTGCCAAATTAAGAAGGGCTTTATGCACAAAGAAGAGTTTCAAAGATTTTGGACAGTGTCGCTAAGCCTCTGTGCCACTCTAAATAGAGAATAACATTATTCATATTTGCTTCAGGACATCCAGCTGAAAAATATGGTGAATAAATTTTTTTGGGGGGTGGGGTATAGTAAGAATAAGTAGACTTCAATTTACTGTTTCAAAAATTTGATTTATATGAATGGTGACTTGTGTATGCATGAGAAAGACAAAGGAGGGTGTGAAATAAAAGTGAAAAGAGATGCAAGTTCTAAATTAGATATAAGTTACTCCAAATTTTCACAAGAAATAGCCTTATTTTATAATCTTCTTAAATTATGCTTTTTAAATTATTCATTAAAAAAATTCCTTCCAAAGGAATTTTTAGTCTCTTTATGGAGAACTCATATAAAGAATTTTGTTTCCCAGATTCAGGAAAATGCCAGAGACTATCATTCTTAAACTCAGTTTACTTGTACTGAGTTTTTACATATGTGTTTTCCACATGAGCCTAACAAAAATGAGCTTTGTGTGTTGGACTCTTCTCCCAGAAATTTCAGTGTTTATGCTTACTGGTTTGGCAAGAAACCAGATAAGCAGTTCATGTAGAAAAACTTGGCAAAGAACACCTCTGCTTCTCCTGAGAACTCTTTCAAGTTTCATTTTGTTATTAAAATTATCTTGATATATATTCTAGATTCAGTCAAATCCGTAACAGTGAAATAGGAAGGACATTGGAAAGGTAGTATTTTTGGAGATTTGGTATTGTACAGAGGCTAAAGAATAAGCTCAAGAGTGACACTGCTTGAGTTTAAATTCTGGCTCCACCTACAAGCAGCACTGTGACCTTGAGATGGCTAACTACCTGCTTTATGCCTTTTTCTTCATGTTTAAATTCCAGATTTTCACCTCTATTTCACATAGCTATTATGAGGATCATAATAATGTATGAAATATAATGAGCCCCACGCCTGGCAAATATATATAGTCAGTACACGGTACCGCTATTATTGTATAAATATTAAAAATATCACTGCAATGACTATTTTCTTCCTTAACTATTACATAATAATTAATGAATATCTAATCATTCTAGTTTTAAAGCCATATATTGAGCATCATATCTGATCTCTTTTCAAACTCTTTAAAAATCTTCATTTTCTTCTTACACCTTATATAACAAAAGATTCTGGCAGCAACCTAGATAGTACAGCATAATGGATCTGCATTTTAAATCATCTTAATGTTTATTATATCAGCAAATGAATAATGGAAAATAGTCAGATGCTGAATATGTAAATGTAACACATATACTTAAACTATTCTTTTTGATACATGGTAATGACCACAGAATTATAATGGTTCACCTAAAATTATGCTGTCTCATATAACAATTGTGCCAGGTATTTCAGAAGAAGGTATAAATCTCTAATAATGTCCCTGTAGCAATGGGAAGTAATTAGAGTATTTCACACTTAAAGATTAATATTTTGGATTTACATTGTACCTTTCATCTAAAGACCTCAAAGCCTCTATAAACATTAACTCATTAACTTTTCAATTGCCACCCCTTCCCAAGGTTAGGAGGCATCCAACAGCATTTTACAAATGAGGAAAGCAAATTGAGAGGAACTAAATCTTGTATTTATGATTAGTAATCATAGTACACTGCAAGAATTTTTTGAAAAGATGTTAAATAATGCTAGTGGACTCAACAATTTTGTAGATGTAAACAAAATCCTTGTATGTTTTCCACTGTTTTTCCATGGTTTCTTCTAAAAAACACTTTTCAACTTTTTCTATGGTATCTAAAAACTTAAAAGATGTTTTAGAACAATATCTTCATACAACACATTTAATAAATATAAAGCCGAGAGAGATAGAAAATTTGTGTCCATATCTTTGTATGTTTTCATATATTGCAAGTTTCTCAACATTAGGTGTGACATAATTTTCTCTTTACCAAAAGTAATACAACACTCAGTTAAACGTGTAAAGTTGTTTTGCCTCAGCAGAAAAGATGTTTACAGTTATACAGACTTTTTAAAAGTAATCCCAAATTATACACATACAATACAACTTCACTGAGCAATGTATATTGTATACGGGCTTGGAATTTAAGATCTTTCTAAAAATAATTTATGTATTTATTTTTGGACGTGCTAGGTCTTCATTGCTACGGACTTTTCTCAAGTTGTGGCAAGCAGGAGCTGCTCTCCAGTTGCGAGGCATGGGCTTCTCACTGCAGTGGCTTCTCACGCCGCAGAGCACGGGCTCTAAGCATGAGGGCTCTGGAGCTGCGGTCCCTGGGCTCCACAGCACAGGCTCAGCGGTTGTGGAACGTGGCCTAAGTTGCTCCGTGGCATGTGGAATCCTTGGATCAGGGATCGAATCATGTCTCCTCAACTGGCAGGCAGATTCTTTACCACTGAACCACCAAGGAAGCCCAGAATTTAAGATCTTTTGTGATATAAGTCCAACTCATTTTCCTAATCTTATCTCCAAATATCTACTCCTCACTTAGTCTTCATATTATTTATAACAAATAACTCATTTTCCCCCCAAACATACTCAGCCCTTCCCTTACTCTATTTTGTTCCTTCTCAGAACATGCTTTTGCTATAAGTTACATATCAAAATACTATTTAATGTCTCCCATGCAATTTCCTAGATCTTCTCTATACCAGCTGCTGTTGCCGCCACAACATCTGGCAGTCCAGTCCAGTCCGACTAGATTCCCAGTCCAGTCCAAGCATTTTAGGCAGTTCATGGATAAAGACTAATGAGTATAACAGTTCAGACCCACAGTTTCCAGGTGTCCCAACCTATGTGGTGTAGTTTTCATTCCAGAGAACACGCTGGAATCAGGCAGAAGATAGAATCCTGGAACCATGCTTCTACCTATACCCTACACTGCTTGCTCACTCCCTTCAGTGTTCTTCTGGGAACATTTCCTCAATAAACTATCTGCACAAGAATCCCTATCTCAGGCTCTGCTTCTAATGAATTTAACCCACAATACCCACAATTCAGTGAACTCCTGAATTCCTTGTAAATTTATAATAGTAGACAATAAAAAAAAATTTAAGTCTAATAATAGGAGCTGGTTAAATAAGTTGCTTTCTATTTTCACAGGAGGATAACACATAAACATTAAAACATTATTTTATAAAATACTGAATAGAGTTTCTGATATAATAATGGTACTAAATATTGTATATAGTCTTATGCCCAAAGTCCATGCCAAATAATAGACATATGAGTTTTAAAAGATAAAGTACATTACCCAATTCTGTGAATTGTACAATAGCATAATACACATATCATACAAAGTATTATACAATCACCATTTTTTAACTTTCACTGAGATATATGACGTGAGGGATGAGCATGGTTCATTAAAGATGAGAGATCTAACTTGATCTGTAGAGCCAAGAAGACTTCAATGAGGAAACACAGTTTAATTAAAAAGGTAAGGCATGATGGGGTGTGAAGCTGGAAAAGTCATCTACATAAAGGAAGTAGTAAATCCAATGATACTAAGGAAGAAGGATCATGACACATTTAAGTAAAAAACAGAAAAAGCCAATGTGGTTTAGGGAGCAAAGACTGATAAGGATACAGAGGTCTGAAAACCCAGAGCCTTATAAGATGTGGTAAAGGTTTTAGGTTTTATCTTAAGATTTGTGGAACTCATACACAAACATAAGAGATATTAAGCATAGTAGGGACGTGATATTCTTTTATATTTTAAATAGTACTCAAATGACCCTAAATAGTAACATTAGTAACATCAGGGGGAGTAGAAGACACAGGTATTTTCACGTTATGAGGTTAGGTAAGTTGTTAATTGAAGTAAGAGATGATGGGCACTTGAGCTAGGGAGTAATAAAGAGACAGATAAATACTGATAGATTTGAGATATTACAAAGCAGAAACAACTGGACTTCTGTTTGACTGGTTATGTGGATGGAGATTAAAGGAGACATCAAGCATTACTCCAGGGGTTCTGGCTTTTCCAACTGCCAGATGGTGGTACCACTCACTGAAATAGACATTATGATGAAGCAGTGGGTAGAGAGCAAGTTAGGAAAGATTTTTGGTTCTAAACATATTAGGGGTGATTTTATGACATCTAATAAGAATGATTAGATTATTAAAGAATAATAAGAATGAGTAAATACAAATGACTCCAGAATCCAAAATTATTCATAAATAAATGTATCTGTATGCATATGTGTGTGCATGTATAACACAGGTATAAATAAAACTACAATGTCTGGTGTGTAATGAAAATGAAGTCCATACATTATAACATTAACAATGTTTGTTCTTGAATAATAGAATTATGAAACAATTAATACTTGTGATGTGTGTTTTTTACTTAGTTTTTGTGGTATACACCAAATTTGGTCCTCATAAAATAAGTCAACAAAGTCTAACCTGCTCTCCATGAACTACCACAGCTCTTGAAGAATACTTAATTATAGTCTTCTCCAAATATTAGAATAGCCAGGAGAGATAAGAAAGCCTTCCTCAGTGATCAGTGCAAAGAAATAGAGGAAAACAACACAGTGGGAAAGACTAGAGATCTCTTCAAGAAAATTAGAGACACCAAGGGAACATTTCATGCAAAAATGGGCTCAATAAAGGACAGAAATGGTATGGACCTAACAGAAGCAGAAGATATTAAGAAGAGGTGGCAAGAATACACAGAAGAACTGTACAAAAAATATCTTTGCGACCCAGATAATCACAATGGTGTGATCACTCACCTAGACCCAGACATCCTGGAATGTGAAGTCAGGTGGGCCTTAGAAAGCATCACTACGAACAAAGCTAGTGGATATGATGGAATTCCAGTTGAGCAATTTCAAATCCTGATAGATGATGCTGTGAAGGTGCTGCACTCAATATGTCAGCAAATTTGGAAAACTAAGCAGTGGCCACAGGACTGGAAAAGGTCAGTTTTCATTCCAATCCCTAAGAAAGGCAATCCCAAAGAATGCTCAAACTACCACACAATTGCACTCATCTCACATACTAGTAAAGTAATGCTCAAAATTCTCCAAGCCAGGCTTCAGCAATACGTGAACCGAGAACTTCTAGAAGTTCAAGCTGGTTTTAGAAAAGGCAGAGGAACCAGAGATCAAATTGCCAACATCCACTGGATCATCAAAAAAGCAAGAGAGTTCCAGAAAAACATCTATTTCTGCTTTATTGACTATGTCAAAGCTTTCGACTGTGTGGATCACAATAAACTGTGGAAAAATCTGAAGGAGATGGGAATACCAGACCACCTGACCTGCCTTCTGAGAAACCTGTATGCAGGTCAGGAAGCAACAGTTAGATCTGAACATGGAACAACAGACTGGTTTCAAATAGGAAAAGGAGTACGTCAAGGCTGTATGTTGTCACCCTGCTTATTTAACTTATATGCAGAGTACATCATGAGAAATGCTGGGCTGGATGAAGCACAAGCTGGAATCAAGATTGCCGGGAGAAATATCAATAACCTGAGATATGCAGATGACACCACCCTTATGGCAGAAAGTGAAGAGGAACTAAAAAGCCTCTTGATGAAAGTGAAAGAGGAGAGTGAAAAAGTTGGCTTAAAGCTCAACATTCAGAAAACTAAGATCATGGCATCTGGTCCCATCACTTCATGGGAAATAGATGGGGAGACAGTGGAAGCAGTGTCAGACTTTATTTTTGGGGGCTCCAGAATCACTGCAGATGGTGACTTCAGCCATGAAATTAAAAGACACTTACTCCTTGGAAGGAAAGTTATGACCAACCTAGATAGCATATTAAAAAGCAGAGACATTACTTCGCCAAGAAAGGTCCGTCTGCTCAAGGCTTTGGTTTTTCCAGTGGTCATGTATGGATGTGAGAGCTGGACTGTGAAGAAAGCTGAGTGCCGAAAAATTGATGCTTTTGAACTGTGGTGTTGGAGAAGACTCTTGAGGGTCCCTTGGACTGCAAGGAGATCCAAGCAGTCCATCCTGAAGAAGATCAGTCCTGGGTGTTCATTGGAAGGACTGATGCTGAAGCTGAAACTCCAGAACTTTGGCCACCTGATGCGAAGAGTTGACTCACTGGAAAAGACCCTGATGCTGGGAGGGATTGGGGGCAGAAGGAGAAGGGGACGACAGAGGATGAGATGGCTGGATGGCATCACCGCCTCGATGGACATGAGTTTGAGTAAACTCCAGGAGTTTGTGATGGACAGGGAGGCCTGGCGTGCTGCGATTCATGGGGTCACAAAGAGTCGGACACGACTGAGTGACAGAACTGAACTGAACAAATATTAGGGAAAACATTCAAAATACACATTTAAAATAATATATATAATTATATATGTATTTGGCATTTCGCTTTATATGACTGTTCAAGTTTAAACATTCAACCATGACTCGGTGTAGCTATTTTTTCTATTTTGTAGGCAATATTCCCCAATAATTGTATACCTTCTAAAACATAAAAAATGATTTTACTGCCTACTTCAGCCTTCTTTTTACTGCATGAGTAAGAAAAAATGATTCAAATGGGCTCAGAAATACATTGACTTACACATAATATGTATGTTTTAATTCTAAGATTAAATAAATCCTTAATATCACCCTCCTACAAAGTCAGAATAAAAGCAGACTAATAACAATGATGATTAATGATCACTGAATGCTTATTAAACATGCAAAATTCAATATTCAAAAAACATTCAACATTCAAAAAATGAAGATCATGGAATCTGGTCCCATCACTTCATGGCAAATAGATGGGGGAAAAAATGGAAACATTGACAGGCTTTATTTTCTTGGGCTCCAGAATCCCTGCAGAGGTGACTGCAGCCATGAAATTAAAAGACATTTGCTCCTTGGAAGAAAAGCTATGACCAACCTAGACAGCATATTAAAAAGCAGAGACATTACTTTGCCAACAAAGGTCCGTCTAGTCAAAGTTTTGATTTTTCCAGTAGTCATGTATAGATGTGAGAGTTGGACTATAAAGAAAGCTGAGCAAGGAAGAATGGATGCTTTTGAACTGTGGTGTTGGAGAAGACTCTTGAGAGTCCCTTGGACTGCAAGGAGATCTAACCAGTCCATCCTAAAGGAAATCAGTCCTGAATATTCATTGGAAGGATTGAGGCTGAAGCTGAAACTCCAATACTTTGGCCACCTGATGTGAAGAACTGACTCACGGAAAGAGACTCTGATGCAGGGAAAGATCAAAGGCAGGAGGAGAAAGGTATGAGAGAGGGTGAGATGGTTGAATAGCATCACTAACTCAGTGGATATGACTTTGAGCAAGCTCTGTGAGTTAGTGACGGACAGGGAAGCCTGGCATGTTGCAGTCCATGGGGTCACAAAGCATCAAGACAAGACGAGACTGAACTGAACTGAATGCTTATTATGCAACAGGCAAAGCCTTTGCATGCTTTGTAAAGATTATCTTCTTCAACAGTAAATATATAGTAAATGTATTATCTTTTTTGTAGTAAGAAAACAGGTTCAGCTATGTTACATAAGTTTCTGTTGGGCATGTACCTAGTAACTGATAGGGCTAGGATACCAATCTTGTCAGGCTGACTGTGGCTTCGTGCCAAGCCTCACGATATATTACTCTCATTCTGAAAAGGGTGTGGTTTAGTATTAATTTTGGAACTGAGATTCGACACATAATTTTTTCTAGACCACAGTTCCTTCAAACAAGAAGACAAAAAGCCATAAGGAATGTGACACTCTCCTGTGTAGTAATCAACAGCTCAAGGAGTTCATGAAGCTAAGATTTATTGACTACCTACTGTTATCAGTTAGGATACTTAACATAGAATAAATAAGGAAACCTAAATCAACTTTAAATAGGAAATTGTTGGCACACATAACGAAACTCTAAAGGGAAGGCAGGCTCCAGGCACAAGTTGACGCAGAGGTTCACAACACCTCCAAGGCTTGGCTCTATTTTGCTACAATTCTCTTGGCTCTGCTTTGTTCTGCTTGCTGGTGGCTGAGAGCCAAGGTAGCTATAGCAAATCTAGGTTCCCATCCACATACAGTACCATTACAAAAATGGCAAAACCTTTGTTCAACTTTCTAAATTCCAACGATGAGGACTGAGACTTTCTAATTAGGCCAGTTTAGGTCATATGTCTACCTCACCAATTATCATGAGCAAGAGGAATGAATACACTAATAGGCTCAGCCAGGGTCACGTGCTTTACTCTAGTGCTACAATATCCATAGATATTCAAAGACAACCACAATGAAATCAGAATCTACTGGGAACAGATAGGGGAGGCAGGCTCGGAAATCAAGCAGTACGTATTCCTGCTTCATTTGTGATAGCTTTTTATGGATATCATCTTATTTAAATTAAATGAAAACACCAATAAAATAGGAATTATGAACTCCATTGTATAAATTAAAATACAGAAGATTAAGTATTATGCAAAGTACATTTTTTAAATTTGGTCTGGTTTAATAGCTTCCGCTTTTCCCAAACTGGTCATTTGACTACTTTACATAGAAATCATGCCAGCTATTGAGCTACACAGTGGCAGTCATCATGGGAACAAGATATGTAAGGGACATTCTGCTCCCCTCTGGGGTTACTTAAATACAGTCATCCCTGAGTATCTGCAAGGGATGGGTTCTAGGACCCCTGTGCATATCAAAATTCATAGATGCTGAAGTCCCTTATATACAATGGTGGGGAATTTGCATATAACCTAAGAATATCCTCTTGTATACTTTGAATCATCTTGAGATAACTTATAATACATAATATACTGTAAATGTTATATAAATAGTTTTAGATCCAATGCAAACACTATGTAAATATTTGCCCTGGTGGCAAATTCAAGTTTTGCCTTTTCAGAACTTTCTGAATTTTTTAAAAAATATTTTCATCATCAGTTGGATCCAAGGATGTGGAAACTACAGATATGGAGGACAGATGCTCAGCTAATTACAAAGAAAGCAGTACATACTGGGTTAAGTGCTCTAACTTGAATTTACATCTAATAGCTAAATTTCAGATATTAGACTGCTTATTCAAGTGGCACTTAGTGTGGCTGCCACATGTCTTCTCTTGTCTTCTAAATCAATAAACAGTTTGTGTTAGAAATTAAATACATTTTAGCCATCTTCAAAGGACAGCTACATAAAAATAACAAGAAGTCAATTTAACATATGATTTGGAAGTAATAGTTAAAACTGCATGGACTGTCTTGTAATAATTCCTCATTCATGTCTCAAAATCCCACTGACTTTAAATTAAGGACTCTACTATTTAAGTTTGTGAAGAACCTCTATATCAAGTAACACAGGGCCTTAAAGTAGTATTAAAATCTTCTCAATAAAGACTTGTAAAACGAATCTTGATGAGTGAAAGGAGTTGTCATGCATACTGTTAAAGTACACCTCGTTTTCGTAGAAATGTAAATATCCTGATTGGGATAACTTTTATATGTTAATATTGGAGAAGATGAGCTTGAAAAAAAGTTCAGAACTTCTTCACACTGTCATTTCTTTTTAGTTAGTAGCATGAAGGGTTTTTTTGTTTTTTTAAGTGCGTATGACTTCAGCTATAATCTACATGCTACGTGCAACATTTCTGATCGTTTCAAAGCAGTTTGTCAGCAGTCTACATTTCTAACAACAATCAGTCCCCATTGAAATGTGTGCATCTCTGTAGCACTCCTGCTCAACTCTTTACTCACAGTCATGTCAATTCAATACTCAACAGCACTTCAGATACCCTGTTGTTACTTTCCAATCTGCAGACTAGTATTAGCAAGTCTCCCTTCCGAATGCCTAGATTTCAGTTTAAATATTATTTCTTTTATGAAAAATAACTCAGTGTATGGTATGTGGAGGGTTACTTTATTTATAGACACTACGAGAATCTTCATGGATTTGGTTAGAAAAAATAATAAGACATTTTCAAATACTGTATCCACAAAATAAAATGTGTCTAAGAGTTCTTCACAAGAGAGAGGAGAATTCATCACGAGGAAGAATTCTTGAAATCTTATCAACAGTACAATATTGTCTCTTAATATTTCCACAATTTGGTATAATATA
Organism: Cervus elaphus; assembly: GCF_910594005.1. Classification (NCBI taxonomy): domain Eukaryota; kingdom Metazoa; phylum Chordata; class Mammalia; order Artiodactyla; family Cervidae; genus Cervus; species Cervus elaphus. The sequence continues at coordinate 33,320,149 of NC_057831.1, forward strand.
TTGAATTTACAAACAAAGGTATTTATAATCAGTACCTTATGAACGCTCAATGTAAGGTGACATACATTTATATAGAGGTCACAACTACTAAAACCAGTCATGGAAACCATAGCACGTTGTCTGATTACTGCTGCCAAGAAATCTCTCCGGATGGGAAGATCACCTCTAGAGAGGGTAATTTAGCCCTCAATCCCTGGCTCCAGGGTCTCTAACCAATCCCCACACACTCCGGTCTTTGTTCTGGATCACATAGGAAAATTCTTCCCTGTAAAATAAGGCCCTTCTTGACCCAAAGAATCCTACAATTACAAGAAGCTGGGACCGACTGGTGTGAGGTGGACAATGGGGAAGATTTAGCAGCAGCAAGAATCACCCTTAGATAAGAAGATCCCAGTCATGTCGTCAGGATGGGCACAGAGATTTCTGTAACCTCCAACAGTAAAATGGAGGTTAGAGCAGTATCTTCTCATTTAAAAAATTAAACATTTAAAATAATCCTGAGAGTCTATGATACCATTATCATACTACAATATGTAATTCTTAAAGTGTTAAAAGTAATCTTTTATCTTCCTCCTTGAATTACTCTTCTACCATCCCCTTGCCTTCTGCACTAAGCAGTCTTGCCAGTCTCTGAACATGCCAAGCATGTTTCTCTCTCCTCTCCTATTCTCCTCTTGTCTTCTCTTCTTCTCTCCTCTCCCTTCTCTCTCCTTTTCCAGAACGCTCTAACCCTGTCACTTCATGTTAGTTTCACTTTGTTACCCCCTCAGAGACAGTGTCCTGGCCTACCCGTCTTCAGTAAACGCATGCTCTCCATCATTCTACGCCCCTTACCTTGCTCTTTTTTCTTCGCATGTCTCTATACTTTTAACTCTTCCTCTACTGTTTGTCTTCCACTTTAGAAGTTTCAGGAAGATGAGACTTTTTATTGTTTCCCCTGTTTTATTTATCACTGGGTACTCAAGGATAAAAGAACACCTGACACATTTAGATTATTCCAGAAAAATGTAATGAATATTGTAAGAATTAATATATATTATTATGCCTTGCAACTTTTCATTTGAGCTTCCAAACAAACCTATCTAAATAGATAGCATGGAATTTTACTTTAATGAGAAAAAGCATATATACATATTTATTCACCAATTTTACCTTTCAGATAACAAATAGCTTCAGATAACTAAGCCAATGACAACTTCATTCCAATAATGAAGCTCCTAGAGAGCAAGAATTTCGTGATGTGATACAGTTACTTATTCCAGCTTATAAAGTAAGCAAGCTGGAAGAAATACAAATATGAATGAATTGGGTTGATACATGATTGAGAGCAACCCATAGAAAGTGAAATAAGTATAAAACATCATCTTTTTCTTCTTCCTGTTTCTAATAAATGCCAAAGTTTTTATGTGGAGGGCTAGAAAGAAGCCAGAAGGCACAACTCTACTAACAGCTTCCTAGATAATCAGAGCCCACAGAACAAAGCATTTGAAACTTCAGGTTCTGATTCACTTGTGATACCCAACCACTTAGGATGTTATCCTAGAATATTGATTATGTAGAGTTAACATCATGGACTGTAAAACACAAACATAAGAACTATGACTATCACCTAGTACACACATAGATACTCAAAGCAAACCTCTACCCAAGATTAGAATCTGCTAGAGAGTGAGAATTTTGTGATGTGATATAGTTACTTATTCCAGCTACAAGTCCAATGTCCTTTTTCAGCTTCAGATAGAAATTATTACAGAACAGTTAGCAAGAACATAAACATGAAACATGATAATCATAAATTAATACTGACAGAACACTTTCCAATAGGTAAGTGTTAGTATGTAAACTAATTTTGGCTATAGAAGTTAGAAAAGGACATTCCTGAAAGATTCATTTTTTACATGTACTTCTGCTTCATACATTTTATTCTGAACATCCAGAAAAAAATATTAGTTTTAATATCCTATGATAACAAAGGCTTTTCTCAGTTACATTTTATTATGTTTTTTGTAACCATTATCATAAAACTACTTTTCAAAACAAGAAAATTCAAGATCACACAAAGGAAAAGTGCAAGTTCAATACTATAACAGAAGTTCGTATTCAATGCATCCTTTCTAGTGTAAGAGAAACTAGTGTCTTTGGTATGCTTAATCGAGAAGCTAACAGAGGTTACTACAAATGCAGTAAAATAATCACACATAACCAAAAAATTTGCCATCATTTTCCTAACGAACACAAGTGGATTAGGTTGTTATCTCTTCTGAATGTTTACTTTAGATCATACTGGTTGCAGTTCATTCAGCAAACCTCTGGCCTACCGAGTCACGTATCTGGCTGACATTAGCTGAAGTGACCTATTCGTCACTCTCATGCACCCTTCCCCTGCATCCGTGTTCCTGCAGAGACGAACAGTGGGCATGGCACAGGAGGCAGTCCTCGTCCTGTTCCAGCAGAGACCTGGACTGCAGGCAGCTGTTAGGCATTCTAGAAAGGTCATTCTCCCTCTTGAGTCTGTGCATTATTTGTTTTTGTCCTTATTCAACATTTGACATTTCTTTCTATCTCTACCTCTGTACCGCTCCTTTTCAAGCAGATGAACATTTATCACTTCATTTATCACTTTATATATTAACATACACAAGAAGCACTTTTAAAGTATGTTGGTAAAAGTCAACTTTTATTTTTCCTTTTTTTCTTTCCTGGTGGCCCTTACCTTAACATAGTACATCATCCTACCAAAGATAAAAATGACATTACAAATAACACACCATGTCTTCCTATTCCCACTCTGCATACTACTTTAATCATTATAATTTTCTTTTAATTCCTTTCTATTCCACACATGAGAGGGAAATAAAAAGGATAAACATTCAGAAAGAATGCCTGAAATGTCTTCTGGATTCAAAGAAAACAAAATTTCAGGAAAGAATACATTAAAATATATCTAAAACTTTCAGTTATAAAAGGTGAAACCAAAACAGGTATAATTTTGTGGAATAATTAGATTATTTTTCATAAGAGAGGAATATTGGCCAAATGCTTTATGTGGGACCTGGCTAGCTTAACTTAAAGATCTAGCCAAGGAATCATGATTAACTAATTACTCCGCTTTCTCAGTGGAAAATAAAGTAAAACAAGAATATATGTGAAATGTGCCTTGTTACTCCCTGGTATATGATGTACTCTAAAATGAGTTTCTAAGTGAGTTTTTCCCAATGGGGACCAGAGATTAAGACGGCACAAAAACTTCATTTAGAATTATAGACAAGAATGTTGCTAAGCACAGATACTTAATAAACTAGAAATAATGTGAAAAGAAGACTTATGCCAACTTCAAGTAATTGTATAATACACTAATAACCAACTAAAGACAAGTGAACAGACACTTTAAAAACATGTAGATATTAAGCCTAATAGTGCCTTTTTTTATTAATCAATGATGCTGTGTGACTCAGGAAAAAAACACAATAAAATAATAGCTATTTGTAAAAGACTAACAAAACTATGTTAATTTTTTAAATAACAACTCACTAGAAGAGATTTCAGGTTTGTCTTTTTTTCAAATTGATGAAAAATCAAATTCAAGGCTACATTAGTTTTATAGAATGTAGTGAGAAATGGCTTCCCAGGTAACACTATTGATAAAGAACCCGCCAGCCAATGCAGGACATGTAAGAGACACAGGTTCAATCCCAGGGTTGGAAAGATGCCCTGGAGAAGGGAATGACAACCTGCTCCAGTATTCTTGCCTGGAGAATACCATGAACCAGAGGAGCCTGGCAGGCTACAGTCCATGGAGTCTCAAAGAGTTGAACATGACTGAAGCAACTTAGCACGATGAGAAATGCATGGGGTTCCCTGAATCACACTGATAAGAAAATCAGAGAGGGCTCTTAAGAAAGCAACTGGCTTCTTGTTGGCAAAGCGACTATCAGCTGGGTGAAAGAGCACGGGATGCATGGAATAGATAGAAACCCAGTGGAAACTATTCTCTACACACAATAAGGGAAGAAATGAGGACAGGTGTCAGACCCTATTTGTATTTATATTCTGTGACTGAGTGCAACTGGAAGAATTAAAATGCAATGCTAAACTTCCCTTAATCTCATCTGCACAATAGGAATACTGATAGTTCCAGCATTATTAGGGTCACTGTAACAACTTAATGAGATAATATCTACAAAGTTCACAACAATGATTGGCATATTGTGAGTACTTAATAAATGTCACTCATTACTGGTTCTTATATATAATTATGAATACCAAGTGATATATTATTCTCATTATCGGGAATGGATTTAGTCACTTTCACTATGTCCTGTTGTTATACCCTATTACTATTGTTGGGGCAGAAAATCAAAATGACATGACTGCCAGGTGACCCCCAAGCAGGACAATGGGAAGTTCCCTACCCACTTCTCCTGTCTTTGGAATGTATGTTCCACTTGCCTGCCCCCTCCCAGAGGCTGCTCCAAGGATAGAGCCTTGAAACAGACATGTAGTGTTGAGGTTCTGTGTACTGGGTACGTACTGAACTCAGTGAAGGCCTCTGGTATGAGAGACTGAGGCCAGCAAAGGCATACAGGCGTATCTCCTTTTATTGGACTTCACTTTAGCAAGCTTTGAAGGCATTATGGGGTTTTGTTTTTGTTTTTACAAACTGAATGTATGTGGCAACTCTGCATCAACCAAGTCTACAGTTCCTTTTTCCAGCAGCATTTGCTCACGTCATTGTCTCTGTGTCACAATTTGGCAATTCTGACAACAATGATAATATCTGATCCGTGATCTGTAATGTTTGATGTTATTATTGTAAAAAGACTATGACTCACTGAAGGTTAACATGATGGTCAGCATTTTTAGCAAGAAAATGCTTTTGGATTAAGGTACATACACTGTTCCCTTTTTAAGATGAAATGTTACTACACACTTAATAGACTAGTACAATGTCACGTAAACATAGCTTTTATATGAACCAGAATCCACATTCATGGACTTACTTTTGTGATACTTGATTTGTTGCAGTGGTTCCAAAATCAAACCCACAGTATCTCCTAGGTATACTTGCAAACTTTTAAGATTCCAGGGGGTGGGTGCAGCCACCCAAGATAAACCTGTAACTAATCTCCCTTGCTTATTAACCTACCATCTGGCAATCTGTAGTGGACAGGTTTTTTTTTTTTTTTTCAGTCTCTCCCTGCCCCTAATAGAGTAGCTAGTTTCAGATTAAACCAGAGGCTTCCAAAATGTTTGAGAAGCAACAAGTATCCTCTAGGTATTTTTACAGAGATGAAGCAGGACCAGGGGGACGATAAATTATTAAAATCTTAAACTTATGAAAGTGGCGCCAAAGGTGGGCAAACTAGTTCAATGATCCCTCCAAACACTACAGAAACACACCAGCTGTACTCTTCTAACATTTTACTGCAGCACAGTTGTTTCAGGGCCTCTCTGGTAACTCAGATGGTAAAGAATCTGCCTGCAAGGTAGGAGGTCCAGGTTCCATCCTGGGTCCGGAAGATGCCCTAGAGAAGAGAAATGGCTACCCACTCCAGTACCTTACAATGTGCTAGTTCCCGCTGTACGGCAAAGGGGATAAGCTATACATACATATGCATCCATTTATTTTGAATAATCGTAATTCTAAATATAAAATACAATGAAGTCTTTTTTCACTAAAGAACTTTTAAATTAAAATTAATTTGTGGACTTTAAAACATTCAGGGTTCTATACTAATTGTGCTGATTTGGTCTCAAATGCCCAAATAATTTACTGACCTTTAATCAGTTATAAACCTGTGGAGCTGGCTCTATTGATTAAACCCACATTAACAGGTCAATTTTAGAAGACAAGTCTACTTTAACTGAAAAAACAACAATTAGTAAATCAGTACCGATATGTAAAACGGCAAGGATAATTAAATACCAACCAAATCACCATGACTTCTCCTTCCCTTTATTTTCTCATCAGCACACAAATTTTCTCCACAGAATTATTTTCCATAAGCATAGGACATGCAAAATAAACATTTCAGTACAGTAAATATTAGGAAGTTAAGAAAGGAGTATACAATGATGTTAAAATAAAATTAGAAGGTAATTAAGTAATTGATTATTAATGTATAGAACTGAGAATCAGAAAGTAATATGAGGTGATGATATTATGACTTTAATGATATAAAAAGTATAAAGTTAGTTGGATTTGAAAGAAGACTTAAGGAAGGGTTGTTTTTCAAAATGTATCCAAGCACCAAAAAGATTATAAGCTTATAAACAACTAGGAAAAAAATCTCTATTTTATGAAAGTTCTGAAGCAAAAAAAGAAAAAGGATTTAAAAATCCTAAGTTTGTTTAAGGTGTTTTTGTCATATTAAGCAAATAGCAAGTCTGACTTTGTAAATGAGAATATAAATAACCCGTATTTTCACAGATAGTTTTCCTCTCTACTTGACATAATTGAAAAAATCAATTAACTCTAGCCTCAAGATATTTGGCAAATGTGCACAAAACAGAAATAAAAAGTACAATTAATCACAACTATTTATGAAATTTTGAGGGAAAGCAGAAAAAAAAGGAAAACAAAGTTTTATTGAAAACTCATCCTGTGCTAGTCTTATTTTATTTTTTCCAATTTATCTTATATAATTTACTTTTCATTTGTCTCTCATTATAGGTGGCTACATTTACATTTTACATATGAAAACAGTAAGGTTGAAAATGTTGAAATAAACTGTCCAAGAGTGATTAAAAGCCAAGCATAAATACATGCACAGTGATATAGTTTATTAGACACAGAATTAACTTGTAAATTTTGAAGGAAACAAGTTCCAACTTGAGTCTGGTAGAGGAGAGGAGAGGAAGGAGACTGTGAGGAAGCAAGAGTGGAATGCGTAGGCTGAGGAATAGGGTTTGGATCTGGGCTAGACTGCTGGGTTCTAAAATCTGGGAGAATTCCTAGAAGATGGTACATATACTTCCTGCCCTAGTAGCTGTGGGAATAGTTTCCCAACAACTGGGTTAGCTACCTCTCACGTTATATTAGCAAGCTTCAGAGGAATTAATTACAGTACTCTAAAGCAGTACAGTAGAGCACAGGTAAAATGGACCTTATGTTAATGAAAACAATTATCCAGTTCTACATAATTGGGCTATTTCTATCTCCTGGCCAATAGCCTACATTAATACTTCTTTGATGATGTGACTACAATTACATTTTTAGTAAAAATTATGCTTAATAGACTATTTTAAAATGCCTATCTTTACAGCATTCAACTCACTTAACCTCTCAATTTTCTCAACAGCAAAAGGACTCTGGACTATATACAATTTCTAACCTTCCTCCCAACTATGAGAATCTATGATTATAAAATTTCTACACTGAAGATAACCTAAAGAACAGGGTCAGCCCAAGCCTAAAAACTGGCACTGATAAAGAAAGGAGGAAGGCTGCAGTCTTCTTTGGACACAGAGTGAGGAAAATGCTCTCAAAGCTAGTTTCACACGTGAAAATCACAGAAAGTAATAACCAGGGTGCCAGAAGTGAAGAAAAGAAGATAAGGTTTATGTGAACTAGGCTATCAAGGGAAGAGCGAGAGTGTGAAGGTAAGAGGCCAATGCCGAGGATCACATGATCACTCACTGAGGTAAAACTAGGCTTCAGAACAGAGAAAAAGGAAAGGATGGTTAAGAAAATCTAATGAGTTTTACACCAAACTAACAGGTATACTTCTGACAGTGAAGTCTGATTCAATAGGTTGAATCTATTAAACACTAGTTATAGTGTAATTAATTTAAAATCACAAGCCAACATTTTATGCTTATCCCCTCTAAGAAAAAAACATTAAATGTGCACCTTTGAAACTTTAATTCTTAAGGTGATTCTCCTCTTATTTGGAGAGGAGAATACCTCTTATTTGGTATTAATAATAAGAATACCTCTTATTTGGTATCATATATTTCCGTAAAAAATAAAACTTGTCAAAAACTTGTTTAGGTGATGCCTTCTTCTTTTAGGATGCAAAAATGAAGCAAATCTAAATCTTTGTTGTAAACTTTATGTTTCTGAGAACAATTCACTCCATGTGAGAACGTGTCCTTTGTTTATATAGTTCTAGAGACAAAGCATCTGAGGTTAGGTGTGAACTGATACAATTGCCAATATGCAGTGAATTCTGTTAACAGCAGCAGTCAAACAGCAGATAGGGAGAGCAAATGCAGAAGAATTAAGGGGTGATGACAGATACTAACGTCTGATATTTTAAATTCAGTTAAATATGTTTGTCTGAACCAAGAGAACATATACTTAGCTATTTTTCCTCTTTTCTGCTGCCTGTGGAGAAAAGTGGTCTAAGTAATTAAAAATAAAACAAAAACAAAACCTCCTTTAGATAAGGAACAATCTGTTGCTAAGACAGAACCACTGCCTATAGTGGCTGGACCAAAATACAAGCCAATCTCATGCCTGCAGGTAGGGTTGTGAAATGAGTGCAGCCTTGTCCCTGTTTGCCTCCGGTCAGCTCTAGTCTGTCCCTTTCACCCCAGGGGAAATCTTAATAGTGTCATTTTCACTTTCAAAAGACTCCCAGTTTGGATAATAAATTACAAGATGACCCTATTCCAGATGAAAGGGTGTGTCTGGGCAAAACATAACTAAACATCAGCATCAGTTATAACAACATGTTAGCGACCTATTTCATGTAATTTGAGAGTGAAATGTCACCTTTAAAGGAGTATTTAACCTTAAGTTCAGTTACTTTAAGTCTTTATAAGACTTTCAACTTTGATTATATGTTGTAAAAAAGCATAGATATAAACCTGAATTACTATTTTAGGAACAGAGAATAAACAGGGAACCCTATCTAATGTCAGGCATGGGATCCCCTTTCTAATGCACAACCAGGACACTGACTAGCAGTATAGTTAAATTGCAAGTTATAGTTCCTTAAGTATAAATACTACTTGCATAGTCCATAAGTTCATATTTTAAATGTTACAATAGCTTATCCTTATAACCAGTGAAGTGGAGAGGAAGCAGAAGCAGGAACATTAGAGATGTTGAAAGTTCCATTACTTATCCAAAGACTTCAAGCTATGAAGTGGCAAAGTGAACAAAACAAGACTTGAATATACACCTCTGACATCAAATCGAGTGCTTTTATTTTTGGTACTATACAAAAATAACCCTTTAAGAAACAAAAATTACCAATCATCACAATTTTTAATAACTGAACTGACTCAGGTTATCCTTCATCGATTTTAAATTTCTCATCCCTTGGTCTACTCTAAAACCAACAAGAGAGCCTGAGAGCAAGGCTGAGAAAGGCCAGCAGCCTTCCTCCCCACTGGAACACTCCATTTTCCATCCTTAGTTCTCACACACTTGATCAACTTACTAAAAACAAAAAAGAGCAAGATGGCAAAATTACACTCAAAGAATAGCACACCTAAACTGTTTCTACTGGATTAAGCATTGGCAGTACATATTATATAAACAGCCTGAAAAGCTAGACTCTAAGCAAAGACAGAGAGACAGAAAGAAGACTGGATCTACTCCATTTCACTCTTCAGTTCAACCAGTGTTTTACACACATGCAGACACACTGCTTCCGCTTTCTCACTTTCCTGACTGCAGATCCATGTTTGCAAACATTCCTTGTCTGAGAACACAGATCCTTAACCATAGAGTCTTCTGAGACACTTATAAAATGAGGCCTGAAGTCTCAACAAGATCCCTCTAGTCCCATTTCAGGCTTTTCTTCACCATCCTAGGAGGACAATTTTCCCCCCTTCAGCTAATTGTTTGTAGATAACATGTAATTAAAGGATACACAATTCTATGGAAATATTTTAACCCTTCCATGTAATTCTATGAATTTATATAAGGAGAGTCTACTTGCAATATGAAACTACAAAAGCAATCATGCACAAGTAATTTAAACTATCATATTTTTATTTTACTTTGATAACCTAAGATATTATTAAAGATCACTGCATTTTAAAGTTGTTTTGATTGGAAATGGGTATCAAATAAATTAACAGCACCAGTCTCTTAATATTGGTCCCACTCCTTGATTAAAAATATGTATGGTCATATTATGAAATAAGAATGAAGATATACACTTTCTAAAAATCAGTAATATCATTTAGAAGAAATAATTCTGAACTGTCAAATAAGTATACACAGAAACTAAGAATCATAAGGCCCTTATGCAGAAATATTATTTTCTGAATGTAAATAGTTGAAAATTATTTTAAACGATTCACATATTAAATAGGAAATGACACTATGTGCACTGGATCTGAGGGAAAAGTTAAAAAAGAATGACCAGAAAAACACTGTTACCATTTTTAGATCAGAATAGAATTGATCACTATGGAGAATGGCTCTTTCTTCCTCCATTTGAGGCAGGAAGCAGGAGGGTATTGGGAAGCTGCTGTCTGGGATATAACACTTCATAATCATGCCAAAATAATTCTGAATTCAGTCCAATCTCAAGTTTCTTTCCTCTTTCTAGGTCTCCTGTGCTAGTGAACAACATGAGCCTCCACTAAGTCACTCAAGATAGTACTTGAGAATGATGTTAGATTTTCCTCTTTTACACCCACTTTTAAAGAATGACTGAGTTGATAAATTATTCTCCCCTCCATGCAAATTCTCCTCTCCATTCCCATCTGCAGTGGCTGGGCACAACCCTTCACCAAGAATCACCCAGAGTACTGCCAAAGTCTTCTCTGGTCTCCATCTAACACACTACCACTATAAACAGCTTATAACACAAAGCTAGGCATCTCTTAGCCTAAGATTTTGTTGTTGTTCTTGTTTTTTTACAGAATTACTGTAGACCTCATAGGGATCTTCCTAACTTCCAGACTCCTCTCTTGCCCTATCCTTCACTGTAACAATGTTTCTTCTAAATAGAATTGCTTACCATTTCCCTCTCTTGCCAGACTACAACTCCAGTTTTGGCCACAGCATGTTCCTGTTAGATACTGCTTTCTCATGACAAGGGTAAACAGATTTTGCTTTCCATGAGGGTCAATGTATAAGGTAGGATAACTTACAAAGACCACCTTTTTTTCCCCCACTCAAACTGAAAATAGTTGAGTCCCATTTATATATATTAATGTACACTATATATCCGTGTGCTTCACAGTTATTGATTTTTTTTTAAGTACAATATATTCAAACGTTTCCTTAAATGGTGGATAATGTAGCATCAGCTAGAATCCAACCAGGAATATACAATACAGATATTCAGTATTCAATTTATATTGATATACAGTCAATCCAACATAGTTTTTGCAAAGTTATCTAAAGTATTTAAGAAGTATAGCTGAAATCCATATTTTCTCTGTAAAAAAATCAGTGTAGACATGGCACTTTGAACTAAGCTAATCCCTGAGATCTTGGCTATCAGCAGCATTACGCCTAAAGGACATTCTTTTCCCAATAATAATATTTTTCATCCTGCTCCAAGACTGTCACTCAGAGTATTCTTCCTTGGTGGCCTGGAAGCTTCATTCCTCTTATAATCTCAGCAGCCAAGAGCAACTTCTAGCCTCAAAATCTGGGCAATATTTTGAGAAAATAAAATGCTTTCTTTTCAGCAAGTCTGTGCATATGAGCATTGAGGGGCTGATTTTCCGGTTTATGGATTATCTAAAACCCTTTGCTCCTTCCTTGCTTTTGGCCATTTTACTGCTCATTAGCATTGCCACTGAAGGATGGACAGGAAAAATAAAAGAAAGAATGAGAGCAGCTAGTTTTGCTATTTATTAACCATTTATCAACCACAACAAGAACTCTTGTGGAGAAAAACAGAAATATTGGAGAGTTAGTTTTCAAACTGTTATTTTCAATTTTCAATGTTTGTCCTATTCTCAGTGATATCCACAGAATTAAAAGCTAGCATAAATATGTTTTCCCAACAAAACTTTTTTGACTTGTAAAGTTAACTAGTTTTACTTTTTCTATTAGGAAATTGTCTTCTTTTATTTGCCATAGTATAAAATTGTCATTTTCACTGAGGAGGTTATTATACATTTAGAAGAAAATACCAATTAGTAATACAAGATAATAGTATACTAATAACTCTAAAAGAAAACAATAGATGTAATTTAATTTCTCCATACCCAAGAAACCAAGCTTAATAATATATGTGGCATTAAATTTATAAAGAATTTCATTCATTTTATTAATTACAAGATAGACAGTGAAAGTTGCTCAGTTGGGTCTGACTCTTTGCAACCCCATGGACTATACAGTCCATGGAATCCTCTAGGCCAGAATACTGGAGTGGGGAGCCTTTCCCTTCTCCAGGGGATTTTCCCAACCCCGGGACTGAACCCAGGTTGTCCGCATTATAGGCATATTCTTTACCAGCTGAGCCGCAAGGGAAGGCCAATTACAAGATAACCAGATCTAAAAGCCATCTCCTCTTTTACTTGACCTAAAAGCATAACTACTGATATCCATAGAAGGAAAAAAAGGAAAAGAGGTAAAAATAACAGAGACTTTCCCTTAGCTCTGACTATGGCATTACTGCATTGACTTTGTAGCCTATGAGGTAAAAACAAGGTTAATAATTAGCCATTATGAAGCTGAGCAAAGAGATTTCTATTATAAATGAAGACTTTCTACAGGTAGGAATCTCCTTATCCCGTCCATATATTTTTTCTGAAATATATGTTTGCTTTATGGCAACTTAAGGGCAACATAATAGTGGTAGTTCATGGTGAATTATCACATATTCCAGTGAATTATCACATATTCCAGTGCCATAATAGACCACAGTCATCCAATGAGTCCTAAACTGCTCTACATTCAGTCTCCAAAATATAGTATTATCTCAGAAAGCACATGTACTTCAAAATTCTTAAAGGATGGGAAGCATGTCTTATGTGTGTGTATTAATGGCTTAGTCGTGTCCGACTCTTTGCAACCCTACAGTCTGTAGCCCGCGAGGTTCCTATGTTCATAGGATTCTCCAGGCAAGAATACTGGAATGGGCTGCCATTTCCCTCTCCAGGGGATCTTCCCAACCCAGGGATCAAACCCAGGTCTCCCACATTGCAGGCGGATTTTTTACCATCTGAGCCACCAGGGAAGCCCAGATCTTACATGAATACAAATTGGACTGTGTACACAATAGGTGTTCAGTAAGCACTGAATCAAAAAATTCACATGGTTTTCATGTAACCTTTAAAATATGTTATTTTCTGCAAATAGAATATGAGGATGTAGATCATGATTTCTCTGCTTGAAAATATTAATTATTAAAAAACGTACAAAACCCAACACGACTGCATCACCAGGAAACCAAAGAGTAATCCCTCTCAAGTCTAGGCATGAGTCACCTTCCACACTAATGACTTGTTAATTTTTTTTCTTTCACAATTTTTTAAAGTAGAAATTTATAATGGTTTTTATAAAGGGCATGCCTCCCTTGGGCTATGCTGAGAGTTGCTGGTATTTCTAAGCAAACTGACTAATTTTCTGTTACCACCTTCAAAGAAGTAGCGAAGAAGAAATCTGGGCTGAAGAGCAAGATAGTAATTGCCACTACACCACTAACATAATTGTATTGGTAGTCAGATTGCAGAAATTATAGAAGGAAGAATCAGTCTTTCAGATTGCAATTCACCATGAACTACATGCCACAGAACAATAGAACTCTCTTGTCCCAATTTAGTTCCAAAGGTATTACCTAGCCTACGGTTTGTAAGATAATAAGCCCATCTAAAATGTGCTCCTGATGGGGCCCGTCATTTTAATGATGTCAAGGTTAAGTATACTAAGCAGGTCACCAATTTTAGGGGCTCACTCCAACTTAAATTTGAATTTAAATTTGTTAAATATTTCTTTCAAATGATTATATTTCACCACCCGGGAAGGCAAGAACTAGCAATTTTAAAATATCTTTTGATGTTATATACTTCATTAATTATAATCCTCAGCTCCAGCCATAACACAGCTTGCCTTCTTTATCAGGCATTGCTGTGCCCAAACCACAGGACTCCTGTCCCCTCGCTGTTCACAGATTCTATGCTTATAGAGCAATAGATGGAACCCAGCAGAAACAAACATGTGATAGTCACGTTACATTGTTTCCATAAGACGAATGTTTCCATAGAGGAGATACCACTGTAAATGACAAAGAACACAGAAAAATAAAATGTATCTGTTATTGGCATTCTTACTTTAAAACAAATATTCTTATTTCAGCTGAAAAATCAATACATAACTTATGTGTATTAGTAGGAGACCAGTAAAAGAACTGAGATTCATTTTCAGAAGGCTTAATTCTGAGGTTAGAAAATGTGGAACATTTTCTTTCCTCATTTTCACCTATGACTACAGATCTGTCAGCTATGGTATAGCACAAATAGAAGTGAAAGTTCCATAAAAGGAAATATTTAAATATGTTACTGAAAATTAATATCACAAGAATTTATGTTATCTATTTAATTTCTATGTGGCAATATGTACTGCTTTATGAAAAAACTACACTCAATAATGGTTCCAAACTGATTTAAGTAAATTGAACGCATAGTAAAATTTACTTAAAGGAAACTTTTATTCAATTCAAATGTGTCTATTATAATGAGACGCTTTTATGCTATCTTAATGTTATGTTAATGCCATTTATATAGGAATATGGTGTGTTCCTAAAATTAGCAAATACTAAAATACTAAATGTTGATTCTACTTGTAATGGTATATCAATACTCCATAAAATATAATACATTCATAATTTCAGGTAAAAAATTTTTTGTCTAAATTTGAGTGCTAACATGGGAAACTACATGAAGCAAAACTGCAGCACAACTAACTGATTCTGTTTCAGAGAGGACATATTAATATAAGTTTCTTTGTCTAATACCACTGGCATTGGCCCAGTATCACTTGACCAGAGATTACAAAACTAAACAAAAACCATAAACAACAATCAAAAACAAAAACAAATGCCATTTGAACATGTGTTATCTAAATTGAAGAATCCAACAGGACTGAATTAAAATGAACTTTTTATTTTGTATCCTCTTACTGAAAATTTTCTTATGATTTAAACTTTAAAAAAATTGCTAACTATCCCAACTCTGATCATTAAAAACAAAATCTTCCCTTTAGCTCATATTCCCACCACCACCATACCCTTTGCTCCCTTAAAGCAAAGCTCATAGAATTTCTCAGGTCCCATTAAGTCTTCGATTCCTTGCCAATCTGTATGTTGTCACTTCAGTGCACTGAAAGCAATTTTGTCAAAGTCACTTTTGTCCTCAACATTTCTAAACCCAGTAGTCAAGTCTCAGTTTTCATCCATAAAATTTGACAGTTTCTGGTTTTCTCCTTGAAATGCTTTCCTCACTTGGCTTACAGAACACACCCTACTCCTAGTTTTCTTCTTAACTCACAGGTCACATATCTTTCTCTTCTCCTAGATACTCACCCTGACCTCTACATTTTGGAACGGCCTTTGGAATATAATCTTGGGCCTCTTCTTTTTGCATAATTATTCCTTAAGTGTGCTATCCTCTCCCATTGCTTTAAAGATCATGTCTGTAATGATGAATTTTAAATGTGCAGCTTGAATTCCTAACTCCCCCTGAAATTCCAGACTACTGTAATCAATTACCAACTTAAATTCTAAAATTAGATGTCTAATAGAAATATCAAATAGAATAAATGTAAATTTTGACTTTTATCTAAAAACTGACTCATTGCCCCATGTTTGCAATTTTAGTCACCTGCTTGCTTAGGTAAAGTACTTCGGAAACTTCATTATTGTCTCTGGATTTCTCCCAGCATAAGATTCATTGGAAAATCCTATTTCTTTTTTTTTTTTTTGGAAAATCCTATTTCTTTTATAAACTTCAAAATACATCCACAATCTTAAACTGCTCAACTAACTCAGCAACCAAATATTAGAATAGTCCAATTTAGTACTGTCAAACAGTAGTAAACAATAATTTTCCCGTGACTACTTCAATCAGTTCAACCAAGCTGATATACTTATCTTTCTAAAACACAAAGTATTACATATCATGTGTTTGATCTGAACTCTCCAGAGGGCATCCTATATACTCAGATCTAAATACCATACCATGACTTATAAGCTATGATAGGATCTTCCCAATTTGCCTCTTGGACCTTATTTCCTTCTACTTTCTGCTCTGCTCTCTACACATTTGTTTCACACTGACTTTTAAGATGTTCCTTAAATGAATTAAGCAGATTCCTTAGTGTCCTATCTCAGGGCCATTGCCTTTGCTATGCCCTCTAGCTGAAATCCTTTTTCATCAGATACCCACATGGCTAATTTCCTTTTTTGGAATCAAGTCTCTGCTCCAATAATCATCTCTTCAGGAGGTCTTACCAGACCACCCTACTCAAAATACAGTGCCATTCCTTCATTTTTCTTAAAAGCATTTATCACTACCTGATATTATAACATGTATTCCCTTATTTATCTGGTTGCTACCCCCATGAGAATGCAATTACTTAAATATAAGAGCATATTAGTTTACTTTTTGACATTTTAAATCCAGGACCTAAAAACAGTAGTTCACAGAAAACAGGTCCAGAATAAATGTCTGTTGGATGATATACTATTCTCCCAAAGAGCATACATATGGCATATTGATAATAATATATACCTTACCCTGTGGGTTCAGGGAACTAACTTAAAGAATTATAATGATTTTGATAATGAAGCAATCATCTTTTCAAGATTACTTGGGAAAAATCAAGTTTTCAGAGCAATAAAATAAAATTCAGAGCAATAAAATTATTATTTTTAAAATTACTTTGAATTATCCGGGGATGAAGAAAAATTTAACAATTGTTTTAATAAAATTAATAATATTTTTTCATGAATAAAAATATCTATTAATAAGGATCTTGATTACAGAGTGATTTAAAAATATTTAACACACACGGAGGCTTTTTGTGAGCTCCTTGTGCTTGCCTCTGGCTTCCTTCTATTCACTCAGAAAAGCTTTCAATGAGTCAACCCAGCCTCAGCTTTACACTGACAACCATTTCGTGAACAACAGTAGGGTAAAAGCAAGAATACCTGGGGCAAGAATCCAAAACGATGAAGAACACTGAAGAAACACGGACTATTTCTTTTATACACTACATGTTTGAGTGGCGCCAAATGCATTCTAATATTCCTGATGCACTTCGACTTGGTAAATTCTAAGGGCTCCTGTAGTCCCCGCTGGTTAGAATATGACTACTTGCTCCTCCAGTCATCCTGTAAGTACACTAGTATTGTGGGATACACCAGCACTGTGTGTAACATCTTAATACTAACCCCAGAGAAAACAAAGACAAAATGTAAAATGAGAAAACAAACCCAGCTCTCTCTTCTGATACTGAAGTTATCTAGAATATCTGATTAACAAATATACAATAATTTCTGTTCACACCAAAAATATCTTCATATTAAAAGTGAAAATGAAGTCACTCAGCCATGTCCAACTCTTTGCGACCCCATGGACTGTAGCCTACCAGGCTCCTCCATCCACAGGATTTCCCAGGCAAGAATACTGAAGTGGATTGCCATTTCCTTCTCCAGGGGACCTTCCCTGGAGGAAGGGAATGCAGGGTCTCCTGCATTGTTGGCAGACACTTTACCATCTGAGCCACCAAGGAAGACATCTTCATACTAAGGGGTCCTTAATTTGAAGGTTTAAGGTTCTGTGTTCCACGTATTTTATTTTTAATTCTAAAACTCTAAACTCTAAACCTAACTATTAAAACTGGCTGTTTGAACCACACTTGACCATATCTCTTCTGAAATATAGGAATTTGTCTTCATTTTAGGTCATGTAATTACAGAGCTTAAATGAACATTAATATAAAGCTTGTTTTAGAGTTAATAAAAACAAGGACTAAAGAAAATAAATAGCTTCCCAATATAGTTCAATAAGTTATTGGTAAAACTGGTACTTAACCCTAAACCCTCAAAATTCTAATCCAGAACATTTTTTACTCTTATATCCTCCTTCTCTTTTTCACATTTTCTAAAATTTCTGTCCACATCCAAATGCTAAAATTCACCAATTGAAATGACCTAACTCCACAGATGCCTTCTTAATAACCAACCTCAGAATTACTCTAGTTTTTTTTTTCCCCTTATCCTTCAGATATCCATCTGATCACTTTTTACTATGAATTTTAATAATACATTGTTCCAACTAGTTTATTAAATATTGGCACAGGGCAAGGTCTAACATAATATGATAAACTGTTCATTTAACCCAGTATTCCATTCTCTAATTATGTGATTTTGCCAATGTTAAAACTAATATATCAGGTCAAAGTTGACCTTAGTTTCATTCTCCATTTGTCTTATAGTAGGATATGCCAGAAGGAAGATTTTGCCTCTTAAACAAGTTAAATAAACAGGAAAATTTCTACTTGATAATAGATATTGGTTTTATATTAGCACACAAACCTGATGGTGCTTGTAGTAGTGGTAGTTGTGGTGGTGGTGGTATGTGTGTGGAAGAAATTGATATAATACATGAAACTTAATATTTCCCATGCCAAAATTATCTGAAAACATACATGACCATTCACAAAATTCAATGGTTGACATTTGTAAATATATTTATATTTGTGCCCATTTCCTTTTTCACAGCTCTGTATGTGTTTCATGTTACAAATATCAATCAGTTTGGGACCCAAAATGTTCCATAGGTAAGCAGTTACTAATGTCCATTTACAACAGCACTATTAAGTGTACTTACATACCATTTGGAATTTTAGTTTTTCCACAGATAGTATTAGTGTAAGAGTACATTTCTGCTGTATTTTAACTTTGTGAAAAATTTACACCACTAAATCCAGCAATCTAATCTAGAGAATATAGAATGTTGATATGTCCTAGAATTAAATTCTTACAAGAGTCAGGGATAGCATTTCTTTCTCTCATCTGAAAATAAAGACCACCTGTATCTTAGAGTATCACAATCCTAATTAAATGGCATCTTTTCCCTAAAATTAAAAAAGAAAAATAACTCATGTGATTTTCAGTAGGACTACAAAGGAACAGCTCAGAATGCAGTGACACCTAATGGCAAAATTATCTTTATAGGGCCACAAATGTAACTTGTAATAAACATTATATTTGTAGTCAAGCTAAGTATAGCTACTCACCAATATGCTATTGTCTGAAATATGAAAATTTAATAGCAGCGCCAAATACTTTACTTTTTAATACTAAACTATTGCATGCAAGTGAAGGAAAACAACCTTCTGCATTAAAATGTGGTTTTAAAATTACATATTTTTGAGATAAAATTGCAGTATGGTGAACTCAGCCTTAGCGATTAGAATTAAACATAATGCACCTTCTATTACTCTTAATAACCTCAACTGGTGGTTTCTATTGTTAGGTAAGTTGAAAGTTAATGATCTTGATTTTTATTCATATTTGAATTAAAATTTATAGGAGCTACTTATTGGATGTACATTTCACTTGGAGTAGAAAGCAAAGGTCCTCAGTGTAATGGCTTATTAATATTGTCACAGTTGATATTGTTGATTAATAACACTGTCTAACTTAATGCATATCTGAATTGCACTTCAAATAACTGTATTATTGATACAAAAAAGTATACATTACAAAGTATACTTCAATTTTACATCCAGAAGCTACTTCTTAATACTCTCTAGAAGTTTACAGTATAAGTTATCTATAACTTAGGGAGCAAACAACTATTGTAAATAATAAAAGGATAACTTAAATCACTGAAATATCTTATACAGTAGAGAGTTCTTGATGACTCCTGAAGGCTCTCACTAACCAACGCAAATCATGTGAAGAATTGAAAAAAACCAACTTGACAGAAGACACAGTACACTTCTGGAAATGCCACTACATTCTCTATTTGATAAAACTGTCCTCAGTGCAGCAGTAATGAAAATTAATGCTTGAAAGTTGCCATCAATTATATTTATAATGCTTATAATGTGGTGACACATTTTATTCACCCATCAGTTTTGTACTTTAAACTTTCTCATGATGAAAATATTCTGTGAATTGTCTTCGGATTCTCAAACATGTCAAAGTTGATGATTATGATCTCAGAGGACAAAGTATCATTTGCTTATGAGAAAAACATGCATAAGTGCTTTATTTATATTCCCTGTTGGCATGAGGTATTTTACCATGACCAATAATAATAAAAACATGCTAGTAGTTTTTGTAATATATGACTAAGTACACTGCTTGAGTGTTCCCTCGCAGAGATATATAACTGAGGATGGCTCATCTCAATCAGTTCTGAGGGCACAGGAAGAAGATAAAGAAAATGAGCATACATTAAACTATTAAAACATGAGATCCTCTGTACTAGATATGAAGCAAGACACAAACCCTGTGGTTGACTGGAAATGCCACCTAATCCCTGCTTAATTAAAGCAGTGCTCTAAACTCCTGTTGTGTTTTAGGGAGTAAAGAGTGTGGGACGACTGATGTATGAAGAAAATAGCAGTCAGCGTGGCTAATCTCAAAGACTTTGGAGCTTTCTAGCTACATAAATCAGAGCGACTTTTGAATAGCCTCATAAAACACAATATCATTGCCATTCCACTCACGACTTTTTGGTTCTTCCTACAGAATGCAGATCATTAGGAAACTTCTAAGCAATCAAGTAATGTGAGTCTGATGAAATTACTCAATCAATGCACAAGCTCAAAGTAGAAGCATAATTCAAAATTGCACAGTTTTTATATGTCAAAAGACCTTTCCTTGTTGGGGGGCAAAGAAGATCACAACTGAGGTGATTTATTTCTAAACACTGTGCATGTATTGCATGTACATGTGTATTAAGCAAGAGTATTATAATTATCAATTTCCTTTAAAATATGATTTTACAGAAATTCAAAGTAATTACATTAGTTCATTTTGACTAATAAATACATTTTCATTTCAGTTATTAGAGTTTAACCATTATATCTCATCATTGCAGTGAACTAATGTGCTCAAAAAATATATGAATTTAAAATATACAATTGATTTTATTAAAAAATACCTGCATGAAATAAAAACAAAGAGGAAGAAGAGACAGTTTTCATACATACACTTTGGTTCAATACCAAAAAGATTCAATATTTAAAGAACCTATTAGAGCAGTGTCTTTTTATCTTTCCAGCTCGCCTGAACTACATATTGCAGCTACTTTCTACCTGAACACATCACATGAGGCTGTGAAAACCTTTCATTTCTGCATATCTCTTTATATCCATAGAGTTGAAATATTCACTTCCCCTCCAGTTTCATCACATTTATCCCTTTAGTCCTAGAGTATGTTGGCCATAAGCATATTTCTCACAATTAAATGAAGACTATCCCCCTAGAGATAATTATCTTTTCCTACTCAACCAAGTAAGTAAACTGATCCAAATACTATTAACTGGTACTTTAAAAATTTTGACATAGTTACTCAGTTTTTAATTTATTATAGTTTAGCTAGGATGGAGGTAGAAGAGAAAGGAGGTTTTAACCTCTGATGTGCACATAAATTACACTTGATCATTTTTTTTAATTTAGGAGGTAATATTTTTCAGTATGTTATAAAAGATATGAAGCATCTGAAACAACCATCAATTTGCTAGTTGCATGGCAATATTAGGTAGTCTATAAAGAAGGTAATTCTCTTGTGTAATGTACTAAATGAATTCAAGTCAAATTATCTGAGAAGTAACCATTTCTTTCAGCAGTTTCAATATATACATTAAATGCATACAATCAGCTTTCTAAAGAAATCTACTGTAACTTGGGGTGGCGGGTCAGGTTATAAATAAGTAAGCCATGTCATACTGACTGATAGAACTCAAAGGAAAAAATACAATAGTTGTGTTCTATTTTGAAACAAATGCCCAGATTGCATTGCAAGATAGTATTCATCTGGTAGAGGACAGTAACAGCTGCAGGTGTGTGCAAGTAAAGTATTTATCGTGTAGACCACTGAATAAGCAATAAAGTAAGCATTTATCCACATCCTCGCTTCTGAGCAATGAGGAGCATAAGGCAGAAACTCCTAAACACAATGTGAATGTAAAGGTACTGTGATAATATAAATCTGTATTCCTGCTTCAGTCATTTACAACTGGATATAAATTAAATGTACATCATTTCTTTAACAGGAGGATACGTCATTTCTGAACTCTTATCAGACCATTACTAAACCACTCAATGAGGCCATAATTTCTCCCTGAAAAGTTCTGAACCCACAGGCACTGTTGCCCCCAGGCAAAATGTGATCTAGTAGGCAAGCTATCTAGTGATTAATTTACTAAATGACTACGTACAAGGTTTTCTGAACCCTGACCTTACTACGCCTCGCACAGGGACCTATATGGTTCTATTGATATAAACGATAGAGAATGGCAGACATGTTTACAAAGACAGCCTCTGAGACCAAGAGAGGGAGCCCCCTGGAGCTGAGGCTGGCCTCCGTAGGTTCACACACCAAACAGAAATCCCTGGCTAGGGCAGACACAACCTCCACCTGCACCAGGTTCCCCTTCAGGACGTAAGTGTGTGTGTGCGCGCGCGTGTGTGTGTGTTGCTCGGGGGAGCGGCAGGGGGACGGAATGGGGAGATGCTGCGACCCATCTGTCGCCTCAATTTGCAGACCATCAAACCGTGTGGACAGATAAAAGTCTTGTGCCCAGAAAAATTCCCCAAGAGGGGCCTCTCCTCAGCGCGGTAAATGAACCTCGCTGGCCCGCGGACGCGAATTTCCGAAAAGGAAATCATCGCATTAACGTAGAGAAGGCTGCAAGAGCCGGTCTCCGTTCAGCTCTCACGGATTAGCAAGTGAGAAGAGTTGGAGCCTGAAGCCGCGAGCGCGGTGCATGATAATGACGCGCAGCCCCCGCCCGCCCCCGCGCCAGCGCCCGCCGCGGCCAGTCCCGGCCCGTCTGGTTGCCAATAGGTGGGGCCACAAGCATCTCCAAGCCGGTCGGCGTCCTTCCCGGAGTCAGGCCACCCCGAGCCCCAGCGCCTTTGCTCTCGGCCTGGCGCTGCAACTCGCGAGTTGACGGCGAGGCGAGGCAGCCCACGAGGGCAGCCCGCGCGCCTCTGCTCTCGCTTTTCCCCCGGCGCCGGAGGCCAGTCTCGTCGCCGCGCCAGGCCCAGGGAGCGCGAGGCCCGGGCAGCGAGGTGCGCGGCCCCCGGTCCTCGGCGACACGGCCGCCGGCCCCTCCCGTCACGGTGGCGGCGACTCGGCGCGAGTACCGCAAAGCCGAGAGGACAGCGAGAAGAGCAGGAGGCTGGGGGCGCCGCCAGCACCCCGTCACCGCCGCACGCGCTGCGGCGAACGCGGCCCGCTCACGTTGCAAAACCACCTGTTCGATCCGAAGGGAGCTCTCGCCCACCCCCACCGCCCACCCCCATCTCCCACCCCAGCTCTTTTCGCTTCGCAGATGACTCTCTGTTCCCCCCAAAGATATATGAATATATATATATTTTTTTTTAATGGAGCAAATATACATCCGGGAAAGAATATGGAAGGTAGAGTCGATGAAACTTCCTTTCCTCACACATTCAGAAGCCCCCAGCGCTCCCCGGCACACACGCACGCTGAGGTAAATTGAGACCCCACGCATCCAGCCCACGCTCCAGGATTCACCGCGAAACAACAGCACAAGTCCAGGTTCAGCATCCACATCCTTCCAGAAAACGGCACAAGTGTGAGGGAAGGGTAGCGGGAAGGGGCAATGAACCGAAGCCACCGCCAACGAGCCACACAGAGGGCGGAGAGGGGGAAGCAAAGGGAAAACGTCTGGAAACCAAACGGTCAAAGTACCCACGGGCAGCGCCAGCCCTTTCTTACCGATGTGAATGATCGAATCCGCATTCGCCGAGTCCCAGGTTCGAGACCACCAGACGGACAAAACCAAGAGCAAGGGGAAAACTTCCATCTCCTCCTAGGCTGATTCTCTTTTAGGATGGATTTTCTTTCAGTGTTAAAAATAAATATATAAAAGTCCAAAGAGTTTGAGGTCACGATAGTTTAGCACAAGCTCTTTCTTTTTTTCTCCTTTTCCCCCCACTAAATTCCTATAACCAGACCAAAGCTTTTAATCGTCGCTGAGGAAGGCAGAGCGAGTGACAGAAAGAGCCCAGCCTGAGGAAACCTCCTTCGCGAAGCCGTGTCACTTGGAGGGGAATTTTGGCATCGCCAGAGTTGTTTGCAGTTTGGCTTTTTAAAAATGTAGCCAGCCTCGTTGTTCTCGGGCAGGGGGGAGAGGCTGGAGCTCAGACCATCCCCATCGCTGCGTCGGGGCCGCGGGTCTCCGGTCCCAGCTCCGCCGCAACTTCCAACAGACCACCCCCCGCCCCCCGCCTCACGCCGGATGTTCCCCTCCCCCTCCCCCCACCGAAAAAGCCCCCCTCCCCCCGCCCCAACGGCCCGCGGAGAATCGCCTGTCTTCGCTGCCAAAATAAAATCTAAGTGGCAAGATGAGGAGATTCCGAGCGGAACAGCCAGATTCCAGTAGGGAGGGGAAAAAGCCCTCTCCGAGAGGGGTAGTAAAAGTGAACTTCAAGGTAATGCAGATAGTAATGCAGAGAAAAATTCCCTTTCTGCGCGAGGCGGGAGCGGAGTTCGGCGAGGCGGGCCCGCGGAGCCGGTTCGCTGGGGCGCGGTGGCGGGGGAGTTGCGCCGGGTGCGAGCAGCGGGGCCGGGCCGGAGGAGGGAAGCCGCCGCGGGCTGCAGGATGCTTTTGGAGCGGTTCGCCTGGCGGGATGCAGGAAGCGAGCAAGGAGCGAGCCTGGCAGCTTCAGCACTAGACCCACGTTGCCTAGAAATGGATCACCTAGGAGAACGAGCGAGCCCGCGAGAGAGCGGTGCTGTCAGGCGGAGAGAGGGGAAAACCGAGAGAGGAAGAGCTTCTCTCTAATAACCACCTCCTCCCCCTATCTGCAATACAAGGGAGAAACAAAATAGTGCTCTCATTTCCCTTGGAATCTTCAACCGGGACTGAGAAAAAGGCAGGACTCTAAGAGAAAAGACGTTGAAGTCTTTTTTTTTTTTTTCCCCCTTAAGGAGGTTAAAGCCAACCTAAAAAAGCCACCCCACTTATTTAACCTTGTTATTGCGATTCTCCAACAGGTATCAGACTTTTTCTAGTCTTTGCCTGGAATTAGTCACATCGGTTAAAAACAAATTAGGGACACCTGGTCACTAAGGGAAAAGGAGACCTAGAAAGCTTTTAATGAGATTTCAATTATAAAGTTATATATACATATATATATATAAGGAGAGGGCGTGCTAATTATCTTTCATACATTGATTTTTTTTTTCTGTCTCCAGTGTATTTTTTAGGCAGTCGGGATAGAAAAAGGATAAAGAAGATCTTGACATTTTAAAAATTTAATAATTACGTGAAACAGAAATGCATGCTTCAGTGAAACATTTGATAAGAACATTACCCACAGACCTTGTATATTAATGCAGAATGAGGAAGTTGGTTGCTTCTCCGTGGAAAGAGCTGAGAAAGTACTGAACGACAGCCTCCCAGTACCAGAATGAAAGGATTTTCTGCAAGCATTCTCCTTAAAATCCTGAGGATTGTGACTTCCTTTCTTCTAATGGTTAACTTATATCCAGTCTGGCCTCATTTCAGGCTGGAGATTTGTTAACGAAACCAAGTGAGTAGTTGAGGCCAGGTATAAACAGGCCTAATATTTCAATTATAATTGGAATCTTTGGGGAATGTTGCTACTTGGCATTTATGGATATCAAACTCCTCAACCTTTGAAGCCCTCCCTTGTCTCCAAATTTGGCAAATCTCTTCTTTTTGCACTCTCATTTGAGCACTTCTCTCTAGTCTGGTGTATTAGGCTATTATTTCGCCAAACATAATTGTATATCACCTCTGTGAAATGGTTTCTTTCATTCACATTGTGTATTTTTTCCCTGAACATTCTGGGAAATGTGCTACCTATTGTTACTTAGGTTAACAATTCTGTTGAAAGGCCCCCAACCACTCTCCTCAGCCACATCAAGGGCTTAGTTCAAATTATGCCCATGAAGTCATACCCAGTCCTTTAACATGGGAATCATATGGAATAAATGGGTTCTCTAGCAGCTCAGCTGTAAAGAATCTGCCTGTAATGCAGGAGAATTGGTTTCGATCTGTTTGTTGGGAAGATCCCCTGGAGAAGGACATGGCCACCCATTCCAGTATTCTTGCCTGGGAAATTCCATGGACATAGGAGGCAGCTGGGTTACAGTCCATGCGGTGATAAAACAGTCTGACCTGACTTAGAGACTAAACAACAAGAGCATATGGAATAAACTCATCCTCCTCCTTTTTTTTCATAGCACACTCTACTTTTGTATTAAGAGTCGGGACAATTTCTGAGCTACACCATTGATGCTTTGAGCGTGAGGACCATAGCTTATTCATATTTTAGTCACTACATCATTCTACATAGAACCCCTTGGTTGACTTGAAATTCATCACTTCCTTCTGAATTTGGCATAAATCAGTGCTTCTAAGAAGCGACCACTGATTAATTCCTGTCAATTTTTATCATTCCTTTATTTTTTTCTATTAGTACACATTGATTCAATATTGATTTTATTGATGTTGATATCATTTTACTTTTTAAAGGGTTCAGTTTCAATTTCATGGATCATATTTTGTTGTTACAGATTATGAAGTCTTTGAAAAAATGGACATATTTCCCCATAGCTTTCTTCTATTATATTTTATTATTCACAAGGACATTTTAAAAAATTGATGAGTTACTATATGCCCAACCAAGAAAAAAAAATTGTGAAGTAACTATTAACATGGAAAAAACACTCTAATATCTTAGAATCAGAGAACCAGGAGGAACTTCAAAACATTAGCTGGCCCTGTCCTTGTTTAATAAATGTCATTGCTGGTGGTAGCTAAATACAGACAATTCATACTGTCTTCTCTATTGGAAATCTGTCTAGTGTATTAGGGAGAAAACATTTGCATCATTCCAAAATCTTCCATCCAAATAATTTCTGTGTCCAATGAGTTCTAATTAATAGATTTTGTGTGGAATATAAGTTTAAACACATTTTGATTTTTGTGTTAACTATATTTTCTATTTTAGAAAATTGCATATCATGATTTAATATTTAGTCAGCCTTTTAATCTGTAAATTAGATGTTAAGTTCTAGAGGGAAAAATTAACAAATTCCTTGGCTCCACTTTTATTTAGGCTTTTGATGAAATCTATTTGTTAGTCTAGTAAAGGCAACTTAGCTGTAATTCATGCGTTATCACACAAGTAGTTTGCTGCACTGAAATTCAAAACTTCGACATTATAACATATTTTGGAGAAAAAACACATCTTTCATTTACTAAAGTTTTATAACCAATGATTAATTTTTGGAATAAAAATATAATTGAACTATGATTTATGAATTTATTATTTCTATGTGAAGACTGTTACTTCAGTCATTAGTTGTGATGTGAACATCAATAATTTGAAGAAATGGTCGGTAATCTTAGCAACTTTAAAATGCAAAATATAATGATTTTTTATAGAAAAACATAATTTTGGAGGAATGTTAATTTACATTATTGAGGAGACATGAAATTACAATCTCCTTTAATTGTTACAATGTACTGTGTGTAAAGAAAGCAACTTAATGAAAATATGTGGAACATACAAATTTTTCATTTTCACTTTTAAAAAATACTAAAAATACCAGTGTCTTAACTTTAAAAATTAACTGCTCATAGGATGTTATAACATCAGTAAGTCAACTTACATTAGTCATTTTTAAAGAACTCTTCAATAATATTCAGTTACTCAAGAGATTTATTTTGTTTTAGCATAAAAATCTGTAAATGTATGAGAAGTGTACTTAAAAATTAGGAGAAAATTAACTTGAATACCATAGAAAAAAATGGAGTATAATGCATTTTGGTACTTCTTTCTAATTCACCATAATTGTATGATTAATATTATAAATACAGATAGGCACACAAAAGATGTCTAAGTATCATGTAACTTTAACATGAATATGAAAGAAAAAATCTATAAGAGCAGTAACTGACTATATATGCAAGCAATAATAACTTATGACTATAAAATTATAATTGACTTGTTCATTTGCAGAAGTGAAAAAGAAATTTTTGTTTGTTTGTTTTGAGAGGCTGAAAAGGCAACTTTTATACTATGTAGATCAAAGAAGTTAGGAGCTCAATGGGAACTTAAGGCCACTATTATTCAATGTCTGGTATTCTAGAAAATGATGAGAAACTTAGCCCCAGAAGTTTTACTGATAATTTGTTTAAGGACTTGAACTTAGAAAACACATTTTTTTACTTTTAAATATGCTTCAAGAAAATCATTCTTACACGTATTCCTGTATACCATAATAACATATTCACATTGGGTATACCATGTTCTTTTATTTTTAGGTCAGCCTTGTAAGACTCATCACTTTCTACTCTGTCAAACTGTTTTACCCATAACACTAGTGATTGGTGACCCTCTCTTCCTTCCTTCCTACCTTTCTTCCCTCTTTCCTTTTTTCCTTGCTTCCCTCCACATTAAGCTCTTAATTCCTTCCTCCCTTTCAAAGCTTTTCCTAAATCTATAAAGTTGCTTTACCAAAGCAATGTCATATTTTCTTCTAACTCAGTGTGATGCAAATTCCAACCAAATTTGCAACTAGATTATTTGATAATTTTTAAAATATAAGCACTTTACCAAACTCATCTATTATTAACGTTAAGTCAAAACTTTGAATTTCATAACTTTTCCACTGTCCATACATTAGCCCTGATGTTGAAATTTTAGTAACCAGAGTTCAGTTATATATATTGGTAGACCTCTTTTACTTTAAACCTTTTATCTGTTCTGTCTGGATGTTGATGTAGAATTTTAAGTGGAATATTAATATTAAATACCAAGCAGTTGGTGTATGGAGGTCAAATGATGACTTACAAGCCAACAGAGGTTCTTTACTGAGATTGGCCCCTTACTACATTATTTCCTGTCCCCACAAGATGGCAGCCATGCTTGTTGTAGATTTAATCAGCTTACTTTTTTGAAATGTCTCAATACTTAACAGTTTACCAGAGTATAATTAACTCATATTAATCAAATTACTATATTTAAGTAAACTTGATACTTTAAATGACCTTTTTTTGGTAACTTGATTTTCTGAAGTTTTATTTCTTCTATAGCTTTCAAAAATAGTAAATATCTATTATCATGCTCTTATATCTGCTTTATTCATGCTTTCTGAAATTTTATCAGTTACTTCAGAATTAAACATCAATAGAATGATCTTTAATAATATGACAGTCAATCCTATAATAGGAATAATTAGAACACCGTGATATATTACAGCATTCAAATTTTTGCTGTAAATGTTAAAAAGTTTTAAAATGAAGTTTGTTTAGCTATATATTTTTTTCTACAGAAAAATTATTTTATACATCTTGAGTTAAGAAATTTCACTTGGCCATGGAAGATGGAAATTGTCTGTGAATTATATGATTGATCCTTCTGGTGTGGCATATCATTTGAAACAAATGTCTAACAAATAGGTCAAAAGCAAAAAGAAATACATGATTTCAACTATAGTAAATATCAATTATCTAACCCTTTAAAAATCATATTTTATTATTTTCGCATGTTTAACCATTTTAATTCTGAAATTAACTGTTTCTTTTGAAATTTATTTCTTGAGCACAGAAGCAGCTAATATACAAAGTATGTTTGTGCAATATGCTGCCGATAGAAAACTGTACATTTTAGCCTAAAATATATTTTATAGCAGATATCATGGGCAAAAATTTAAATAGAGAAACAAAAGTTTGGTCAATATTCAGTCATTTACACACACACATAGTGGCTTTACAGGAGTTTGCAAAGTAGTGTTTAAATTCTAAACATTTCATTTCACTTCTTAGTGCGTAGAGTACATAATCAGTATAGAGTCAGATATAATAAATTCCTTAGTCCTTGTTGGTCCTGTAAATTGATGGTGAATCTAAACATTTAATTAATTATGAATAAATAAATTATCTCATAAGTGAAATGATAAAATAAAAAATTTTAAATACTATGGAGTATAATTCAGACAGCATGAGTATCTTGATTTATTGCAGAATAAACATATTACTGAGGTATCAAAGTAGTCTGTTAGTAAGATCATTTCACCTATTTACCAGTCCCATCATTTACAACACAAATAGTGGTTATCTCTTGGTATAAAAATAATGAAGGATATTTTGAAAGGGTTTTTGGGATATGACATAAAAAATTATCTCAGCAACAGAAGCCCAAACTTGAATCTGCCCAAATTTAACTTTAGTTATTCACAATATGGTGGTTACGACTAAAGAGAATGCAAGGGAGATAAAATTAAATTTTGTATTAAATATGATAGAATTCATCTAAAGTTTGCTAATATAAAATGAGTCATATTGTCAACACTTTTTTTTTTTTTTTTAACAATATGCTGCTTTATCACTTTGTAAGAAATTTCATCAGGATAGAACTGGACCATAAAGAATTAAACACAGTATTAAGGTTATAAAAATGAAGCAATCTTACAAAAAATTTTAATGCCTACGAAGTTAGAAATATCTGAACTAGCATATCTTACATTGTGTTCTAGGGAATTCTTTGTTCTAGGGTGGGGGATGAGATTTACTGACCATGTAAGATTAAAACTACTAAGTAGATTTTTTTAGATATCTAGAGTGTACATTAACATATTAAAAATATGAAGAGGTTTCTAGGTAACAAATTATTAACTGTTCCTTAACCCAGACTATTTCACACTTATATAACTGTTAATTTCCCCCTTTTATGCACAGAATGAACATTCCTTGTTGTACTGTTATATTATTTTTCAAAAAATATTTTTTGTTTTATCTCTCTTCTCTTTGTGGATGGCTATATTAGCCAGATTGTAGATTTGTAGTTTGGTTTATCCTACCTACGTATCTGGGGAGTGATTCTGTTTTGTGCTGTAATAGGAATTCCCTGTGTCTATTTTGAACTTCTATGATGAAGGAAAATATATCCCTCAACAATAAACATATTTTCTTTTTAAAATGTTTCATAGATTTCCATTTATGCTTAGGATGTACAAAGCCAAAGGAGAACATTGCTCTGATCCTAAAAATAACAAAGTATTAGATGATTTATAAAAATGTAGAGGAACTAGAGATCAAATTGCCAACATTCACTGAATCACTGAAAAAGCAAGAGAGTTCCAGGAAAACATCTACTTCTGCTTTACTGACTATGCCAAAGCCTTTGACTGTGTGGATCACAATAAACTGTGGAAAATTCTTAAAGAGATGGAATACCAGACCACCTGATCTGCCTCCTAGGAAATCTTTATTCAGGTCAAGAAGCAACAGTTAGAACTGGACATGGAACAACAGACTGGTTCCAAATAGGAAAAGGAGTACTTCAAGGCTATATATTGTCACCCTGCCTATTTAACTTATATACAGAGTACATCATGCAAAATGAGGCTGGATGAAGCACAAGTTGGAATCAAGATTGCTGGGAGAAATATCAACAACCTCAGATATGCAGATGACACCACCCTTATGGCAGAAAGCAAAGAAGAACTAAAGGGCCTCTTGATGAAAGTGAGAGAGTGAAAAAGTTGACTTAAAATTCAGAAAACTAAGATCATGGCATCCAGTCCCATCATTTCATGGCAAACAGATGGGGAGATGATGGAAACAGTGACAGACTTTATTTTGGGGGGCTCCAAAGTCACTGCAGATGGTGACTACAGCCATGAAATTAAAAGACACTTTCTCTTTGGAAGAAAAGCTATGACCAACCTAGACAGCATATTAAAAAGTGGAGACATTACTTTGCCAACAAAGGTCTTTACAGTTAAAGCTATGTTTTTTCCAGTAGTCATGTATGGATGTGAGAGTTGGACTATAAAGAATGCTGAGTGCTGAAGAATTGATGCTTTTGAACTGTGGTGTTGGAGAAGACTCTTGAGAGTCCCTTGGACTGCAAGGAGATCAAACCAGTCAATCCTAAAGGAAATCAATCCTGAATATTCATTGGAAGGACTGATGCTGAAGCTGAAACTCCAATACTTTGACCTCCTGATGCCAAGAACTGACTCATTGGAAAAGATCCTGATGCTCAGAAAGATTGAACATGGGAGGAGAAGGGGATGACAGAGAATGGGATGGCTGGATGGCATCACCAACTCGATGGACATGAGTTTGAGTAAACTCCGGGAGTTGGTGATGGACAGGGAGGCCTGGCGTGCTGCGATTCATGGGGTCGCAGAGTCTGACACTACTGAGCAACTGAACTGAACTGACTTAACAATTTGCAGCTTCCTTTGGTAGCTCAGTTGGTAAAAAAAATCTCCCTACAATGCAGGAGTCCCAGATTTGAGTCTTGGGTTGGGAAGATAGCCTGGAAAAGGAAGGCAACCCACTCCAGTATTCTAGCCTGGAGAATCCCATGGACAGAGGAAACTGAGGGCTACAGTCCCTGGGTTCGCAAGAGTCAGACGCAACTTAGGGACTAAATCACCACCACCACCATAGGTAACAAGCCAGAAATAGAGATAATGGTTAACTTATAGATAATATAAAGTTTGAAACTGTCAGATTGGATTTTTTTTTAAAAAAAGACCGAACTGTATGCTTTCATTTTTTTTAACATTTGTTTATTTATTCGGTTGCATCAGATCTTAGTTGCAGCACAAGGGCTCTTCTCGTATCATGTGAGCTCTCTAGTTGCAGCACACAGGCTTAGTTGTCCCATGGCATGCGGAATCTTAGTTTCCCAACCAAGGATGGAACCCAAGTCCCCTGCTTTGCAATGCAGATTCTTGACCATCAGGGAAGTCCCAACTGTATGCTTTCTAGGGTTTTCCTGGTGGCTCAGTGGCAAAGAAACTGCCTGCCAATGCCAGAGACATTGGCTTGATCCCTGATTCAGGAAGATCCCACCTGTCATGGAGGAAAGTAAGCCCCTGTGCCACAATTATTGAGCCTGTGCTCTAGAGCCTGGCAGTAATATTTACTGAGCTCACGTGCCACAACCGCTGAAGCCCACAAGCCCTAGCACTGCTCCACATTAAGAGAAGCCACCACAATGAGAAGCCTGCGCACTGAAACCAGAGAGTAACACCACTCACCAAAACTAAAAAGGCCTCAACAGCAGTGAAGATCCAACACAGTCAAAAATTTTAAAAAGACATATGCTTTGTATAAGAAATTCACTTTAAATATATCACTATAACTAAGTTAAAATAAAATAATTGAAAAGACTATATCGTATAAACTAATGGGAAAACTGATTTGATTCTATTAATATCAGAAAAGGTAGATCAGAACAAGGACTATAAACCAATGATAAATAATTTTACATGATAAAATTAGGATTAAATATTTTAAAAGGCCCAACAAAGCCAAATTTGTATGAATCTGACAACAGTCCTTCAAAATACATTAAATGAAAATTGAGAGAACTAAAAAGAAAAGCACAGGAGCCCACAATTATAGTTCTAAAATTCAGTGTAGCTGTATCCATATCAATAGAAGGAGTAGACAGAAGTTAGTCATACAGAAGACTTGAACATCACTATCATCCAAATTAACTGGCCTTTATATAAATTTCACTCAATAACTGCAAAATATACATTATTTTCAAGTGCCCAGAGAAGATTTCCTAATAAAGAACCTTTTCTGAGCCATAAAGCAAACTGCAACACATTTAAAGCTTTAAAATCATGCAGATTATGGTAGAAATCAATGGAAGAGTGACATTTGGAAAGTGAAATATATTTGAAATTTAAACATATTTAAATATATTTGAAAGTTTAACAAAATACTTCTAAATAGCCCACATGTCAAAGTGGAATACACAGAGAACTTATAAAATATTGAATAAAAATGAAGATACAAAATATCAAAGTTTGTGGGAAAAACTAAAGCAATGCTTAGGGGGGAAGCAGAGTATTAAAAAGTGACTTTAAAAATAACATATAATGCATAAAAACTCATGCTTTATTCTTCACTGTAATATTTCAAAAGCTTGAGCATAAATAAAAAATGTGCAGTTCATCCAATGAACAAGTAGCACATTCCAACAAGATCAACCCATTGATTCTAACATAAGTTTCAATGATTAATCATTTTCTTTCCCTAATCTTGATTGATATCATCCATATTTGCTTAATTTGATCAACCTTTTTACTTTTAATTGACTAGAAAAGGCACTTCAACAAAGCTATTGAATTTTTTTGAAAACATTTGACTTTTCTAGAAACAATCACTATCCTCCCCAATTTTCCAAACATAAAGCCACAACAAAAGAAATGAACATCTATTAAAACAAGAAAATTTTTCATTAAAGAGGTTTTAAAATTCTCAGAACTTTACTGAGTGTATTAATATGTTCTCAAAGAAAAAATATTTCACATTTCTTTTTCTACTTTGAGTACTAGTCCCAAAAGTTATCAGGAAAGAAAAGGAAGTTAATGTTAGCCAAATTCCAATGTTACTGCAATTCAAGTCGTTACATCCTCCACACACCTTTTGAAACAACTTTGCCAAGGTTTTCAGGCCTGTGGAAGTAACTACTGAGTTAAAGGAGACAGTCTGCCCTACTCACAAATATCACATAGAGAATTTAGGCAACTTGGAAATGTCTTATTGCATGCCTGTTGTCACCAAATGAATATATGTTTTCAATTATGATCATATATTCATTTCTTCATAGTTATACAGGTTTAAGGTTTTTCATACCTCAATTAAAAAACCCCTTGTCATCAAAACACCTAATGTATAAAAATGTTATAACCTTCCTGAAAGATCATACTTTGATACATTAAGCATAATTTGTTCTTAGAATGTGGATCTATATTTTTATCATGACCAAACAGTGTCTGTTATGACATTTTCTTTTTGCACAGTATTTCTTTCGTATATTAAGATAAAATCATTAGTTCTGATGGTATGATGAGAAAGAAACAACTACCAGGACATGGAAGCAACCTAGATGCCCATCAGCAGACGAATGGATAAGGAAGCTGTGGTACATATACATCATGGAATATTACTCAGCTGTTAGAAAGAATTCATTTGAATCAGTTCTAATGAGATGGATGAAACTGGAGCCCATTATACAGAGTGAAGTAAGCCAGAAAGATAAAGAACATTACAGCATACTAACACATATATATGGAATTTAGAAAGATGGTAATGATAACCCTATATGCAAAACAGAAAAAGAGACACAGATGTACAGAACAGACTTTTGAACTCTGTGGGAGAAGGCGAGGGTGGGATGTTTCGGAAGAATAGCATGTATATTATCTATAGTGAAACAGATCACCAGCCCAGGTGGGATGCATGAGACAAGTGCTCGGGCCTGGTGCACTGGGAAGACCCAGAGGAATCGGGTGGAGAGGGAGGTGGGAGGGGGGATCGGGATGGGGAATACATGTAACTCCATGGCTGATTCATGTCAATGTATGGCAAAACCCACTGAAATGTTGTGAAGTAATTAGCCTCCAACTAATAAAAAATAAAAAATTTAAAAAAACAACAAAAAAAAACATTATAAATTATGTGTATTTGTTTTAAAAATAAACTTAATAAGAATGATACTGTTTCTTCAGTAACCATGGTAAAAGAGAATTCTTTCCAAGCAAACAACCTCAAATCCCAGACAAAATGTCCTATAGCCTTACAAAATAGGGTATTCTAGCCACCTATACTGATTTAGTGAAATAAGCTAAGTGTATTTTTAAATTGGAGAAGGAAATGGCAACCCACTCCATTGTTCTTGCCTGGAGAATCCCAGGGATGGCGGAATCTGGTGGGCTGCCGTCTTTGGGGTCACATAGAGTCGGACGCGACTGAAGTGACTTAGCAGCAGCAGCCACCTATGCTGATTTAGTGAAATAAGCTAAGTATTTTTAAATAGAGGTTAAAAAATAGCAAACATTATTCAGATTGAAAAATGATCTCTTAAATGATATTCTAATTAAGACCTTTTTATCTACTTTGCTTATAAAAATTTTTCTTTAGTAAAATTTGAATGTTTCTAATTTTGACTGAGATGGTTTACACTGAAGTATTTACTCAATAAGGAAGAAATATTTCTTAAATGTTTGGAGATCTGACTATTTAGGTTATAACACTAATCTTTCTTCTGATCTTTCAGGCCATTGGATAATAGCACCCAAATACTACAGGAAGATCTCCAGTCAGTTCTTATCCTATTTTTGACCAGTTGTTACAATAGATCAAAAAAGTGGCATCCACAGTTGCAATGGATAATGAAGGTAAATGTTAGCATGTAAAGAACAGATCCCCTATTAGGGGAGATACATTTTTCTTCTATCCCCTCTTATTGAAAAAAAAGCCTGCTGTTTAGGTGTTTCACAGAATAAAAAGGTAAAATCTGAAATATTATTTAATAATTTTAATATAAAATGTTTACAAAATGGTAGTTGATTTATAAAAATAATCATATTCAAAGGTAAAAGATAAAAGTTATTAATAAGATGATTAGCAATTAGGTTGTTTATAGTGTGATTATCAAAAAGTAAAATAATGTACAACTCATGGCATAAAAATACTATTATCCTACCTGGACAAACAAAATATCTTTAAAATCTAAGTAAAGTAGTATGCTACAAATCTTTCTTCAAAAAGATTTTTTTAGGGAAACAAATTCTTCTGAATTTTGGAAATTTTTTCTGTTAAATAATGAGTAATACTGATTGTATTTAACTATTTTCTTTATCTCTTTATTATTCTGAAGATGAAATATTTGTTGAAAAATAGAGACCAAGATATCAAATTTATGATTGAAATAAACTGAGACCTATGCTTTTGCTAGATGGGAGAGAGAGGTTTCCTATCCACTGTATTTGTGGAATAATCATTCACAAAAAGACTGAGGTTAGTTTTCCTACCTGTTAAGTTACAGGGTAAAGAAAGTCTTTGGAAAAGAGGACACTGTCCTCATTGTGAGGACACTGTCATCTTTGCAAAGAAACCTCAGATGCAACCTGGACACTTGTCTTCTTTTTCTGTATAAAAAGATCATTAGGATCCCGCATAGTATCTAAGATAGCATTATTATTTTTCTAATTTATAAAATTCATTGCCTAATTTTCTTACTTGGAATATTTGGAAATAAAATGTTATATGTCAGAAACAGGAAGTTCTGTTATGTCTCTTCTATGTCACTTCATTGAGGGAGGATAGAAAAATCCTAAGGTGTGATGCTCACAAACTCTCTCTCTCATACACACACACACACACACACACACACACACACACACACACAAACACCCACAAACACATACACACACACACACACAAGATTGCTTACTTTATCACTGATTTTTTCTTTTATCTCCCTTTTCCTGTTTTACCTGAGTGTCTTTAGTTTTAGTAAGACTTTAGAATTTTTATTTGCACTCTTTTGAAAAGAAAGTGATGATGTTATTTAAATATTTTGGACAAACTTAGAAACTAATGAAAATGTGCAATTTAAAATAAAATTTGAAGTTGAATTTTCATAAAACATAACAATCCTCTCATTATCTTCAGATAGTGAGATCACAATCATTATTTTTTACAGCATAGAAATATTTTTCCTACACTAAAATTATTCAAGACAAGGATTAGAGTTACTTTATTCACATCATTAAAGCTCTATATTAATAAGAATGAATATATACCATAAAAAGAAAAATATTAACCAAGTCCTTTCAGATAAGGAAAGAGGTGCTAAAATATTAACTGTGTAAGTTCTCTTTTTGCTTACAATTTTTGGTATTAAAAATATTAATTGAGTTTATTCAGTTTCCCAAGTACCAGCTTCTATTTGTCATTGGGCACTAATATCCTGAAAGTTGAGTCAAAGTAATATAGTTTACTTACTACTGAGACTGTTATCAGCACAAAAGTAATGCAGTAAAATACAAAAACAAATTTCTAATTAGTATTAAGTCACTAGTTGTCAGCATATATTTCATTTCTACATATGCAAATAAGTTGAATACCAATACAGTTCCCAAAAGTAGAAATTATTTGTACGCCTACCCAGTATTTCTTATGTCAGAGATACTTACATATGTTGAACTTCATTATTTAAATCACATATGGCTAGAGGAGCATAGTATAAGAGGAATCATAAGTTTCTTTGAACTTTTAAAGAGATAAGTTAAATAAAAGTAAGAGTTTATTTGCTCCATTCTTTTTTGATTGAAGTATAGTTGCTGTACAATAATATATGTTATGGGTGTACAATATAGTGATTCACAATTTTTAAAGTTTAGTTTTGTTTCTTTGTTGTAGATTAATCGACCATCATGAGTTTATTCTGGGCTCTCTATCCTGTTCTATTGACCTATGTGTCTGTTTTGGGGTCATTACCATATAGTTTTGATTAGTGTAGCTTTGTAAAATAGTCTGAAATCAGGGAACATGATTCCTCCAGCTCTGTTATTTTTTCTCAGGGTTGTTTTAGCTTTCAAGGTCTTTATGTTTCCTTAAAATTTTTTAAATTATTTATTATATTTCTTTGAAAGATGTCTTTGATATATTGATAGGGATTGTATTAAATCTGTACATTGCCTGGGCTGTATGATCATTTTAAAAATATTGATTCTTCCAATCCAAGGATATGGAATATCTTTCTTATTGTATTGTCTTCAATTTCTTTCATCTGTGTGGTGAGAGTGGGCACCCTTGATTTTACCTGATCTTAGAGGAAATATTTTCAAGTTTTCACTATTGAGTATGATGTTATATATACCTCAGGATAATGTTTGTCTCATATGGCCTTTATGTTGCTGAGGTATATTCCCTCTATGCCCACTGTCTGAAGAAATATTATTCATAAATGGATGTTACACTTTACAAAAAGCTTTTTCTACATCTATTGATATGATCATATGGTTTTTATTCTTCAGCCTGTTGATGTGGTATACCATATTGTTTGACTTGTGGATATTGAAAAATCCTTGCATCCCTGGCATAAGTTCTACTTGGCCATGTTATATGATCCTTTTACTGTATTGTTGGAGTCAGTTTGTTAGTATTTTGTAGAGGATTTTTGTGTTAATGTTTATCAGTGATATTGATCTGTAGTTTTCTGTTTTTGTGATGTTTTTGTCTAGCTTTGGTATCAGAGTGATGCTGGCCTTGTAGAATGAGTTCAAAAGTTTCCCTTCCAATGCAATTTATTGAAATAATTTCAAAGAATAGGTATTAAACTCATCTCTAAATGTTTGGTAGAAATCATCTATGAAGCTGTCTGGTCCTGGAGTTTTGTTGGTTGAGAGTTTTTAAAATTACTGATTCAATTTCATTACTGGCAATTTGTCTGTTCATATTTTCTTTTTCTTTCTGGTTCAGTCTTTGGAGATTGTACCTTTCTAAGAATTTGTCCATTTCCTCTAGATCTTCCATTTTATTGGCATATGATAACTTTTAATAGTCTCTTATTATCTCGTGTTTCTGTGTGTCAGTTGTAACTTCTTTTT
The DNA here is from genome assembly GCF_910594005.1 of Cervus elaphus. Taxonomy (NCBI): domain Eukaryota; kingdom Metazoa; phylum Chordata; class Mammalia; order Artiodactyla; family Cervidae; genus Cervus; species Cervus elaphus. The sequence continues at coordinate 33,359,701 of NC_057831.1, forward strand.
TTTTTCTGATTTTATTGATTTTAGCCCTCTCCCTTTTTTCTTGATGAGTCTAGATAAAGCTTTATTAATTTCATTTTTTCAGAGAACTAGTTTTTAGTTTCATTGATCTATTGTTATTTTAGCCTCTCATTTATTTATTTATGCTCTAATCTTTATGCTTTCTTTCCTTCTATGAACTTTGGGTTTTGTTTGTTCTTCTCTCTCTAAACTTTAAATTTAAAGTTAGGTTGTTTATTTGAGATTTTGCTTATTTCTTCAGGTAAGTTTGCTTTGCTGGAAATTCTCTTCTTAGAAATACTTTTGCTGAATCCCACAGGATTGTCTTGTTTCCATTTTCATTTGCCTCTAGGTATTTTTTTTATTTCCTCTTTGATTTATTCAGGGATCCATTGTTTGTCTAAAGCATATTGTCTAACCTCCAAGTGTTTGTGTTTCTACAGTTTTTTTCTTGGAGTTAATTTATCATCTGATAACATGGTGGTCAGAAAAGATGCTTGATATGACTTGATTTTTAAAAATAGAATGAGGCTTGTTCTGTGACCTAACATACAATCTCTCCTGGAGAATTGTTCATGTGCACGTGAAAGGAATGTGTATTCTGCTGCTTTTGGAATGCTCTCTCTCTCCCTCTCCCCGCACCACCTCCCCGTATTTAGTCTAATGTACATTTAAGGCTAATATTTCATTATTGATGTAAGTAGGGTGTTAAAGCCCCTCCTATTACTATGTTACTGATGTTACTGTTAATTTCTCCTTTTATGTCCATTAATATTTGCCTTATATACTAAGATAGTACTATATTCAATATGTATATATTTGCAATTGTAATATTCTTCTTGGATTGATCCCTTGGTCGTCATGTAGTATCCTTCTTTGTCTCTTATAACAGTCTTTATTTTAAAATCTATTTTGTTTAATGTAAGTTTTGCTACTCCATCTGTCCTTTGATTTCCATTTGCATAGAATGCTTTATTTCATCTCTTTGCTTTGGTCTGTGTGTGTCTCTCAATCTGGAGTGAATTTCTTTTAGGCAGCATACATACTAGTCTTGCTTTTGTATCCATTCGGCCACTCTGTATCTTTTAGCTGGAGCATTTAGTCATTTATATTTAAGGTAATTATCGATATATATGTTTTTTTGCCATTTTGTTGTTTTGGATTTGCCTTTTAAGACTTTTTCCTCTTTGTTCTCTTTTCTTATGAGTTCTTATGATGACTATCTTTAGTATTATGTTGGATACCACTTCCTTTTTTGTGTGTATAGCTATTATATAGTTTTGGTTTTGTGATTACTGTGAAGTTTTTAATATATCACTATGTTTATACATGATTTTTTAAGTTGCTGATCTCTTAATTTCATATGCATTTTTAAAATCTTGCATATTTACTCTCCTCCCCTCATAATTACTCTTTTTAAATTATATTTTACATCAAATTTTTGTTTATATCACTTACCTGCTTTTTGTGGATACAGATCATTTTACTATTGTCTTTAACTTTTGTTTCTTCTTATTGGTAAGAAAAATGTGTCTCTATACATCTGAGTTTTTATCCTTTTTCAATAGTCAGATTTAACTCTAGAGGGAACCAAATTTGGCAGGCATTTGATTTTTCAAGGCCAAAGCTGAAGCTCTTACTAGCTGGTTACTACTCCTGATAATCACTAATCTCAGGGTTGTTTTGTTGGATAAAGTAATTATATTCTATTAAAATGAAATCTGAATCCCCAGATAATTAATATAAACCTGAATTATGTTTTCAATTTTGAGATGACCAGCAGAAAGCAACTCTGTTCAATACTAAGAACCATAGACTTGTTGTTGTTAAGAGAATGATTTTTTAAAAATCCAGAGCCAGAAATCAGACATAGAGGATAAGAGAGAAGTTAATTTTCAACATGCAGTATGCAGGTATTTTAGAAGGTATACAAAGTTATTAAATGTAAAATTCTCTTAATTCTCTACTTTCCTGAGGCTAAAGCTCCTGAAAAGTTAGGTGAAGGTTAACACTAATCTTTTAAATCAAATCAGTATAAAGTCCCTATATAATCCAGTCAGTTTGTTTATTTACTGTGCCACATTTAGAAATTGGATTTCAGGCTTAGGTATATATCAACAGTCAAGTTTTATAGGAGAGAATCATCATAGTACTGTTATCTGGAACAACCCAAAACTTTGGACTTCTTCAGATGTACAGAAATCATATTCATCTGAAGAGTGAGTAGAGAGTAATGAGCTTAATAACACTGGTCCAAGAAAAGCAGAAATTACATTTGTGGCATCATGAAGGTTAATATCACAATGTTAACAAGCATGAGCTAGGCTCCTGGATGATAAAAATGACCCTGTTGCCACAGCTGACAGGCAACCAATTGGCCTATTTTTCAGTGTGTGAAAAAATTTGCTTCATATATATGATCAGTTTTACAGCTGTTTTCCAAAGGAGGGCAAGTCTAATACCACTTATTCTGTCATAACCAAAAATAAACAGAGGCCTTCATTTTAATTTTTTAACTGTATCTCTCCAAAACCCCTAAACTTTAGGAATTTAACTTTTGTTTAGTGATTGAGGAGCTTTAGCTATGTATATTGAAAATGCAAGCACAAGTCTTTTCCCTTCCTGCATCCACACCTTTTAGTATGCCTTTGCAAGTCTTCTCATCAAGAGGTATAATCTATACTAGCTTTGTGATGTGATCTAACTGTAGGATGCTGGAAAAGATAAATTTCTTCTAAATTTAATAATGAAATATTGAAAGCCTAGAATAGCCAAAAGAGTCTCAGAAAAGAGGAAAAAATTTTGAGGACTCAAACTGACTGACTTCCAAAATTAACATGTGATTACAACTACAACAATCTAGGTAGTGTAGTGTTGGTGTAATGATAGACAAATAGATCAATGGAGAACAAGAGCAAGTCCATAAATAAACTCTCACATAGCCCATTGAATTTTGCAGCAGAGTAAATCAATGGAGAATGATCATCCCCCCCCCAAAAAATGGTATTTGTGTTATTAATATGTTAAAAAAACAAGAAACCAAACACAGTCTCACCCTACCTAATACTGTACACAAAAATTAATTTCTGATGGATAATAACTCTAAACACAAAAGCTAAATTTAAAGATGTTCTAGAATAAATCATTGCAGTGTATTTTTGCAGCTGAGGGGCAGGTTATTATTTCTTACCAATAGATCAAAACAAAATTCAGTTAAAATTTTTTAAATAAATAGACAAAATCATTTTTCACAGAACTAGAACAAAAAATTTCACAATTCATATGGAAACACAAAAGACCCCAAATAGCCAAAGCAGCCTTGAGGAATCAAGGAGCTGGAGGAATCAAGCTTTCTGATTTCAGGTCATACTACAAAACTATAGACATTAAGACAGTATGGTTCTGGCACAAAAATAGAAATATAGACCAATGGAACAAGATAGAAAGTCCAGAAATAAACCCATGCACCTATGGGTACCTTATTTTTGACAAAGGAGGCAAGAATATACAATGGGGCAAAGACAGCCTCTTCAATAAATGGTGCTGGGAAAACTGGAAAGCTACATGTAAAAGAATAAAATTAGAATACTTTCTAACACCATACACAAAGATAAACTCAAAATGTATTAAAGACCCAAATGTAAGACCAGAAACTATAAAACTCATAGAGGAAAACATAGGCAGAAAACTCGATGACAAAAATCAAAGCAAGATCCTCTATGACCCACCTCCTAGAGTAATGGAAATAAAAACAAAAGTAAACAAATGGAACCTGATTAAACTTAAAAGCTTTTGCACAAACAACAAAGGAAACTATAAGCAGGTGAAAACAACCCTCTGAATGGGAGAAAATAATAGCAACTGAAACAACTGACAAAGGATTAATTTCCAAAATATGCAAGCAGCTCATACAACTCAATACCAGAAAAACAAACAACCCAATCAAAAAGTGGGAAAAAGACCTAAACAGACAATTCTCCAAAGAATACATACAGATGGCTAACAACCACATGAAAAGATGCTCAACATTGCTCATTATCAGAAAAATGCAAATCAAAACTACAATGAGATATCATGTTACACCAGTCAGAATGGCCCTCATCAAAAAGTCTACAAACAATAAATGCTGGAAAGGGTATAGAGAAAAGACAACACTCTTGCACTGATGGTGGGAATGTAAATTGATACAGCCGCTATGGAAGATGGTATGGAGATTCCTTTAAAAACTAGGAATAAAACTACCTTATGACCCATCAATCCCACTCCTAGGCATATATACCCTGAGGAAACCAAAATTGAAAGAGACACATGTATCCCTTTGTTCATTGCAGCACTATTTACAATAGCTAAACTATGGAAGCAACCTAGATATCCATCGACAGATGAATGGATAAAGAAGTTGTGGTATATATACACAATGTAATATTACTCAGCCATAAAAGGAATGCATTTGAGTCAGTTCTAATGAGGTGGATGAACCTAGAACCTATTATACAGAGTGAAGTGAGTCAGAAAGAGAAAGATAAATACCATATTCTAATACATATATATGGAAGAATGGTACTGAAGAATTTATTTACATGGCAACAATGGAGAAACAGACATAGAGAAATAGACTTATGGACATGGGGAGGGGGAAGAGAGTGTGAGTCGTATGGAAAGAGTAACATGGAAACTTACATTACCATATGTAAAATAGATAGTCAATGGGAATTTGCTGTATGGCTCATGAAACTCAAACAGGGACTCTATCAACCTAGAGGGGTGGGGTGGGGAGGGAGATGGGAAGGAGGTTCAAAAGGGAGGGGATATATGTATACCTATGGCTGATTCATGTTGAAGTTTGACAGAAAACAGCAAACTCTGTAAAGCAATTATCCTTCAATAAAAAATAAATTAATAAAAAAATACAAATTAAAAAAAAGGAAAGAAAACAAAAGAGTAAGCCAGAAACTAGGAAGAAAACTGGAAAAAAAAACGTATTTGTCAAAGAAATTAGGTCCAGAAAACATAATTTCTTTGCCTAAATAGGGCTTCCCCAATGACTCAGCAGGTAAAGAATCCACCTGCAGCGTAGAAGACACAGGAGATGTGGGTTCAGTCCCTAGGTTAGGAAGATCCCCTGGAGAAAGAAATGGCAACCCCTCTAGTGAGAAGGGGATGCCCAGGTTAAGATGTTTGGATGGCATCTCCGACTCCATAGACATGAGCTTGAGCAAGCTCCGGGAGTTGGTGATGGACTGGGAAGCCTGGCATGCTGCAGTCCATGGGATTGCAAAGAGTTGGACACCACTGCACCACTCAAATGGACTGAACTAACTAGTATTCATGAAAAATCCCATGGACAGAGGAGCCTGGTAGGCTATAGTTCAGTGGGTTGTAAAGAGTCAGACACGGCTGAGCAACTAAGCACTATGCCTCAGTAAGGTAAACAAATTTTTTTAAAAATAGCAGCACACTTGAAAATATCTTTTGAAAGGCAGATTTGAAGATTATACTGCAATGTACAATAATCTCATGGAAAAGTACTCAGTATCTCCTCAAATAAATGCAAATCGAAACTATAATGAGTATCACAGCATGCCCAATAACCTAGCCAAAATTAAAAGTTCTGTCAGCACCAGTGTTGGTGAGTAAGTGGAGCAATGAGGACCTTCATGCGTTGCTGAAGGAAATGCCAAATTGTATAATACCTATTGAAAAATTCATTAGTTTCTTAAGATGTCAAATATAAACACACTAAGACAGATCAATTGTAAGTATTAAAAATTTTCTAAGAAAATGAAACAGAGGCCTACAGAAGATTCATAAGAGAAAGTTCATAGCACTTTTATCCACAGTAACTCCCAAACTGGAAAAAACACAAATGTTTATCAAAAATAGAATGGATTAATGAGTCATGGAATATACATGTGTACATTGTAATGTAAACATATAATACATAGCTATACAAAGATTGTACAGATTTATACATGAAGTAATGTCAAAAATGAAATTCACAATCATTATGAAGAAAAAAAGCCAGACACAAAAGAACATACATTTTTCTCCTCAAGTGGTAGAATCTTTATGTTCTTAATTTGAACTTGGACAAAACTTTGTGTTTGCCTCAATAAATAGATTATGATAAAAGTGATAAAATGTGATTTCTGAAACTAAATCATAAAAGTTCCATGCACTTCTCCCTTACTCTCTTGGGATCTTGCTCTTGGATCCTACCAACACCGTTGAGGAAATCAAAGCAGTCTTTGGAGAGGAACTGAATTCTCAGCCCATGTTGTGAGCTAACCCATGATAGCATCCACTTGCTAGGGAGGTGAATACTTGTTCTGAAAGCATACCCCATAATCTTAGTGAGGCTTCCCTAACTGATGTTGTTCAGAGCAAAAGTGAGCCATTCCCACTGACCTATATCCAAATTGCCAATTTGCAAAGAAAATAAATGGTTGTGGTTGTTTGAAGCTGCTAAATTTTGTAGTGATCTAGTATAGCCCATCACTTCATGGGAAATAGATGAGGAAACAGTGGAAACAGTGTCAGACTTTATTTTGGGGGGCTCCAAAATCACTGCAGATGGTGATTGCAGCCATGAGATTAAAAGACACTTACTCCTTGGAAGGAAAGTTATGACCAACCTAGACAGCATATTAAAAAGCAGAGACATTACTTTGCCAACAAAGGCTCATCTAGTCAAGGCTATGGTTTTTCCAGTGGTCATGTATGGATGTGAGAGTTGGACTGTGAAGAAAGCTGAGAGACAAAGAATTGATGCTTTTGAACTGTGGTGTTGGAGAAGACTCTTGAGAGTCCCTTGGACTGCAAGGAGATCCAACCAGTCCATCCTGGGGGAGATCAGTCCTGGGTGTTCATTGGAAGGACTGATGCTGAAGCTGAAACTCCAATACTTTGGCCACCTCATGCGAAGAGTTGACTCATTGGAAAAGACCCTGATGCTGGGAGGGATTGAGGGGCAAGAGGAGAAGGGGATGACAGAGGATGAGATGGCTGGATGGCATCACCGACTCGATGGACATGGGTTTGAGTAAACTCCAGGAGTTTGTGATGGACAGGGAGGCCTGGCGGGCTGCGATTCATGGGGTCACAAAGAGTCAGACACGACTGAGAGACTGAACTGAACTGAACTGAATATATACCTATAACACTTGTAACATTCTAATACAGGAAGTAGGGTACTAGTGTAACCGAAACATAAAACATGCAGCTTTGGCTTTGGGGCTGTGAGGTAAATGGAAGCTAAAAGGAATTTGAAAAGAGGATTTGGAAAAGGTAAAGGGACTAGAGGAGGCTGCAGGTGAGAGGGAGGGAGGAGTTTATTACTAGAAACCTGAGAAAAGAGCCCCTTGTCATTCAATGTTGGAAATTGTGGCAGCAGTGTTCCCTTTGATTGTGTTAGTGATAGGGTTGAGTTATGCTAGAGAGATTTCCAAGAGTAGTATTGGAAGTGCCACTTGCCTTCCAATTTTCCATGATAAAATGTGAGAAGAAAAAGATGTTCTAAGAATAAACTGTTAAATATATTAGAACCAGGACTCTGGTAGAAAAACAAGACAGTTTCTCATTTCTAGCCTCTCCAGATGGCAGACGATTCTCAAATTAAGTAAGAGCATAAGGCTGTGGGACCATACTCTTAAGGATTCCTGGAGGACCCTCTCTGGCTTTGAGTATGGTCCCACAGCAGCCTCAGAGGGAATCTCGGGTATAGGAGGGCTTATCTCTTAGAGAAGTGTTGGTGTCACTCTTATCTACTTGAGTGTATTCATAAGCTGATATATAAGAAATTCACGAGATTTGTAAGAGAATTGTAGCAAGTGGTACTGAAAGCAAGGGAGATTATACAAAATGAAAAGAGGCCTTTGCTCCCCCTCTCCATTTTTTTTGAATGAGAAATAAGCTGAGATGCCTGATCAGTTGCAAACATGGTCCACTCATTATGGAAAAGTGTAGATGGCTCAGAAAGCAGTCTTAGAGCTTAAAGAATGGCAGGAGTCACAGAGAACAAATTCTAGGAATATGATTGAGCCTTCATCAAAAAAAAATGGCAATATGTTTCTGACTGGATTGAAAAATTAGACAAGTTACTGGTGTGAGTGTTGTTTTCTTCTTTCAGATGGGTGGGATCATAGTAGTTACCCTGTGCTGTTCCTCCATTGTTCTTTCATTTATGGGCATCAGATAATCTGTTTTAGTTCACAGTTTTTCTTATGGAATAGAATAAATCTCAAGGAGCTGTGCTTATATGGGAGGGAAAGAAAGGCAGAGAGAGAAAGAGAGAAGCAAAATGTAAGTAAATAGGTACATGTATAAGAAAGTGCACTAACCTATTCTTGTGCCTTTATTATTTTTGAACTTAAAGTTGTGTTGAAGCATAAATACTTACACAAATAATAAAGTAAAAAAAAAAAGTCCAAAAATCTCTGATTTCTAATTCTTCATGAACTCATTTCAGCTGTTCCAGCTCTGACTTTTCTCTGTTCTCTGAGCAAAAATCACTAAATTTATATAATTCAGCATGAGGCAATAAATTGCCTCTTCACGTTTGATAATATATATCCTTTCATTTGTGCTTGTCTTTGCTGTCTACACGGGGGAGGTGGAATAACTCAACAGTTAAAGGCAGGACTTTGGACATGACTCCCATCTCTTTCTCTAACTTGCTCTACAACCCTAGTAAGTTATTTAAGTTCAGGTCCCTTACCTATAAACTAGAGATAATACTGATAATTTTACCTTCCTCACTGGATAGCTGGGAGCATTAAGTCAAATAAAGAATGTTAAAAAGTTCCTATGGGGGCTCAATAAGTGTTAGCTATTATCATCATTTTCGTTATAAAGGCTTTAAGCTCTTTGAGAATAAAGATCCCCTCTTAGACATTTGATTCTACAGAGAACACATTAAAGTTCTGACTGCACAATTGTATTCCATAAATGTCTGATTGATCAATGAAAGAGTTTTTATTATCCAAATCTATAACAAATGCAAAGAGTAATACATCAGGCATGTTATTTAGTGAAATGATTTTTGTATGAGCAAACAATTTTTGTAAAGATATACAGGAAACCATGATTGCAACTTGTCTCCTACAAAAACATAATGTTTTCCGTTACATCGAGTACATATAATCAGATTTTCCTTGTTTTTAGGAAAATATTATTCATATAAGTAAATATATTTTAAAATATGCTGAAAAAACTCTAGTTACTGAATTATCCTTAAATTTTTAAAAGTGCTATTGGTAATACATTCAAACTTTCTGACTACTAACTTGTCCTTTGCTGTTTTCACATTATCCAATTTAGGAAAAACATAAATGCCCTTTATTACCCCTGCTGAAACCTCTAGATGCAATTATATATTTTTTTGTTTTCACTGCCAGGAATACATATATATGATATCTATTGCTTCACTATTTACTCTCTACTTAATCCTCTGTGGTCTGATTTTGGGCTTCCCTGATAGCTCAGTTGGTAAAGAATATGCATGCTATGTAGGAGATCCCGGTTAGGAAGATCCGCTAGAGAAGGGATAGGCTACCCACTCCAGTATTCTGGCCTGGAGAATTCCATGGACTGTATAGTCCATGAGTTCAGACATGACTGAGCAACATTCAGTTTCAGTCTGACTTTTGTCACCTAGAAACTACCAAAAATGCATTTTAAAGGGCATCTAGGCTTTTTCTTTGTCATTTTTATCATAAATCTCAAGCCATGCAAACCTTAACTATAGAATTTGAATTAAGTCTTTGAAGCAGTGTTTCTTTGACTTTCACATGCCTCATAATAACTTGGGGAGTTAATTAACAGTTGTGATTTATGAACCTTAACCTCAGAGATTCTGATTCAGTGATACTGGGTGAGGTCAAGAATCTAAATTTTTCACAAAATCCAAGGTTATTTTGAACTATTGAGGTCTACTCTTTGAAGAGGCACCCCTTAAAAGAATTGAATAAAGCAGAGGGAAAATGAGAAGCTGTGCTATCTCAAAAAGTCTATCTTCTTAACCTCTTTGATGCTATTATTTTTTATTTCTTTCATTTCCAGAGTCCTTCTCCCACTTCTTGACTGTCACCTTGTTATAAGGACTAGTCCTAAATTTCCTCCTATTCTTTTTATTTAAAAATTTTCACATCCACAGATTGAACTATAATATTTATGCATAATTCTCCTGTCTGTTTCTTCCTAATTTATCCATATCTTTAAGTGCTCATTGGCTACTTGTAAATTCCATGTTAATTAAATTAGTTTACTTATTTTTTCAAGTGGTACTAGATTCCACCTTCTCTTTTTTTTTCTACTTAGTCTCTCATCATTGGTTACAAAATGCAGCTCATGTTCCCTTATAAATATCATGGACTAGCTTTAAATTGGTTTTATTTGCTGTAGGATGGGAGAGTTTGAGGAAATCCAGAGTTTTGAGACCACACAGAATTAATGAGACATAGTCAAAAATTGAGAGAAATCTGGAAACAAGGAGAAAAAAACCTCAGATGTTCATTGGAATAGCAGTGAAGTTAGATGTTGGGGATCTAACTCTCCAGAAAGACTTAGACGATACCAAAATACTATACATACTACTAGCAAAGGACTCAAAATATGAACTCAGGTACTAGTAGTGGATGAAGATCTACTTTTCTAAAACTAGAGTGGAAGTGTTGTTAAAATGAAAGAAGAAAAATTTATTTAAGCTATGGTTCATACATTCAGTTATTTAGCAAGTTTTATTGAAAATCTATTACACCCCTGACATTGTGCAATGGACTAGGACTAGAATAGTGAATAAGAGTCCCTGCTCTCAAAAAGTTAAATTCTAAATAAGAAAGGATTTAAACATAAATGATCAGAATAATTTCATGATAGTGCTGTGACAATATAAAGTGGTATGTTGTAGAATAATTGGGATTGGAGGCTGAGGGGAGAAAAGGACAATGGTATGTTAAACAAGATGATCAGGGAAGGTTTCTCTGATGACTGTTTGAGTTGAGAGATGATTGGCAAGAAATTTCCAACTGGGAGTTATTTGAAGACCCAGAGATGGAGTGTTTGATGCAAAAGGACAAAGAGATTAATGAGTGGAAAGTCGTGGTGGTCAAAATAAGATTTGAGAATTTGAGGAATCCAAAGAAGTCTGCTGTGGTTGGAGCTTAATGAGCAATGACACAGAAATAGTAGTAAGTCAAAAAAGTACTCTGAAGTCAGATCATGTAGGTTTGTTATAAGCCACATAAAGTTTTTGTGTTTTATCCAAAGTGCAATGGAAAGCTATAGAAAATTTTAAGCAAAAATGTGAGAACTATGTTTTTGAAAGATAATTGTGGCTTCTACATTTAGAATGAACTGTAGAAACATAAAAGAAGACACAGGTAAACAACTGTAAAAGTCTAGGATAGAAGTCATTATGGCCTGATTTTGGGTAATAGCAGTAAAGATGAAAAAAGTGGAAATATAGAAGATATATTTGGGAGTTAAAACTGAAAAGAGTGATAGTTGGGTTGTAGGAGGGGATTTAAGGAGAAGGAAAAATTAAGGAAAATTCCTAGGTCTTAACTTGACTGAATGGTGGTACCATCTAATGAAGTGGAAACATTTGTAGAGAGATTTTTGAAGGAAACAAATATTTCCAGTTTCCCTATGTTTAGTTAGAGAAGCCTAATAAATAATCAAGTGCAAATGTCGGAGAAGTGAGGTCTATAAACCTGGATACAGTGGAGAGATATAGGCCAGAGAATTATTTGAAAGTCATCTATATCTAGAGGCCTATCAGAGGAGTCCAGATAACAAAAGAAGTAGAGAAGAAGGCACTCAATCAGGAGTGTGATGTATCAACCAAGAGAAGTGTTCTAGGACAAAGGGAATAGTTTATTGTGTCAAATCTGCTGTAAGTTCCAAGGAGGTATGAAACCCAAAGAAACAATCAGGTTTAGTAAGATAAAGAATATTGAAGACCTCTACAAGTACTGTTTCAGAAATTGTGTGTAAATGAAGGTGGAAATCCAATTGGCATAGATGGAAGAGAGAATGGGAAATGAAGAAATGGAAATGTCAATTACAGAAAGTTCTTGAAGAAATTCTGATGAAAAGTAAAGATGTTTTAATATGTACAATGTTGAGATGGCTGCTGATGAGATTCTAATTATTACAATTTTCTCCATACCATACTACAGATAGTTGGGATAGTTGTAGAGTTACAGGGCAAACATACAGTATAGATCATAACTACATAATAATATATTATGAATAATTATTTTTCCCTGTAATCAAGCTCTTATGCCTTGAATATTGATCTCCCTGTTTTCAATCTCTATTCTTCATACAACCTTTTGCAGATCTTCTTAAATCAGAATTTCCCTATTTAAATAATTCTCCAGAACGAAGACCTACAATCAAGGTTATCCATATTCCAATCTACAAAATAGCCCCAATATGCCTCTTCGGCCTGATTTCTTATTTCTTTACATTCTTGTTTTCATCAAGATAATTCTTTCTTGTGTTCTTAGCATATCTCACACCTATTTAAGAGTCAACATCTATTTGAAAGTAGTGAGTAGTGGTTAAAAGCATGGATTCTGGAGCTGGTCACGTAGGTTCAGTCTGCCACTTGCTGTCTGTATGATTTTGTACACATTTCCTGACATTTTTTATGCCTCAGTTTTCCTATCCATAAAATCAATATGTTTCTCATGATTTTTTTGAGGAATAAACAGCAGCATCTGACCATGGTAACTACTTTATGCATGATAGCAGTTTTCATTTTTAATTTCTGAAATGCTCTTCTCTTCTTTCATTCTTTGAATCTCTTCTTTGAAAAGTAATGCCATTTGAGGTTTTTTTATAAAGCTTTCCTAGTTGATTCAGTATGGCTTGTGCCCTGATATTATTTTCTCAATTAAGGCAATTATTTATTATGAATGCTTAATAAATATATATGAGATTGCCTTTTTATCTTACAATTTTCATACATGCCTTTCAAATATGTAGTTAAGTCAAAATTTTAATTTTTTCTCTATTGCATTCAGGATCTTATGTTTCACATTTTAGTTTAGTAGAGTTTAAATGATTAATTTATGAAAACTTCCAATGTATCTATTGTTAAAATAAGCAAGGTAGTCTTTTACAGTTACATTAAACTGGATTTATTTTAAGTAATCCACTAATATACTTGATTAATTCTGTCTTCATCTGTGCTGCTTATGCCCTCTTTCCTGGAATTAGAAAGAATTACTGAGGTGTAACATTTTGCAACAATTTTTACGACCAGATGGGGGGAAATAGGGTAAATATGGGTCACTGAATGGAGGAGAAATAGATGTTGAATGTCAGATTTAATTAAGGAAAGTAAATGTGAAGGAATGGTGTACAAAAGCAAGAGAGGAAAAATAGACAAGGATCAATTACAAAGATCAAATAATAAAGTAGAAGAGAGATATAATTAAATATGTGGAAAATGTTAGATAAAGGTGGCATGTGGAAAGGAGAAGTAGAGAAAATAAGATCACAGACACTTACCTGGCCACATACCAAAACAATTTCCATATGTAACTGAGCTAAGATATAAACATCAATGTTTTGATATTATAGAAGAAGGTTCATCAAAATTCTGGGTTTAGGAGAATTCCTCAAACATAGAAGTGCAGTAAGAAGCAATAGAAAAAATACAGATTTAATTGAGAAACACAGGCCTTATATAATGAACATAAAGGAGAAAAACAATTGACATATCAACCTTTTCCTACATATTTAGTTTCCGTTACAGTCAAATACAAGAAAAGTGAAAACTCCAGCTTCCACCTAGCAAACCCTCAAAGTATTACACATATAACACTTTAAAAGTGTAAGAAATTAGGAAACAATTACAATAAGTAACTTTAATTGGTAGGTACTATTAATATATATCAGGTCCTGTTTAAAGTCAAGCTTATGTTTTGCTGATAAGATATAAAATAGTATTTGGTGTTGCTATTTTAGAACATACTTTAGCAATACATATTAAGAATAATTAACATTAAAGTAGTGTTGAGGGATAATCAATGTTCAATGGATTTTTTTTTTTGTTTTCTCTACCAAAATTTCAACAAACAGCTTAAAACAAATACACATACTCAGTAGAGCCAACCTAAAAATCTATTTGAAAGATTTAGGAGAACCAGTGAATAATTTTTTAAAATAATAACATTTTTCAAGGGGTGATATTATTTACCTTTCAAAGTTGCACAATGTCTCACAGACACCTTTAAGTTTTAAGATGTGAATAACTGGTAATGGAAGTAAACTTAAGAAAAAAGGAAAATCCATCAAATTGAGTTAGCATAGTTTAAATCTGTCCCTTATTTAAATGTGTGATGCTTGAGAAGAAAAACTATTACCCAAAGACTAATTGAATGCTCTATATTACAGAGGTGGATACTACAATAATTGTGGGAGCACACATAATTATGTTGTTAATATTCTGCCTAGCCTGAAAAATGCATATCAGCTCTATCTACATTTATTAATATCTCTCCTCCTCTTTTGTTCTTTTTCACTCATGACCTTCATATCAACTGGGGAGACAAAATAAACTTGAATCAAGTAATATATTTAAATTCTGTCTTATTAAAAAACTAACTCAAAGTGAATAGAGAAGGCGGGTTACAGTATGTTTCATATCTCATGATGGCAGATTTGAATTGGAGGATTGCTGAATTTATTACCCTAGATATTTTTCCAATACATTTATACTATTTTAATATTTTCATGGGGGGAAAGGTGGATAAATGGCAGAAGCACATGGGGCAAAATTGTGCCTGTATAACATAGCCCCCTTTTTTGTGAGTCTTTCTCACTAAGAGATTGGTAGTTGAATTGTTATTTTACCACAGCACTATTGTTGGAGACAATGAGGAAGAGCTGCAGAAAGAGTTTGAGAAGGAGGGGGAAAAATTGTCAGTATACAAATAGAAGAATTCAGTAGTGGACCTGAGCAGGGATTTCTCTCTTTTATCCAAAAATAGTGACTGTACCATGAGACAGTAAGGGCTCATCTTCTGTGTGTACTTGATGCTGATGGAGAGACATGCACTTTTGTTCCATTTATAGGGTTAGTTTTGTATCAACTCTGTCCTGAACTAGCTGTGTGACATTAGACAAGGCACTTAACTGCCTGGGTGTTTGTTTTCCTGATACACTTTCATATGTAAATTGAGGAGAATAATTGGATTAATTTTTTTTAAAATAATGAAACATGTAAATATTTAAAGAACTTACAACAGTACATCCATTAAGCATGATAAAGGTGTTAGCTATGGGCTTCCCAGGCGGCTAGGTAGTGAAGAATCCCCTTGCTGTGCAGGAGACGCAGCAGATGTGGCTTTGATCCCTGGGTGGGGAAGATCCCCTGGAGGAAGAAATGGCAACCCACTTCAGTATTCTTGCCTGGAGAATCCCATGGACAGAGGAGCCTGGCGGGCTATGGTCCTTGGGGTCACAGAGTCAGACTTGACTGAACACATGCACACACATACACGTTAGCTACACCTGTATTTTCTTTGTATTATTATACAGTTTACTACATTACTAAATCGTATGTATAATAGGGGGCTTCCCAGGTGGGGCTAGTGGTAAAGAACCACCTGCCAATACAGGAGATGCAGGTTCGATCCCTGGGTTGGGAAGATCCCCTGGAGGAGAGCATGGCAACGCACTCCAATATTCTTGCTTGGAGAATCCCACGGACAGAGGAGCCTAGTGGGCTATAGTTCATAGGGTTGCAAATAGTCGGACGCGACTGAAGTGACTTAACACCCGTGCACACACATATATAATAGGATCATAGGGTTTTAAAAAGGTTTTTTAAAATCAGTTTAAGTTTCACAGCAAAATTTAGGGGATGGTATAGAGATTTCCCATATAACCCCTGCTCCCACACACTCCATAGCCTCTTACATTATTAACATCCCTCACTAGAGTGGTGCAGTTTTGAATAACTGATGAACCTACTTTCATAATCATAAGCACTCAAAGTCCTAAGTGTATGTTACAATTCACTCTTGATGCACATTCTATGGGTTTGGAAACGTGTAATGACATGTATCTACCATTATAGTCTCATACAGAGTATTTTCAAGGCACGAAGTATCCTGTTCTTCCCTCCTCCCCCACCAACCCCCTGGAACCACTAATCCTTTTACTGTCTCCATGTGTGTGTGTGTGAGTCACTCAGCTGTGTCCAACTCTTTGGGAACCCATGGACTATAGCCCACCAGGTTCCCCTGTCTATGGAATTTTCTGGGCAGGAATATTGGAGTGGTTTGCCATTCCCTTCTCCATAGGTTTGCCTTTTTCAGAATGTCAGTACACTTGGAATCATACGTTGTAATGTGTGGAAGAAAGGTAAATATTTTGTTGTCCTATGATTATGTCTCAGTCTTTTAGTGAACCTATGCCCATGGAATGTAGATTTCATAATAGTTTCTCAGAGATTCTTTACTGCGTTGGGAGGAACAGAATGACTTTAATGAGTTTGAGTGTTTTCTCTCTCCCACATCTGATAATATCCCAGCAGGTTAGACTTTGGATAACTAGTTTTCCCTGAGAGAAGGCCTTGTTAAAAAGAACAGAATACAGTGGTATATTTCAAAATTATTCTCCCATCTGTCCTGCCCCTTTGCCAGAAGCAAAAGATATTTTTTCTCTGATGTTTTACTGAGGAAACCTGATTAAGCTCCTAGGGGTAAATCTCACATTATTGTGGGGGCCCATTTAAACAGGTCTCCTGGGGGGTTTTAATTCTGAGTTTTCTGCACTAAGGCTCTAGTATTTTAGCAACTACATTTCAGGGTTTCCTAACCAAACTGTTCCCCATGGTGGTTTCCACTTTAAATCTCTTCTAAAGACATGCCTTCCGGCTATTTGCCTATCTGTCTCTCCAGTCTTAGGGCAGCAATTTTCCCTGTGTCCTCCGCTCTCTTATGGATCTTAAAGGAGGTTACTGTTCTTTCTCTGTGTGCTCAGCACTTTACTTAACCATAGAAACTTAAAATGTTTCTATGAAATTTAGTGTTTGTGATTTTTGAGGAAAAGTTATTAACTAATGGCTTCCATCAATAAATAAGAATCTGATGTAAGGTACATAAAATGTTAATTTCTTTCTTTTTTGATCTGGGGCCAGTGAAAGTGAAAGGAAAGTGAAGTCGCTTAGCCGTGTCTGACTCTTTGCGATCCCATGGACTGCAGTCTCCTAGGCTCCTCCGTCCATGGGATTTTCCAGGCAAGAGTACTGGAGTGGGTTGCTATTTCCTTCTCCAGGGGATCTTCCCCACTCAGGGATTGAACCCGGGTCTCCCGCATTGCAGGCCGATGCTTTACCCTCTAAGCCACCCAAGTACACCACAAAAGGAAAGTGTATGCTACCTGTAAAATACTGAATTCCCAGTCATAATTTAAAGACTGTTTTACTATGCCCACATAATTCAGAATTCAGTATTACACGACATTTTGCTTTGGGGTTATAAAAGCTGGAAGCAATCCTTGATTAGAGAAAAGTGTGAGTAAACTAGATTATAGAGATTGCTTTGCAGAATATGAATGATTCATTTGAAAGGTAGATAAAATTCAAATTTTCTTTTGGTTAAGGATTATTCTTTGCTTTTTTTTCTTAGACATATCATTGTAATATCCCAGTCAGCTTAACCCCATCTCAGAAGCATAATTTTTTAAAAAGAACTAAATGGTGAGTAATTTTCTCTATGCATTCTTATTTATTGTGTGCGAAGCCACATATGGGGCATCATAGATTTGAATGTAAGGGTCCCTGCCCTCATGTAGTTTCCATTCTAGTGCACATGTCTCCTAATTCTCAGAATTAGGGTTTCACTGCAGGAAAAAAAAACATTCTTAAGAGGACTGTAATTTTTAAAAATCCAAGTGAAACAAAAAATTTAGTGTGAAGCCTTAATAATTTTTTGAAAAATTAATAATTTTGATATACTTTTAAAATGGAAAATATTAAATTCTAAGAGCTGAATTTGAAATGGTGTTCTGCAATATTTGGTAGGAATAGATTTGGTTATAGCTTACTGGGATTGAAGGCATAGTCATTCCAAAAGTGACAACCTATGCTTTCTAGCTTTGTAAAGTCAAATCTAAACAGTTGGCGGTGGAAATCCCCAAGTCCCTATAACCATACGTATAGGGTGGCAGCTGGAAAAGAAAACTCTCCCAAATTGATTCATTTGGCTTTCTGTGCTACCCACTGATCAGGAAATAAAATCTTGTTATGAAATCGCATATTATACAGTAAATGTATATGATTACTTTATGATATATATTACTCCTTTTTGTGGTAGGGCAGAAATATAGTCATAGCTATACATTATCATTTTAATAAAGCATTTTGATAAATTCGCCACTTGAGTCCCATGCTATACATTTTTCTGGCAATCTC
This sequence comes from Cervus elaphus, assembly GCF_910594005.1. Classification (NCBI taxonomy): domain Eukaryota; kingdom Metazoa; phylum Chordata; class Mammalia; order Artiodactyla; family Cervidae; genus Cervus; species Cervus elaphus. Next base: position 33,378,134 of record NC_057831.1, read on the forward strand.
TCACCATAAGAATAGTAGATACCCTACCTGTTAAAATGAAAAAAAGAAAACAATTCCCTTAAATACAGAAATAATTTTGGTAAACTCAAGATGAATTTGGCAGTTTATTTACAGTGGTAGTTAAAGCTCCATCCATGAAAATATATTATCAAGTACTTTTATGTATTTAAATATATTATGTGAGTTTCTTTCTAGTGCCTTTTATATTTCAATTGTATTTCCATCAGGGAATTTTATGAATTCTCTAAGTTTTTCCTTATTTTTAAAAAAGCTTGGCAAAGAAGTACATCATTGCTGTGTGACTTAAACTGCTATTTCAATATAAAATGCCCAAATTTCTGATTTATGAGATCTGTGAGATTCAGGCTAGTCTTTCATTTTATTTATCTAGTACTTTTCTTTAGAACATATAATATGGAATCAAAAATATCTTCCTAAGCCTCAGGAGAATTTGGTCTTAAGCTATGATTTTCTATAACTCAAAATGCCTAGAATAGTTTCAGTTTAAAACAACCACTCTGCCATGAGAGAGATGCTATTGAAATGTAACTATTTTAATGTTTTACTGTCTTGAATCTTATTTTGCCTAGATTTCCCTGAAGTGAGTGGGCCTCATTTGTGTAAGATTTGTTAGATGGCTTGAATGTATACTCTACCAATGAGAACTCTGCCTGCTTTAACAGGGCACTTAACTAGCCTTGCAGAAGTAGTGTACAGAGATTTGTACTTTCTTTGAATATTCATTTCACATAGTTGCTGATTCTAAAGAATGTGGCATGAATAGAATTTCCTGAAAACTGTGCTTTCAAAACAATCTACTTTAGGGTTGCATCATTACCATAGGAATTTAAAGGTCCTGTTGTTTTTAGAAAGGGAAAAATAAAGCATGTAAATTAACATATTGCTTAGTGTCACTATATGGGTGAATACAGATGAATAAGCAACAATGGAAGCACTATTTTATTACTATGTATTTTTATTTAAAATTATGCAACATAATTTCTGATCTTCTTACATAAAAATATAGTAGAATATTTGAACTTCAAACTTTGTACTGGAAATTTTTTTTTTCCCCTCTGGGATAAAATTGAAATTTTAAGGCAAGCCTCTAGTATAGTTAATCTCTCCTAGGAGTTCATACCTATAATTTGTCTTTTGGTAATGGTGTCCTACTGGATACAATCAGTTGTAAGTGGGCTTTTCCTTCAAGTCTGGCCAGTTGAGTTTTCCACACAACTTTACAATAAAAATTAACTCATTATGAAAATTATATTCTTAAAGAAGATACTTGCAAGTGATTATGGGTTTCAAAAGTATAGTTTGGAAAAAAGTTATCAAATTTCCATTATGCTCCAACTTTAAGCTGTTGGAGCTTATTCATTTTATTTAATGAAATGTAGAGTCTCGAATTTACAATGTAATATGTCAGGTTTGAGTCATTCAAAGTTCAATTCTTATTTCTCTTCAAAAGCAACCAAACCAAGCCAAATCAAATAAAACAAAACTAGCTATTTGCTTTACTGTAGATAAACACCTAAACATCATCATGGCTATATGAAAATGCATGGAATAAAATTTCTTTTCTTTATTAGCTGCACCATTTCTTACTAAAGCTTTCTAGGTAATGACCCATATTCCAATACCCTATTTCTCAATCTTTCTACTTTGCATCACAACAGATGATAGGAAAAAATATATTTCTTTTTTTGTTCTTAGTTATTTGAGACACCTACCTTCTGGGTAGAGAAGGCATATGAAAAATTGAATAACTAACTTACTGAAATAATTTATTTTACTAAATGATGCACTTTATAATCTCTAGTTTCATAAGTGCATTTCAACATACTTATTAATTTTTTTTAAGTTAAGGAGCTCTACATGCTTTTTTAAATCTATTTAACTTGTGTTGACCAGAAAAGAATAGATTCAAATGGTTTTGAGATTTTTTTTTCTTTTTGGTGCCAAGTCTCTTCCCAACTACCAAAACAACTACTATATTAAGAATGAAAAATAACATAATTTATTAGTTTCTAGCTATAATAAAACTGTCACGCGAGTGTACGCTCCTCAGTTCTTTGTCTCGTCACAACAAAAATTTGGAGTGACGGACATTAAAGCCCCTTGGCGGGTCACAGTTCTCGGAGGACAGACCGTGTTATAGCTCTTAAATAAATCCGTGTTACAGATCAGTGTTACAGCTCTATTTTACTTAGATGATAGCAGGAAAATCCATCTTCGAGGCCTGAGGGCACTTCGATCCAAAGACGGGAAGAGAAAAGTGCCCCATTGTGTGGGAGAGAGAGAGAGAGAAGAGGGCTTTGGCCCCTCTTTTTATATGTTTTTTTGTTCCCCCTGGGCCTGTCCTATGCAAATTGGGCTTAGGCAGGAGCGTTGTTTGTTTTACCTGAGGTTCTCACTGCAGTCCTCAGACCTTCCTTTGTTCTATTTTCACGGGCTTTCCCCTTCCAGGTCTTTTAGCCACCGCCATTTTGGACTCCTTTTCCCTATTCTAACTACCTAACAAAACCATGAGGTTAAATATTTTCTTCCCTATAGATATGATTTTGTTACTAGAATTTTGAGGTCATTGGAGTATTGAACAACTGCAGTTTTCCAGCTATTTTTCTGAAAAGTTGCAAACAGTCTCTAGAACTAGGACCAATATAGCAAATTCTACTTTTAAAGCTTCCTGACATTTAGGAATAAATGCCTACTTTCCTCATTGTCTTAGTTTGGGATTCCCCCAAATGCAGTCATGAGATAAAAACTTGGATTGCAGGTATGCATTTAGTAGGTGATTCAAAGAAATAAAAATGAGGGAATAGGGAAAATCATGCTACAAAAAAAGAAAACATTTATATAAAGCGTGTTAATGAGAGGGTTTTTGGGGCTCAGTTCTGCTGGTCACTCTCTGAGGAAGTATGTTGGTTATGCCTCTGAATTGCCTCACTGAGGAACAGGGAAACACAATATTTGTTCTCTACAGTTTCAGGTGAAACCAGAGCTGAGCTGAGGGAATATGGAATGCTTTATCCAAATAGAATCTAATATCTACTTCTTGCATTGCTCAAATATGCTTGTGCTCAATATTGATTCTACTTTGTGACTGACAGTCATTTCACAATGATGACTTTTCTCAATGCCTAAAATAAAAGCATGAAATGAGAGGGTTAGTAAAACATGCCTTCTACTACAGTAGAAGCCATAATTGATATTCAGCACCTTTTTCTACTTCTCTTTTTAGATACCTATTATCCTTTCTAAGATTTTAGTTTCATTACATTAAGGTGACACAGATCTTCACTCCTGAGGTTTCCAAGCCTCCAGTTACATTGTCATTATCTGCCCATGATCACTATAAAAGTTCATTTACTCTCATTAGAAGTATAGAAGCATTGAGATATCCCAGTGAATCACCCGTGTTCCAGACATATTCCTCCACATCCTCATTTTGTAGTAGTAGCTCCAGCTTCTTATTGTACCAATTATGAGAATATGCCTCTCAATTCTCTGACTACTGGGAGAATTAATTATCTGAGCTCTGAAATTAAGCCCATGCTTCCTTTGGATTGCACTCAGCCTATAGGGATACTAAACTAGACCCATTCTTGAGAATCACAAGACTCTGACAAGTAACTTCGTCTCATTGACAGCCTTGTCAAATTTGATTAGTGTTGCACTGTGCCTGAGACACCTCCACCCAGTCCTCCTTCTTCCTCTCTCTCCTTTACCTGAGATTAAATCTTCATCATAATTGGATAGCTCTCCCTGACTCCTCTTCCCTCTTCTCTCATTTTCGCTCATACATTGCCATATTAAATCTCTTACATGGCTATCCTATCTTGGAGGACCTCATATCACACAGTGGTATCAAGACAATAAATATTATAGAATAAGATTCTTTAGCAGAGAAGAATAACTGTTTAAGACAGGAGTATAGATGTCTTGCTTTAAGTATATACATCTCCAAAGGGACACTACTTGTGGTGTTTTTTGCAACCAAATAATCACAATTCAACTTCTTCCTCTCTACAGCCCTGCTTTATCCTGCACTTCTGATGTGGTTCCTGATGGCCCTCTCCAATAAAGAGTTTGCACAAAAATCTCCATTTTGGGAAGCTCAGCCTATGACTATGCAATGCAAACATCCTCTTCCATGTCTACTATGGAGTCCTCTATAAAGTCTACAAAGTCTAGTGCTGTTGTCTAAGACAATTTTTTGTAGAACTTAAAGAAGAGTTGAGTTAGAGGTTGGGATTGCACAACTAGAGATACAATAAAATTAAAGAGATCTCCAGAGAATTAGTCTTTCTTAATTTGCACAAAAGTTCATGGTGGTTTCCCCAGGCATGGACTTGGGGAGGGAATGAGGTATCGAGTTCAAGAGAACCTCCAATTGACTTTAGATTAGTAATTTGCTAATAATCAATCTATATTTAAATTGTTAGAGAATCTTGCAAAGACTGTAATATATTTGGAACCAGCATACCAGTGAGAAATTAAGGCTGAAGATTAGACTTGTGTGCTTTCCACAGAAAAAAGCATTGATGCCATAAAAATGAAATATGCTTTCAAGGAAAATATTTAGTTCAAAATTCCTGACAACCTTCTCTAAATTTGTAACCTTAACCTCACTTTGACAGTCCTCACTTATTTATTGCTTTGCTATTCTTCTTAGCTATTTTTACATTTAACCTACTGTATATTTTAGTACTTAATATTGTTTGCTGTTTACCTACTTCATCTATAGTATAACTTATATGAGGGCAAGTTTTCGTCTTGCTATCACTATGGAACCCTTAGAAGCTAGAATAATGCCCTGCTCATGGTAGAGTCTCAATAATTATTTGAGAATAAATGAATATAAATGAATATTTCAAAAACAGCTTGGATAAAAGAGTTACATGACAGAAGAAATTTTTGTTTGTTTTGTTTTTTTTTTAATCAGTGAAGTGGAAGACAGTTTATTTTCACAGCCACCCCCTCAAAAAAAGTTTACTAATCTGAAATTTAAGTTAGAAAGATAAGTTTCACTCTAGCTTATATTTGAAATGTATTGATAGTGCTTTTCAAACTTTACTTCACTTACAAATCACCTGACAATCTTGTTAAAATATGACTTTTATTTCAATTGTTCTACAGTGTGATCTGAGATTTAGCATTTTTAAAAAAAAAATCCAGATTATGAGACTACTACTGGCCCAAGGTCACACTTTGAGTTGTAAGTTGAGAAGGAAATGAACATGTGGTGTGTATAAGTAGATAGTGTGGCATATGGGGCATAACTTGGGGATTGAATTCAGAAGATTGTATTTGTGATCTACTGATCATATTAACTAGCGTGAAATTTTACTTGTTTAATTAGCATGTTTCAATTTAAATTACAGGTTTAAATTTTTCCAGGCAAATATAATTGACAATATTATTATTATTATAATACTATATATATAATATACATATTATATATATAATAAACAATAGCATTATTGTTGTTTCTGAGTTGCTAAGTTGTGACTGACTCTTTGCGACCCTATGGACTGGTAGCCCTCCAGGCCACTCTGTCTGCCACTGCCTAAAACACAAATGAAAACAATGTTCTCAGATTCCAGATTGACATGCCTAGCTAAAAAAATAAGTCAAAAGACTATTAAAAGAGTGTCTCTTACATATATTTGTATAGCTAGACATTAATTTCGAGGTTACTTTTTGATTGAACATCAAGTTAAAAAATGTAATAGGTTTGGGAGCCAAATCAGGTGAGGCATGATAAAGGAGTTAGAAAAAGATAGTTATGAAAATTAAGATAGAACAGAAAGGCAATATGCAGAGAGTACTATGAAAGAAGGCACACTATATTTTAACACTGCTGCAAAGTAGAAGTGAAGAACTTATTGCTGATATAAGGAGACAAACAAGATTATACTGTGAAAAAAGAAAATGTAACAAACAAAATTTCTTGACACTATTGAGATTAATAACCCTGGAACTGGAATTGTCAATCAGTTCAGTTCAGTTCAGTCGCTCAGTCGTTTCCGACTCTTTGCGACCCCATGAGCCGCAGCACACCAGGCTTCCCGGTCCATCACCAACTCCCAGAGTTTACTCAAACTCGTGTCCATTGAGTCGGTGATGCCATCCAGCCATCTCATCCTCTGTCATCCCCTTCTCCTGCTGTCCCCAATCCCTCCCAGCATCAGGGTATTTTCCAATGAATCAACTCTTCGCATGACGTGGCCAAAGTATTGGAGTTTCAGCTTCAGCATAAGTCCTTCCCATGAACACCCAGGACTGACCTCCTTTAGGATGGACTGGTTGGATCTCCTTGCAGTCCAAGGGACTCTCAAGAGTCTTCTCCAACACCACAGTTCAAAAGCATCAATTTTTTAGCGCTCAGCTTTCTACCCAGTCCAACTCTCACATCCATACATGACCACTGGAAAAACCATAGCCTTGACTAGATGAGCCTTTGTTGGCAAAGTAATGTCTCTTCTTTTTAATATGCTGTCTAGGTTGGTCATAACTTTCCTTCCAAGGAGTAAGCATCTTTTAATCGCATGGCTGCAATCACCATCTGCAGTGATTCTGGAGCCCACCCCAAAATAAAGTCTGACACTGCTTCCACTGTTTCCCCATCTATTTCCCATGAAGTGATGCAGGGCGCAGGAGGACTGAGAGGAGCTACTCCAAGTTCAAGGTCAGGAGGGGCAGCCGTGAGAAGATACTCCTTGTCCAAGGTAAAGAGCAGCGGCTGTGCTTTGCTGGAGCAGCCGTGAAGAGATACCCAACGTCCAAGGTAAGAGAAACCCAAGTAAGACAGTACGTGTTGTTAGAGGGCATCAGAGGGCAGACACACTGAAACCATAATCACAGAAAACTAGCCAATCTCATCACACGGACCACAGTCTTATCTAACTCAATGAAACTAAGCCATGCCATGTGGAATTGTCAATAGACCCAGTCAAATAGAAAGACATGGATATAAACTGGGTATAAAACCTAAAGTTAGAACAGTCTCTCTCTTTTTCTTTTTAAGTATAAAATTATTCTAATTTCCAGCAAATTATATGGCCATAATTGATTTAAAAGCAGAGGCATGACTTTTCTATTGTGAATTCCATTAGAAATCTATTCTGGCTTTCCCTCTAGTGTGTCCAAAGGTTACAAGTAAAGGTTTCCTTAGGAAACTGGATAAAAAATAAATTACTTGGATTACCCATACTTTACCACAAATACAAATTACTTATTTTTCAAGATAGTCTTTATGGTTCCTTCTTAGTACTTGTTAGTATTTTCAAAGTTTGTGTCCCATTTCTATTCTTCTAAGTTGTTGGAGTTTCAGCTTGCTTCAGTGATTTTATACACTTTGATTTAAGACAAATAATTATTTTAATGAATTTATTAATGACTGTGATTTTCATTTATAAATTATTTCTTATTATTCTTCCTTAACTTTGTAATTGTATTGCATAACTTGTTGAAGGTTCAAAGTGGATATACTTCCAGCATAACTATGCAGATGCTTTGCTACTTTTGCTCTATGGCTATCACTTTTGAGATCTCATTAAAACATGAACTTGTTCTTCTAGTTTCATAATTGAGAATAGAATAAAGAATAAATATTCCAAGATGACTTTGTGTTATTTTACTTTCCTGTTTGAGCTGATTGCCTTTAGGAGGAAGATGTCAAATGAGAATTGAATTTTGAAAGACCTAGGAAAAAATATACAAATGAAATGACTATGAAATTTTCTTTCTTAGGTTAAGTTTCAGATTGTATACTCTTCTTTTAACATTATAAAATAATTTTCTACTAAACACTATGAAATGTTAAGTATAAAAATGCAGATTCTTGGAGTTAAAGATCATACAATTTTTCATAGCCTATTTTGAAACTTTTGATAGAAAAAAGTTTGTTTCAAAGCTTTGTCTGTTAATGGAAGTAGAAAATTGAGCCCCTGATGAAATAACTGAAATGTTTTTGTCTGTTTCAATTCATTTTCTCTTTAATAATGCTTAAGATTAAAGGCATAGATACATAAAAGTAAAACTAAATTTTTTTTTTATTGTTAAATGTTTAACATTTATTTCTTTAGTACACTGAACTGTGTCAGGAGAAAAACTTCTTGTGAGAAATTTAACAGAAATGTACAATGAAATAATCATATCTTATTTTGAAAAATTCTTAAAATCTTTTACCCAGCAAAATCCATTTTACTGAAGAAATGACAAGTATTTTAAATTTTCCCTTTAGCAACTTGTTTTTTTCTGCCTTTGATTTCTGTCTCAGTAAAGCAGGTTAATATCTTTGAGACTAATTTCCAATTAAAATATGCTTATTCATATTATTTCTCAGTTTTCTAAGTTAAAAAAGAAATTCTAAGTTATTATTAGAACTCTTTAACATCGACTAGAATCAAAATAAGATTCAACCTCTTTCACACATGCATTATAAATATTATTTTTATACCTTGAAAAGAGTAACAGTTTCTTGACTACATTATGTTGCTTCTTGGATCATAACTCATTTACTATATACCTCAATATCACTACATTTAGTGATTGTGAAAGATTTAAGGCATATGCCAAAGGAGAAAGCCATTACCAGTGGTTTTCTTATTTTGCCCTCTAATATCAAAGCATAATTGTTAAAAATTTAAAACATGACTCGTACAAATATAGAATGATCACATTTCGGAGATTTTTATTTAACACATAAATAAGAAAACCAGAAAGATGCATGAGCTGTCCAAATTAGAATTAGAAGATTATGTAGTACAGAGTTAAAATACGTTTAATGAGACCGCTAACATCCTATAGGGCAATAGAACCATAACCTTCCGAAGGAGAAGAATTTACCAGGAAAAAAAAAAAAAAAGGTCTATCAGACAAGGTAAACAAGTTAGGACATAACTACAAATAGTCTGAATCCTCAAATTCATAGTAACTAGCAAGGTGAAAAACAAGCACATTCTCCTGGAAACTAAATACAGTTTGTGTGATCCTGTTAAACAATATACCAGCATGATATTAAAATCATATAATGAAATGTCTTATGCCAATTTGCAAGTTATAGTTTTCTTAATACTAACTCACAAACCTAAGCTTAAAATGTGATCAAAATAAATACTGATTATATGTGTATGGGTCAGGAAGATCTCCTGGAGAAGGGAATAGCAACCCACTTCAGTACTCTTGACTGACGAATCCCATAAAGAGAGGAGACTAGTGGGCTACAGTCCACAGGGTCACAAAGAGTTGGACACGACTGAAGTGACTTAGCAAGCAGGCAAGTAGTTATGTGTGTATTTAAGTTAGAGTATGAAAAAAGAGAATTTACTTAATTTTCAATATTTTAAGTTGAGAGAAACAGTGATTGCAGGTAAATTCATTCACAGAAAATTAAAGACTTGCTTAAAAATGACATAATCCTTTTAACATGCTATTGAATTCAACTTGTATTAAAAAATTTTGTATTCTGTTCATCAAGAATATTGCAGTTTAGTTTTCTTTGCTTGTGATGTCTTTGTCTGGCTTTAGTATTAGGATGATGATAGTTCCATAAAGTGAGTTTGGAATTATTTTTTTTTTTCTCTTATACTTTTTGGAAGGATTTTAAAAGGATTGATAGTAATTCTTCTTGAATGCTTGGTAGAAGTAACTGATGATGCTGTCTGGTCCTGGAGAGGCTTTGTTGAAAGACCTTTGATTACTGATTCAGTCTCCTTATTTGATGATTGTCTGTTCAGGCTTTCTACTTCTTTATTCAATTTTGGTAGGTTGTATGTTTATAGGAATTGATCTATTGCTGCTAGATTTTAAATTTGTTAGTATGTCATTGTTTACAAAACTTCCTTGTGTGTGCATGTGTGCTTGCTCAGCTGCTTCAGTCATGTCCAACTCTTGGCAACCCTATGGATTTTAGCCTCTCAGGATCCTCTGTCCATGGGATTCTTCAGGCAAAAATACTGGAGTGTGTTGCCATGCCCTCCTCCAGGGGATCTTCCCAACCCAGGCATCAAATCTGGCTCTCCTGCATTGGCAGGAGAATTCTTTACCACTGAGCCACCAGGGAAGCCCAGTAATATTTCCTATGATTGTTTAAAAAACTTTCTGAGGCATCCCTTGTAATGTCTCCTTTTTCATTTCTGTTTTGAGTCCTTTTTTTCCTTAGTCTAAGGCTTTATCAACTTTATCTTTCTAAAAAAAAACTCTTAGATTGCTGATTTTTTCAATTATTTTTCAATTTGATTTATTTCTACTCTGTTACTGTTTTCTTCTTTCAGCTAATTTTGGGCTTACTTTGTTCTTTTTCTAGTTTCATGAGGTGTAAGGTTAGGTTGCTTACTTGAGATCTTACTTCTTTTTAATTTTTTTTTCATTTATTTTTATTAGTTGGAGGCTAATTACTCTACAATATTGGAGTGGTTTTTGTCATATATTGACATGAATCAGCCATGGATTTACATGTGTTCCCCATCCTGATCCCCCCTCCCGCCTCCCTCTCCATCCTATCCCTCTGGGTCTTCCCAGTGCACCAGCCCTGAGCACTTGTCTCATGCATCCCACCTGGGCTGGTGATCTGTTTCACCCTTGGTAGTATACTTGTTTCAATACTATTCTCTCAGAACATCCCACACTCGCCTTCTCCCACAGAGTCCAAAATTCTGTTCTGTACATCTGTGTCTCTTTTTCTGTTTTGCATATACGGTTATCTTACCATCTTTCTAAATTCCATATATATGCATTAGTATACTGTATTGGTGTTTATCTTTCTGGCTTATTTCACTCTGTATAATGGGCTCCAGTTTCATCCATCTCATTAGAACTGATTCAAATGAATTCTTTTTGATGGCTGGGTAATATTCCATTGTGTATATGTACCACAGCTTCCTTATCCATTCGTCTGCTAATGGGCATCTAGGTTGCTTCCATGTCCTGGCTATTATAAACAGTGCTGCGATGAACATTGGGGTTCACGTGTCTCTTTTAGTTCTGGTTTCCTCAGTGTGTATGCCCAGAAGTGGGATTGCTGGGTCATATGGCAGTTCTATTTCCAGTTTTTTAAGAAATCTCCACACTGTTCTCCATAGCGGCTGTACTAGTTTGCATTCCCACCAACAGTGTAAGAGGGTTCCCTTTTCTCCACACCCTCTCCAGCATTTATTGCTTGTAGACTTTTGGATGGCAGCCATCTTGACTGGCGTGTAATGGTATCTCATTATGGCTTTGATTTGCATTTCTCGAGTGATGTTGAGCATCTTTTCATGTGTTTGTTAGCCATCTGTATGTCTTCTTTGGAGAAATGTCTGTTTAGTTCTTTGGCCCATTTTCTGATTGGGTCATTTATTTTTCTGGAATTGAACTGCAGGAGCTGCTTGTATATTTTTGAGGTTAATCCTTTGTCTGTTGCTTCATTGCTATTATTTTCTCCCATTCTGAAGGCTGTGTTTTCACCTTGCTTATAGTTTCCTTTGTTGTGCAAAAGCTTTTAAGTTTCATTAGGTCCCATTTGTTTAGTTTTGCTTTTATTTCCAATATTCTGGGAGGTGGGTCATAGAGGATCCTGCTGTGATTTATGTCGGAAAGTGTTTTGCCTATGTTCTCCTCTAGGAGTTTTATAGTTTCTGGTCTTACATTTAGATCTTTAATCCATTTTGAGTTTGTTTTTGTGTATGGTGTTAGAAAGTGTTCTAGTTTCATTCTTTTACAAGTGGTTGACCAGCTTTCCCAGCACCACTTGTTAAAGAGGTTGTCTTTTTTCCATTGTATATCCTTGCCTCCTTTGTCAAAGATAAGGTGTCCATAGGTTCGTGGATTTATCTCTGGGCTTTCTATTCTGTTCCATTGATCTATATTTCTGTCTTTGTGCCAGTACCATACTGTCTTGATGACTGTGGCTTTGTAGTAGAGCCTGAAGTCAGGCAGGTTGATTCCTCCAGTTCCATTCTTCTTTCTCAAGATTGCTTTGACTATCCGAGTTTTTTTGTATTTCCATACAAATTGTGAAATTATTTGTTCTAGTTCTGTGAAAAATACCGTTGGTAGCTTGAAGGGATTGCATTGAATCTATAGATTGCTTTGGGTAGTATACTCATTTTGACAATATTGATTCTTCCAATCCATGAACACGGTATATTTCTCCATCTGTTTGTGTCCTCTTTGATTTCTTTCATCAGTGTTTTATAGTTTTCTATGTATAGGTCTTTTGTTTCTTTAGGTAGATATACTGGTAAGTATTTTATGCTTTTTGTTGCAGTGGTGAATGGTATTGTTTCCTTAATTTCTCTTTCTGTTTTCTCATTGTTAGTGTATAAGAATGCAAGGGATTTCTGTGTGTTAATTTTATATCCTGCAACTTTGCTATATTCGTTGATTAGCTTTAGTAATTTTCTGGTAGAGTCTTTAGGGTTTTCTATGTAGAGGATCATGCGTCTGCAAACAGAGAGAATTTTAATTCTTCTTTTCCTATCTGGATTCCTTTTATTTCTTTTTCTGCTCTGATTGCTGTAGCCAATGCTTCCAAAACTATGTTGAATAGTAGTGGTGAGAGTGGGCACCCTTGTCTCGTTCCTGACTTTAAGGGAAATGCTTTCAATTTTTCACCATTGAGGATAATGTTTGCTGTGGGTTTGTCATATATAGCTTTTATTATGTTGAGGTATGTTCCTTCTATTACTGCTTTCTGGAGAGTTTTTATCATAAATGGATGTTGAATTTTGTCAAAGGTTTTTTCTGCATCTATTGAGATAATCATATGGTTTTTATCTTTCAATTTGTTAATGTGGTGTATTACATTGATTGATTTGCAGATATTAGAGAATCCTTGCATTTCTGGGATAAAGCCCACTTGGTCATGATGTATGATCTTTTTAATATGTTGTTGGATTCTATTTGCTAGAATTTTGTTAAGGATTTTTGCATCTATGTTCATCAGTGATATTAGCCTGTAGTTTTCTTTTTTTATGACATCTTTGTCTGGTTTTGGTATTAGGGTAATGGTGGCCTCATAGAATGAGTTTGGAAGTTTGCCTTCTTCTGCAATTTTCTGGACGAGTTTGAGTAAGATAGGTGTTAGTTCTTCTCTAAATTTTTGGTAGAATTCAGCTGTGAAGCCATCTGGTCCTGGGCTTTTGTTTGCTGAAAGATTTCTGATCACAGTTTCAATTTCCATGCTTGTGATGGGTCTGTTAAGATCTTCTATTTCTTCCTGGTTCAGTTTTGGAAATTTTCTAAGAATTTGTCCATTTCTTCCACGTTGTCCATTTTATTGGCATATAGCTGCTGGTAGTAGTCTCTTATGATACTTTGTATTTCAAAGTTGTCTGTTATGATCTCTCCATTTTCATTTCTAATTTTGGGGTTTTTTTTTTCCTATTTATTTATTTATTTTTTTATTCGTTGGAGGCTAATTACTTCACAACATTTCAGTGGGTTTTGTCATACATTGATATGAATCAGCCATAGATTTACACGTATTCCCCATCCTGATCCCCCCTCCCACCTCCCTGTCTACCCGATTCCTCTGGGTCTTCCCAGTGCACCAGGCCCGAGCACTTGTCTCATGCTGATTTGGTTCTTCTCCCTTTGTTTCTTGATGAGTCTGGCTAATGGTTTTTCTTACCTTTTCAAAAAACCAGCTTTTAGCTTTGTTGATTTTTGCTATGGTCTCTTTTGTTTCTTTTGCACTTATTTCTGCCCTAGTTTTTATGATTTCTTTCCTTCTACTCACCCTGGAGTTCTTCATTTCTTCCTTCTCTACTTGCTTTAGGTGTAGAGTTAGGTTATTTATTTGACTTTTCTCTTGTTTCTTGAGGTAAGCCTGTATTGCTATGAACCTTCCCCTCAGCACTGCTTTTACAGTGTCCCATAGGTTTTGGGTTGTGTGTTTTCATTTTCATTCGTTTCTATTCATATTTTGACTTCTTTTTTTATTTCTTCTATGATTTGTTGGTTATTCAGAAGCGTGTTATTTAGCCTCCATATGTTGGAATTTTTAATAGTTTTTTTTCCCTGTAATTGAGATCTAATCTTACTGCACTGTGGTCAGAAAAGATGACTGTAATGATTTCAATTTTTTTGAATTTACCAAGGCTAGATTTATGGCCCAGGATGTGATCTATTCTGGAGAAGGTTCCGTGTGCACTTGAGAAAAAGGTGAAATTGATTGTTTTGGGGTGAAATGTCCTATAGATATCAATTAGGTCTAGCTATTGCCTGGAAAATCCCATGGACGGAGGAGCCTGGTAGGCTGCAGTCCATGGTGTCGCTAAGAGTTGGATATGACTGAGCGACTTCACTTTCACTTTTCACTTTCATGCACTGGAGAAGGAAATGGCAACCCACTCCAGTGTTCTTGCCTGGAGAATCCCAGGGATGGGGGAGCCTGGTGGGCTGCCGTCTATGAGGTCGCACAGAGTCGGACACAACTGAAGTGACTTAGCAGCAGCAGCAGCAGCAGCAGGACCATTGTGTCATATAAAGTTTGTGTTTCCTTGTTAATTTTCTGTTTAGTTGATCTATCCATAGGTGTGAGTGGGGTATTAAATTCTCCCACTATTATTGTGTTATTGTTAATTTCCCCTTTCATTCTTGTTTGCATTTGCCTTACATATTGTGGTGCTCCTATGTTGGGTGCATATATATTTATAATTGTTATATCTTCTTCTTGGATTGATCCTTCTTTGTCTCTTTTCACAGCCTTTATTTTAAAGTCTATTTTATCTGATATGAGTATTGTGACTCCTGCTTTCTTTTGGTCTCTGCGTGAAATATTTTTTTCCAGACCTTCACTTTCAGTCTGTATATGTCCCTTGTTTTGAGGTGGGTCTCTTTTAGACAGCATATATATTGGGGTCTTGCTTTTGTATCCTTTCAGCCTGTCTTTGTCTTTTGGTTGGGGCATTCAACCCATTTACATTTAAGGTAATTATTAATAAGAACGGTCCCATTGCCATTTGCATTATTGTTTTGGGTTTACGTTCATACAACTTTTCCATGTTTCCTGTCTAGAGAAGATCCTTTAGCATTTGTTGAAGAGCTGGTTTGGTGGTGCTGAATTATCTCAACTTTTCCTTGTCTGTAAATCTTTTGAATTCTCCTTCATCTCTGAATGAGATCTTTGTTGGGTACAGTAATCTGGGTTGTAGGTTATTCTCTTTCATTACTTTAAGTATGTCCTGCCATTCCCTTCTGGCCTGAAGAGTTTCTTAAGAAAGATGAGCTGTTATCTTTATGGGAATCCACTTGTTTGTTATTTGTTGTTTCTCCCTTGCTGCTTTTAATATTTGTTCTTTGTGTTTGATCTTTGTTAATTTGACTAATATGTGTCTTGGGGTGTTTCACCTTGGGTTTATCCTGTTTGGGACTGTCTGGGTTTCTTGAACTTGTGTCACTATTTCCTTCCCCATTTTGGGGAAGTTTTCAGCTATTATCTCCTCAAGTATTTTCTCATGGCCTTTCTTTTTGTCTTCTTCTGGGACTCCTATGATTCGAATGTTTGGACGTTTCACATTGTCTCAGAGGTCCCTGAGGTTGTCCTCATTTCTTTTCATTCTTTTTTCTTTTTTCCTCTCTTCTTCATTTATCTCCACCATTTTATCTTCTACCTCACTTATCCTATCTTCTGCCTCCATTATTCTACTGTTGGTTCCCTCCAGAGTGTTTTTGGTCTCATTTATTGCATTATTCATTTTTAATTGACTCTTTTTTATTTCTTCTAAGTCCTTGTTAAACATTTCTTGCATCTTCTCAATCCTTGTCTTCAGGTTATTTATGTGTAACTCTATTTTGTTTTCAAAATTTTGCATCATTTTTATTATCATTATTCTAAATTATTTTTCAGGTAGATTCCCTATCTCTTCCTCTTTTGTTTGGCTTGGTGGGCATTTTTCATGTTTCTTTACCTGCTGGTTATTTCTCTGCCTTTTCATCTTATTTAGATTGCTGTAATTGGGTGGCCTTTCTGTATTCTGGTAGTCTGTGGTTCCTTTTTATTGTGGCGGTTTCTCCCAGTGGATGGGGCTGGGTGTTTGGCTTGTCGAGTTTTGCTGGTTAGGGAAGATTGTGTCGGTGTTCTGGTGGGTGGAGCTGGATTTCTTCTCTTCGGAGTACAGTGGAGTGTCCAGTAGTGAGTTTTGAGATGGGTCTATGGGTTTGGTGTAACTTTGGGCAGCCTGTATTTGATGCTCAGGGCTATGTTCCTGCATTGCTGGAGAATTTGCGTGGCATGTCTTGCTCTGGAACTTATTGGCTCTTGGGTGGTGGTTGGTTTCAGTGTAGGTGTGGAGGCTTTTGGATGATCTCTTATTAATTAATGTTCCCTGTAGTCAGGAGTTCTCTGGTGTTCTCAGGTTTTGTGCTTAAGCCTCTTGCCTCTGAATTTCAGTCTTATTCTTCCAGTAGCCTCAAGACTTCTCAAATCATATTCCACTGATAATAAAACTTCTAGGTTAATGGTGAAAGGATTCTCCACAGTGAGGGACACCCAGAGAGGTTTACAGAGTTACATGAAGAAGAGGAGAGGGAGGAAGGAGATAGAGGTGAGGAGGAGGAGAAAAGGGGGGATTTAAGAGAAGAGAGACAGATCTAGGCAGTACTCTGTTCCCTAAGTGTTCTCCACAGCCCAGAACACCCACAGAGATTCACAGAATTGGATTGAGAAGAGAAGGGGGAGGGAGGAAATAGAGGTGATCTTGGGGAGAAAAAAGAGAGTGAAAAGGGGGAGAGAGTGATCAAACCAGTAATCACACACCTGAGTAAAAATGGGTACTGAAGGTTGGATTCTTAAATGTCCAAAATTGATATCAAATACTGAAAAACGAAGATTAAAAATCTAGAGTAGAGGTTAGACTCTTAAAAATACAGTATTAAAAAATGACAGAAACACAAAAAATTTAAGAAATATATACGAAGTTCCCTTTAAAAATAGGGTCCTTTTTTTTTTTTTTTTGGCCAGGTTATAGTGGGTTATAAAAACGAAAATTAAGGAGTAATAGAGGAGTAATAGAGGGCTTTAAAAGAAAAAAAAGAAAAAAAATTTTAATTAAAAAGATAATAATAATAGTAAAAATATATCTAGGAATTTCTCTGGAGCTGTTGTGGGCAGTGTGGGTTCGGTTCAGTTTCAGATAGCTCCTTGTTCAGCTTACAGTTCTCGATATCTATAGGCCCCTTCTAGTGTAGTCGGTGTTAACTACAGGGATTTTAATCTGTTGCACCGGTCACTTCTGAAGCGGTTCCCTTTGTTTATTTGGCTTCTGTTTGCAGGTCTCTTCAGTGTCTAATTTCCGCCCTGACACACTCGGGCGAGGTGGTCTCTTGTTTAGGTTCACTTGTTCCTAAGTGCTGTGGGGAGGGAGGGGCGCTGCAGACAAATGTCACTGGTGTGTGTGGGGAGTGCTCGCAATATTCCGGCCCCATTGGGTTTGTCCCTGCTAGTGGCGCGTGTGCTTTCCCCGTCTACACTGCTCAGGCTCCAGGCTGCTCTCCAGGGAGCGGGCCCTGAGTTGCGTGCATATCCCAGGCCTAAGCCGCTCAGGTTCAGGTTTTCAGGTACTCCACAAAGGCGCAGACTCAGTGGGCCTGCGTTACAGCTCAGGCAGCCAGGAGACTGATGAGCGCACTCTCCCCGGGTGCGGTGCGCCTTATCCCCTCTGTGGTCGCAGCGTCAGTTTCCGGGCACGCCGGTCGGATGCACCTTGTGTCTGTTCTGGGAAGCTGATTTCTGGCTGTGAGCCTCCCGGTGGATGTCAACCATCCAGAATCTCGGGAAGTCTTTGGTTAGAAGCTGGAAGCCTGTTTGCAGTTTGGTAGGGGATGCCCTCTCTGGGGCCGAATTTACCCCTTTCCCCTCCCCCTGCCTCCTGCCTCTGGCGGGGGGTGGGCCGGTCTGCCACCGGCTAGCTCTTCTCTGGTATTCGCTCAGTCCTTCGTTCTGGGAACGGGTGGGTAGTGCCTAAATTTAGGGTTTTTCCCAGGTTAATTCTCTCTCTTGCTAGCCCGCAGTTTAAGGTGCTATCTCACGTTAGCTCCCTCCAATTGCCCTCAGGGCATTCGGGCCCGGTCCTTACCCTAAGCAATGCCGCCCGCTCCTCTCAGTTCTGCTCCCTCTTGCTGGTAGCAGATGCGAGCGTCTGGGTTACTTTTCTGCTGGGAGTTGTTTTTAAGCATGTAATCTGTAGGTTTTATTTATTTTTCCTCCCCGTTAGGTTGCCCTCTGAGATTCGAAAACTTCCCCCTGACCTGCTGGTGAGAGGGTTTACTGGTGTTTGGAAACTTCCTCTATTAAGACTCCCTTCCCGGGATGGATCTCCGTCCCTAACTCTATTGTCTCCCTTTTTATCTTTTATATTTTGTCCTACCTCCTTTTGAAGACAATGGGCTGCTTTTCTGGGTGTCTGATGTCCTCTGCTAGTGATCAGAAGTTGTTTTGTGGAGTTTGCTCAGCGTTCAAATGTTCTTTTGATGAATTTGTGGGGGAGAAAGTGGTCTCCCCGTCCTATTCCTCTGCCATCTTAGCTCCCTCCCCTCACTTCTTTTTTTAAATGCAGGCATTTATTAATGCTTCTAGAAATTCTTTAATTACACTTAAGTTTTCCATCCATGCTCAGCTGGTAAAGAATCTGCCCGCAATGCCGGAGACCTGGGTTCGATCCCTGGGTTGGGAAGATCCCTGGAGAAGGGAAAGGCTACCCACTCCAGTATTCTGGCCTGTAGAATTCCACGGACTGTATAGTCCATGGGGTCGCAAAGAGTCGGACACAACTGAGTGACTTTCACTTCACTTCACTTTCCATCCATGCACTGGTTTCTGAGTAAGTTTCCATTTCTATCTCTGCAGTAAGCAAAGCCTCCCTCTATTTGCTGGTTTCTCCAATGCTGGGGGCAGTGGTTACCTCCATGTCCTCTCCTCATTTATGGGTCCAAGAAATGCTTTTCATTTTTCAGTTTGTTCAGGTTTTTACTTGTTGGAGTGGGGTGGTTTCTTCCAAGCTCCTTACTTGAGATTTGGAAGCCAGCATCTGTCCTATTCTTTTTTGTTAACAATGGCTTTAATGGGTGGTGGATAAGATGTGGGATGAGAGTTATTTGAAAAGTTATTCCCCAATCAAAAGAAATTTTAAAGGAAAATGCTGTCTTTGTCTTTTGACATGGCTCTATATATCCTCATGCCTTGAACAGTAATCCTTTGGCCATGGGCAGAAAACCTTAAGATAAAAGCTAGTTGCTCAGGATAACAGATTAGAAACATGTAAGAATCTGAGTTATTGATAAACTTCCTAACTTTTTATTATGAAATACTGTCTCTTGTCTATGTTAAGTTAGTTTCTGTTACTTGAAAGTATAAATGTTCAAGTTAATGTCACAAATTAAAAAATACATATATGTGAAATAGGCTATAGAAAAAATGATCAATTATTATTTAATAGATGATAAAAAGCAGTAATATAGAATAAAAGATAATAAATATAGCATAAAATTAGAAATATAGCATAGTATGGATTTTATTAATACATATAACCATATAACACACACAGATAGACATAACATAAAATTTTTGACTCCATTTTTCCCCAAAATTGATGTAGTTATTTGGCCAGGTGTACTTAGTAAAAGAAGTGCATATGGAAGAGCCACTCATTGGAGTTATCATCAATTAATCTGGATAAATCATGTAAACAAATCTCATTAATTATTTAATTAAATGATGGCAGATTCTTATTCTCCATGAATCAGATAATTGTTCAATGTTTTACTTACTTTTATCACATTTTCCCCTCTAAGCATTTGGGAAACTTCAGATCTTGGCCTGTGTTTGAGTCCTTTATTTCTCTTTGGTAAGTGGAGACTTGACCTTAACCTCTATTTCTAAATACAGCATTGTTTTTCCCTTTCCATGACTACTGACTATGATTTTACTTACTGGCAGTAAATACAGCCCTAGGAGAAAAGGGAGGGCCACAAAGGAAACTGAGCAAGTTCTAGAGCAATGGCTGTAAGCACTAGAGTTGGCTTGTACTAAGTATGGTTGCTGTGGTTTCTGAATGCTTACTCAGTGTTCTCTTATCCAAATAAGAATTCACTCTTGCTTTACTTTTAAAATGTGATACAGTTGAAGCATTTTGTTCTAGAGCAAGAGAAATCTTTCTCCTCCCTATTCAGTAAATACAATTATAGTCTTTGTTGTTGGTTAACAATAGGTTATCCTCCTCCTCCTCCTCCTGAAATAAACAATTTAAAGTATCTTCAACTTCAGTGGAATTTGTACCAAATGAATAATATATAGTCTTAAGTATCCACTTTATTATTTTGATTATCAAGTCTATACCAAGATTATACCTTTTAGTTACATTTTTCTCTAAAAGAGCCTATCTCATTATATAAAGTATATTCTAATTTATATTTAGTAGAAAGTAGCTGCTGGAATGTTATTTTGAATGTGTGTATTATAAGGTAATATTATATTAGTGTAGACTTACTATTTAGGCTCCAATGGGGATAGATTGCGTGGTTTGTTATTTATAGCTGCTTAATTTCTAGTAGAGGAAAGCCATGAAGAGAGGTGATGTTGGAATACATTTATCTGCATGCATCTTCTTGTTAGTTATGGTGAAATATTAGAACAAAGGATCAATGCAATTATTTAAATGTATGATCATAAATCATTCAGGATACAGCAGCATACAGCAGGCTAAGCATCAAGTGAGGAATTATTCTTATTTGGGGGTGATTCATTTTAACAAGACGGTAAATGGAAGCTACTCCAGGGAACAGTAGGGTCATCTGTTAAGCTTTGGAAGAATCTAATATTCGCTCAGGAGGAGACCTGCAGACATACAGCTCTAACATGAGAACTTCATAAGACCCATGTAAACATATTTCATGGCTCCAATTTCTTTTGTTAATTTGATATTTAATAGTTAAATCATTTTATTCTCTTAGATTTATCAAAAATGTGTCTCATGTGATTTTTAATTAACAATGTTAATTGTGTCAATAAGATATAAAGTATGCATGAATACTTAACTTCAAGAAAAAATCACATTTTAGTTAAAAAAAATAATATGTAACACTTGGTCAATGAATCTCTAAGCAGAAATTCTCATGGGTGCAAAGGTTACAATGCTGAGCTGTATTTATTTGGATATTGTGGTGGAAACATTAACAAAATGTTCAAAAGGAAGACAGAAAATTCAGTGAATGAGAAGAGGCAAGTTTCTAAGTAGAGACGAACACTAGTATTTACACCTATGAAGTAAAAAAATGGGCTTCCCTGGTGGCTCAGACAGTAAAGAATCTGGAATGCAGGAGACCAGGGTTCAATCCCAGGGTTGGGATGATCCCCTGGCAAAGAGAATGGCTACCTACTCCAGTATTCTTGTCTGGAGAATTCCACAGACAGCGTAAAAAGTTATTTTATGTTAAGGGTTGGGCACATGGGATGATTAATTATCTATCTTAGGTCAGATAGAGGGGGATTGGACCATCAACTCTGAAACTTTCTATTGTTTAAGATGATTTGCAACAGAATTTTATAGAAAGTGTCACATCTTGCAGAGACTTCCTCCTTATTCATCAATGAATTTTCCATTGCTCTTGTACTACTGTTGCTTAAATTTTAGTCCAAATAAAATTTTCTTGTTACGTGTGATTTACATTTGGAAAAAATCAATGACTTGAATCAGTGTACAAGATATTTTATGTAGAAGATTACACTGTATAAGATACTTAACTTACACTATAAAATTACAATACATATAAGTGAGTGAAAGACTCTCAGTCATGTCCGAGTCTTTGCAACCCCATGGGCTAAACAGTCCATGAAATTCTCCAGATCACAATATTGGAGGGGCTAGCCTTTCCCTTCTCCAGGGGATCTTCCCAACCCAGGGGTGGAACCCACTTCTGCTTCATCCAAGCAGATTCTTTACCAGCTGAGCCATAAGGGAAGACTGAGAATACTGGAGTGGGTGGCCTATCCTTTCTCCAGGGGATCTTCCTGACCCAGGAATCAAACTGGGGTCTCCTGCATTGCAGACGAGTTCATTACCATCTGAACTATCAGGGAAGCTCATATACATACCATAGTATTTACCTTTGCTAAGCTGCTTCAATCATATTGGACTTTTTGCGACCCTGTGGACTCTAGCCCACCAGGCGCCTCTGTCCATGAGATTCTCTAGGCAAGAATACTGGAGTGGGTTGCAGTGCCGTCCTCCAGGGGATCTTCCAAACCCAGGGGCTGAACCCATGGTTCTTATGTCTCCTGCATTGGCAGGCAGATTCTTTACCACCAGTGCCACCTGGGATGCTGTTGTTCAACTCGATGGGTACAAGAAAAATCATCCTCACAAAATAAAAAACACAAGTAAAAGTGGGGCCATGGAATCAAGGCCTTACCTTCTTGTGGTACCACAAGATCTTTTCCTTTAATCTTCATATATTTTTTCTTTAACTGTTTTATATATTATTTTTTGGTATGAAATTCCGATTTTATATCTTTCTTCAGAGTGGGATTTATCCTGTCTTCTCTGGTCATTGTGTGGAAGAACAGCCACAGGACAATTTATGGGAATCCATGCAGTGTAACAGAGACACATTTGTAGAGGAGTGGTGAAATGGTGAAGCATGTCCAATCATTGATTGGAGGTTAGGAAACTACTCTGTTACTTTCTCTGCAGATGTTTCATTATGTGTGTGCATGTATGCATAATGGTATGCTAATATGTATGGTCCTTTGCAACAATAGCGGAATTAGGAGAATCATACTAGATGACTGGACATAGGTGATCATACAGGCAGAGAGAGGTGATTGAAGTGAACTTTAGTAATATTTAACAGTAGCTTAAATAACTTCAGCAACAATATTGGGGCAATCAGCACGAATTTTTCATACTTTATTTTTTGCTTACTAACTTTGTGGACCATTGACTTAACCTTTTTATAATTCATTTATAAATAAATAATTAATATAGGTATAAAATTACCTTTCATATCGTGCTTTTGGTTGTTTTTATATATAAATAATTCCTTGTAGTGTTAGGACTTGTTCTGCAATTGGATCAGTATGTAGTGTTTGATAAACAGAGATGAAGAAATGATAATTGAGATAGAAAATGGTTAATGCAAAGGTGCAGAGAAAGAAAATACAAGTTTGGTTACAGTATAGAGCTTATAAAAGGGATATAAATATAAAAATGAGTTTTGGGGCAGATTGTGAAGTGCTTCATAGAAATTAGTGTCTCTATAGGTGTCTAACTGGTTGTAGCCTTGTTGAGACACAGAGTGACTGATTTAACTAGAAGCAATATGCCTGGTAGAAAGGAGGAGAAAATTCTAAAGGAGGAAGGAGTCCAAATAGAAAGCTGCTGCATCGGTGCATATAGTACTGAACTGCATGTTTTTGCTCTCAGTGTCTTTTGGACAGAGCATAGTCATTCAAGATCTCAGTTTCTTCATCTGTAAAGTAAAGCATTTAGAAAAGATGAATCTTAATTCTTTATGATTTCTAAAATACTGAGGATATGACTTCTACAAGATATGGAATTTAATTTGAGTAGTGGCCAAAGAGAGTATAAGCTAAGAATGCAAAACAAACAAATAAAAACAAAAGCAAGCAAGTAAATAAACAACACCAAAAAAACCCCCCCCCAAAAAAAAACTCCCCAAAACCCACATTGCAACAAAAGATGAACTTGAATACTTACTTGGTATATGTTTTTGTCATTATACAAGATATTTCACAAAAAGGAAATAGCTATAAATTATTATAATTACTAGGTATATTTCTGATGTTCATCTTTTTTTTTTTTTTCTGCCTCCTCCCCCTCTGATGTTCATCTTTTTTTTTTCACTTTTCTTCTTTTTAAATATTACTTTTCTTCTCTAACATAAACTAGAAACCAATTTTGGAAAAATCTAAAAGTTTGCCTTTGGGCTGTGACTAGTAATACAGGAGAATTTTTCAGAAATTTATGAGAGAGTGAGAGAGGGCAAAAAGGAAAGAAAAAAAAACCACAACTTACATCCTTACCTAGTAACCCTGGGGATTTCAAACAATATAAAATAACACTATAAAGGAAAAGCACAAGCAGCACAAAAGTTATAGAATATCATCTTTGAGAAAGGATGATTCATTATCTTACTACAGTTTCTTTTTTCAAACGATTCTTTTATGCACTTTTTTCTTTTCTTTATTCTTATTCCAAATTAACATAATGTAAAGATGAGTATATACTTCTGTATAATTGCTTAAATATAAATTCAGCCAAGAATAACATATACTCTTTATACATAAGTATAGTATTTCTTATACCTAAAATATTTCCTGTAAGGAATATGAGATTAAAAATAGAATTTATTTTCTGGAATAAAACATGCAGAGACTGAATGAAGTGTGGAATGCATAAGTGAATAAAGGATGAAAATCAACTTAAACATAGAACAGTTATATCCTCTGCTTGTGCTCAGAGAGGTAGATATAAAGGGAAGTGCCTGAGTAGAAGAATGGTAGCTTCTCTTGTCATTACCAGTACTTGTGAGGACAAGCCATGGTTTATGGAATTGCCCTTTTCAGACTCTATCCTTAGAAACAGTTTCTTAATATGCAGTGTTGCCTCATTTCTCTGCTTCTAACTTAAAACAGGCTAGACCTTAAAAAAATAACCATGGCTGATTAAAACTCTATTCTGGTGCACAGCTCTATACCTCTGACTTTTTGTCTAATTTTAAGAAAGTATTGTCTTTCTTATTTTTTTCTTTTTCCTTCTCTCTCCTTAATGACTTCACTCTGGTAATACTGACCTTACATATGTCTTTTTGTTCTATAGCTGGGCTGTTTTCTAAAATTGTGAAATTCAGTGTTATTACTTTTTTTTTGCACTAGTAGATACTTACTCAGTTCCTGCTATTTACCAACCATTGTCTAGATGTTAGAAACACAGAGGGGGAAAAAAAGAGGTCTCTGCTCCAGCAGGTCTAACAGTCTTTCTAAAGGGTGACGTTGAATCCAAGGAGGAATTTTCTGAATAAAAGTACATAATCAAATACCAAATTAGCTGATACAGTGATATTATTTTTAAAATGAGTTAAAGCAAATTAGAAAAAAAAAATACTTAAAACCAAAGGGTCTCTGGTTAATGACAGAAACAAATTATTTAACTGCTATGTAGCTGATGCCCAAAAAATAGAAAAAAGTATAAAAAAATGTAATTTAGAAAAGTGTAAACAGAATAAAATTCATAGGTAAAACTCTTTCCTCCTCTCCTTTTTGCCCTTTATTCCTTGTGTCCCTCCTTTTGTTTTCACTTTTACTACCCTGACCTGCTTTTCATTCTCCTTTATTTCTCACTACTTACTTCTTTCAAAAAGTGTTTGAAAAGATTCCACAAACCTGTAGATTTCTATAGAGTTAAATTAAATAAAGTGAAGCTATTTTAATTCTCACTATATTTTAATTATTAACATATTGGATGGTCATTCTTAATTTCAACCATGTAGCCTTGCATAATCCTATCTCCTGGTGAGAAGCAAAGAGTTGCTATTAATTAGCCTCTCATCCTTACAGGATGCATTACAAATATACTCTCATATTTTGTATGGCTAAATCTTTTATCATTCCTCAATCAGGACCAGTGACTGTTTGACAAAATATCTTCCTCTTAGCCCCACCAACCTTTAAATTTGGAATTATGAGTATATGCAACCATGTATTTGGAATAAGAAAAGGGAATTATGACCTCTGCTGAGAATGAGGATAAAAGCGGTGTAAAAGTATTTTTTAAAATGTTGATGAACTTAAATGGCTGAGGTGATTTTTTTCATTTTTCACTGCTTTTCTTCTAAGGACAATTTTCTTTCCTTTCCCCTCCAACTTTACTGAGGAATAATTAAAACATATACTTGTATATATTTAAAGTATACAATGTGATGATTTGGTATATACATTGTAGAATGATTAGCAAGATCAAGATAATTAGCACATCCCTCACCTCACATAGTTAATTAACTCTTTTTTGGCAAGTATAGTAAGAATGTTTAAGATGTACATGTGGCGACTTTCACATGTGCAGTACTGTATTATTAACAATAGTCACTATCCTTACAAGTTATTCTTCCTATAATTGAAAGGTTGCAGCCTTTGATCTACACCTGCCCATTTCTCCCTCCCACTATCCCCTGTCAACCACCATTCTGTTCTGTTTCTGTGAAATCAGCTTTTATTTTTTTAAGCTTCTACATATAAACGTTACCATACAATATCTGTGTTTCTCTGTCTGGCTTATTCCACTTAACTATAATGCCTTGAAGTTTTATACATATTTCTAGAAATAGACGGGTTTTCTTATTTCATGTGACTGAATAATATTCCACTGTATTTATGTCTATATATCACATACTTTTTCAATTCATCCATCAAAGAACTTTTAAGTTATTTCTATATCTTGGCTATTTTGAATAATGTTGCAGTAAAAATAGTTGTGAAGATATCTCTTTGAGACATGTGATCTGGTCTATAAATCAGTAGAAAATACATAGGTATATTTCTGCAGGGTAGAAGGAAAAATATTTAAAAATTCAGGTATGTGTATATTTAGGCAATGATACAGTAAAAACATAATAGTAATATAAACCTAAAGAAAATAGAAGAAAGGAAATAAAAATAAAAGCAGAAATCAATAGAAAATAAATGAAAAACTGAGAAAATCAGCTAAGCCATAAATTGGTTCTTTAGATGCGTTAAATTTACAGACCATCTGTAGCAAGACTAGAGTGTGCGTGTTTGAGGGTGGTGGTGCAGGGGAGTAACATACTACCACTATCAGGAATGAAGTAGCGAAAATCTCTACTGATTGTACATACAGTAAAAAAAAGCATTTCTAGGATATTATAAAATGATGAAAATATATTTGAAATTTAAGTGAACAAATTCACAGAAAAGTACAATGTAGCAAAATGACATGAAAAAATATAAATTTTCTACATCTCCTTATCTGTTAAAGAAATCAAACATGGAATTAAATCTTCCCACCACAAATATTTTAGGTCAAATGACTTCAGTATAGAAGTGTTATATATCTCTATGGAAGGATTACAGATTTCATTATATATGATATTATATATATGTAATTGTTTATATTTATATAGACATATATGTATTGTATATATATATGTGCAATACATATATGTCTACATATACATATATGTATATAAAGACTAATAGAGTGCTGCCAAGAGGATGCACTGGTCATAGCTAGCACCCTCTTCCAACAACACAAGAGAAGACTCTACACGTGGACATCACCAGATGGTCAACACCGAAATCAGATTGATTATATTCTTTGCAGCCAAAGATGGAGAAGCTCTATACAGTCAGCAAAAACAAGACCAGGAGCTGACTGTGACTCAGATCAAAACTCCTTATTGCCAAATTCAGACTGAAATTGAAGAAAGTGAAGAAAACCACTAGACTATTCAGGTATGACCAAAATCAAATCCCTTACAATGGAATGTACAATGGGAATGTACAATCCCAATACAATGGAAGTGAGATATAGGTTTAAGGGACTAGATCTGATAGACAGAGTGCCTGATGAACTATGGATGGGGGTTTGTTACATTTTACAGGAGACAGGAATCAAGACCATCCCCAAGAAAAAGAAATGCAAAAAAGCAAAATGGCTGTCTGAGGAGGCTGTACAAATAGCTGTGAAAAGAAGAGAAGCAAAAAGCAAATAGAAAAGGAAAGATATACCACTTGAATGCAGAGTTCCAAAGAATAGCAAGGAGAAATAAGAAAGCCTTCCTCAGGGATCTGTGCAAAGAAATAAAGGAAAACAATAGAATGAGAAAGACTAGAGATGTCTTCAAGAAAATTAGAGATACCAAGGGAACATTTCATGCAAAGATGGGCTCAATAAAGGACAGAAATGGTAGGGACCTAACAGAAGCAGAAGATATTAAGAAGAGGTGGCAAGAATACACAGTAGAACTGTACGAAAAAGATCTTCATGACCCAGATAATCACGACGGTGTGATCACTCACTTAGAGACAGGCAACCTGGAATGTGAAGTCAAGTGGGCCCTAGGAAGCATCACTACGACAAAGCTAGTGGAGGTGATGGAATTCCAGTTGAGCTATTTCAAATCCTGAAAGATGATGCTGTGGAAGTGCTGCAGTCACTATGCCAGCAAATTTGGAAAACTCAGCAGTGGCCACAGGACTGGAAAATGTCAGTTTTCATTCCAGTCCCTAAGAAAGGCAATCCCAAAGAATGCTCAAACTACCACACAATTGCACTCATCTCACATGCTAGTAATGTAATGCTCAAAATTCTCCAAGCCAGGCTTCAGCAATACATGAACCGTGAACTTCCAGATGTTCAAGCTGGTTTTAGAAAAGACAGAGGAACCAGAGATCAAATTGCCAACATCTTCTAGATCATCGAAAAATCAAGTGAGTTCCAGAAAAACATCTCTTTCTGCTTTATTGACCATGCCAAATCCTTTGACTGTGTGGATCACAATAAACTGTGGAAAATTCTGAAAGAGATGGGAATACCAGACCACTTGACCTGCCTCTTGAGAAACCTGTATACAGGTCAGGAAGCAACAGTTAGATATGAATATGGAACAACAGACTGGTTCCGAATAGGAAAAGGAGTATATCAAGGCTATATATTGTCACCCTGCTTATTTAACTTATATGCAGAGTACATCATGAGAAACACTGGGCTTGAGAAAGCACAAGCTGGAATCAAGATTTCTGGGAG
Organism: Cervus elaphus; assembly: GCF_910594005.1. Classification (NCBI taxonomy): domain Eukaryota; kingdom Metazoa; phylum Chordata; class Mammalia; order Artiodactyla; family Cervidae; genus Cervus; species Cervus elaphus. The sequence goes on from NC_057831.1 coordinate 33,406,903, forward strand.
AAATGTCAATAACCTCAGATATGCAGATGACACCACCCTTTAGCAGAAAGTGAAGAAGAACTAAAGAGCCTCTTGATGAAAGTGAAAGAGGAGAATGAAAAAGTTGGCTTAAAGCTCAACATTCAGAAAACTAAGATCATGGCATCCGGTCCCATCACTTCATGGCAAATAGATGGGGAAACAGAGGAAACAGTGGCTGACTTTATTTTTCTGGGCTCCAAAATCACTGCAGATTGTGGCTGCAGCCATGAAATTGAAAGATGCCTACTCCTTGGAAGGAAAGTTATGACCAACCTAGGCAGCATATTGAAACCAGAGACATTACTTTGTCAACAAAGGTCTAGTCAAGGCTATGGTTTTTCCAGTGGTCTTGTATGGATGTGAGAGCTGGACTATAAAGAAAGCTGAGCTCTGAAGAATTGATGCTTTTGAACTGTGGTGTTGGAGAAGACTCTTGAGAGTCCCTTGGACTGCAAGGAGATTCAACCAGTCCATCCTAAAGGAAATCAGTCCTGCATATTCATTGGAAGGACTGATGCTGAAGCTGAAACTCCAATATTTGGCCACCTGATGCAAACAGCTGACTCATTAGAAAAGACCCTGATGCTGGGAAAGATTGAGGGCAGGAGGAGAAGGAGATGACAGAAGATGAGATGGTTGGATAGCATCACAGACTCAGTGGACATGAGTTTGGGTGGACTCCGGGAGTTGGTGATGGACAGGGAGGCCTGGAGTGTTGTGGTTCACGGGCTTGCAAAGAGCTGGACACGACTGAGTGACTGAACTGAACTGAATTGAAGGATTGTATATCTCTAATCTTAATAAACTTCCAGAAAATAAACTTCCATGATCCAAACTGTAAAATGAGACTGGCCTAACTTTACTAATAAAGCCTAATGAGGATAATGAAGGAAGAGAAGCTACAAGTAAGTTAGTTCCTCATGAATATTAGACATAAGAATTCCTAAAATGATAAATTTAATTTAGGGGAATACATTCATTTATTTGAGTTTATACAAGAAACCCAAGGCTATATAGTTACTCAAAAACCAATTTTTCATCACATTAACAGGAAAAAGAACAATATTATGTCATTTCAATAGATTCAGATAAAGTTTTTGATCAATTTCAACTCTGTTGATAAAAATTCTTAGCAAGCTACAAATAGTAGAAAAAATTTTAGTTTGATAAAGGGTATCTAAAACAAAAAAAAATGACAACATTATAGTTACTTATGAAATATTGAAAGCCTGTACACTGAGGTTAAAAATGAAATACTGCTTTTACTATTGTTTACATTTTATTGAGTTTTCCACTGTGAGTAATATTTCAAGAAGGCATATCTCCAAAGAAGATATGCAAAAGCTCAACAAGCACATGAAAAAAAGGCTCAGTATCGAGCCACTGGGAAAATTCAAATTAATAACCACTGTGAGATATTCCATGTTAGAGTGGCTATCACCAAAAGACAAGCGATAACAAATGGGGGCCTGCATGTGGAGTAAAGCTAACCCTTGCACAGTGTTGGTAGGATTGTAAATGGGCACAGTCACTATGGAAAACAGTATAGAGGATACTCAAAAAACTAAAAATAGAACTACCATATGATCCAGCAATTCTAATTCTGGGAATAAATCCAAATAAAATGAAAACACTAATTTGAGACGATGTCTACTTTCCCATTTTCATAGCAGGATTATTTATAATTCAGTCAAGGCATGGAAACAACCTAAGTGTCAGTTGATGGGTGAATGGATAAAGATGTTGAAATTTATTTTTACATAATAGACTACTGTTCAGTAACAAAGATGAGGAAATCCTACCATTCACAACAGCATGGATGAACCTGAAGGCATGTGTTAATGAAATTGTGTTAGTTGCTCAGTGTGTCCGACTCTTTGTGACCCCATGAGCTGTAGTCCACTAGATTCCTCTGTCTGTGGAATTCTCCAGGCAAGAATACTGGAGTGGGTTGCCATTTCTTCCTTCAGGGGATCTTCCCAACACAGGGACAGAGCCCAGATCTTCTGGGTTGTAGGCAGATTCTTTACTGTCTGAGCCACCAAATGTCAGAGAGAAAAATACTGTAAGAGTTCCCTTATTTGTGCAATCCAAAATAACACTCTCAAACTCAGAGAGATCAGAGCTGTGGTACTAGAGGCAGAGGGTGGCAGCAGAAGGAATTGGGGGAAGATGGTCAGCAGATACAAACTTCCAGTTATAAGATTAACAAATAATGTACTAGGGATATAATGTACAATGTTACAACATCACTGCTGTATGATATATATAAATGCTATTAGGAGAATTAATCCTAGAGTTCTTATCACAAGAGAGATTTTTATTTTTGGCAGTTACCAAAAGCATTTGCCATTATTTGCAGAAAATGTATCTGGAAAATCTCAAAGAATGAATCTACAGATGGAAATTTGGAATTAATAAGTTTAATTTATCAAGGTCATCTGATAAAAGGTCAATAAATAATGATTAATTGTGTATCAGTAATAATCAGAAAATTAATTTAAAATTTTTCATTAGTATCATAAATCATCAACATCCTAGGACTAAGTTTAACAATAGATTTTCAAGCCCTTCACACAAAACACACTAACGAGAGAAATTAATGAACCAAATAAATGGGGAGAGGTATATCTATGTTTTTTGTAGAAAATTCAGTATGGTTAATGTTTCAATTCTTTGTTTATAATTTATAGATTAAATTTATTCCCAATGAGAACCTTAGCAGGCCTTTTTTTGAAATTTGAAAACGATTTTAAAATTTACATGGAAATACAACTCATCCAAAAGATTAGAGCTGAGGAAATTTTGCTCACATTTCAAGGAAGAATAATCAAGACAGTGTCCCCTTGGTAAATGAATTAAAATAAGTTAGCAGAACAAAATAAAGAGTTCAATAATGATAAAGGAAGTGTAGTACTTTAAGGAAAGGCTGTTCCTTTCATTATGATGGTAGCTCATTTATATGGTGTAAAATGTATTTTGACTCCTGTTTCATACCATTTACAAAACTTAGTTATGTGTAGACTATCAAAATGTGAAATATAAAACCACATAGAAAGCAATATTTAATAGACATATAAAGTGAACCACATATATACCTGATGTTATCGTATATTTTAATGCCATCTATCCATATTATCATTTCAATGTACAATTTAAAAAAAGAATGAGATATGTTATATAAATTCTTGTTTTCAAATTATTCAAATTCTGATGTATATTTTATGTTTACAAGACACTCAATTTTGATTGAGCATATTTCAAGTGGTCAATAACCACATGTGGTTAGTTGCTACTGTACTGGACAGAGTAGGTCTAGAAAATGGCAAATAATAATATCTTCATGTTATTTGGGTAGGTGAAGATCGTTTCATAATCATCAAGCATATTAACTGTAAACAAAAATAAAATGTAAAATTCAAGAACTTCTATTCATCACAGACTATTAAAAGTAAAATGCAAATTTCAGTATGAAACTTTTATATAATATAACATAGACTGTATTTCAATTTTACATATTTCAGAGTTCCTTAACCTTGCTACTATCAACATTTTGGACCAGATATTCTTTTAGTTGGTGGGCTATCTTGTTTATTGTAGGATGTTCAGCAGCATCCCAGGCCCCTGCCCAGTGGATGACCCTAGAACTCCTTCAGTTGTGACAAACAAAAGGTCTCTAGACATTGCCAAATGTCCCCAGGAGAATAAAATCACCTTCGATTATATAAAGTACATACAGGTCAATGCATAATGACAGATACAACTCAATATAAAGCATAAGGAAAATTTGAATAAGCATTTCTCAAAATGTTTTCAAATATCCCTAAAGATATAAAGAGTATAAAAATATTATTAGCCTCATTTTTCCTTCAGGAAATGCAAAGTATATGCATATGTGCATCATAACTGGTTTACCAGGTAGCTCAGTGGTAAAGAATCCACCTGTCAATTCAAGAGACGCAGGAAATGTGAGTTCAATTCCTGGGTTGGGAAGTTCTCCTGGAGTAGGAAATGGCAACCCACTCCAGTAATTTTGCCTGGATAATATCATGGACAGAGGAACCTGGTGGGCTACAGTTCATGGGGCCGCAAAGAGTTGGACACAACTGAGCAGACGTATGCACTATAACATGATTACAAAGATGTTTAGAGCATCATTACTTATCATAGTCACCATGTGAAACCAATTCAAATGGATGAAAATAATTATTGAACAGATACTCTATAGAGCAATGGAAATAAATGAACTTCTACTGCTTTCAATAATACAAGTCAATTTCACAATCATAATGTAAAATAAATAAGACAAAATATGTACTATATACTCTATTAATAAAGATTCAGATGCAGGTAAAACCAATCTATGGTGATAGAAAGATACTACCTTTGAGAAGAAGGAAGGAAGTGTGTGTCTGGGGATAGATGAGGTGCTTAGGCATTAAAGGAGGTTGGTAACTCCTGTAGGATAGAGTTATTCTACTATGTTCACTTTGTAAAAATTTATAAAGCTGTACACTTATGGCTTATTCATTACTTCTGCTTAAAAATTTTAAATTGAGCTTTCTGAATATTATCATGTAAGGAATCCTTTGACATAAGTTATAACTATGTAGTACTTGATCACTCTAAATATTTATAAAAACAGTTTTAAAAAGATGCAGAGTCAACTAAGTACCTAGAAAATGAATAAGTATCTTCTTTTTTGAAAGGGTAGACAGGCAGAAACCTATAAGAATATTGCAGAGATAATATTTCAGAAATGATAAATGATGTATGCCTGGCCTTTTTATACCTCCAATCTTTGGAGACATTGGGTTTACCCAGAGCAGCACAGGGCTTTGTGAGTGGGAGTGGCACAAGGCTTAAGTTACCAACTTTCTTCCATATTGGGCTGAAATGCTCTTTTCTTCAGAGCATGTTTGAAATCCTTGTGTGCCTATGGGGCATTCATAAACGAAATATGGTCTTAATCATGAGCATACAGATCTGTAACATCTTTTTTAAAAAGGAAATGGAAAAAAGAAAACTGAATAATCTCAGTACTTTAATAAGCTCATATAAGCTATTTGAACAAAGTAGGTATTCCTACAAAAAAGATACTTTTATTAATAAATGACAAATGTAAGATTTTTAATGAAAATCTTTAAAAATTTTTAAAATCACTTTTGTCTTCAGAAACCCAGAATTTTGCAGAAAAGAGTTTAATGCAAACTCAACTGGAAAATTAAACACACAGCTGACTTTGAAATGTAATATAAAAAAATGTTGATCATAAATTTCTTTAATGGTTATAAGAAGGACTAATAGTATATATAGTATTCAGTAGTTTCACAATAAATATATATTGAGTGGGTGATTGAATGGAATGGTGCATGACTGCCAAAATGTAACTCTGACCTTGGGAAGGCTCCAGTAGTTCACCATTCTTGCAAGAAATAGTCCAGTTTTCCTAAAAGTAGCTTCTCCTGGTTACAGATGTTTAGATGATATCAATTATTTCTTTTTATTTGTAGCTTATTGCATAATGGATTAAAAATGAAAGCAAAGCATAACGAAGCTCTTTGTTATGCTCAGGTGGGAAAAGGAGGGTAGAGAACAAGTATTTGAACACAACTGAAAATTAATCCTTTGTCAGTTGTTTCATTTGCTATTATTTTCTCCCATTCTGAGGGTTGTCTTTTCACCTTGCTTATAGTTTCCTTTGCTGTGCAAAAGCTTTTAATCAGGTCCCACTTGTTTACTTTTGTTTTTATTTCCATTATTCTAGGAGGTGGGCCATAGAGGATTTTGCTTTGATTTACATCACTGAGTGTTCTGCCTATGTTTTCCTCTATAGAGTTTTATAGTTTCTGGTCTTACAATTAGGTCTTTAATCCATTTTGAGTTTATCTTTGTGTATGGTGTCAGGAACACAACTGGAATATATTTTAATGTTGTAATCACCAAAATACTCCTGGAAAATAAAGTCCATAACTTTGAAATTAAAATGAACACTGGAAATCCCCAACTTTATGTAGTTTCCAGAGACAATGAGTAGGTATGGGAAAAGGACAGATTTTGATTATGACCAGAAACCCTTTAAAGACATCTTAGTAGCTGTAATCATAAGGGCCACTTCACTGGTCTGTGATGGTTATCTTGAGTTGATGGAGATTTCATTTATTGACTTAATTTTTTGAGTAAGTTCTAGGGGAGCTAGCTCCCTGCCCAGTGCTGGGGACATAAAGTGTAAGGTATAGTGTGATCCTTAATTAGCTCAACTCTCCAGTTAGAAACAAATATCTAAAGTCCAATATTTACAGTTCAATATTACAAGTGCTCTAATAGAGGTTTATAAAAAAATGCCATAGGAACCCAGGGGATTAAAAGTAGTAGAGATGTACAAATCTTAACAAGTAGGTAGCATTAGTGTAAAGCCTGTAGAATGAATATATATCCAGGCATAGGGACAAGAAAGGCTATTCTAAAAAGGAAAATTTTCTTTAATATTGGTACAACTTGAGGTGTTATGGGGAACAGTGGAAAGCCATGCTTAATTTATGCTCTGGAGACATCAATAGTAGATTATGAATTTGGATATATAAGCTATTGTAAAGATTCATATATGTAGAGGTAAAGAGTGAAGACTCTGTAGGTGAAAGAAAACATTAGGAGATTTGCTAGATAAGAATTATGTTTTTGGGAAACAACTAGAGGCAAAATTCAGGATACACTGCAGAGTAAGATAAAATCTTGTTGGGGCATGTCAAATTCAGTGGTATGAAGATACAGTATCTTCAATGCTTTTAAAATTTAAATCAGAATAAAAATAGTGCTCTTTCATTTCAAGATCGCCAAATGCTTTAAGGTTTAATGAAAATGGTGACTGCTATACAAAATTATTGAGCTAATGAGGATAGAGTGTAGCATTGGAGCATTACTATAGCTCAGCTATATACCTGGATCAACTTCATTTCATGTGACTTGTGCAAGTGAGGCAAACTCCCTCCCTGTGCATAGAAGTTTAGAAAATAGTATTAACTATGAAATGTATAAAATAGTAATATTTTTCCCATAGAGCTGCTTTAAAAACTAAATGCATTATTACATGTGGAGTGGTTTAGCTGTGATTATTCCACAGTGGTTTTCAAAGAGAATGGGGGGTTGTGGGTGAAGGGTGATGTGATTTTGGCTCCCAAGGGACACTTAACAAATGTCTGGACACTTTCATTTTGAAGTATCACAACTGGGAAGAGATATGACTATAACTAGTGAATAGAAGCTAGAGTAGGCTTCTGAACAACCCACCATATACAAGATAGCCAGCCACAATAAAGAGTTATTTTTAGAGTAGGCTTCTGAACAACCCACCATATACAAGATAGCCAGCCACAATAAAGAGTTATTTGTTTTAAAATATCATTAGTGCCAAGATTGAGAAACCCTGCCTGCATTAGAAAAATGCTAATTTTTCTGCCTGGATTACTCAAGGAAAAGTTTTAATCAGTCAGCTAGGAAATAAAAGCTTGATATACTGAATTGTTAGATTCAGATATGAAACTGAATAAAAAGATGGAAAAGTCCCCAATACATTCTATAAATCACAGTAATTCACTAGAAGTGACAGGTTTTTTTGTTTGTTTGTTTGTTTTTTTAATCAGAATGTAGGAAGCTCACAGAATATCCAGGAAAGCTTGCAACCTGGGTTGATTGCTTCAGAGCCAAGAACAAAGCAAGTTATGATACATCCAGAAAAATAAAAACCAAAAGTCCTCACCGACAACACATAGAACTGCTGTTTCTATCTGCTGCCTAGCAAGTCTGACACCAGATACTTCCAGGAAGACATCACCAAAGAACCAATGCCTTTGTTCGGTATTTGGAAGAAGATCTGATTTCTCCCAGATGACCACCATTTAAAGATGCTAACTTCCTAAACATGCCTCCTGAAGATGCATCTGATCAACAGAACAGAGGTAACATGAGAACTTTAGCTGCAAGGGAATCTTAGAAATTAGATTTTAATTTAATCAGATTGACCACTAAACTAGTCCATTTACCCTCTATAATAGAAGGAAGAAATCTCAAGTTCCTTTAGTATCTGAAAGATCTGTTCTTTGTCTTGTGACCCCAAATTTTAATCCTTATGTAAATGAGCCTCTGATGTACTGCCTATACCCTTCCTTTAACTTTTATTAATGGGCCAGACAGTTTTAAGATATCCCTCAGACAAGAAACCTCTTTGCTTTAATACCAGTGTTAACCATGTCAGTCATCAGACTAAACATCTGAAAATCCTGTTCATCCAGAGGCAGCAAGTGTTCATTTCTGAGTAAAGCAACTTTTACAGGTTGAATTGTACCCACAAAATAAATATGTTAGAATACTGAACTCCAATACCTCATAATGTGACCCTATTTGGAAATAGGGCCTTTATAGAGATTATGAGGAGAAGGCAATGGCAACCCACTCTAGTACTCTTGCCTGGAAAATCCCATGGACAGAGGAGCCTGGTAGGCTGCAGTCCATGGGGTCTCTAAGAGTCAGACACGACTGAGTGACTTCTCTTTCCCTTTTCACTTTCATGCCTTGGAGAAGGAAGTGGCAACCCACTCCAGTGTTCTTGCCTGGAGAATCCCAGGGGCGGGGGAGCCTGGTGGGCTGCTGTCTATGGGGTCGCACAGAGTTGGACATGACTGAAGCAACTTAGCAGCAGCAGCAGCAGAGATTATCAAGTTAAAATGAGGTTAATGAGGTGGACCCTAATCCAATACAAATTGGCATCCTTATAAAAATGGGAGATTTGGACACAGAGACAAACGTAGTTTGAAAACTATGTGAAGTCACAGAAGAAGATGGCCATAAAATTATAGGGGTGTTTCTACAAGCCAAAGAGTGCCAGAGATTGTTAATAAATACTGGAAAGCTAGACAAGACAAGGAAGAGCTGTCTATTAAACTGTTAGAGAGAACATAGTACTGCTGACACCTTGATTTCAGATTTCTAGTCTCCTGAACTATAAGACAGTAAATTTCCCTTTAAGCCACCCAATTTTTGGCACTTTGTTATGACTGGCCTAGTATGTCCTCTCCTCAGGTTCCAAGGCTACTGAACCAACAAAGCCTATCATCATGAAAACGCAAAGAATTTGTCTCAGACTTATAAATAACAGCAGTGTCCTCCATAGAATGTTATGGTAGGTCACCAATAACAGTATTTAGGACATGAAAGGAAGGTAAATAGAGACTCCTTTTGAAGAATCTATAAGTTACATGAGGGCTGGAACCTAGTCTTGTTGCTGTTCAGTCGCTAAGTCGTGTCCTACTCTTTGTGACCCCATGGGCTACAGCATGCCAGGCTCTCCTGTTCTGCACTATCTCCCAGAGTTTGATCAAATTCATCTTCATGGAGTTGGTGATGCTATCTAACCATCTCATCCTCTGCTGCCCCCTTCTCCTTTTGCCTTCAATCTTTCCAAGCATCTGAGGCTTTTCCAATGAGTTGGCTCTTCTCATCAGGTGGACAAAGCATTGGAGCTTCACCTTCAGTGACAACCCTTCCAATGAATATTCAGGGTTTATTTCCTTTAGGGTTGACTGGTTTGATCTCCTTGCAGTCCAAGGGACTCTCAAGTGTAATCTCTAGCTCCACAATTCGAAAGCATCAATTCTTGGGTGCTCAGCCTCCTTGATGGTCCAACTCTCACATCCATACATAACTGATGGAAAAACTATTGCTTTGACTATACAGACTTTTGTTGGCAAAGCAATGTCTCTGCTTTTAAAATGCTGGGATCCTGGTCTTACTATCAGTAAATCTTCAGGGGTTATAATAGTACCTACCCATGTGAGATGCTCAGTACTTTTTGCTTAATTAAAAATTGGAAAAGAGAAGGTGTTAAGTTGCAAGTTTTAATTATAAGAATAGTTGGAAGTTGGACATGCTTATTCATGAAACAAAGGACCTAGTTTAGAAGAAGGAAGTGCAGAGGCAAACAACAAAATATAATTGACAAGACAAAGTATTTGTGTAGACAAAAGTAGCTAGAAACAAAAACCAGGTAGAAGAGTTAGTTTTACAAATGTGTCAGGATGTTTCTTTAACAAACAAGGGAAAGAAGCATGAGAAGATGAGATACAGATAAACTCTAGAGGTGAAAATGTGGAAGTTGGGAGAGTTCATACAGGTTGGCTTCTAATTTCCTCGTAAAGTAGGGAGCTGGCGGCCTGCCAAGAATAGGTGGGCAGGGTGCGGGCAGAGGGCTTTAGAAGTATGGGCAAGATTTGGAATAGCCACTAAGGGAAATGAGAAAAGTTGTTGATTAGGATTAAGTAAAAGGATTGCTGAACTGATTTGAGGGGCCAGCTGAGGTTGAAAATTAAATTTGTAATGGAGAAAATCAGCTCAATTATGTGATTTTCCCTAACAGCATTTGGCAACCTGAGAGCAAAAGCAAAGAAAATGGATGTTAGGGTTGGAGACTTGTGAGACAGGTGAGGCAGATGGTCAAGGGAGTGATGGATGGGAAGGTGCTACCAAGAATACGTTTGAAATGATGGATTGTGTGGTCCAGTGTGAGTGAGGAACGGAGGGCTGCCAGGAGAGGATAATGGAGTTAGAGAATAAAGAAGCAGTGACCAAGCGTGGGGTTCCATGAGGTAAAATAGTAGGCTTATTGGAACGAAGAGACTGAAAGAGGTGAAAGATCATAAGCTGTGGTCAGATGGAGAATTTTGGTGTTCCAGTTTCTCAGGTGTACCATTCATCATTATCAACAAACCTTTACTAAATGAGCACACAGTTACCCTGTTCTAGGTCAGAGATTCTATTCCTATTGCTCATTTTCTTGAAGGAAAACAGAATTAGTGACAAAGATTTGGGTTAGGAAGGAGAACCATTTAGTAAATAAAGTTTAAAAATTAGTGGAAAAGTATGGGGAAAATATTTCAAATTTTCTCCATGTGATTAGAAGCTGAGAACTTTGTATGTCTGTCCAAATTTTCCTCTTTTGCTCTAATTTCATCCTTTCAAAACAGCAGAGTTTTTTGTTTTTTTTGTTTTTGGAACTGCTGATTCATAATGCATTTTATTTCTACAGAATGTCGATGTACTGTCTGAAAGAGAATTGTTTTTCTTCCGCCTAAGACTACACAAAAACTACTTTCTGCCTGTGAATCTTTCTAAACTACACAGAAATATATCTTTCAGACCTATTTCATGATTTCAGTTCCTAATGTATATTTCTTCATTCCTATAGTCTGAAATATGTTGTATCTTATTTAATGTTCTTGAGTAAATTGTATCTTTCTGTAAAAGAACATATTTCTAAAATCTAAAAGCAATCAGTGTAATTGAATAAGATGAAATATATAGTTTGTTAGGAAATTTTACCAAGAAAAAATTAAACTAAAACTGGATTTACTTATCCTAATAAGTAGCACTGTGCATAGAAAATATTTCAGAACACCAAAAATATTCATTGTATTTCCAACCAAACTTAAAGCTTTAGTACTTATTGCTTATAAGGGTAAAAGGTAAGAATTAAATTCTAGTAGAAATTACATTTCAAAGTATTCAAATGGTTCTGTAGTGATCAAATGCATTTGCAAAATAAATTCATTTACCCAGTAATGGCTAATGCCAGAGACTTAAATTCAGTCTACATAGCTCAGTCAAAGGTGTAACACTGGAGAAAGAAAGGCAACTTTCTGCCCAGTTGAATTAGTCTGAAACTGCGTTTAAAATTTTCTAAATATGTCTGCTCTGAAAATTTTAGGAAATGTTTAGGATAATTGGAGAAAGCTCAAAGGAGAACAGAAAAGATCCCCCCAAATGAGTAAAAGACATGTGAAACAACTGAAAAAATTAACTTATGTAGTCTTGAAAAGTGGAGAAGGAAATGGCAACCCACTCCAATGTTCTTGCCTGGAGAATCCCAGGGACAGCAGAGCCTGCTAGGCTGCCGTCTATGGGGTCGCACAGAGTCGGACACGACTGAAGTGACCTAGCAGTCTTGAAAAGAGAAAACTGAGGTGAGCCATGTTCACAGTCTATAAATAATGCCTCTTGGTTAACAATATGATGGATGAGGGAATTATTCATAGCCTCAGAAGACATGAGGACAAATAGCAATGATTGGAAAATAAAGAAGGCAAAATATAGGTTAGATATTAGGAACACGATAGGCTAGGTGATGTATTCTTGTTAGGCCAACATGAATACAACTCTTTTTGCCCAATGACATAATAAATACTTGAGAGATTAAAGTTTCCCAGAAAATTTGCTTTCTTTTTAAATTGGTAAATTTCTTCATATCAGTGTTAAAGCTTTCAAACCACTTTAACTTGAAAAAATAACCAGTAGAACAACTCCTACTTGCAAATGAAACAATAAAAAAAATCATCACTCAAATAAGTGAAAAAAATGCAAAAGTAATTTTGAGAGATATAAGTTTAAACCTTATATTAAGAGATATAAAATTTTAACTCATGTTAAAATTATCATCAATGTTGCAGATTCACTACCACGTGGAAGCTAAAAACACCTCCTTTGGGAGATGTTCAGAGAAAGCCATTGAACTTTGCCATGTACTGCAGGAGTTAGATAAGGTATGAAGAAAGTAGTTTCATGAATGGGGGGTAATTTTTGCTACAAATCAGGGAAATGTCTAGCAAATGGAGAGGATGGTACTGAAGCTAAGGGAGTAGATTTGTAACCAGAAAAATCTGGACTTGAATCCTTACTCTAGCACTGACTGTTGTCCTTAGACTTGAGCTCTCCCTATCCTGATACCTTAGCTGTAAAATGTAAACCAGAGGGTTGTTGTGACAATTAAATTCCGTAAGATAATGTGTGCAAATGCTCCACCTCATAGCTGTTATTTTCCAATGAATTGTCATCCTTGGAATGAGTGTTCTGGGAAATTCTTAGAAGGATAAGCAGTGGGTTAGTCATGAGCAGTGAACACACATGGTAATATGATTAGCTACCTGAAAAAAACTCCCTTTTCTCCTTTGATTCTTTCCATTTTCTCTTCCCTTAGCCATTAATTTGTATTCTGTATACAAATCTAATTGTTAAGTTGGAACCATCTGTTTGGCAGAAAATATCTATGAATGGCAAATCCATCAGAATCTCTATCAAATTTTTTTCTACTAATTAAAGTAAAATCAAAGTAAGATTTTGCATAAGAGAATGTACTTTTGTTAATAATATTTAATTTTTATAATGTATGACTTGATATTCTTTATAACATAAATTTTAGAGTTATTAATTAATGAATTAACTACACCTTGTAAGTAAATAAAGGTTTGTGATAAGCAGTAAAATCATGCAGGTCTATTTAGAGTATATGGAATATTTTATTCAGGTAGAGATAACTACAGACATTGTTCCATAAAAATAGGATAATATTATGGGAAGCATCACTTATAGGAACTGGTTTTTGAAATGGGTGCCTTAGACCAGGATTACTCATTCTCTTGAGTAATAATTCCTTAATTTCACCTTTGTTTGAATTACTTTCTGTTGTCACTATATCATCCTTCTTACTTACCACAAACAAGCCCCAGCCAGGTAGACAAGAAACAAATTGCTCCAGCACTCCATTAAAATTCATTATTCCTACCAAAAAAAGAAAAAAAGTAGAATTTCAGGTCTAAAAAATCTGTTTAGTAACCCACTTCAAAAATATGTTTGAATTTATTCTTTTATTAAATATTCATTTAAAGTTTTCTCATTTCTTTGGGATTAATCCTAGATAGTATTTTTAGAAATATGCCAGAAAGTAGAAAATAGCCAATGAAAAGTTAAATCAAGAAAGTATTGGAAAAAATTTTGATTGTATCTCTATGATTATATCATTGAAAAAGTCTGCTTATACCAGATGCAAGAAGCACAAGAAGTTCTCCATAAAAATGGATTTAATGTATGACGGATAATTCACAGACTGGAAAACCAAATAGCTAAGAAATCCTTAGAGATGTTCTAAATTAAAAAAAGAAATACCATTTATTGGTCAATAATTGAATAAATGGTAAAAGTTGGCATTATCAGAAATGTGAAAACTCTAGTGGATGAGACTCTAGACTAAAGTAGGCAGTGAAGAGCTATCTGGCAGCTCTATGTTACATTAAGTGTATGAAGTCCCTATGTCTACAAAATTTCACTTCTTGGAAAGTATTGCAGAGATTTCCTCAGATATTATCACAAGAAGACACATGAGGACTTCACTGCAGCTTTGCTTGTGGTACTGAGCAATTGTATACAATCTAATTGTTCATTTCAGTGGGAATACTGTGTAATGAAGACAAGTAAATGACTGGTAAGACATCCAGAAAAATGAATAAATCATAAACACAATGAATAAGAAAAGGAGAGAAAGAAATAGGCAAAATCTATAGTACAACAAAATATATTCAAATTGAAATGCATATATACATATATATATATAAAACAAGTCTATATACCTTACATCTACATACATTTACAATAATACAATTCAAAGAATTTATGATCAGTACATTAGAGTTGTGTTTGTGGGGAATAGAAGAAGGAGAAGAATAGGAAAGAGGAGGGGGGAAAGGAATAATAGATATTCAATAAATAAGAGAGGACTTTGCATGACCAAATGACAGTTGTATTTTAGAAATGAAGGAAATTATTAACTCAATACTCAGCACCTGAAACTCAATAAAAAAAAGGAAATAAGAAAAGTGAGGTAAATCATGAACTTATATACAATATTCATTAAAATTTATTTATATTTCTGATAATTATTCTACATAGTTTTGTTACAATAGCCTTTAGATGTAGCAGAATATGCCAAAATTGACAATAAAATAAAACAAAGTAAATTTTAGAAAATGAAAAATCCTGAAGCTAGTTTGAGACTTTAAAAACTATATTGGACGCTTTTTGGGTATCTGCCTAAATTTCAATGACACCGTCTCTCTGTCAATTGTCACTTCCCTCTGCCCCTCCCCTCCACCCCATTTATCTCATTAACTGGAGTGAGATTCTGGCAGCTAAACCATACCCAGGTGGGTCAATAGGAATCTATCTCCCATGAATCAGGAATTGGGGTCCAGAGGCAAGGACAACATCTACTTATTTAGGAACTCAGGAGATGCAACCTGAGGAACTTTTCAAGGGTTATATTCTTATTGCTTGTACAAAGAGAGGCAATGGAAAGACAGTCTCTGCCCAGAAAGGGAAGATGTGCAGAGATATAGAGAGAGAAAGTAGGAGAAAGATGCCTTGATTCTTTGCCCCAAGTGGTGCTGTGACTAATTTCTCCCAAATATTGCAGTCTTCTTCCAATAAATTTCTGATTAAAAATATTTCTTGAGCTAGCTTGAGTTGATTTCTATAATTCTCAACCTAATAAGACTTGAGCAAGTATGGCATAGACTTCCAGTACTCACTCACATCCTACCTTATTTTCTCACATCTTGAACTTTTTCATCTCTCACCCTCAAGATTAAAACGTATAGCTCTGGAATCTTTCTTGGGTTCTGGGTCTTATATTTTCATCCATTTCTAAGCAGTTTTTTTTTTTTTAAGTACAAAACCATTTATTCGACAGAAGACAAATCAAATTTCCTTTTTCGGAGGGGAAAAATTAAAAGCAAGAGGACTTACTGGCTCATACAACAGAAAGTCCAAAGATAGATTTGGGTTTAAGAACAGTTAAATCCAAGTGCTGAATCAGAAGGTGATACTTCTCTGTGAAGTCTGCCTTCTTGTGTATGGTTTCTCTCTTTGCAGACTATAGTGGCAAAGACAATCAGAATTGCTTTATTACATTGTACAAATATAATACTGAGCAGGCATCAGTGAAAAGTAATTTCTTCTTTCACAATTATTCCAGTGATTCCAAGTAGCCTGATTCCTGTCAAGTGGCTGTCCCTGAATCAGTTATAGTAACTCTGACTGCCTTGTCTGGACATCAGACCCACTTCTGCATGAAGGGCATGGTTGAAAAAAGCTCCATGCAGAACAGATCAACTCAAAAGACTGGAGAAGTAGTTTCTTTAAGAAAAATCTAAGTGTAATGCCAAAAGTAGGGGACAATAGATGCTAGACAGATAAAAATATGCTAATTAAATTTATCATTTTAATCTCACTTAATGTAGGATTACAATTTCACAATAAGGGAAACTTCACAGTTACCAAAGGAAGAAAACTATATTCTTATATTTGAAATGGACTGTATAAACATACTACATAAAATATTCAAGGACTTATCAAATGCATAGCTTATCAAGGAAAAGAAAATGAAAGAATCATAAAGAATAATACTGGCCATTTTTGCTATTTCCAAGAATTATGGGGGAAAAAGTCTTAAAATCTTTAAAGCTATTGTTTTGGACTCCTCAATAGCTGCTGTTTTATAATAATACTGAACATTTAAACACTCCTGTGGGGCAAAATGGACTGGCACATTTTCTAAAAACAGAATACAATATGATTCAGCTATGATGTGGTTCCTAATTCTAAGTATGTACCAGAATCTCCTAACCAGTTTTTACAAAATGCACACTTTGGGGTACCATCCTCACCAGTCTTGTAGGGATTTTCTGTTATTATTACACTTCACCGTGTCAAAAATTTTACTGAAAACTTGAGAGCAAGCAACAAGAACTGAATTTTTTAAAATTTGGTGCTTAGCTTGATTTTCTATTGTCTTGTCTTTTTAACAATTCTATAGGGGTAGAAGTTAATTTGTAGACTTTTATTTTAAACATAAAAATGCAAATAATTTCTGTTCAATAGAAAAGATAGCCCCTCAATTGCGAAGATTTATGTCACTGTTGGATTTGAATAATCTTTGTTTTTCTATCACTGCCTATAAATAGCTAACCTTTCAAATACTCTGGTTTCTACAACTTACTGGTTCTGTCTAGTAAATAAAACTTTTGACATATGCTCATTTTATATTTGTATGAGAGTCATGATAATGTTATCTTTTTGAAAATTATGGTTAAAAATAGTTCACTTTGCAATTTACCTATCACTATTTATTTTACAGATGCTCACTGACAAATAATTTTACAAGTTTATCAATAATTTTAAAATTTAATTTATTTTTGATCAATTGACCACCTGTATTCTTTCTTCATAATTTTTTTTTTAAAAAGTAATATTTCAACATGGTTTTCTTTGTTCCCCTTTAATATAAGAATATATTGGATATGACTTGGGTCAGTTAGGCCAGGCACTTAGAAATCCTCCTCATACTAGTGAAAACATAAGAATTAAGTATCTTGTCTTCAAGGTGTTACAATAACAAATCAATTAAACTACTCATTCAAAATTTCTACTGAAATATTCGAAGAAGTAGATGTAGAAGCCTGTGTAAACACATTTATGTACTGTTTATCTATGTTTACTTCCATATGTGTGAAAAAGTTGAATAGAGGAGCAAATATAATATGCCACCTGCACTTCTAGATAAGAGAAATTTTCATTTCAGAAAGAAATACACTTACATTTGAGTGTGTATAAACAAAGGTTATTTTTAGAGTCACATTATATAGAGGTTTGCTATCTTCTCAAAATATCACAATATTATTGACTTACTTGCTCCACCTGAGGGGCTCTGTCCTCCCTACAAGTAGTTTATTTACCATAATGCCCATTTTTTAAAAATGTGGTCATGCAAAAATTTTTGCTGGAAGATTTTGAGTTTTAATTTTTTTAAATTTCTCTCTATTAACTTCTTATTCTTACATTTTTAAATCCTATATTCTCTGTAGTTTTATTCTCTATTAGATTGTCTTCATTGGAATTCTTTGGATTTTTTGTTTGCATTATGTAGTATTTTTGGTTGAATTATATAACTGTGTATATTATATATAAATATATATAACATTCTTCATATGGTAGTGACTTAATAACTGAAGCATATAAAGTTGAACCATTTCATATATAAATGTACAAAAACCTCAGATACAAGTTTTGAGGAAATAGGTGTCAACTGGTCAGTTGAATGTCTTGCTTATTAGGTCTAGTACAGTTCTCTGGATGGGCTTTCCTCACAGCTCGGTTGGTAAAGAATCTGCCTGCAAAGCAGGAGACCCCGATTCGATTCCTGGGTTGGGAAGATCCCATGGAAAAGGGTACCCACTCTAGTATTCTGGCCTGGAAAGAGTCGGACACAGTCGAGTGACTTTTGCTTTCACAGTTCTCTGAAGGATACTTAAAAGACCTTTGTTGAACTGAATCTATTAGAAACACAATATGGTACTAAAAAAAATATATTTTTTCAAATTCTTTTTTCTGAAGAATAGCATATGTAGAGTATATTGCTTGCTCTCCTTGCTTTTATTTGTAACTATTATGTGATAAGGATACTTTTTTTCCAAACACACACCTTTAAACTCGAATTCTTATTTATATATGTATGTGTATGTACAATAGGTATTCCATCTCAATCATCACCAACTATCTTTAAGAGCTATGAGGTTCATTTACTTATTGAAAAACATTTGCTGAGTTTGCATGAAGTGTCAAATAACACTTTTAGGATCTGGATACCCTGTAATGAATAAAAAATTGTTTCTCTTTTATTTTGGGATTTGCATTCTTATGTAGGGCATCAATATCTAGAAATAAATTCATGGAGTGTTAACTGACTGTCATAAAATTGTAGTGGAGTGGTGCATGTAAGACTGAATAATTAGGTGGACAATGGGGCCTCTCTGAGAGGGTGCTTCTGTTTTCTTTTTAAATTTTTACTGGAGTACAGCTGATTTGCAGTGCTGTGTCAGTTTCTGCTGTACACCATAGTGAATCTGTTATGCATAAGCATATCTACTGTTTTTTAGACTCTTTTCCCATATAGACCATTACAGAGTGTTGAGTAGAGTTCCCTGTGCTATAGAGTAGGTCCTTATTAGTTATCTATTCTATATACAGTTGTGTGTATATGTCAAGCCCAGTCTTCTAATGCATCTATCCCCACCGGTATCGCTTGGTAAACATGAATTTGTTTTCTACATCTGTGACTCTTCTTCTGTTTTGTAGATAAGTTCCTTTGTACCCTTTTTTAGATTCCATACATTAGTGATAGCATATGATACTAATGTTTCTCTTTCTGATTTACTTCACTCTGTGACAATCTCTAGGTCCATGCATGTTTCTGCAAATGGCATTATTTCATTCTTTTTTATGACTAAGGAATATTCCATTGCATATGTACCACGTCTTCTTTAGAGGATAATTCAGATTTAAAAAGGTAATTTTGACTCTTTTCATAGACTTTTAAATATTAAAAAAAAGGACTAAACATGCTACCATTCAGGCTCTACTCTGGAAGTTTTAAAAGTTTGCTCTATTTTAATCAGCTTCTCATAAATTAAAATAAATGTTTATTAAATCGATATTAGATGCTATTTATTAAATGGATGCTTGAACCAAAATTCATAGGTGAATTTTATAATTGAATTCTGCCTTTATTTCATTTTTGTTTTTCAATTTCTTCACCTTCTCTTCATTATCCTTTGTCCATCCTCATTTTATTCTTCAGAATGACACTGTCCTAATGCTGCTTAACATTCAGCATATAGGGACTGGTTACAATACATTTTAAAGTATTTTTAAATTTAAAAATGGTAAATCTTTACTGAGATTATGTATAAACAGGGCATTAGGGCTCTTTCTTGCCTTTTTTTCTTTTTATCAGACTTAATTCAGAACAATTCAACCTAGTAAGATGTGGATGGGTTAAATTGATGTGACCTGTATAGATTACCCCTAGAATGTAGACATAAAGCATATACTTAATTATTGCTGAGTTATAGAGATGGATAAAGCTGTTAGTATATTAGTACTTTGCTATGTCATAACTCAAAGACAAATGTAATCTAAAGATCTCCTTATACAAATACACAAGGAAGGACATGTTTACTGAGCAGAATTTGGTTTTGCTGATATTAAAGTGTGGCTAAGCAGTCCCTTGCACAGTAGAACTTGAATTTCTACCTGTAACAACAATTTCATTCTCTCCCATCCCACAGCTTTTACTTTATATTCTTGATTTAGGAAGGCATTTTCTATCTTCAAAATCTCCCTGTATAACATTTTTACTAGAAGCTAAGCTTCACAAGGGATCACATTTGTACATATATTGTTCTAATGATTACTAACACCTAGCACACTTCACCTAAAGGCATTTGCTACTTATATGAGTGTTTTCTTTTTAAATAATTGAATATGTAAACAATATATAAAGAAATAAATACATTTTAGTCCAATCATTACAACTATGCTCTCATCTTTATAGAAATAATACCTCTAAAAGGATAAAAGACACCCTAGACACATTTGTTCTGCTTCACAAATTTGCCAGAAGTTCTGAATATATGTATAAAGAAAATATTGATAAAAGAAAAACAAGCAAGAGCTGTAGGATTGAGTAGGCCCACATGGTTTTCCATCTGACGTACAAATTTATCATATAGTTAGTCCAAAATGAATTATACTTTTTAAGAAAAATTCATGCAGTTAGCAAAGGTTTTTTAAAACCTTAAAACAGTGACGTCTGCTTTATATACTCACTTACCTGGTCCCCACTACAAGAGATATCAGATATTTGTGAAATAGTTAGCTAAATCGTTTGATTTTGATCATAAATGATTCATTCAATGTAACAATAATTTTATAGATTTAAGAAAGCATGTGGTTTTCCAGAGGTTTTAATATTTTTAATCAATTTTTTGAAGTTTTATATATTGGTATTGAGTATGTGCTATTGATGAAATGAAATGTCCTTTATAAAGGGGAAAGATTGTTTCTATAATTTACATTTTGTTGTGCTTCTGAGAATAATTTGGTATCAAATTTCTAAAATTATCAATGTTTTTTAAAGCTTCAAGGCTAGTCTTGCTTTGTATTTATTATTCCAAATCCCCTTTGTGATATACCCTCAGGCAGGCATATCATTTATTTGTACAACATATGCATGACAAATAAAGAACATTGGTTGTATAATATTTAGACTTTACCAATTTTCAAAATATAAAAATTATTTTAGTGATCATTTATAGAAATTATGTATATATACATATGTATATATAAAACATAGGTATATAACCTACATTAAATGTATTTCTATATTATATAATGAAGTATACATTGAAATGTATTATGTTGCAAGTCAAAGTACATTTCTTATCTATATTACTGATGCCGAAAAGGCTCTATATGAACAAAAAGGGAGTGCTACATCTCTAGTTGAACTCTAAAGCTTATATTTTTGCTTTATAACATGTATTTTGCTTAATTAGGTTAGATAGTCACATTTATTGTAGGTAGATTTAATGTCAAATAATAATATGACATTGAACATTAGATTTATGGGGCATTTTACATGTGAACTTTAAGAGGAGATCAAATAAGCCATAAAATAAAATACTACATATTTTATTACTTGTAATTACTTAAAAAATTAACCAAGAAGAATGCAAATTGCTCATTGGTATTAATTGCTGAGCTAACAAAAATAATAAAGTATTAGTTAGAGGACAATTTCAAGCTAACTAAATATAAATTTTAAGCTGGAAATAGAGTGAAGTTTTCAAATACATGATGTATTTACACAACACATTCTGGCAAGTAATGTATTAATGCATAAGTCCACAGGCAGCAGTTACTTGACACCTGGCTTCCCACATTTATCATATGAAAAAACTGCTGATCAGATTTCAGTTTTTCACCCATACACACAAATGCAGGTATTGATTATCATCCAAAGCAGCATCTTGGAAAAGATAGGTCACTGGTTTTCCCCAAGGAAAGATTTCATTAAAACATTTCTTTTAAATTCTTACTTTTGGATTCTGTTTTGACATAGCTGTCCTATACAGTTTAAATCAAAAGCTATGTTTTTATATTGTTAGACTGCCAGCTTTAGTTTGACATACTGATGTAGTTCAAACCTTTCAATGATTGAATAGATGGAGAAAGCATTCTGAAATTCAACAGTATTGATAAAAGTACTATAGAAGTGTAAATGGTTGACATATACTGCTCCTGAAATTTCACCAATATTATTCCTTCAACATATATCAGTAATAAGAATTTAAAATCAAATATATTAGTGGATAGTGGAACAAATTATATGAACCAATGGTAATTATCTTTTGAAGACTAAATGCCTGGGGAGTCTAAAATGGGGCTTTCCCAAGGAACTTACAATATACATGTGAATTCAAGACACACAAAAAGCTAAATAGCAATATGATTGATACATAAAAATTGAATATTAAGAAATGTGAAACATAGCAGGCCTATACATCATTAATCAGCAAAAGAAAGGGCCAGAACTTTAGCATTAAGGGTTCAGATTTGTCAAGGAGATGTGGCCTAAAAATTTGAAATAGTGGATAAATTGACTTGAATCTGGAGGAAAGGATGATTTGGTTGGGTAGAAAAAAATAGTAGGGTGTCATCTCAGGAGATTAAAAAATCTGACAACAAGTGACTGATGAGCACTTGGGCATGTGTGCTTGTACCCACACTTAGGAAAGCATGATGAAGGGAGGCAAGACCTCCCTTTTCCAAGTGTGCTGCAAATAATGGACAAAACCCAGGTGTCAATAAGAAGTTGATGAACATATTGCCTCTAAATCTAAGTAAATAGAAGATGCTTTATGTTTTAACTCCAGGTTGTGAAGGAAACATATGTTCCAAACATTTTGAATATTGAGGGAATAGAGTCTGTTTCTTAGGCAATTTTTTTTTGTACAATCTGTGTGATTCTTAAACATACATCCAGTAGTAAGGAACAGAAAAAAACCTGAGATACAATAGCAAGCTACTATCCAGAGTACAAGACTACCCTCATATTCTTTCTTCCTCTTTTCATTTCTGGTCGATAGCTGAGAATAGGCAGTGAAGAGGGTAACTACAAAAGAGACTGTGACCAGAGAATTAGTAAGCCTGATTCTTCAGATTCTGTCTCCATTCTCTAAAAGTGTTGCATTCATTCTCTTGACCAAAGAAAAGGACCTTAGTATGTGAACTCCATTTATAAAGATTTGAAAATTCCTACATACACATTTCTGCCATAAATTAAGCTTTCCTTTCAGTAATCTAGGATGTCACCTGATGGAAATAATTGATATTAGTTGATATTAGTATATAGGATTTTTCTGGATATTTTTAGGCTTCCCTGGTGGCTCAGACAATAAAGAATCTGCCTGCAATGCAGGAAACCCAGGTTTGATCCCTGTGTTGGAAAGATCTCCTGGAGAAGGGAATGGCTACCTACTCCAGTATTCTTTTCTAGAGAATTTCGAGGCTAAAGGTCATTAAATGGGAAACTTTACTCTGTCAGCCAAAATAGACTGACCCACAAAGTATGGAACAACTGCGTTCAAAGCCAAAGGGCATGAAGTACACATAGGTAGATGGAACAAGAAATAAAAAGGAGTAATAGTGGGGATTAGAACTTGGAAAAGACAGCTACTTATAGGTAAGGAATTTTGTCCATCACTCAGACAGGCCTCCTTGAATGGCTTGTGACTTGTGGAATGTTCTTAATTACCCCAATAAGATTGTAGGCGTGGAGAGAGGGCATCAGAGGGCAGACAGACTGAAACCACAATCACAGAAAACTAACCAATCTAATCACATGGACCACAGCCTTGTCTAACTCAATGAAACTAAGCCATGCTGTGTAGGGCCACCCAAGATGGATGGGTCATGGTGGAGGGTTCTGATAAAGTGTGCTCCACTGGATAAAGGAATAGCAAACCACTTCAGTATTCTTGCCTTGAGAACTCCATGAACACTATGAAAGGCAAAAAGATAGGACACTGAAAGATGAACTCTCCAGTTGGACTGGTGCCCAATATGCTACTGGAGACCAGTGGGGAAATAACTCAAGAAAGAATGAAGAGACAGAGCCAAAGCAAAAAAAAAAAAACAAAAAACAAACAAACAAAAAAAACACCCAGTTGTGGATGTGACTGGCGATAGACGCAAGGTCTGATTCTTTACGAGCAATATTGCATAGGAACCTGGAACGTTAGGTCCATGAATCAAGGCAAATTGGAAAAAGTCAAACAGGAGATGGCAAGAGTAAACATCGACATTTTAGGAATCAGCTAACTAAAATGGACTAGAATGGATGAATTTAACTCAAATAACCATTCTGTCTACTACTGTGGGCAAGAATCCCTTAGAAGAAATGGAATACCCATGATAGTCAACAAAAGAGTCTCAAATGCAGTACTTGGATGCAGTCTCAAAAATGACAGAATGATCTCTGTTTGTTTCCAAGGCAAACCATTCAATGTCACGGTAATCCAGCTCTATGCCTCAACTAGTAATGCTGGAGAAGCTGAAGTTGAATGGTTCTATGAACCTACAAGACCTTTTAGAACTAACACCCAAAAAAGATGTCCTTTTCATTATAGGGAAATGTAATGCAAAAGTAGGAAGTCAAGAAATACCTGGAGTAACAGGCAAATTTGGCCTTGGAGTACAGAATGAAGCAGGACAAAGGCTAACAGAGTTTTGCCAAGAGAACACACTGGTCATAGCAAACACCCTGTTCCAACAACACAAGAGAAGACTCTACACATGGACATCACCAGATGGTCAACACTGAAATCAGATTGATTACATTCTTTGGAGCCAAATATGGAGAAGCTCTACATAGTCAGCAAACACAAGACCAGGAGCTGACTGTGGCTCAGATCATAAACTCATTATTGCCGAATTCAGACTTGAATTGAAGAAGTAGGGAAAACCACTAGACCATTCAGGTATGACCTAAATCAAATCCCTTACAATTATACAGTGGAAGTGAAATATACATTTAAGGGACTAGATCTGATAGACAGAGTGCCTGAATAACTAAGGTTGGAGGTTCATAACATTATACAGAGGACAAGGATCAAGACCATCCCCAAGAAAAAGGGAAGCTAAAAAAGCAAAATGGCTGTCTGAAGAGGCCGTACAAATAGCTGTGAAACGAAGAGAAGTGAAAAGCAAAGGAGAAAAGGAAAGATATTCCCATTTGAATGCAGAGTTCCAAAGAATAGCAAGGAGAGATAAGAAAGCCTTCCTCAGTGATCAGTGCAAAGAAATAGAGGAAAACAACAGAATGGGAAAGACTTGGGATCCCTTCAAGAAAATTAGAGATACCAAGGGAACATTTCATGCAAAGATGGGCTAGATAAAGGACAGAAATGGCATGGACCTAAAAGAAGCAGAAGATATTAAGAAGAGGTGGCAAGAATACACAGAAGAACTGTACAAAAAAGATCTTCATGACCCAGATAATCACAATGGTGTGATCACTCACCTAGAGCCAGACATCCTGGAATGTGAAGTCAAGTGGGCCTTAGAAAGCATCACTATGAACAAAGCTAGTGGAGGTGATGAAATTCCAGTTGAGCTATTTCAAATCCTGAAAGATGATGCTGTGGAAGTGCTGCAGTCACTATGCCAGCAAATTTGGAAAACTCAGCAGTGGCCACAGGACTGGAAAATGTCAGTTTTCATTCCAGTCCCAAAGAAAGGCAATGCCAAAGAATGCTCAAACTACCACACAATTGCACTCATCTCACACACTAGCAAAGTAATGCTCAAAATTCTCCAAGCCAGGCTTTAGCAATACGTGAACCATGAACTTCCAGATGTTAAGGCTGGTTTTAGAAAAGGCAGAGGAACCAGAGATCAAATTGCCAACATCTGCTGGATCATCAAAAAAGCAATAGAGTTCCAGAGAAACATCTATTTCTGCTTTATTGACTATGCCAAAGCCTTTGACTGTGTGGACCACAATAAACTGTGGAAAATTCTGGAAGAGATGGGAATACCAGACCACCTGACCTGCCTCTTAAGAAATCTGTATGCTGGTCAGGAAGCAACAGTTAGAACTGGACATGGAACAACAGACTGGTTCCAAATAGGAAAAGGAGTACATCAAGGCTGTATATTGTCACCCTGTTTTTAACTTACATGCAGAGTACATCGTGAGAAATGCTGGGCTGGATGAAGCACAAGCTGGAATCAAGAATGCTGGAGGAAACATCAGTAATCTCAACTATGCAGATGATACCACCCTTATGGCAGATAGGGAAGAAGAACTAAAGGGCCTCTTGATGAAAGTGAAAGAGGAGAATGAAAAAGTTGGCTTAAAGCTCAATCATTCAGAAGACTAAAATCATGGCATCCGGTCCCATCACTTCATGGCAAATAGATGGGGAAAAAGTGGAAACAGTGACAGACTTTATCTTTTGGGGCTCCAAAATCACTGCAGATTGTGACTGCAGCCATTAAATTAAAAGACACTTACTCCTTGGAAGAAAAGTTATGACCAAACTAGACACCATATTAAAAAGCAGAGACATTAATCTGCCAACAAAGATCCGTCTAGTCAAGGCTATGGTTTTCCCAGTAGTCATGTATGGGTGTGAGAGTTGGACTATAAAGAAAGCTGAGCAAGGAAGAATTGATGCTTTTGAAGTGTGGTGTTTGCAAAGACTCTTGATAGTCCCTTGCAATGCAAGAAGATCCAACCAGTCCATCCAAAAGGAAATCAGTCCTGAATGTTCATTGGAAGGACTGATGTTGAAGCTGAAACTCCAATACTTTGGCCACCTGATGTGAAGAACTGACTCATTGGAAAAGACCCTGATGCTGGGAGGGATTGACATGAGGAGAAGGGGCCAACAGAGGATGAGATGGTTGAATGTCATCACCGACTCAATGAACATGATTTTGGGTATACCCCAGAAGTTAGTGATGGACAGGGAGGCCTGGCGTGCTGTAGTCTATTGGGTCACAAAGAGTCGGAATTGACTGAGGAACTGAATTGAACTGAACTGTGGAATGTCCATTCAACAATTACTTGTGGAATAGGACATTGAAATCAAAGGGAAAAATGTAGTCAAAACATATGGAAATTCATCCATAAAAATGAATAAACAGATAAATTAGCCATTTGAATAGGTAAAAGTTTTTTTAATTGAGCATTTTGAATATTTCGGTCAAATAGTTAAGTTGATATGTCAGGAAATACAGTCAGAGTTTTAGAAAATAGTATGAATCCTTCTCAAAATTTATCAAATTTCAGAGGAAATGTTATTTGTGCCTATCCAGTTGTGAAAAGAAAAACTGATGATGATCTAGAAGTACCTGATTTTAAAATCTCTGCAGCTGTGGCATAGTAATACTATTAAGTATATTTTTAATCATAGCCCCACCCTAATTATGATAAAACTATTTCATCTCTAGAGTAATTAAATGATTTTATAGAAAAGGGAGATTATAGCTTAACTATAAACATGATACATTGCCAAATAAAGTATAAGTCTTATGAAAAATAGGAAAAACAAATTTGTAGTTCAGATTCATACATATCAAATGTATACACATGTTACATATGAGTAATAAGAAGAAATATGCATAAAATATAATCCTTTAAAGAAACAAAAATAATATAGAATTAGATATCAGAACTGTCATTATGATACTTTATCTCTTTTTTATGATATTCATTACAACATTGTAAGTTTTATAATTTTATAATTTAACTATATAAGAATGATTGGTTTAAATACATTGAACGTTTGAGGTTCATTATGGTGTCTAGGATCCATTGTTTTTTCCCCACCTTTACACATAGAGTAATTTTTGAACATTGCAACAAGAGCTGTGCCTTTTCTTGGTTACTGAACTAAATAAAGGACAGTGGGTTTCCTGGACTGTGATGGAGAATGTGGTGAAATGAGAATTGGAACTCAGCTGAGGGTTTTTAAACCCAAAGAATAGATAATGTTACCATTTAATCAAGCTTTGGATTTTAATTAATTTGGGGATAGGGACACAAACTCCTCTGTTTGCTGTTCCATGTCTTTAAACAGTCTCATGAGAGGAAATCATCAAAGTGTATGGTGTAAATGTGGAATTAACAAGGCAAAACTAAAGACACTTAGGTTTGCATCATGAATTGTGGCTATTGACTAAATTGTCTAGAGAAAGCTTTCTGATTATCTAGAAACAACATTTTTCATTTCCCAATTGGAATTGTTGGTTTAGCTTTGTCAACAAATCTAATGCCAATCAAACTAAGGTGCAAATTCAGGTAAAAAAAGAAAAAAAAAAAAGAATACGATGACAGAAAGTTCTCGTGTATATAAACATTTGGAATTCCATATTAATGAAAATTCAATCTCAAACAAATCTGTTTGAGTATTTATGTCAACTTTGTCTATGCAGAAATCTAATTTTCTATGTAGAAATAAAGTGATTATGGAAAATCATACCACTTTGGAGACCTAAGAATTTGAATTTTGTAAAAAAGGAAAAAAGAAGAGTGTGAAGCAGATTTTTCTCACGTCACTTTTTATAAAGCAGCAAAGCATTAATCTTCCCTTATTTTTACTGAAATAAGAGTGTTTAATAGCACTTCTCTGAAATTTGTGCAATTTCCACATTTATGTAATTTGACTAGTTTTTCTTATATGCAATTAACTTTTATGCTCCAGAAAGATTCAATTATGATGGCTGTAAATATAAAAAATTAACTGTCAATTGGTACTTAGAATCACATTCTAATTGATACTTCAGTGGGGTACCTATTATTTGACAAAAAAAAGGCTTTTTACATTTTGCATTTGAATTAGTAGGTAATAAACAGCAGAAAGCATTCACATCCTTACCTGTTCTGTGAGCCTGTTAGGATATAAACTGATTAGTTAATGTTTATGTAACATATATACACATACTAATTCTTGTACCCTAAAGAGTTTCATAGTATTAAAGCTACAGTGTTAAATGTCATAAATTTTTATCAAATGAATGATTGAAAGTCATATGTTTATTATCTTATGCCTATTTTAAGACTGAGAGTAAAAGTCCTTTGACTCATTCTGTAAGTGGGATAACATGATTTATGATGTAAAGTAATGAGGCAATCTCTTTTGCAAAACTGGGTAAACACTTTTGAAATAGAATACAATTTAGTGTGTTAAGATGGTTCCCTGTTCCTGAGGTGTCTGCACGTGAAGTATTGACTCTGATCATAAATGTTTTTTGTTTAGAAAATTTAGCAGTTTGCTCTGGAATTATCAGAGTGAGTCAATGAGCTTAACCAGATTCCTAAGGACAATTTATTTTAACTCAGGAAAATATTTTATTATATATAGTACCTTTTGGTTTTTAAATGTTTCTTGAAAAATAAATCAAATTGCTAGGAATCATAGCAAAAATACTTGAATATTTTCATTCATCCTTAAGTGGAATATGGGAAATTATTCCTGCTTCATCATCTGTCCATGGTGGCAGGTAAGTCACAAATGGCTCTGAGAACAATGTGGGACAAACGTGTTTGTTCTTGTTCTATAGCTTTTCTACTTCACAACCTATGTATACACTCCCCTATTCATATAACCAGTTTCGTGAAGTTTACATTTATAATGTTATATCATTTGAAATAGAATACAATTTAGAGTGGCCACTCTCCATTATGTAGAGTGAGACACAACTACCTAAGCTAAATCCAAATATGATATAAGATCAGTTACCAAAGAACTTTTATTCCATATATCTCCTCTGTGTTGGTATATTAGAAGTTCCATCTATGTACCATAGTAGTTTGTAACTTCAACCATGAGTTTTGTGGTGCATCTCAGTTTGAACTTGCAACTGTCTCCTTTCTAATTAAATCCATAAAAGAAATAAGTATTTTCCTAACTTTGATTTAAGAACACTGATTTATAACAAAGATTTCAATAATTTTTAGCAAAATGAGAAAAAGATTATTTTTCCTAAAGCTAAGTATATTTAGGGCTTCCCCAGTGGCTCAGATGGTAAAGAATCCGCCTGCAATGCGGGAGACCTGGGTTTAATTCCTGACATGGGAAGATCCCCTGGAGGAAGGCATGACAACCCACTTGAGTATTCTTGCCTGGAGAATCTCCATGGACAGAGGAGCCTGGCAGGCTACAATCTATGGGGTCTCAAAGAGTCGGACATAACTGAGTGACAAAGCACAAGTATATTTAACTTATTTTTGGAATTATGTTGCTTCTACTTTATTGAATAGATGTCTATGATAAACATAAATTATAGCAAATAACATTTTTATTAGTAACCTTGGAAGAATGAAATGCTGGCAATTCTATATGAATGACATCACTTCCTTTCTTCCCCTAAGTGCACTATAGAACT
This sequence comes from Cervus elaphus, assembly GCF_910594005.1. NCBI lineage: Eukaryota > Metazoa > Chordata > Mammalia > Artiodactyla > Cervidae > Cervus > Cervus elaphus. The sequence goes on from NC_057831.1 coordinate 33,437,095, forward strand.
GATGAAAAGTTCTGATTCTCTAAAGACTGTTAACTGGAAATAGGTCTGTCCTAAGGGTTTGGGGATGTGTAAATGACTTACAGGGCAGACCTATACTGTTAGATATAATAGGATCATTCCCTGGAAGCAAGTCTAAGAAATTTATCAGAATGCCCAAATCCTAGCCTTAGGTAAGCAAGGTTTTTAAAACTTAGTAAGATTCATGGGGTCGCAAAGAGTCAGACATGACTGAGCGACTGAACTGAACTGAACTGAAGATGTTTTCAAAATTGGAGGGAAAGAAAATATAGCAAGGGCCTCAGTTTGAGCCTAAGAGAGAGCAATGCAAAAGTGAATTTGCCTAGTGGCCTAGTACTCCAAGAGGCTTCCCATGTGGTGCAGTGCTAAAGAATCTGCTTGCCAATGAAGGAGATGCAAGAGATATGGGTCCAATCCCTGGGTCAGTAAGATCCCCTGGAGTAGGAAATAATAACCCACTCCAGTATTATTGCCTGCACGATTCCATGGACACAGGAGCCTGGTGGGTTATGGTCCGTGGGGTTACAAAGAATTGGACACAACTGTGTGTATTCATACACTGATGCTCCAAGGTTTCCAAGTGCATATTTGCTTGGGGCTAAGAAACCTGTGGAGAAAAGAATTCATGCTCTATCTACTGCTCATGACAAGATTGGTTGGAACACTTGACACAATTTAAATGATTTCTTAAAGAACATATTCCAAACGGTTAGTAATTTTCTGTAAGCTTTATTACTACTTTTATATTGTGTCTTTAACACTGTGAAAATAAAGCAAAAATTTCCAAATATTCTGCTTTATTAATTTAATGAAATCGTTTTTGTTACTTGCATATATGTGTGCTCAGTCGCTTCAGTCGTCTCTGATTCTTTGTGATCCTATTGACTGTGGCCCACGAGACTCCTCTTTCCATGGTTTTCTCCAGGCAGATTTTAATTTTCTTTCATGTCATACTGGAAAATGGCACACAAGGTTTATGTATGTCTAATCCATCTTTTAATTATATATGTGTGTGTGTGTGTGTGTGTGTTTAGTTACTAAATCCTATTCAACTCTTTTGTGATTCCATGGACTATAGCCCACTGGACTCCACTCTCCATGGGATTTCCCAGGCAAGAATACTGGAGTGGGTTGCCATTTCCTTCTCCAGGGGATCTTCCTGACCCAGGGATTGAACCCACAGCTCCTGCCACATCCCCTGCATTGTAGGTGGATTCTTTACCGATGAGCTACTGGAGAAGCCCATGTCAAAATTGTATAGATGTATTCCTTATATGGTAATTGACCCTCATCTGGGCTTCAATCCTCGCCCTGCCATGTACACATTGTATGATCAAGGGCAAGTCATGGAGCTTCCTAAACCTTTATATCCTTCTTCTTGTGTGAGATCCAGTTTTAATACTACATACCACATAGTTTTTTTTTTTCCACATAGTTTTCTAATTGGGATTATATGATAACATCCACATAGTTTCTTATTTCAATGTGTGCCGCATCACAGAGAGACAATTCAAGTTAACTATTTTTTATTAATAGTTATAGCATTTTGTATTGTGGAAAAATCTGAGCTTATCTTGAGTTTTGTGCTTGGGTAAGTAACCACTTATTTTTCTGCTAGCATGCTTGTTAAACCTTCATTTTAGTCAACAATATCCCTAAGATGTGCTGCTTTTTTTTTTTTTTTTTTTACTAAAGTTTTGTATAATGTTATACTTCTTTTATGGTTGTAGGCTCAAGTTATTTTCAATTTTTAAAAGTTTACTTAATTATTTCTTTGCACATTACTTCTGTTCTAAGGGTCTATCTTCTTTATCAAAATCTCTATAACATTTTACATCTGTGTATCTCCATAGTATCTATCATCCTTAATACTTTTTATTTCTCCTTTTTTATTCTATTCTTCCTATTTTCCATTTTATATGCAGTATATTTTTTCTACCACAACCCTATTTTCTTCTCAACCATTTTAGTAAGCTGCTTTCTTTCCATAGAGCCTTTCAGTTATTATTACCTTAGTAATATCAATAGCTCTTAATAATATTTTTTATAGAAGAAGTACATGACATAGGATAATTCCTATCAGGCAGAGATGTAAAGGCCTTCTTCTTAAAAAAAAAAAAAAAAAAAAAGACTATTTGAGATTGAGATAGAGTATCTTGGCACTGTAGTTTTTGTGTTTTCCTATTTTCTTTAGGAATATAAATGAAATTACTTTCCATATATATTGGGATAATACATTTGATCTCCTACACTAACACCATCTCTTCCTCATGCATGTGTTTTCCTTTCTAGGAAGGTAATTTTTGTTCATTCTATTCAGCTCTTTTCCTGCATTACATTTCAGAAGAGCAAACACCAATCAGGAAAGGAGAAGTATGTAATTTAGAATAAGGTCCTATCAGAAGGTAAGGGGAAGCTTTTTAGACACTGGAAATAGGAGTCAGGGAATGATATAGGGATGTTGCACTTGAGAAGGACATCTTTTGATCTGAGCTCTAAAGATGCTGAGAAAGGGGAAGTAGGCATTTTCCAAAGGAAAGAAAAAGGCAGAGGAATCTTGTGCTTTGGCACAAATAGTAGGAAAGATAGGTTAATACATGTATACAGGGAGTAGATCCTTGACGTGGCAAATAGAAAATAGTAGTATACAGAATGTCTCAAGTGTCCACCTGCCCAGAGGTGGTGGAGGATATCAGAGAATTGGCTGGTGTATTTAGCTGGATGTTTCTTGTAATGAAGGTAAGACTGGGCATACGCAGAATGCTGTATGGCTGACTGTTCATGTTGGGGGTTATAGTTAGAATGCACATTGATATAACATTTAATGGGAATTGAATGGGCATCAAGGACTCTGTGGTAAGATGACTGCAGAAGCAAGCCTTACAGTGCAGGAAGAGGTAGTTGTACATACTTCCAGAATGCCTGCAATAGAACCAGAGTTACACCAGCTATGGAAGTGGTACCTCACAGCTCAACACAAAGAACAGCATGCAGAGTAAAGCCCCAGAATATTTATCCAAAGAAGTGCATGTATTGGGAACTTGAAGTTTTCAAGTAATCTTTAAGAACACTGAGAATTATACAAATAAAATACACTACTTTTAGCAAGGAAAAAATGATAGTGTCCAAATTTTGTCCCATAGCGATTCTAATTCTCTTGTTATATTTTGTGTTTCCTTTTATGGTTTTGTGTTCACTGTCTCTACTACCACCTGACCTGCCTCTTGAGAAATCTGTATGCTGGTCAGGAAGCAACAGTTAGAAATGGAGATGGAACAACAGACTGGTTCCAAATAGGAAAAGGAGTACATCAAGGCTGTATATTGCCACCCTGTATTTAACTTATATTCAAAGTACATCATGAGAAACACTGGGCTGGATGAAGCACCAGCTGGAATCAAGACTGCTGGGAGAAATATCAATAACCTTAGATATGCAGGTGACGCCACCCTTATGGCAGAAAGGGAAGAAGAACTAAAGAGACTCTTGATGAAAGAGAAACAAGAGAGTGAAAAAGTTGGCTTAAAACTCAATCATTCAGAAAACTAAGAACATGGCATGTGGTCCCATCATTTCATGGCAAATGGATGGGGAAAAAGTGGAAACAGTGACAGACTTTATTTTCTTGGGCTCCAAAACACTGCATATGGTGACTGCAGCCATGAAATTAAAAAACACTTACTCCTTGGAAGAAAAGTTATGACCAACCTAGACAGCATATTAAAAAGCAGAGACATTACTTTGCCAACAAAGATCCATCTAGTCAAGGCTATGGTTTTTCTAGTAGCCATATATGGATGTGAGAGTTGGACTATAAAGAAAGCTGAGCAAGGAAGAATTGATGCTTTTGAAGTGTGGTGTTTGCAAAGACTCTTGATAGTCCCTTGCAATGCAAGAAGATCCAACCAGTCCATCCAAAAGGAAATCAGTCCTGAATGTTCATTGGAAGGACTGATGTTGAAGCTGAAACTCCAATACTTTGGCCACCTGATGTGAAGAACTGACTCATTGGAAAAGACCCTGATGCTGGGAGGGATTGACATGAGGAGAAGGGGCCAACAGAGGATGAGATGGTTGGATTTCATCACTGACTCAATGGACGTGAGTTTGAGTAAACTCGGAGTTGGTGATGGACAGGGAGGCCTGACATACTGCAGTCCATGGGGTTGCAAAGAGTTGGACTAGACTGAGTGACTGAACTGAACTGAACTAAACAGTCTCTAATTTACTTCTAATTCAGTATTGTTTCTCTGAATTTTTTTGTTTGTTTGTTTGTTTTTTCAAAGAGCCTACTCACTTTTTGGTATCCTGGAGAGGATATACCAAAGATAAAACATATGGGCTGGTTAAGTCACATTCAGAGGTATTGCTTCTCGGAGTCTTGCAATTGTTGTTTCCTTCACCTTCTACAGAAATAAACAATGTTAGGTATTCAATGAATTTTTTGGAATAAATATTTAAGGAACTATACAACATTTGTTTATTGTTTTTCAGGAGTCTGGCTATTGCTAAAAATGAGTCAGAGGAAAAGATGGAACAAGAATTGAGGCAATCAGTTCAAAGGCCTATGGCATAGTTCTTTTTGTGCTATTAGCATAAATCCCATCAAATACACAATGGGAAGCCAGTGGAAACACTAGTCATGTGGTCAAGCAGTTGACTGACAGCCCCTGCCAGGTAGGCTGGACTGATAGACAAGGCCATGTTTTCATTGAGTAACCACACATCCTCCTGGCTGGTATCTGTGGTTCTGTTATAGAGACACCCCCCAGGATAAAGAGGTTGTGGGGCAAGTATCAGTCCCCAAGGAACGGTCATGTTGGAGAGTTCTGACAAAACATGGTCCACTGAAGAAGGGAATGGCAAACCACTTCAGTATTCTTACCTTGAGAACACCATGAAGAGTATGAAAAGGCAAAAAATATGACACTGAAAGATGAAATCCCCAGGTCAGTAGGTGCCCAATATGTTACTGGAGAAGAGTGGAGAAATAACTCCAGAAAGAATGAAGAGATGGAACCAAAGTGAAAGCAACACCCATTGTGGATATGACTGAAGATAGAAGTAAATTCCGACCCTGTAAAGAACACTACTGCTTAAGAACCTGGAATGTTAGGTCCACGAATCAAGACAAATTGGAAGCGGTCAAGCGGGAGATGGCAAGAGTGTACATCAACATTTTAGGAATCGGTGAACTAAAATGGACTAGAATGGGCAAATTTAACTCAGATGACCATTCTATCTACTACTGTAGGCAAGAATTCCTTTGAAGAAGTGGAATAGCCCTCATAGTCAAGAAAATAATTTGAAATGCAGTTCTTGGGTGCAATCTCAAAAAGTGACAGAATGATCTCTGTTCATTTCCAAGGTGAATGATTCAATATCACAGTAATCCAAGTCTATGCCCCAACCACTAATGCTGAAGAATTTGAAGTTCAATGATTCTATGATGACCTACAAGACCTTCTAGAACTAACACCAAAAAATGATGTCTTTTTCATTATAGGGGATGGCAATGCAAAAGTAGGAAGTCTAAGAGATACCTAGAGTAACAGAAAAGGTTGGCCTTGGAGTACAAAATGAAGCAAGGCAAAGGCTAACAGAGTTTGGCCAAGAGAACACACTGATAATAGCAAATACCCTCTTCCAACAGCACAAGAGAAGACTCTACACGTAGACATCACTAGATAGTCAGTGCCAAAAACAGATTGATTATATTCTTTGCAGCCAAAGGTGGAGAAACTCTCTACAGTCATCAGACACAACTGGGAGCTGACTGTGGCTCAGATCATGAACTTCTTTTTGCAAAATTCAGACTTAAATTGAAGAAAGTAGGGAAAACCATTAGACCAGTCAGATATGACCTAAATCAAATCCCTTATGATATACAGTGGAAGTGAGAAATAGATTCAATGGATTAGATCTGATAGACAGAGTGCCTGAAAAACTATGGACAGATTCATGACATCATACAGTAGGCAGTGATCAAGATTATCCCCAAGAAAAAAAATGCAAAAAGGCAAAATGGTTGTCTGAGGTGGCCTTAAAATAGCTGACAAAAGAAGAGAAGCTAAAGGCAAAGGCAGAAAGGAAAGATAAATCCATCTGAATGCAGAGTTCCAAAGACTAGCAAGGGGAGGTAAGAAAGTCTTCCTCAGTGATCAATGCAAAGAAATAGAGGGAAAAAATAGAATGGGAAAGACTAGAGATCTCTTCAAGAAAATTAGAGATACCAAGGGAACATTTCATGCAAAGATGAGCACAATAGAGGACGGCAACAGTATGGACCTAACAGAGTGGAAACTATTAAGAAAAGGTGGCATGAATACACAGAGGATCTATGCAAAAAAGATCTCCATGACCCAGATAACATCGATGGTGTGATCACTAACCTAGAGCCAGTCATCCTGGAATGCGAAGTCAAGTGGGCCTTAGGAATCATCACTATGAACAAAGCTAGTGGAGGTGATGGAATTCCGGCTGAGCTATTTCAAATCCTAAAAGATGATGCTGTGAAAGTGCTGCACTCACTATGCCAGCAAATTTGGAAACTCAGCAGTGGTCACAAGACTGAAAAAGATCTGTTTTAATTCCAATCCCAAAGAAAGGCAATGCCAAAGAATGTTCAAACTATCACACTATGGCACTCATCTCACATGCTAGCAAAGTAATGCCCAAAATTCTGCAAGCAAAACTTCAATAGTAGGTGAACTGAGAACTTACAGATGTTCAAGCTGGATTTAGAAAAGGCAGAGGACCCAGAGATCAAATTGCCAACATCCACTGGATCATTGAAAAAGCAAGAGAGTTCCAGAAAACCATCTGCCTCTGCCTTATTGACTACGCCAAAGCCTTTGACTGTGTGGATCACAACAAACTCTGGAAAATTCTTAAAGAGATGGGAATACCCGACCACCTGACCTGCCTCCTGAGAAATGTTAGTAGGTCAAGAAGCAACAGTTAGAACTGGACATGGAGCAACAGACTGGTTCCAGTTTGGCAAAGCAGTATGTCAAGGCTGTATATTGTCACCCTGCTTATTTAACTTATATGCAGAGTACATCATGCACAATGCCAGGCTGGAGGAAGCACAAGCTGGAATCAAGACTGCCAGGAGAAATATCAATAACCTCAGATATGCAGATGACACCATCCTTATGCTGAAAGCAAAGAGTAACTGAAAGGCCTCTTGATGAAAGTGAAAGAGAGTGAAAAAACTGGCTTAAAACTCGACATTCAGAAAACTAAGATCACGGTATCTGGTCCCATTACTTCATGGCAAATAGATGGGGAAACAATGGAAACAGTGACAGACTTTACTTTCTTGGGTTCCAAAATCACTGCAGATGGTGACTGCAGCCAAGAAATTCAAAGACGTTTGCTTCTTGGAAGAAAAACTACAACCAACCTACACAGCATATTAAAAATAGAGACATTAATTTGCTGAGAAATGTCTGTGTAGTCAAAGGTATGGTTTTTCCAGTAGCTATGTATGAATGTGAGAGTTGGACCATAAAGAAGGCTGCGTACTCAAGAATTGATGCTTTTGAACTGTGGTGTTGCTGAAGACTCTTGAGAGTCTGTTGGATTGCAAGGAGATCAAGCCAGTCAATGCTAAAGGGTATCAGTCCTGAATATTCATTGGAGAATTCATTGGAAGCTTCACTGATGCTGAAGTTGAAAGTCCAATTCTTTGGCCACCTGATGCGAAGAACTGACTCATTTGAAAAGACCCTCATCCTGGGAAAGATTGAAGGCAGGAGGAGAAGGGGATGACAGAGGATGAGATGGTTGGATGGCATCGTTGACTCAATGGACATGAGTTTGAGCAAGCGCCAGGAGTTGGCGATGGACAGGGAAGCCTGGCGTGCTGCAGTTTATAGGGTCAGATACAACTGAACAACTGTATTGATTGGTTGCTAAAGAGTTGTACAAGACTTAGTGACTAAAGAACAAAAATCATATTACTAGCACTAAGATGAGACATTGTTCTTTTTTTTTAAATTTTTCTTTCTAATTTTAGTGGTCAGAGATCAGAGGTAACCTGAGAGATCATTTGCCCTTAGCATAGGGTTAGTAGTTTAAGAAGAATAATGAATCTAGCTAGAGAAAAAATTTAGTTAGTACTGACAGTGAGGAATAAGAAAAAAATAAGGTTTGCTAATTGAGGAGTGGGGATGGTAGCTGTAAACAGCTTGTTTTTCACTTTAATATGAAATAATTTAAGGTAACTAGAAGAGAGTACTACTGCCTATAACTCCATATAAAATTTAAGCTAAAATAATATTGGTTAATTTATGAAGGCTAGAGTTAAGTATAATTTAATCACAGTGCTTCCTCCTTGTCATTTCAATAAAATAAATTGTACTGTAAGTATTTGGTTGTAGTCCCCAAACTTGAAACTTTGAACTCTTATTAAAAACACACTCCTCTCCCACACACAGTTATTGGCAGCAAAAGATGACCACAGAAAAATTTGTTGCTTTACTTGTAACATGTCTTAATCTGTCCAACTACTCACCATTACAATGTGCTATCACAGTCACGTGAGCTTAAGCACTCTCAGTTAACAAATCATGAATCCGTTTATTACCATTTTTTCGCCAAGTTATATAAAAAGTCTTTTTCTAAACCATCTTGAATTGCATTCTATTTAATTTACTAAGGATTATTGGACTTTTGTGTAGAGTAGAAGATTCTTCAGATAATTTGAGATACAAGAATTTTATATAATTTAAAAATTAATTTTTTTTTTCCAGTGGGTTTTGTCATACATTGATATGAATCAGCCATGGATTTACATGTATTCCCAATCCCGATCCCCCCTCCCACCTCCCTCTCCACCCGATTCCTCTAAAACTTTTTAAGTTCCTATAAACATGTGTGTTCAAAAGAAACAGAAACCTCTTACTCCTTCAGGTGTTCCTGTGAGACCAGTTGCAATTTTCACTTTAATTTTGACTGGAGATATCAATAGTGTGTTTTTTTTTTTTTCAAGTATAACCTTTTTTTTCAACTAGAAATTTGGGCAGAGGGTAGTGTTATCAAAAGGAATGAAAGTAAACCTAAAACTATCACTTTAAAAGATATTTAGCTTAGGATCAAGTTTGAGTGACAATTCTTTTTGAAATAAAATTATTCTTTTTTTTTCCCTCTGAAGTGCACAATCATTTAGCCACGGCAGGGGGACACCAAGAAAGCATCTATCTTCTCCTCTCTCTCCCTTGCTCTCATTTCTGGAAGCACAGCAGATAATATCACAGTTATAGAATGAAGGAAAGTGAGTCCTCTGACACCAGTATCCTTCCCACTGTGTGGCCGTGTATCAGTTCAGCTGTTTCCAAGGCAGTGTAGGCTCCCTTAAAAAAGATTAAGTGCTGGATATTGGAGCAACTTTCAACTTGCATGTAACCAGGTACAGTAAATCACACACAAAACAGCTCTCTTATTTTTTTTTTTCTCTTTTCATTCTTATCAAAATCCTTATATTTTTCTTTCTGTCTCATCTTACCACTGGAGCATAGTTTCTTAGTCATTCTTCCTTCTGCACCATCTTCCATAACCAATAATGATTAAACATCAGTATGTAGTTGACGCTGTGCTTGGTGATAAATTACATAGTGAAGGAGCAAGGGAGAGTCACTTGATTCAAAGAGCACATATTTTAATTTTAAAGTAGAAAGTCAAGGGCAATTAATTACAAAGTACTTTGTGGCTCTGTCTTTATATAATCTCTATTATTGATTAAGAGACCAGTACAGATTATTGTTAATGTCATGTGAAAGTTTTCTTTCACTGTACTGAGTCTCTTTTCATACATTAATCTTGTTTACCTGCATATGTGCAAGGGGAATATATGTTCATCTCATTGCAACTACGCCATGGTAGATATGATATAGGGCAAAGGCATATATTCATGTTTGCTATTAAAGTTGTGTTTCAATTGTTTTATATCACAAAATCAAGCTCCATATTTATGCCTTTCATTGGCTAAGGAAAAAATGTAACTTTTTTATTTAGCCCTTTGAAATTACAGTTTTTCTTAGATTAATTCATGGTTATAAAATCTGACTAATCCTTCTTTGAGAGTGCATTACCTGGTTCCATCAATCTTGGTTGGAGTAGAATGCAGTGTAAGGCTCAAGATCTTTAGAAAACTATTCTCACATCCTAAACCATATGTCTCAAGCACAAACACATATATTAATTCTTCACTTGCAGTGTGATAGCTTCCTGTTACCAAGTAGTTGCTGTGTAGTTACTGGGTAGTAAGAAAAGATGAAGTGTTCTTGTTCTACAGAGAAAGTGTGCAAATAACTATAACTCTAGTTTAGCTGAGGTACCAGTGATTCAAGGAACTAACCCTTTTATCTTCTCTCTTATCCCAATGGAGAAAAGTAAACTAAAATTATGTGACTGCTTTGGTTATCTTCGATTTGTATTTTATGAAAAGGACATTTTATGTATGAAATTCTATGTGATTTTTAAGTACAAAATCTTGTCCTCCAATGTTGTAAATTTTTCAATATACTTTCAGCAAGGAGTCTGTCATAGGTAAGTCTCTGAGGTATGGAATTCATGAAAACTAAGCTTGACTTTAAAGGGGTTTTAATTTCCTTCAGTTACAGTAAAATGGATCATCTTATCATTGTGAACCTTTTTCTGTGTTTCCATACAAATATATACACTTAATAATTTATTAAACTAATCATTTCATTTATCTAGAGCAAAAACCTGCTAAAGTGAGGGAAAAAATAAGATAAAATCTCAATTAGATCTGAAAAGCAAAGTCTATTATTTAATTAATTGCATTTCAAAGTATTTAATACAACCTACTTTTTTAATCTAACCAATATATGAATATACCTTCAGTGATTTAATTATACAATTGAAACATTTTAAATGTTTTTATTTAAAGTTAAAAATATTGGCTCAGGTATGATAAACCTGAAATCAGTGTAATCCTTCAAAATACTTTCAAAGCAGAATGTAATTGATGTGTTCAAACTTATTTTTATATCTTTAATACTTTTAGGCAAATTAACTTTTATCAGTCTTTAATTTAGAGAAAGTTAAAATTTAAACACTGGTGAAATGTTTTATTTAAGTAAAATAGTGCATGCCCATTGGCTGAGTGGGGATATTATGGTGATGGGGTTGCATGGTAACGGACTATCAGTTCAGTTACTCAGTCATGTCCGATTCTTTGCGACTCCTTGGACTGCAGCACACCAGACATCCCTGTGCACCACCAACTCTTGGAGCTGTTCAAACTCATTCAACTCAGATTGGAATTAAAACTGACATTTTCCAGCCCTGTGGCCACTGCTGAGTTTTCCACATTTGCTGCCATATTGAGTGCAGCACTTTCACAGCATCATATTTTAGAATTTGAAATAGCTCAATTGGAATTCCATCACCTCATTATCTTTGTGTGTAGTGATGCTTCCTAAGGCCCACTTGACTTCTCATTCCAGGAAGGAATGAACTATACAGAAACATATACATAATAAAGTTAAAATCTCTCCATTTTCAATCACTCATTTTCCTTGATTAAACATTGTTAGCAGTTTGCTTATGTATCATTTTAGATATACATCTTTCAAAATTAAACATTCATATATACATTAAACCAATGATAACATGCTATAACTTTTTATTCTGTTGTGGGTGTATTTTCATCACCTGCTATTCTGGTCATGTCCCTCATCATATGTCCCAAGTTTGAATACCAACCAATATGCTTAATAGATGTTTGATTTAGATAAGTTTCTTTGTCTCCCTAAATGTTGATTTCCTGGTTTGTATGTAGGGTGAGAATTCAGATAAAGAAGAAATCATTCTGGGATGAGTTAGTGAGGAGAACTTTCACTTTATGTGTGGGGTGAGTATTCATCCTCATTTTTGCCCCTTGTCCCAAAGTAATTATCAACTGTGCCCCTTTTCACTCTCAGAAGTGTTCTGGCTTAAACATTAAATTACATGGCCATACTTACAGGGTTGTTGAGAAGATTAAATTAAATAAAATAATGTCTTGTGTGTTGTAGGAGTTCTATATATTCAAATTATGAGTAAATTAGATATACAGTCATATATATACAGTTGACATATACAGAAATTACTTTAGTGTTTTCACCTTCATTTACATTTTTTACAATTAAACAATATAGGTTTTATGTTAAATAAATATGTACACATGCACAAATTCAGAATTACTACAGATCCACTTAGATTTTAAATCTGGATCACATATCTCAGGATCAAAACCAACACTATGGTATAATTAAAATACACTTCATAATATTGATTGGACAAGTTTTATCATCTAGGTGAAATATGGCAAATTCTGGACAGAAGCCACTCTTGAAGCTGACATGAAGTGATTGCACTTTCCATATTGTATATGTATCTAGTGTAAAAACAGGAGTATTTTCATTGGCTTATATAGTCAAAGTATGTGTATTGTTAAGTTTTAGAGAATGGAGAGATTGTTCTGAACTGTGAATTTTTCACTGATAACTTTCTAATAAAGTAGGAAAAGATTGCAGCAAGGAAAAAAAGAAAGTCAAAATAATAAAAATAGATTGATTTAGTTTAGGTCGGTAGATTGAACACATAAAAATGAGGAAAACAAATAAAACCAATTTTGGTCTATTGGGCATGGCAGAAATAAGCAATATTTTATGGCAATTAAGCACTTAAACATTAACCAATAATTTAACTAAAAATTTGATTAATTTTTTAGGGTAAGTTGAGGAGTAGGAGAAGTCTGAGGTAGTGATATAAGAGATTTAAATCCTCAACTGTTAAAACACAAAGTCAATAGATAGTATTTAAGGCAAATAAGTAAAAACACAGCAGTGTAATACTATGTTAAATATCAGAAGAAATTATTTCAAAAATTGTAAGTCATAATCTATTTTCAAGGTAGAAAAATGATGTATTTTATTTAAAGCATATTGCTGCTCTTAGATTATTAATATTCATATACTATTTAAAAGTAAAAGTGAAGTATGATATAAAAAGGAAAGCCAAGCTAAAATTTTGAGAAATACTTAGTTCTTAGTTTTTCTGTTGTAGACTTTTGAAGAAAGTGAGGTTAAATTGAAACTGGGGGAAACATTGGGCCCAGATTCTTCATACAATCTTGAATAAAAGGTTTGAGACTTCACTTACAGATAAAAGTTAGTGATAAAAAGGATATTTGTTATTTCAAATATATCTTTTTAAAAAAGAAATTCTTCAAAATCATTTAAGGTCATGGATTTCAATTCATAGTCCATTATTTCAAGTGGAAACAAATTAGTTTTTATGTTTCTATAACATTAACTCTACATGTTAAGTCGATACATACAGGTTTGACAATCTAGAGTTTTGGGATTTATTCTATAAAACAGTTCCTTGTTTTGTACATGTTATAATCTTCAAAGTTAAAGCTTTGTAAGATCAAAGTACTCTTAGGTCACAGTAGTAAGCAAAATGAAACACATCTAGTACATGACAATTTTTCTTGATATAACAGGTCAGAGTCAGGCAAGCTGCAACCATATCAGCCCAAAGAGAGATTTATCTCTAGATAGAGGAGTTGATGGGGTGACCTGCATCAAATCAATCTTTATATCAGATCCTTTCTATCACAATAATGGAACATTAAAGTAATATACTGCAGGTTACTGTATTCAACTTTTAACCTTTGCATTATTATCTGGGATTAAATTGTAATTATCATTATCCTCCTACTTATCCTTACTTATCCTTAACTCTCTTCTAATGACTCCTTAAACTCTCTTATCCTGCCAAACAATTTTCAAGTTTGTTGTTTAGTCAGCTTCTTTATAACTTTGAATGTCTACTTCTTCTTATAAATGTCATTAACATGCAATTTCTGCCCTGATAGAAATAAGGTCTGTCAAATAATAAGTATGCAGGGTGTTAAAGGAAAGGAAATTCTAGTGGTTTACTATTGATATTCCACTCAGAGAATTTGAGGGAATATATAATCTCCCAAAGATTTTTGTTACTGTAATTTTATTTTCAATTTATATTCCATATTCAGAATGCTACACCTATAGTACTAATATTTGAATCACTATCCAATTTTTCAAATGTAAATGTACTTCAAGTGTCAGAAATAATTTTATTGTTAAAAAGAATAGAGATTTAACTTTAAAGACGGTTATTTAATGTAATTTTTTGGATAGACTCTGTTCTTTATTCTGAGTTTTGCTGTTCTAGTTTAGATGGTCAGGAAACCATTTATACTAGATGAAACTGTTGAGGCAATTCAGTTAATAAGAAGAAAAAAAGCAAATATTTTTATATAAACTTTTCTATTACCTTTTGAAGATATCAAAGAACTTTTAGTTATTAAATCAACACCATATTGTTGGAACTAGATTAAAAACTTTTTCTGCTCAAAAATCACTGCAGATGGTGACTGCAGCAATGAAATTAAAAAAACACTTACTCCTTGGAAGAAAAGCTATGACCAACCTAGACAGCATATTAAAAAGCAGAGACATTACTTTGCCAACAAAGGTCTGTCTAGTCAAAGCTATGACTTTTCCAGTAGTCATGTATGGATGTGAGAGTTGGACTATAAAGAAAGCTGAGCACCGAAGTATTGATGTTTTTGAAGTGTGGTGTTGGAGAAGACTCTTGAGAGTCCCTTGGACTCCAAGGGGATATAACTTAGGGAAGTTTCTCAGGGAAGTGTTGATTCTAGAGATATCACATACACACACACACACACACACACAATGTTAAGACTGGAGCATTTTGTAATCCCAGAAAGTAGTTTCAATGAGGGTAAAGGGGTTTATTGAAAAGACACAAAAGCCAACCTGAAAATAGCCCCAATATCCAAAACTGCAACAATTTGAGCAGCAAAAATACAATGGTAATGATGAATTGTAACATAAAGAAAACAAGATATTCATATGTCCAAACCAAGGTAAGCAAATGACCAAATGGTGGAGAAGAGACAGATTTTCTTTGTGAAAGATTTCCAATTAATGAATTTGAAGGAACAAGGGAAACAGGAAAACATAAGAACATCACAGTGATAATTACTGTGGACAAAAAACACTGACCATTGTGGAAACTAAGGAGAAACAGGACATATTTCAGAAAGAGTATATTATTTAGTCTCAAAATATATTTCCCAATGAATGTATTTACAAAAAATTAAATTGTAACTTTACCATGAAGATGTCTGACAGAAACAATCTTAACCAAGTAATTAAGGTTAATATTACTTCCCTTGTGGCTCAGCTGGTAAACAATCCACCTGCAATGCGAGAGACCTGGGTTCGATCCCTGGGCTGGGAAGATCCCCTGGAGAAGGGAAAGGCTACCCACTCCAGTTTTCTGGCCTGGAGAATTCTATGGACTGTATAGTCCTTGGGGTCGCAAAGACTGGACACAACTGAGCGACTTTCACTTTCACTTCACTTTCATTACTACTAATAAAATAGCTCATGTACATATTAACTTCAATTCACTGAGGGTGTGGTGTTCTTTTCCCAAATCCATAACCTCAATCTAATCATGAGAAAACATCAGAAAAACCTAAATTGAGGAGCATTCTCTATAAAATACCTGATCTGACTCTGAAGGGCTTTCCTGGATGGCTCGATGGTAAAGAATATGCCTGTAATGCAGGAGACCCAGGTTTGAGCCCTAGGTCAGGAAGATCCCCTGGAGAAGGAAATGGCAACACATGAGAAGTCATAAGAAAACATCAGAAAAACCTAAATTGAGGAGTATTCTATATAAAATATACCTGATTTGAGTCTGAAAGTTCTAAGGTCATAAAAATCAAGGGAAAGACTTAGGAGTTGTCACATATTTGAGAAAAGCAAGAAGACACTTCAAGGGAATGTTATGTAGGATCTTCGATTGACTTCTTAAACAGAAAAAAATGTATATGTCAATGAACTAACTAGTGAAATCTGTATAAAATCTGTGTGAACATTAGTCCCTCCTTATCCTTGTTTTGACTGTTCAGCCAGCCACCGTTAACAGTGGTCTGAAAATATTATATGAGAAATTTAATATTATTATTCCTAAGTTTAACATTTGTTCACTATTCTGAGTAGCTTGATGAAACCTCGTGCAATCCTGTTTGGGGTGTGAATCATCTCTTTGCCTCATGCATCTGCTCACAGTCACTTAGCAGCTATCTTGAATTTCTGAATCACTGTCTTGGTGAGGGTGACACAATGGTTGTGTTCAGATAACCCTTATTTTACTTAATAACAGTTCCCAAAATTCAAAAGTAGCAAGCTGGCAGTTTGGATATGCCAAAGAGAAGCCATTAGGTGCTTTCTTTAAGTGAAGGAGTGAACGTTTAAATGAAAAGGTGAATGTTTATGACTTAATAAGGAAAGAAAAAAAAATTGTATGCTGAGGTTACTAAGATCTATGGTAAGAATGAATCTTCTATTGGTGAAATTGTGAAGAAGGAAAAATAAATTTGTGCTAGTTTTACTGTTGCACACCTCATACTGCAAAAGTTATAGTCATAGAGCGTGATTAGTGCTTAGTTAACACGGAAAAGGCATTATATTTGTGTAATAAGATATTTTGAGAGAGAGATCATTTTCATGTAACTTTTACTGCAATATAATTCTTCCGTTTATTATTACTTATTGTTGTTCATCTCTTACTGTGCCTAATTTATAAATTAAATTTCACCATAGGTACGTGTGCCTTGGAAAAAACATAGTATGCATAGAGTTCAGCAATATTCATAGCTCCAGGTATCCACTGGAGGTTTTGGAATTTAGTTAATAGTATTGTTTCAGTGTTAATTTCTAATTTTAATAATTTTACTAGGGTATGTAAAGTATGAATGTTGGTGAGAAAGGAGTATGAGAAATCTCTTTACAACTGTTGCAACTAAAAGTATTCCAAAATTTGAAGCTAAAATATTGTTTCTCAGTCATAGACTTGGCTTTTAAATAATCTTCCAGAAACTGTTGTGTGCTCTTCCACTGTACAAGGTACTCTAGATTAAACATGTTAAGATAATAATAGCCTGCTGGTAAAGTGCAGTACATTTAAAGGATGTCTTTAAATTTATGTAATAGTTTCGGAGACTTTAAAATCTTAATAACAATATTTCATATAACTCAGGCCATGTTTATGTTGACTATTAAAATCCTGAGTTTATATCCATATATAGGGATATGTCATGATTATTGCATGATACTGAAGATCAAGTCATGCTGTAGTTGATGAATATTGGATTTGAAGTCAATGACTTATTTTGACTCCTAAATTTGCTGCAGATACTAGTTATATAAACTGGGATATGATTTTGTTTTAATGAGTTTTAAATTCATACCAAGTTTGAAATTTTTCTTTAATAATTAGAGGCAATTATAATTATCTTTCTTGATCAACATTTAAAGATTTATGAAAAATAGAAAATGTTATCCCAAATTAAATTATGGAAAATTTAGAAATATAG
Organism: Cervus elaphus; assembly: GCF_910594005.1. Lineage (NCBI taxonomy): Eukaryota > Metazoa > Chordata > Mammalia > Artiodactyla > Cervidae > Cervus > Cervus elaphus. Next base: position 33,454,589 of record NC_057831.1, read on the forward strand.
AAAAAAAGATTATTTGTTTTATCTTTATGCCTATGCATGTATTTACATAATAATAATCATCCTACATAAATGATATCATTACTTTTTCCAGTTAACATTATGACAGGAAATATTTCTGTGTTATTACAAATTATTTGCAAGGAAAATTTATGATATGTAATAGACATAATAGTTACTAGTACAATGACATTCACATGTATGTACGTACATATATGTATGTGTGTGTTATACATAATATATGATATAGAGCTTAGTAGAATATTTAGATGTTTTCAAACTTTTTATTTTATGAAATCCCTGAAGAAACCCATGTATTTTCTACATGTACCTGGTTTATTTATTTTCTATTTCAAATTCATAAATCAAAGCAGGTTACAAGTTCATTTCCCAGAAAGCTGACTTTGAGGTACATTGCTGTCCAATAAATTTCTCTGTAGGGGCAGGGCATGGAGTTAGATTAAAGGGAAAAATTGGGTTGTGGCACGTTTAAAAAAATGATCTCAGGCAACTTCTTGTTAATTGTGAAATTGAGGTGGCCCTTCAGAGTTGTCCTGCATTGGGGTGAGTTGTCATGCCTTTGTGGCAAAGCACTGACTAAATTATTGGATATGAGGTACCCAAGAAGAGGGTGAGCCCTTAAGTAAGAAAGCTTCTTCAATACACTTTATTCCAAAGAGGGCTGTCTGCTGGCAACACTTTAGGAAGAGCCGAGGTGTAGGTTCTTTCCTGAGGGCATGGCACCCCAGCATTCATTCAATAGAAAGGTTGTTCAAAATTCTTCATACATTCTAGTAAGTAGCTCTCCAAAACCATTGTTCAAATGCAGTTAGCACTGCTGTATTAGTTACCAAATAAAAGTTGCTTTAAAATAGTTCATATAACAAATTTTTAGTGTATTTAGTTTATTTATGGAGTCTTACATAACATAAACATTTAAAAATATTGCTTAATCCTCTTTATATATTTACTTTCCCTTGGGTTTTATGAAATGTTTAAATATGCTTATATGTTTAAATATAAGAATATCTTAAAATTATAGTGCAAGTCCTTCTCCACTATTATTCTTTTTCTTCTCATTATTCTCTTGGCTATTTCACACATTTTTCTGAGATGATATTTAGGATCAATATGTCAAGTTGTGAAATAACCACACTACAAAAAAGCAAGCAAATCAAAAAGAGATTTTGGCTGGATTTTTATTGAATTCATTTATTAATTTGGAAAGAATTGGCATCTTTACAGTACTGTCTTTTCCTCCAAAGACATGATGTCCGTTTCATTTAATCAGATCTTCTTGTATGTTGTTATGGAATTTTTCAGCTGATTTGGTATTCACCTCACACAAAGTGAGAGATGCAATGAACTATCTGTATAAACTGATTCTAGAAAGAATTTGTGTCAAGATGACCTAGAACACTTACAGTCTAACTATCCAAATTATAACATCTATACCTTTGAATGTTTGTATAAACTCCTAAAATATAATGCTTGTTTTGTTGCATCTTTTTGTTTTTGCTTGTATTTTGTATAATAGCTCTTGAATGCACAATATTTTGGAACCTTCTCTTAAGTAGTGAGCATTCACTATTTTAAATCAACTCAGAACAAATAATAGTCTATCTGAGTCCAAGGTTTATTTTATGTTATGATGTTCTCAGATTTTTCTTATTTATAAAGGTAATTCTTTAAAATTTTAGCTCCCTACTACATCCCTTGCTTTTTCATATTAGTATAGATATCTTTTTCAATGTAAAGTTTAATGATCTTTCATATTTTCTTCTAATGATTTATATTTTGATTCTTATGTCAAATTATTTAATATATTTTATGATTGCAGAGTCAATCTGTTGTACAAATTTTAGAAAGTATAAAAAAGCCCTTGTTTCTAACTAAATTTTGCTAATAATAGCAAACTTGAAAAATCACTCTTTACAGAATTGAATACTTTTTCTCTATTATTTTATGTACATATTAGTAAGCTGGTATTTTTATTCTTTTAATAAGTTTTTTCCCCCTAAAAGTATATTTCAAGCATTTTTATGACATTACTCCTTAGCTTGGTATTTTTAGTTGGTGTGTAGTGTTTTACCATATATTGTCATAGTTTATTGACATTGTCCACTAGATGTGGCTATCAGGTTGTTTTCAATTTTTGTTCTTACAAAAATGCTGAATATAATCAAATGCTTATTTCTTTATTATCAGTTCCCAACATTGAAATTACTGAAAAGAGAATATGTTTGTTTTGTGCTTTGGATGTACGTTGCTAAACTGTCCTCTGGAAATATAGTGGCAGTTTACAGTTGCACATGTTTGAACTCATTAAGTTCTCCACATAATGGGAATTTCTTTAGCAATGGGATAGAGCAGTAAATGAAACTAACACACCTCCAGGACATCCTGAAGCTTACATTTTAGCAAAGAGAAGATAACATACTCATGATAAATGAGATTTATTTATATGTAAATTATATAATTGCTATAGACTGAAATGTGGGTGATGGTGGCTTAATAGCTGAGTGGTATCTGACTCTTTTGTGACCATGGACTGTAGCCTGCCAGGCTCCTCTGTCTATAGGATTTCCCAGGCAAGAATACTGGAGTGGATGGCCATGTCCTTCTCCAGGGGATTTTCCCAACTGAGGGATTAAGCCCACATCTACTGTATTGGCAAGTGGTTGTTTTTTTTTTTTTTTAAACCACTGAGTCACCGGGGAAGTCATTCTCTTCCTATGAAGGCACTAATTCCATCATGTGAATCTTCATGACCTCATCTGAACTTAAGTTACCTTAACTGAAGGACCCATCTCCAAATATTATCACATTGGGGCTTGGGGGGAGAATAAAAAGCAGAATTTTGGTCTTGTTATATTTGATAGGGGACAGCAGAGGATGAGATGAGATGTTCAGTTCAAGTCGCTCAGTCATGTCCAACTCTTTGCAACTCCATGGACTGAGGCATGCCAGGCTTCCCTGTCCATCATCAACTCCCAGAGATTACTCAAACTCATGTCCATTGAGTCAGTGATGCCATCCAACCATCTCATCCTCTGTCATCCCCTTCTCTTCCCACCTTCAGTCTTTCCCAGCATCAGAGTCTTTTCCAGTGAGTCAGTTCTTCGCATCAGGTGGCCAAAATATTGGAGTTTCAGCTTCAGCATCAGTCCTTCCAATGAATATTCAGAACTGATTTCCTTTAGAATGGACTGGTTGGATCTCCTTGCAATCCGAGGGACTCTTAAGAGTCTTCACAAATACCACACTTCAAAAGCATCGATTCTTCAGCGCTCAGCTTTCCTCATAGTCCAACTCTCACATCCATACATGACTACTGGGAAAATCATAGCCTTGACTAGATGGACCTTTGTTGGCAAAGTAATGTCTCTGCTTTTTAATATACTGTCTAGGATGGTCATAACTTTCCTTCCAAGGAGCAAGCATCTTTTAATTTCATGGCTGCAGTCACCATCTGCAGTGATTTTGGAGCCCCCCAAAATAAAGTCTGTCACTGTTTCCATTTTTTCCCCATCTATTTGCCATGAAGTGATGGAACCAGATGCCATGATCTTCTGAATGTTGAGTTTTAAACCAACTTTTTCACTCTTCTCTTTCACATTCATCAAGAGGCTCTTTAGTTCTTCTTTGCTTTCTGCTATAAGGGTGGTGTCATCTGCATATCTGAGGTTATCGATATTTCTCTCAGCAATCTTTATTCCTGCTTGTGCCTCATCCAACCCAATATTTTGCATGATGTACTCTGCATATAAGTTAAATATGCAGGATGACCATATACTGGCCTGTTGTATTCCTTTCCTGATTTGGAACCAGTCTGTTGTTCCATGTCCAGTTCTAACTGTTGCTTCTTGAGCTGCACACAGATTTCTCAGAAGGCAGGTTAGGTGGTCTGGTATTCCAATCTCTTTAAGAATTTTCCACAGTTTGTTGTGATCCACACAGTCAAAGGCTTTGGACTGTCAATAAAGCAAAAGTATATGTTTGTCTGGAACTCTCTTGCTTTTTTGATGATCCAGCATATGTTGGTAATTTGATCTCTCATTCTTCTACTTTTTTAAAATCTTGAACATCTGGAAGTTCACAGTTCATGTAGTGTTGAAGCCTGGCTTGGAGAATTTTGAGCATTATTTTGCTAGTGTGTGAGATGAATGCAATTGTTGGTAGTTTGAACATTCTTTGGCATTGCACTTCTTAGATTGAAATGAAAACTGATCTTTTCCAGTTAGATAGCATCATTGACTCAATGGACATAAATTTGAACCAATTCTGAGAGATAGTGGAGGACAGATGAGCATGGTATGCTGTAGTTCACGCGGTTACAAAAAGTTGGACACGACTTAGTGACTGGTCAACAACAACATTTGAAATGCTTATTGAACACATAAGTAGATAGGTTGGTTGGCAGTTGATAGGTGAGTCTGGGAAATAATGGAAATGCATAAGCTGGAAATCTCAAAATATAGATTTGGAAGCTAGGATACTTAGAAACATATATGGAGAGATTGCAGATAAAAAAGGAAAAGTATTCCAATGATTGAGCTCTGGTCTACCCTGATATTTCTAAGTTAGAAAGTTGAGGAAGAGATAGCAAAACAAAAAAAAAAGACTAAAAAGAGAAAGTCTAGGATAATGGTAGGAGTAAAACAAGTGAATAAAATGTCCCAGAAGCAAGTGAAAAGTATTCCAAAGAGGGATGATCAAATGTTGCCAACTGAGCAAGTTATACAATCACTACATTTATTAGTCATTGGAGACATTCCCTGGTGACATTGACAAGAGCGGTTTTAGGGGATTCGACATGGCAAATCCTAAATATGGTGGATTCTAGAAAAAAGTGAAAGAATATGTGTATAGACAATGCAGTCAATAAGTATTGCTGCAAAAGCATGTGATAAAGGCAATATTTAGAGAAAAATGTAAAAAAACTTTAATTTTTCCCCTATTTATTTGCATATTTATTTATTCTTTGAGATTGAATAAACCATAACAAAGTTTATATTTCAATGGTAATGATCCAGTGGAGCCAGAAAGCTGATCCTGTAGGGGAGAAAAAAGGAAATTTCTGAATACTGTCCTGAAATAATTGAGAGAAGATGGAGAGAGGGAAATTAGCTAGGAGCACATATAATTTATCCAGAGAAATAAGGAGATAAGAATATATGGGTTCTGATGAAATCAGTGTGTGAGTGTGATTATTTCCCATATTTGGCAATGTTGAGAATGATCTATTTTTAAAAATAGGAAAAAACATCAAATCATCCAGTAGATAGAAATGGTTAATGGACTTGGAATTTGCCTCCAACTTTTGGCCAACAATATAAATTAGTTGGCTCTCATTAAAAAAAAAAAAGTAGAAGAATGAAGCAAATTTACAAGAAAGAGTGAAGATATTTGAAAATTAGACCCTTCAGTCTCAAAACAGCTGATTTTGATTTGACATTCTCGCTTTACATTTAGCCATTAAGTTCCCTAAGATTCCCATGTATCCATCTAAACTTAAGCTAATTTGCTTGGAAGTTTACTCTTGAAATCATACAGTTCGTAATTAAGTCACGTGGTGGGGGTATGTGTATATGTGTATGCATGTGTGTGTGAGCAGGCATGTGCGTGTGCGCATGCTCAAATGTTGGTTCACCTTTAAATGTTACAGTAACTTCTGTTTCCAACTGTGACAGAAAAGAATATATCGAACTCACTGTTCTAATGGTAGCAACTGTAAAAATTATATTAAAATAATATTTTAAAAATTAATGTGCAGACATCAGAAAACAACCAAGGCAGCCAGATTTTGATGGGCACAATTTCTGCAAGAGAGGGAAACACTCTGATGTGAGATCTTTATTTCCTTTTGAGGTATTTTGCATATTCTCTAAACATAAATACCAAGCAGAAAACAGCATCCTAGAGCCTATGGCAGTCTCTGAGGGCAATGTAGGTAAAATGAGAGTTCAAGGCTGACAAAACAACCATGACTAGAAGAGTCAGAATCTTGGAGAAAAAAAAAAACTGTAGGGAAGTAAAGTGTTATTTTTTCTGGAAATTTTTTTTCAATTTAATTTTAATTGGGTGAAAATTGCTTTACAATGTGTGTTGGTTTCTGTCATACAACAACGCAAATCAGTCATAGTTATGTATGTGTGTGTGTATATATATATATATATATGTACATACATACATATATATCTTCCTCTTGAGCCTCCCTCCCTCAATCCTACCCCTCTAGGTCATCACAGAGCCCTATTCTGGGCTCCCTATGTTATATAGCTACTTCTTACCAGCTATCTGTTTTACACACAATATGTGTATATATGTCAATGCTACTTTCTCATGGTGGGGAAAGGAGAGAGTGGTATGAATGGAGAATGCAACTTCTCTTTAAAACATTTGCTGATTCTTAACTGCATAATCCCAAGGCAAGTTACTGAGAATCTGAGAAGAACATAGTTAATTAAAGGATAAAAAGTTAAGCAAAGAATATAAGAGATCTGGAGAGACAAAAGTTGGACCTTAGTACTTACCAAGTAGTAGGAGCCCTGGTAAGTGACCTTGACTTTCAGTTGAGATACCTTCACTGGTAATGCCCTAACAAGACGAGAAATCTAGAAATATGCCAGTCCTTACAAAGAAGTCATGGTGATATGCCCATATCCTATGCACTATCCAGAAGTAAACTGATATATATTTTTAAAAAAGCCAAAGAACAAATTATAAAATAAATCATAGATAAAAAACATATTAACTTCAAAGAAAAAACAGTAAAATTAATAGTCAATTTTTAGTCAGAAACCCTGGAAGTCAGACAGCACAATGAGATCTTAAGGTGCTAAAATAATCGGCAAATTGAAATGCTTTTTTCTTGGGGAGGGGGCCATGCTGCTTGGCTTGTGGGGGTACTACTTGCCTGACCAGGGATTGAAATCAGGTCCCACAGCAGTGAAAGTGCCAAGTCCTCAGAGAATGAATTTATGGTTGCTGGGGGGAGGGTGGGGTGGGACGGATTGGTGGAAGGTATAGTTAGGGAGTTTAGGATGGACATGTTCAGTTCAGTTCAGTTGCTCAGTCGTGTCTGACTCTTTGCGACCCCATGGACTGCAGCATGTTAGACCTCCCTGTCCATCACCAACTCCTGAAGTTTACTCAAACTCATGTCCATTGAGTCAGTGATGCCATCCAACCATCTCATCCTCTGTTGACCCTTCTCCTCCCACCTTCAGTCTTTCCCAGCATCAGAGTCTTTTCCAATGAGTCAATTATTTGCATCAGGTGGTCAAAGTATTGGAGTTTTAGCTTCAGCATCAGTCTTTCCAATGAATATTCAGAACTGATTTCCTTTAGAATGGACTGGTTGGATCTCCTTGCAGTCCAAGGGACTCTCAAGAGTCTTCTCCAACACCACAGTGCAAAAGCATCTTCTTCCTTACTCAGCTTTCTTTATAGTCCAACTCTCACATCCATACCTGATGACTGGAAAAACCATAGCCTTGACTAGATGGACCTTTGTTGGCAAAGTAATGTCTCTGCTTTTTAATATGCTGTCTAGGTTGGTCATAACTTTCCTTCCAAGGAGCAAGCGTCTTTTAATTTCATGGCTGCAGTCACCATTTGCAGTGATTTTGGAGCTCCCCAAAATAGTCTGTCACTGTTTCCCCATCTAAATGCCATGAAGTGATGGGACCAGATGCCATGATCTTAGTTTTCTGAATGACGTGTACACATTGCTATATTTAAAGTTAATAACCAATAATCAACAAGGATCTACTATAGCACATAGAACTCTGCTCAAGGTTATGTGGCAAGCTGAATTGGAGGGGAGTTTGGAGGAGAATGGATACATGTATATGCATGCCTGAGTCTCTTCGCTCTTCACCTGAAACTATCATCATCATTAATAGGCTATACCCTAATAAAAATTAAAAAGTTAAAAAAAGAAAAAAGAGAAATTGCCAAGTCCTAACCACTGGACTGCCAGGGAATTCCCTGGCAAATTGGAATTCTATACTCACTTAAAATCAATTTCAAGGATGAAGTGAAATAAAGGCATTCCTAGAGAAACAAAAAATGAGGGGAAAATAGCAATAATAGTCTTTCACTAAAATAAATACTGAAAGTGTTTTCCAGGAAGATGATATGATGATTTGAGATTGTTGTAGATTGTAAAATTGGCCAAAATTGGTACCCCTTCCTACATTTACCTCCTGCAATTTGTTGTTGCAGATCCTCCCATTAAGACTTGAGTCAATTTACTACCAGTTGAATTTGTTTGCTAGGTTTTATGGGTTGAATTATGTAACCCCTCCAAACTCATATACTGAAGTCTTAACCACCAGTATCTCAGAATGTGACCTTACTTTGAGATAAGATTTTCAAGTTGGTAGTCAAGTTACCTTAAATAACTTGACTCATTTCCTTAAATAAAGGGGAATTTGTACACAAAGACATGTATAGAGGGAAGAAAGCGTGAAGAGACACAGGAAGAAGATCCATGCTTCACTCAAAGCTGACAGAAAAAAGCAAAACCTGTCAACATGTTGATTTTAGACTTCTAGCCTTAGAACTGTGAGGGAATAAATTTCTGTTGTTTAAGCTAGCCAGTCTGTGGTAGTTTGTTATAGAAGCACTAGCAAACTAATACACAGACATACTGCCTTGGCCATTGGAAATCAGCAAACATGATACAGAGGCTTGAAAAAGGCTATAAAATGCTCTAGCCACTCTTTGGAACTCTGAAACCAGCATTTGAAAAATGATGAGCCAATCTAGTGGAGGATGAACTACCACATGGAATAAAGTTCCTGCTGAAATAAATCATAGTCCATTGAGCCTACCAGCTACCTGACATGTGAAGCAGGCCATTCTAGATCCTGCAATCAGTTGGCCTGTCACTGACCACAGAAGCTTGAGAGAACCTATCTGTCAGCTGAGCCAGGCCACAATCAGGCTGATACATGGAAACTTAGGTCCAACAGAGCAATTGTTTTAAGCCAACCACTATAATTTGAGGTTGTCTGTTTCAAAGCAAAATCTAAGAGGTACACAGATAGAAGTAAGAAAATTCAGGAAAGGAATAAGATTCCTGGGAAAGGTAAATATATGAGTAAATACAACTTAATTTTGACTCTCTGAAAATAATAATACTTTGTGTAGTTGCCAAACAGAGTAAAATATGAAAATAGCCTCAAAGTGTCATGATGATAAATAAAAGTTAAGTGTTATAAGGCACTTGCCTTTATCAATTTTATATTTAAAATGTATCTAGGAAGATTTTTCTCTGCAATAACATATTTGTTTTCTTGTTTTGCTACTTATTTATGTAATTATGGAGAAAATATCTACATTTCCTGCTAGTACTTCTATTTTAATACTTGTTTTTTCAAATTCAATATTTTTTTCAATTAACTAAAACTTATTTCGGGGAATGATATAAATTACAAATTGATGCTGATTTTTTTTTCCCAAATTGCTAACCAGTTGCCCTGATAGATTTTTAAATAGCCTTCTTTTTAAATGTACTTAAGATTTCCATTTTTTATATACTAAATTTTATATGTATCAGTGGGAGTTCATTTAAAAATATTCCTTTTCTTTCATTTCCCACAATAAGTTATTATGTCTTAATAGTAATACTGCACAATTTTCACCAAATTTTCCAATGAACTTCAAAATTCTCACTGATATCATTTAGGGACAGACCCTCATTATTTCAGGCTTCCCTGTGGCTCAGCTGGTAAAGAATCTGTCTGCAATGTGGGAGACCTGGGTTTGATTCCTGGGTTGGGAAGATCCCCTGGAGAAGGGAGTGGCTACCCACTCCAGTATTCTGTCATGGAGAATTCCATGGACTGTTTATACTCCATGGGGTTACGAAGAGTCGGGCAGGACTGAGTGACTTTCACTTTCACTTTCTCATATTTTCTAACTGATCCTCCTATTAACATAATACTAAAATAAAATATTCCTTTCCTTTTTATGCTGACTCTCAGCTTGTTCTAGATCATTAATTAGGCATACCCTTCAAACTCTTGAAGTGCTTTCTTAAGTTTTTTTTTCTTAGTTTACCTTTTGGAGACAATTTGTCATGGGTTGCTCACATTTCTATATGTCTTCTGAACAGAGGTGTTGACAGCTTTTGTTCTAGGCTGTCTTTTCAAGAATATTTGTATAACAAGCAGCCTTGAAAGATACAGCCTTGTATCTCCTTGTAGGGCAAAGGTAGATTTGTTTGTAGTCCAGGATAATAAAGATGATGTCTCCCTCTGGGGCAAAGATAGGGCAGAATTTCTTGCAGCCTCCATTAAAAGGTAGGGATTTCCTAGGTTCAGGTTTCCACAGGGTTCCCCATTGACATAAACTACCTGCATCCACGGAGCTGTTCCATTCAATTATCATGGGGCTTGAGGACAAGCAGAAACAAAGCAAACATTAAAAATAACTGCTATATCATTAGTAAAAAGGTTCTTTGTTTCTGACTCAGCAGCCATAAAACTGTAGCAGGCTAACTTGTTAGCTTGAAAGCTGAATATAATTCCAGGCTATTCTAATTCCAAGCTTACTTCAGTGCTTCAGCCAAAATGGTTTCCTTAGGTGACCTACCCAAGACTACTCTTAATTGTGGAATTGGTTTCACAGTTTTCTATTGGACTTCTACAATGTGTTAAAAATAGTAAGGATCCCTGGTTATATAACACTGCAACCATTACTTTTTTTTTTCTTTTTCAAAAATTGAGACATAATTGACATATATCATTGTATAAATTTTAGGTTGATCTATTACAGTTTGTTTACCACTTTAGTTAACACCTCCATTATGTCACTTAATTATTATTTCTTTTTCTGTGGTGAGAATATTTCACATCTAGTCTCTTAGAAACTTTGAAATGTATGTGTATGTGCTCAGTCATGTCCTACTCTTTGTGATTCTGTGGACTATAGCCCTCCAGGCTCCTCTGTCCATGGGATTTTCCAGGCAAAATTACTGGAGTGGGTTGCCATTTGCTCCTCTGGGGGAACTTTCTGATCCAGAGATCAAACCTGCACCTCCTGAATCTCTTGCATTTGGGGAAATCTTGAAGTGTATAAACAGTAACAAATAGACTCATATGGCCTTACTAAGTGCCCACATCCACTCTGATATTTTAATCCAGAATAACCCAAGCATGTAACAGGTGATCTATTAAAATAATTTGCTTTAAAAATAATTGTCATGGGACTGTCTAGCTTTATATACATTCATGACTTATTTCAGCATTATCACCCTCTGACCCTTCTGTTGTTTATTATCCTCTCTGCTATTCTTTACACTGATGTTACCTTATATATTTCATAAGAAGATTCTTTAATATTTCCAAAGACATAGCTTGCATTTATACTCAAGTGCTTTAAAACCTTGGCTTTTGAGGATATATATTCACCTTGCTCATTTCCTGGGACTATACTTCAGCATTGACCATATAAGTATATTCCTTGCTCTTAGGCACAGCCATCTGTGAAAATAATTTATATACATAATTATATATGTATATACATACAGTTATAGTTATATAAAATCTTTAACATAATATTTAATGAATATTTTTCACATATAATTTATATTTTAATTAATACATCACTGATATAAGGTTTTACATTCTCTTTTATAAAAAAGAAGGCAATAACACTCAGAATAATTATGTGATTTGCCAAAAAAGTATATTGATACAGCCTTGAACTCAGTACCCCAAACTTCAAATCTCAGAGTTAAATGTAAACATGATTTTAACTACCTGATATTAGGCATTATACTAATGGCTGAGCGTACAAAGATGAATAAAATTAACCCCTTTGTCTTAAGGAGACATTGGAGAAAGAATGTACATTTCTCCGTTTGTGTCAGTGACCAAATTTCCTTTGCAAGTTCTCAGTAGGCAGCCTTCTCTGAATCATGCAGCCCTGAAGGATGATTTGGGGTGAGTGGTATATATTTGTGAGCTGTGAGGGACCAGTTACCAATCTTGCCTCTGACTCTACATGACTCGTCCCCAAGACCATATTATTATATGGTCTTGAGAAAGATCATATTGTTATGTGGTCTTAAGAAATATCATAACATTTCTATGAGTTTCATTTTGATTATTGGTGAAAAATATGAAAACTACTAGAATAATAGATCATCCCTGAATAGGCAGAGATGGTTTCTGCCTCAGGCCCTTGGCTTTAAACTTTCTGGTTAGTTGGTGTTTATTTTCAGAGCCTTACAAGACTCGCCCATTCACTTATTTCACATCTTGTCTCAAACATATCCTTGTCAACACAGTATTCCTTGATGGTACCATTAAAAATACCTCTTTTTCTAAGATAGCTTGTATTTTTTTTTTTTTTTTTTGGTCATGTAGCATGCAGGATTTTGGTTCCCCACTATATATTAGGCCTGTGCCACTATAGTGGAAATGGAATCCTGACCACTGGGCTGGCAGGGAATTTCCTAAGATTACTTTAATACTTATTTTACTCTCAACAGGTAGTGATAGTCACTGTTCTGACAATCTCCTTTAGAGTGGTTTCTAAGACAACCACTGATTATTCTAATTACAGTAGAATTTAAAAGAAGATTGAAGTCACAAACCCTGAAGATAGGAATAGAATTGGGTTCCTATCTGACCTTTACTACTTATAGTGGTAGGACCTCAGGCAGAACAACCTTCCTAGCCTCAGTTTTCTAATTCTGTGAAGACTAACTTATAATAGATAATAACAAGATGTTCTGGGGAAGGGAATGGCAACCCACTCCAGTATTCTTACATGGGAAATCCCAGGGACAGAGGGACCTGGTAGGCTACAGTTCATAGGGTTGCAAGAGTCGTACATGACTTAGTGACTAAACCACCACCACCACCAAGATGTTCAGTGAAAAACAAATAAATAAACAGGCTTTATCTCTATAGTTGAAAACTATAGATCCTCTTACTATTCATTCCCATTATAAATCTCTTTACCCTATTTATTACTAGAAATTTCACTATGTATATTTAGCATATCTATATCCTTTTTGTGTATTCTAGAATTTAAGCAGCATGAGGGCTAGAACTTTGTCTGACTTTGTTATTGTATTTCTCATGCCAGAGCAACTTATGGCACATGATAGGAATTTGATATAGATTTGTTGAATAAAAGAATTCATGAAAAAGAAAATATTTGTGAAAAGTAAATGAAGTGATATGTAGGAGACTGAAAATGAAACACTTCTATGGCATTTTATTGTTATAGTCCTTTTATCACAGGTGAAAGATTCTTCACAGGTGAATAACACAGATGAAAGGATTATGATAAAAGAATGTCATGAAACTTTTTCATTTTCAGTCTCTTTGTCATTTCATTTAACTTTCACAAATATTCATTCATTTATTCATTCAACAAGTTTGTATTTACTCACTGTTCTTCCCCAGTGGGCAGTCTCTCATTGCTAGGTTTTCAATGTAATTACTTTGTCTTTAATTAAATGGAATTGTGACGTTTTATTAGTCAATGATGCCAAATAAGATGAGTGAATAATACCAAACATTGTACCCAATTTCTGTTGTAAAAAATGAATTGATATATCTTTCAATAGCAGCAATACAGAGATACAAAAAGAGAAGTTGCCCACTGGAAATGAAGGAGTTGGGAGAAAGGGAGCAAGTACATTTTTTTTTTTTTTTATTCCCTGTAAAGTGTGTGGTACGAGATGATGGATTCAGTGGTAAGGACCCAGGAATGATAATAAGAACAATTTTCCCATTCTCTTATTGAATTGAAGGCTATGCTGTTGGCAACCTGAAGAAAATATAGTAATGGAGCCCATCAGGGCCGGAGAACAAAAGAATTGAGGACCTGGCTGAGCTAAGACTTTGTATAGGTTCAGTGTAACTGCACATGGCTGAGGTTTTGGCAGTTTGGGAGAGAAAGATTTCCATTCACTCAACCTCATGAGTAACACATAAACATGTAACATTTTTAAAAAATACAAGTTTTTGTTTTCTAGGCATAATATCTAGATATCATACTTTAAAGTATTGCAATCTGTTAAAACATCTCCATAAGTTTTTGGTCTTGTTTTGTTTTGAATTCATGCTGGGGAGTATCTCAGTAGTATCTCAGTAGTCAGTAATAAGTCCAAAGGATATTCCTTTCTTTCCCTTGGAACTAGGCAGATGTCAGCTACTCAAGTAATTAGGAGTTTTCCCTTTATTACCCATTTGAATTTGGGACTAGGCTTTGAGTTAGTGGCATTTAAATTTGTTGGTGATCATAGATCCTGTTAAGAATTTGATTTTGGCCCAGGAAATTATGCATGTGCAGGCATGCACACACACACAAACACACACACACATGTAAATTTTGGCATATAATTTTGGAAGGACTAGAGACCACCTAACACCTATCTATGAACCTAGGAAAGACTTCACAATTTTAGCTTCCTTTCCATGAAAACCTAAGTCCATATTGCTTTAGTTGTCACTGGGCAGTGGCCCCCATAAATGTCTTTTTGTCAAGAGTTGATATCTTTGGTCTCATTACCCAGGTCTCTTGAGTTTTGGGTATCTTTCCCTAAGTCTCTTGAATTTCTCCAGAACTGTGGCACTTGTACATCCATGAATTGATTTGGATTGCTCCTCTTTCTTTATCTGTCAGCCCTGAGTTCCAAACAGCTCAGACTCAACAGATTCCCTGTTACCAACATCTCTGGTTTATACTTCTCTGGTCCCTCCCTGCCCTATTACTTTAGATATGACCATGCCTGGGACAGAAAAAAATGCTTGTTACATCAATTTTTGATTGATGGTCAGTTGTTTGCTCTATCCTGATGCATAATATCTGTTATACTGGCAAGATGGTCTAGATCTCTTTTAAGAACTAATGCTAGTAAATAGAGTGAGCACTAAATTTTTCTTTAGTGTTGGGTGGAACTTCATATCACGGGAAGCATGACAGTTTAATATCTTTTAAGGTGCTGTTTTAGTAGATTATTGTGCTACTTAGCATTTGTGTATGCATATCAGACACGACTGAAGTGACTTAGCAGCAGCAGCAGCAGCATGTTACTAAGTTGTCTGTACAACTGTGCAGGATGTTTGATGGATAGAGTGAATCCATGTATATGACTATGTATTACAGATTACTCTGAAGTGTTATCTGTTAAATTATGCAAATTTACTTCATCTGCTCAGCCAGATTTATACTTATGAAGGCCAATATTTTCAAATCATGCACATCATAATGAGAGAATAAATATTACGTTTAATAAATATTTTATCATTGATTGAAATGCAATACTGTTCATTTAACATAATATTTCTCATTAACATTTAGTCAGTAGTAACTGCAATAAAAGAAGGAGCCTTCAGGTAGTTAAAAACATAAACAAAAACAATTAGCAAAACCCTGATTATTATATTTGGTTTTAATTTTATCCTTAGAAGCTAAAGTTATTCTTTAGCATATCATATATTTCATATTATCTTATTATTACCTCATTATTAATTCATTCAGTTTGAATTTTATGTCCTTTTAAGTGGCACAAAGAGGGAGTCCCAGTAGCGCTAGTGGTAAAGAACACGCCTGCCAATGCAGGTGAAATGTAAGAGACATGGGGAAGATGCCCTGGAAGAGGGCATGGCAACCCACTCCAGTATCCTTGCCTAGAGAATCTCATAAGCAGAGAGGCCTGGTAGGTTACGGTCCAGAGGATAACACAGAGTCGAACACAAGTAAGCAACTTAACATAGCACACAGCACAAGAGGCACAAAACATGAATCGTGATTTATATTTATGGTGAAATGTCTTCCTGACGTTCATCTGTGATATTTCTGAATGAAAACATTTTAACATTTTTTACTGGAAATGCTTACCTGCCTTTAATTCAAGTTGCAATAATTACATTTATTTAGCCTGCATAAAAGCTACTTGCCATGGACAATTCCAGCAAGTATACAGGGAAATAGTACAAAGAAATGGGTTTGAATCCTAACTTTGCTTCTCAACTTATGAGGACTTATTGGGTTATCATTTACAGAAAATCCACCCCAAACAGTCTCAAGCAAAAATATAAAAAAAAAAAAAGTGGAGGAGAGATACACTAGTGGTCAAACTTTACTTACTGCTCAATCTAGGAGTTCAAATGCTATAGTTAAATATTAGTTCTCTCCCTGTAGTAACTTAAATCTCATCCACTGGGCTCAATTTTCTGGCAAGCTCTGTTTTTGTTAGACAATAACTAACAACATCTGGTTCATTTTTGAGTTCACTGGGATTAGAAAGAATATATTTTTTGATACCTCAAATAAAAGTTAGACTAATTTTTGGTCCTAGGTCATGAACTAATATCTAAACCAAAAGCTTAGGCACAAGTATTGAAGCACTCCGACTGGCCAAGCTTAATTCATATGTCCACCCTCCCTGCCCCCAAAAAAAGAAAAAAAAACTGACAAGGGTGGGAGTCAGTTCTATCTAAAGCCCACAGATGTGCTGAATTGAACCTGTGTGGTAATAGTCTCCAGAAGAAAATTGCTTTAAAGTTATTAAAAGAAAGTAGGCAAAAACAACGTACACAATACAGCCCAACTATTATCTTTGTTACCTTAGGGAAGTTATTTAATTCTTTGGGTTTCATTTTTTATAACTATCATATAACATATACCTTCCAGAATTTTTATGATGGTTAAATGTTTTATATATGTACACATATATATGAATATATATATAAAACATGTAATACATATAAATATATATAACTTAAAGTTGTTATATATAATATATAGCATATATTTAAGTTGCACATATGTATGTGTATTTATATATATTTTTGGTGAAATGATTAATAGATAATGAATTGTCAATGAACACTAGGTTTCTTTATTCATCCATATCTCCCTACACTGCCTGCTCTTCTACTCTAGTGTCAATTGTAAGGTGTAGCCTTACCAAAATATAACTGTCTCTTAATATTTGGATGAGCTTGTTAGACTATTCTTTCTTTCTTTTCTTTCCTCACCAGCTTGCCTTCCTTCCTTCTTTCTTTTCTCTATATTCTCTCTCTGATACGTACAATCATTACATTAGTTGATAAGAGCAAGCAGGATTCATTTTCTAACCTCAAAGATCACATACAGTCTAAGTATAAAGTTTAGTGGCAGTAATTGTGAACAAGCACATTTAGCATTGCTCCTGTAATTTGAACAACTATAATATCAATTCTTTCCAAAGGAATCATTTCTTATTTTAATATAATATTATTTGTACTCATCCTAGGTCAAGTCATGATAGTTCACATTAAACTTAGCTTAAAACATTCACTGAGAAATGACCTAAATTAAATCAGTAATTCTTTCTGTGCCAGTGTTATTAGGTTCAATTACTTGAAGACAGAGAATTAATATTAGGGCTAACAATATAACATTATATCTTAATGAGTTTGAAGTGTTAATATTGGCTAGAGTTATGTCATGAAACTAGTACACATTAATTGAAAAACTATGTTATAATCACACCCGGAATCAAAGAGTCCAGACTCCTTGACAAGGACATGATTCAAAAGTAAAATATGTAAATCCATGGCTGATTCATATCAATGTATGACAAAACCCACTGGAAAAAAAAAAAAAAAACAAGTCAAAAAAAAAAAAAAAAACTATAGTCCACCTAGAGGGATGGGATGGGGGAGGGGGAAGCTTCAGAGGCTTGGGATATATGTAGACATGTCTGATATATGTTGTACAGCCGAACTTAACATTGTAAAGCAATTATACTCCAATAAAAAAAATACTTTAAAAAAAAAAAAAAACTCAACATTCAGAAAACCAAAAAAAAAAAAAAAAAAATGTGCAAATATATAAAGTCCCTGCAAGCATTTTATAGCTGCATTCCTTATGTTCTTTGTAGGTATTGTATAATTTTTCAAAAAAAAAAAAAAGTAAAACTCCATGGCATCAACTGAGAGCACCTAAATGAACCTTGAAAAATTTCAGAGATCCATTAATTTTCTAACACAATTATGTGGAAATTCAAGTGGATTTTAAAGAAGCATTGTCCATGCCTTGTGAGGTTTACTACAAAAAGATAGAAAGACAGAAACCATAAAATAATTAAAATTTTAAAAAGATAATTTGTTTACTACACAAGTTGATTTACTGCATTAAATAATGTAACCTGAATTTTCACAGAGTATTTACCTATTGAATTTATTCTTTACCTGGACATTTGAATGTATACATTAGCAACTTGTTTCTTTGAATTGCCTGGATACTTAAGGAGAACAATTTAGTACTTTAGAAACGACACTATTTTTAAGTGGAATGAAATCTCATTTGTTAAAAACTATAATACTTGAAAACCCTGACATTAAATTGCTGAGATGTTTATGTTTAAATAAAAGTATACCTTAATCAAATCAAAATGAGCTATCACTTTAATTTTTAAAAATGTTTGCAATCTCAGGCATTTAGAACATCAGTTTTAAGAAATGGTTAGGCTGGTGTTTATTGATAGTACTAAAGGAGGGAGTGGGATTTAAGATGAAAGAGGTGCTCCTTAGGAATTCCATTAAAAATGTCATTAATTGTTCTAAAAAATCTGTATAATTGCCAAATTTCTCTCCCTCTGTCTCTTTTTTTCCCAAGAAAATTCTATTTTTGGAATTTGTACCACCTGTTTTATTATCCTATATCTCTTATTTTTCTTATATTTTCGTCTTCTATTTTTAAATCCTACATACTAGCATATTTCCTTGCTTTTGTCTTCCAAACTGTCTACTAATTTTAAAAAGTGTTCTGGAATTGTTTTTTAAAGTTGTAAAATCAGAATAGCCAAGTCAATCTTGAAGAACATATCTGGTGTGTTGATAAACCTAGTATAAAACCACAGTAATGAATATAGTGTGATAGCAACATAAGAATAGAGAGAAATAGAGTCCAAAAAGAGGCCCACACACATAGGGTCATTTGATTGATGACAGTAGTAGCACTGGAGTGTGACTGAAAATGGTTTATGTTTTAATTATCAATAACTTGCTGAAAATACTGAATATTCATGTGAAAAAATCTTGACTCTGATATCATATTGCAGATCAAAATGTGACAGATTGTAATGTGTCTACAAGAAAACAAAAAGAAATCTTAATGACATTAGGATATGTGAAGTCTTTTTAAAGAGGACATGAAAAGTACAAATAGGAGAAAATTGGTAAACTGATCTAAGTTAAACATCAAGACTTTTGTTCCTCCAGAGATATCACTGAAAGAGTAAGACTTCAAGCACATATTGGGAGAAGATATTTGCAACATTTATGCTTGACAGAGAACTCATGCCCTGTATATTTATAGATAAAATTCCTATAAATCACTAAAGGACTTCCTTGGTGGTCCATCGGTTAAGACCCCATGTTTCCACTGCAGGGGTACAGGTTTGATCCCTGGTCTGGAATCTAAGATTCCACATGCCCTGTGTTATGGTCAAAATAAATAAATAAATAAATGAAAGTAAGCTCTTATAAATCACTAAGAAAAAGATGAAGTGGCAAATATCTTGACTAGATACTTTACAAATGACACCACTGAAATTACCAAGAAGTGTATTGACTAATACTAAATTCATTAGTAATTAAGGAGATGCAAATTAAAACCTAACGTATTACTACTATATACCCATTGCACGCATGCTGCATGCTAAGTCACTTCAGTCATATCTGACTCTTTGCGACCTTATGCACTATATAGCCTGCCGGGCTCCTCTCTCCATGGGATTCTCCAGGCAAGAATACTGGAGGGGGTTGCCATTTCCTTCTCCAGGGGATCTTCCCGACCCAGGGATTGATCCTGTATCTCTTAAGTCTCCTGCATTGGCGGATGGTCTCTTTACCACTAGCGCCACCTGGGAGCCTATTAGGACTGCAGAAATGAAAAGCCTGGCACCAAGTGTTGACAAGAATGGAAAGCAACGGCTAGAGAATGTAAATGATTAGCATCTTTTTGGAAAGCAATTTGGCAGTATCTACTGAAATTGAATGTTTGCATGGGCTCTAAAGCAGCAGGTCTTCTTCCAGGTATAAGTGCAACAGAAATGTGTATATTTGTAAACTGAAAGACATGTTCAATGATGTCCATAGCAGCACAAATTCAATGATGTCCAAATAGCCCTAAACTGAAAGCAAGTCAAACGTGAGAAAAATTAATAAGTTGTGGTATATTCATATATTATGGATCACTATTTAGCAATTAAAGTGAAGCAAACAATCACTGAGCAATGTTACATGAAATACTACTACAAAGTGTTGAGCAAAAGAAGCCAGTCACAAGAGTTTTACTGTATAAACACATTATACAGTATAAGTGTTTATACAAAATAAGTGTTTATTGTATAAACACATGTAAAATTTAAAAAAAAGGCAGAACTAATTAGCCAAAGTAATTATATTTGTTGCAAAGGGAGAGCTAGACAGGAAGTGAGGACGACAGGAGCTTCTGTGGTCCTTGTAATATCCTGTGTGTACGTGCCTAGTCGCTCTGTCTCCCTCAGCGCAGTCTCTCCCTCCTCACTCCAGTTTGCAAAACCATTTTGCTTCTTTAGCCACTGCACTTCCATCTGTACTGATTTTCCAGAAAATATTTGAAATCTCTCAAATCTTATGATCTTTCACTGATGTAAATTTATATCTTTAAAAAATCAACTTACTAGCATTTTTATAGTGTCTTTGGAAGGAGAGCATAAATGTATGGACTTAATTTTAAACTTTAAATCACAAGGCATATAAGTATATCCTTAAACATATATATGTTGCATGCATATGTGTGTATTATGGTTAAAAGATTGCTGTGATTAGAGTAAAAAGATAAACCTGAATTAACTTTTACTACTACTATATATCAAGTAGTTGACCTCTGCCCAGTACATAATAGCTCTGAGCTTAATTTGTTAACCTGAAACATAGGGATCTGTTAATCTAAAACATGGAATACATCACATAAATTTTGAAATGTTGCATTGTTGTGAATGATTTGTTATTTTTGTCTTTATTGAAAACAATGAGTATCATTATCTTATTAAACAAAAATATAGAAAGTATTCTATCCTATAATTAAAAAAAATCTTGGTTCACATTCAAGGCAGCAGTAATTAACGATTCATCCATATTTTATTCTTGCTAATAATACTAATTATAATAAAGTTATTCTATCTATATATAGTATTTTCAAAGAAGTTAATAAAATATAATAAATTATAGCCTCCCGATTTCTATTCAGGCTATTCAGTTACCTTTCCATGTTGTATAGCTCTTAAGACTAAAATAAATGTATTTTTTTTTAACTCAGAAGATTGTCAGTATGAGAATTAAAAAATACACACACACAATCATGAATAATGTGGTGATTTTGTACTGTTAATTTAGCTAAAATGGAACTATGCTTCCAACAATTCTGTTCTCTGTGTGAATCTCACAAGAAATACCTATGTAATTTGGAAGGCAGAAAAGAAGCAGCATTCCTGTGTAGGCTTGGCAGATTAGTGTTGGTTGTGGTGCTGCAAACCTAAGTGATCACTCCTTTGCTTAAAATATTGCAGTGACTTTCCAGGCTTTTTAGATATTGTGCAAAATCTTGTATAAGGATTATAATACTGTATAAATAAATTTATTATATACCTCTAACATTTTGCTTTGAATTTCTTCTCCAATTAATTATTATACTCTAGACAACCTACATTTAATTAAGTATTTTGTCTCCTCATGTTCTAACCTACACATACCTGCTGGTCCTTCTACCTGGAAAGATCCTTTCCTCAGTTTTGGTCAGTCTCACACCTGTAAATTCTTTAGCACTGAGCTCAGGAAAGACTTTCTGGCTCCCCACCCCATAAACCAAGTTCCGTTCCCTTATTATACAATCTATAGCTTCCATTTATGGTACTTAGCACAATCATAATGGGAAAAAAATGGTATAATATTTGTATTAAATCTCCTTCCTCAATGGGAGCTAAATTGAACAGGAACTGTGCTCCATAGCAACATATCCTTAATATTTGTTAAATAAACAAATGAATGAAGAATTTCAAGTTTACTCACCATACTCATAATTGTTAAAAGTAGAACAATACATAGTATTTCTCATAGTGTTGCATTATATAAAAATATTAGAAAATACCTTAAAAGAAACAAAAATTAACCACTAAAAATATGAATGTCTGCTGTTTGTCTTTCTGTATACACACACACACATATACAAATTCTAAAGCTCTGATACAATTAAAATTTAAGAAATAATTTACATTTCTGTAAGGAGACAAAATAAAGTCACAATGAGAAAAAGAAGATTTTAAAATAAATATGCCAATAATTTCCAAAGGAAAATGAACAAAACAATAGCAAAAACTCATACTGTTTTCTAGTTCAAATTTTATACTACTTTTATAGTATTATACCTTGTATGAACTCCATAGCACTGACATGTTAATTAACTTTGGGATATATATCCATTATATTATTACTTAGATAGATATAGCTTATTAAAATTAAATAAGTGAGCCTGTTACAGTGAAGTATCAATCATGAAAAAAATTATGAAAAAATACCTTCTGAGCACACAAACTTTAAGTACAATGTTTGAATATTTATTTCTGTTTTCAAGTTCAATAATCCAACAATCTTCAATAATTTGTGTTGGTGGATCTCACATCAGTTTCCAATTAAAAACATATTATAAACATTTCCATCATAATAAATTCTACTACATGACTCAAACTTCACCAAAGATGTGAATGTAAAGAAGAACGATAATGTAGTTTTTTTATTTCCAAGACTCTATTAAAATAAGAAACACTATGACTTCTGTATTGGAGAAACTAAATAAATTGCTACTGGCAATGGGATAATTTATAATTTCCAGTTGATAGGCTAACAGTTCATGAAGTAAGAAAAATGAAACTATTTTAATGAAACTTGTCAAAATACAATTTTATAATAAATAATGACAGAATTGTATTTCTCAATGAAAAGGTACCCCCCAAATCCCTCAGAATAAAATGAGAGAAATTTTTATAAGTCCATATTATCTCTGTGTTGCTTATATAAACAGTTTAGAGCCTTTATAAGACTCCTTTAATATAATCCACTGGATTATCCTTTCTCTGATACCTCTTCTTTATTAACCAGGCTCTTTGTCAAGGCACTGATTCAATGCAATGAATTTCAGTGACTGAACAATAGAGTTTGCCACCATTAATTATGATCCACAGATAGGAAATTCTTCATGAAGATCCTTATTTGTCTGACAGTGAAGTTTGAGGAGATCTAATTGATGGGAATGTATATGCATTGGATGGATTTGATAAATATTTTTATTGATCAAGAATAGTGTGATAGTAACTATCTTAACAACAGTGATTCCACTATAATTTACTAATAATTGTTGTTACTCTAGAAATAAAAAGTGCCAATTATTTATTGAAATCAGTTATTTATTGAATCAATTATTTATTGATTCAATAAATAATTTTTAAGTATCCAACATTTGTTAGACAATATTCTAAGCCCCAGAAATATAATACCAAGCTAGACTAAAAAGTTACCTTTCAGAAAATACTTCCAATATAATAGCATACAGATAGAAAGGTTGAAGAATATTGTAAGATAAGTGAAAGAATTAAATATAGACAAAAGAAAATAATTGTTAAGGGTAGTTCTAAATTTTGTTTATAAAATCATTAGAGTGGTTTTCCCAGAATATCTAATTTTTCCTTCACTTTTTACATATGATTTTAAATGAGATTTTTATTATGCTTATTATATGTATATAGACACACACACACACACATATACACTCATTCATATTAAAATATAGTTTTGGATGGACCACATCATATGCATTGTCTATCCTTGATACACCCTTGAATGTAGAAGTGTAGAGTGTACTTAATAAGTTCATTTGTTAGCTTGAATTTAAATGCTTATAGTTCTTGGGTAAATATTGAAAATTGTGTAGCTAATTATTATATTAATACATTAACTATATGGATCTATAGCCTCGGACAATGTAATACTAGAATTGTCTTTCTCTTTAAAAGAAGGTTAAGAGCAGGAATGGAGGTAGCTGAAGGACAAAATTTAGCTAAATTGTGGAGAACTGGAGTATAAAAGACTCACCTGAGACAAGGGAAGGTACTGAACTTGGAGAATAGGGCTGATTCAGAAATGATAATGGGAAGGTCAGGTCAGAAAACTGTAGTATCCAGTAGCAGCTTGAAGAGTGTTGAAGCAAGATTTCAAAACCAGGAGGAAAAAATCTATGCAAAGATATCATGATCAATATTGGAAGCCTAATAGATCTACATTTTGGGTATTAGCTACCTTTGAAATGTACTTTTAAAAATTAATTTGCGGATAATTGCTTTACGATATTGTGTTGGCTTCTGCTCTCCAACAGTGTGGATCAGTTGTAAGTATACATATATGCCCTCCCTCTGAGCCTCTCTCCCATACCTCCACCCCTCTAGGTTGTCAGGGAGCACCGAGCTGAATTCTCTCTGTTATACATCGGCTTCCCACTAGCTAGCTGTCTTACAAGTGGTGGTGTATATACGTCAATGCTATTTCCTCATGAGTCAGTAGAGAAGATAAGTTAAAGGGTCAATTGGAAGAAGGTAGTATTCAATATCTAGTGCACTTAAACTGACCTGTGTGTAGCATTCATGGTTTTACAATATTTAGAGTAGTGATTTCTGAATCATCTAGGAAAGGAATTATTCTGGATGTTATTTTTTCTAGATATTTAGGGCTTGGCCTTTATATGTGATGGAGTTCTAAATATATTTCTTTAAATACCTTGTGTATTAAAGAGTGCAATAGTGAATGGTTTTTAGAGTCTACAGATTAGGGTTTGAGTCTCTGTTTAGCTCCAAGATCTCTGATAACTCTTAACTTCAGTTTTATTGCTCACTTAAACTTACTTTTTGGAATGTTACTGGATATAAGTATTCCCATAGTAACTTACATAAAGGTACTATATAAGGTGTTATGTTTAAATCAGTTGAAAAAATATTTATTGAACACTTTCTGTTTTAAGACTTAATTTAGGCACTAAGAGGGCTAAATAAATAATATTGAGCTAGTTATTTTCGTATTAATTTTGTGTGTAGCCCTACTGAATAATTACCATTATGAATTCACCATACATTTTGAACCCTAAGAATTCACATACATCCAGTTTTCTTCCATAGTCCTCATCTTCTTAGGATATAGACATTTATTAAAGAATTATAAATATTCTCTGGAGGCATATTTCAACAAGATACATAGAATTGCAAAATTTATATTCCTTTAAACATTTGTATAAGATAAAACACAGGAATGTACATGAACAAATGATGTAAAACAAAATAGTTTAATATAGTAAACATTATTAATAAGTGCATAAAATATTATTTTAATTATTTCTTAAATTTTCCAAGAGAAAACATATGTGCTACATTAATCATTTAAATATACATATCAGTCTTTTTCTAATTTTTTATATGCCATTCTAAATATTACTTTGTAGTTTTATACTTTTGATTGATTTAGTTATTAATGACAAAGATTTCAGAATTTCTCTGCAAAGTTTTTGATCTCTCAAATGCTAGATTTTTGCTTTTATATGTGTCATCTGACAATTTAATTCAGATGTTAATAACCATTATTCTATATTTTTAAAAATAAAATTGCTAAATTGATGTTAATTACAAAGATAATTTCAAAATGTACCTCTCTCTTGGTGTCTTGTTTACTACAAGTAGTTTTTTTTAAAAATTTCCTTCTAGAATATGTTTTGCTTGGTGCTTTTTCAGTGATAAAATATTTCATTGGGAAATTTTGATATTTTAAAGATCTATAATATAAATGATTTATCTAGATGCTTTCATGATGACATCAATATGAACTGGAAAGGGGAAAGTTAGTAAAATCACAAGAAAATAGATATTTACAAATATTTCATCAGGTTAAACTGCAGAGAAATCTTACAAGGGCTAGGTTCAGATAAACTTGGACTCAAATCCTGCTACATTATGAAATTATGTTAAACCTAAGAAAGTGAAAAAAGGTTCAATCAATATGTTAAGCTTCAGAAATATTTTGATCCTTGCTACACTATATCATTCCTTTGTATTGATAAACAAAAATGAATTTGACAAGTTAAAAAATTTGCACCATAAAATATGAATACTTTATTTGGAATGGAGGAAGAGTGAAAGGTTAAAACATAATACCAGAAGTCAGTAAACATAAATTTTGGTCTTAGTTTTGCCTTTAATATGTTTTATAAGATTCTAAGTTTTTAGGTCTGAAGTTCCAGAGTCTCCATTTTTAACAAACTACAAGAGGCTGAAATAGATGTTCTATGAACCACACTTTGAATGATATTGAATTAGGTGGGAGACTAATTTTAAGGAATTAGCAATTTTCCCTGATTAGTATATGGAATATTGTTTTTAACACCACAAGAAATCCATAAAGTGATTTTCTCACTTTCAGGAGGAAAATTGTGCTAGTTGCTTTTCTGATTTATCTTTAAAACTGTCTACCTATTAAATAGTAAAAGGAGAATTTAATTATATGCACAATTCAGTAAACAATAAGACCTGAAATATAATCCTCAAAGAACAGAGCTGTATACTTTATATTTCAGTAATCCTAACTTCCAGTAGCCTTTTAGCAGAAATCATATTTATTGAATGAAAGAGAACTGAATAATAAGAATTATCCAGATATATGAGGTAAAATTATAGCTGATATACTCTGAAAAACTCTCCCCTTTGCTTTTATGAATGGATAAAAATCAAAATAATTAATATATGTTAAACATTTTCACTCTAAATAGGAATATTTCTGGTTAAAATTTCCTGTGTGTCAAAATTTTGAGTTAGAGAAGAATTTAGAAATCATTCTGCCACCTTTTAAAAAAAAATTATTTTTGGCTGTGCTTGCTCCTTTTTGCTGTGTGGGCCTTTCTCTAGTTGTGATGAGCAGAGGCTCCTCTCTAGTTGTGTGGCACTGGCTTCTTATTGCAGTGGCTTCTCTTTATGGAGCATGGGCTCTAGGGTGCATGGGCTTCAGTAGTTGCAGCCGATGGGCTCAGCAGTTGTGGCTCTCAGGCTCTAGAGCACAGGTTCAATAGTTGTGGCGCAAAGGCGTCATGTGGAATCTTCCCAGATCAGGGATCAAACCTGTGTCTCCTGCATTGACAGGGAAATTCTTTATCACTGAATCACCAGGAAAGCCCATTCTTTCATTTTTAAAAACACATTGAGAAGGAACCTTCAATTCACTTGCATTATGATAAGTCAGCATATGAAGCCTAAGAAAACATAAGCTTTCCCTTAAAAAGTTTGAAATCTAGAATTAACCCCACAGGCAATACTAGATCACCCAAAGCAGGTGGTGAGAAAATAATCTGAAATTTAAGTAATAACACCAAACGTTCTATGTATCTTCTCTATAGTTATATAGCACATGTAAAGGGAGAATTTTCATACTCTTAACTAGTCTAGAACTATATATCGACAACAAAAATCTAGATAACTATTAGACTTAGTTCATAAAAAGGCTGAAAGCACACAATTTAACTTCTTGTCTGTTTAACTATAGATGCTGAGGGAATGTTGGTATTTCAGAGATATCAAAAGGCATATTCATTTTGGATTTTATAGTTACCTCAACCTTAAAGTTAATGATCTCCTGTCTTTACGGTTCCCAGCAACTGTTGTTAGATACGTATTTGATGAGTAGATGAATTAACAACTATGTACACTTCATACTCAAATATGCATACATAATCAGTTCATTGGGATAGTGAGTGAATCAATATTCCCTTTAATAGTATTTCTTCCTTATTATTTGCAACTAAAAAATAGTCATGTCAGGAAAGTTGGTATCCTTAATTAGTAGTAAATGAAATTATAGGGAAGTTTGTCATTCACTTACCTAGCTGCTATAATTAAACACATATTTTCTATAGTTGTCTACTAGTGAAAATTGAGGGTAGGATGTAAAATTATTTGAAACCCAAGAAATAAAAATGATAATGTTATTTCTATTGACTTAAAATAACCTTTGGCATTAAAGATATTTTCAGGTAAAGACATAATCTTAAACAACAACAATCAAAAGGTAGGAACACAATGCTTCATTTTGTTTGAAGGATTCTGTCGATTGCTCTAGGCTTCTCATTTAAGTTATAGACTACAAAATTACATAAATCTCTGTTCTATTTTCTTGCAAATCTTGTTTTTTTTCTCCTACATATGTGTAAATAAGCAGCTTTTAAGCAGTGTGAAAAAACTTTTCTGAGTGAACAAATAAGAAGAGATCAGTATTGGGTATATTAACACCATCCAGTAACTTGATAGATGCTGTAGTATCTCACGGACATCACATGAAGCTGTAAATTTAGACTCTCAAATAAGAGGTTGACATTCAGTTTGCTCAAGAATGAACTTCACATTTTAAATAGAACTTCAGTTCAATTCAGTTCATTCGCTTAGTCATGTCCAGCTCTTTGTGACCCCAAGGACTGCAGCATGCCAGGCCTCCCTGTCCATCACCAACTCTTGGAGTTTACTCAAACTCATGTCAGTTGAGTTGGTGATGCCATCCAACCATCTCATCCTCTGTCATCTCCTCTGCTCCTGCCTTCAATCTATCCCAGCATCAAGATCTTTTCAAATGAGTCAGTTCTTCGCATCAGGTGGCCAGAGTGTTGGAATTTCAGCTTCACCATCAGTCAATGGATATTCAGAACTGATTTCCTTTAGGATGAACTGGTTGGATCTCCTTGCAGTCTAAGGGATTCTCAAGAGTCTTCTCAAACACCACTCTCCAAAAGCTTCAATTCTTCAGGGCTCAACTTTCTTTATAGTCCAACTCTCACATCCATACATGACTACTAGAAAAACCATAGCCTTGACTAGACGGACCTTTCTAGGCAAAGTAATGTCTCTGCTTTTTAATATGCTGCCTAGGATAGTCATAAATTTTCTTCCAAGGAGAAAGTGTCTTTCAATTTCATGGGAGTAGTCACCATCTTCAGTGATTTTGGAGCCCAAAAAGCAAGGTCTCTCACTGTTTCTGTTGTTTCCCCATCTATTAGCCATGAAGTGATGGGACCAGATGCCATGATCTTAGTTTTCTGAATGTTGAGTTTGACTGAAAAGCCAACTTTTTCACTCTCCTCTTTCACTTTCATCAAGAGGCTCTTCTTCACTTTCTGCCATAAGGTTGGTGTCACTGCCTATCTGAGGTTATTGATATTTCTGTCAGCAATCTTGATTCCTGCTTGTGCTTCATCCAACCTGGCATTTTGCATTATGTACTCTGCATATAAGTTAAATAAGCAGGGTGACCATATACAGCCTTAATGTACTCCTTTTCTTATTTGGAACCAGTCTGTTGTTCCATGTCCAGTTCTAACTGTTGCTTCTTAACCTGCATACATATTTCTCAGGAGGCAGTTCAGGTGGTCTGGTATTCCCATCTCTCTCAGAATTTTCCACAGTTTATTGTGATCCACACAGTCAAAGGCTTTGGCATAGTCAATAAAGCAAAAGTATATGTCTTTCTGGAACTCTCTTGCTTTTTTGATGATCCAGCGGATGTTGGCAATTTTATCTCTGGTTCCTCTGCCTTTTCGAAAACCAGCTTGAACATCTGGAAGTTCTCAGTTCATGTCCTGTTGAAGTCTGGCTTCTTAAAAAGCTTAAAAGCCTGGGTTCTTAAAAACTTATGACTTTACTTTTCAGTTTTAGATCAATAATCCAATTGATCCAGTTGGCACTGGTATTCGTATACTGTGTAGAAGTGGCCAAGACCCATTATGTTTTATATTGCTATCCCGTTGAACCAACACTGTTCTTTGCAAAGAACATCCTTTTCCACTGCTTTGTCTTGAATCATTTATCATAAATCAAGTTCTCACATACATGTTCTGGATACCTTATTCTGATTCATTGATCTATTTAAATTTCCTGGTGTCAAAACCCACAATGTTTTCCATTTGAGAACATTGTAATAAAGTATAATTTCTATTACTACACATTCTTCTACTTTGTTTTCTTCAAGATTGTCTTAGTAAATCTTGGTCCTTTATACTTAAAATAATTTTTAGAATAATATTGTCAATGTCAAAAACTTGTTTGGGTTTTATTTGATTACACTGAACGTGCAGATAATATGAGGGGAATGACTTATTCCCATGAATCTGAACAAATTCTGGGAGATAGAGAAGGACAAGGAAGCCTGGTGTGCTGCAGTCCCTGGAGTTGCAAAGAGTTGGACATGACTTAGTGACTGAAGAACAAGACTTATTTCCAGTATTTATTTCTACCCCGTCACAGATATTTAATTTCAGTATTTAAAAGTACTATATTTTTTGTTAAAATTTATTGCCAAGTATTTAAAGGGTTTTTTAAATTCTTCTTTTAGATAACATCTTTTAAGTATTTTACTCTAAAATTTATTCTAATCTGATGTAAAGAATTGGAAAGTGTTATTTTTTTCCCCCTTAGAAACAGTTGGTACATAATTAGTGTATTGCTTTCTTTACTATTTGCAAGGATTCCTCAGAGAAGCCATTCAGACTTGTGGTTGTATTTCTGGGAAGATTTTCTTCTCTTTTTGAAAAAAGGGCTCAAATTCCCTTTGATGAGGGAGCCTGGTGGGCTTCTGTCTATGGGGTTGCACAGAGTCAGACATGACTGGGGAGACCTAGCAGCAGCAGCAGCAGCATGATAATCAAAATTAGTGATTTTTCAAATTTTTTTTCTATTTTAATTCAAATTAAAATTTTTGATACACCGTTATTTGAAGTGTATTAATGTGTTTTTAATATCTGTGGGACTTATAATGCTGACCACCTTTCATTTTTGTTACCTGTAGCCTTTTTTCCTATTTCTCCCTTCCTCTTCCCCTTCTCTCTCTGTCTTTTCTCCTTCACTACTTTCTTCTACTATGCTTCTTCCTCCTCCTCCTCCTTCTCTCTTATCTCCACTACTTTCTCCTTACTTTTTAGAGATTTGTTACTTTTTCTAAGAACCGATTTTTGTCATTGTCAGTTTTTCCATATTGTGCATTTCTTTTCTATTTCAGTGTTTATTGTTCCTAAATTTATCTGACACATTCTTTTAATTTCTTTTGGTTTTTACTGATTTTAATACATTTTTATTGATGCCAACCATTGTGTGTTAAAAAAAAAAAAAACTCTTTGGGGTTCTGCATGATGTTATCTTTCGAATGAGAATTTACTTCAGACTAGGGAAAGATAATTTAAGCTCAAGCTAAGATTTAATTGACTAAATACAGGTTTCCAACTTATTTTGCAAATTTCTTATCTTCTCTTAATATTATATTATTAGTCAGGAGTTTCAACTGAAAATCCAAGGTGTTTATGATGGGGGCTTCATCTTGATGGGACTTGAACTCCAGTTTCTATGTTTTCAGCTCTCTGTGACTGCTGGAAATCTGCTGTGCTCCTCAACTTGTAGGTGGCTGCTTGCAAGTTAGCAAATGTCTTACACATAGAGGAAGAAAACAATTACATTTGACTTCTCCTCAGAAACCATGCAAGTAAGAAGTTGGTAGAGTGAAATATTAAAGTGTTGATAGAAAAAAAAAAAACCTCCAGCTTAGAATTCTGTACTCTGCCAGATTTTCCTTCAAAAGTGAAGAGGAAAGAACATAGTCTCAAACAAAAATTGAGGGAATTTGCTGCCAGTAGGCAATGGCACCCCACTCCAGTACTCTTGCCTGGAAAATCCCATGGACAGAGGAGCCTGGTAGGCTGCAGTCCATGGGGTCGCGAAGAGTCAGAAACGACTGAGCGACTTCACTTTTACTTTTCACTTTTATGCATTGGAGAAGGAAACGGCAACCCAGTCCAGTGTTCTAGCCTTGAGAATTCCAGGGATGGGGTTGCACAGAGTCGGACACGACTGAAGTGACTTAGCAGTAGCAGTAGCAGTTCTACTGGACAAGAAATATCAAAAATTCTTTAGAAGGAAGGAAATAAAATAGTCCAGTATCTATATAAAAATAGTGGATCTATGTACATAAAGAAAAGAACACTAAAGAAGGGTTAAGCAAAGATAAAATAAAAATATTTTATTTATTGTTTTTAAAAGTTTGCATTATTAATTGATCTAACAGTATTAACCATACTGAAAGAGAGAATAAAGTTGGGGAGCTGACATCATCTTACATCAAGAATTACCACAAAGCTATGGTAAACAAGGTTGTTTATTATTCTTGCCTGGAAAACCCCATGGACAGAGAAGTCTGGTGGGCTACAGGTCATGAGGTTGAAAGAGTCAGATACAACTTAGAGGTGCACAACAACAACAACAGTCTTGGCTATTTAAAAAAAAAAAGAGAGAGACAGATACATATCATGGAATAAAATGCAGTGCTCAGAAACAGACCCACATGATATAGTCAACTGATCTTTGAAAAATAAGGAGAGGCGATGAAATGGAGAAGAGATAGTCTTTTAAACAAATGCTGCTGGAACAACCAGATGACTGTATATAAAAAGCAAATCTGGACACAGACTTTACACCCTTCACAAAAATTGACCCCAAATAACTAATTGTAAAATGAAAAACTGCAATACTTCTAGAAGTTGAACGTTAGAAAATCTAGATGACCTTGTGTTTTGTGAGGACTATTAAGATACAATACCAAAGACATGATCCGCTTAAGAAATATTTGATAATTTGGACTTCATTAAAATTAAAACTTCTGGTCTGTGAAAGAAAGTGTCAAGAGAATTAGAAGACAAATCACAGACTGGGATAATGTTTGCAAAAGACCCGTCTGATAAAGAACTATTATTCAATGTATATAAAGAACTCCTAGAACTCAACAATAAGGGCACAAATAACCTGATTAAAAACAGTCAAAAGACCTTAACAGACATCTCACCAAAAAGATGTACAGATGGCAAATAAGCATATAAAAAGATGTTCCACATAGACTATCATTGGGCAAATGCATATTATTAAAACATCAATGAGATTCTACTAAATATGTATTAGAATGGCCAAATTCCAGAACATTGAAAACATCAAAATTGGACAAAGATGTGGACAACAGGTGAAAACAAAATGGTCCAGCCACTTTGGAAAACAGTTTGGTGACTTGTTACAAAACTAAACATACTGTTAGCATATGATCTTTGGAATTTACTTAAAGGAGTTGAAAAGGTATGTCTACACAAAAACTTGAATATGGATATTAATAGCAACTTTGTTCATAATTGCCAAAATTTGAAAGTAATGAAGATGTCTTTCAGTAGGTGACTAGATAAATTAACTTTGGTATATATAGACAATGAAATGTAATTTAAGGCTAAAAAGAAATGAACTATTGAGTCATGAAAAGACATGAAGGAATCTTAAATGCATAATAGGAAATAAAAGAAGTCAATCTGAGAATGTTAAGTACTATATGATCCCAATTATATGACATTCTGAAAAAGCAAAACTACGGAGACTATAAAAAGATCAGTGATTTTTAGGGGTTAGGGCCAAAGAGGGGAATGTATAGGCAGAACACAGAGGATTTTTAGGACAGTGAACATACTCTGATACTATTATGGTGGATACATTCAATACTAAAATCGTCCAAATGTGTAGATTGTATAGCAACCAGGAGTGACTCTAATGTGAACTATGGACCTTTAGTCACTATGATCTGTCAATGTAGTTTCATCCATAGTAAAAATGCAGCAGTCTAATGGGAGATGTTGATAATTGGATAATTGGGAGACTATCTGTGTGTGGGGCAGAGGTATATGGGAAATCTTTAACTTTCCTCTCAATTTTATTGTGAATAATACTGCTCTAAATAAAAATCTTAAAAAAAAGACATATCCCCTAGTGTAATGACTTGCAACATATTAGTCCACTATGTCTAGAAGCTGAAATGTTCAAAGCAATATACATTTTAAACAATTCTAATAAATGCAAGTCAAATTAAGATGCTTTATTTACCAATTTTAAAATGTAGCATTCCAGGAGTTTGGAAAATGAGGATAGCTTGGGTAAGCCATTACTATTTTCATACATTTCTTATAAATAGTCTTGTTTTGTGCACACTCATTAGTTAAAATAATTGGATTTACCTCTTGCTATGATTCTTATTTATTTTAAAAAGGGTAGGTGTTCAGAAAGTTGATATGTTAGCTTTTTTCTCCCTCTCCTTAACTTATACTGACAAACTTTCTTAGACAATAATCCATTAAAACATGATTTAGTGAACAGAGTTAAACACTACTTCTACAAAGGCTTCTGCTCAATTCACCAAATTCTATGCTGAAAGGGGTAAAAATGCCACATCTGAAGTCTCAACCATTTTTAACTGGAATAAGAATTCTGAGAAGAAAATTTCCATTCTGGTACAGGAGAACTGAAAAAGGACTCCAGGGGGTGAATCTGTATGGTTTTATGTGGAATATTTTGCAGAGGACAAAGTGCAGATCTCAATATAGATATTGAAATACCAAGAAAGAGATTTTCCATTTGCATAGTTGTTTGAATTCCTGAGAGCTTTGAATCTGTAATTTAGTTCACTAAAATGGAGAAGTCTAATTTATTGTCATTTTACTGATGAGGAACCTAAGGAGTAATTGTTGTTTTGTCCAATATAAGTAAAGATTAGAACTGAACACTGCTGACACAATCTGATCTTTTTCTGAAATAATCATACACTGAATATTGTGTACCCACTCACACACACCATTTTAACAGTATGTAGACTATTACACACAGAGATCCCCTAGGAGCTTTAAACCGGCAGAGAGAAGTTCTTTATCTTATTCTCTGTACTCACACTCAGTTTTGTTTTCCAAAGAAAATTCAATAGTGTTTTTGGAGTTTATGGGTCTTTATAGAATTCTTTCATCCTATAAGATATTTCTAGTCATTTTATTGTGGTCTTATCATTTTGTGGTTACACTATGATTCAAACAACTCAGATCTTAGATAAAAACAAAAGATGAAAGGATGATTGCCCACACCACAGTTTAAACAGAAACTGTTAATAGAATCTGCACTATGCTTTGCCACAGCACTTTTCAAATGTCTCAAAAACCACTAAACTAAGTCTCACTTTATGTATAAGCCACTGGGGAAGTCCATGAACAGGAAATTATCCTAAGGCTTGAGTTAAATTTTTTGTTTTAGAATATATATTTTGCAAATATATTAAAAATCTGTAAGAATTACTAGATTAAGATATTTTATAAGATATTGATAAGTAGGGAAATAGTAAAAATTATACCAGTCCCACAAATTAGGGATCAGTGTCCTATAAGAGGGATTAGCAGGTTTCTATAGGACCATGGACTATGAGAGCTAAAAATGATTTTCCAAGTGGGCATAGTAAATAGTGGTGATTTTGTCATTGTAGAAACATCACCAGCCTTTGAAGCTATTTGGGAGGTGGTAATTCAGGCCTGTAGAGATGTGTATCCAAGCGTGCTCCTGTTATTTTACACTCTATATTGATTGCCCATATGGCTTGAATTGAAATGGAATGGGAGAACAAACATAGGCATATTTTCCTGGCTGCTTGAATGATTCAGATTAGGTTCTTCAGCAAAAATGCTCTAGGTGAGAGTTGTAGGTCAATAGCCTTATATTCAAGTGCAAGAACTTTTTGTTAGTGGGAGAAGACTTAAGGAGAAAAGGAAGGGATAAAAGTTAGAGAAACCGCTAATGTATCAGTTTTTATATAGGAATTGTGGGCTTGAAAATAAGCAATGACTTAGAATACACTTGCATGTCAAGTTGCTTCAGCAGTTTCTGACTCGGCAACCCTATGAATACACTGGATTCCTAACAAAAGCTATCCCCTTCGCCATTATGTAGCCCTTTGCCTTTTCTTTCTCTCTAGATGCTCTTTTTTTTCCATCTATCTCAGGGCCAAGCTACATTCTTTAAAATCTCTGCTTGTTTTTTCCAGGCCCTGGTATAGTCACTTCTCAAAAACACTACACCTTATAGCCAGCGCTAGGCATACCCAAGAGTGTATGTTGTATTTTCTTTGTCAGTATAATTTCAGCAACCATATCAGTTAGCGAAGTCAGACCCTCTCTGGCTGGAAGTGTAGAGGTCCCTTCAAATATAATATTCCCTGCTGTGTGTTTCTATGGCAATTTGCTTTTGCTCAAGAAAAACTCAATGTTTGCTTTCTGATCAACTGGCCTTTATTTCTACCTGTAACATAGTACTGCTCTAGAGTAACAACTGACTTAAGAGTTATTACAAAAACCTCCAGGGTACTTACTTGGAAAAGAAAAGCTACAATGACATTTTCATAAATCTGCTGTTTTACTACATAGAATTCTGTAAATAGAGATAAAACACCATGAGGATGGACAGGGAACACTTTAATATACTTGTGGGAGGAGTGATGGTTGGGAAGTAGGCTGGCACCTACATTGTTTTTTAGCTAATTAATTTTATTTTTGGTTGCACTGGGTCTTCGTTGCTGTGCCTGGGCTTTCTCTACTTGCAGACTACTCTTTAGTTGCAGTGTGTGGGCTTCTCATTGCAGTGGCTTCTCGTTGCTGAGCACAGACTCTAGGTGCATGGGCTTCAGTAGTTGCAGCGTGTGGCCTCAATAGTTGTGGCCTGCTGGCTCTAGGGGGGAGCGGGCTTCAGGAGTTGTGGCTCAAGGGCCCTACAACGTGTAGGCTTCAGTAGTTGCAGCACACAGGCTCAATAGTGGTTGGCACCTACTTTGTATTCACACTTTGATGAAGCTAATCCAAGCCCACGTTTCTATATGCATTATGTACTCAAAGATTTAGTGGGTCTGGTCCACTTCATTATAGAGGTTCCATATCATGGTGCCAGTATTTATGGGTCATTGCTTCTTCCATAGCTGTGACCTCTGTGGAAAATTTTCGGCCACATTCAATACTCCTGTACTCATACCATCCTGACTTCAAATTCAAATTCATAAACATGAAGCTGGTATAGAAACATTTTTTGATGTTGTTGTTGCTATTGTAGTTTTTAGATAAACAGAAATTTCTCTGGTTACTGTGGAATAAGAATGTATTAATTTTATTAATTGTGTGTGAATTCAACCACAGTTTCAAGTATTTTATGTTGTTTGTCCTATTTAACCTTCAAAACATCACTACAAGATAGATATTACTCGGCATGCATATGTATACATATAATATATAATGTATAAGTAAACTAAAGTCTAGGAGATTAAGAAAAGTCACAAGTTGGCAGAAATAGGATTGAAACTTTAGTCTGTCTTCGTAGCCAAGTTTCCTGCCACCGTATCAAACTATCACATCCTATGAATAAATACACAAACATTCCTCAGCCTCCTAGAAAATTGAAATGTATTCAGCTAAGTTAGGGCTTTTTATTTAGACGTGGTAACTGACTTGAGATCTCAAATTCTTAAGGTGCAAGGTGGAGTATAAGTAGATTATCAGTGGTTGCATGCTAGTAAATGAAATAATCAGCTCTCTGGGAGTAGAAAAAAATCAAGGTATCAAGCCCTGGCTTGTAGTGTTTGCTGGTTTCTCTGGTATAAATACTCTCATTGTGGTTGATTTCAAACTACCAAATGTAGTGACTGATTAGATGTTGGGAAGGGATTTCTGTAGCTAACTGTGCAGTGTTTCTGTCATATAGGTAAGGATAGACATAATTAACCTCAAAATACTAGTAAAATAGTAAACAGTGAATAATAATAAAGACCAGTAAAACATAGTAAAGGCCTCCCTGGTTGCTCAGATGGTAAAGAATCCACCAGCACTGCAGGAGACCTGGGTTCAATCCCTAGGTTGGGAAGATCCCCTGGAGAAGGCAGTGGCCACTCACTCAAGTAGTCTTGCTTGGAAAACCCCAAGGACAGAGGAGCCTTGCAGGCTGCAGTCCTGGGGTCACAAAGAGTCAGACACGACTGAGCAACTAACACACAGAAACACAACACATAGACTCACACACACACACACAGTAAAATAAACAGGAAATGATGAGTTTTGAGTATTTTAGTTCTATGATTTTAACATAATTTATTTCACAATTTAATTTTTAGTAATGCCTGTATTTAACCACTAGATCATACAATTCCTGAAAATCTAACTATTGCCCTATATGGGTATGGGGCAGCTCCAGCACTCCACTGAATAAATAAAGTTTTATATTAATGTGAAAAAGATAGGTGTACTCTCAGCACAAGATCCAAGTATATTACATGAGACAATGAATTGAAAATGGCCTGGAGGAAATGGAACTAACTTTTCACCTCCTGTGATTTTTTCTTAGTCTCTTGTATGTAAATATTTAGGTAGACGTCATGGGTAGAGCACTACACAAAAATTAATCATTCATCAAAATATCACAGGAACCGGCATTTCCCCACAGCCCCAATCCTTCCTCAGACATCATCCTTCCATTCTCTAACCCTTGTCTCAAAAATGGCTAACTGAAAAGACAGTGGTTTAGAGGGAGGGTACACCAAGTTTCAGCTCGGCTTTTCCAATAACTCGAAGGGAAACACTGAGTAAAATGCATTCTCTATGAGCCTGGGTTTACTAAATTATTAAGTGAGGGCATTCACAGATGATCCCTAAGGTCCCTTCCATCCCTAACGCTGTGTGATTAATATCTCTCAGGATATTATTTGGCTGATCAGTTTGACTTTTGCTCACCATCGTGGAAGTTGAATACAGGTCATCAATCAGACGGACACTCACAGTTTGCTTTTTTTCTGCCATTGTTGTCTTCACAAATAGATCAGATCAAACATTGAGGAATCCAATTTGATTTGTACTGCCCTGAATATAGTTCAGCAAAATGAACGTCATGATACCACCTCTGTCTATTCCTAAGCATGCTGTTTGCAATGATTCCCATCCTGATTAGTGGTAAGCCCATCCCTGATGGCCTGTGCAGGATTTGGATGAAATAAAGGTTTGAAAAATACATCTGAATGACATTCAAGTTAAAAAGCATTTCCTTAAGCTCAGGTGGTCACTAACATTAATGAAATATAATGTGCCACACCTGCTCATCTAATCTTAGCAAATATTATAGTAAATCTTTAGTAAATTCCACCAGCATTTAAGCAAGCAAGAAGGAAATTTGTTCCTTAAATCATATGACTGGATTTTCCCCTGAAATATCTCATTAGTCTTGAAAATATTCTTTCAAAAGATTTAATTTCTTAGTTTTCTGTGATTCAAATAAGCTGATTTAATACAAATTATTTTTTCAACAATAAATTGAAACTAGTCCCAATAAGTACATTTAAAAACAGTCAAACAATACATGTAAGACTTTTACAATAATGTGCTGTACTTTTATTGTTGTTTATTTAAAGTGCTTTGGCATGGAAGTGAATTGGCTTATCTATTCCAGTTCACTATGGGGAACTGCTCATTTGAAAAGCAGGATAATCTCAAGACTTTTGAATATAGCTGTTTTAGCATAGTCAAAAAAGGCCAATCTAAACATAAAAACAGTTCCAGTATTTCTCTGTAAATCTGTATTATACCATATTTACAAAGTAAAGATTGAAATTACCTGTTTTTTTTAAATTTTCTTTAACATTTCATTTAATTCACTTAATCTATTTGCTTACCTGCTCTATTCATGACACTGAGCTAAGTGTTTCAAGAGATTAAAAACAAAAACAAAAAAAACACAACTCTCTCTGAGGGAAGTGGTAACAAGACAAATACAGAATAAAAACGTAGCTCCCTGTTAGCACATGACCTCTGGAAAACTAATTGAATATTTGAAACTTTATTTCCTATCCATAAAATGAGCATAATCTTTATACTTAAATCACATGTTTGATATGAGAATTATTTGATGGATGTATCAAGAATATAGTCTAACATTTCTTGGAACATAATGTTGTCAAATACATAAGAAGTTGTTGGTTTATATTTGGAGAAGATAATGAGCATACATTTATATAGATCTAGTATCCTAGTGAATCCCAGAATTTCCTTCCCACTCTCTTGCTTCTTTCTCAATGAGTTTTCTGTCTGAGCTCTCAGAATTTCAGGTGAGAAAACAGGGGCTTATTTAATCCTGCTTTTCGGCCCACAGTTGAGGTAGACATCTGGTCCAAGCTCGATTAACCCAATGCCTTCTCACAGAACTTTGAAATGATAATAAAGAATTTCCAGTGACTTTCGGCAGTGGCGCTGGAATGCAGGGAGAACTGGAGCTGCAGAGAACCAGAAAGAGGCAGTCTGCAGGCAGAGAGATAGGTAAGCATTACAGAACCAAAACAGCAATCCCGGTTTCTGAACCCAGTTCTTAACCTCAGACCTTAGTGAGGGCCTCCTTTTTTTCCTGCCCTCTGTGTTCTTCCATAAATTTTGTTTTTTCTTTAGGTTTGTGAAGAGAATTTTGCTTATTTACCTAGACAATTCCCTACAATCTCTATGGCAAACAATAGTGCCATGATTTGGAGTTTGTGTGTGCTAAGTCACTTCAGTCACGTCTGACTCTTTGAGACCTCATGGACTGTAGCCCATCAGGCTCCTCTGTCCATGGGATTCTCCAGGTAGGTTGCCATGCTCTTGCCAGGGGATCTTCCCGACCCAGGGATTGAATCTGTAGCTCTTAAACATCTCCTACATCGGAAGGTGGTTCTTTACCTCTAGTGCCACCTGGTTTGGTGTTTAAAGGACTTTAAATTGTGGTACATTAATTTCAGGGAGGCTGTTTCAGGTTACACAGATGGCAATGCCTCTTCCAATGAGGTGATATTCCTAAGATCAAGTGTGATGAGCAGCCTGTGGAAATATGCTCTGAAGCAGCCACTGTAGATGGTCTTGCTCCCTACAACTGAAAATCTTTGTCCACTGGAACTTATACAACTTTATTTTGTTTCTGGGAGTAGGGGATTCAGAATGCAAAAAGGATCAGATCTATATCAGCCAGTATTTATTAATGACCTAATGTATCCAGGGCATAAGGGTTTCCCTGATGGCTCAGATGGTAAAGAGTCTGCCTGCAGTGTGGGAGACCTGGGTTCCATCCCTGGGTTGGGAAGATCCCCTGGAGGAGGGTGTGGCAACCCACTCCAGTATTCTTGCCTGGAGAATTTCCTGGACAGAGGAGGCTGGCAGGCTGCAGTCTATAATGTTGCAACGAGTTGGACACAACTGAGCAACTAACTTTTACTTTCATATGCAGGGCATGATGTTAGGCCCTGGGTGAAAAGCAGTGAATAATGAGTGTCTTTCCTCAAATTACTCTGTGTACATTTTGAAAAGCAGTGATCCTGGAAGAAATGGGAATGAGTAGGAAGAGTGATATAAAAATAATTTTCAATGTTTATAAGGAAATTAAAGAAATATAGGTTCCAATGAGTCATCACACTGAAGAGCTCCAAACATCTAG
This sequence comes from Cervus elaphus, assembly GCF_910594005.1. Taxonomy (NCBI): domain Eukaryota; kingdom Metazoa; phylum Chordata; class Mammalia; order Artiodactyla; family Cervidae; genus Cervus; species Cervus elaphus. The sequence continues at coordinate 33,496,023 of NC_057831.1, forward strand.
GGGGTATTCTGATTCTATGAATTTGAGAGGAAGTGCCCAGTGACACAGGGTGAATAAATGGAGGGCTGGTGCATTTAGAATTCACTTATTTATAATTATATCTACAGCTTGTTCTTATTAGCAATATCTCTCTTCTTCCTCCTGTAGGAATGCTCACTTCAAAACATTCTTTGCTAAAACATTTGACTTGATTTTTGCTTTTTAGCCCAACTCCAGGACAGATTGTGAATTATCAGAAGCCTAAAAAGGTAACAGTGATACACAAACACTTGCATTCCACAGAGAAATACAGCTAGGGAAATAGGAAGACGTGTACAAGTTTAATCTCTTTTTATTGAATTCCATGAGAAACCGAGATTCCCACAGTGGTTTTAATCCATCAGAATAAAAATCTACTGCTATATTATAAATAAGACCTTTATTTTAAAAAAAAAACACACAAACTTTTAAACAAGGTAAAATATTTTCAAGCAATAACTTGGGGAAGGGATGAAGAACCAAAGAAAGGAAGGAAAAATATGGGAAAGAAGTAATATTAAATATTCAGAATCATGCCTTCATTTGAGTAGCTGTGGCTGCAAGGAGAAAGATAAAAAACTATGGGAAGCAGACACTCTGTGGTTCTCTTCTTCTGATTTTAAGTGACCCCAGGTCCTGACATGACTTTGTATGACTGCAAAGAGGGATCTGTGTGAGGTTTTGTGTAGAGAAGAACATGACCAGGAGAAATCAGAATCTCTTTTTTGTGGAAGATAATTTTAAAACTTGTAAAAAACAAACAGAAAAAAATCTCCAGAATTCACTGGTGGTCCAGTGGGTAGGACTTGGTGTTTTCACTGCCAGGATCCCAGTTCAATCCCTGGTGTCAGAAAATTAAGATTCTGCAAGCCACACTGAATGGCTAAAAAATAAAGGTAAAACAGATTGCCAGTTTTTCTTCCTTATAAAGTCTATTTCCTCCTATAGCCGTTCTTGTTCTGCTCAATGTCCACTTTAAGAGGACTGAGTAGGTGAGGATGATGTTCTCATTCCTTGGATCAGTCTCCTACTGTAGCAACTGGCTTCCCAGGTGACACAGTGGTAAAGAATCTCTCTGCTAAGCAGGAGACACGGGTTCAATCCCTGGATCAGAAAGATCCCCTAGAGGTGGAGATGGCAACCTGCTCCAGTATTCTTCCCTGGGAAATTCCTTGGACAGAGGAACCTGGCAGACTACAGTCCAGGCGAACTACAGCCCATAGGGATGCAAAGAGTGGGACATGACTGAGGACACACACATGTCTACTGCAGCAGTAAATAGTGGGCAGGCAGGGAGAAGTGGAAGGAGGGTTAAGTATAGTTGTAGGTCATAGGTATAATTTTTTGAAAAGCAATGCTTATCATTTAAAAATCACTCATAATGATTCCTAAAAATTATCTTTCCCTAAAATCTGTGAATAATATTTTTAAAATATAGAAAATTATTTGTGCATGTATTTTTAATATATATAAAGTATATATTGATGGACAAAACTGTTTTCAGAAGAGAAAAGATAAATGAATGCAATTTGCTTCATAGTCTTTAAAACCTGAAGTTGGGAGATCCTGGTCCTTGGGAACTGAAACAAACTGAAAAAATTCATTAATAACATAGCCCTCATCACCCACTCCACCCATTGTATCCTGAGCAGCTTGAAGGGAAGTGTGTTTATTCTTATCCCTGAGGGCTTAGCACAATGCCTGGAAAAGAATTCATATTCCTTATTTTATTTTTCTAGAATCAGAATTGAAATGAATTAAATTACTTAGCACTTTTTCTTGTTATTGTTATGTTTACTACCTTAGGATTCAGGGATCTAAACAATTTTTTTTTTTTCCACTAAATACTTAACTTTTATGTCAGATACTTGTTCCCCACACATTTCTCCTCTTTGGGTCAGTATTAGTCAGCTTTTGCTGTATAGCAAGCCATCACAAAACCTAGTGATTTAAAATAGTAAACGCTATATTTCACGTGGTTCTGTGCATTGTCGGGGGTGGTTCTTTTTGGCTAGGATAGTTCAAGGGGAAACTGCAGTGGGCAGGTGGCTTGATCTGAGTGGCCTCAGCTGGGCCTCTTTGCTCTAAGTGATCCCTTAACTTTTAGTAGCCTAGCTGGACTTCTCCACATAGTGTCTCTGATTTCCAAAAATGGGAAGAGAAAGTAAGCTCTGATGTGCAAGAACTTTTAAAATCTTTGATTACATTACATTTACTTGGATAAAGTAAACTGTATGACCAAGATCAGATTCATTGTTAGCGAAAAATGCTTAAGAGTATGCATACAAGAGGCTATGAACCAAGTAGTTGCAAATAACTTCCTCTCATACTTGAACGTGGAGAAGGACATGGCAACCCACTCCAGTACTCTTGCCTGGAAAATCCCATGAATGGAGGGGCCAGTAGGCTACAGTCCATGGGGTTGGGACACCCGCAACAGTCCATGGAGTGGGACAGCACTGAGCGACTTCACTTTCACTTTTCACTTTCATGCATTGGAGAAGGAAATGGTAACCCACTCCACTGTTCTTGCCTGGAGAATCCCAGGGACAGGGGAGCCTGGTGGGCTGCCATCTATGGGGTCGCACAGAGTCGGACACGACTGACATGACTTAGCAGCAGAGCAGCATACTTGAACATGGTCATACTTCAAAAGGTTCTCACTTGGCACCTTGAAAAACAGACATCTGATACACACACAGTTCTTTAATTTTAGGCCTATTTTATATTGTAATTAATGACCCATCATTGAGAAATTAGAGTTTGCCTTCTATAGTGTTTTATATTTTTATTAAACACTTCCATAGTGTTTTATATTTTTAATCACATTTTAAGATTCATTTCCTAAGCTCATTCCTGTTGACAGCCCTCCTTCTGCTCCTGGCTCTTTCTCATTTTTCACTATGGCATCTTTATTATATAATATCTTCATATTAATTGCTAGATGTTTAGGAACATATGAGTACATATGCTTGAGTGCTTTCATTTAAGTCACACAATGTACTTTCTGGTCACATTCCCAAGAACAGTCTTCCCAACATTTTCCAGTGCACATTCCTTCTCATGGTCCAGACTTCAGTTCAAGTGTCACCAGCTGAGAGCCTCAAACCTAAAGTAGCTCTTGATCAGTCTCCCTTATGCCATTTTTGATGTTATGTTTTTGTTAAAGCAGCATGTTATCTGATTTATTCTGTATTCTGCATTCCCCTTCTTCAACTGGTACATAATAGTAGGAGCAAACCAGTTCATAAAATAGTGAAATAATTTCACATAGTTTGGTAAATAGCCATTGCTCTGAAATCCTAAAGCTCCCAGTTCATCCAGCTAATCCTCTGTGGCACCCACGGTACATGCCCTCCATCCAGAATCAACAGGGTTAATTCTGACTCAGCGGGGGACTCTAAGCCTGCTCCTGAACTATGGCCAATGCCTCCTCTGGATGACCTGAGCCTGTGTTGTGACAGCTATTGAATATCTATAATGATTACTGCTTATACTATTGTTCCTAACTCGCCTCCAGCAATGAGCAGTGAACTTCCTTGATTTATTTTTAGAAGCAAACGGGTTATTTTTCTAGAACTCTGTGAACCAGATCATTTGGGCTTGGGCTTTGGTAAGCTGAAAAAATAGACAGAGGGTGGTTAGGCCTTACTTTCTCAAGATAATATTCTATTTTGTGCTTCAAGGTCTTGCTTTCATATGCCAGAAGTAGAATATTACCTCATCTTTTTCTGTGTGTTAGCTCTGGTACAACTTCTAATCTCCCCCCTGACAGATGAATATGTCAGAGCACTTATAAAAAGGTCAAATACTTAGTTGAAAAAAAAAAAAAGACGGAGGGAGGGAGGGAAGAGGGGAGAGAGAGAGAGAATCACAGATTCCGCCCCCCCCCCCAAATATTGTGGCTTTAAAAATGTTGAATAAATTGGATCTTAACATTAAAATGGCATCAAAATCATACTTTTAGTTGTAGAATTACAACTAAATTGTGACTAAGACACCTAACTTATCACTGTAAAAACCTTTTATGGGCACAAGATGTATGATATGTATGCTACTATTGTATTAAGGCTTATTAAAATTTATAATGCATTTTCATCAATAAAATAGATTTATGGAACTTGATGTCAGGCTAAATGGAAATGGTATCCACATGACTGGATACCTATAAGCATCAAATGAGATATCACACTTAAAAATGATTTGCAAGTATCTGTGCAGGGTGCAAAAATAGTCTTATTATATCAAGGAAAGGAAGCCTTATCCATTCTGGTAGCCCTCATTCCTGGTGCATTTTAGGTACATAGTAAATTGGTTCTTCCTGAATTGAAGAAATGAAGATTGAAACTAATTTAATCTTCTAGTAATCTTGGTTCCCTTTCTTTACCTAGATGATTCAAATATCCCCATATATGCTGGCCACTTAGTTTTTCATTTTTCATTTCTTCATAAGGGGATTTGCCTTCTATAATACCCAAAAGAGCAAATATCACTCTGGATAATTTTTAATGAGTTGAAAAAATTATTGGACTTAAAGTATCAGGCATTAACTAGCTGTATTTTTATTAAAAATAAACATTGACCATAAGATTAGCTGAAGTACTCACACATTCAAAAACATTATAAAGAAAAGAATAACTCTCAAAGCATTATGGAAAGGTTTTTGGATCATGGTGCTTGTGAATGGCCCATGTGGGCAGTTCTTGATCAGGCTAGTGTTCTTAGCTCAGATTTCCCTGAACTTTTTATTTAAGTAGTTACCTTCATCATAACTTAAGAATCCAAAGTGCTAAAGTCTCCAAGATATTCAGATTATTATTGAACTACATGGTATTTAGTGAAGGAAAGTCTCTCAGTAAGAAGTTTACAAAAGCTGGTACACATTTTAAGCTCCCACACATTATTATAAGGGTTTTCAAAAGGAATCTGATACTGATCTCCACTGTACTGAACATTAACAACATGGCTATTTTGCTTTTAATAATTCCGTACTTATTGTATTTACCTCTAAAACTCAAGGGAATGATCAGATCTAGAAATAGCATATGTCTCTGTTGTTAACATAAGCTTCTTAACAATAATGATATTATATTTTACTTCTGTAACAATTCTAGAGGAGTAAAAAGTTGTGTGGGTATTAAGCTTACAAAATATCAGTTTTGAGGATATAGATGACATAAGAGACTAGGTTTATCTTTTGGGATTTAATCGAGGAAGAAAAGGGCAAGCAGGGCACTTGATCCCTGAATTGTTTTGGGTTAGCGTTAAATCAGATGGTGCCTTTGTAATGAGAGAGGAATAGAAATAGTGTACTCAAGATAACGTTGCTTGCTGCATAATTTTGGATTTGCCAAAACATCAAGGATGGTGTTTTCAAAGAGTATTACAGAATTCACTTCAGTTCTGTACAATGGCTTATCGTTTACCTTTGGTGCATCATATGTCAATTCAGAAAAATGTAATTGCCTCCACTCTAAAGTAGTTGCGTATTATGACAGTGAGGAAACAGTTCACTGAGCGTTTAGCAGATCTGTTTGACATTGCTGTGATCATTCTTCCCTTTCACCCTGTGTCCTTCAGCTTCTCCCGTCAAACTAACCGCTGTGGCCACATACTTGGCAGCTGGTAGCCTAACCCCTCCAGAAGCCAAGCTCTTAAACAGACTTTCTAGGAGCAGGCTTGGGCTCTATGATATCTGCCTGCACACTCCCTCCTTGCTAGCTGGTTCCTTGGCAAGTTCTTTGATTCATTTGATTTTTGGCAGAGGAACTCCCCTGCTGACTATGAAGTCTCTGATTCTGTCAAATGCTTTAGTCAAACCGATTGTTTATTTGACTGCCCCTTCCTATCACACCTAAAGATTTAAGTTTTCTAAGATCTCTGTTTAATGTCATACAGAGCTAAATAAAAGAGGGTTCTGCATAGTTGAGTTGTATTGATATGAAGGATGAGAGCAATCCTTCACCCTGGGGCCAAACCCTCATTGATTCTAGCCTCTTTCCAACAAGAGGCTTATAACATAACACTGTGACCATTTCTTGGCAGAGATTACTTTTCCCACCTTATGGAGTGGCAAGTTACCAAGAGTCTCGAAGCAAATGCTTGGCCCAGATACAAGGCACTCTCTTTCTTCCTCTCAATGGCGAAAATCTGGTCCATTATTTCCCTTTAATTTCTCTCTTTTATGGGTAAGGTTGCTGAAAGGATTCTGGAAAAGTTTGCTCTGGGTACTAATTGGAATTGGCCTTCTATCACTCAAAGACCTAAATTCTGATATGGTTAAAATTTTCAGCAGCATCTCATTTGATTAATTCTCTGTTATTCCACATGCATTTGAAAAATGACACAGGCAGAGATCTGTATGTAGCAGGAATTTTACAGAAGAAATTAAGAAGATTTTTTTATTTCTTGCAGAAAGTGTCTTCTTTAAAATCAATGCTTATCATCATACTATGCATGGTATAATTCAGCTAGACCAGAAGAAGGGTAGAATATACATCTCAGATAATAGCTATTAAATAATGACTTTACAAGTCAAGAGGATATGGACTCATTTCCTGCTTTGAGAGGTGAATTGAAGCAAAGAGCTGCAACCCCTTTTCATCCTTGTATGAAATACATATACCAGTGCTACTCAAAATCTATTCTTTAAATACAGCTTGTTTTTATGGCATATTCAGCTAATTGTTTTAACCTTCCTATTTTTTATTTATTTTTATTTTTTTTTGTCATACATTGATATGAATCAGCCATAGATTTACACGTATTCCTCATCCCGATCCCCCTCCCACCTCCCTCTCCACCCGATTCCTCTGGGTCTTCCCAGTGCACCAGGCCCGAGCACTTGTCTCATGCATCCCACCTGGGCTGGTGTTAACCTTCCTATTTAGCTTTATTGTTGAATGGTCTATTATGAAGAAAAACATAATTGTGTCATAAATACAGCCTGAGCCTAAAATATGTATTCAGTGCTTATTATGGATGCTTGAGCTGTTTTCATATCACGGCTATTGGAAATAATGCTGCAACGAACATTTAGGTGCATACATCTTTCGGAGTTAGTGTTTTTATTTTCTTCAGATAAATACCTAGAAGTAGAGCTGCTAGATCCTATGGTAGTTCTATTTTTAATTTGTTTTGTGGAAATTCATACTGTTTTCCACAGTGACTGCATTGTTACATTCTCACCAATAGTGCACAAGGGTTTCCTTTTCTCTACATCCTTGCCAACATTTGTTATTTCTTATCTTTTAATTGTATCCATTCTAACAGGTGTAAGGTGATATTTCATTGTGGGTTTGATCTGCATTTCCCTGATGATTAGTGACATTACGTATCTTTTCATGAACCTGTTAGCTATGAGTATGTTTTCTTTGGAAAAATGTCTATTCAGATCTGGCCATTTTTAAATAGGATTATTTTTTTCTTTGATCTATATGAGTTATTTATGTATCTTTCTTATCAACCCGTTATAAGATTATAATTTGCAAGTATTTCTTCCTTCAGTAGGGTGCCTTTTCATTTTGTTGATCATTTCCTTTGTTTTGCAGAAGTTTTTAAGTTTGATGTAGTCCCTCTTGTTTAGTTTTGCATTTTTGCTTTTGGTACCAGGTTCAAAAAATCATCACGAAGACGTATGTCTAGGAGCTAACTGCCTGTGTTTTACTCTGGCAGTGCTATGGTTTCAGGTCTTATGTTCAGATATTTAATCCATTTTGGTTTGATTTTTGTGTGTGGTGTAAGATAGTCATCGAGTTTCATTCTTTTGCATATGGCTGACCAGTTTTCCCAAAACCATTTCTTAAAGAAACTGTCCTTTTCCCATGATATATTCTTGGTTCCTTTGTTATAAATTATTTGACGATATAGGGCTTCTCTGGTGGTCCAGTAGTTAAGACTCTCTATTTCTACTGCAGGGGCATGGGTTTGATTTTTGGGAAATTAAGATCCTGCATGCCTCATGGTAAGGTCAAAAATGAGAAAAAAAAAAAAAAAAATCCGTCACTGGCATGGTAACAGAGGTGGGTGAGTTGAAAATTGAAAGAAAAAATTGACCATATATACATGAACTTATTCTTGGGCTTCTAATCTCTTCCAAAAATCTGTGTGTCTGTTTTTCTGCCATTACCAAGCTATTTTAAATACTATAACATTATAAAGTAGTTTGAAACCAGGTAGCATGGTTCTTCCAGCTTTGCTTTTCTTTCTCAAGTTATTTTCACTATTCAAGGTCTTTTGTGGTTCCACACAAATTTTAGTATTTTTTTTCTATTTCTATCAAAAAAAATTGGAATTTTGACAGAGAAACCTTAATTTAAATGGAATCCTCCACTACACATGCAAATTTTTAACTCTCAGTATGAACTATATTGAACTCACACACTGAATAGTAGTTTTGCAATTTGAAGTTCTATTTTGGTCTAAAATGGTATATCTGTTTTGTATTTTTAAAAGGGGATTTCAAATTTGACAATAAAATATCCAGGTGCAATGGTGTGTGTGATTGAACACACACACACTCATCACCCTTAGGTAAAAGGCACTAGTTTTCTTATTGTAAATATACTTTTTCTTTACATTTATAGGTATTTAAACACAAGTGAGATCAAGTTTTTCACAAAGCACATTTTTAAAGAATAGTGCTTTTCCCTTCCTTATAGAACATTATTAAATAATCTACTATTTAAAAAAGTATAGCATATAGTATTATCATCTCTTGTTGCTACATATAGGAAGGTATTACTGACTTCTGTCATTTGAATGATTAGGATAAGCTAACTATAAATAAACTATCTGTGTGTTTCCTACTCATATACACAGATCTGTCATATGTAAGATCAAACTAATTAAAATCACACCTACAAATTGGCAGTACTTTAGTTTCTAAAAAGTATGTATGTGCATAATTTGTAAAATAGGAAATCCAGGGCCCGTGATTCAATATATGGAATTTTTAAGATATGTACAAATTGCTTTGGGGTAAATATTAGGCAATGATCCATTTTTAGGAGATGGTGGTAAAACAGACTGAATAAATAACTCATCAATAGAAAAAGGGAAGGCTAAGTAATAAGGATAGAATTTTTAGATATTTTTGAGAAAATTAAAATAGTAGAAATTTATCAATTATTGTGTACATTTTATAAAGTCTTGCAAAGCTTTTCATCTCAAGAGATCCAAAACTGCTAAATAAAAAGCTGGCTAGAATTAGATGAGAAGATGAGATAGAGTTTATTTTTTTAATATTTTAAATTTAAAAGAAACAGATGGAATGATAGACTGATAACTCTGTGCTTGTGGTATAAAGCATACATTGCTGCAATTGTAAGTTACTAGGATCTGATACAGCAGATTTATATTATAATTAGTTCATTTGAATCCAAAACAGAGTCTATATATTCTAAGCAAACATACCTGAGCCAAGTGATACCACTACGATGCCTAGTACATTAAAGTGCCCTAATGAAGAACATTGATTGCTTAAGGTCGGTAACTCAGAATCACTGTATATTTGTGCCAGAGTGTTCATTAAAAAAATGAATTCAGCTTGAAGCCAAACTAAATAGAAGGGTGTCAGACTATCATTATGTATGGAGATATTTATTACTAGACATTTAATAGAAAACTCTGAACTTTTGGTGACTTTATTGGCCATGTTGCCATTCAGTTCAGTTCAGTCGCTCAGACGTGTTTGACTCTGCGACCCCAAGAATCGCAGCCCGCCAGGCCTCCCTGTCCATCACAAACTCCTGGAGTTTAATCAAACTCACGCCCACAGAGTCGGTGATGCCATCCAGCCATCTCATCCTCTTTCGTCCCCTTCTCCTCCTGCCCCCAATCCCTCCAAGCATCAGGGTCTTTTCCAATGAGTCAACTGTTTGCATGAGGTGGCCAAAGTACTGGAGTTTCAGCTTCAGCATCAGTCCTTCCAATGAACACCCAGGGCTAATCTCCTTCAGGATGGACTGGTTGGATCTCCTTGCAGTCCAAGGGACTCTCAAGAGTCTTCGCCAACACCACAGTTCAAAAGCATCAATTTTTCGGCACTTAGCTTTCTTCACAGTCCAACCCTCACATCCATACATGACCACTGGAAAAACCATAGCCTTGACCAGACGGACCTTTGTTGGCAAAGTAATGTCTCTGCTTTTTAATATGCTGTCTAGGTTGGTCATAACTTTCCTTCCAAGGAGTAAGCGTCTTTTAATTTCATGGCTGTCATTACAGAAATGTAAATTTACATTTTCTTCTGGTGCAGTGAGGGCTCTTTTGGTTAAGAGAACAAAAGCAGAGGGGGCATGGCATTTCTGAATCTTCTGTCCAACATTAGCACTTACTGCCTCCAATTCAGCAGCCAAGTCAGTTAACAGCCAGACCAAGTGATTCCTCCATTCACACTCCATAGCCCTAAGAAGCAGTGACCTTTGGGGAAATCTGCCGTACTCTACTTCCTCTTCTATGCCCATCCATCAAGCAAATGAGCAGTTTATTTCTGCCATGGTACACTGCCACCTCAATGAATTCCTGAAAGACATCTACTGCTGTCAATCTCAGTATTAGCAGACAAAACCACAAATAGGTCCATTTTGTTCAGTTTTATAAGAGATTTTAAAGTACTTTCTGATATACCTGTTCAGTTGATTGTGGGAAAGGGACTGAGTTCTGAAAGAGCTTTAGAATAGTATTGGTTGCTTAGGGTACCCTAAAAGGATTTATGAAATACTCTAGACCATACATTCTGGATTGTTGTAATTCAGTTAGGAAAAAATGATTGTTATAAGCAATGGGCAAGTAATTGCACTTAATATGAAGCTTAACTTATTTATGTAGTAGCTCATGGAAACATCTCACAAATAAAAATGTATATCATAGAAGGAAAAACATGACCCTTAGCTTTATGAGGTATACTTATACATCATACCTAATTGAATAATTTGATATATTAGCCAGTATAAGCAATTCAAATAGATAAAAATTGAAAATAAGTAATTAAGTTTAAAAAATCACCTTATTTATCTTAACCTTGGAATTTTAAGGATATATTTAATAAAGTTATTCAATTGATTTTTAAATTTAAACAATAGGTAGCTCAGCTGGTAAAGAAGCCACCTGCAATGCAGGAGATCCTGGTTGGATTCCTGGGTCAGGAAGATCCGTTGGAGAAGAGATAGGCTACCCACTCGAGTATTCTTGGGCTTTCCTGGTGGTTCAGCTGGTAAAGAATACGCCTCTAAGGCGGGAGAACTGGGTTCAATCCCTGGGTTGGGAAGATTCTGTGGAGAAGGGAAAGACTACCCACTCCAGTATTCTGGCCTGGAGAATTCCATGACTGTATAGTCCATGGGGTTGCAAATAGTCAGACACGACTGAGCGACTTTCACTTCACTTCACTTCAAGTATATTTCAACCAATATGCCTAGTTTGAGCTTTGTTTCTAAACATAAAATCATTTCTAAAAGGCAGAATTTCTTGGTGCAGAGGTAGCATTACAGTAAAGGTACACTCACATATGTAAGAAGAGGTTTCCAATGCTCTATAATTTTAATAGTTCACTATGATTCCTGAAATGACCAATGTAGTTACAATTATGCCATGATAGAAGCATGTTATGTATAATATTTTAAATTTAAAATCTAAAAGTGTTATTTAATGCAGAAGTACTAACATAGCAGAATTTAAGCAAAAGCTATCTTTAGTCATAAAAGATTTTAATTTTTATTCTGTCAACTGCATCAAAGAAATTGCTCTATCATGATGTGATGTAAAGGAAATTTGTAGTGCATTTGAGAGAAAAAAAAGATGAGAGAAAGTAAAAATGAATATGCTCCACATCACAATGGAAACTTAGCTTGTATTTTGTTACCTGTGTAACAATTTCTATAGGCAATATCTTTGGTATTAAAAATTATTAGAATACCTCCTGAGGCTAACTGTAAACAGCTTTTACAAAGAGATAGTCTTTTCCATGATACAGAAAAAGGGGAGGAGTATACCTGGAATCATAATTATCTTGAAACAAGGAAGCAATCATATCACCAATTCTAACCTTATATAAAAATTTTTGTATGCTGTACTTCTTTACAGCAGTTACCTGTTAAGTGGGAACTGTCTGTCCATAAGCAAAAAGAATTTGGTAAACACAATGTTAAAAAATATGGTTCTCATCTATAGCACTTGGGAAACGGAAGAATTCTGAAGAGTCAAAAGAGCCTGTGCTAAAATTTAGTTGAATTTGAATGAATTTACATCAGGTGGACTTATCATACAAAAAAGGGGCCTATAAGAAAGTGAATACTAATGACCTATTCCTTCTTAGAGATGAAGGCTAGACTTAGTGTTATAGAAAACCAATGGTTTACAGAAAATGTTATCTATCTATTACTTTCTTTTTTACTCCATTTGTAAAGAGAAATAACTTCCACTTACATATTCTTAAAAATAAATAATGGAAGACATACTCTACTCAGTAAGGACATCCAAGTGTATACATATACTTTTTTCCCTTAGGATTACAATTAAGGAAAACAGAAGCAAATGGAGAAATGAAAGAAAAATAATGAGAGTGAGAGTGAGAAAGTAGAGACATAAACAAAAAATAGAAAACTATATAGTTAGTTAGATAAGATTATTTATGACAGAACAGTGAGCTTTAGAATGCCAGTGTCTCTTTAAAAGCACTTCTGACAGTTAGTCAATTAGGTACTATCCATGCTTTCCAATTACTCAAAATATTAAATTGCAAAATCATAAAAATATTAAATCTAGTAATATTGAGTCATTTAAAATGGCTTCTTAAAACCACCAACAGTAAAACTGCTATTTAAGAAAAACAGAGTATTTTTGAAGAGTTGTTAAAATCAAGCCGAAGGCTGAACTCTTAACTCTCAGATTTATAATTTTAGATTCATATGGATTTATAGTAGTTAAAAAACAGGTGAAAAATAAATACTGAAATTAGTCAGCCCACAATATCAATATTGTTTTTTTCAGGGTGAGATTATCTATTAAAATTTTCTAGTTCCATATTTGAAAAAGATAAAATATAAAATGAGCAGCTACTACATATTTTTCTTTTTTTTTTTTCTGAGCCACAATTTTCATTGCTAGACTATGGATTTTAAATATCCTATATATTTAAAATATTTAAATATCCTATTTAAAATCGTGGAACTAGTGCACATGATACTTAATTTTATTCTACTATACTACCTTTTGATATTAAATTATATCTCTATTACATATAAGATTATAGAATATGTTGTCAGATATACCTGGGATAATATCTTATACTTATTAATTACTAATTTCTATAAGTTGTGGTTACTCCCCTTGTGAAATAATGATTATTTAATATGGATTTCAGAGTGTTGTTAGGAAAAATATATGTAGTGTTTAGAAAAGCCTGTGACAAAATTTCAAGGCACAGAAACTACAGCTATTTATTATTTTTATCTTTTACATTAATATGAAGAGCTCATAGGTTTATTTGTCATGTGATGGAGAGTAGTACAGTTTGCAATGACCATTTCCTGTGTAGGTTTATAAAAGGCCACTTAAAGCAGGTAAGATTAGGTTAAAAATGGTGAAACTTCCTTCAGAGGAAGAAGACATAAAGATAAGGAAATTTATTAGAATTGTCCTATTGTTCTAGTCTCAAATTCAAAGGATTCATAGAAAGATGACAAATGAACTAGGTTTCAGAACACAATTTTAAATTTAATATTAAAAAAATTTTTTGAAGCATTTAAAATATATGTAGACATAAGCTTAGAAAATAACTGATTCTATTATATAATGGCTCAATACATTTTCAAAAATTGATGCTACATGTTACACTGTTGGTGGGAATGCAAACTAGTATAGCTGCTATGGAGAACAGTGTGGAGATTTCTTAAAAAACTGGAAATAGAACTGCCATATGACCCAGCAATCCCACTTCTGGGCATACACACCGAGGAAACCAGATCTGAAAGAGACACATGCACCCCAATGTTCATTGCAGCACTGTTTATAATAGCCAGGACATGGAAGCAACCTAGATGCCCATCAGCAGACGAATGGATAAGGAAGCTGTGGTACATATACACCGTGGAATATTACTCAGCCATTAAAAATAATTCATTTGAATCAGTTCTAATGAGATGGATGAAACTGGAGCCCATTATACAGAGTGAAGTAAGCCAGAAAGATAAAGACCAATACAGTATACTAACACATGTATATGGAATTTAGAAAGAGGGTAACGATAACCCTATATGCAAAACAGAAAAAGAGACACAAATATACAGAACAGACTTTTGGACTCTGTGGGAGAAGGCGAGGGTGGGATGTTTCAAGAGAACAGCATCGAAACATGTATATTATCTAGGGTGAAACAGATCACCAGCCCAGGCTGGATGCATGAGACAAGTGCTCGGGCCTGGTGCACCTGGAAGACCCAGAGGAATTGGGTGGAGAGGGAGGTGGGAGGGGGGTCGGGATGGGGAATACATGTAAATCCATGGCTGATTCATGTCAATGTATGACAAAAACCACTACAATATTGTAAAGTAAATAGCCTCCAACTAATAAAAATAAATGGAAAAAAAAAAGAAAAAAAAATTGATGCTATAGGCAAAATCTGATAAGTATCCAATAAAATCTGATATAACAAGTGATTTTTTAAAATGATAAAATTAAAAGTTACGATTCTGTATATCTCTTCTTACAGAAAGAAAATTAAAACTGAAATTAAAACTAAACCCTGAAATTCCAGTTTATTTATGATAATGCTATTGAGAATTCTTCATATCTAAACATATGAATTGCCCAAATAATTGTATTTTAAAAAATAAAAATTGGAGCTTTAAAAGCTTTTAATGTAAAAAGTAATTACAATGAATTATGTGTTCAATAGATGGGAAAAAAATGATACACTGTAAGCCCAAAGAAAATAAGTAAAAAGGTTTAAAAGCTAAACATCTAAAAATAAGTGTATTTTTCATGTATTCTACATTTATATGTATATGATTTTCACATGTAGCATGCATATATATATAATTTATATATTTTATATATATATATATATATATATATGTATCATTGGTATTATTGTTCAGTCACTGGGTCATGTCTGACTCTTTGTGACCCCATGGACTGCAACACGCCAGTCCTTAACTATATAATGGAGTTTGCTCCAATTCATGTGCATTGAATTGGTGATTCTGTCTAACCATTTTATCTTTGGCTGCCTCCTTCTCCTTTTGCCTTCAATCTTTCCCAACATAAGGGTTTTTTCCAATGAGTCGGCTTTTTCATCAGGTGACTTCAGCTTCAGCATCAGTCCTTCCAATGAATATTCAGGGTTGATTTCCTTTAGGATCAACTGGCTTGATCTCCTTGCTGTCCAAGGGACTCTCAAAAGTCTTCGCCACAGTCAGAAGACATCAATTCTTAGTTGCTCAGCCTTCTTTATGGTCTAATTCTCACATCCATATATGACTACTGGAAAAACCATAGCTTTGACTATACAGACCTTTGTCAGCAAAGGGATGTCTATGCTTTTTAATATTCTTAAATATAAATATAAAGTCATAGAGTTCCTTAAAGAGCATGTGTCTTTTATGGCTGCAGTCACCATCTATAGTGACTCTGGAGCCCAAGAAAATAAAATTTGTCACTGCTTCCACTTTTTGCCCTTCTATTTGCCATGAAGGGATGGGACCTGATGCCATAATTTAAGTTTTTCTGAATGTTCAGTTTTAAGCCAGCTTTTCCACTCTCCTCTTATGGCATATAGAATATATTTTACTTAAAAGCTGGTCGAGTATGGCTATAATATCAGCCATTAGGTTGATTTGTGATCTTTATCATCTGGACATATTGATGAGCATCTTACCAAAGCTGCCTCAACATTTAGTTTCAGAGATGGTTAGTGTTGTTTGTGATGGCAAATAGAAGAAAAAATATTTAACAAGATTGTCTTAATTATATGACACATCTTACATATATAGCCATTAAGAACATTAGAGAAGAATATTTTACAACCCTTACAAAGCCTTAACATATTGTTTCATGACAAAAAAAAATGTTTAAAACAGTAGCTACAACTTTAATCCTATAGAAGGGACTAGGAAAAAGACAAAATATGTTTCCATTGTGGTCAGGGAAATCTGTAGAACATAAGAACAATGAAATGAGAGATGGACAAGGAAGCCTGGGTGTCAAATGACTCAAAACATTTGAGTAAGTGAAGGATGAGCATCAAAAGAGTGCCCTACCCAGAGTGAATCCAGGACACAGACAAACAGTGAATATGAGCAAAATTCATATACAAGACAGCAAATGGAATGTGGAAAGTGCAAATTTTTTTTTAAAGGAAATATATTGAATGTAGACCACAGAAGCACAGTAGCAGCAATTCAGGAGAACATGTAGAAATGTCTTTGATAGTAACGTTGAAATAGAATGAACATCCTCTGGCTCTTCTTGAGTTTTTATAAAAATACAATGAGTAGATAGTGAGAAAATCTATAAATCTCTGCAATGTAATCATAAAAAGAAAATAAGTGAATAAAATAGACAAGAGCAGAGTTCAGGAATGGACTGGAACTAATATTTGAGTGTTTACTCTTTGCATAGAATTTTAAGAATGGCTTTTTATTTATACCTCAGAAATTTCATTACATATGGAATATTAAGTATGTTAAAGATGAGGGAACTGAAACTCAGAGAAAACAATCTCAGAAAAGCTCAATGACTTACTAGGAGTACACAACAGTAAAGGAAGGAGTTGAATTTGAAATCCAAGTCTATCTGACTAAAAAGTCCAGGTTCTTTCCTCCACACACCTGTGCACCCTGAACAGTGCCTTGACCATAGTGGTGCTTAATAAGTATTAGCTGTGTTGCTCTTGTCATAATACCAGTAAATAGCTTCCTAATCAGAGATGACAACACAATTTCCATACTAACTAAGGCTGCATTAAAAATGGATGTCATTATTTGGCATCAATATTTATAGTTTTTTTTAGGCAGAATATTTAAGGGAATGGTGGATTTAGGCAGGGATAGCTGGAGATGAAATTTGTAACCATTTTTGCTCATGAGATCATCAGAGTCCAGAATTCAATAGTGATTTATACACTGAAAATCCAAAATAAGGTTTTGAAGGTGACACTCTTTCCTTTTTTTGAGGCTTATAAACAGCTTTATTACTCTTCACTTAATAATCTGTTTTCTTTTAAAATAAAAGTCATCTAAAATCCATTTTTAAGACTTTGTCAAGTAAATGTCAAATGTTGCTTTATTTTCATGCTTCATTGGAACTCAAATCATACACTTTACTCATTTTGAGCATCTTAATTGATTCTATTTACACTCTTAAAAAAAATTGTACCTCACTGAGAGTTACTTATTAGGCTACTAAAAATGAGAAATTTATTTTATAAAGTGCTCTTCCAAAGTATGTGCTCAGAAAATCTGGAGACTTTTGCAGAATGAAGTGATTATTAAATAAGTGTTGCAAGTATTCACACCTAGATTGCAAATATCTCTATTAATATCAAATGCTAATTACCTATCTTAATGACTCAAGAACCCTTGAAAATTATATTACTGGAAGAAATGTTAATTGCTGTTACAGTAGTTTTAAAGCACATGTCAGACAAACTGTTGATATAAATTCATTTTTTTATGGTGAAATATTCTAGCTTTTTTCATAGTGCTAAGTGCAAAAGTATAAAAGGTAGTTTTACCATCAACTAATCATGTTCTCACTCTCTTTTTTCTTCCTTCCATCCTTCCTTCTTTTTTGATTAGGAATTTGTCTAAATGCTTTCTAAAGGAAATATTTTGGCATGTATATTGAGAGTAATTTTATGGTCCAAATTTGTAGGCTATTAAATGAGGAACATATCTATGGTTGTAACTGGAGAATTATTTTTGAGTGTGTTACATAGGAAACCACTGGTAATATTATTATTACCCTGCAGAATATGATCTCTCTCTTCTTAGGTAGCTATTAAAGACCATCAAACTATTTTGGATGTTCATGCAGTAGTAAAAGAATTGGAATAAAAATTTTTTTCTCCCAGCATAATGCCATAGGAGACTTGTATAAAACTCAGGACATTCAGAAAATTTCTGTTTGTGGTCAGTGAATACTGCAAAGCTTTTCAGCTGTGTTTCATTGTGAGCTGACAGATCTTGGCAAGAATATGGGAAGCCTATAAATGTTCACATGTAACCCGTGAGAAAGAAGATGATAATGAAATAAAAGGCATTGACCTTAGTGGAATGTTTACTGGGAAATGTATTCTCAATCATGTCATTCACGCATATGCTTGAATTCTTATGTGAACTACTTATAAAAGTCATGTGTATAGCCTTGCTTACTTTAACAAACTCTTTTATAGAGGCTAAGCTAAATCTTTTAGCCATTATAAGGATTTGAGCAGTGCCTCCCTGAATTCTCTACAGGAGAATTAAAGCAGAAATTCCAGAGTTTGTGAGTTCTTTTATACCAAGGGGTTGGCAACAGAGCTATGGAAGCACTCTGTAAAGGTATAGCAAAAGATAAATGAATTCTTTTGAGTTCAAGTTCTCATTATATTTTGACTAATTTAAAAAATGAGAGGGTATTTTGTTTCTTAAATCTAGTACATGCAGTGAATGGATCGTTCCATTATAATGAGGGATTCCAAGAAGTGTGAAGAAATCTCAAGGACAATCTTAAGAATATTTCAACACCTGCTTTTACAAGCAAAGTAAAGCCACACTCAATTCAGTTAAGCAGAATCATAGTAACTTAGAGGCCTAGTATAAGTTCTTTATTATGCAGCCTTTTTCTTAATTAATATTCATTATAATGATCACACCCATCAAAAACTTTCATTTAGAAAGTGCCTAAGGTATATGTATTTTTGAGTGCATATAAGACTATTACACAGGTGCCTTGAAATCTATTTTTCTCAGATCAGTTAGAAGTTATATTTTTAAAGGGCACATTTTCAGACAGGTATGCAATTATACTTTATTAAAATGTCTTAAACACCTTTTCAATCATTCTGGTTTAGAGAATGCTAAAGACATATGGTCCATAATCTTGCCAAGTATCATTCTTGTAGGATTGAAAACATGTTACAAGAACTTTTTTTTCCTCTAGAAGAAAGTTGAAATCTTGTTTTTAATTGGTACAGTTGATGTATTCTTTTATGGAAAGGTGTGTGAGGATGGGGATTATCCCCTTTACATTCCTATCTTTGGAACTTTATCCTCATTGACAGGTGACCATATAAATTATTATCTGGTTCAGATTATTTTGAGAAGGAGAGAAAATGCAACTGATAATTTTTTTTATGAGACAATAGAATCGATTGATGTAGTTCTAGGGAGACCAGAATGTATGTTTACCCAAATCATGCCAGATAATAACCACAGTATCCTGTACAATGCACTACAATGCACTAGAGTACTGTTGTATAAAGAATGGCAGAGATTCTTTTTTACACAGAAGAATCTATATTATTCTTTTCTTCTTGTTTACACAGCTAGACCGTATTTTCCTTGTTTCTTTATCCTTCTAGCCAATGGACTGTGTGTGTGTGTGTATTCAGCTGCTTCAGTTGTGTCTGACTCTTTGTGACCCATGAACTGTAGCCTGCCAGGTCCCTCTATTCATGGAATTCTCCAGGCAAGAATACTACAGTGGGTAGCCATTCCCCTCTCCATGGGATTTTCCTGATCCAGGAATCAAACCTGGGTCTCCTGCACTGCAGGTAGATTCTTTACCATCTGAGACATCAGGGAAGTGGACCTAAATCCAATATGACTTCTACCCTTTAAAAAGCTGGGAAATTTTCAGGTGAAACTATCACAACATTGTTAATTGGCTATACCCCAATGCAAAGTATTTTGGTGTTAAAAATTAAAAATAAAATTAAAAAAATACTCACACATGAAAAAAGAAATAGTGGGAAATTTGGACACAGACACACTCAGAGAGGACCTCATGTGAAGACATAGACAAACACAAAGGGGAGATGGCTATGTGAATATGGAAGCAGAGACTGAACTTAAGCTGCTACCAACTAAGGAGAACCTGCGGCTACTGGTAAGTGAAAGAGTCAAGGAGGGATCCCCCACCTAGAAACTATGGGAGAAACATTGTCCAGTCAACATCTTGATTTTGAAATTTTATCCTCTAGGACTCTGTGGATCACAACAAACCGTGGAAAATTCTTAAAGAGATAGGAATACCAGACCATCATACCTGCCTCCTGAGAAACCTTTGTGCAGGTCAAGAAGCAACAGTTAGAACCAGACGTAGAACAATGGACTAGTTCAAAATTGGGAAAGGAGTATATTAAAGCTGTATATTGTCACCCTGCTTATTTAACTTATATGCAGAGTACATTATGCGAAATGCCAGGCTGGATGAAGCACGAGTAGGAATCAAGATTGCTGGGAGAAATATCAATAGTCTCAGATACGTGGATGACATCACCCTTATGGCAGGCAGAAAGCAAAGAGGAACTAAAGAGCCTCTTGATGAAAGTGAAATAAGGAATTGAAAAAGCTGGCTTAAAAATCAACATTCAGAAAGCTAAGATCGTGGCATCCAGTCCCATCACTTCATGGGAAATAGATAGGGAAACAATGAAAACATTGACAGACTTTATTTTCTTGGGCTCCAAAATCACTGTGGATGGTGTCTGCAGCCACAAAATTAAGACTCTTGCTTCTTGGAAGAAAAGCTATGACAAACCTAAACAGCGTATTAAAAAGCAGAGATATTACTTTGCTGACAAAGTCTGTGTAGTCAAAGCAATGGTTTTTCCAATAGTCAAGTATGGATTTGAGAGTTGACCCATAAAGAATGCTGAGCACTGAAGAATTGATGCCTTCTAACTGGGGTTTAGAGAAGACTCTTGAGAGTCCCTTGGACTGCAAGAATATCAAACCAGTCAATCCTAAAGGAAGTCAGTCCTGAATATTCATTGGAAGGATGCTGAAGCTGAAGCTTCAATACTTTGGCCACCTGATGCAAAGAGCAGATTCACTGGAAAAGACATTGATGCTGGGAAAGATTGAAGGCAGGAGAAGGGGACAACAGAGCATAAGATGGTTGGACGGCATCACTCACTCAATGGACATGAGTCTGAGTACTCTCTGAGAGATGGTGAAGGACAGGGAAGCCTGGCGTGTTGCAGTCCATGGGGTCACAAAGAATCAGACATGACTGAGTGACTGAAAAACAGAATTTTAAGAGAATAAATTTGTTTGTGCAGTTCACTCAGTTTGTGGCCCTTTACTACACCAGCCCTAGGAAACAGATAAAATATTGAAATCATTGTGGACTTTTATGGTTAGCATCAACTAATACAGAAAAAATGACCATGGTTCTGAAACAGTAGGATTTTAAAAATATGACAGGATGGATAAACCTTGAAATTGGAATAGGGGTCACAATAGGAGTAGATCAATTCCCCAATATCAAAGTTGAAAAAATTTTACTTCCCTTCCGTTCAGTTCAGTTCAGTTCAGTCACTCATTCATGTCTGACTCTTTGCAACCCCATGGACTGCAGCATGCCAGGCCTCCCTGTCCATCACCAACTTCCGGAGTTTACTCAAACTCATATCCATCTAGTTGGTGAAGCCATCCAACCATCTCATCCTCTGTGGTCCCCTTCTCCTCCCACCTTCAATCTTTCCCAGCATCAGGGTCTTTTCAAATGAGTCAGTTCTTCTCATCAGGTGGCCAAAGTATCGGAGTTTCAGCTTCAACATCAGTCCTTCCAATGTATATTCAGGCCTGATTTCCTTTAGGATGGATTAGTTTGATCTCTTTGCAGTCCAAGGGACTCTCAAGAGTTTTCTCCAACACCACGGTTCAAAAGCATCAATTCTTCGGTGCTCAGCTTTCTTTATAGTCCAACTCTCACATCCATGCATGACTACTGGAAAAACCATAGCCTTGACTAAATGGACCTTTGTTGGCAAAGTAATGTCTCTGCTTTTTTGTATGCTCCCTAGAGTTATAGTTTTAGGTATTTCCAAGGAATAGATAATTTGTAACTAGGTGTTTTATTTCAGAACCAAATAGCTTTGCCAGGAAAGAGTTATATTTGTTAAACAGTCCACACGAATGGATAGCAAATCTTCATCCATGTAAGCAAATAGTCTGCTTAGCAACCATCTATGCTTAAATACAAAAATTAAATTTAGCTAATTTGAAATCTCTTTGCCTTCCCAAACATAAGAAATGTAAAATTTAAGCAAACTGCAAAATTGGTCAATAACTTTTCCCTGTGCAAACTTTTATGGCATGTATAAACTTATTTCCCCTGCTGTTACTTATTGTTGTTTAGTTGCTAAGTCACGTCTGACTCTTTTTGCAGCCACGTGGACTGTAGCCACCAGGCTCTACTGTCCATGGAAATTCCCAAAAAAGAATACTGGAGTGGGTTGCCACTTGCTTCTCCAGGGAACCGTTCTCACCTAGGGATCGAACTCACGTCTCCTGTATTAGCAGGCAAATTCTTTACCAGTGAGCTACCTGGGAAGCCGGAGTGCTACTTTGCCCATATCTTAACCTAATACATTCAGAAAGCAGTACCCATGCTTAAGAAGTATTTAAAAAAGCATTAATTATAAAGTAGGTTAAATAAGTCAAAAGAAACCCCAAACACACAAGTATAAATCTGTGAATGATAAACATGTTTGTAAACAATATCTAAACTGTCTAGGGCTTCTCTGGTGGCTCAGACAGTAAAGAGTCTCAGTGCAACTCGGGAGACCTGGGTTCTATCCCTGGGTCAGGAAGACCCCCTGGAGTAGGAAATGCCAACCCACTCCAGTATTCTTGCTTGGAGAATTCCATGGACTGAGGAGCCTGGAGGGCTCCAAGTCCATGGAGTCGCAAAGAGTAAGACTTCACAGAGCAACTAACACACACACACACAGAACTGTCTATGAAAAAGCCTGTGGCTAGAATGGTTTTACATTGTTACAGGAGAAAGGTATACACAGCAAATTTTAGAAAGAACAGAAAACAAAGAATTGTGGCCATGTTTGGCATTTGAATGGGGCAAAGTACCAATTGTAAGTAAATATCTGACATAGATCACCAAAATCAACAAGATTTTATTTACCATCAGGAAATGCAACAAAAGCATGTGTTATATATTAAGTGAATCAACAACAGCAAAACCAACAAATCCCTGAGATAAAAAAATGGGGTCTAAGCTAGCTGCCCCATAGGAAATGCATAAAAGCAGTGATATCTGATGCAGTAGATAGAGCACCCCTGAACTGCATTCAGGAACAGCTAACACATGGCAGCCAACAGCAAATGCTCAGCCAGCTCCCAGTCAGAGAAACATGCCTTATCCACAGGTTATGGAATAAACACAGATGCAGCAAAATGAGTCACCAGAGGAAAACAAAAATCTAAATTGAAGGTAAATGAAGCTTTGTGCACATGCATGACAAGAAATCCATTGAGCAAAACTAATTTTATATCTGTGCCAGAATGGCTGTCTTATATGCTGGAAATAGGGAACAGGAGGGAAAGGAAATTGTCACATAAAAGCAGACCTTGAAGTGTACTAAAATACAGAAGGACTTCTGTATTGGCAAAAAAAAAGAAAAGAAAAAAATATATTCTAAGAGGTAAAATTCATTCGAAGTGTTATCAAGAAGGAAAGAAGAAATGTTGATATATAAAAGAGAGGGGGAAATGTCTAACAAAAGAAAATACTGGAAATGAAAGAGTGTTCAATGAAAGATGCAACAAAAACAGATAAGTTTCTGGAAAAATGCCTTCCTTTATATTAATAGTAGCCATAAAATGATATAAAAATCAATCATTTCCAAAATATATATTCTTATAAATTTACTATTTACTCTCTATTTTTTCAAAAGTTACCATAAAACTGTCTTACTTTATTTGAATCAATTATTAGTGTGGGTAGACATTAATTTCTGAACTATACTGTATACTAGCACAGGTTTTTCTATGCATTCAAAACAAAAATTCCATGTAACTTCCCTTGTTATTTTAACCTGATTCAGCCTCTGCAGTATTGTCTGTGCATTTGTGGCTTAGGATAACACTGGCAAGAATTTCTTGAAGCAGAAGTTTATAGGTTAGGGCCTTGGAAAAGTTTTCTAGGGTCTATAATATTTTTCACTTAATATTAATTGCAGATTTTTTGTCTCACCTTACTTATTAGAGAAAGGAAGTGGTATTTTCATATTTTGTCATGAGTTAACTTTAATTAGTATCCTTGATGTGAATTCACTTTCACTGTCTTATCTTTTTAATGAGAGAGTAGACTAAACAAATTTAAATATTCCAAATCTTTTTTGCAGGTGTGTCAATAGCATGTAATGACCCTGGAGAGGATCTTGGCTCACCCATGTCAGTGTCTTGGTAGAAAGCCATTTGGCCCCAAGTGGGAGCAGTGGGTCAACTCATCCTGCTGAGTTGGCAGGGACCTGCTGTCTTGGGCACATGCTGCTCATTGGAATCATCCACATTTATAACCCTGAATGTTGGCTGCTGTAAGGTGAGAAGGAAAAAAGAAATTACTCTTTCTCAGAATACTGATTCTCTCTGAGGAAATTTGTCCTTTTTATCCATTTGTTTAGAAGTCTGTACAGGTTCAAGAAACAAGTTCAATCAGTAAAGCGATCTAAACTAGAGGTTTGCTAAAATAGCAGACCTCAGTGGAGACCTTACTAGAAATTGGGAAGGATGAGAATGCATTTGATGAAAGAAGTTGGTCTCCTTAGGAATGGAGATAAATTTGGATCCTTGTAGGAAAAAAAGTATGATACAGTTAGACCAGACTAATAAATACTAGGTAATGGAAAGATCCTATAGTTTTTGATTTTCCTTTTTTTCTTTTACTTTTTCTTGTGGTAGGAAATGAAAAAAAAAAATTAGGCATCAATAAGTAAACAAAAGAGGAGAGTTGTCCTTAGATAACATCCAAAGGAAAAGTAAAAGACTACGTGTAACTTATTTGCCATATAATAAATGGGCTTCTCTGAATTTTAATTTATTTCTCATAAAAATACCAGCAAACCCATACATTTTAAACTTGATTCACTGATAAAAAAGACAGAAAACAAGAGATTTCTTTCAGTAAAGATAGCAGTTAATAGGTAAAGAAATATTGAACCTGCTCACTTTGTGATTCTGAACCCCCAAGTGCCAGTAAAAGCCTTTGAACTCAATTATAATCAAAGCTACTCATGACCATAAAAGTTATTTATTTCAGAATTGTGATATGAACCCCATAAGAGGTTCCCATTCTCTAAGAAAGGAATCAGGCAAGACAGGGCCTGTGGATTTTACGGTGGAAGCTTATTTAGAGAGTTGTGACTCTGTTGGTACTTCTGTTTTGTCAGTATGGTTGGCTTCTAATGTGTATTTTGGCTAAGCTGAACTGTGTTTCCTGGAATTCCTTTCCTAGAATGTTTCTGGTTAAGATTGGTCAGAAGATAGTACATGTGCATTTTGGAAGCAGTGGCCATGTTTGTTCTTGGAAGGTTGAATTTAAATCATGTACTTCTTTCTGGATCTGCTTGCTTACCTTGTTGATTTAAGCAGCAGTTGTGTACCTCACTGCCAACTCCTAAGAGAGTGTTTTATTTAACTCCTCCAAATCCTGGTGTGAGTGTGGCCTGAGCTCAGTGGAGACCATCAAGGATTCTAATGAAAGATAGATGTTAATACAAGCCCCACTTGTTCCTTGGGGTCTGCAAGTGTCACTCCTGTCCTCCACATTCCCCTCTGATTGTCCAGGGACTTCCTACTCAACACTAGGAAAGAAGAAACAGTGGAGCTGAGAGTGTTCTACAAGTTCCTACAATCATGTAAGGTTGATTCACTTACTAATCTCTGATTCTACATTATTTCTAGTGGCTCTGAATGAATGTAGACTGACAGGGACTTTTTCTCCCAAATGCTTTTATATATTCTAAGTCTGGAATATATTAAGATCCATTCTTTTAAACTATCGTGCTATATTTTACAATTATACTGCTAAAGTTTCCTTATTAAGATGAATTTACTTAAGATTTTTAGATTCTTCATAAATATAATAAAAATGGTTCACATAGAAATTCAGAATTCAATTGCCTTCACCATCCAGCAATTCTCTACATCTTTTTTTTTGATTAAACTCATTTCTATTAAGACATTGTTCCATTGTCAAGACCAAATGAGACATCAGAAATATCTCATATACATTTTTTTCTATTCTTAAGGAAAGTAGACACTTGTTGCTGCTGGTTCAAATGCTTATTTTAATTAGGGTGATAAATTTTATAATATGTGAAACTGTAATTAACAATATTTATTAGAAATGCCACACAAAATATAACAGAGTTCTGACATTTAAGACATGTACAGCTAATAACAATATCTTTGGTTTAGTCAAGGTGACTATTCCTTTTTTCCCCACCACATCTGTTCTTGTTTTAAACTGCTGTTTCAAAATAATTAATAATAGCACTCCTTTTTTATTTATCTAAGTTAAATAAAATACACAAGAACTCTGATAATTAACTTAAAACTTACCTCCTTGCTTCTGTCTCAATATTTCCCAGTTTAGATTTGACTGGAATGAAATAAGATGGTGTATTTGAAGAGTTGTAGATCCTTTACTTCAAATGTCATTCAATGTCCCAATTCTAGGTTTACTTAGTTGTTTATTGAGATCCTAAAGGGTGCTTGAACAAACTAAGTAGTTTCCGACAGTAACAACTTACACTGTTTCACAGGGAATTAGACAGTTTGTCATATTTTGAAATAAATTTCAAGTGGGAAAAAAATGCAAACAAATACTCTACCAAAACCACTGTGTAATTTATAGGCAACAGTCATAAATACAGAGTCACTGGCATTAAATTTCTTATCTTCATTTTGCAGTTAAGAGGATGTTAACAGCTGGTAATCTGTATTTGTTGGAAATTAAATATTACTGAATAAAGGAAAAAAACCCATCTCTGTGTGATTAGATTCTATTTTTAGCACACACTGTTTAATTTGAAAGTTTCTGGACCTATAATAAGCCCAGCTGCTTTCTTCTGTGATAGCTATGTTTAAAAATACAATAAAGGTTAAAATCTAATTTTCTAATTTCAATAGTACATGCGTATGGCTTTTTTTGGTTGCCAGAATGATTCTAGGTGTTCAGTTCATTATATATATTTTTTAGTTCAGAAATTATGAAATAATTTCTGCATTAAAATGCTTGTGGAAATAGGGATGCCACACCTGAGAATGGTGGAAGATGGTGATACAATTTTTTTTGTAAATGTAAATGTACAATCAGATTATGGGATTTACTTAAATTCTATGTAATATTTTGTAAAATATTTATTTTTTCTAATCACAATTATACTATAATTGTGTTCTAATTATAATTATATATAATAATTTCTGCATTAAAATGCTGTAGAAATAACATTATTTAAATTACTAGTAGAATTATTTATTCATTCAGAAGAATATATCTCATGATGCAATTCAACAATACTATCAGTGATTGTTGCTTTTCCAAGGTATAGCTGAATAGTCTTTCCTCTCTACTGTATGCCATTATAGATTTTATAGAATATCTATTAAATGAAAGCCTAACTCTTTCAACTACAAATTTGACAGTGTACGTTTGTGCCTTTAAAAGATTAATTTTAAAGATCTTAAAATCTCTCTTAGATGAATTGAAATATATCCACAGGCTTGTGAGGCAAGAATGAAAAAAAGAGCCTAAGAAGTTGAGTAAAATAGAGCAAAAGGCTGGTAGTTTTAACAGAACCTAAATCTTTTCTCTAGGAGGCAGGTTGATGTCAGCTAGCCATGTGAGCATAACAGAAGGTACTGTGGGCAAGGATATCAATGAGTTTGATTTTCCTAACCTTAGGGAAGTGAAGTAGGCTGCTCTACACCAAAAGAAATAGCCTCTTGGGAAGAAAGTAGTCTACTTTTACCCACTTTCTCCCACCCAGGGCACCAAATAAGCGAGGATGCACTTACTCTCTCTGTGCGGATCTGTGACGTCACATTTGGAAATTCTGCCACCAATGGAGCTAACTGCGGGCATGCTCCCTGAGAAAACTTTTTGGCCAAGCAGAAAAAGCCCTTCCTTGACTCACCGTAGCCCCAGGCATGAATGATGGTGTCAGTGCTGCTCTAGCTCTGGTGAGAGAAGTTAAGTCCGGTAAGCAGATCATAGGGATTCTTGGCCTCAATATAAACCCCACTATTTTTCCATGGTCTTTCGTTTACCCCTTTGAACAGCAGAATTATGCCTCCCTTAGCTAAATGGCCAGGTCAACATTCCATTCAATACAGGAGTTCCACATGTTAGCTCCGTGCACAAGCAGCAGCAGCACAGCTCTAAACCAGGAGTCCCAGAAGTGGTAAAGTGAACCAGATAGTGTGTACCTTTTGTGCTCCAGGAATAGTTTTTCAGTGCATAATCAAAGAGTCTTTCAGCTCAGTCTCTCAGTCCTGTCTGACTCTTTGCGACCCCATGGACTGCAGTACGCCAGGCCTCCCTGTCCATCACCAACTCCCAGAGTTTACCCAAACTCATGTCCACTGAGTCGGTGATGCCATCCAACCATCTCATCCTCTGTCGGTCCCTTCTCCTCCTGCCTTCAATCTTTCCCAGCATCAGGGTCTTTTCTAATGAGCTGGCTCTTCACAACAGGTGGCCAAAGTATTGGAGCTTCAGTTTCAGTGCCAGTCCTTCCAATGAATATTCAGGGTTGATTTCCTTTAAGATTGACTGATTTGATCTCCTTGCAGTCTACGGGACTCAGAAGAGTCTTTTCCAACACCACAGTTCAAAAGCATCAATTCTTCGGCACTCAGCTTTCTTTATAGTCCAACTCTCACATCCATACATGACTAGATGGGCCATTGTCGGCAAAGTAATGTCTCTGCTTTTTAATATGCTGTCTAGGTTAGTATAGCTTTTCTTCCAAGGAGCAAGTGCCTTTTAATTTCATGGCTGCAGTCACCATCTGCAGTGATTTGGGAGCCCCCCAAAATAATAAAGAGTCTTTACGACAATGTTAAAGGGGATAGAATATAGTGCCATTCAGAATTAACATGTTGGAGGTTAGTAAATGAAAGAACTTTAAAGTGTAAGAAAACTCCAGACACTGATGTTTGTTCTTCTCTGTAATATTTTCTTTTTACCTCATTGTTCATTTGCAAGTTTCTGCTAAAAATACAGAGGGATCTGTGTTCTATGAGTGTGATGGGATAGTGTAGGAAAAAGAGGGTTGACTGTTCATATGGTTTTCAAAAGATAAATAATTTACTTGTCGTATTAAAGCAAGATTGATATCTGGGGAAGAAGATCACTGATTTAAGTATCCCTTGTATGGCTGGATGGCATCACCGACTTGATGGGCATGAGTTTGAGTAAACTCCAGGAGTTGGTGATGGACAAGGAGGCCTGGCATGCTGCGATTCATGGAGTCGCAAAGAGTTGGACACGACTGAGCGACTGAACTGAACGGAACTGTATTTCTTTGCAGATGGCATTAAGTTTAGTCAAACAAACAAATCAAAACAAATAAAAGCCTTCTTGTGAATTACTATAGCGTTTGAAGATAGGATGAATTTTTCTCTCCACAGAATAATGTATCCACTCATTCAATAAATATTTACTGAGACCATATAGTGTACCAGGTTCTAATCTAGAATAATGTTATTTTGCCATGAACAAATCAAAGTCCCTGCCCTCAATGGAGTATATATTCCAGTGTGGGCAATAGAAAGAGGAGACAGAAAATAAACGCTGAAAAATATACTGTCAAATGGTGATGTACACTATTGGGCAAAATAAGGAGGAAGGAAGAATGAGGAGACCAGCCATAGGGAAATAGGTTGTGATTTTAAATATATATCTCAAGAAAGGCTTTGGCGAGAAGGTCACATTGGAACAAAGATTTGAAGGGTTTGAGAGGGCAAAATATGCATATATTTGAGTATTTGGGTGGAGGGAACAGTGAGAACAAAAGTATTGAATTGAATGTGTAGAGTGTGCTCAGAGTGGCTGAGGAACAGAAAAGGGGAACATCACAGAGATGAGCAATGGTAAGAGTGGAGAAGCTGTGTCAGAAATAACCACTGTGATTGCTCTGAAGATATCCAAGTGGAAGGTATATGAGCAGAGGAAAAATATGATCTAATATTTTAAAAGGTTTGCTGTGTTATACTACTCAAAGTTGTAGGTAGCAGGAACAGAAATAGGTAGAAACATTAAGAGAAACATTAAAAACATCAATTTTTTATTCATGTGAGATAATTCAGGTGAGAGATGATGCAGGGTGGTAGCAATGAAAGCAGTGTGGAGTTATGGAATTTTTCTCATATTAGGAAAATGAAACCAAGAGGAATTTTCTGATGA
Organism: Cervus elaphus; assembly: GCF_910594005.1. Classification (NCBI taxonomy): domain Eukaryota; kingdom Metazoa; phylum Chordata; class Mammalia; order Artiodactyla; family Cervidae; genus Cervus; species Cervus elaphus. The sequence continues at coordinate 33,526,464 of NC_057831.1, forward strand.
ATTAGATGTGGAATATGAGAGGTGTCACTAAAGACAACCCCAATGTTTTTAGCTTGAGAACTTGAAGTGTTGCAGCTATTGACCCAGGGATGACCTCATTAAAATTGATTGGCAACAGATAACAGTTTTGTGAAATCTGAAATGGCAATTAGACATTAAGTAATAGATGCTGAGTTAGCAATAGAACATAAAAGTCAAATTTTTAAGGTTGTTTAGGTTGGAGGTACAGATTAGATATTTAACTTATAAATATGCCTTGCATTCCGAAATTAAGCCAAAATGAAGATTGCCTCAATTGTTTCTGGTCCTCAAAATATTAAAACCTTGAATATTGTTCATAAACCTGGATTTTATAACAAAAAGAAACCATCCCTGAATTATAATATACTGATATCTGAAGATATTGCATGAGTTTTATAAATATAATAATTTGAGAAAGTTATCTTCCTGCCATGAACAGACTAATGTAATCACATACTTCTGAAAAATTTGTGTTTTTGTTTTCCTCTGTTCAAATATGTGTTGTGTTTTCTATTTGGTGAATCAATACTCCTGATGTCTGACTCCTTTTCACACTTGAATAAAAAAGTTTTTCTTTTTGCCAAATGCTACCACCTAGAAATGAATCCAGATGGAGAAGAGGTATAGACTGAGGGTGGACAGTGATTCTCACTTCACTGGGAGATGCAAAAACTAACAATGTGCTGGCTCCATGCCAAAAGAAATCATATTAGATTACTTGGAGGTAAGGCTCAGGTATCTGTTTCAAATAATCTTTATGTAATTCTGGTGGTGGTTTGGTCGCTAAGTTGTGTCCTACTCTTGTGACCCTATGGACTCTAGCCTGCCAGGCTCATCTGTCTGTGGGATTCTCCAAGCAAGAATACTGGAGTGGGTTGCCATTTCCTTCTCCAAAAAAACATCGGTGGTGGTGGTGGTTTAGTCCCTAAGTTGTTAGGTAATTCTAGTGAGTACCCAATGTTGAGAATCATTGATTTGTAGATTGCAGCAGTGAAAAGGAACCTGAAAGAAAGACCAGGAAGAAATAGCTAGTGAGAAGGAGAAAGAAAATAGAGTGTTGACCTGAAACAAACAGACTGCCAGGTATTTCTCCTGCAAAGATGGCTTTGTCGTGAATCAGGAGGGAATTGCAATTCAGGGTCTTCCACCTTGATGGACACATGCAAGTCCCCAAACAGCAGGGAAGAACATTTTTATACAGAGGAAAGGAAGTTGGGAGGACTAGACTAAACAAAGGGTCCATGGCTTTTCACTGGATGAGTCTTTGTCATGAAAGAAAGTCTATCTTCTTTCTGCTGGACTTTGCTACTAATTATCTCAGGGCATGAGAGCTTTCCCTTCTGGTCTACCAACCGTGTTTAATTGAGGCTTCTGTTTATTAGTTTTACATGTTTTCCCCTTTTTATCAATATCCGTCTATAAAAGCATTCCTGATCTAGACAGATTTTTCCAGTTTCAGGGGCTTTTTGTCCCTCTATGTCAGGAAGGAACTTTCCTGGGTGTACTGTCTCACATTGAAGGTAAAGTGCACCACTGGAAATCTTTTAAGGTCACATTCAAGTAACAAGGAGGGGTAGGAGGGAGAACTCTCACTCATTTTTAATCTAAAGTTCATATGTTATCAAGATCATAGACATTAACGTTCATAATCTGAAGTGTTATGTGGTTGTTTCATCAGATCCCATCTGCTTCAGTTTGGGGAAATCTTTACTTTCAGGTCACCAGATGATGTGCAGGTCCAGTCAGGATTTGGCGCTTGCTTCAGGTGTTTCACCTGAATCCAAGAGTCTATTCCTTGGAGTTTGGTGGAACAGTTTACTTAGCAGAACTTGATAGGAGTCTTTCCAGAGAGTTTGGAAAGAGTTCTTCTGGAGTGTCTTTTCTGATAGATGAAATTTCCAAGTTGAAAGGTGTGATGCTTAAGGTCTTCATCTTCTGAAGGTGTACTGTGAAAAGACTGCCCTGTCAAAAAAACACGATTATTTTTAATAGACACAATATTGGAGTATCTCTCCTTTTATCAGTTGTGGGTCAAAGGATCTGGATTTAGAAGGACCAGGAGCAATGCCTTTGGACAGGGTAGTTGGGAGGCCTCTATAAATTTTGCAAATTGAGTCTTAACAATACTGTTAGTGTGTTCAATTAAACCAGAGGATTGAGGGTGGTATGCAAAGTGAACGTGTGTAAAACCCACCAAAGAACACAGACTTGTTTCAGTGCCTGGTCAGTAAAATGTGGTTCTTTGATCACCATGAAGTTTGAGAGGACTTCCCTAGGTAAGGGTTTTCTTTTCCAAAAGGACCTTAGCCAGAGAAGAGAGAGTACTCTGTCTGCAAGAGAAGGCTTCAGTTCAGAGTGAACACATACAGATCATGACCAAAATATATTTTTATCTACTAGTTGGAGGAATCTGTACAAAATCCACTTGTGTACACTTTAATTGTTCACCACTAGTGCCACCTGGAATAGGCAGTCTAAATGTCTGGGAACAGTATGAGCAGCTGTCAATGGGTATACTTAGGGTGAATGTGACAAAGCTGCACTTTTTGCAGCCTTGTTAATATTTCCCCACCAATATTGATTGATGAAGGCTATTATTTTGTCAATAGGCCAATGGTGTAATGCATATACAGTGGTGAGGGGTGGAAATTTTAGAGTATCCCATAGGACTGAGTTGTTATTTGGTCAAAATAAGAGCTTTCTCTTTTTATAAAACCAACAATTACTGAGTTTTTCAATCTTGCTCTTTTTCCTTTCTGAGGTCAATTACTGGGCTTATCCAGCCAGTTTTTCTAAATTATCTTTTGGGGAAATACTCCTTTGGGCCACGACAGAGATTTGGTTGCTATTGGTCTCTTTAAGGGCAATATTCCTTGCAGAGCTATTGGCAGGGTAATTTCCCTTAGCTTCCAAGTCAAAGTTGAGAATGCCCTAGAATCTTTACAATGGCTAAAGCAGTAGTTAATAGTACATGTACGAGGGCTCAGTCATTTCAGTTGTGTCTGACTCTTTGTGACCATATGGACTGTAGCCTGCCGGACTCCTCTGTTCAAGGAATTCTTCAGGAAAGAATACTGTAGTGGTTGCCATGCCCTCCTCCAGGGGATCTTCCAGATCCAGGGATTGAACTCACGTCTCCTGCATTGTAGGCTGAGCCACTTTACTGCTGAGCCACTGGGGAAGCCCTAGGTAATAGTACTGCATTCAATAACTCCTGAATATTGGGCCATTTTAAATTTTATTTCCACTGGACATAAGGAAGTCACATTACTCCCACAAAATTCCAAAATCATGGGCTACTCTGAAAGCACATCTACTGTCAGTATAAATGTTGGCAGTTTTGACCTTGATTAAAGTACACGCCCCTAAAGAATGTATAATTGAGTCTGTAGGGCTGAAGTGGGCATGGTAAAGATGCTACCTCAACAACATCAAAAGAAGTAGTAATAGCACAGTATTTGCCATTGTCTCCTTTTAAGTAAGAACCATCAGTGAACCATGAATAGTCAGTGATACCCGATGGAATTTCCCATAAATCTCACAAGGAGTCAGGAGGTGGTCTGTCAGTGTTAAGCAGTCATCAGGGACTTCATTGATGATGGAAAGAAGAGCAGCAGGATTAAGGTTATTACCTTGTGAAAGAGTCCTGTAAAGACAGCTAACAAAAAGACCTCACGGGAGGTGAGGCAGCTGCCTGAGAAGTGCTGAGTTTAATGGGAATTCAGGAAAGCCTCTACAGCATGAGGTATAAAAATAGTCAAAGGGATCCCACAATGATTTTTTTGGGTGACCTTAACTAAAAGGGGTGTGACTGTAATGACTAAGGCAAGGAGGGTATCCCCACGCCCCAGGGTCAGTTGCTGGCGGTAAGACCTTACGGGTCAATTGAGGTTCCTGTGTTTGGGGGTAAGAACCCCCAGGGTATTTCTATCCTATTTTCTATACAAAAAGGAAAAGGGGAATCTGATAACTGGGATACAGGTGGGTTTATCAAATAGCTCCTTAAGATTTTGAGGGCTATGTTGTCGGGTCCTGCACATAAACCACCTATAAACTGGGTTGGGTTTGTTATCCTTGTGTAAAACATACAGTACAGGTTTGGACACAGAGAGAAATTTGGAATTTAATATCAGCAGTAACCAACTAGCCTAGGAAAACCTCACAGTTGGCCCTTAGTTTTGGGTTTGGGGGAACTTAAGACTCCGTGAAATCTGTATGGATCTAGTTGTAGCCCTTGTTCTGATATCAGATGCCCTAACTATTGAACCTATATTTGGGCAAACTGCAATTTTTATTTGGTGAATTTATGTCCTTTTAAGGTGAAATGCTTTAGCAAGTGAATGCTGTCTTCCGGTGAGGAGGCTTGAAAGGAGAGCAAAGAAGCAAATCATCCACAAGCTGCAACAAAGTAGAACCTCTAGGGAACTTTATATCTTCCAGATCAGCCTTCAGAATTTGCAAGAAATAAGAAGTCTCAGTATAACCCTGATGTGTTACTGTGTAGGTAAATTGTTTCTCTTCCCAAATGAAGGCAGAAAGATATTGAGCAGTTTCATATGACGGACCGGTGTGTACTTGCCCCAGAACCCAGCTAGTGATTGTTCTCATCAAGGGGCCATGAGGAGCATGTCCCTATTCTCGTTTCTCTGGTAACTAATGAGCCCACCTGATGTCAATTTCTGTAACTGGTTAACCTTGTCCACACCCGCCCCCACCCCAACCTCCCTCCTTGGGAGTGAAGGCTGCCGCCATTTCCTGCCTGCCATTCACCTCACACAGGAGGCTGTCTCTCCAGATTTTTGCTTCAGACATGTAAGTTTCCTGACCACCTACCTGACTGCAGGCTCTTTTCTGGGTCTTGAAGTTGGGCAGTCACAAACCTTGTGGGCCTGCAGAGTGTGACCCAACAGTTCAGAGACAGGAACCTCTTGGGATTCATTAGAGATCCCCACTATTGGAGCTGTTTTAATTCTCCGAGGCAGGGCTTGTACTACAGTAGTGGGGCTGAGTGCCAAGAGTGTGGCTCCAGTATTATTAGGGATTGGAAGAGGTTCATTTCCAATCTGGAGAAATGTTTCTCCAAGTCCATTAAGGGGGAGAATTGGGAAGGTCCCTGCAGCTCTTTGGAGCTCCATTATTGAGAACTGGGAGGAGTTCGGAAAGCCTGGTTAGAGGGCTGAAGGACCCTAAAGTGCTTACATTTGTAAACAGTCTCTTTTCCAGTGTCCTGACTTTTTATAGAAATAGAGAACTAATATTACCAAAAGTTTGGCCTGTCTACACACCAGTGCCAAATCAAATCCTGGTGATAGAGTTTTGGGTGGAGCAGAAGATAGAGTTATTTGCAAGGCAAAGGGAGGCACTCCAGGCTTCTGCCTATGTGTCACAACCCCAGAGGATCTGATGAAGGGTTTTATAACAGTGGCTCAAAGGTGGGGTCTCTGACAAGATCAGGGTGTGAGCAGGGTTTGCATTCTTTTCATCTTGTCTCCGGTGGTTCCACGGCTGCTACTCTCTTGATTAGCAACTGTTCAAACATGCCCTTTGGAATCAGGGAAGGTGATGGAGGCTGGTGTCTTGCTTGTAAGAAAAGGGGGACAAAAGGCCTCTACCTGGGAACCCCACAGGGTTCTGCTCTGTTTCACTAGGAGGCTTTGGTTTCATTTACGAGCTTTTCATTTAGGAACTGGAGGTAAAAATTGAGAATTTTGCCCTGGAGGTGATTCATCTAGAGTACAAGAGAACCAGTCTGTCAGATAAAAAGTAGTTGCACAATGTTTACATCTGAAGAAAGACCAGAATTTTCTTTAAAAATAATGTGAAGTTGATTGTAATATTTACAGTTTCCTCAGATTTTTGTGGATAAGCCTGAATTTTGTTCAAATAAACTGGCATTGCAAGAGCACTAAAAATTGCTGGATAAAGTTGCCTACTGATTGCCTGAACCAAATCTTATACAGTTGACCTTTTAACAATGAGGGGGTTAGGGGTACAACCCTCGAAAATCCATATAAAATTCGTATTGGCCCTTTGTATATGTGGTTGCATTCCCTCTGTATCACCTCCAAAATGGGTTTATTTTCTGGTGGGTATCAAGTGAAAGACACAACCCAGTCCAAGTTCAAGAGAAGGAAGGATTTATTACTTGCAGCAAGTAAGGAGAACATCAGGGATCTTTCCCAAAGCAGTGTCTCTCTGAACAGTAAAACTGAAAGTTTTAAGGTAAAGATATATGCATTTTCATGAAGGGGCTTTGGTGGTCCACACAGTCTAAGCTTTATTAATTGAGGGACAGAAAAGATCAATATCATCAACCTTTGGGTTTCAGTAGACCTGGTGGTTGAGTGTTTCAGGCTAATATTTACCATTGAAACAGAACTGGGAGTCTTTCCATCTGATATTTGCTATGGTTACTTCTCTTGCCTGATAATAGGTAATGTTTCTGCATTCTTTTGTTCCCTTAGGATCCTTAATAACTAAGACCTGTTCAAGGACTGGCATCATGGCCAGGCTTAGATCACAATGCAGCTTAGGCCAAAAGTGCCTTTTATGTCTAGGAAGCCATCCCTAATTGTCTTTCTCTGGGGGACCCTATCCTATCTGCTCATAGTTTGCAGTTCCACATCCTCAGATTCAACAGCCAACGATTGTGTTAGTACTGTAACGTTTACTGTTGTAAAAAATCTGCATATAAGTGGACCTGTGCAGTTCAAACAAGTGTTGTTCAAGGACCAGCTGTAATTAGCTAGTGGGCTGGTTGCCCACTTCTAATTCTAGAGACCTTTCAGGATTTTCTCATTAAGCAGGTTTCACCCAATGCTAAGCCTGCCCTTCACTGACAAACATACGAAGCAGCTGATATAATTTAGAGAAACCAGGTTGATAAATTTTAATGCCTATAATAAATTCTTTAGCAACTTTGTGAGGATTTTCAGTTAACTTTGGAAAAAATCTTCTATGGCTCACAGTTCATTTTTATTTCAGAGAGTATAAGTTATTAAGAGGTAAGCTTCTGGACCCTCAAAGCTTATTTTATTTTTTAAAATTTTAATTTGTCTGGGCTGGGTTTTAGTTGCGGCACCTGGAGTCTCCATTGCTACATGCCAAATCTTTAGTTGCTGCACCTGGTATCTAGTTCACTGATCAGGGATCAAACAGGCCCCCTGCCCTGGGAGCACAGAGTCTTAACCACTGGACCACCAGGGAAGTTCCAGAACACTTAATTTTAAAGGGACAGGTTCTGACAAGCTGAGAGGAAAAGAGAATAAGAGTTTCAGAGAAAAGGGGAAGTTTAGTGAGGGAATTTGAGGGTATAGCGTAGATGCAGTCGGTGTAGAAGGAAGGTCTGAAGATGGTACGGGAGGTGAAGTTGGGCCACGATGAGCAGGAGGAGAGAGGAGAGAGTCAAGACCACCCAAAGGTGATGTCTGAGGCAAAGAAGCGAAGGAAGAAAAGCCTGATAGCTTGGGGACCATCTTATACTGTTTTGTTTTCTTCAGTTCCTCTTAAAATCATGTTTTTTGAAGGGGCAAGTTTAGTTTCCCGATAAAGTTGGAAAGCCTGAAAATGCCAAATGAAATAAATATTCCATTCAGTTCTGGAAATTTTAGTTATTGTAATCCAATTTGGTTTTAAGAAAATTAGGTATGTACATTTCTAAATTTCCCCATAATAGCCATTGATATTCTAAATTGCCTATTGTCATTTGGTTAGAAAGTCACAAGAGGAAGGGCTATTTTTTAAAAATATTGGATGGGCTGGAATCCTGGGGAAGGAAAAATGGTGAGGGGAGGTGTCCTCAAAATACTTAGAAAACTGGGACCCCATTTCCTAGAGGTTTTTGCATTAGACTAAAGAACAATTTTCAAACAACTTGCAGCACAAATGGGTCAGACCAAATAATTGGCAAATCAATCCCTGTCAATTCAAAGGAAACTACTTAGTCCCAGAGGAGCCAGGCCAAAGGTTTTTTCTGCCCATTTCTAGAGAATAGCCCTTCCAAAGAAACAGGCTGAAGAGGGAACAATACAGTTTCATTTGAAGCAACTCCTTCCTAAGGAATTCTGCTGAAGGCATTTTCAGCCAGCTTCAGATGAAACAGTATGATATCAGTATCAGAACAAAGTGTCAAATGAGTACTTGTAAACAGAACAAGGCCTTAAGGAGAAAGAGAAAGGCTTTAAATAAACCCTGAATAAGTTCTGGATGGGCTTTGCTTGTGGCTCAGCTGGTAAAGAATCCACCTGCAATGCGGGAGAGCTGGGTTTGATCCCTGGGTTGGGAAGATTCCCCTGGAGGAGGGTGTGACAACCTACTCCAGTATTCTTGCCTGGGGTCCCTCAGGCAGAGGAACCTGGTGGGCTACAGTCCATAGGCTAGCAAAGAGGCAGACAAGACTGAAGTGACATGCAGTGAACAACAAGGGATTCCATTGTGAACACTGCACCTGTTTTCTCACCAGCTTCAGAGCCTTCGAGAGTCTTCCTTGGTCCCAGTATGGGCCACCAAGTGTTGACCTGAAACAAATAGACCGCCAGATATTTCTCTAGCAAAGATGAATTTATTCCAGACCAACAGAGAATTGAAATTCTGGATCTGCAGCATTGGTGAGTCATTTGAGCAAGCCCCCGTATGGTGAGGGAGGGAGAACACTTTTATAGAGGAGAAAGAAGCTGGGAGGGCTACAGTAAACAGGGTCAGACTTCTTATTGTCTGAGTCCTTGCCAGGAAAGAAGAGGGTGTTTCTTCTTCCTGCTGGACTCTGCTACTGTCAAAAGGTATGAATACTTTCTCTTTAAGTCTCCCAGGTCTATTTAACAAAGGTTGTTGTTTGTTAGTTTTGGGAGAGAGTTGGAGTGGGAGAAGGGAGCAGGAGAGAAGTGTGGTTCCCAAAGCTACGTGAATAAATTGAAGGAGGAGGGTGTTATCAGTTATATCATGTGCTACTGACAGGCTAAGTAAGGTAAGTCCTAAAACTTGGTCACTGGCTATAGCAATACAGCCATCCTTTGTAAACTTATAGAAGATGGTTCTGTGTGCGCAAGAGAAAAAGAAAATGTGGGATAATTAGAAACAATTATATAGACAACCCTTTAAAAGAGTTTTTCTCTAAAGGAGGGAGCAGAAGAATGTGTAGTCAGTGGTAAAGCTATGGTTTTCCCCTAAATATTACAAAGCATCTATAAATCTTGGTTTTAAATGATGAAATGGGGGTTAATTTAATAAAAAGAAAAAAGCTGTCCAGAGAATGGTTTAAGTAGCTTGAAAGTCAGGCTGAGACAAATGTTATTAAAAAGACAAAAGGTATGCCGGGAAGAATTCATGGAGCAAAGACCAAAGTCCTTTTCAAATTCAAGCAGAAATGAAACTGTTTCCCATTCTGTGACAAAATTAATGCCACTCCAATCTCACACTATGCTTAACAGTTTTAATGATGCCATCTTAAAATGAAAACCTGGGAGTATGTTGGTATGAATCAAATTACCATAAATTTCTAAATGCTTGAAATCTGAAAATAGACAAAAATCTTCATTGGTAAATGAAAATGAATCAAACAATGAAATGCTAGTTGGAGATGAAAATCTTGTACCAAAGCAGGAGCAAAGTAGACAGTAATTAAATGTAGAGACATCTAGTTTATCTAGATGTCAGAGAAAGAGTTCAGAGAAAGAGTTCTTCCGCCTAAAGGTAATATTCAGATGATTGACATTTACCCTGTTAAGTGCTGCAGTTATTTTTGGTTTTAACTATTTTGATGAATATCACTCTTAAATGAATTACATAGTTCTATGCCTTATTAAACAAGAGATACTGAGTACAATCTGTTCTTTGATGACCTGGATTAATAATGGCAGACAGATGTAATGGAAAAAATACAGAGCTGATGTTGAGATAGGTTTAACCAGCTCCTCCAATTACTGACTTTGTGATCTTGGATAAGTTGTTCTCTGACCTCTCATTTATTTCTATAATTGGAGAAAAAATTATATACCTTGTAAGGTTATTGTTAGGATTAAAATATTAAGATACTTGTAGATAGTGAGCATTCAAAATGTAAGTAATCATTTTACTATGATGCGATATACAACTGGTTCCCTTGCAAGTTACTGCAGTTACTGCAAAGATGATCAAGAGAGGGTGAATAGAAAAAGATACAAAGTAAAGGGCTCATGTTTGAAGGAACGCATTATTTGCATACTAGGTGAATCTGGAACAAAAAAATGGTGGGAAATTTACCTGAGGAAACTATGAGATTAGGGAAAAGCATATAATGGGAGTATATAAAGGCCATAAGGGATGTTCCATCTAAGAATATATTAAAAAATCATATAAAGACCTTCACATTTTGAAAAGTAAATCTCTTGTATGTATATATACCTCTGTAAAATTTGCCACAAACATAAAAATACTGTGCATAAATGTCATAGGGTATGTTTTGCTTGTGTGGTATGTGTTTGAAGCATCTAGAATGTTATCAGATGTTGATGTCACTCTACGCTTTTAAAAACTACAACACTTGTGGGGAGAAAAAAGCATCCATTTGCTACAGTTGCTTAAAGAGATTGTGCATTTTCTGAGAAGGTTCCTTCCTATTGTCTACACTTAAATAATTTGGCAGGTAATATCAGAGATTCCTGTTTGGTGTTAAAATCACAAAAAGATAGCTTCTTTTCTTTTCTCTTCTTTTTCATTTTCTTTTTTTTTTTTTTTTTTTTGGTGACTTTCAGAGAACAGAATCAAAATAAAATTGAAATCTAGCATTGTTAATTTCTACAAAGTAAAAAAGTAGAAGAAAAGCTGCCTTATTTTTTCCTTAAAATTGCCGGAAAGGGTTAAAGTGAAAGTGTCAGTTAGTCATTTCCGACTCCGCGACCCCATGGACTGTAGCCTCTCCAGCTCCTCTGTCCCAGGGATTTCTCAAGCAGGAATCCTGGGGTAGGTTGCCATTTCCTTCTCCAGGGGATCTGCCCGACCCAGGGGTTGAATCCATGTATATTGCATCTCCTGCATTGGCAGAGGGATTCTTTACCACTAGCACCACCTGGGAAGATAAAATTGCATAGCTAATGTTATTCAGGATTATCTTTCCTTTCTATAGCTGATACATAAGTTAAAATTCAGAGAAAAAAGCAAGAAATCCAAAAACTTGGATTCAGATCAAACAGTATTATCCATGAGGAATAAGCATATTGTTTGAGTTTTTATATCAATGATTTTTCTGTCAATGGTCACAAACATATTATATTTGCTTCAGTACAATAATTCCACAGAAAATTATATAAATATAGTGACAAATACCTGTACATAGCAAACTTATACAAATGTAAAGAGAGAAATTCAAGTCATATGTTTAGAGGGACCCTAAAAAATTTTAAAAAGGACAATGAAGATTAGAGAATGATGACAAATTAATAAATAAGACACTTTTGAGGAAATAATTTTAAAAGAACAAATGCCGCTGATTGTGTGTATAAGTTTTATTTTCTTTTATGTAATGTTTGACTTTTAAAATGGGGAGTTCCAAAATTTAGATGAGTCTTATTAGGCTTCCAAATCCATGGAGGATGAAGTTAATGACATTTTAAGTTTCCATAATTACTTCATAATTATGTTTTCAATAGGGTACAAATTAGTCAAGATGTATGCTAATTGGATAGTAAAGGTCTGCAATAATTTCTAAGTGATCAATATAATAATCAAGCTATGTTTAAAATTTGTGTGATGCCTTTTTAAAATAATCTTATTTAACAAGGCTTTTAAAATATAAGTAAGATGCTTTATGTGTTTGATTAGAAGAGATGACTAAACTGCCCTTACTAAGCATTGTTTAGAAATTGAAGGAATTTCTTCTTTAGAAGCTGTTTTTAATTAAAAAGATTTATTTTACATTCAAGTATAGTTGATTTACAGTGCTGTGTTAGTTTCAGATGTGCAGCAAAGTGATTTAGTTATACATATATCTATCCCTTTTCAGATTCTTTTCTCATATAGGTTATTAAAGAGTATTGAGTAGAGTTCCCTGTGCTATACAGTAGTTCCTTGTTGATTATCTATTTTATATATAGTCATGTGTACATGTTCTATCCAAACTCCTACTGTATGCCATCCCCTCACTTTTCCCCTCTGGATTAATTTTCTAAGTCTGAGTTTGCTTCTGTTTTGTAAACAAGTTCATTTGTATCACTTTAGAGTCCACATATAACTGATGTCAAATGATATTTATCTTTCTCTCTCATTCCACTTAGCATGAATTTCTAGGCTCATTCATGTTGCTGCAAGTGGTATTATTTCATTCTTTCTTGTGATTGAGGAATATTCCATTGTATATGTACCACATCTTCTTTATTCATTCCTCTGTCAATGGAGATTTAGGTTTTTCCATGTCTTAGATACTGTGAATAGTGCTGCTGCCATGAACATAGGGGTGTGTGTATCTTTTTGAATTATGGTCTGTCTGGATATATGCCAGGATTGGAATTTCTGGATCATATAATAGCTCTATTTTTGGTTTTTTCAAGGGACCTCCATACTATTCCCCGTAGTGGCTGTATCAATTTACATTCCTTTTTTCCCCCCACACCTTCTCCAGCGTTTATTGTTTGTAGACGACTTTTGGGGGAAGGCCATTCTGACAGGTGTGAATTGATACTTCACTGAAGTTTTGATTTGCATTTCTCTGACAGTGATATTGAGCATCTTTCTATGTTATTTTTAGCCATCTGTATTAGATACCTTCTTTTAATTGTGCATGTCAAATAATCTTCACTGTATCCCAGAGTGAATGTGTTCTTTCAGGAGAGTTACATTTGCAAAAGCACCTTGTCAAAGATCTCCTAGTAGGGGAACGTGTTGTGGAAAGGAACTCACAGGATAAAACTTTCAAAATCAAAACAAGGCAAATTATAAATAACTGATGAAGTAAAGGAAATATGTCTTCACTATTGGCATTTTAGGGATACCAGTAGGTAGTCACAACACCCCAGTTTAGGTCATAGTTGGAAAGTCTTTCTGTAAATGACTTAAAAAATATTTATTTTTGGTTGTGCTGGGTCTTCGTTGCTGCCCTGGCTTTTCTCTAGTTGAGGTGCATGGGCATCTTATTATGGTGGCTTCTCTTGTTGCAGAACACAGGCTCTAGGGCAAGTGGGCTTCAGTAGTTGCAGCACATAGGCTCAGTGGTTGTGGCCCTCAGGCTCTAGAGCATAGGCTCAATATTTGTGGCATATCAGATTAGTTGCTCTGTGGCATGTGGAATCTTCCTGCTTCAGGCATCAAACCCATGTCTCCTATGTTGGCAGGAAGATTCTTTACCACTAAGCAACCAGGGAAGCCCTTCGTGTTTTTATGTGTACTGTAAATATAAATGTATATAGTTTATGTTATTGCCTTGAATAACTACCTTTTAGAGCAATTACAATAAAAAAATTATGTTTATGTTCATTCATTCAATTTTTGATGCTTTTTATTTTTGGTGCATAACAAATTTATGATCTTATGATTACTTCTGCCTGAACTATTTCTTAATAACTGTGTTATAAGACAGGTCTGCTGGCAGTAAACTCTTAACAGTTTTTTTTTTCCTGATAAAATCTTTATCTCTTCTTCATCTTTAAATGTATGGATATAGAATTCTAGGTTGAAATTTTTTGTTTCCAATTTTAAAGATCTCTATTTTCTACTATCCTGTGGGTTTCTAATGAGATATCTGTGATAATTCTTATCTTTTACATTGTATGAAAGTTGTCCTTCCCAATCCCAGCCCACCTTTGATTGCCCTCAGATTTTCCTTTTCTTTTTAGTTTGAATATGACACAATTAGTTTTTATTGTGTTAGTATATATTCTCCTTGGTGTACTCTGTGGTTTGGTATCTGTCACCACTAATTTTGGAAGCTTTAAAGCTATTGTATAATTTCTATTTCTATATTTTCATGTTTATTCATACTTTCCTTGGCTATTTGAATCTACTAATGAGCCCATCAAAGGCATATTCATTTCTGTTAACTGTGTTTTTAATTTCTAATTTTTATTTGATTATTTCTGATAGTTTCAACTCTGTATTGAAATTATCCACCTGATTTAGATCTAGCATGTTTGACTATCTTTCCATTAGAGCTGTCAACATGTTAGCTCTTTTAAAATCTATCTGAAAATAACAATATCTATATCATATCTGAATTTGGCAATTGTTTTATATTTTCAGACTTTTTCCTCTTTGCCATCTGTCATCCTTTGTAAATTTTGTTGAAAGCTGATCATGTTATATAGGAAAATAGACTCTGAGGAGACAAGACTATAAAGTGAGGATTTGTATGAATCTAGTTATGTTGTGTTTGCAGTATGCTCTTGCTGTGGGCATCAGAGGGCTCCTCTAGTGACCTTTTATTCTTCTCTGCTCTTGGCTTCAGGTCTTCCTCTTCTAAATGTTCCTCAGAGAGAATCTGTCTCTTGCAGACCTCCAGCTGTAATTCACTGGTATTTTTACTGGAGGCTGGTGGGGTGTAGGTGAGAGAAGCACATGCTAATGTGCTAAGTGAGTCTCAGTCTTTGGAGTGTACAGGTGCCTGTGTCCTTGGAGGCTGTTGACCTTGTCCAGTGTGCCTGTTCTTCCTCCATAGGCACAGTTTTTCTTCTTTTCTTCTCTTTCTTCCTTATTTGTTTTTTCAACTCCAGTGGTGTCCTCCAGTGTTCCCAGTCTATCTCCTTGAGGTGCTCTTCCTTACAAATTGAAACTTTTATTTTTTTTATTTTTAACCTCAGATGAGATAGTATTATGGGCTAAATTGTGCTCGCCCCCACAAAATTCCTATGTTGAAGGCCTAAACTCTAGTATCTCAGAGTATACATATATTAGGAAGTAAAGCCATTAGAGTAAGATAAGGTTCTTTTTTTTTTTTTTTTAATTTTTTATTAGTTGGAGGCTAATTACTTCACAACATTTCAGTGGGTTTTGTCATACATTGATATGAATCAGCCATAGATTTACACTTATTCCCCATCCCGATCCCCCCTCCCATCTCCCTCTCCACCCGATTCCTCTGGGTCTTCCCAGTGCACCAGGCCGGAGCACTTGTCTCATGCATCCCACCTGGGCTGGTGATCTGTTTCACCATAGATAGTATACATGCTGTTCTTTTGAAACATCCCACCCTCACCTTCTCCCACAGAGTTCAAAAGTCTGTTCTGTATTTCTGTGTCTCTTTTTCTGTTTTGCATATAGGGTTATCGTTACCATCTTTCTAAATTCCATATATATGTGTTAGTATGCTGTAATGTTCTTTATCTTTCTGGCTTACTTCACTCTGTATAAGGGGCTCCAGTTTCATCCATCTCATTAGGACTGGTTCAAATGAATTCTTTTTGACGGCTGAGTAAAATTCCATGGTGTATATGTACCACAGCTTCCTTATCCATTCATCTGCTGATGGGCATCTAGGTTGCTTCCATGTCCTGGCTATTATAAACAGTGCTGCGATGAACATTGGGGTGCATGTGTCTCTTTCAGATCTGGTTTCCTCAGTGTGTATGCCCAGAAGTGGTATTGCTGGGTCATATGGTGGTCTTTAATCCAGTCTCTCTAGTGCCTATGAAGAGGAAATTGGACATGCAAAGAGACACCAGTATGCATATATATATTAGACATCACTATTGCAGACAGATAAAAAAATCTTTGTCCAGGTGGAGTGTAATACTGAAAATAAAAGTACACATTGTACGTAGTGAATATTTGATTTTTTTCAATGTCTAGAATTCACTTTTTACCACACCTACTCTTATTTAGAGAAATTACATTTTCCCCCTTTATGTCCACTAATCAGTGGCATGTTACCTAGGCTAGATTAATATATACTTATTTCCTAAAAATTTGATCATGAACAGAAGGACAATGGAACTGAAAATGATTGCATTTCCAGTCGCCCCAAGGCTAAAACTTTGACCATATTGATCTTACTATTGGAATGTTACTTTGTTTCTGTTCTCAAAGATAGGTTAGTTTCTACAATTTAGGTCTGACTTTCTAGAATCCCTCAGATTCTGTTTCAAATATCTTCCAATAAATTCTATTTTGCTTGATTAGGTGAGTTTCTGCTGCTTGCAATGAAATAATCCCAACTATTAATCATAATAGAAGATGCTGTTCTATGACTTTAGTTTTTCAATGCATTTGTTCATATGTTTTAGTTACCTCAATATAGCATTAGAATATATGTTTTAAGTTTGCATTATTCTTAAAGCTTGCTTTTGAAAACAAACATTAAAAAATTGCAATAATCTGTGAAGCAATTCAAGGATGGGCACACTCAGCAGGGGTACCTGAAACTGGGACAGGTGTTGAACAATTCAACCAAATGTACAATTGGCTAGAACACAACAATCATCTGAATTGATTGTGAGAGTTAGGCACACATAAGCTGTTAAATTTCCCCATAGGAGTTCTCTTACTTTCTTAGTATGTCCTAGATTATTTGACTCCATGAACCACTGTTATCTCAAGGGTAGCACTGATGACACACAGTAGAAGTTGGTTGCAATAACTCAAGCATGCAGCTAGTGCATATTTAAACAGGAGGCGGAGACAATTTTATGCTAAGTAAATAGTTCCTACTGGTTATACATATGGGCTTCCCCAGTGGCTCAGTGGTAAAGAATCTGCCTGCAATGCAGGAAACACAGGTTTGATTCCTGGAACTTGGGAAGATTCCCTGGAAGGAGGGCATGACAATCCACTTCCATTACTCTTGCTGGGAAATCCCTTGGATAGAGGGGCCTGACAGGCTATGGTCCGCACTGAATCTGACATACAAAAAATTAATGGTATAGTCTTGAGGAATGGATACTAGAACAATGCTGCAGGCTAAAGAAAAAGTACTCAGTCTATTCCTGTGTTTTTACTTCCCTTTTTAAATAAGAGTCAGGTTTTTGGTACAAATCTAACAATGAAGAATAGTGGAAAACTGCGTTATTAAGCTTTCCCTTCATATCTGCTTTGGGTCTCTAGATGTCAGCCTCTGAGAATAATAGAGATAGGAAAGTAAAAGAGTAGACAGTTTGCCAATTTAACAAATTTTATAATACTTCCAAAATTGGCTGTACATGTAATTAAAAAAAATTATGGTAGGCTGAACAATGCCCTCCTCCCAAGATGTCCACATTCTAATCCCAGCCTCTGAATATGTACACTTACATGACAGAAGGAACTTTGCAAGTGTGATTAAATGAAATATCTTTTTTTAAATGTTTTTATTTATTTATAAGTGAGTAAATCATGTTCCATGATTTGAAATTCAGATGGTGAAATATTCTTTAAATTATTTTTGGCTGCACTGGGTCTTTGTTGCTTTGTGCAAGCTTTCTCCAGTTGCGGTTGGCGGGGTTCTCATTGGGGTAGCCCCTCTGATTGCAAAGCACAGGCTGTAGCATACAGGCTCAGTAATTGTGGCACACAGGCTTAGTTGCCCCATGGCATGTGGAACCTTCCTAGACCATGGATCAAACTCATGTCCCCTGCAATGTCAGGCTGATTCCTAACCACTGGACCACCAGGGAAGTCCCTAAATGAAATATCTTTAAGTGGAATGATTATCCTGGATCATCCAGATAGGCCCAAATGAATCACAAAGGTCCTTGTAAAAGGGAGGCAGGAAGGTTGGAGAAGGTGGAAGAAAGAGTGATGAAGGAAGCAGAGTTTGGAATTATCCACTTTGCAGAGGAAGTAAGGGAACCATGAGCCCAATTCTAGAATCCAGAAAAAAAAAGGCAAGGAGATGGATTTTACACTGTACTTCCAAAAGAATCTAGCTTTACTGACACTTTGAGTTTTAGCTTTTATAATGTTAGCTTGGGATATCTGGGCTCTAGAACTGTAAATAAATATTTTAAACCACTAAATCTGTGGTAATTTGTTATAGCACCAGTAGGAAACTGATATAAAAATAATCAATATTTTCATTTTTGGTTCTGAGTTGATAACCTACCTGTGCAAAACAGGACTATTATTTACTTTAGGATATCGAAATAATGTCAATATTTAATTGTAATTTTATAATGATTTTTTTTAAAATAGTAGACTTCCCAGTCTTTAAGGTAAAACTATATTAAATAACAGTTTTGATCACTGCATAAGGAAAGACCTTAGAAGTTTCTTTAAAAAATGCTGCTTCTGCTATTCAAATAAGTTACATATTAAACAACCTATGGAAATTATATTGCTTGCATTTTTGATCTTTCATTCAATTCAGTATTATGTGAGACAACTCAAAAATGTATATTTCAGAAACTTAAAAATGATATGAGCAACTAAAGAAAAAAATATACTTTCATGAGGAATCCTAAATTTTTTCATATGTAGGCAAATTATTACAACATGTGATATCTTCACTGATAGATATGTAAATAATTTAAATAGGACAAGAGAAAATGTTTATATCTTTTTAAAGAGGCTGGAAATTTTCTGAAGGAGGGGTATCATTGTCCCCATTCTAATAAGGCTTAGCTGAATGTTTCTAGTTCACATTTTTTCTTCTTTTTATCCACTTTTAAACATGTGCACTTGGATGTTCCAAAGGGACTCAAATTCACCTTGCCCAAACCTGAGCTGAGACTCTGTTAAAAGAAATCCTTTTCCTAATCATTGTTTTTTTTTTTTTTTTTGAAAGATAACTGTATTCACCTTTTCTCCCAGGCACTAAATCTGGGAATCACATCAGACTTCCAAGGCATAAATATGTTATGGCTTAGTCTCCTTAGGCTGCCATAACAAAAATATCATAAACTGGGAGGCTTGTAAACAAAACCAGAAATTATTTCTCACAGTTCTGGAGGTTGGGAAGTTGAATATCAAGTCACTGGCAGACTTAATGTATGGTGAGGCTCAGCTTCCTGGTTTATAGATAGTGGTCTTACTGGGCCCTCACATGGTATAAGGGACAAGTAAGCTCTCTGGAGTCTCTTTTATAAGGGCACTGATTCCTTTCATAAGGGCTCTACCTTCATTGGCTAGTCACCTCCCAAAGGCCTCACCTCCATATACCATCACCTGGGCCTTAGGATTTAACATACAAATTTTGGAGGGACACAAATATTCAGTTTATAGCAAAGTACCATCTATGTTTATGCCTCCAAAATCTGTATCCCAATTGAGAGTTTTTATCTCAGTTTCAGATGCATGTATCCTATTTCCTCTAAATAACACCATTAAACTGTCAGAACCCTTCCAAGTTCATCCTTCCCTGTGGTCCCATAGGCACATACCCATGGTACCTATAGAGTTTTCTTATATCTTGTGGTTCCTCTTTTATGCAGTTACACATTTTCTATATTAATTTATGCATAATTTCTATCTCCTGATTGGACTTAGATTGCTGCACCAGCTTAAACTAGCAATCAAGTGTGAGGGTAAAGTAAAGGCATATTTAGCTATTCAAAGTCTCAAAAATCTCTCAAATGCAACTCAATGTTTATTTTGAGAGCTTCTAGAATATGTAATTGAAGAAATAAACCATGAGAGAGGAAGACTTGAGCTTCAGTAGATAATAGATCCAAAGCTGGAACAAAATGAAGAGAATTTCCAGGCTGATTGTGAAAGAATGTCCTATAATCTATGCTGGCATGTCTAGAGAATAACCATCTAGAATGGAGTAGGAGGATGAATGGTTCCAGGAGGGATATTTGAAGATTAGCAAAAACAAAGTTTATTATATTGGCTCCTGTGTTTTACTGCAATAAAAAGAGTTGTTAGGATTTAGTCCCAGGGTTAAGGTAAGAATTAATGATAGGCACATATAATATTAACAGGAAAGTCAATTATTAACTCTAGATGAAATTAATGAAACATACTAAATAACACACTCTATGGCAGAGCTGTAAACAATATTTATGTACCATTTATAATAAAAATGCCAAATATATATTTAATTAAAAGTCATAGATTCACTGGGAAATGGGGATCTGTGTCTGAGTTAGACTTGTGGGAAGTTCAGGGAGAGAACTAGACACTCTGCTTCCACTGTAGATAGTGAATCACGTTTAAAAATCGAGAAAGTAATAAATCCATGAATTTTAGAACTAAGGAAGAAAAAAGAGCTAATAAGTTTAAAATCAGCTACAGGACTTGGAGTTAAGTAAGGGTAGATTGAAAATACCTATTTCTTATTTCACACCTTATATTTTAAGCTAGGTACATGAATTGCTCTGTTTGGAAAGAATATCAATCCAATTTTGAAAAGTCTTTGGGCTATTAGACATTAAAGTTAAAGATACCCACATACAGATCTGTTCCACACCACCTATCCTCATCTTCATCCTTAGATAGTCATTTAAATATCAGTAGTATATTAAATTTTATGTGTAGTATTTTACAAAATATCTTCAAATGAATTATCAAATTTCATTTTGCTAAAGATCTTAAGTCCAGGGAGCAAAGGTCACTATGTCTGGATGAGGATTATGTATATGGTTAAATTATTTTATAACATATATATATATATATTTTTATATGTAATATGCACCATTTACTATATCTACTTGTATATTTATATAAAGATCTAGAAAAAGCTGTGCATTTTGAAATCATGAAGTTTTCAGGAAAAACTAGTGTTTTTCAAATAATTAAATGAGTAACAAACAGGATGTTGCATATGTTATGTGAACATACTGAACAAGGGTAGAAACAATATAATCTTTAAGTAGGGATTATAAAGAAATTATGTGCTGTGACTCAAATGGGTCTAATTATTCTGATTTTAATAAAAAGTATTAAGCATATAGTAAGTTCAGGTTGGTATGTTATAAATGGGATATAAAGAGCAATATAAATTCTTCACTAAGCTCAAAGAGTTTTCAGTGAAATGTAGGGTTTAATAATAAAGGACTTTATATGTTCCAAGCACTGCAAAGAGTGCTTTGCATGCATTATCTCCCTCAGTATAGCATCTACTCCAGGTGTTGGGCCCTCTTGTCTTCCCCAGTTTACAGAGGGTGGAACCAAGATTTAAGAGTGACTAATATGCCCAAGGGTGGCTAATATGAAGAGACTAGAGATCTCTTCAAGAAAATCAGAGATACCAAGGGAATATTTCATGCAAAGATGGGCTAGATAAAGGACAGAAATGGTATGGACCTAACAGAAGCAGAAGAAATTAAGAAGAGGTGGCAAGAATACACAAAAGAACTGTACAAAAATGATCTTCATGACCCAGATAATCATGATGGTGTGATCACTCACCTAGAGCCAGACATCCTGGAATGTGAAGTCAAGTGGGTCTTAGGAAGCATCACTATGAACAAAGCTAGTGGAGGTGATGAAATTCCAGTTGAGCTATTTCAAATCCTGATAAGATGATGCTGTAAAAGTGCTGCACTCAATATGCCAGCAAATTTGGAAAACTCAGCAGTGGCCACAGGACTGGAAAAGGTCAGTTTTCATTCCAGTCCCAAAGAATGCTCACACTGCATCGCAATTGTACTCATCTCACCGGCTAGGAAAGTAAGGCTCAAAATTCTCCAAGCCAGGCTTCAGCAATGCGTGAACTGAGAACTTCCAGATGTTCAAGCTGGGTTTACAAAAGGCAGAGAAATGAGAGATCAAATTGCCAACATCTGCTGGATCACCAAAAATCAAGAGAGTTCCAGAAAAACATCTATTTCTGCTTTATTGACTATGCCAAATACTTTGATTGTGTGGATCACAATAAACTGTGGAAAATTCTGAAAGAGATGGGAATACCAGACCACCTGACCTGCCTCTTGAGAAACCTGTATGCAGGTCAGGAAGCAACAGTTAGAACTGGACATAGAACAACAGACTGGTTTCAAATAGGAAAAGGAGTACGTCAAGGCTGTATATTGTCACCCTGCTTATTTAACTTATATGCAGAGTGCATCATGAGAAACACTGGGCTGGAAGAAGCACAAGCTGGAATCAAGATTGCCAGGAGAAATATCAATAACCTCAGATATGCAGACGACACCACCCTTATGGCAGAAAGTGAAGAGGAACTAAAAAGCCTCTTGATGAAAGTGAGAGAGAAGAGTGAAAAATTTGGCTTAAAGCTCAACATTCAGAAAACTAAGATCATGGCATCCGGTCCCATCACTTCATGGGAAATAGATGAGGAAAGAGTGGAAACAGTGGCTGACTTTACTTTTCTGGGCTCCCAAATCACTGCAGATGGTGACTACAGCCATGAAATTAAAAGACACTTACTTCTTGGAAGGAAAGTTATGACCAACCTAGATAGCATATTAAAAAGCAGAGACATTACTTTGCCAACAAAGGTCCGTCTGCTCAAGGCTATGGTTTTTCCCGTGGTCATGTATGGATGTGAGAGTTGGACTATGAAGAAAGCTAAACGCTGAAGAATTAATGCTTTTGAACTATGGTGTTGGAGAAGACTCTTGAGAGTCCCTTGGACTGCAAGAAGATCCAGCCAGTCCATCCTAAAGGATATCAGTCCTGTGTGTTCATTGGAAGGACTGATGTTGAAGCTGAAACTCCAATACTTTTGCTACCTAATGTGAAGACCTGACTCTTTTGAAAAGACCCTGATGCTGGGAAAGATTGAGGGCAGGAGGACAAGGGGACGACAGAGGATGAGATGGTTGGATGGTATCACTAACTCAATGGACATGAGTTTGGGTAAACTCCGGGAGTTGGTGATGGACAGGGAGGCCTGGCATTCTGCCGTTCATGGGGTCACAAAGAGTCGGACACGATTGAGCGACTGGACTGAACTGAACTAAGGCATCTGTATGAAAGTGAAAGTCGCTCAGTTGTGTCTGACTCTTTGTGACCCCATGGACTATACAGTCTGTGGAATTCTCCAGCCCAGAATACTGGAGTGGGCAGCCTTTCCCTTCTCAAGGGGATCTTCCCAACCTAGAGATCAAACCCATGTCTCCTGCATTGCAGGTTGATTCTTTACCAGCTAAGCCACAGGAGAAGCCCAACAATACTAGAGTGGGTAGCCTATCCCTTCTCCAGTGGATCTTCCTGACCAAGGAATTGAACCAGGGTCTCCTGCATTGGAGGCTGATTCTTTACCAACTCTGCTATCCTGGAAGGCATCTGTATAACTCCACTACGAAAAAGTAGAGGTGATCACAGAATGGATTCAAAGAGTCAGAACCATGTGGAGGGAGTCTTCTGGATGAAAAATGAAGTTATCATTAGAAGCTTAACAGTAAGATGGTTGATATAAGTGTTAAGAGCACAGACCTTGGAACCAGATGGCCTGTGTTTGAAACCTGGCTTTACAATTTACTAACTCGGTGACTTTGGGCTAGTTGTTTAACATCTTTTCTTGGGTTTCCTCATTAATTAAAGAGAGATACTAATAGTATCTACTGCATGGACTTGTAATGAAGAACAAATCTTTGCTAGATGTATTATGTGGAGAATGCTGCTGCTGCTGCTAAGTCACTCAGTCGTGTCCGACTCTGTGCGGCCCCACAGACGGCAGCCACCAGGCTCCCCCGTCCCTGGGATTCTCCAGGCAAGAGCACTGGAGTGGGTTGCCATTTCCTTCTCCAATGCGTGAAAGTGAAGTCGCTCAGTCATGTCTGACTCTTAGCGACCCCATGGACTGCAGCCCACAGGCTCCTCCGTCCATGGGATTTTCCAGGCAAGAGTACTGGAGTGGGTTGCCATTGCCTTCTATGAGGAGAATAGTGTCCGGAAAATAAGTAGCACAATTATAGGTGTTAGATACTGTCATCATCATCATTTTCATTGTAAATACCACTTTTATCATTACATAATAATGAATGCATTGGTATAAAAGTGTACTTTAAAGAGCTGTGATTGTGAAAGACAAGCAAAACAAAGATTAGATGATAACTCATTACAAGAATAATGCAACCAAAAGGGAATTTGATTGTTTCTATGGTACGTAAAACAAAAGTTCAACCAGCAAAAGTTTTTGGAGAAAATGCATATAAAGATAATAATTTACATCTATTTTCAAAACTGGTACATTTTAAACTTAATATACACAAATGAAAAAACATTTACAGTAAGAAAACTTCAGATATAAAAAAATTGACATGGACTGTGAATATACCAATCATATCACTGAAATATAGTAAGAGTATATGAAGACTATGAAAACGTCTGAAGAAGTCCTAAATATCTGTATATTAAGACAAACTCCATAGTTAAATGATGTAAATCTTCAATTGAAGGCCAGTAGTTGAGAAGATGCTGTTTTAAATTAAAGAAGTAAAGTTACAGCCAAGTTAACACCTTAAAATGAAACAAGTTTATGAATTGAAAACACTATGTCTAATATATGAGGCGAAGCAGCCACAAGATACTAACAGGGGAACATGTAATGAGCAACAAGGACAATGACCTCCCATACAGCATACATTTTCTGTAATAAATATATCAATAAGATCTTATCAATACAAATTTAACAGAAGGAAATCTGCCTATTCTGACTTGACACTTCTTTCCATGCAGTTCATCATTAGTAAAACATGTCAAATAATCCTAGTTATTCCTAGTACCCCTATTTTTACAAAATGAAAGAACAAATCCTTTGTGATTTTCCAGGAGTCCTTTGGGAAATTAAAAAGATGATTTTAAGTGGAAAGGTCGTTTATGATTTAATTTTTCAAAGTAATAGACTATTTTTTAGAGCAGTTAGAGAAAACTTGAGCAGAATGTACGGAGTTCTCATATATTCCCTCTCCCCAATTCTGTTTTTTCTATAATAAACATTTTCATTGGTGTGGTATATTTGTTGATGAACCAGTTTAACAATGAACATTGTTCAGTTTTGTTCAACATTGAACAAATGAACAATTGATGCGCCAGTATCAGTAAATTATTATTGCCTAACATCCATCGTCTACTTTGTTTCACTCTTTATGTCATAAAATCCCACAGGGTTTGCTAAATGCATACAGTGTCATGTATCAACCATTATAGTATCATACAGGATAGTTTCTGGAGAAGGACATGACAACCCACTCCAGTTTTCTTGCCTGGAGAATCCCCATGGACAGCGGAGCTGGTGGGCCAGTCCATGGGGTCCCAAGGAGTCAGACACGACTGAGTGACTAAGCGCAGTATAGTTTCACTGCCTTAAAATGCCTCCTGCCATACCTATTCATAGTTCTTCTCTACTCCCTGCCAACCCCAACCCATGATAACTACCTTTTTTTTTTCTTTACTATCTCTATAGTTTTGCCTTTTCTAGGATATCATATAGTTGGAATTAAACAGTATATAGTCATTTAGACTGGCTTCCTTCACTAAACAATGCAGTCAAGTATCCTCCATTTCTTTTTGTGGCTTGACAACACCTCATTTCTTCTTGTTGCTGAATAACAATATTCCGTTCTCTTATTGAAAGACATCTTGGGTGCTTCCAATCTTTATCAGTTTTTCTTGTGCATGTTTTTTTGTGAATATGTTTTCAACTTCTTTGGGTAAGTACCAGGAAATGGGATTGCAAATAATGTGGTGAGAGTATGTTTAGTTTTGAAAAAAAAACTTAGAAACTATTTCCAAAGTAGCTTTACCATTTTGCATTCCCATTGGCAGTTATTACCTGTTGCTCCTAACATCTTCACCAACATTTGATCTTGTTTGTGTTTTAGATTTTAACCATTCTAATAGGTATATAATGGATATTAATTTATTTGAATTCTCTTAATGATATGTAATGTTGAGTATATTTTTCTGTGCATATTTTCTATTCATATATCTTTTTTGTTGAGGTGTCTCTTAGGGTCTTCTGCCCTCCTTTACATTGAGTTGTTTGATTTCTTAATGTTGAGTTTTAGGAGTTCATTGTGAACTAAAAGAATACAAGTCTTTTATCAGATATTTGTTATACAAATGTATTCTCCAGGGCTATGGCTTGTCTTTTCATTTTTTGAACAGTACTTTCCTAAGAGAAGAAGTTTTTAATTTTAATTAAGTCTAGTTTTGATCCCTGGGTCTGGAATATCCCCTGGAGAAGGAAATGGCAACCTACTCTAGTATTCTTGCCTAAAGAATTCCATGGGCAGAGAAGCCTGGCACGCTAGAATTCATGGGGTTGCAAAGAACTGTATATGACTTAGTGACTGAATACCACCACCATGATCCATTTTTGAGTTAAGTTTTGTGGAAGTAGCAGGTCAATGTTTAGATTTATTTTCTTGTACCAAATATCCAGTTGTCTCAACTAAATGTCAATTATTCCATTTGTTAAAAAGACATTGTTTCTGCATTTGATTGTTTTTGCTTTTTTGGTGGTGGTTTAATCGCTAAGTCATGTTCAACTCTTGCAACCCCATGGACTATAGCATACTAGACTCTTTTGTCCCTGGGATTTCCCAGGTGATAATACTGGAGTGGGTTGCCATTTCCTTCTCCAGGAGATCTTCCTGACCCAGGGATCAAATCCGGGTCTCCTGCATTTCAGGTGAATTCTTTACCAACTGGGCCACCAGGGGAGCCCCAAATTTAGTTGAGTGTATTTGCTTGGGTCTATTTCAGGTCCTATATTCTATTCTATTGATCTATTAATATTTGTCTATTCTTTCACCAATTTTATGCTATTTGGACTACTGTAGTTATTTTTCTTGACTGATTTGTGTTTACATACTGTCTCTTTTTTTTCACAACTAAAAAAGGAAGAATGCCCAGAGAACTAAGAACATGTACTGACAGAACATACTTGTGTAAACTTGATTGGCACTTGTGGAGTATGGAAACAGAACAAAAGGACTTTGTAAAAATGGAGAAATCGACCAAGCAAAAAGTCAGCATATCTACTTCATTCAAAATTAACTTCAGTATCAGATAATTTTTGAATTTACATAGTGAATTTTCATAGAACCTTTATATATGAATCTCTTAGACCCTATGAAGTTCTAAGTTGTCTACTGAAAACAATGTGAAGAGCCAAGCACTAAATGTCCAACATTAACTAATTGGTTTGGCAAATTACAAAATGTTTAATTCATGGAATATTAAGCAAATACATTATATTAACAAACTTTCCTCAGGTGGAAAACACTTACTGTATAGTCTGTAATGTAAAATTAGAATACAAAATTTATAGAATGAATATAAACAAAATGTGATTAAAAGGAAAAATATAAATAAACATGGGTGCTATATTTGTATAAGGGAATATGCAATGGACTCTGTCCACAACTTTATATTTTTCATTTTATATAAGAAACACATTTACTGTTAAAAGAGTTTGAGAAATAAATACTTCACATACCATAAAATTTACCTATTTAGAGTGTACAATTCAATGGGTTTTAGCATATTCATGAAGTTGTGCAACCATCATTACAATCTAATTTCAGAATACTTTGATCACACATCAAACAAACCTGGTACCCATTAGTGGTCCGTTGCTATGTCCCCTCTACAACACAGACCTAGCCATGCACTCATTGACTCTGTCTCTGTAGATTTGCCTGTTTCGCATATTTCAAATAAATGGATTCATGTAGTATGTGGTCTTTTTGTGACAATTTTTTCTACTTAGAATGATTTCCTCAAGGTCATTCATGTTTGTGTATCCCTGCTTCCATTTTATGGTCTGGTAATATTTTACATTTTACTTATCCATTCATCAGTTGGTGGATATTGACTCTGCCATTCCAGAAGTGATTCTTCTCCATATTTTCCTTGAAAAAGAGAAGAAAATTATTTTTAAAGCTTTATATTTTGAGAAGACATCAAATGTTATATGCACATTTGCACACATGTCTACCATTTTTTGTGAATGAAGGTGGGAGCCTTGAAGAGGGTTCCCTGGGTTTGGTATTAAAATAAGGAGAGAAGAAAAGTAGCATTTATAATACTGGTTATGTGGTTTATAGTTATTGTAGGGTCTCTAGATCATATCTATAGACTCGTTGTTGTTTTAGTCACTATGTCCCCTCTGACTCTTTTGCAACCCCATGGAGTATAGCCTGCTGGGCTACTATGTCCATGGGATTTCCCAGGTAGTACTGCCATGGGTTGCCAGTTTGTTCTTCAGGGGATCTTCCTGACCCCGGAAGTTCCCCTCCTGGTCAGGAAGACATTCCCAACTGCATGTCTTATGTCTCCCAAAGGCAGATTCTTGGCAGATGGTCAGATTCCTGCCAATCTCCTTGGCAGGCAGATTCTTACTGGTGAGCCACTGGAGAAGCCCATATTATAATTATAAATTGTTGTGGCTCAGTCACTTAGCTGTGTCTGGCTCTTTGTGACCCCGTTGACTGCAGCATGCCAGGTTTCTCTGTCCTTCACTATCTCCTGGAGTTTGCTCAGACTCATGTCCATTGAGTCATTGATGCCATCCAACCATCTCATCCTCTGTTTCCCCCTTCTCCTCTTGCCCTTGATCTTTCCCAGCAACAGGGTCTTTTCTAATAAGCTGGCTCTTCATATCTGGTGGCCAAAGTATTGGAGCTTTGGTTTCAGTGCCAGTCCTTCCAATGAATATTAAGGGTTGATTTCCTTTAAGATTGACTGATTTGATCTCCTTGCAGTCTAAGGGACTCAGAAGAGTCTTCTCCAGCACCACAGTTCAAAAGCATCAATTCCTCAGTGCCCAGCCTTTTTTATCATCCAACTCTCATATCCGTACATGACAACTGGCAAAACCATAGCTTTGACTATACAGACCTTTGTCGGCAAAGTAATGTCTCTGCTTTTTAATATGCTGTCTGGGTTTGTCATAGCTTTTGATCCAAGAAGCAAGACCTCTTTTAATTTCATGACTACAGTCACCATCTGCAGTGATTTTGGAGCCCCCCCAAATAAAGTCTGTCACTGTTTCCATCGTTTCCCCATTTATTTACTATGAAGTGATGGAACCAGATGCCATGATCTTAGTTTTTTGAATGTTGTATTTTAACCCAGCTTTTTTACTCTCCTCTTTCACCTTCATCAAGAGGCTCTTCTGTTCCTTTTTGCTTTCTGCCACTAGGGTGGTGCATTTGCATATCTGAAGTTATTGATATTTCTCCTGGTAATCTTGATTCCAGTTTGAACTTCATCTAGCCTGGCATTTCGCATGATGTACTCTGCATATAAATTAAATAAGCAGGATGACAATATACAGCCTTGACATATTCATTTCCCAGTTTTGAACAAGTCTGTCGTTCCATGTCCAGATCTAACTGTTGCTTCTTGACCTTCATACAGGTTTCTTAGGAGGCATTTTAGGTGGTTTGGTATTGCCATCTCTTTAGATTTCCACAGTTTGTTGTGGTCCACACAGTCAAAGGCTTTATTTAGCATAGCCAATGAAGTAGAAGTAGATATTTCTCTGGAACTCTCTTGCTCTCTCCATGATTCAATGAATGTTGGCAGTTTGATTTCTGTTTCCTCTGCCTTTTCTAACATTGTATATCTGGAAGCTCTTGGTTCATATGCTGTTGAAGCATAGCTTGAAGAATATTGAGCATTACCTTGCTACAATGTTAAATGAGTGCAGTTGTGCAATAGTTTGCATTTTCTTTGGCAGTGCCTTTGTTTGGGACAGTCCTGTGGCCACTACTGTTTTCCAAATTTGCTGGCATGTTGAGTGCAGCACTTTGACAGCATTTTTAGGATTTGAAATAGCTAAGCTAGAACTCTATCACCTCTACTAGCTTTGTTCATAGCAATGCTTCCTAAGACCCACTTGATACGTATTCATTATTCTGTAATTGCCCTGCCATTTACACATTGTGTGATCGAGGGCAATCATGGAGCCTCCTAAACCTTTATATCCTTCCTCCTGTCTGAAATTCAATTTTAATAGCTCATGAGTGTGGGTGTTCATGTGTGCTAAGTCACTTCAGTCTTGTTGACTCTTTGTAAACCTATGGGTTGTAGCCTACCAGGCTCCTCTGTCCATGAAATTCCCCAGGCAAAATTACTGGAGAGGGTTGCCATACCCTCCTCCAGGGGGTCTTTCTGACCCAGGGGTTGAAATGGCATCTATCTTTCCTGCATTGGCAGGAGGATTCTTTACCACTAGTGCCACTTGGGAAGCCTCTATAGACTCATAATTTCTGATAATAAAGATGAATATATATTTAAGTGATAAATTGCTTTCAGTAAAATAAACTCACCTATTTGATGTTTTAAAATTTATTCATAAGAAAAATCAATGTTTTTGTGGTGTTCATGTGTGAAGTATATATGGCCAAATATTAGGTATGGGTATATTTTATAGTAAGCTAATATAAAAAGTTACCTAGACTGCAATTAAATTGGTACACATTAAGACAAACCGTGAAATCATACAGAATCATCAAAACCTAAATACCAAGGTAGTATATACATAAAGTATTTTCTTTAAAATTCTAATATATGAAAGTCAACTGACATTTTCAGGAGGATCAGCAGAAATATGTTGAGACATATCTCAAGAAAAACAATGAAAGAGATAAAATTAGAGTGCTCATCTGGGAAGTCCTATAAAAATAGCTCTACAAAGATGTAAAAAAATAGTTTAAAGCTTATCAATAAATAACAAAATATGTTTCCAGAATTAAAGGTCTCATGTAATGATTAGTTAATGAAAAAAAAAACCTTATAATTTATGCTCATCATGAAATTTCAGAAGAGATAAAAATGATTCTTAAAATCACTGAGGAACAAAAACACATCAGAAAAAGGTTTGGAATTATTTTCCTCTATAAGACTAGACACTGGTACTTAGTTTTCAAAATTTCTGGCCCAAAATTTCTAGTCTAGAATTCTATGGTCAGTAAAAATGAGTATGGGGAGAGAATAATGATATTTTCATGCATGAAATATCTTTAAAATTCATCCAACATGCCATTTCTCTAGAAACTACTAGAAGATAATCTCACAAAATGATGACTAAACCAAGAAATAGGATCATATTGAATTCAGAAAGGAGAAGATTAAAAAACATCTCAGAGGTAACAGTGATGCACTGGATAAACAGGAGAAATAGTGGGATAACTAAGCAACACATCTCGGGAATAACCAGCCAGATTGAAATATTGGAACAGGAGGGAAATTACACAAGTTTCTATTGATGATGATGAAGAAGTGGAAAATCAGACCCCCACTCCCATTAATTGTTCCAAGAAAATAAAAATGTATACAGCAATTGATATTTATCAATTCACCATTTAATTCTCAGTGGTGACAAGTTACAATATTATATGCCCTGAGTACCAATCCTTGAAATTCCAATACTTCTGTATTAGAAGGGAATGAGGAAGGAAAGTGTGAATAGAGAATACAATATCCTATGGACTGAGTCTGCCTATAATGCAGGAGACCTGGGTTCAATCCCTGGTTGGGAACATCCCCTGGAGAGTGAAATGGCAACCCACTTCAGTATTCTTGCTTGGAGAATTCCATGGACAGAGGAGCCTGGTGGGCTACAGTTCACACAGTCAGACATGACTTGCTGAGTCAGACATGACTGAGTGACTTTCACTTTACTTTATCACTTTACACCGTGAGAGATTTAAATCCTTATCCTCTAGTTGTGGAGTGTTATATTCAAAACTCAGACATCAGAAAATGGCATCAAATGCAGAAGCAAAAGGAAAATGAGCTTAAAGAATTGCAAATGGTTATTTCCTGAAATTGATAACCTCAGAAACTGAAGGAGAAATGGGGCATATAACTACTATGCTTTGTAATTATTATGAAACTACTTGAATTTGAGACTGACATGGATTTATTCAGCTTAAAATGAATGTTTAAAAATAACCATAGCAAAATATATAATTTATTTAGTTCTATCACCTAAAAGAAAGTGGTGAAAGAAGAGAAGAAAAAATGGCAAGTACTTCTGCCATCACTCTTTTGTACTCCGTGAGGAAGCCCAAAGGAAGAAGACGATTAAAACTGAGGGCAGTTTGGTCATGGGACTCTCACTGAAACAATTTCATTATTCTCCCTTTTTATTTTTCCAAAATCAAGCAATCATGCACTGTTTATCACTAAATGACTGAAGAGCCCCTTTAAAGAGTATACAAGGATGCCTTTCCTGATTGTTGACATTCTGTTTCCAATGCAGCCAACATCCTTAATATAACCCTATCTATCTGCTTCTTTGTTGCATAAATTTGTTCCATATGTTTCTATTTAGTACTTTGTAAAAATTAATTTCTGTATGAGTAATAGGGGTATACATAGGAGTGTCCTCAGCATGTATGAATCTATCTCCATCATCATCATACTACTGGCAGTTGTCTGCTTGCAGTGAAAAGAATTACATTTTGCAGCATCTTTACTTGACAAATTTAAATGTTTCAGCTAATATATTTTCCATAGAGACAGTTATAGGATGCAGAGAGAGGCACAAATTACCATCATGTCGATTACAGTAATGCTTTTACACAACAGGTGTTAGTAGTGGGGCATGAGAACCACTAGTGTCTCCTTCTTGTTACTAATAACATAGTGCCAATCAAATTCTATATATGTGGGTAGTGGCTTTTGAGGGAGGTGATAAAAATGAATAAATTTTTGCTATTAAAAGCATACCTTGAGCACACAAGACAATTATATTAGGCCATGTTTCAAGCAAAGTGAGAACAGGAACCCAGCACTGATAGTCTCTCTTCCCAAACCTTTTCAAAGATACCATAAACAGAACCTGGCCTTAATGTTTACAGAGAAGAGACAGCTTGTTAGAAATATTTGGATATTAATTTGCAGAGTGATACCAGATAATGCTCAAATCACTGTGAGCATTCCTGAAAGAAGAATATGCAAAAGAGATCTTTAAAGTGACAGTTTATGCTTCTCTTATAAGAGAGAGATTCTTAACCTGAGGCCCATGGGCTCCCAAGGGTCTGTGGAAGGATTCAGGGTTTCAACACAAAAATTCATGCATTATGAGAGGAAAAAGCTTGTGTTTATATCACTGTAGTGCCAGAAGTACATGTAACTTTGTCACTAATAAAAACGAGAGACTTTATACATCATGAAGCAGTTACTGCAGATATTTTGATCAGTAGTTCATGCTCGTTAACACTTCAAGATTATTGTAATTATTGAGTATACTAATAGAACTTATTACTTTAGTCATTAATAAGAAAATAATAATGTAAGTTTTTAAAAACTATATTTCAATATATTTTTTAAGTTTAATGCATTATATTCATTTAAAAACATTATTATGTAAAGGAGGCCAGGCTTTATAAGAC
This sequence comes from Cervus elaphus, assembly GCF_910594005.1. Classification (NCBI taxonomy): domain Eukaryota; kingdom Metazoa; phylum Chordata; class Mammalia; order Artiodactyla; family Cervidae; genus Cervus; species Cervus elaphus. Next base: position 33,559,622 of record NC_057831.1, read on the forward strand.
TACCAAAGTGACCTATAGATCAAAAAATGGTTGCAAATATTTGGTGAAATTCAGAGATAAAAATATTCTGCTTTTGAATTTGAGGTTGAGTGGTGCTAGTGGTAAACAGCCTACCTGCCAGTGCAGGAAACAGAAGACACACGTTCGATTCCTGGGCCAGAAAGATCCCCTGGAGGAGGGCATGGCAACCCACTCCAGTATTCTTACCTGGAGGAGAGGAGGGGCCTGGTAGGCTAGAGTCCATAGGGTCCCAAAGAGGGACATGACTGAAGTGACATAGCACACACACACAGAATCGAGTACTCAGGTTAATGTCAGGAAGTCAGGTGTTACTTGGGAATGGTTTTGAAATTTCTTTTTTGTTCTTTTTGAAAGAAGGGAGGAGTGCTCGATTGTTTAGAAGTCTGCTAGAGCATATACAGGTCTAATGTAGAAACATGAACCATTAAACTTTAAACACTTTGAAATACTGTATTTAGCACCAAGTCAACAGGGAGGAAGAGAGAGATTTCCTGGGAGATGGAGATAATGGATAGAAATTCCAAGTGTTGATGGAGATATTCCGAAGTGGCCAGAGCGTGATTTAGCAGTCCATTTTCATGTCATTGATTTTTCACTGTGATTGAACTGAACTTGTTTGTTCATCAGAAATTACCTCTGGTACCTTCGTTTTGCTCCTTTTTCTTTCTTTTTTTTTTCCTCTTCATCTAAATCATGTCATATTATTCCTTATTGTTATCAAGCAGCAGAATATGACATTCCAGAGAGGAGAAAGGATTTGGACACTCAAGATCTTTGTCAGCCATAGCTGATCACACTACCGACAGTCAATGAGAAATCAGTGCTTTCTATTATTGTTTTAGTTTATTTGATTTTTTATCACAAATTTTATTTTTAACAGTGCAAGAAGTGAAAGTTAAAAATACCAGATATAGGTTGGGAAGCATTATTTTTTTTTTTCATTCTTAATTTGGTACCTGGGCAAACATATTCAATGATGATTGTTGTTTTCAAATTATGTATTATTGCTATGATAAATTTAGACGGTATCTCCAAAACTGTCTATTATAATTGATAGTTGATATTATAATTGATATAATTATTCTTCAGAAATCCCTTTTGAGTGTATCTCAGTGATGTGATGCTCTGACTCACTTGAAACATACGTGACATTTTTAAGTTTGATCTTTCTTCACACTGTAAATTGTAAACTAATACAGAGACCAGATATCATGCGCTTTATGTAAACTCTTGCATAGAATATGTATAGCCAAATGCACTATCATTGGTCAACAAACATTAAAGAGATGGTAGCATATGATAGAGATTTGGTTTTGTCAAGTATTATATTTGTGATATTTTTCATGATTCTGCAACACAGCGATCTTATTTTGTATCTTGTTTAGAGTCATCATGCATATTTGATAAAGATTTTCAAACCATCATTATAAAATCAAGTGATGATTTTATAATAATGTGCCTTTAAAAATATTTGCTTTAAGAATCATATTCAGGATAAAATTCTCTGGCTGGAATAACTTCTCTGAGTGTAAATCTTTTTTTCTTATTATTCTTAATCTTTGTATTTACCACACTTTCACTGAAAAACAACCCAAAAACTCTGCTTCATTTTTCTACAGTTATTACATTATCCTTCCCCTGTTATCATTGCTTCAGGTCTTATATATTAAATTTCTTCTAGTGGTTTCTTAGTAGTACTTAGATGACTTCCAATCCATTTGATTATCTTGTGCTAATCCTTCTTTTTTATCAATTTGGTTAACAGTATTGGAGTCCATTTGTACAGTCCACAGTTTCTTACCATAGAGAATAATAACAGACCAATGATAAAAGCTTTTGAAAATCTCATCCTCACATGATGGTGGTGATAATATTTTAACAACTTTGAATTAGACTTGAAAAATGGGACTTTTTTTTCTTTTGGTATATCTTTATTATTATTTTTTTCTTATGGGAAACTTATATCACCTAGTTTGGATGCTTTATATAATTATTCACTATGTTAACATATAACATATGTTATAAGATACAACATATCACTACATAACAATATAATATGCTTATTTAGAGCATCAACTTTGGATCTAGACTGCCAGGGCTTAAATTCTTCCTGGCTATGTGACTTTAGACAAAATACTTAATCTCCTTTGCTTCCTAATCTCTAAAATGGGCACATTCTATTGTTAATCAAATCAAATGAGGAAGGCAGCCTATACTGAAGATGTTGGAGAAATAGATTTCACCTTCTGATGAGTAATGACATCACATTGCAAAGGAATCTTGATATTAGGGGCTATAATTCATTGGAGGACATTTCCAGAGGATAAACCACTTGTTGACAAATAAAACACAAAATCTGTGTTCTTACAGGGAAACTGATCTGGGTTAAAGGAGAGATTATCCTTAGATAATTACATTGTTGTGCTGAGCACATTTAACATTTACTTTCTTGACAACTTTCAAGTATACAATATAGTATTGTTAACTAAGTCATCATGCTGTACTATAGAGCCCCAGAACTCATAACTACAAGTTTGTGCACTTTGATCAACATCTTGCCAGCTCCCCTTTCTCCTCAGTACCTGGAAACTACCAATCTACTCTTTGTTTCTGACTTCAGCTTTTGTCAGATTGCACATATAAGTGAGGTAATCCAGTATTTGTCTTTCTCTGTCTGACCTATTTCACTAAGCATGATGCCTCAAGGTCGATCATGCTGTCACAAATGGCAGAATCCTTCTTTTCACGGGTAAGTAACATTCCATTTATTTCCTTCATTCATTTATGAATGGACACTTTGGTTATTTCCATGTGTCAGCTATTGTGTATACTGCTGCAGTGAACATGGAGGGTGCAGGTATTTCTTTGGTGTCTTAGTTGCTCAGTAGTGTCCAACTCTTTGTGACCCCATGGACTGTAGCCAGCCAGGCTCCTCCATCCATGGAATTCTCCAGGCAAGAATACTGGAGTGGGTTGCCATGCCCTACTCCAGGGGATCTTCCAGACCCAGGGACTGAACCTGGGTCTCTCACATTGCAGGCAGATTCAGGGTCTCATTTATTTGCATTGGTATCTGCACATTTGATAGTAATGCTGAAGAAGCTGAAGTTGAATGGTTCTATGAAGACCTACAAGATCTTCTAGAACTAACACCCCCAAAAGATGTCCTTTTCATTATAGGGGACTGGAATGCAAAAGTAGGAAATCAAGAAACACCTGGAGTAACAGACAAATTTGGCCTTGGAGTGCAGAATGAAGCAGGGCAAAGGCTAATAGAGTTTTGCTAAGAGAATTCACTGGTCATAGCAAACACATTCTTTCAGCAACACAAGAGAAGACTCTACACATGGATATCACCAGATGGTCAATACTGAAATCAGAATGATCATATTCTTTGCAGCCAAAGATGGATAAGCTCTATATAGTCAGCAAAAAACAAACAAACAAACAAAACAAAAACCAGGAGATGACTATGGCTCATATCATAATCTCCTTATTGCCAAATTCAGACTTAAAGAAAAGTAGGGAAAACCACTAGACCATTCAGGTATGACCTAAATCAAATGATGATACAGTGGAAGGAATTATGCGTGGAGGTTCGTGAAATTGTACAGGAGATAGGGAGCAGACCATCCCCAAGAAAAAGAAATGCAAAAAAAGCAAAATGGCTGTCTGAAGAGGCCTTACAAACAGCTGTGAAAAGAAGAGAAGCAAAAAACAAGGGAGAAAAGGAAAGATATACCCATCTGAATGCAGAGTTCCAAAGAAGAGCAAGGAGAGATTAAAAAAAAGCCTTCATCAGTGATCCATGCAAAGAAATAGAGGAAAACAACAGAATGGAAAAAAAAAAACAAAAAAACACTAGAGATTCTCTTCAAGAATGTTGGAGATACCAAGGGAACATTTCATACAAAGATGGGCTCAATGAAGGAGAGAAATGGTATGGACCTAACAGAAGCAGAAGGTATTAAGAAGAAGTGGCAAGAATACACAGAACTATACAAAAAGGATCTTCACGACCCAGATAACCCAATGGTGTGATCACTCACCTAGAGTCAGACATCCTGGAATGTGAAGTCAAGTGGGCTTTAGGAAGCATCACTGAACAAAGCTAGTGGAAGTGATGGAATTCCAGTTGAGCTATTTCAAATCCTGAAAGATGATGCTGTGAAAGTACTGCACTCTATATGGTAGGAAATTTGGAAAACTTGGCAGTGGCCACAGGACTGGAAAAGGTCAGATTTCATTTCAATCCCAAAGACAATGCCAAAGAATGCTCAAACTGCCACACAATTGCACTCATGTCACACACTAGTAAACTAATGCTCAAAATTCTCCAAGTCAGGCTTCAATAGTACCTGAACCATGAACTTTCAGATGTTCAAGCTGGATTTAGAAAAGGCAGAGGAACCAGAGATCAAATTGCCAACATCTGTTGGATCATTGAAAAAGCAAGGGAGTTCTAGAAAAACATCTGCTTTATCGACTATGCCAAAGACTTTGTGTGGATCACCACAAACTGAAAATTTCTGAAAGAGATGGAATACCAGACCATCTGACCAGTCTCGTGAGAAATCTGTATGTAGGTCAGGAAGAAACATTTAGAACTGGACATGGAACAACAGACTGGTTCTGAATAGGGAAAGGAGTACGTCAAGGCTGCATATTGTCACTCTGCTTATTTAACTTATATGCAGAGTACATCATGTGAAATGCCGGGCTGGATGAAGCACAAGCTGGAATCAAGAATGCTGGAGGAAATATCAGTAACCTCAGATATGCAGATGATACCGCTCTTATGGCAGAAAGTGAAGAAGAACTAAAGAGCCTTTTGATGAAAGTGAAAGAGGAGAGTGAAACAGTTGGCTTAAAGCTCAACATTCAGAAAACTAAGATCATGGCATCTGGTCCCATCACTTCATGGCAAATAGATGGGGAAACAGTGGAAACAGTGACAGACTTTATCTTTTGGGGCTCTAAAATCACTGCAGATTGTGACTGCAGCCATGAAATTAAAAGACTCTTACTCCTTGGAAGGAAAGTTATGACCACCCTAGACAGTATATTAAAAATCAGAGACATTGCTTTGCCAACAAAGGTCTGTCTAGTCAAGGCTCTGGTTTTTCCAGTTGTCTAGTATGGATGTGAGAGTTGGACTGTGAGAAAGCTGAGTGCTGAAGAATTGATGCCTTTGAACTCTTGAGAGCCCCTTGGACTGCCAGAAGATCCAACCAGTCCATCCTAAAGGAAATCAGTCCTGAATATTCATTGGAAGGACTGATGTTGAAGCTGAAACTCCAATACTTTGGCCACCTGATGCGAAGAGCTGACTCATTTGAAAAGACCCTGATGCTGGGAAAGATTGAAGGCAGGAGAAGGGGACAACAGAAGATGAGATGGTTGGATGGCATCACCGACTCAATGGACATGAGTTTGAGTAAACTATAGGAGTTGGTGATGGACAGGGAGCCTCGTCCCCTGCATTCCATGGGGTTGCAAGGAGTCGGACACAACTGAGTGACTGAATTGAACTGAACTGCACCATTGAGGAAGGAATCTCTTCTTCATCCTTTCATAGCAGTTGGGATAGCCTGACTTGCTTGCCTGCTCTGGCAGGCTGTAGGGTTTGCTTCATAACTGCCTAGCATCTCTGGCCAGGCCTCCTAACCCTAAACATGTGGGCTGGTTACTTGCTTCCTTTCCCAAGCAAGGCCCTAGAATGAGCTCTGAGGCTGGGATGGCCTACCTGCTGGTAAATAAAACTCAGAAGAACTGCTGACTAAGCTTACTGGCCATATGGGGTCACCTGCTTGGCTCTGTAGATAAAGATAGCCACTGGTCCTCTGCTCAGGTACTACTGCCAGCAGAAAAGAAGTTCGCCAAGATCTGCACGCATGTTGCTGTGAAACCTGTCACCCTTTTATGTCTCTAGCTGATTCTCAGGAGGCAATAACTAAATCCTATTGAGAGCATCCTGTAATGCTGGAGAAGTTGGATGTTTGCCTTGGGCTTTCCTTTTTCCACTGGAGAAACTATAGGTCCTTAGTGTATGCTGTACCAGCCTAGGGGAGGAGTGAGGCAGTCAAAAGGAATATTGCTCCTATCACCCTTATAATGTGGTTTTTCACCATTCTTGTCATCCAGGAGGTTGCTTTAACCTCACTCCCAAGTGCTGGGATCTTCACAAAGGTGTCTCATCTGTGGATAGTTGCCAGTAACTCTTTCTATGAGGAAAATTTAAATCAGGAACCATCTGTTTCTCCATGGTGCTCTGTCATTCTATCTTTATTTCTAATACAAATTTTGGGTGATTCTTATGCCTAGTAATATTAGAAAACCATTGGTTTGTTAGAGTTGGGGTTCCACACTGACTGTATTAAAGAAATGTATATGTTCTCCTGTAACACTCAGAAGCCCCCATCTTTTTCTGTAGTATGAAAAAAAGATATAATAGTCCTAGTTAAATTTTATTTTACCATCATTTATATCATTGCAACCAAGATAATAAATCTTTTGTATTCCAACTCAAAAGACCAGGTACATAGACTCCTACCTAGGTAGAGAATTTTTAAAGAGAATTCTAATACTAAATATTAGAATTCTCTCATATGGTGACAAGAACATCTTTTGTGACCGAGAATACAGTTTCTAATCAGCAGGGGCCGGGGTACTCTTGGGATACAATATATTAAGTTCCAGAGGAATGTCCATAAGTAAAGGCAAAAGATTTGATGTGGAGATAAAATTTTACATACATTTAGGTATAGGTTAAATGTCACCAGGACTTATCACTAGGACTTGGCATGTGGTTAAACTTCATTTTATTCACAGGCTATAAATGTCAAAGTCTTCCCAGGAAGATATTTCAGACAAGGAATTTAACTGAGTGCTTTCAATAGTCTTTGAAGGATGGGGGAAACAAATGCCAGAGAAAGCTCATAGTAATCTCAGGAAATTTTTAAGCTGCAGAAACTGCAGGAAACCAGCACTGCTAATTCCAGCAAGCTGTAGTACCTAATTCATCAATTCATAGGTGAATATCTGGAAGACAAAGTATAACCTTGCTTCCAGCCAAAGTCAGTGTGCTTGCTTATTATTGTTATCATGGAATAAAAAGGAATTCTAGTTTTCCTCTACCTCTAAAATCTTTTGAACGTGACTTTCTTTGGCAGAATCTAAACTGGAACTCAGCTAGGGATTTAATCTTAAAATGTAGTTTTCTATGCTTCTTTTCTGAGATATAGGAGAGAGATTCAAGAGTCTGATATATTGCTCAGTACATGTAGACATTATCTATGTAACCTAAGCTATAATCATATATGATATTCTTCCCTTTTCTGAGATTGAGAGAGACTGGGGAGCTCATTAGAATGTAGATTCCTAGTTTATCCCCAATCGAACCAAGCATCTATACTGTTAAGAAGCACAAAATATATCCTTACTGATACTAGATTTTAAGAATCACTGCCCAAGGGCTTCCTTGGTGGCTCAGTAGGTAAAGAATCTGCCTGGAATGCAGGAGATCCAGGTTTGATCCCTGGATCAGGAAGATCCTCTGGAGAAGGGAATGGCAACCCACTCCAGTATTCTTGCCTGGAGAATTCAATGGACAGAGGAGCCTGGTGGGCTCCAGTCCATGGGATCACAAAGAGTTGGACATGACTGAGTGACTAACACAGGCATGCCCTAGGAGAACCAAGTTATTATCTGTTTCAATAAGCTATATGTCACACATTTTGAATGAAAAACTAAATGTGGAATGGATTCTGGAAGCAAAAGCCTATGCATATATTTACCAACACATACACATTAATATACACTTGCCTATTTAATATTATTACATTTAACAAAATTGCTACAGCTGATTTAGACACAGTATTATTGAGCTTAAAAATACATTTAAAAGTGTGAAAGTTAAAAGTTTTGGTAAAAACTGAAAATAATTTTATAAGAATAATTTTTTAGATTATTCTTAAGTTATGATTCTCTTCATGGTTAAGGGAACAATTAAAGATCTTCCCACAGTAATTGTAATGATTCTAAATGTGAATGGCTATGCAATTTTAAAGAAACTTACTTTTTATTTCTAGGGTAGGTTAAATTACATTTTAACTATTTATATTATATAAATTCATCATATAGTTATCTTTATAAAATATATTTCTTAGTGGAAATAATGTCTAAAATGTGGAAGCAGAGTTCATTATTTTCAAAAGCCCCTTTCTCATCTAAAATTTGTTAATCTATAGTATTTTTGGTTCATTTAGGAAAAAGAACCTGATGATATTCAGTTAAATTTTTCTAATATTCAAGTTACTTTCAACCAAGTTAGATCTGGCCTGAAAGAACTATGTCTCCAAGGAAACTTTATTCTCTTTATAAATCTATAAATACTTTCAGGAGGTTGCCTCCCTTACTCTCAGAGTCTTCTCATGACTTGATAGCAACTGGTGGAACATTTAACAAAAACATCTTAAGTTCATTTCTTTTTAGTCCAAATTTTTCTGCACAGGATGAACATTTTATGAAGTTACTGTTCTCCTTTTAATCCCTTTCCACACCCCATCAACACCCTTTACTTGAGCATTTCTTACTCTGCCTGCACTAGCCTGGAATCAGGATTCTTCCTTGATCTGTTCAGTGTTCCAGCCTCCCTTGGGTCTGTGCCACCTTAGCTGACATGCACTTGTTCTTCCACAGTTCTCCATACCTGCAAGCAGCAGGACAAACTTTCTCTCTTTCGGGTAGAGCATACCCCTAAAGATTGATAACCCGACAAACCAATTACAGTAAAACTCTATTACAAAGCACTTCACTATTTCACAGATTCAATTATACCTTGGGTCAAACTATGACCACTGTGTACATTGTGCATTTCTCTTAATATAACATAGAAGGAGCCTAGCAGGTGGGTGTTATCTTATCCTCTGACATCAGCATTATTACAGTGGTCTCTTTTATTGCATTGATTCACGCTCCTTGATAGAAAAAAAAATTACTTTCTATGCAATTTTCAAGGACTAGCAGATAAACAATGTCAGGAAATAATATCAGGCATCGTTTTGTCTTGTAATATAACCTTATCCCATTACATATTGTCCCAGTTATAAATATAGGTGGTGATTTACAGTCATAGGCCAGATATTTTAAAAATGATTTTCTATGAAAGATGTTCTAAGAAGATATGATATTTGACTTAAGTGAAAATATTTATTCACATGATGGATGATAGCAGATGCCTCTGATGCCTGCAGTCACGTCCCTTCATCCCACAGCTCTGCACACTTAGACTCACCTTGTGCCAAGGCTCCCTTTCCATGATCTGATCTCGGGTCTTCAGGACAGATCCAATAGGCATAGTGCCAAAGCCCACACTACTTTTAGGAGCCCACAAAAATCTTTTCAATTCATTTTAAAATTAAAAGAAACAAACTTTAAGTCTATAAAAAATATTTTAGTATGTAATAGTAATATATTTTTCTTTATACAAATGCAGTCTTAAAATGAAAATTTAAATCCTTTTTATGGTGAAAGGGGCCCACCACAGTCATAATGTGACCTTGCATGTCTTTCCACTTCTCCTATGGTTGTTGGCTTGGCCTTATATAAGTATAGCTAGGATGTACAGTGGAGTGAACATACCGGGGGCCAACAAGGTGGAAGGAAGAGTCAGGTAAACAATTTTGAGAGACCTTTTTATAATTTTCCTGGAAGAATCAAGTCCCTTTTGTCCCTTTATCACATTTTCACATACTCTATAAAGCACATTTGTATATACTTCTCTCCATGTTTTTCTTGCAGTCAGTGTCTTTCTTTTTAGGTATAGGGAACACAGATTAAGAGTTAATTCTGTACTTCACCACCACTTTTAGTCTTTTAAAATTCTTGTTCCCAATTATATTTTCTTTTATACAAACAGATTTATCAAGATTTAATTCACAAAGCATACAATTCTCCATTGTGAAGTGGATCATTTGATGGTCTTCAATATATTTATAGACTTATACCAGCATCACCATCAACTAATTTTTAATATTTTTATCACCCCCAAAAGAAATCTCATACCCAATTGTGATCATTTCCACTTTCTTCTTTCCCCCAGGTCCTGAAAATCACTAATCTGCTTCTTGTCTACATAGATTTGTATATTCTGGACACTTTGAAGTTATATAATGTGAAGTCTTTTGTGATTGGCTTCTTTCATTTAGCATAGTGTTTTTGAGGTATATTCATGTTGTGGCATGGATGGTACTTCGTTCAATTTTATGGCTAAATAATGTTCCATTGTGTGAATACATTACTTTTGTTTATTCATTCATCAGTTGATAGACATTTGTATGGCTTCTGCTTTTTGGCTATCAAGTATAATGATGGTATTGGACATTTGTGTAAAAGCTTTTGTGTAGACATATATTTCAAGTCTCTTGGGCTTTTACCTAGATACTGCTGAGTGAAATTGTGACTCTGTATTTAATGTTTTTAGGAACTCCCAAATTGCTTTCAAAAGTGCTTCATATTTTTGTCTTCCCACTGGCAGTTCTGAGTATTCTAATTCATCACATCCTCACCAACACTATTGCTTGTTTGTTTTTATTTTAGTCATTCTTATAAAGTGGCATCACATTATAGCTTTGATTAGCATTTTCTTTATGACTGCTTATATCAAGCATGTTTTCATGTGCTCGTGGACATTTGCGTATTTTCTTTGGAGAAATGTCTATGCAAATATTTTGCACATTTTTAATTGGGCTGCCTTTTCAAATGAGTTCTAAGAGTTCTTTATATGTTGTGCATACAGTATTATTGTCAGATAACTTATTGTAAATATTTTCTCCCATTCTGTATCATTTCATTTTCTTTGAATCAAATGTTTTTGATATTAATAAAGTTTATTTTTTTGTTTAATTGTATATTTACCATAATACCAAAGAAACCACTGCCTAACCCCAGGTCACAAATATTCATACCTATATTTTTCTTAGTTTTATATTTTAAGCTTTTATATTTGTGATTCATTTGGAATTAAATTTTGTACATGATGTGAAGCATGGGTCCAATTTAATTCAGTCTTTGTGTGTGGACATCTAGGTGACCCAACACCTTTTGTTGAAACAGCTGTTAGTTTCCCACTAAATTTCATTAATAACTTGTTAAGAACCAGTTGGCCATACTGTAAGAATTTATTTTTGTATTCTCAGTTTTATTTCATTGATCTGCATGTCTATCTACATGCCAGTACCTCATGTCTTGATTAATGGAGGTTTTTAACAATTTTTGAAATCAGGAAATGTGAAACCAACAACCTTACTCTCTTTTCCAAGACTGTTTGGATTATTCTGTGTCATTTGTATTTTCATATGAATTTTAGGAGCAGCTTCTCAGTATCTACTAAGGAAAGGCAACTGAGCTAAAATAGAAAAGTTGTGTTGAGTTTGCAGGTTAATTGGAGAGTATTTCCTCAATGGACAAATTTTCAGTCCAAGAATATGAGATGTTTTTCTATGCACTTAGGACCTCTTTCAGAGAAGACAATGGCGACCCGCTCCAGTACTCTTGCCTGGAAAATCCCATGGACAGAGGAGCCTGGTAGGCTGCAGTCCATGGGGTCGCTAAGAGTCGGACATGACTGAGCAACTTCACTGACTTTTCACTTTCCTGCATTGGAAAATGAAATGGCAACCCACTCCAGTGCTCTTGCCTGGAGAATCCCAGGGATGGGGGAGCCTGGTGGGCTGCCGTCTATGGGGTCACACAGAGTCAGACACAACTGAAGCGACTTAGCAGTAGCAGCAGCAGCAGGACCTCTTTAATTTCTTTTGACCATGTTTCATAGTTTTAAGTTTACAGTTTGTTGAATTTGTTCCTATTTAGTTCTTGTTGATGCTATTATAAATTGAATTGTTTCTTTAATTTCATTTTCAGGTTGTTCATTGCTAGGGAGGATCAAGAGGGAGGAGACATGTATATACCTATGGCTGATTCATGTTTAGGATTGACAGAAAGCCTCAAAATTCTGTAAAGCAATTATCCTTCAATTAAAAAATAAATAAATTTTAAAAAAGAAATACAATTGATTTTTTTAAATTTATTTTGTAACCAGAAACTTTGCTGAACTAATTTATTCACTCTGTAATTTTTCTTTATGGATTCATTATGATTTTTCTATAAGAAAAACTAGCAGGCTTCCCAGGTGGCTCAGTGGTAAAAAATTAGCCTGCCGATGCAGGAGATGCTGGTTCGATCCCTGGGCTGGAACGATCCCCCTAGAGGAGGAAATGACAATCCAATCCTGAAAAAATCCCATGGACAGAGGAGCCTGGCCGGCTACAGTCTGTGGTGTCACAAAGTGTCAGACATGACTGAGCGACTGAGGAGGCATGAATAGAAAAAACTATGTCATTTATAAATAGCGGTAGTTTTACTTACATTTTTCCAATCTTGGTACTTTCTTTTTAATGCCTAGCTTAGGACCCTCATTCCAATATTGAAATGAAGTGGGGTGAGTGTGTGTATTAGTCACTTAGTCATATCTGACTCTTTGTGACCCCGTGGACTGTAGCCTTCCAGGTCCCTCTGTCCATGGTATTCTCCAGGCAAGAATACTGGACTGGGTTGCCATTCCCTTCTGCAGGGGTGAGTGTATGTGTGCATGCTACATGCTAAGTCACTTCAGTTGTGCCCGACTCTTTGCAACCCTATGGACTGTAGCCCTCGGGGCTCTTCTTTCCATGGAGTTCTCCAGGCAAGAATACTGGAGTGGGTTGCCATGTGCTCCTCTAGTGGATCTTCCAGATTCAGGATTTAAACCCACATCTCTTATGTCCCCTATATTAGCAAGTGTGTTGTTTACCATTTGAGCCACTTGGGAAGACCAGGGGTGAATGTATATCCCTGTCTTTTTCCTGATCTTAGGTAAAGCTTTAACCATTAAGTCTGATATCATCTGGACATTTTTCATAGATTTGCTTTATTGTTTGAGAAAGTTGTTTTCTGCTTCTACTTTGTTAGGTGTTTTTATAATGAAAGGATGCTTTTTTCCCCAAATAATTTTTCTATTAATAGACCTGTTAAGGTACTTACATGATTTTGGTCTTCTGAGTAATATGGTGTTATTAATGGATTGTTTTTTGTATTTTGAACCAATCTCCTCTTACTGATTTAAATTTAACCTTGGCATAATGTATAATGTTTTGTTTATTTTTGTTGTTGCTGGACTCAATTTGTTAGTATTTGGCTGAGCAGCTTTGCATCCATATTCATAAGGGATATATGATTATTTTTCTCTTGTGCTGTCTTTGCCTGGTTTTGGTTGTAGGTTGATGCTGGCCTCATTAAATGATTTGGGAAATAATCACTCCTTTATACTTTAGAAGAATTTCTTAAGATTTGGTGTTATTTCTTCCTTAACTATGTGTTAGAATAAACCAGTATAGTGATCTTGGGTGGGATTTCCTTTGTTTTTTGATTATCAATTAACTCTCTTTACTGTTATACATCTTTTCAAATTTTTTAATTTATTTTTTGAGTTAATTTCAGTAGGTTTTTTCTTCCTAGAAATGTGTCCATTTTATCCAAGTTATTGCATTTTTTGACATATAGACGTGGTAACTTATGTTTTCTCGTGGTGCTATCTTATATCCTTTTATTATCCTGTAAAGAAGATAGTGGTCTCTCTTTTTTTCTTTCTGACCATACTTTGAGTCTGGTCTCTACTTTCCTGATTACTCTAGCCAAAAAGTTTTGTTAATTTTGTTTGAATCTTTCCAAAGAAACAACTTGTGATTTTGTTGGTTTTCTCTATTTGTTTTTCTAGTTCTATGTCCTTTTCTTCTGCTCTATTGATTATATATATTTTTTCTGCTTCTTTCAGTTTTGCTCTTCATTTTATTTCTTAAGGTGAAAGGTTGTTCATTTGAGATCTTTCTTTTTTAATACAGGTGATATTGTTGTTCACTTGCTGAGTCATGTCTGACTCTTTGCAACCCCAAGAACTGCAGCATACCAGGCTTCCTTGTCCTTTACCGCCTCTAGGAGTTTGCTCAGATTCATGTCCTTTGAGTCGGTGATACAGGGGATAACATCTATAAATTTCTCTCTATACACTACTTTAACTGAATCTCATAAGTTTCTTTATTTTGTGCTTTTTATTCATCACATTTTCAAAATTCTCTTGTAATTTGAGCCATTTGTTTTTTTAAGAGCATATTGTTTGTTTTCAACATATTTGTGTAATCTGCACATTTCTTTCCTTTATTGATAGCTCATTTAATTCCAATGTGCCTGACCATTATACTTTATATAATTGAAATTATATAGAATTTGTTGAGGCTTATTTTAAAGCCCATCAAATGGTCTATCCTGGTGCATATTTCACGTACACTTAAGAATAATTTTCTGATATATTTTTAAGACTAATATTTTGTTGGCCACATTATTTGCAAACGTTTTCTCCCAATCTGTGTTGTCTTTTTGTTTTGTTCATTGTTTCCTTTGCTGTGCAAAAGCTTTTAAGTTGGTTACATTTTTTAATTTTTGTTTTTATTTCCATTAGTCAGGGAGATGGATCAAAAAGATATTGATGTGATTTATGTCAGAGAGTGTTCTGCCTATGATTTCCTGTAAGAGTTTTATAGTGTCTTATCTCACATTTAGATCTATAATCCATTTTGAGCTTCTTTTTGCATATTGTTAAAGAATGGGTCTCTGGTGGCTCAGCTGGTAAAGAATCTGCCTGCAATGTGGGAGACCTGGGATCTATCTCAGGGTTAAAGAATGATCTAAATTTTTTTTTTTAATGTGGCTGTCCAGTTATCCCAGTACTATTTGTTGAAGAGACTGTCTTTTCACCATTGTGTAGTCTTGCCTCCTCTGTCATAGATTAATTGATAATAGGTGAATGGGTTTATTTTCCGGTTGTCTATCCTGTTCTGTTGATCTGTATTACTATTGCCATACTGTCTTGATTACTGTAGCTTTGTAGTATAGTCTAAAGTCAAGGAGCCTGATTCCTCCAGCTCTGTTTTTCTTTCTTAAGGTTGTTGTGGCTATATAGGGTCTTTTGTGCTTCCATACAAATTCTAAGAATTTTTTTTTTGTTCTAGTTTTGTGAAAAATGCCATTGGTAATTTGATACTGATTGTTCAGAATCTGTATATTGTCTTGGGTAGCATAGTGATTTTGACAATTTTGTAAATCTACTTATATTTAGTGCAGTCACTGAAAAGGTGAAAGTTGAATCTGACATTTTTGCTATTTGTTGTCTATATATCTTGTCTTTTTGCTACAGTTATTCCTTTTTAAAAAAAACTACTTTTTTTTTTTTTTTTTTTTTGCTAAATAGATATTTTCTAGGATATTTAACTCTCTTTTGTTTCCTTATTTGTTAGTTATCATCTTGGTAGGTCTCCTAGGGATTATAATTAACATCTTAACTAAAGCAATCTAGTTTATATTAAAGCTTGAATTTATACAATATACAGAAATTTTGCCCCAATTTAGTGCCATTCCTCAGCTTTACATCCTATTTTCATATAAATAAACAGTTTTATATGAGTTCATCCTCATAGTTTTAAAATTATTTTTTTGTACAGAAGTGAAGCATTATCAAGAAAAATATTTATAGTGTCTTTTATATTTACCTGTGCAGTTACTTTTACCAGTGTTCTTATTTTTTCCCCATTGATTTGAGTTATTGCATAGTGTTTTTTCCTGAAGGGCTCATTTAATATTTCTTATAGGAAAGTTTTTTAGTGATGAAATCTCTCAGTTTTTATTTATTAGGGTGTGTGTTAATTTCTCCTTCAATTTTGAAAGATAGTGTTGCTGAATACAGGATTCTTGGTTGACATTCATTTTCTTTCAGCACTTTGAATATGTCATCCTACTGCCATCTGGCATCCATTATCCTATGAAGAGTCAGCTGTTAACTTTATTGAGAATTCCTCATATGTGATGAGTTGCTTTTCTCTTCCCACTTTCATCATCCTTTTTGTCTTTGGCTTTTATCAGTTGCACTATGATGTGTCTAGAAGTGGATCTCTCTAGTTCATCCATTTTAGAATTAATTGAGCATTTGGATGGGCAGATAAATGTTTTTCATCAAATTTGGAGGGTTTTTTAAAAATGCTGTTATTTATTAAAATATTCTTTCTACTCCTTTGTCTTCTCTTGAAAGTCTAATTAAGCATATGTTTATATGCTAAATGGTATGTCACAAGATTCTGAGACTTTGTTTTTCTTCATTTGTTTGTTTTCTCATATTGGATAACCTTAATTGACCTATCTTCAGGTTCACTCTTTTCTTTTTCTATCCGATCCAGCCTGTTGTTTATCCTTTCTAATTAGTATTTCATTTTATATATACTTTTCAATGAAAGACTTATTTCCCTTTTCTTTTTTAATAGTTTCTATCATGATTAATATCTATTTGGTGGACACTGTTCCCACAGTCTCTTTAATAGACTAATATCTATTTGGTGAAACATTGTTCCCACAAAACCGCAGAGATGGTTTCTTTAGCTCTTTGAGCATATTTATATCAGCTTTCAATATAGAGCCCAATGTCTGATCTTTCTCAGGAATAATTTTCTGTTGACTGATTTCCCCCTCTCCCTCACCCCGTGCAAGGGTCATGCTTCTGTTTTTGTTTGTTTTTTGTGTGTCTCATATTGCTCTCGGAGAAGGCAACGGCACCCCACTCCAGTACTCTTGTTTGGAAAATCCCATGGATGGAGGAGCCTGGTAGGTTGCAGTCCATGGGGTTGCTAGGAGTCGGACACGCCTGAGTTTCTTCACTTTCACTTTTCACTTTCATGCATTGGAGAAGGAAATGGCAACCCACTCCAGTGTTCTTGCCTGGAGGATCCCAGGGGCAGGGGAGCCCGGGGGGCTGCCATCTATGGGGTCACACAGAGTCGGACACGACTGAAGTGACTTAGCAGCAGCAGCAGCATATTGCTTTATTAAAACTTACACATTTTAGATAGTATAATATGGGATCCTGTGATGCAGATCACCTCCTCCCCTAAAGTTTGTGTTATTGCTGATTGTTAAGTTGTTTTTTGTTATTCTTCTTACTATTTGTTTTGGGTCTTTCCTGGACTAATTCTATAAGGTCTGTAGTCTTTGTGTTGTGTGGCCACTGAATGCCCTGCTTGGTTACTTTCATTTTCAGCTAATAACTTGAAAGAGATTTCCTTAAATACTTTGAGCCAGTAAGTTTCCTAGTCTTAGCAGAAGAGCACTGTGTTTGTTTTGATATTTGCTTTCAGTGCTCAGGCAGGCAGTTTATAACTCTGTCTTAGCTTTCTTTCACTTCCTCCTTGACAGAGATTCAAGGTCAGATAGAGCTGAGAGATTATGTCTTTTGTTTTTATTTGGCATGAATACAAGCCTTTATATGGGCATTTTCTTCTTTGTTTCTAGGAATACATTAAGGCTTTAAAAGTCTCCTATTGATCTCATTCTCCGTTTTTAACTTTTAAGTTTTTGGTCACCCCCTTTTTAGTCCCCAACTGTTGCCACCTCAGGCAAATAGATGGGGAAAAAATGGAAACAGTATCAGGTTTTATATTCTTGGGCTCCAAATTACTGCAGACAGTGACTGCAGTCACAAAATTAAAAGACACTTGCTCTTTGGAAGAAAAGCCATGACAAAAGTAGACAGCATATTAAAAAGCAGAGACATTGCTTTGCCAACAAAGATGTGTATGGTCAAAGCTATGATTTTTCCACATCTGTAGTCACATACAGATGTTAGAGTTGGATAATAAGGAAGGTTGAGTGCTGAAAAATTGATGCTTTCAAACTGCGGTGTTGAAGAAGACTCTTGAGGGTCCCCTGGACTGTAAGGTGATCAAGTCAGTCAATCCTGAAGGAAATCAGTCTTGAATACTCATTTGAAGGACTGTTGGTGATGCTCCAATACTTTGATCACCTGATGGGAAGAGCTGACTCATTGGAAAAGACCCTGATGCAGGGAAAGATGGAGGGCAGGCTGAGAAGAGGATGGCAGAGGATGAGATGTTTGGATGGCATCACCGACTCCATGGGCATGAGTTTGAGCAAACTCTGGGAGATCATAAAGGACGGGGAGGCCTGGTGCACTGCAGTCCACGGGGTAGCAAAGGGTCAGACTCCACTTACCGACTGAAGAACAACAGGCAGGTGAAACTTTAAACAATTGTCACTGATTGTTTTAGGTAAAGACCCTGGTATAGCTGTTTGTTGTTGTTTAGCTGCTAATTTGTGTCCAACTCCTTTGTGACCCCATGAACTGCAGCCCACCAGGCTCCTCTGTGCATGGGATTTCCCAGGCAAGAATACTGGAGTGGGTTGCCATTTCCTTCTCCAGAGGATCTTCCTGACCTATGGATTGAACCTGCAGAATGGCAACCTATCCATTATTCTTGCCTGGGAAATCCCAGGGACAGAGGAGCCTGGTGGGCAACAGTCCTTGGGATCACCAACAGTTGGACATGATTGAGCAATTGAGCACACATCCTGTCTTATCAAATTCAATGATGAATTTACTGTGGCTGTGATTCGCTACTCTTTTTCATTCCTGAAAAAAAATATATATATCACATAATGTAAAAACAAAATGAACAGCATATTCTTTAGTTTTCATCTTACTGTAAATTGCTTTCTAGTTCTGGAACGTGTTCAGAACATTTTTTAACAAATTAAATTTTGCCTTCTTCAATAAAAGAATAATATGTCCTCTATGGTGGACAAATGTTGTAGTTCAATTCTGTATTTAAACTTATGCTCCAACATTGTGGGTTATATATTTTCTTTATATAACTACTAAATTACAGAACTTCCAGATGCTCTTACTTATAAATAAGTCTGTATCTAAGCATTATCTACTTAACCTATATCCAGAGTAAAAAGAACCTATATATCCCCCATAAAGAAAATTGTTGCAATGCCTCATAACCAAAATGTATGGTTATATAACTCTTTGCCACCATAAAAAAATCTTGTAGAGAATTGAGAAAAATCCCTATATGTTTTACCAGGGCAAATACAAAAATCTGCTCTCTGAGATAATGTGATCCTAATTATAAGGTGAGAAATAATATGCTTAAGGTATTATTATCACTATTTTTATTTGCAAAGCAAATTCTCAGTAACTTACAGGCATTAGATGGCTGTTATACCCACTTCCTAGGATTACCTTTTCATTTTCAGTGTTTTATTTACTCATCTTTCTGCTTAGTATCTGCTAATTGTGTTCTATGTATACCCACTGATTCATAACTTCATTTATTTACTTCATACCTATTAGGTATCAGCTATAAGCTCTTTAAGGGAAGGGAATAGATCTTATTCCTTTTTGTCTATTTTCTAGCACAGTGGCTATAATGAAAAAAATGAAACTAGAAAAATATAAAGCAATGCAATATTTTAGTATTACATGAATCTTTGAGATTACAAATTGGTTGTCCCATACAAAATTGTTAATATTTGATCATTTTTTACTTTCCAAAATGTAACTTCATGTGATCTGCCTTAGTATAGTTATGTGTAGAAGAACCAAATGATCAGACACCAACTCATAGAACAGGTCAAATCTGACCTCATTTTAGGGTTTAGTTTGGAAGCAGGGAATTGGTGATTATCACCTTAAAGTATATGTACCCCCATGTTCATCACAGCATAATCACAATAGTGAACAATGGTATGAAAGAAGTCTACATGTCCAATAATGGATGAAACAATAAAGAAAATGTGACACACACCCATAAACATACACACTGGAATATTATTCAGCCATAAGAAAGAAGAGAATCAGTCTTTTGTCTTATAGCAATAGAGCTTGAAGACCTTATACTGAGTGAAATAGACAAAAATAAATACTGTATGATGTCATCCTTATGTGAAATCTGAAAACACTGACCCCATAAATAAGAGAGTAGAAGAATGGTTGTCAGGAGTCTGGGCTGAGGGGAATGGGGTGATGTTGATTGAAGAATATAAACTTCCAATTACAAATTGAATAAAGTCCCGAAGATCTAGTTTAAAGCATAGTAAATATCATTAATAGAACTATATTATTTACTTGAAACTTGCTAAGAGAGCAAATCTTGAAAGTTTTCAGTAGGCTACAAAAAGAAGGTAATTATATGAGGTGATAGAAGTTATAACTAACCCTATTGTGGTAGTCATTTCACAATATATATGTGAATCAAGTTGTCATGTTCTATGCCTTAGACAATATACAAATTGTATCTCAGTTATCTGGAAAATATGTAAAGAATAAGAATTACTGTTTAATCTTACATACATTTTTACTCTTTTTCTCCCTTTAATTTACTTATTATAGATAAAATCTGTTCATTTTTAGACAGATAACATTTTAGACAGATAATGTTTTAGACAGATAACACTTGCATACCACGTATATCAGTTAAGATAATTTTTACTGGAAGAAACTGAAAACCTGACTTCAACTGGCCTAATGAGTGAGGACATGTTAAGCTTCCAACTAGGAACCCAGAGGAGTATGTATCCCAGTATCAGCCTAGGTATATGGTTCTGTTTTACTAATTCCCTCATTTATATTCTTTAGTTGCTGGGTTCGTGTCTTGTACCCTGATGTGCAAAAACAATGGAGGCCATCTTCCATATTTGCTTTCTCTTGAATGTGATTCCTTTCCAGAAATCTCAGGCTCTTTATATCTGTTCCCATGGCTGGAACTTTAGATTAGCCCTCATTTCTGAACCTTTCTATGCCAAGGTGTTAAAATTCACTGAGACTCTTCAGACTACTCTAGGAAACACTGGTTCATGCCATTGTATGAGAGATACAATGGTATTGATTATTAAAATGAATGTGCATTTGGGTAGTTTCTATTCAGTGCAGAGAAAGATGAAATGCTATGAAAGAAGAAAATGACAGGTGCATTTCAGCTAACTGCCAACTCATGATACACAGTGAAATGCAGAAAGATTCTATGGGAGAACTAAAGAAACTCTCATCTCCTATGGCTACAGGGGAAATTTTGTTAAAAATTATTCCCAAAACCTGAATGGGAAAACACTGTAATGACTAGGCAAATGCTCAGCTAATGTACAAACCTGGATATGACATCTGGTGAAGCTGGCCTACTGTATTTCAAGATAAAACATATAATTTGAACCAATGGCCATTTTGTGGGACTATATCCCTGACAGGTAGAATATGTTGGCTTGCAAACCACTGCATAGAAATAAGATTTACTTCTCTCTTTGCAACTTCCCATGGCCCATTTGGGAATTTGTGTTTCTATGTGCACAACTTTAGGCACCATTGGAATACAGAAACTGATTCTTAAAGAATGGTGTTTTGGAGGAAAAGGGAGAGGGGAGAGTGTGATTCTATCAGGAAACATAAGAAAGGGTCCATTAGTCCCTACTCTTAGGATTACGCCTCCTGCCTTGTCACCTTGGGCTCTTCTTGACAGAGAAATAGGCAGGAAAAAAGTTTAAGATTTAATGTCTGCATTCATTAATATTATCTTGAATGTCAACATGAAGATTCAGAAACAAGATAGATTATTATTATTTATATAGTGTATTAACTTCTTAGGGCTCGCTTTGCCTTTATTCTTACCCTTGGGATGATGTGAGGGGAACCAGATACAATTTGGCATGTAACAGGATCTACTGTAGGCAGGTATCACAAAAAATAAATCTGGCATTTATAGGGAAGAAAGAGGCAGCTTTCCTTCCTTTCCTTCTAAGAGTTTCTTTGGAAATATAATGGGAAGAGTCCTCACACTTTGGAATTGAAGTAAATGTTTGCAGAGAAAGACAAGATGTTTGTATATGGCTTTACAACTCAAGGGATATCTTTGTATGTCAGAGAGTAAGAGGATCTGAATAGTACAAGGGGTGCAGTGTAGCAAATACTGGTGCCACATCTACATCTTATCAGTGTGCTCCAGACCATTTCCAACTGACAGCACTTGTATTTCTTAGCCTAAAAAATTGTTTTTACTGAAGACTTGGAAGTTACTTTTCAAAGGTAACAGGTTTGAATATGAGGATAATCAATACTCCGTAAGGGTATATCTATGTAATGACTAAAAGAAATCTGAATAAAAACCCCAGCTTTTTGCTTGTGCTGAGAGGCCTATCTTTACATTTCTCAAAGATTTTTTTTTGTGTGTGGAATTACATTTATAAAAATACAGTCGTCTTAATTGACAGCATTACCAGAATGACCTCTAGGTGCATTATCCCGTAGGGATCTGTGATCATGCTCTTTTTTGATAGCATGACTGCTTTTTGGGAGGCAGACATATGAAACTTAGAAAACTATGTAACTGATAAGCTGAAGGTTGATGTTGGATCTCCATATGGAAAATTGTTATAACTCACCTGGTTTTCAGACCTAAGTTCACAAATCCTAAGCATTTGTGTTGAAATGGAGGCTGGATCTCTTTGGCAAAAGACTTGTAACACTACTTATTGTAAACTCTTCCCAAAGAAATCTACTGCCATTTAGTAGAGTAACTGTATACTTGCAAAAAGAATATGTAAAATTCTTTTATTTTTTTAATTTATTTATTTTAATTGGAAGCTAATTACTTTACAGTATGGTGGTGGTTTTTCGCCATACATTCACACAAATAAGCCATGGGTTTACATGTTTTCCCCATCCCGAACCCCCCTCCTACCTCCCTCCCCATCCCATCCCTCAGGGTTATCCCAGTGCACCAGCCCTGAGCACCCTGTCTCATGCATTGAATCTTGACTGGCGATCTGTTTCACATATGATGATATACATGTTTCAATGCTATTCTCTCAAATCACCCCGCCCTCGCCTTCTCCCACAGAGTCCAAAAGTCTGTTCTTTACATCTGTGTCTCTTTTGCTGTCTCGCATATAGGGTCATCATTACCATCTTTCTAAATTCCATATACATGTGTTAGTATACTGTATTGGTGTTTTTCTTTCTGATTTACTTTGCTCTGTATAATGGGCTCCAGTTTCATCCACCTCATTAGAACTGATTCAAATGCATTCTTTTTAATGGCTGAGTAATATTCCATTGTGTATATGTACCACAGCTTTCTTATTCATTTGTCTGCAGAAGGACATCTAGGTTGCTTCCATATCCTGGCTATTGTAAACAGTGCTGTGATGAAAATGGGGTACACGTGTCTCTTTCAGTTCTGATTTCCTCAGTATGTACACCCAGCAGTGGGATTGCTGGGCCATATGGCAGTTCTATTTCCAGTTTTTTAAGGAATCTCCACACTGTTCTCCATAGTGGCTGTACCAGTTTGCATTCCCACCAGCAGTATAAGAGTGTTCCCTTTTCCCCACACCCTCTCCAGCATTTATTGTTTGTAGACTTCTTGATAGCAGCCATTCTGACTGGCATGAGATGGTACCTCATTGTGGTTTTGATTTGCAATAGTAAGTGATATTGAGCATCTTTTCATGTGTTTGTTATCCATCTGTATGTCTTCTTTGGAGAAATGTCTGTTTAGTTCTTTGGCCCATTTTTTTATTGGGTCACTTATTTTTCTGGAAATGAGCAGCAGGAGTTGCTCATGTATTTTTGAGATTAATTCTTTGTCTGTTGCTTCGTTGCTATTATTTTCTCCCATTCTGAAGACTGTCTCTTCACCTCGCTTATAGTTTCTCTCATTGTGTAAAAGCTTTTAAGTTTAATTAGGTCCCATTTGTTTATTTTTGCTTTTATTTTCATTACTCTGGGAGGTGGGTCATAGAGGATCCTGTTATGATTTATGTCAGAGAGTGTTTTGTCTATGTTTTCCTCTAGGGGTTTTATAGTTCCTGGTCTTACATTTAGATCTTTAATCCATTTTAAGTTTATTTTTGTGTATAGTGTTAAAAAGTGTTCTGCTGCTGCTGCTGCTGCTGCTAAGTCGCTTCAGGCGTGTCTGACTCTGTGCGACCCCATAGATGGCAACATACCAGGCTCCTCTGTCCCTGGGATTCTCCAGGCAAGAATACTGGAGTGGGTTGCCATTTCCTTCTCCAATGCATGAAAGTGAAGTCACTCAGTCGTGTCTGACTCTTAGCGACCCCATGGACTGTAGCCTACCAGGCTCCCCCATCCATGGGATTTTCCAGGCAAGAGTACTGGAGTGGGGTGCCATTG
The DNA here is from genome assembly GCF_910594005.1 of Cervus elaphus. Lineage (NCBI taxonomy): Eukaryota > Metazoa > Chordata > Mammalia > Artiodactyla > Cervidae > Cervus > Cervus elaphus. The sequence goes on from NC_057831.1 coordinate 33,583,767, forward strand.
CCTTCTCCAGAAAGTGTTCTAGTTTCATTCTTTTACAAGTGATTGACCAGTTTCCCCAGCACAACTTGTTAAAGAGATTGTCTTTCCTCCACTGTATATTCTTGGCTCCTTTGTCAAAGATAAGGTGTCCATAGGCGCATGGATTTATCTCTGGGCTCTCTGTTTTGTTCCATTGATCTATATTTCTGTCTTTGTGCCAGTATCATACTGTAGCTTTGTAGTAGAGCCTGAAGTCAGGCAGGTTGATTCCTCCAGTTCCATTCTTCTTTCTCAAGATTGCTTTGACTATTTGAGGTTTTTTGTATTTCCACACAAATTGTGAAATTATTTGTTCTAGTTCTCTGAAAAATACCATTGGTATCTTGATAGGGATTGCATTGAATCTATAAATTGCTTTGGTTAATATACTCATTTTCACTATATTGATTCTTCTGATCCATGAGCATGGTATATTTCTCCATCTATTTGTGTCATCTTTGATTTCTTTCATCAGTGTTTTATAGTTTTCTATATATAGGTCTTTGGTTTCTTTCAGTTCAGTTCAGTCGCTCAGTGTGTCCAACACTTTGCAACCCCATGAATCACAGCACACCAGGCCTCCCTGTCCATCACCAACTCCCTGAGTTTACTAAAACTCATGTCCATCGAGTCGGTGATGCCATCCAGCCATCTCATCCTCTGTCGTCCCCTTCTCCTCCTGCCCCCAACCCATCCTAGCATCAGTGTCTTTTCCAATGGGTAGATTTATTCCTAAGTATTTTATTCTTTTCGTTGTAATGGTGAATGGAATTTTCTCCTTAATTTCTGTTTCTCTTTTCTCATTGTTAGTGTATAGGAATGCAAGGGATTTCCAAGTGTTAATTTTATATCCTGAAACTTTACTATATTCATTGATTAGCTCTAGTAATTTTCTGGTGGAGTCTTTAGGGTTTTCTATGTAGAGAATCATGTCATCTGCAAACAGTGAGAGTTTTACTTCTTCTTTTCCAATCTAGATTGCTTTTACTTCTTTTTCTTCTCTGATTGCTGTGGCTAAAACTTCCAAAACTATGTTGAATAGTAGTGGTGAGAGTGGGCATCCATGTCTTGTTCCTGACTTTAGGGGAAATGCTTTCAATTTTTCACCATTGAGGAGAATGTTTGCTGTAGGTTTATCATATATGGCTTTTATTATGTTGAGGCATGTTCCTTCTATGCCTGCTTTCTGGAGGTTGTTGGTTTTTTTTTTTAAATCATAAATGGATGTTGAATTTTGTCAAAGGCTTTCTCTTCATCTATTGAGATAATCATATGGTTTTTATGTTTCAATTTATTAATCTGGTGTATCACATTGATTGATTTGTGAATACTGAAGAATCCTTGCATCCCTGGGATAAAGCCCACCTGGTCATGATGTATGATCTTTTTAATATGTTGTTGGATTCTGTTTGCTAGAATTTTGTTAAGGATTTTTGCATCTATGTTCATCAGTGATACTGGCATGCTGTTTTATTTTTTTTGTGGCATCTTTGTCTGGTTTTGGTATTAGGGTGATGATGACCTCATAGAATGAGTTTGGAAGTGTGCCTTCCTCTGCAAATTTCTGGAAGAGTTTGAGTAGGATAGGTGTTAGCTCTTCTATAAATTTTTGGTAAAATTCATTTGTGAAGCCATCTGGTCCTGGGCTTTTGTTTGTTGGAAGATTTCTGATTACAGTTTTGATATCTGTGCTTGTGATGGGTCTGTTAAGATTTTTCTATTTCTTCCTGGTTCAGTTTTGGAAAGTTATACTTTTCTAAGAATTTGTCCATTTCTTCCAAGTTGTCCATTTTATTGGCATATAATTGCTGATAGTAGTCTCTTATGATCCTTTGTATTTCTGTTATAATTTCTCCATTTTCATTTCTAATTTTGTTGATTTGATTCTTCTCCCTTTTTTTCTTGATGAGTCTGGCTAATGGTTTGTCTGTTTATCTTCTCAAAGAACCAGCTTTTAGCTTTGTTGATTTTGGCTATGGTCTCCTTTGTTTCTTTTGCATTTATTTCTGCCCTAATTTTTATGATTTCTTTCATTCTGCTAACCCTGGGGTTCTTCATTTCTTCTTTTTCCAGTTGCTTTAGGTGTAGGGTTAGGTTATTTATATGATTTATCTCCTGTTTCTTGAGGTAGGTTTGCATTGCTGTGAACCTTCCCCTTAGCACTGATTTTACTCAATCCCATGGTTTGGAGTTGTTGAGTTTTCACTTCTATGCATATTTTGATTTCTTTTTTGAGTTATTCTGTGATTTATTGGTTATTTAGGAGTGTGTTGTTTAGTTTCCATATTTGTATTTTTAATAGTTTTTTCCCCTGTAGTTGACATCTAATCTTACCACACTGTGATCAGGAAAGACGCATGAGATGGTTTCAATTTTTTTGAATTTACCAAGGCTAGATTTATGGCCCAGGATGTGATATATCCTGGAGAAGGTTCCGTGTGCACTTGAGAAAAAGGTGAAATTCATTGTTTTGGGGTGAAATGTCCTATAGATATCAATTAGGTCTAACTGGTCCACTGTATCATTTAAAGTTTGTGTTTCCTTGATAATTTTCTGTTTAGTTGATCTATCCACAGGTGTGAGTGGCATATTATAGTTTCCCACTATTACTGTGTTACTGTTAATTTCCCCTTTCATATTTGTTAGCATTTGCCTTATATATTGCAGTGTTCCTTTGTTGGGTGCATATATATTTATAATTGTCATATCTTCTTCTTGGATTCATCTTTTGATCATTATGTAGTGTCCTTCTTTGTCTCCTTTCACAGCCTTTATTTCAAAGTCTATTTTATCTGATATGAGTATTGCGACTCCTGCTTTCTTTTGGTCTCCATTTGCATGAAATATCTTTTTCCAGCCCGTCACTTTCAGTCTGTATGTGTCCCTTGTTTTGAGGTGGGTCTCTTGTAGACAGCATATATAGGGGTCTTGTTTTTGTATCCATTCAGCCAGCCTTTGTCTTTTGGTTGGGGTATTCAACCCATTTACATTTGAGGTAATTATTGATATGTATGATCCCATTGCCATTTACTTTGTTGCTTTGGGTTCGAGTTTATAAACCTTTCCTGTGTTTCCTGTCTAGAGAAGATCCTTTAGCATTTGTTGAAGAGCTGGTTTGGTGGTGCTGAATTCTCTCAGCTTTTGCTTGTCTGTAAAGTTTTTGATTTCTCCATATCTGAATGAGATCCTTGCTGGGTACAGTAATCTGGATTGTAGGTTTTTCTCTTTCATCACTTTAAGTATGTTCTGCCATTCCCTTCTGGCTTGAAGAGTTTCTGTTGAAAGATCAGCTGTTATCCTTATGGGAATCCCCTTGTGTGTTATTTGTTGTTTTTCCCTTGCTGCTTTTAATATTTGTTCTTTGTGTTTTATCTTCATTAATCTGATTAATATATGTCTTGGGGGTGTTTTGCCTTGGGTTTCCTGTTTGGGGCTCTCTGGGTTTCTTGGACTTGAGTGGCTATTTCCTTCCCCATTTTAGGGAAATTTTCAACTATTATCTCCTCAAGTATTTTCTCATGGCCTTTCTTTTTGTCTTCTTCTTGGACTCCTATGATTTGAACGTTGGGGCATTTAACATTGTCCCATAAGTCTCTGAGGTTGTCCTCATTTCTTTCAATTCTTTTTTCCTCTCTACTTCATTTATTACCACCATTCTATCTTCCACTTCACATATCCTATCTTCTGCCTCAGTTATTCTACTGTTGGTTCCCTCTGGAGTGCTTTTGATCTCATTTATTGTGTTATTCATTATTGATTGACTCTTTTTTATTTCTTCTAGGTCCTTGTTAAACTTTTCTTGCATCTTTTCAATCCTTGTCTCCAGAATATTTATCTGTAACTCCATTTTGTTTTCAAAATTTTGAATCATTTTTACTATCGTTATTCTGAATTTTTTTTCAGGTAGACTCCCTATCTCCTCCTCTTTGGTTTGGTTTGGTGGGCTTTTATCATGTTCCTTTACCTGCTGAATATTTCTCTGCCTTTTCATTTTGTTTAGATTGCTGTGTTTGGGGTGGCCTTTCTGTATGCTGAAAGTTTGTGGTTCCTCTTTATTGTGGAGGTTCCTCCCTGTGGGTGGGGTTGGACAAGTGGCTTGTCAAGGTTTTCTGGTTAGGGAAGATTGCATCAGTGTTCTGGTGGGTGGAGCTGAATCTCTTCTCTCTGGAGTGCAATGGTGTCCAGTAGTGAGTTTTGAGGTGTCTATGTGTTTGGTGTGACTTTTGACTGCCTGTGTTTTAATGCTTGGTTATGTTCTTGTGTTGTTGGAGAATTAGCTTGGTATGTCTTGCTCTGAAACTTGTTGGCTCTTGGGTTGAGCTTGGTTTCAGTGTAGGTATGGAGGCTTTTGGATGAACACTTGTCTATTAATGTTTCCTGGAATCACGAGTTCTCCAATGTTCTCAAGTTTTGGATTTAAGCCTCCTGCCTCTGGCTTTCAGTCTTATTCTTACAATAGCCTCAAGACTTCTCCATCCATACAGCACTGATGATAAAACATCTAGGTTAATGGTGAAAAGATTCTCCACAGTGAGGGACACGCAGAGAGGGTCACAGAGTTACATGGAGAAGAGAAGAGGGAAGAGGGAGATAGAGGTGACCAGGAAGAGAAAAGGGGGAATCAAAAGGACAGAGGGCAGTCTAGCCAGTAATCAATTCCCTATTTGCACTCCACTGTCTGGAACACTCAGAGAGGTTCACAGAGTTACATTGAGAAGAGAAGAGGGAGGAAGGAGATAGAGATGACGAAGAGGAGAGGAGGGAGATTCAAAAGAAGAGAGACCAATCTAGCCAGTAATCAGTTTCCTAAGTGTTCTCCACAGCCCAGAACACCCAAAGAGATTCACAGAGTTAAGTAGAGAAGAGAAGGGAGAGGGAGGAAATAGAGGTGACCTGAGGGAGAAAATGGAGAGTCAAAAGGAGAGAGAACAATCAAGCTAGTAATCACACTCCTACGTAAAAATGGGTACTGAGGATTGGATTCTTAAAGGCACAAAATTGATAACAAATACCAAAAAGCAAAGAGTAAAAATCTAGAGTAGATGTTAGACTCTCAAAAATATAATATTAAAAAAACAAATTCATAATAATTATAAAATATATATATACAAAATTTGCTTTAAAAATAGGGTCTTTGGCAAGGTAATGGTACATTTTAAAAATGAAAATTAAAGGAGTACTAAAGAACTTAAAAGTAAAATTTAAAAAAATAAAAAATTATAATAGTAAAATATATCTAGGAATTTCTCTGAAGCTGTTGAGGGCAGTGTGGGGTCAGTTCAGTTTCAGATAATTCCTTGTTCCAGCTTATACTTCTTCTCAAGGTCCATAGGCCCTTTTCAATGTAGTCAATGCTAACTACAGGTTTTTAATCTGTTGCACCTGTCACTTCCAAAGCAGTTCCCTCTTCTTTGTTTATTTTGTCTTCCTGTGTTTGCAAGTCTTTTCAGTGTCTAATTTCTTCCCTGACACAAGGGGGCAAAGGTGGTCACTTATTTAGGCTCACTTGTTCAGTCGTGCCACGGGGAGGGAGGAACACTGCAAACGAGCATCCCTGGCATGTGTGGGGAGCGCTCGCAGTGCCTGGGCCACACTGGGTTTGCCCCCGCTCACGGCATCTGTTCTCTCCTGGTCTACACTGCTCAGGCTCCAGGTTGCTCTGCAGGGGAACTGTCTAAAGTGGACCCTGGATTGCGTGCACTTCCCAGGACTAAGCTGCTCAGGTTCAGGTTCTTGGCTACTCAACAAAGGCACAGACTCGGTTGGGCCTGCATTTTGTGCCCTTCCCAGGTCTGAGCAGTTCAGGCGACCAGGTGCTTGGCGAACGCACTCTCCCCAGTTGGGGCTGTGTGTCTTACCACCTCCCCCATCCCAGCCTCTCAGTTTCCTGGGTGTGCTGCGAGAACGCCATCTCAGGTGTGCCATGTATCTCCTCTGGAGAACTGATCTCTGGCTGTGACCCTCCTGGTGGATGTCGACAGTCCAGGATCCCAGGAAGACAGTCAGCAACTGGGAGCCTGCTCCTAGTTTGGTAGAGGATGCCATCTCTGGGGCTGAGTTTGCCCCTTGCCTTCCAGCTCTGGCTGTTGCCTGCCTGCCTCTCTGCCTCTGGTTGGGGGTGGGCCAGTCCACAGCTGGCTAGCTCTCCTCTGGTATGCACTCAGTCCTTTGTTCTGTGAGCAGGCCGGCAGTGCCTTAGGTTAGAGCTTTTTGTGGGAAAGTTCTTTCTCTCTCTCTCTCTCTTTAGGTTCCCTCTCTCTTTCTCTGGCTAGCCCACAGTTTGGGTTGGTATCCCACATTAGCTCCCTCAGATTGTCCTCAGGGCATTCAGGTCCAGTCCTTACCCTAAGCAATGCAGCCCATGCCTCCCTGTTCAGTCCCCGCTTGCTGGTGGCAGATGCAAGCGTCTGGGCTACTTCTCCCTTGCGTGTTGCGGTTAGGCACATAATCTGTGGGTTTTATTTATTTATTTTTTTTCCTTCCGGTTATGTTGCCCTCTGAGATTCCAAAACTCCCCACAGACCCGCAGGTGAGAGGGTTCCCTGGTGTTTGTAAACTTCTCCTCTTTTATGACTCCCTTCCTGGAAGGGGTCTCCGCCTGCAACTCTATTGTCTTTCTTTTTATCTTTTATATTTTGTCCTATCTCCTTTCGAAGACAATGGGCTGCCTCTCTGGGTGCCTGGTGTCCTCCGCCAGCATTCAGAAGTTGTTTTGTGGTATTTGCTCAGCATTCAAATGATCTTTTGATGAATTTGTTGGGGAGAAAGTGGTCTCCCCATCGTATTCCTCTGCCATCTTAGGACCGCCCCTGCAAAATTCTTTCATGCTATTAGATATTAGCCATTAACTGATTCTGATATCAGAAGAACAGAAATATCATCATTATTTCTTGGTTTCCAAGAATCCACATAAGGAATAATACACTAAATACATGTCAGATTGGCTACAGTGGCATCTGCTATAGCTACTAGGAGTCAGTATCAAAAATGGCAGATCAAAACCCTTCAGCATTCCTCACCAAGTGGGTATTAAGTGTTGGTTTATAGATGCTCCAGACTTCCATGTTTAAGACAGAATTTTTACATGTGTTTTGTATAACATAGGTAAGCGTCACAGGGGTTTGCAGCAAAATGGACCATCTATTGTTACAAAATAGCATTAATCTCAGTTATACATCCTTTAAAAAAATTTTTCCTTCTTCTTTTCCTAATACTAATATAGAAAAGCCATATTTTAAAATTATAATTTTTTATATATTTTTTAATCTCATGCATATTGCATATTGATTTCATATTTGCATACATTATGAAATGATCACCACAATAAGTCTAGTAATCATGTATCCTATACAAAGTTACTACAGTATTATTGACTGTTTTCTTTATGGTGTGTATTATATCTCTAGGCTTACTTATTTTATACTGGAGGTTTATAACTCTTAATCCCCTTTACCTGTTTCACTCTGATCTACCCACCTTTGCTCTGGCAACTCCTATTTGTTCTCTGTATCTGTGAGTTTTAGTGTTATAATTATTTTTTTGATTACATGTATAAGTGAGACTATATGATATTTATATTTCTCTGTTTGATTCATTTTTCTTTAGCATAATACCCTCTAGATTTATCTATGTTATCCCAAATGGCAAAATTTTATTCTGTTTTCTGTTAGTAGTATTCAGTTTGTATATACTACACCTTTTTAATTTTTCCATCTGTTAATGGATATTTTGATTCTTCCATATTTTGGCTATTGTAAAGATACAACAGACACTGATGTGCATGTATTTTTGCAAGTTAGTATTTTTGTTTCTTTAGATATATACTCAGGAGTGGAATTGCTGGATCATATAGTAGTTCTATTTTCAGCTTTTTGAGGAATACCCACACTGTTTCCTGCAGGGGCTCCACCATAGTGGCTCTCACAACTGTACAGAGATTCCCTTTTCTCTATGTTGTCAGCATCTGTGGTGTTCTTTTTGATGATAGCCATTTGACAGGCACGAGGTAATGTCTCACTGAGGTTTTGACTTACATTTACCTGGTGATTAGTGATGATGAACGTCTTTTTATGTGTCTATTGGCTATCTGCAAATCTTCTTTGAAGAAATGTCTATTCAGGTTCTCTGCCCATTTCTTAATTGAATTGTTTTGAGTTTGATATTGACTTCTATGAGTTTGTTTTCTATATTTTGGGTATTAATCCCTTACCTGATATATTTTTTACAAATATCTTCTCCCATTCAATATGCTGCCATTTTGTTTTATTGATAGCTTCCATTTCTGGGAAAAAGGTTTTTAGTTTGATGTAGCCTCATTTGTTTACTTCTGCCTTTGTTTCCCTTGTCTGTGCAGAGAGACCCAGAAAAATATTGCTAGGACTGATGTCAAAGAAAGTACTGTCTATGCTTTATTCTAGGAGTATTATAGTCTCAGTGATTACATATAAAACTTTAATTCATTATGAGTTTATTTTATATATATGTACTTTTGAGAATGCAGTCTAGTTTGATTCTATGCATGTAGCTATCCAGTTTTCCCAAAACATTTGTTGAAGAGGCTGTACTTTTCTTATTACATATTTTGCCTCCTCTGTCATAGATTAAGTAAACATAAAAATGTAGGATTCTTTCTGGTCTCTCTATTCTGTTCCACTGATTTATGGGTCTGTTTTTATGCCAATTTGTTTTTGATTATTGTATCTTTGTAGTACAGTTTGAAATCAGGAAGCATGATACCTCCAGCTTTGTTTTTCTTTTTCACTATTTCTTTGGTTATTGGGGCCATCTGTGTTTACGTACAAATTTTAGAATTGTTTGTTCTAGTTCTGTGAAAAATTTTTGATAGGTATTGCAATAAGTCTGTAGATTGCCTTTGGTAGTATGGTTATTTTAACAATATCTAATTGTTCTAATCCATCAGCACAGTGTATCTTTCTATTTGTTTGAGTCATCTTCAATTTCTTTCATCAATGTATTTTAGCTTTCAGAATACAAGTCTTTCACCTCTTTGTTTAGATTTATCCCTAGATATTTTATTGTACTTGATGTAACTGTAAATGGGATGGTTTACTTACTTTTTCTAATAGTTCATTATTAGTGTATAGAGACAGATTTATGTATTTGATTTTGTATCCTGTGACTTTACTGAGTGCATTTATTAGGTTTAGCAGTTGTTTATTAGAGTTATTAGGGCTACTTTTTATACTATTGTGTCTCCTGCAAATAGTGACAGTTGTAGTACTTTTTTACTTAGATGCATTTTATTTATTTTTCTTTCCTAATTACTGTGAATAGGACTTCTAATACTAGGTTGAAAACAAAGTGGATAGAGTGGACATCCATGTCTTCTTCATGACTGTAGAGGAAGTTTTCAAATTTTTGCTATTAAGTATGGCATTCAGTGTGGGTGTGTCATGTATGGCCTTTATGACATTGAAATACATTTCCTCTATACCTACTTTGTTGAGAGTGTTTATCATAAATGAAGTTGAATTTTGTCAAATGCTTTTCTGTGCATCCACTGAGAAGATTATATAATTTTTATCCATTTTGTTAATATGGTGTATCACGTTGATTGAGTCATGAAATCACAGAATTTTAAAAATGATAGTAAACATATCAGTGACAACTGGGACAATATCAAGGGATAATTGAAATTTTAGAAGTTGAGAAAGAATAAATTTTTAGAAAATGGAGTAAATAATGACAAACATTTTTCCAAATATAGTAACAAATGTAAACTCACAGATTTAGGAAGCTCAAAAATTCTGAAGTAGGATAAATATAAAGAAAATGATGTCTAGGCACATTACAGTCCAACTATTGAAAACCAAAGATAAGAAAATCTTAAAATCAGCATGTAAGAGTGACACATTATAAGGTGAAAATTACAGGTAACTTACCATCATATAAAATGGGGTCCAGATGACAGTGCTAAAGCATTGTTAGAGAACTGAAAGAAAAAAAAACTGTCAATGCAGAAATCAATATACTTTCAAAAATTAAGGCAAAATGAAAGCATAATTTGATGAATCAGAAGCTAAGAAAAAAATTGAGTATAATTGTGCTTCCAAAAATGCTAAGGGGAAAAGTAATCAGATTGGAAAGAATAGAAAATAGTGGCATTGGTGAATGAAGTTATACTGTTGCAAGTTTATATATTTTATTTTATACAGTACAATGATAATCTTAAATCACCTATAATATATATTAAAATATAAATGGTAATCACCAGAGAAAATGTTTAAAATACAGAGGTATAACTGAAAAGACAATAATAAAGGAAATAAAATATATATCAAACTAATTTTATTAAATTAAAAGTGGTTAAAAAGGAAACAGTAGAGAAGAAATGGAATTTATAGTAAAAAAAAAAAAAGCAAAATTATAGTATTAAATACAATCATTTAAATAATTATATTGAAAAACAAATGAACTGATACTCCAATGGAATGTATATTTGTCAGACTGGTCAAAATGCAAGACCAAAATATATTCTGTTTACTTGAGGTGAGCTTTAAATAAAAATGTATAAATAGATTTAAATAATTATATGGGAATAAAATTTCAGGTAAACACTAATCATAAAAAACAGTTAGAATGTCCAACAAGAGCAGAAAGAGAAATTAATGAACGCAGTCCTAGCCATGACAGTAAATGTATAGTCAAGCTCATCTTTTGTGAGTATGACCTGCTTCTGTTCCTCCTTTCTTAAGTCAACTGAGCAAGGGGTAGCGTTTGATAAATCAGTTGCTGCCTGTTCTCTGAGATCAGCGGATTACCATTAGCTGGGTTCCATGCTTGTCTGGGCTCTGCATTCAGGAGGGTTGTTGGGTGGTCTCCCTGATCAGTCTGGGCCACTGGCTGTGCTCCTTGGTCTAATGGAGTCACTAGCTGAGCTCTACAGTCCCCTCTGGTCAGGCAAGGTCACAGACTATGCTCCCTTACAGGGTGGTGACACTTGTTGAACTCCACTATTGTCAGGGTTTTGAGCTGAGCTCTGCAGTTAATCCTGGTCTGGTGGGGTCTTAGGCTGTGCTTCCTAACCAGATGGTGCCATTGACTGAACTCTGTGTCCAGGCAGGGCCACAGGCTGGGCTTTATGGTAAAATAAGTTCTCAGGTCATGTTCTGTGATCAGACAGAGATGCAGACTGTGCCCCAAAGTTAAATGAGGCTGCAGGATGCGCTTAGTGGCCAGATAGACATCTGGCTGTACTCTGCTGTTGGGCAAGGTCACTGGCTATGTCGTTTAATTGGGAGGTGCCTGCAAGTGTATCCTGCAGTTGTGTGTGCTAGAAACTGTGCTCTGAGGTCAGATGGGGTCATTGTTGAGACTTCCTAGTCAAGTGAGACTGTGAGCTATGTCCCATGATAGTGCAGGTCGCTGCCTGTAGCCTTTCTGGGCAAGACCACAGACTGTCTTCACAAACTATCCACTGAGATCCTTGGCCAGATGGGGGCAGGCCCTGGATCAGCTCTGCAGATGGAAGAGCTACTTGTGGGAGCTCTGCTAAAGCACCACTGCAGGGAGGAATGCAGTCGGAGACCTGAACACTGTTCACTTTAAACCCTACCCCTTCTTCATCTCTTTCTGCTCTCCAGAGATGAAGCTTAGCAGAGTTTCTAGTGATCCCTGTGAGATGAGATCTGGGTGGCCCTCCAAGGAAGCATATTGCAGTGCTGGCGAAGCAGGAACTGAACCTTAGGTTTTCTTTTTCCCACTGAAGAGACTAGGTCCAGAGAGGCCCTCTTGGTGTGGTACTGTGTAGCCTAGTATAGGAGCATGCAGAGTGTAACCACTCTTCTTACCCTTCTAATGTGGTCTTTCTCCATCTCTGTGGTCAAGGGAGTACTTCAGTCTCATATCTGGGTACTGGGATTTCCTCAATGGTGACTTGTCCCTGGATAGTTGCTAACTGATCTTAAGAGGAGAAGTGAAGTCAGGAACAATCTGTGTTGCCATCCTGATGATTTTGCCCAGAAATATTATTTTCATGGTAAAATAAACTAAACTAAAACATGAAATAAGCATGAAATAAGTGAAATTTCTATTTCATTTTGAAATGAAAATTCAACATAGTCACTATCCACTGAAGACAAAAAGCTTAATTTGTTATAGCATCATGAATAGAAATTTTAGATTATTATCTTATATTGAATATTAGATAACTATGTACCAATTAATGTGTTGGTCGATTAGAATATTCATTCTGACCTCCCTACCACTTCTGCTCAAAGATTTCCATTTTTTAATTTAATATATAAAATGTACTAAATATGAATGAAATTTGGGAATTTACTAATGTGACTCCATTCAGACCATAAGGTCATTGGGATAATAATGTAAAATTAAGTTAGTATGTATGTCTTTGAAACTTGTTTCTATTTATTCTTTGTGTAGTTTAAGTTAGTCATGAGACTAACAACCTCTCTGAATTGGCTTTCTTTTTAAGATGCATAGCAGACACATGTTAATATGTCTAAATGGTCCTTTTTCCCATTTTCCTGATTTTTGATTCATGTGCAAAATTGTGAATCAGATTGAATTGCCTAAACGAATCCTCACACTCCTGCAAACTTCCTGTGTGTTTGCACCCTGTCTGTTTGAACGTTTATATTTAGAATTCTCATCATGCCCAGGGAGTAAGAAATATACAACAGAAACATCTGTTCCTCTTGGCAAAATTATTTCATGCTTTTTTACTTTTGCAGGGTCAAGAAAAATACCTAGGGATTATTTTCATATCTGAGGGGTTTAACATTTCTTATTTGTAATCCTAGCCTTATTGCAATGATTTAAACACACACACAAACACACATACCCACTGTACACATGAGACGGAGGAATGCACACAATGGTGAGATCAATAGAAAAAATTGTTTTCCTTTTTTCGATATGTGATTTTTTTTTCCTTAGCAGTTTTCCCAGCTTATTAAAGAGTAAAGAAACCCCTCTTTACTGACCCAGCCCACGTTTCTGCTGCTTCATTCTCACTCTCACTCAGGCCACTTTTAGATTTTATGAGTATGAAATAGATGTTTTAAAAATAAAAGCAAATGTTCTTTGACGTCAACTTATCTGGTTGCTCCCCAGTTACCTAAGGTCAAAACTCTAAAGCGTATTTATATACTTTGGCAGGGCTGGTGGCTGAATTCACTTTTTAGAAGTATTAAAGGTCACAGCTGAATGTGGTATGGTTTTCTGTTAGTTCTTCCTGGGTAAGGCCTGAAGCAGAGTGTTCCGTTTCTAAGTGGCTTTTGACGGGGGTGTCCTAGGGAAAAAGGGAAAAATGATAATTTTAACGTCCCTCCTCCCTGTCTAATCCCTTCTTCAAAATTTAAAATCCATCTAAGCCTGTGGGGCCAATTAATTTTTTTGAAGGCTAAGGATAGCCCCAAGACAAGATAAAGCCTTTAATATTATTACTTATTTTATAGTGAATATCTCTAATGTATTATCATCTTTTACTTGATAGAAATAAAGTTGTTGCCAACTGTGTTGGAAATCACAAAGGTCTTGCTAATTGGGAAGTGGCTTTAAAAGTTAGAGGATATGAATATTAAGTTAATTATGGTTTAGAACCATAAATTCCTAGATTTAAAATTATTGGGTATAAGAATTATTAATTCAATATTTATCTAAGATTTATTGTTAAATAACCATAAGAAGGTGGTGTTAGTGTTGTTGTTCAGTCACTTACTTGTGTCCCACTCTTTGTGACCCCATGGACTATAGCACACCAGGCTCCTCTGTCCATAGGGTTCTCCAGGCAAGAATACTGGAGAATACCGGATTGCTGTTTCCTCCTCTGGGGGATCTTCCTGGAACAGGAATCAAACCAAGTTTCCTATATAGGCAGGCAAATCATTTTACCACTGGCCACCAGGGAAGGTATACCAGAACCAAATTTTAATATCAGAGTGAAATAAAACTGTGATGAGAAACATCTATTCCAGAGGGAACATATTTAGAATATTGTTGTTGTTCAGTCACTAAATTGTGTCCAACTGTTTGCAACCCCGTGGTCTGCAGCATGCCAGGCTCCCCTGTCCTTCACTCCCAGAGTTTGCTCAAACTTAAGTACATTGGGTCATTGATGCCACTCAACAATCTCATCCTCTATCGCCCCCTTCTCCTCTTACTTTTCAATCTTTCCTAGCATAAGGGTCTCTTCCAATGAATCAGCTCTTCACCTCAGGTGGCCAAAGTATTGAAGCTTCAGCTTCAGCATCAGTCCTTCCAATGAGTATCCAGAATTGATTTCCTTTAAGATTGACTGGTTTGATTTCCTTGCTGTCCAAGGGACTGAAGAATCTTCTCTAGCACCACAATTCAAAAGCATCAATTCTTTGGCACTCAGCCTTCTTTATGGTCCAACCCTCACAACCATACATGACTCCTGGAAAAACCATAGCTTTGACTGTATGGACCTTTGTTGGCAAAATTATGTCTCTGCTTTTTGACACCCTGTCTAGGCTTGCCATGGCTTTTTTCCCAAGGAGCAAGTGTCTTTTAATTTTGTGGCTTCAATCACTGTCTGCAGTGACTTTGGAGCCCAAAAGAAGAAAATCTGTCACTGTTTCCATTTTTCCCCCATCTATTTGCCATAAAGTTATGGTACGGATGCCCTTAGTTTTTTGAATATTGAGAGCTTTTTCACTCTCCTGTTTCGCCTTCATCAAGAGGCTCTTTAGTTCCTCTTAGCTTTCTGCCATTTCAGTGGTATCATCTGCATATATAAGGTTATTGATATTTCTCCTGGCAATCTTGATGCCAGTTTGTGGAATGTCTTACATTACAGAATGTGTTTTATTCTATGGCACTCGCTTTAAGAAATATATTTAGCAGCTTTTTGAGATATAATTCACATGTCATAGGGCTTCTCTGGTAACTCAGATGGTAATGAATCTGCTTGTAATACAGGAGACCTGAGTTCAAACTCTGGGTCAGGAAGATCCCCTGGGGAAGGGAATGGCAATCCACTCCAGTATTCCTGCCTGGAGAATTCCAGGACAAAGGAGCCTGGCAGGCTCCATGGGGTCCCAAAGAGTTGGACACGACTGAGCAACAAACACAATTTACCCATTCAAAGTGTTTAATTCGTTGGTTATAAAACATCTTGAAGAAAACATAGAAAATATTTACTTTGGTTTAGGTAAAAGTTTCTTAGGTATGATATTAAAAACATGAAACAAAAAGAAAAATTGTTAAATCTGACTTCACCAAAACAAAATGAAAATCTGCTCTTTGAAAGTTCCTACTAAAGTCATGGAAACATAAACCATAGATGGGAACAAAATATTTAGAAGTTATAATTCTGTGGTCTCCAATCTTTTTGGCACCAGGGACTGGTTTTTTAGAAGAGAATTTTCCCATGTACCATAGGGTAGGGAGATGGTTTGGGGTTGATTCAAGTGCATTACATTTATTGCTCACTTTGTTGCTATTATTGTTATATCAGCTCCACCTCAGATCATCAGACATAGATCTCAGAGGTTGGGGACCCTAGATATAATATGTAAAAGACTTTTTATCATATATGAATATTTAAGAAAGGCACTCAAAATATAATAAGAAAACATAATGTAATTTTTTTAAATGATGAAATATTTTTAATGCTTTATTTGAAAGAGCCCATGAAAATCCAAGGATCCAGTGAAATGATACTTTACATCATCAGTCATTTAGTTAAATACAAATTCAAATCACTTTGATATGCCACTAAAGACCTAGTAGAATGGGTAAATTTTAAAGAATGACAATGCAAGTCATTGAAACCATGGGACATGAAAAATGGTACAACCACTTTGGAAAAAAGATAGCAGTTAAGTTTTTAAAAGTTAGAAAGCCATTAGCTCTTTTTAAAGTTACCTACTGCTACCATAATAGTCATTCCATTCTCCTCCACTTGAGAGGCAGGTAAGCATATGTCAATACATGTGGATATTCACATACATATGAACATCCATACATGCAAACATTTACAACAGCTTTATTTGTAATGGCTCAAAACTGGATAAAGCTCAAATGTCCATCAACAAGTGACTAGATACACAAATTGTGGTATAGTTGTGCAATTGATTTAACAACTGGTAAAAAAAAAAAAAAAAAACAACTATTGATACACAGTAAATATGGGTCCATAATCTCAAAATAATTATGCAAGGCCAAAAATGTCTGTATGATTCCATTTATATAAATTATCTTAAGTACAAAATAACTTTTAGAAAGAGAGAAAGGATGGCATATATTTGCTAAAAAGTTGGTAGCTGTATAGTACTTCTCTTCCCTCCAAAATTTTAAATACATAACCACAAGCATCTGAATAACTACAGATACAATTAAGACTTAAAAATTTATTCAGTTAATACCATCGAACTCTAAAAGTCAAGTCATCTGAGAAAAGTTTTTTTTTTTTCAAAAATATTTTTCAACTCAGTTATTCAATGATCATCATCCCAGTGTATTTCAGAGCTTTTCCAACTCTTTACTAAGTCTCCTAAAACTTTTGGTGAGTTCTGAGCACTAGACAAATGAAAAGGACAATAAAGAAGACCATATTGAGGCACTAAAATTATGGCACCGGAGTTAGAACTCTTTGAAGATTTCAAACAGGTGGGGAAAAGAATGAAAATACACTCATAAATATATTCCCCAATCAAAAGCAGTCAGTCAGCTCAAAAAGTACGCATGAAAGCCTGAGTGATTTCTAGTACTCTTAGCATCTGCTGATACTACTAGTTGAAACAGGCAAGCATTGTTATTTCCATAATAATGACTTTTGAACGTGGGCATGACCATAAGGTAAGGTATTGGATCAATGAACAGGTACACACAGGAGACATATTTTAGAGATTACTTCTCTGTAGCACACAACCAATTTATAGGCTTTAAACTGCAAAGAACTTGTCAGTGTCCAGTAATACGCAGCACGTAAAGCAGCAAAAACAACATATGGTTGTCAAGAGCAGCCACTTAAAGTAGCAGGGAGTGAATGACTGAGAGGTGTATTTGCTTTTTATGAATATAGTAATGGCTATATATTTGTCATACTTTTCACTGAATTTAATACTGCTCTCTTTAGGCCTTAGTCTTTTTGAATATTGTGCAGTGAGTTTTAGAAGCACATCCTTAATATCAACTCTTTACAGAAATTGGAAAATAGAAAGTATAAAAATTGAATAACTAATAAAGAAAATATGGACGTTAAAAGGTTTCTATAATATGAAAAAACACAAGGGCTAATATATTCCAATAATTAAGTAACAGACAATAAACATTAAAGAATTCTTAGAGTTTTCTCTCTCAACAGCAATGATTTTTCTTTCTGGGAATTGCATACAAAGAAGACAAGGAAAAATATTTTTAGTGCATTAAAAGTGATGTTAGAAAATTATGTAAGCATTTTTTTTATAAAGCAGAGAAGCCATTTTCAGTTAGCCATTTCATCATTATCTGTTCTTGCCACAGATTCACACTGTACTTTTTATGAGGCTGATTATGTATTAGAGGCTCTGTAGTAAGTCTGCTTTTTCCTTCATCCCTCTAATCCCTTCTCCATGATTTAACAATATGGCCTTTCTTTCTTAATCAGACTGCTTGCCTTGCTCTCTATTTTCTCTCTAGAGTCTCTGCCTTCTCCCTCTCTGCTCTGAATTTCTATTTCTTTACCTGTATAAAAGATTTTAATACTACTTTATCATTTTGATCCCCTCAATTTCATATACTTGTCTTGTCTTGCCTTCAGTTCAGCTCAGTTCAGTCACCCAGTCGTGTCTGACTCTTTGTGATCCCATGAACTGCAGCATGCCAGGCCTCTCTGTCCATCACCAATTCCTGGAGTCCACCCACACTCATGTCCATTGAGTTGGTGATGCAATCCAACCATCTCATCCTCTGTAGTCCCCTTCTCCTCCTGCCCCCAATCCCTCCCAGCATCAGGGTCTTTTCAAATGAGTCAGCTCTTCGCATCAGGTGGCCAAAATACTGGCGTTTCAGCTTCAGCTTCAGTCCCTCCAATGAACACCCAGGACTGATCTCCTTTAGGATGGACTGGTTGGATCTCCTTGCAGTCCAAGGGACTCTCAAGAGTCTTCTCCAACACCACAGTTCAAAAGCATCGGTTCTTTGGGGCTCAGCTTTCTTTATAGTCCCACTCTCACATCCATACATGACTACTGGAAAAACCATAGCCTTGACTAGACAGACCTTTGTTGGCAAAGTAGTGTCTTTGCTTCTTAATATGCTGTCTAGGTTGGTCATAACTTTCCTTCCAAGGAGTAAGCGTCCTTTAATTTCATGGCTGCAATCACCATCTGCAGTGATTTTGGAGCCCAAAAAAATAAAGTCAGCCACTGTTTCCACTGTTTCCCCATCTATGCGCCATGACGTGATGGGACCGGATGCCGTGATCTTAGTTTTCTGAATGTTGATCTTTAAGCCAACTTTTTCACTCTTCTCTTTCACTTTCACCAAGAGGCTCTTTGGTTCTTCTTCACTCTCTGCCATAAGGGTGGTGTCATCTGCATATCTGAGGTTGTTGATATTTCTCCCGGCAATCTTGGTTCCACCTTATGCTTCATCCAGTCGAGCGTTTCTCATGATGTACTCTGCACATAAGTTAAATAAGCAGGGTGACAATATACAGCCATGACATACTCCTTTTCCAATTTTGAACCAGTCTGTTGTTCTGTGTCCAGTTCTAACTGTTGCTTCCTGACCTGCAGACAGATTTCTCAAGAGGCAGGTCAGGTGGTCTGGTATTTCCATGTCTTTAAGAATTTTCCACAGTTTCTGGTGATCCACACAGTCAAAGGCTTTGGCATAGTCAATAAAACAGAAATAATGGTTTTCTGGAACTCTCTTGCTTTTTCAATGATCCAGCGGATGTTGGCAATTTGATCTCTGGTTCCTCTGCCTTTTCTAAATCCAGCTTGAACATCTGGAAGTTCATGCTTCACGTATTGCTGAAGCCTGGCTTGGAGAGTTTTGAGCATTAGTTTACTCGAGTGTGAGATGAGTGCAATTGTGCAGTAGTTTGAGCATTCTTTGGGATTGCCTTTCTTTGGGATTGGAATGAAAACGGACCTTTTCCAGTCCTGTGGCCACTGTTGAGTTTTCCAAATTCGCTGACATATTGAGTGCAACACTTTCACAGCATCATCTTTTAGGATTTGAAATAGCTCAACTGGGTGTATGAACATTATGAGGACACAGGCTTCGGATATATTCAGTTTTGTTTTTCCCAATAGTAACTTGTTTAACAGCTGAAGAAGTCATTAAGCACAGATAAGCAAGAATATATAGGGAAGAGACCTGAGTTCTTGTGTAAAAATGTGAAAAAGATAAGTAAAACTTCTAATTTCATCATTAAAAAAAATCTTAAAACCCATTCCTTAACCTTATCTTTGAGAATATGATCCTCTATTAGAGGAAAGCTAAACTGGTGTCTCAAGTTTGAGATATGACAAAAAGTGTCCCTAAGATTTAGGCATGTTTATAGAAAATAATGAAGGTAAAAATACTGCAATTTCTAACTTATGTGCATGTTTTTGTGTAACAATATGTAAAACTAGAATATATATTTGAAAGCGTATCATTCCTTTGTTCTAGTCCCACCAAAAATCTGAACACTGGATGCTGCAAACATGATGTTGAAACATAATCCCCATCAAGCATTATGATTTTGCATAAATTTCTTTGGGAGCTAATTTTTTGTAAAATAATGCTTGTATTATAAGTGGAATTTTACCTTTGAATGATTCTTCTTTAAACCTCCAGCCTTTAGTATTAGTATGAATGTCTATAAACACATATACATTACTGAGAACTATGTTTAGATACATATTACATCATGACCCAGACATTAATGTATATTTTCATGACCACATGTGGTTACATGAATTTTTTAAAGTTTTGTCAAATAATATTTTCTCTAATTGCATATTTATACACATGTTTTATTTCTTTCCTTGGTCTATGGTGCTTACAATGAAGTTGCAAGATATTAACACCTATTTATATGACATGGAGTGGAAAACATATCTCCTCTCTTGAAACCTATCACAGGCTAAAACATAACATTTAGTCTTTAGTGCTTAAAACACCACATTCTTTGTAGATAATAGGGAAAATAAAACTACTTGGGAAAGTAAATTCTCCTAATAGAGAAATTGTTAGAAAACCCAGGGATTGTATCCATCTAAGAGTGGAAAGCTATATTTTTATCATGGAGTTGTCACAGCATAAATTTCTTATCGATGTGCTAACACAAACATTTAGGATGGTGATAGGAAATGTTGTTATTTTAGTTGCTAATGTATCTCCAGATCTTTTGCAACCCCTCTGATGGTAGCCCACCAGACTTCTCTGTCCATGGGATTTCCCAGGCAAGAATACTGGAATGGGTTGCCATTTTCTTTACCAGGGGATCTTCACAACCCAGAGATAGAACCCATATCTCCTGCACTGGAAGGCAGTTCTTTACCACTGAGCCACAATGGAAGCCCAACATGAAATATTATAAAACACATTTTGCAAATGAAACATACAATGAGGCCTCTACATTTTCCATTTGTCCACTTTAAATACTATACACTTTGAAATAATTAAAAGATTATTCAAATCTCCTTCATAGAATACTTTGATGCAAGAGCTATTAAAGATTGATATAATTGTGTTGATTAACCACATGAATTTTACAAATTGTGTTGACATTGATGTTGCAGTATTCTGAAATAATGAAAAAATTAATAAACTATAAGCAAAATTCAGTCTTATTTAGATTTACATGATAGTTACATTCCTGAAAATTGTAGTTTATAAATCCATCAAAAAGTATAAGCTCAAGAAATTATAAAAAGATTACTGAAGTGACAGTATGTCACATCATGTTGAAACTATGGTGCCTCAGCTGGTAAAAATCTGCCTGTAATGCAGGAGACCTGGGTTCGATCCCAGATTGGGAAGATGCCCTGGAGGAGGGCATGGCAACCCACTCCAGTATTATTGCCTGGAGAATCCCCGTGGCAGAGGAGCCTGGCGGGCTACACTTCTTGGTGTTGCAAAGAGTCAGACAGGACTGAATGACCAAGTGCACACACACACTCTTACTGCCAATACTATATTGAAATGACAATAAATAAATATATATGTGTATATGTGTGTACATGTATGTACATATGCACACATGAATAAATGCATCAGGAGAAAAGAGAGAACAACTCATAAGAGATTTCAAAAAAGTTTTTTAAAAAAGCATTAAATTATTGGAGGCGTGGTTATTAATACAACAAAAGCAAGGTAGTTAAACTTGGGTATGTGTAGGATGTGACACCAAAATAAGAATTTAATTCAACTAATATGTTCCTTGACAGTGGAATGAACTATGAGAATAATAGCAAAAAAAGCTAGAAAATGTCTACATAAAACTATAGCCATAAATTATTTAAATAAACTATCATATTACTCATGGGTTGATATTGAGAGTAAAATTTGAGAGTGTTTTGAATCGAATGAAAATAAAAACACTACATATAAAAAATGTTGGATTCTACTAAAGCAGCATATGGAAGGATATTTTAGCACTAAAAATATTTATATATCTGAAAAAAATTTGTCTAAAATCAATAACCATAATTTATACCTTAATAAATCCAATCCTAATACAATCTCCCAGTAAAATGAAGAATAAAGGGTAGTTTTCTCAGTCCCTTGAAAGCACCCATGAAAAACCTACAGTTAACGATTAAGTGGAGAAAGACTTTTTTTCTAAGATGGAAATTATAGAAAAAAATGATGTCTGCCCTCATAACTTATATTTATCACTATATTTGGGATTCTAACTAGTACAGTAAGATGAAAAAGAGTTCAAGGCAACCAGATTGGAAAAGAAATGGTAAATCTAGCTTTATTTGTGAGTAAAACAAATGTCTATATAGAATATCTATTGGAACACACAAACAACCAAAAAACCTAGCTCTGGTTACCATACCTACCAGAGCTATGAGGTGATCTTAGTGAGCTTGCAGGATATACAATCAATATAAAATAACCACATGTACTACTCTAAATAGCCAAAAAAAAAAAAAAAAAAAGGAAAGCAATTGGACAATTGAAATTAATAATATTATATAAAAACATAATGTACTAGAGCCATGATACAAAATACATACAAGATTTGCATGTTGAAAACAGACACTGCTTCAAAAAAATCAGGGTCTAAATACAGAGAACAACGTACTATATTCAACTGTGAGAAATTTCAATACTATTAAGATGTCAAGTCTTCAAGTTGATTAATAGATTTCATGCAAGTCCAGTCAAATCCTAACAAGATTTCTTTTTGTGGAAAGTTGATGAATGATTTTAAAATTCACATAAAAATACAAAATACCTAAAAGAGTCAAAACAACTTTAAAAAAGAACATATTTGAAATATTAAAATTATATTATTTCAAGTTTTATTCTGTTCATGGTGGCTCAGGTGGTTAAGAATCTGACTGCAGCACAGCAGGCCTGGTTCAATCCTTGGGTCAGGAAGATCTCCTGGAGGGGGGACCATGGCAACCCACTCCAGAATTCTTGCCTGGAAAATCCCATGGACAGAGGAGGCTGGTCGACTACACTCTATGGAGTTGCAGAGTTGGACATGTCTGAAGCAACTTAGCACACTATAGTCATACAAGTTTAGGGTTGGTATAAAAGATAGGAAAATAGATCAGTGGAGTAGAACAGAGTCATTAAAAGTAGAAGATTCATTAAAAATAGAATTGAATTTCAACAAACTTTTAAAGGTTATTCATGGGAGAAAGGTTAGTCTTTTCAGTAAATGATGCTAGAAAGCTGTGTGTGTTTATGTATATATGTAAAACAAAACAAACAAAAAAGAGGGAACTGTAATACATACTTCATATCTTATATAGAAATTATCTTAAAAATGATCATAGACCTAAATATAAAAACTAAAATTATACTTCTATTAGAGCACATAGGAGAAACTCTTTGTGATATTGGGTTTAAAGATTTCTTCATATGAGACCAAAAGCACAATCCATAAAAAGAGATAAAACATATATTGCTTTTCATGAAAATAAAACTTCTAGCTGTTAAAGACACTAAAGAGGATAAAAGACAAACTGCATATTGGCAGGATATATTTGCAAATTGTAACCCTGATAAAAATACTTTTATCTAGAATATATAAAGAGCCCTTAAGAATTAATGAGAAAGCAAGCAATTTATTCTGCAATATAGTTGAACAGAAACTTCAACAAAAGTAGACATATGAATAGCAAATGTGTGTGTGAAAAGATGTTCAACATCATTAATAAGTAGGAAAATCCAAATTAAAACTTCAGATTGATACAATGATAAATATATTAGGTAGATACAAAGACTGGCCATACCATCTATTAGTGAGAATATGAACTGGGGCTCTAATGCACTGCTAGTGAGAACTTGAATCACACAACTACTTGGCAAAACTGACAATTTCTTAAAAAGTTTAAGAAATATGTACTACATTATGTGGCTCTTATATTGTAAGATATTTACTTAAGGAAAATTTTAATTGTCCATAAAAAGCTTGCATATGTGTATATTCATAGAAATAGAATTAAAAACATTTTTTTGCATTAACTAAATCTGAATCAACCCAAATGACCATTAGTAGATGAATAGATAAATTGTGACATGTTGTTTTTGTTCAATTGCTAAGTCGTGTCTGACTCTGCAACCCCATGAATTAAGCATGCAGGCTCCTCTGTCCTCCACTATCTCCCAGAGTTTGCTGAAATTCATATCCTTTGATGCTCCTCTGCCGCTGCCTTCTCCTTTTGCCTTCAGTCGTTTTCAGCATCAGGGTCTTTTCAAATGAGTTGGCTCTTTGCATCAGGTGGCCAAGTATTGAAGCTTCAGCATCAGTCCTCCCAATGAATAATCAAGGTTGATTTCTTTAGGATTGACTAGCTTGATCTTCTTGCAGTCCAAGTAGCTCTCAAGAGTCATCTGCACCACAATTGGAATTGTGATATATCAATGTAGTTAAGACTTTCTAGCAATAAAAAGAAAAAGGCAATTATTACATGTAAGAGCAGTGATAAATTTCAAAATAATTTTGCTGCAGAAAAAAATCCAGACAAAAATACATACTTGATGATTCCAATTTTTAAATTTTCAAAAAATGGAGACTAATATGTAGTAACAAAAAAGAGATTGGTGGTTCCTAGTGATGCAGGGGGTAAAAGGATGGAAAGGAGAGATTACAAAAAAAGCATGAAGCAACTTGGGGGAGTACTAGATATCTTTATCTTGATTGTGTTGATCATTTTCCAGGTATGTATGTAACTATGTGTATAAGTATGTATCTTTAATTATACATTTAAGATATGTGCAGCTTATTGAATATTAAAATGCATCAATAAAATATTTACAAACAGAATTCTGGAAGACAATTACCAATAATTTTCTGAAACTGATGAATGCAGTACCTTTGTGCTACAAGTTTAATAAACATAAACTGAAGCAAGTAAAACACACAAAGAACCTGGTGCATCACAGTAAAATTGCTTAAGTTAAAGAAGAAGAGAAAACCTTAAAAGCAGTGAAAGAAAAATAGGCACATTATCTTTAGAGGAATAGCCATCATATGAGGGAAGACTGACCAACAAAAATAATGGAGCCATAATCTGTGCAATGTTATCTTTATGATGCTGAAAGGAAAAAAGAAAGCTGCCATCCTAGATTTCTATACCCAGCAAATTGTTGATAAAAAAGTTTCCAACACATTGATGACAAAAACAGAAAAGATTCATCAGTATGTTCTCAATAAATTTCCTCATGACTATTTATAATCTTTCCTTCCCATTCTTATTCCCATAAAGTCAGTGATTTGCTTTCTGTTATTATAGATTAATTTGAATTTTGTAAAACTTTATAAGTTGGAATCCTAGAGTATATACTTTTTCATGTGTATTATAAGTACATGCAGAGGATAAAGTCCCATCCTTAGCTGAGGAATGACAGTAATCCTTTCATAAACTTTTCCAGAGAATAAATTAAATTAATGAGAAGCCACCCACCAACTTAGCTAAAATTAAACCAGTGGCACCACTAAGTTATGACAAACAATATAGGGAAATTGGAACTTTTTATATATTCCTGGTAGAAGTAAAAATTAGAATAATCACTTTGGAAAACACACAGAATTTGTTATGGCTTATTTTATAACCCAGTGATTTCATTTTTAGATATATTTCTAAAATAAATACAGACATATGTCCATAAAAGGGCATGTATAAGACTATTCATTGCATTTTTATTTAAACTAGCTAAAACCTGGAAGGAAATGAAATGTCCACTAGTATTAATATGGATCATAAATTGCAGTATAACAGGTGATAAAAGTAACAAGTATGAATTAACTATAGCTACTCACAACATAGATGAATGTCACAAATACTATTGAGTAAAATATATATGTACTTATGATTCTATATATGATTTTACTTATGTAAATTTTGAAAGGAGCTAAAGATTTCTTGTTTCTTAGAAGTTGGCCTGGTGTTTTCCACTGAAGCTAGAGGCTGGGATGGTTAGTTACTGTTTGCTGTGTGTGGGGGAGGAGGAAGGGGGTTGTGCAGTGCTAATGATCCTGTCTTTTGATTTGTGTGGTGGTTACACATGTATTCCAATTATAAGGATTTACTGAACTATACACTATGTGAGTACTTTTCTTTATGCTACATTTCAATTATTAAAGTTTTTAAAAATGACATGTTAGTATAAAAAAGATCAATCAAATAATAAGAAAAGTTCTTGGAAAATGAACATATAACAGCAAAGAAAATCAATAGAACATTTTAATGATAAAGTTCAGAAAATCTCACTGAATTATAACAAAATTAAGTGTTATAGAAAATAAATGTTAAGGAAACTAGAGTACTGATGAACCTATTTGCAGAGTAGCAATGGTGACCCAGACACAGGGAACAGACTTGTGGACACAGGGTGGGGAAGGAGTGGGATGAATGGAGAGAGTATCGTGGAAATATATACACTACCATATGTAAAATGGATAGCCAGTGGGAATTTGCCGTATAACTCAGAAAACTCAAACTGGGGCTCTGTGGCAAACCAGAAGAGTAGGATGGAGTGGGAAGTGGGAGGAGTTTCAAGAGGGAGAGGACATATCTCTTGAATCATACCTATGGCTGATTCATGTTATTGTATGGCAGAAACCACAATATGGTAAAGCAATTATCCTTCAATTAAAAATATACTTTCAAAAAATTAATAAAAGAGAATATCCAGAGTATTAGTGCAAGAACCAATACCTAAATCCAGAGTACTAAAAAAGGAGAAAAAATGGAGGGAAATATAAAAAAGTTAAGCTTAAAAAATTAGAATTTAGGACCATGTCTCTGCCAGTTAAAAAGTCTCTTTGAATCTTTAGTACTGCAGAAGAAAAGGACTAGCAAGTCACAATGTTATATAATTTCAGAATATCAAAATATAAATTTAAAATAAAATAAATTTTAAAATAAATTTAAAATTCCAAAATTTTCCTAAAAGAATGAAATTACATACAAAATAAAGAGAGTTAGAATGGAATTGTTAACAATATTGTAATATATAACATTGGACAAAGCATTTAAAATCATATATTGAAATGTTTTATATATTGAAATGTTCATATTATATATGAAAAGTATATATTCATTCTATACTAAAACTACCAACCAAGTTGAGAGTGAAAGGAATAATATTTAGACATCAAAATTCTCAAAATATTTAGTTCTCATGCTAACTCTCTCAGGTGATATAGAAAAATAGGAGTGTAAACCCAGTAGGAGGAATATATGGGATTTAGAATTCAGCATAGAAAGAGATGAAGAAAAATATTAGAATGATAGCTGAGTAGCAGATATAGAGTATTCTGGTGAGAAAAAAGAGGGCTTCTGAAGTGGGGCTTCTGGGAAAGGAAATAAACAGATTTTTTTCTATTAAATAAATCAGTCAGTCATTTCAGTTGCTCAGTCGTGTCCGACTCTTTGAGACCAGATGAACTGCAGCATGCCAGGCCTCCCTGTCCATCACCAACTCCCAGAGTCCACCCAAACCCATGTCCACTGAGTCGGTGATGCCATCATCCATCCTCTGTCGTCCCCTTCTCCTCCTGCTCTCAATTTTCCCAGCATCAAGGTTTTTTCAAATGAATCAGCTCTTCACATCAGGTGACCAAAACACTGGAGTTTCAGCTTTGACATCAGTCCTTACAATGAACACCCAGGACTAATCTTCTTTAGGATGGACTGGTTGGATCTCCTTGCAGTCCAAGGGACTCTCAAGAGTCTTCTCCAACACCACAGTTCAAAAGCATCAATTCTTCAGTGCTCATCTTTCTTTATAGTCCAACTCTAATTAAATAACTTATAAAATAAATAAGTTTATTTAAATGAAAAATGAAAAAATAATTTTTCTAAATAAATAGATGTGATCAAGCACGTTGTTGCAGCTGTGAGGTCCAACACTTTGCGACTCCATAGACTGGAGCCTGCCAGGCTAATCTGTCCCTGGGATTCTCCTGGTAAGAATACTGGAGCGGGTTGTGATAATCCTCTTCCTGGGGATCTTCCCAACCCAGGGATTGAACTCACAGCTTCTACCCTGTCCCCTGCAATGCAGGAGGATTCTTTACCACTGAGCCAGTGGGGAAGCCTGTGATCAAGTGTAATGACTTACCATATTAAGTAGAAGACATAGGTACTGGAACACATTGAACAAAATTAAAAACACAATAAAAATGTAGGACAGCTTGTTTTTAAGTGTACGTTTCAGATATTTCCTTATATCTTATGTTAAAAAGTCAACAACCCAGTACTTTAACCAAACCCCCTCTTTTTTTTTTTCTTGGATGTTTGAATTTCTTTTTTAATTAATTAATTTTATTTTAATTGGAGGCTACTTACTTTACAGTATTGTGGTGAGTTTTGCCATACATCAACATGAATCAGCCATGGGTGCACATGTTTTCCCCCATCCTGAACCTCCATCCCACCTCTCTCCTGACCCTATCCCTCTATTAACCCCTCTTCTTTATTTGAGGATTATAGCTTTACGTACTACTGGGAAAATTTTAATGTCACTCAACATCCCAGACCTCTCTCATTAGCTCCAGATTCATACAGCTAACTGCCCACTCTACATATCTACATGAATGACAAATAGACATTCAAAACCTAACATAACAGAAATTGAAATCCAGATTTTCCCTCAAACCTGCCTTATCTGCCATCTTCCTTTATTCACTTGATGGCAGTTTTATCCTTCCAATTGCTTCAGGAAAAAACTCAAAGTAATACTTATTTTGTCTGTATATCTTATATTCTCAAATTCAACCTATTAGGATACCTCTCAAAGCTAACATTAAAATTTAACCCCAAATCTGACCATTTCTTAATGGAACATCTCTCCTTCTTCTATTGGACTCCAAATAGCACTGAAATGTTTTCATAATTGATATTCTTGTGTTAGCCCTTGACTTACCTTCATTCTATACATAGAAAACAGCAACTTTCTAAATATAAATGATTATAACATTTATCTGCTAAAAATATGTATAAAATCTTTTTCTAGATCATATGAAGCATCCCCTGAGGTCTGTGCTAGTTCTTCCCTTACTATCCTATCTAAAATGCCACTTTTCTTTACCATCCTCATAATACCACTTCCTCATGTTAAGTTACATATTGGGGTTTGTATTTTATTTATTGCTACCCCTTTCTCCTCAATTCAAAATGTAAGATCTTTAAGGAAAGAATTTATCTCTTAACTGTTGTTTCCCTAGTATTCAGTACATATAGTTGACATCCAGTAAATATTTGTTGAATAAACCATTTTGTTCTCTCTCATCTTAATGTAACATGTAAATATGACCTATTCTTTTGTTTTCTGTGATTAAGAGCTAGTTAGAAGCAAACAACTTCAATGTTTTGCTCTGTGAAATTGAAACAGAATAACTGTAAAATTGTTTCAGAATTTCCTTGCTATCTATTCTCTTTGGCAAGATTTTCCATGGTTCCATATAAGGAGAGGTAAGAGATAGTTGTATCAATCATTTAGATGGGAGATTATGTATAATGTCACACAGGTAAATCAACATTTATCCAATCTGTGAACACATTCAGCTACAGTAAGTTTTGATATTGCTTTGTGCGATAGGCCTTATGGGTTTTCTCCTTAGTATTCCATAAACTCAATCTTGAGTGCCAAGAGGCTTAAGTATCAGAGAGAATCAATGAGAACAAGTAAGTCAGATAAGAACAGAACCTTTCAAATAATCTGATTTCCAAATTTCTCAGGTATCTGTATACCCCTCAAACATTTATATATTGAAGATACAATAACCAAAATCTGGATTTCTATTTAGTGATGTACAAATCCATTGTACTGTTTCAGATAGATCTCACTTATTCTTAACCTAATGTTTTATTTGATGTATATAAATTAGTCATTTAGAAATACTGCAATATTGAAACAACTTAAAAATACTTCAAAAGTAGTATCCAAGATATTAGAAATTTTCTTCATTCATATAATTATATAAAAATCTGGAGAAGGAAATGGCAGTTTACTCCACTATTCTTGCCTGGAGAATCCCATGGACAGAGGAGCCTGGCGGTCTACAGTACATGGGGTCACAAAGAGACAAATATGACTGAATGACTAACACACACACATACAAAAATATTATTCATGTTATTCTCTGGTAGATTAAAACAGGGGGTGAAGAGAAATCGATATACATCATTAATATTTAGGAGTAGTAAGGATAAAATCAGTTATACAAATAGATAAGTAACCTGATTTAGGTTTCCTTTCTGAAATATATATAATATAGCACAATGTTCTTTTTCCTGCCTCGTGCTTAAACTATTTTCTGATCTAATATTCTTGTCACCTTGCTTACCACTGAATAGTAAGGTCTTTAAAACACTTTTAAGTTGTTAACAGGCAAATAGTTTTCTCCTAAAGAAAAAAATAGTTTTATTCTGTCCCAGTGAAATTCCTACCCTTTTGCAAAAGTCAAAATCCACAAGAAACTCATAAACTCTATTACACTGATGGATAAATGAAGATAAAAACGTACCCTCATTTTGGCGATCACAAACATTGTCTTTGTTTTTACCTCCTTTTAATTTCAAATGATTACTTCAAATTCATTATAGAAATTTGCTGCATTGTTGTATACAGTTACCTAAGTGAACACTAAGCTTAACTTATGCCATACTGTGTAGAAATATTTTGCCATCATTGGAGACCTTCTCTTGGTATCCTGAATATATTGTGGTGGGAGACAGTTTGAAAAATTTGATGAAACCAGATTGATTGATTTGTCACACAATGTTGAAACATAGCTAAATGACAGTTATAGAGAGGGATATATTTTAATTTTTTTCTCTCCTTTTGAGGCCAGAAAAATATGGTCATAATGTGTATATGTGTTCCTCAATCAACCCTGGGGTTTAGTTCTATGAGGAAATATTTACCAAGAATGTTTAAATGGATATAACCCTCATATATCTCTGTTTTAAATTTTTTTTTTTTAAATAGGTCTTAGATTATGGATGCTAGTCTGGAAATCTCTCAATATGGTCATTCATATCTCCTCAGTCTTCCCACTTGTCATTTATGTAAGTTAGGAAAGGAGACAAAATTTAGAAGACTGAATTTTCCTGAAAAGAGGGGAAGAAAACCCCACTGATGTGTGTGGTATCTCAGAAGGCAATGTTAAAATGAAATGAAAGCAGTACATACTTTTCTTTCTGGGACAGTGAAGTAAATTGGGAAGTCAGATTCAATTATGTGGTGTGACTTGCTTCTTGGAACAATGTTGTCTGCTACTTTTTGTATTATAATAATTTTTGATAATTGGAGGTATGGAAGAACCTACTAATATCATGTTTGACACATAATTTGTGCCCCCAAATTACCTGTTAAATCTATTGCTGAATCTGGGTCTTTATCTGTCCTATGTTAAGAAAATAAATAGGCTTACCTCATCTTCTATTTGTAGAGGATTCAATTTCTTCCAACAGCTGTGCAATGCAAAATTTCTACAATTGCTGTCTGGAGAATTTTGAACAATTTCATATAGGAATGTCTCACTATAATCGACTTCAGTTCAGTTCATTTGCTCAGTCATGTCTGACTCTTTGTGACGCCATGGACTGCAGCATGTCAGGCTTCCCTGTACATCACCAGCTCCTGGAGCTTGCACAGACTCATGTCCATCGAGTCGGTGATGCCATCCAACCATCTCATTCTCTGTCATCCTCTTCTCCTTCTGCCTTCAATCTTTCCCAGCACCAGGGTCTTTTCCAATGAATCAATTCTTCTCATCAGGTGGCCAAAGTATTGGAGTTTCAGCTTCAGTATCAGTCTTTCCAATGAATATTCAGGCCTGATTTCCCTTAGGATGGACTGGATTGATCTCCTTGCAGTCCAAGAGACTCTCAAGAGTCTTCTCCAACACCACAGTTCAAAAGCATCAATTCTTCATATAACAGACTACTCAAAGACAAATTAAAATTTTAAATACAGAATAGTTATTAAATATATCTCAAAAAATTGCACAATTATACTGTTCATTTCAATGATACAAAACAATATTCTAAGTTTGGGCCTGTAACAAAGTTATATATTCCATACACTGAATAAACAGTGAAATGTGGTAATTTGGGAACAATATCTCCCAAAGTGCATTCCACAGAGTTAATAGTTGAAACATGATATTAAAAACCTCTACAGCCAAATAGATTTGGCTAATGCTGAGTTAAATAAAGTTAAATAGTTAATTTTGCAATATGACCTCTCAAAGTTGCTAATCCATTAATACACATTTGAGTATATAGGTGGAGTTTTAAGCAATAAGCAGAAATTTTGATACATATTTGATCAAAAATCTATTTTTAGATGCAAATCTTTAATACTGGAGTTTTAAATTGAAAAAGGCCTTTTATCTACTAGTCAGGCTGTCTTCCCTATAGCATGATGCTTGCTATCTAGTTGATATAGGGTATATCTACATATGCATATCAGAGATCTGGCATGACATTTGCAGTCAGTTCTGAGACTTTGGGTTAGGCTTTTCTGACCCTGAACCCTGTCTTGAGATTGTCAGTATGCAGCTATCTATTTACTCATAGGTGAACCACTCTACAAGCATCAGTTTACAATTTAATAGGATCAACTCTGATCGTTCTTTTTAATTAGTTGGTATTTGTTTTTATGCGCTTTATTTTTCTATTTAAATAATTTTTATTCTATATTGGGGGTATATTTGGTTTACAATGCTATGTTAGTTTCAGGTGTATGGCAAAGTGACTCAGTTATTATACATATATATATTTATTCTTTTTCAGATTCTTTTGCCATGTAAGTTACTATAGATTATTGCATAGAGTTACCTGTGGTATGCAGTAGGTCCTTGTTGATTATCTATTTTATATATAGTAGTGTGTTTATGTTAATCCTAACTTGCTAATTTATCCCTCCTCCCCTCCTTTCCACTTTGGTAACCATAAATTTTTTTCAAAGTCTGTGAGTCTTTCTGTTTTGCAAATAAGTTTATTAGTATATATATTTTTTAAGATTTTAGTGATATCATATGATATTTCTCTTTGACTTACTTCATTTGGTATGATAATCTCTAGATCCATCAATGTTGCCACAATTGGTAGTTTTTCAGTTTTTCTTATGACTAACATTCAATTGTGTATATGTACCACATCTTTATTCACTCATTTGTTGATAACATTGTTCCATGTCTTGGCTATTGTAAATAGTGTTTCAGTGAACATTGGGATGCATATGTCTTTTTCAAGT
This sequence comes from Cervus elaphus, assembly GCF_910594005.1. Taxonomy (NCBI): domain Eukaryota; kingdom Metazoa; phylum Chordata; class Mammalia; order Artiodactyla; family Cervidae; genus Cervus; species Cervus elaphus. Next base: position 33,616,674 of record NC_057831.1, read on the forward strand.
GTGGTTTTCTCTGGATATTGCCCTGGAGTGGGATTGCAGGATCATACAGTAGCTCTATTTTTTTCTAAGGAAGCTTCATTCTGTTCTCCATAGTAGCTGTACCAACTTACATTCTCACCAACAGTGTAGGAGGGTTCCCTTTTCTCCACACCCTCTCCAGTATTTATTGTTTGTAGACTTTTGGATGATGGCCATTCTAAAAGGTGTGAGTTGATACCTCACTGTAGTTTTGATTAGTATTTCTCTAATAATTAGTGATCCTGAGCATCTTTTTGTGTACTTTTTGGCCACATGTGATCACTCACCTAGAACCAGACATCCTAGAATGCAAAGTCAAGTGGGCCTTAGGAAGAATTACTAGGAACAAAGCTAGTGGAGGTGATGGAATTCCAGTTGAGCTATTTCAAATCCTGAAAGATGATGCTGTGAAACTGTTACACTCAGATCAGCAAATTTGGAAGACTCAACAGTGGCCACAGGACTGGAAAAGGTCAGTTTTCATTCCAATCCCAAAGAAAGGAAATGCCAAAAATGCTTAAACTACTGTACAACTGCACACATCTCACATGTTAGTAAAGTAGTGCTGAAAATTCTCCAGCCAGGCTTCAACAGTACATGAACCATGAACTTCCAAATGTTCAAGCTGGTTTTAGAAAAGGGAGAGGAACCAGAGGTCAAATTGCCAACATCCATTGGATGATTGGAAAAGCAAGAGTTTCAGAAAAAACATCTACTTCTGCTTTATTGACTATGCCAAAGCCTTTATCTGTGTGGATCATGAGAAACTGTGGAAATTTCTGAAAGAGATGGGAATATCAGACCACCTGACCTGCCTCTTCAAAAATCTGTATGCAGGTCAGGTAGCGACAGTTAGAACTGGATGTGGAACAAAGGACTGTTTCCAAATAGGAAAAGGAGTACGTCAAGGCTATATATTGTCACCATGCTTATTTAACTTATATGCAGAGTACACCATGAGAAATGCTCGACTGGATGAAGCATAAGCTGGAATCAAGATTGCCGGGAGAAATATCAATAACCTCAGATAGGCAGATGACACCACCCTTATGGCAGAAAGTGAAGAAGAACTAAAGAGCCTCTTGATGACAATGAAGGAGGAGACTGAAAAGGTTGGCTTAAAGCTAAACATTCAGAAAACTGAGATCATGGCATCCAGTCCCATCAGGTCATGGCAAATAGATGGGGAAACAGAGGAAACAGTGGCTGACTTTATTTTTTGGGGCTCCAAAATCACTGCAGATGGTGACTGCAGCCATGAAATTAAAAGACTCTTGCTCCTTGGAAGAAAAGTTATGACCAACCTAGACAACATATTAAAAAGTAGAGACATTATTTTGCCAACAAAGGTCTGTCTAGTCAAGGCTATGGTTTTTCCAATAGTCATAAATGGATGTGAGAGTTGGACTATAAAGAAAGCTGAGCACTGTAGAATTGGTGCTTTTGAACTATGGTGTTGGCAAAGACTCTTGAGAGTCCTTTGGGCAGCAAGGAGATCCATCCAGCCCATCCTAAAGGAAATCAGTCCTGAATATTTATTGGAAGGACTGATGTTGAATCTGAAACTCCAATACTTTGGCCACTATCTGAAGAAGTGACTCATTTGAAAAAACCCTGATGCTGGGAAAGATTGAAGGTGGGAGGACAAAATGACGACAGAGGATGAGATGGTTGGATGGCATCACCGACTCAATGGACATGAGTTTGAGTAAACTCCAGGGGTTGGTGATGGACAGTTAGGCCTGGCGTGCTGCAGTCCATGGGGTCTCAAAGAGTTGGACACGACTGAGTAACTGAACTGAACTGATGTCTTCTTTGGAGAAATGTTTGGGTCCTCTACCTTTTATGATTGGGGTGTGTGTGTGTGTGTGTGTGTGTGTGTGTGTGTGTGTGTGTATTAAACTGTACGAGCTACTTCTATGTTTTGGAGATTAATCCCTCATGGGTTTCAACATTGCAAGTATTTTCTCCCCTTCTTTTTCATTTTGTTTGAGATTTCCTTTGCTGTGCAAAATGCTTTAAGATTAATCAAGCCCCATTTGTTTATTTTTGTTTTTATTTTTCTTACTCTAAGAGATGGACCAAAAAGGTATTGCATTGATTTATGTAAAAGATTGTTCTGCTTATTTTTTCCTCTAAAAGTTCTGTAGTGTCAGGCTTTACATTTAGGTTTTTAATCAATTTTGAGTTTATTTTTATGTAGGGTGTTAGAGAATATTTTAAATTTCATTCTTTTAGACATAGATGTCCAGGTTTACCAGCACCATTTATTGAAGAGAATGTCTTTTCTCCATTGCATATTTTTGCCTCTTTTGTCATATATTACTTGACTATAGGTATGTGAGTTTATTTCTGGACTTTCTATTCTGTTCCATTGGTCTGTAAGTCTGTCTTTGTGCCAGTTTTTGTTCAGTCACTCTGTCGTGTCCAACTCTTTGCAACCCCATGGACTGCAGCACACCATGCTTCCCTGTCCTTCACTATCTCCTGGAATTTTCTCAAACTCATGTCCTTTGATTCGGTGATGCCGTCCAAGCATTTTTTTCTTTGTCATCCCCTTCTCCTTCTGCCTTCAATCTTCCAGCCTCAGGGTCTTTTCCGTTGAGTCAGGTCTTCACATGAGGTGGCCAAAATATTGCAGCTTCAGTTTCAGCATTAGTTCCTCCAACGAATATGCAAGGTTGATTTCCTTTAGGATTGACTGGTTTGATTTCCTTACTGTCCAAGGGACTCTCAAGAGTCTTCTCCAGCATCGCAGTTCGAAGGCATCAGTTCTTCAGTTCTCAGCCTTCTTTATGGTCCAACTCTCACATCCATACATGACTACTGGAAAAACCATAGCTTTAACTATACACACCTTTGTCTGCAAAGTAATATCTCTGCTTTATAATACTCTGTCTAGGTTTGTCATAGCTTTTCTTCCAAGGAGCAAGTGTCTTTTAATATCACGACTGCAGTCACTGTCCACAGTGATTTTGGAACCCAAGAAAATTAAGTCTGTTACTGTTTCCATTGTTTCCCCTTCTATTTGCTATGAGGTGGTGGGACTGGATAACATGATCTTTTGAATGTTGAGTTTTAAGCCAGCTTTTTTACTCCCCTGTTTCACTTTCATCAAGAGGCTCTTTAGTTCCTCTTTGCTTCCTGCCATAAGGGTGATGTCATCTGCATATCTGAGATCATTGATATTTCTCCCAGCAATCTTGATTCTAGCCTGTGATTCATCCAGCCTGGCATTTCATATGATGCACTCTGTACATTAAAAAACCAGGGTGACAGTTTATAGCCTTGACATACTCCTTCTCAATTTTGAAACAGTTCATCGTTCCATGGCCCATTCTAACTGTTGCTTCTTGACCTGCATACAGGTTTCTCAGGAAGCAGGTAAGGTGGTCAGATATTCCCATCTCTTTAAGAATTTTCCACAGCCTGTTGTGATCTACAGGGTCAAAGGTTTTAGCATAGTCAGTGAAGCAGAAATTGATGTTTTTCTGGAATTCTCTGGCTTTTTCTATGACCCAACAGACATTGGCAATTTGATCTCTGTTTCCTCTGACTTTTCTAAATCCAGCTTGTACATCTGGAAGTTCTTGGTTGACATATTATAGAAGCCCAGCTTGAAGGATTTTGAACATTACTTTGCTAGCATGTGAAATGAGTGCAATTGTGCAATGGTTTGAAAATTTTTTTGTATTGCCCTACTTTGGGACTGGAATGAAAAACTGACCTTTTCCAGTCTGTGGCTACCATATTGTTTTGATTACTGTAGATAGTATTGACTGAAGTCAGGCAGCTTCATTTCTCCAGCTCTGGTTTTTTTTCTGAAGATTGCTTTGGCTATTTGTGGTCTTTTGTGTTTCAAAACTAATTTTAAGATTTTAGTTAGATATCTGCAAAGATGTCATTGGTGTTTTGATCAAGATTTCACTGAATTTGGATATTATCTTGTATAGTTTAGTCATTTTGACAATATTGATTCTTCTTTCCATCTCTTCATGTCATCTTCAATTTATTTCATCAATTTCTTATAGTTTTCTGAGTACAGGTCATTTGCCTTCTTAGGTAGGTTTATTCCTAGGTATTTTATTCTCTTTGATGTGACAGTAAATGGGATTGTTTCTTTAATCTCTCTTTCATTGTTCATTTTTGGTTTATAGAAATGCAAATGATTTTGTGTATTAATTTTGTTTCCTGCAACTTTACCATATTCATTGATTGCTGTAGTTTTTCTGGTTATATCTATAGGATTTTCTCTGTTTACTATCATGTCACTTGCAAACACTGATCATTTTACCTCACCATTTCCAATGATATCATATCCATTTCAATTCTTTTTTTTTTTTTTTAATTTTTTTTTTATTTTTATTTTATTTTATTTTTTTTTATTTCTATTTTTTTTTTCCAGTGGGTTTTGTCATACATTGATATGAATCAGCCATGGATTTACATGTATTCCCAATCCCGATCCCCCCTCCCACCTCCCTCTCCACCCGATTCCTCTGGGTCTTCCCAGTGCACCAGGCCCGAGCACTTGTCTCATGCATCCCACCTGGGCTGGTGATCTGTTTCACCATAGATAGTATACATGCTGTTCTTTTGAAATATCCCACCCTCACATTCTCCCACAAAGTTCAAAAGTCTGTTCTGTATGTCTGTGTCTCTTTTTCTGTTTTGCATATAGGGTTATCGTTATCACCTTTCTAAATTCCATATATATGTGTTAGTATGCTGTAATGTTCTTTATCTTTCTGGCTTACTTCACTCTGTATAATGGGCTCCAGCTTCATCCATCTCATTAGGACTGGTTCAAATGAATTCTTTTTAATGGCTGAGTAATATTCCATGGTGTATATGTACCACAGCTTCCTTATCCATTCGTCTGCTGATGGGCATCTAGGTTGCTTCCATGTCCTGGCTATTATAAACAGTGCTGCGATGAACATTGGGGCACACGTGTCTCTTTCAGATCTGGTTTCCTCAGTGTGTATGCCCAGAAGTGGGATTGCTGGGTCATATGGCAGTTCTATTTCCAGTTTTTTAAGAAATCTCCACACTGTTTTCCATAGCGGCTGTACTAGTTTGCATTCCCACCAACAGTGTAAGAGGGTTCCCTTTTCTCCACACCCTCTCCAGCATTTATTGCTTGTAGACTTTTGGATAGCAGCCATCCTGACTGGCGTGTATCCATTTCAATTCTTATATGAAAAACACATTGCTAATTTTAATTCATATCTATAAGCTATTGAAAACATTCCATTCATCTTGATAAATATTTAAAAAATTAAAATTATTTTATGTATTATGCCATTTATTGAAAATCTTAAATAGAAATAAATCCCGAACTTGTCTCCTATGATATGTACAAGACTTGTACTAAATAATTTATCTATTTTTGGAATATGTTCGGTTGTTCTTTTCAGTTGTTTATCTATCAAAATTAAAAATGAATATTTTATTCCCAGTTTATGAGTTAGCACATATATGCACAAGGCATTTGAAATCCTATTAAAAGCAACTACATGTATCCATGAGTCTCAAAAGTTTACCCTGTACTGTAAAATGAAAACATTTTTGTTCTGATAGAATATATTTTTTACAAAGCCATGTTAACTTGAAATTTCTCCAATGTTTGCTTTCTAAGATTCTATTGTATTTTTAGGTAGGTAAATGAGGTTGATAGAAATTGAACATGCTTTTCCATTTTATAAAACATATCATAGGATGCTTCCAAATTTCTGATTCAGCATGTAAAGCACTTACTACCTCTCTTGTCCTCACATTAAGAAAAAAATTAGCAAACTGAAAATCAACCAGTCTTTTATAGCCAGCAGAAAATTGGGAAGACCACAGTCCATCAGACTGGAGAGAGAGGAAAACACAGAACTTCACAGCTTACTGGGAGCAGAAGCCACTGCTAGAGGCCAGTCAGAACAGTTAAACGTAATTGACTAATTGCTGGAAACGGAGCATGAACCAGCTTGAGATAAAAGCTAATGCGTTCTCTTATTTCATAAATTTTACTTCTGGGAGCCCCACCAAATTCTTCAGAGCAAAAACTAACCATTTCAAATACATCAAGAGTACTCCATTTTCCTTAGAAAAACTTGCCCTTAGTGAATATATCTTTAACAGAGTCTAACTAAATTGGGTGAACAGAAGTACATATCTCCAGCCTCTACTTTCCTGCCCCTTGGGTCTTACCTAAGTTGGAAGAAAAAGTTCAGAAGGTCGTGAACAACATAGCAGAGAGAGAGAACACTAGCTTATGAAAGAGACCCAATCTTATGGGATTATATAATGCTGCCTCTCTCCTCAAGGCATGTCACCACACAACTCAGTCCTTATCACCTTATCCTCACAGTTCAGTTCAGTTCAGTCTCTCAGTCATGTCCGACTGTTTGCAACCCCATGGACTGCAGCACGCCAGGCCTCCCTGTCCATCGTCAACTTCCTGAGTTTACTCAAACTCATGTCCATTGAGTCAGTGATGCCATCCAACTATCTCATCCTCAGTCGTCCCCTTCTCCTCCCACCTTCAATCTTTCCCAGCATCAGGGTCTTTTCTAGCGAGTCAGCTCTTCACATCAGGTGACTACAGTATTGGAGTTTCAGCTTCAGCATCAGTCCATCCAATGAATACTCAGGACTGATTTCCTTTAGGATGGACTGGATTGATCTCCGTGCTGTCAAAGGGACTCTTAAGAGTCTTTGCCAACACCACAGTTCAAAAGCATCAATTTTTCGGTGCTCAGCTTTTGTTATAGTCCAACACTCTCTTCCATACGTGACGACTGGAAAAATCATAGCCTTGACTAGAAGGACTTATGTTGGCAAAGTAATGTCTCTGCTTTTTAATACGCTGTCTAGATTGGTCATAACTTTCCTTCCAAGGAGCAAGAATCTTTTAATTTCATGGCTGCAGTCACCATCTGCAGTGATTTGGGAGTCCCAAAAATAAAGTCTGTCACTGTTTCCACTGTTTCCCCATCTATTTTACATGAAATGATGGGAACAGATGGAATGATCTTTGTTTTGTGAATGTTGAGTTTTAAGCCAACTTTTTTACTCTCCTCTTTCATTTTCATTAACAGGGTCTTCAGTTCTTCACTTCCTGCCATAGCGGTGGTGGCATCTGCATATCTGAGGTTATTGATATTTCTCCTGGCAATCTTGATTCCAGCTTGTGCTTCCTCCAGCCCAGGATTTCACATGATGTATTCTACATATAAGTTAAATATGCATGGTAACAATATATAGCCTTGACATACTCCTTTTATATTTGGAACCAGGCTGTTGTTCCATGTCCAGTTCTAAATATTGCTTCCTGACCTATATACAGATTTCTCAAGAGGCAGTTCAGGTGGTCTGATATTCCTGTCTCTTTAAGAATTTTCCACAGTGTGTGGTGATCCACACAATGAAAGGCTTTGGCATAGTCAGTAAGCAGAAGAAGATGTTTTTCTGGAATTCTCTTGCTTTTTTGATGATCCAATGGATGTTGGCAACTTTATCTGTGGTTCCTCTGCCTTTTCTAAAACCAGCTTCAATATCTGGAAGTTCATGGTTCATGTACTGTTGAAGCCTGACTTGGAGAATTTTGAGCATTACTTTACTAGCATGTGAGATGAGAGCAATTGTATGATAGTTTGAGCATTCTTTGGCATTGGAATGAAAACCTTTTCTAGTCCTGTGGCCACTGCTGAGTTTTCCAAATTTGCTGGCCTATTGCATGTAACACTTTCATAGCATCATCTTTCAGGATTTGAAATAGCTCAACTGGAATTCCATCACCTCCACTAGCTTTGTTCATAGTGTTGCTTCCTAAGGCCCACTTGACATCACATTCCAGGATGTCTGGCTCTAGGTGAGTGATCTCACCATGGTGATTATCTGGGTCGAAAAGGTCTTTTTTTGTACAGTTCTTCTGTGATTCTTGCCAGCTGTTCTTAATATCTTCTACTTTGGTTAGGTCCATATCATTTCTTTCCTTTATTGAGCCCATCTTGCATGAAATGTTCCCTTGGTATCTCTAATTTTCTTGAGGAGATCTCTAGTCTTTCCCATTCTATTGTTTTCCTCTATTTCTTTGCACTGATCACTGAGGAAGGCTTTCTTATCTCTCCTTGCTATTCTTTGGAACTCTGCATTCAAATGGGTATATCTTTCCTTTTCTCCTTTTCCTTTCACTTCTCTTCTTTTCTCAGCTATTTGTAAGGCCTCCTCAGACAGCCATTTTGCTTGTTTGCATTTCTTTTTCTTCGGGATGGTCTTAATCCCTGCCTTCTGTACAGTGTCATGAATCTCCGTCCATAGTTCATCAGGAGCTCTGTCTATCAGATCTAGTCCCTTGAATCTATTTCTCACTTCTACTGTATAATCATAAGGGATTTGATTTAGGGTATACCTGAACAGTCTAGTGTTTTTCCCTCCTTTCTTTAATTTATGTCTGAATTTTGCAATAAGGAGTTCATGATCTGAGCCATAGTCATTTCTGGTCTTGTTTTTGCTAAGTATAGTGCTAAGTATAGAGCTTCTTCATCTTTGGCTTCAAAGTATATAATCAATCTGATTTAAGTATTGACCATCTTGTGATGTCCATGTATAGAGTCTTCTCTTGTTTTGTTGGAAGAGAGTATTTGCTATGACCAGTGCATTCTCTTTGCAAAACTCTATTAGCCTTTGCCCTGCTTCATTCTGTACTCCAAGATCAAATTTGCTTGTTACTCCAGGTATTTCTTGACTTCCTACTTTTACATTCCAGTCCTCTATAATGAAAAGGACATCTTTTTGGGGTGTTCATTCTAGAAGGTATTGTAGGTCTTCATAGAACCATTCAACATCAGCTTCTTCAGCATTACTGGTTGGGGAATAGACTTGGATTACCCTGATATTGAATGGTTTACCTTGGAAATAAACAGAGATCATTCTGTCCTTTTTGAGATTACATCCAATACTGCATTTTGGACTCTTTTGTTGACTATGATGGCTACTCCATTTTTTCTAAGGAATTCTTGCCCACAGTAGTAGATATAGTGGTCATCTGAGTTAAAGCCACCCATTCCAGTCTATTTTAGTTTGCTGATTCCTAAAATGTCGATGTTCATTCTTGCCATCTCCTGTTTGACCACTTCCAATTTGCCTTGGTTCATGGACCTAACATTCCAGGTTCCTATGCAGTATTCCTCTTACAGTATTGCTCTTTATCATCACAAGGCTGTTGCATAATAACAGAGAACCACAGATAAAACAGGGCTTCCCATGTGGCATAGAGGTAAAGAATCTGTCTGCCAATGCATGTGACACAAGACATGTGTGTTAGATCTCTGAGTTAGAAGTTCCCCTAGAGTAGGAAATAGCAACTCCCTCCAGTGATTTTGTCTGGGAAATCCCATGGACAGAAGAGCCTGGTGAGCTATAGTCCTGGGGGTTACAAAAAGTCAGATGTGACAGAGCACACACACACACACACACACACACACACACACAGATAAAAGAACTACAAGCCTCAGTCTCTATTTAACAAGGCTGTAGGAAAACCCAAAGACAATAGAGGAAACAAAAGGAAGGACGGTATAGGAAATTTTGTTAAGCAGTAAACAGAGCAGAATGCCAACCACATACACATAAAACCTCACACTATAGGCCTATATCCGGAGAAGGCAATGGCCACCCACTCCAGTACTCTTGCCTGGAAAATCCCATGGACAGAGGAGCCTGGTGGGCTGCAGTCCATGGGGTCACTAAGGGTTGGACACGACTTAGTGACTTCACTTTCATTTTCACTTTCATGCATTAGAGAAGGAAATGGCAACCCACTCCAGTGTTCTTGCCTGGAGAATCTCAGGGACGGGGGAGCCTGGTGGGCTGCCATCTATGGGGTTGCACAGAGTCAGACATGACTCAAGGGACTTAGCAGCAGCAGCAGAGGCCTATTTCACCTCAGTTCCTTTTATCTAATACATCAGGTTTGTCTTTGAACAAAAAATTAAAAGGCAAAATCAATCTCAAGAGAGATAGTAATCATCATATCCAGAGAGACGATTTGAAATGTTCAGATCAGGATTTTAAACAACAATGATTAATATGCTAAGGACTCTAATACAAAAAGTAGACAACATGCAAGAACAGATAAATAATGTTAATAGAGTGATGCAGTCTCCAAGAAAGAATCAAAAGGCAAAGCTAGAATTTAAAACACTGTAATAGACATGAAGAATGATTTTGATGGGCTCAGTAGTAGACTGGGCATGATCAAGGACAAACTCAGTGAGCTTGAATGTATGTCAATAGATACTTTACAATATAAAAAGCAAATTGAAAAATTAATGGAAAAAACCCATGGGTCGATTATGATAGAAAAACCCTATCATAAGTATTACAGAAATACCTTACGAAGAATAAAGGGAAAGGGAAGATAAAATAATTCAAGTATACTGACTAGACTTTTAATGATAGATATTAATATTAAACCAAAGATCAAGAACCTCAGAGAGGAAGCTGTATAAATACTTACCCACTTAGATGCTGGTCTGGCCCTGAAAAGTCTCAAGAAGACATGAAGAGTTTATTCTTGTGTCACTCAGTCCCCTGGCCTTCCATCCTGTTCCTTTCAATGTCAGCTCCCATATTCAGGTCCATTACATTCAAACCTTAAAAGGATAGCTTGCATCTTGATAGAAATTCTTGTATCTAGGAAACAAATATCTGGTACCCTTCTAAGCCATCATACAATCTGGCTACCACTGCTGGCTGATACTCCCTTGGGGTCACTCCCACATAACTATTGAGGAAATTGAGAGGGCCAAGGAAGGTAAGGAGAAGTAGTAGAAAGGAAGTAACGAGAGTAACTCCAGGTTCTGGTCACCAAAGGAATTTGCCAATGAGTGGCACCTCCACTGCAGAAGAGGGGACTCAGATTAAGGGACTGCTCCCACGTAGATGTCAGACTCCAGAGGATTCTTAGATCATGTTTCTCTTTTTCATTATTCCTATTGAATTTTGACCCTAACTAATGTGTTTGGTGGGCTTCCCTGGTAGCTCAGATGGTAAAGCGTCTGTCTGCAATGCTGGAGATCCGGGTCGGGAAGATGCCCTGGAGAAGAAATGGCAACCCACTCCAGTACTCTCGCCTGGAAAATCCCATGGACAGAGGATCCTGGTAGGCTACAGTCCATGGGGTCGCAGAGTGTCAGACACGACTGAGTGACTTTACTTACTAATGTGTTTGGTAAAACCATCAAAAGCCTCATCCTTCATAGGAATTCAGTTCAGTTTGGTTGCTCAGTTGTGTCCAACTCTTTGCAACCCCATGGACTGCAGCATGCCAGGCTTCCCTGTCCATCACCAACTCCCAGAGCCTACTCAAACTCATGTTCATTGCATTGGTGATGCCATCCAACCATCTCATCCTCTGTTATTCCTTTCTCCTCCCACCTTCAATCTTTCCCAGCATCAGGGTCTTTGCCAATGAGTCGGTTCTTCACATCAGGTGACCGAAGTATTGGAGTTTCAGCTTCAGCATCAGTCCTTCCAATGAATTTGTAGGAATTAACAGACTTTAGTTTTTTTTTTTTTTTATCAATAAAAGGAATATCCAGTTGGTACAGAGGATTTGCTCTATGCAAGATACTGCAATATATTTGCATCAAATAATAAGAATACTATGAAAGTGAAAGTTGCCCAGTTGTGTGTGACTCTGTGACTCCATGAACTATGCAGTCCATGGAATTCTCTAGGCCAGAATACTAGAATGGGTAACCTTTCCCTTCTCCAGGGGATCTTCTCAACCCAGGGATCAAACCCAGGTCCTCCCACATTGCAGGTGGATTTTTTACCAGCTGAGCCACAAGAATACTATAGCTTTAGCTTATCCCCATTTATAGGTGAAGTAATTAAAGCATAGAAATGACTTAAAATTGAAGTAGCAGAGCTGAAATTGAAACACATTCAACTTAATAACAAGAGTTCAGTCTCTTAAATGCCACACCACCCTAATTCTGCAGGTTTAACATTCAGCCAATTAAATATGGCAGTGTAATAAAATACTCTCATGACTTTTTCAATAATAGAGATATTGAACATTAAAAATAATTGCAAATTGGGTTAAATTTTTTTAATGTAGTTGCTGTTAAATAAAGTGGAAGGGAAAGATGATTTGGTACCTTGATGAAATTTGGTAACTTGATGAAAAATTCTTTAACTTTTGATGATACAAATGACCTAATAAGCTTCCATTTAGTGGGGAAATTTTTGGAAGAACTTAATATAGTCTCTTGTCAAATAATTGCATAAAGGTACTAGTTAGCTCTCTATTCACACACACAAACACCCACACTATTCAAATAAACTTGACACTAACCTATAAAAATTGATTGATTTTACTTTTTTTCTATTTGAAACAAATATTTGAATGTCCATAATAGATCATGATATAAACAAATTTATTAAATGTGACAATTTTATCATATATAGCTTATTCAGAAAATTAAATGCTTATTTATTAACTTTGATATAAATTGATTTATAGACCTATTAATATTAATTTACCGATCATTAAATATTTTGAGTATTACATTTTTTACCAAGAAAAATATTATCTTGTATGTGATTTTATATCTGATCAGTCAGTTCAGTTCAGTGGCTCAGTTGTGTCCGACTCTTTGCAACTCCATGAACCATAGCACACCAGGCCTCCCTGTCCATCACCAGCTCCCAGAGTTTACCCAAACTCATGTCTATTGAGTCAGTGATATCATTTAACCATCTCATCCTCTGCCGTCCCCTTCTCCTCCTGCCTTCAATCTTTCCCAACATGAGGGCCTTTTCAAATGAGTCATCTCTTTGCAAAAGGTGGCCAAAATATTCAAGTGTAAGCTTCAACATCAGTCCTTCCAATGAACACCCAGGACTGATTTTCTTTAGGATGGACTAGCTGGATCTCCTTGCAGTCCAAGGGACTCTCAAGAGTCTTCTCCAACACCACAGTTCAAAAGCATCCATTCTACAGTGCTCAGCTTTTTTTATAGTCCAACTCTCACATCCATACATGACTACTGGAAAAACCATAACCTTGACTAGACAGACCTTTGTTGGCAAAGTAATGTCTCTGCTTTTTAATATGCTGTCTAGGTTGGTCATAACTTTCCTTCCAAGGAATAAGCGTCTTTTAATTTCATGGCTGCAGTCACCATCTGCAGTGATTTTGGAGCCCCCCAAAAGAAAATCAGCCACTGTTTCCTCTGTTTCCCCATCTATTTGTCATGAAGTGATGGGACTAGATGCCATGATTTTAGTTTTCTGAATGTTGGTCTTTAAGCCAACTTTTTCACTCTCCTCTTTCACTTTCATCAAGAGGCTCTTTAGTTCTTCTTCACTTTGTGCCATAAGGGTGGTGTCATCTGCATATCTGAGGTTATTGATATTTCTCCCTGCAGTCTTGATTCCAGCTTCTGCTTCATCCAGCCCAGTGTTTCTCATGATGTACTCTGTATATAAGTTAAATAAGCACGGTGACAATATACACCCTTGACGTACTCTTTTTCCTATTTGGAGCAAGTCTGTTGTTCCATGTCCAGTTCTAACTGTTGCTTCCTGACCTGCATACAGGTTTATGAAGAGGCAGGTCAGGTGGTCTGATATTCCCATCTCTTTCAGAAATTTCCACAGTTTCTCATGATCCACACAGTCAAAGGCTTTGGCATAGTGAACAAAGCAAAGATAGATGTTTTTCTGGAATTCTCCTGCTTTTTCAATCTCATACTTAACACCTTATTCCTTCATCTAAAAATATGGAGACAGAACCACGAATGATGAAAAATTTTAGTAAAAGAAAAAAACATGACACTCATAAAACAGGAAATATTAAATTCCAAGGAATTCATGAACTAGAATGCAGGTATTACCAAAAAAAATCTTAAATATGCTAGATTTATAAAGAGAAAACAGATTGCAGTTTAGCTATGAAAAGAAACAGTTCTCTGCCTCATTAGAAATGAGGCAAATACAGTAATGCAGTAGACAAAATTTTAGTGTTATCAAACATTAAATTGAGTTGGAAGATCAAGGATCTTCTACACAGTACTGTGAAACAAACCAAAGCAGGCTTAAAGACAATGAGTAAAAAGTTATATGCGTTGATGATAGACTGTGGCATTATAATGTTCCTGTTATAGAATCTATACAAAGCAATAATACAAAAAATTTTCTATTCACATTTTTAGATTAAAAAAGTTGTCCATTAAGAATAAATATATAAAAACTATACCTAGAAACATGATAAAATTTTAGAAGGCCTGGGGCAAATGGGAAAAAAAAAAAGCTTCAGATGAAAACAGAAAGACTACCAACAAAGAAAAAAGCGTTAGATTCTCTTCAAATACTGGGTCAAGAATGACCTAAAAGTTCTGACAAAATATTCTTTTTTGCACCTGGAATTCTATGTCTAGCAAAAAGATCATTTTAAGTGTGAAGTCAAAATAAAGACTGATACCTTCAAGGCCTCAGACTGTTTAGCATTCAAAACTGTATTTACATGTTGTGAAAGAACAATTTACAATATAGATATACATACACATGCTCACACAAAAAATCAATACAAGAAAAGATATCAGTAAGCATACAGTCAGTCCTGAAATACTGAAGATGTATTTCTGAAGCTTAACATAATTAAGGAATTATTCTTAGAAATAAGGTAAAATAACAAAATTGGTGAAAACTGGAAGTTAGAATTAAATACTAGATAACAGGAAACAAACATATTCTGACCTGGCATGAGCCCTGTCTGTATTCTGGGTGAAGACACTGTAGACATTGCTTATTCTTATTGTGATATTAAAGAGAAGTTTAAATATAGGCATTGCACATTTGGGCTTCCCTAGTGTCTCAGGTGGTAAAGAATCAACCTGCAATGCAGGAGACCCAGGTTCAATCCTGGGTTAGGAAGATCCCCTGGAGAAAGACATGGCAACCCACCCAGTATTCTTGCCTGGAGAATCCCATGGACAGAGGAGCCTAGCGGGTTATAGCCCATGGAGTTGCAAAGAGTTGAATGTGACTGAGTGACTAACATTTTCACTTTACTGCACATTTAAGATTATCTACTAACCCAATATACAAATAAACAAATAGGTACAGCTTCCAAAACACTAGGGGGAGAAAATAACTGTAAAGGAAAGGATAATAAATAGCAAACAGAAAACAACATGATAGTGGTATTTTAAAAATGTAGTGTTTATTAAATTGAAATGGATAAATTCCCCTTATAAGGTGGTTATAAGGTGGAAGTCAGACCACTAAATTTGATCAAATTGTAGACTTTGAAAAGCCCTGTAACTGGGCTCCAGCACATTCTAGCCACAGTCAGTGAAAAGCCTTGTCAGCAGTTCAGTTCAATTCAGGCTCTCAGTCTGATTCTTTGCGACCCCACAGACTGCAGCATGCCAGGCCTCCCTGACCATCACCAACTCCTGGAGTTTACTCAAACTCATGTCCATTGAGTCGGTGATGCCATCCAACCATCTCATCCTCTGTCATCCCCTTCTCCTCCCACCTTCAATCTTTCCTTGCATCAGGGATTTTCAGCAGGGGACCAGGCAAAAGACAATTTCCTCTGTGTCTCTTAAGGTTCTCAAGGGCTCTACATTTGGTTCTATGTGCCTTCGATCTTTATCTTATTTAAGTCTCTCACAAACCAATAGAGAAAAAAAAAAGTCCCATTCATTTTCTAGATAAAGAAAATGAAACAAATAATTCCATAATTCCATCAATATCATACAGTGTACAAGTGGGAGAGATGGATTTAAGAACTGAAGGAACTTTGGCCTGCACTCTTAAACCTGAAGTTGCAGCACTATTTTATTTGATTGTTTTTTCCCATATACTATCTTTATAAAAACAAAAATAAAAATGTGATATTGAAACTGAGCATCATTGCCTAGATGTGATCTAATATCTGCTCTGTGTTTTTAAAAAAATGTAATAATATGGCCTTAAAATTTAGGTGCAACTATCAACCGGGGAAAAAAAAAAAAAAGACACACTTTACAGACACATCCAAATGCCTTGAGCAGCCAGGCAATTGAGTCCAGGCCAATGGAACATGAGGTAAAATGCAGCTTTCAAATTATGCTCCTAAAGAACACAGGGGTGCCCTTTTATTTTCGCAATTCTGACTGGTTGAAATATCTTGCTAAAGAATCTCCTTGGGCATGTGAACAAAGGCAACATCTTAAGGGATGACAGAACAATGAAATGGAAGACTAGTCCTCTATCTCTGGAATATTTTCGTTTGTGTTATTGTTCTAGAAATAAACATATACCTTTAAATGTACCTTTAAACATATACCTTTAAAATCTACTTTTAGTTTTATATTGTTGCATGACTTGTAATTATAAGAAACGTATACAGAATTTGATTCCAGATGTAGAGCTATGGTTACAAGTCTCAAACACCAATCATCAGCTTGTTTGTGTGGCAGTCCCAAGCACACAGATGTTGTAAGCAAGAACTTTAGTTACCTTTGTTGTGCAAAACAAAATATTTGTTACCAGCCTTATCCAATAGAACTTTCTGTGATGTTAGAAATTTCAGAAGTCTGAATACCAGACAAAAGTGTCTATGGCTTAAGGGGGTGGGATAGGAAAAAAAAAAAAATCAGAATATTGAAAAAGTGTTGCTTTCTTAGAAACATTTGTAGCAAGATCTTGTTATAGAGATAGCATTCTGGAATAGTTATAGAGATTTCAAAGCAGAAATACTTGAGAACACAATTGATAAGGGTTATTGTTGTGGTTGTAGCCTTTTTTTTTCCTTTCATTAATTCTGATAATTTCAACCCTGGTAAGGCTGAAAAAGCCAACTGCTTTTGTAGACCAAACTGAAGTAGTGGTAAGACGTGACTCTCAGGATACAATTTTGAAAACCAATAAAACTGTAGCCTTACAGGTTTAAACAACTATCATTGAGTTATTTCATAGACAGTGGGAAACAGTTCAACAGCAAAATTCAGATATTGCTGCTCTACCCAAGACTTTGTTTCTGATAGCCTCAAGGTGGGTGCCATGAAAGAATGTGGAGTAGGGAATGCATAGAATACAGAGTAAAAGAACTTTTCAGAATTAGAAATTGTATCTAGAATATAAACTTGCCTTTGTCTCCTCATTCATGGTAGTGTATGAAAGTAAATAGAAACAAAATCTACTGTTTTCAAGGGATTATATTACCTGGAAAAACTATATGCCTAACCTGAAAAAGCCTACACTTGTTGATACTCAAAAATCACTCACAGGTCCCAGAGACTGTACCAATGTGAAATAGATTGTGAAATAATTTAAACTCTCAGGGCACAACCTGCATTGGCCAATTCAAGATATGCTGAGAGGGAATAAATGAGGAAGAAACTTCCAGAGGGCAGAGTCAGGGACAATGAAGATGATAGAGGAGTCCTTCAGACAGAATAGTAAGAACCAAAGGCTGTGATATGGACCAACCTAGGAATGTTCTCTAGCTGTACTGCAGAGGGTTTTGCAGCTTATCTAGTAGGATATAACAGCTGTTTGGGGCGACTAATAGCTATGTGTTTTCCATTGTTCCCTGCTCTATGTGGGAGTTTTTCTTACAGTTATCCTATTTCAATTTTTACCATTATATTTATATTGGATAAGGGGTAGTTGGAGAGAAGCGGGGGGCGGAGGGGGGAGCTTTAATGTATTTAGGTTTCCAGATTACAAATAGCTATGTTTATGCTTCTAGTGACTGATACCAAAATTCTTAGAGTCTTCTCGTACATCCCATTGCCTTTATCTTCCAAATACACAGAGTCCTCACTTACCTTTGCATATGCTAATCCATCATTCAGTTCAGTAGCTCAGTCATGCCCGACTATTTACGATCCCATGGACTGTAGCATGCCAGGCTTCCCTGTCCTTCACCAACTCCCAGAACTTGCTCAAACTCATGTCCCTCGAGTCGGTGATGCCATCCAACCATCTTATCCTCTGTTGTCCCCTTCTCCTCCTGCCTTCAGTCTTTCCCAGCATCAGGGTCCTTTCCAATGAGTCACTTCTTCACATCAGGTGGCCAAAGTATTGGAGTTTCAACTCAGCATCAGTCCTTCCAATAAATATTCAGGACTGATTTCCTTTAGATGGACTGGTTTGATCTTGCAGTCCAAGGGACTCTCAAGAGTCTTCTCTAACACCACAGTTCACCACTTCTGCATTCATCTTGTGTTATAGTCCAACTCTCACATCCATACATGACTACTGAAGAAACCATAGCTTTGACTAGGCGTACCTTTTTGACAAAGTAATGTCTCTGCTTTTTAATATGCTGTCTAGTTTGGTCATAGCTTTTCTTCCAAGGAGCAAGTGTCTTTTAAAATCATGGCTGCAGTCCCCATCTGCAGTGATTTTGGAGGCCCCCCAAAATAAATTCTCTCACTATTTTCATTGTTTCCCCATCTATGGAATCAAACCCTATATCCTCCAAAGATGCTTGGGGAGCTCAAACAAAACCTTGTGTGTACCAGGAAGCCCCACAGAGACTGGGCCAGACCTGTCTCTAAGTGTTTCAGCATCTCCTGCAGAGGCCCAGGTCAGCAGTGGCATGCCCCAGGGGCAGGAGCTTTGGGTACAGCAGACCTGGGTGTGGAATAAGCCCTCTTGGAGGAGGTCACAATTAACCCCACCATAGAGCTGCCAGAACTTATACAGGACCGGGGAAACAGACTCTTGAAGGGCACAAACAAAACCTTGTGCCCACCAGGACCCAGGAGAAAGGAGCAGTGACCCCAGAAAAGATTGACTCAGACTTGCCTGTGAGTGTCCAGGAGTGTCTGGTGGAGTTGTGGGTCAGCAGTGGCCTGCTACAGGGTCAGTGGCAATGAGTGTGGCAGTGTATGCATAGGGCGTTTTGAAGGCGGTCACCATTTTCTTCATTACCTCCACCATAGTTTGGTCTCAGGTCAAACAACAGGGAGGGAACACAGCCCTGCCCATCAACAGAAAATTGGATTAAAGATTTACTGAGCATGGCCCTGCCCATGCTCAGAACAAGACCCAGTTTCCCCAGTAGTCAGTCTCTCCCATCAGAAAGCTTCCATGAGCCTCTTATCCTTATCAGTCAGAGGGCTGACAGAATAAAAACCACAATCATAGAAAACTAATCAAACTGATCACATGGACCACAGCATTGTCTAACTCAGTGGAACTACAAGCCATGCCCTGTAGGGACACCCAAGATGGACAGGTCATGGTGGAGAGTTCTGACAAAATGTGGTCCACTGGAGAAGGGAATGGCAAACCACTTCAGTATTCTTGCCTTGAGAACCCCATGAACAGTATGAAAAGGCAAAAAGATAGGACACTGAAAGATGAACTCCCTAGATTGGTAGGTACCCAATATGCTACTGGAGAAGAGTGGAAAAGTAAGTCCAGAAAGAATGAAGAGACATCCAAAAGCAAAAACAATGCCCAGTTGTCAATGTGACTGGTGATGGAAGTAGAGTCCAATGCAGTAATTAACAATATTGCATAGGAACATGGAATGTTAGGTCCATGAATCAAGGCAAACTGGAAGTGGTCAAATAGGAGATGGCAAGAGTGAACATTGACATTTTAGGAATTGGTGAACTAAAATGGACTGGAATGGGTGAATTTAACTTGGATAACCATTATATCTACTACTGTGGGCAAGGATCCCTAAGAAGAAGTGGAATAGCCCTCATAGTCAACAAAATAGTCCAAAATGCAGTTCATGGGTGCAATCTCAAAAAACAGCAGAATGATCTCTGCTCTTTTCCAAGGCAAGCCGTTCAGTATCACAGTAATCCAAGCCTGTGCCCCAACCAGTAATGCTCAAGAAGCTGAAGTTAAACGGTTCTATGAAGACCTGCAAGACCTTCTAGAACTAACACCCAAAAAAGATGTCCGTTTCATTATAGGGGAGTGGAATGCAAAAGTAGGAATTCAAGAAATACCTGGAGTAACAGGCAAATTTGACCTTGGAGTACAGAATGAAGCAGGGCAAAGGCTAATAGAGCTTTGCTAAGAGAACACACTGGTCATAGCAAATGCCCTCTTCCAACAACACAAGAGAAGATTCTACACATGGACATCACCAAATGAAATCAATACCAAAATCAGATTGATTATATTCTTTGAAGCCGAAGATGGAGAAGCTCTATACAGTCAGCAAAAACAAGGCTGGGAGCTGTCTGTGGCTCAGATCCTGAACTGCCTATTGCCAAATTCAGACTTCAGTTGAAATCCATCCCTGACCTGTGCCAGATTTATCTCTTGACTGGATCATTTTTCTGTAGTGTTGTAATTTCTCTCTTCTATATGCTCTCTATAGTCTATTTTTTGGAGAATCCACCAGAGAAATCACGTTAAAGATAAGAATGATAAGATTATCTCACTCTCTGCTCAGAGATCATCAGTTGAGTGCCTACCCATTTGAATCACATAAAAAGTCCTTCTAAACATTGACAAGGCTCTTCATGGTCTCAGCTCAGTTTCCTCTTTGACTTCATCTCCTAAATCACTCCTTTTATTTACTTGGCAGCAGCCATGCTAGTCAGTTTACTGTTCTTTGGAGTACCAGATCCTTAATTTTTAGCAAAGGTTCTTTCCTTCCTTTGAAAGAATTTTCTCCCATATATCCAGAGAGCACAGATGTCATTGTGTTATGTGTCTGTTCTAATCATGATATCAAAATCTAAAACCATACCTTTCTTGAATTCCTGTGATACACTGGAGTGAACTCACAGTTTCATGATAGTGAACTGTTAATATTTTAGAAATTTTGCAACATGGTTGATAACACATTGGTAGCTAAAATTGTCTGTGGTGTGGGATTATTTACTCCATGGAAATTGGAAAATGCTATAAATTAGGAATTATTTTCACACCTGGTTATTGAAGATTTGCCAGCACATTACTATCAACTTCTTTTACTTCCTCTATTTCTATAGTACTTATAATTTTCTAAAATGCATATTTATATACTTAATTTTATGTTTATTTGTTATTGTCACTCTTCTCTATTAAATTATAAAAACAAGGATAGACATTTTTATTCTTTTCACAGGTGTATATCTAATGTATCTAATGTACTTGGAAAAGTGTTGATACCTAGAAGCTATTCAATAATACTCATGCAATATATGAGCCATTAACAATATAAATTATTTGACTGGAGAGAGAAAGAAGTACATCCAAAAGAAAGGTTATATTTCTCAGATTCCTTTCAAGTTAATCATGGTTATTAATCATCTTCTGGCCAATAGAATGTAGCCAGAAGTGATGTGTTCAGCTCTTGCACTAAACTTTAATAGGGTAGAAATGAGTTTTCAAGCAATTTAGAGCCCAGGATAGGAATGAACCTTTTTAGCAAGTTAGAGTACAACTATAGTCATGTACCATCCTGGATAATGTGTATGAGTCAGTACTTTGCAGATGTCAGTATAAAGTGGTCCTAGATCCCTAAGGCAGAGGTGATGCAATTTTAGCCCTGGATTGATCATGCTTAGATTGTTATTAAAGAGGTAAATAAAATTTTGTCTTATTTAAGTCAGTGCTTGACACTATATTTAACCTTATTGCACACATAGAAAATGCTGTTTGTATAGCATGCTGGGCATACAGATGAGGTAAAAAGCTCGCTGGTTTCTGCTACCAGTGGCATGGGCTTCCCTCACGGCTCAGCGAGTAAAGAATCTGTCTGCAATGCGAGAGATCCAGATTCGATCTCTGGGTGGGGACAATCCCCTGGAGGAGGGAAAGGCTACACATACCAGTATTCTTGCCTGGACAATCCCATGGACAGAGGAACTTGGAGGGCTTATAGTCCATAGGGTCACAAAGAGTTGAACACAACTTAGCGACTACTCATGTACGCACCAGTGACGTATGTGTCCGTGACACAACTATTGCAATGCTCTGCTTTCTACCAATGTTATTTGGTTTCTGTTAGGGTAGCCAGACCTGTATTAATAAAGGAAACCATCCATGTTGTTGAATTATTTATTTGTCTAGAATAAATTAATTGCAAGTACTCCCTTTATTATTATATAATAATATTGGATTATAAATAGAAAATTTAGGTACCAGCTTTCTTTCACGTTAGGCTATTTTTACTTGCTGACTCCTTTATCTGTAATATAGTATAACCACCCTCTTTTTCCTCATTAATTTCTACTCATTCTTCGGATATAAATTCAAATTTCACTTCCTTAAGAAAGGTTTCCCTGATATCTCAGGAAAGATCAGTTTCCCCCAATTATATGTACTTTCGTGCTTTTTTGGTCATATTGTTTAAAACAACTTTATTTGTGTCATTGATAAGTGAGTTTGTATAATGGAGGGTAAAAGGGAACATATATGTTTTGCTCATTGCCTGGCACCTTACAGGTATCCAGTTAACATTTGCCAAAGAATGAATTAGCAAAGTGACTTAATATTCCTGAAATTGATGTTCTTCACTAAAAAATGACATAATAAACTAATATATGCCATGTTAAGCTTGAAGTGTTTATGTGAACATTAATGAGTCAATAGTTGTTATGGAGTTTTAATAATTGTATGCATGCATGCTAAGGTGCTTCAGAGTGTCCAACTCTTTGCAACTATATGGACTCTAGCCCGCCAGGCTCCTCTGTCCATTGGCTTCTCCAGGCAAGAATACTGGATATGACAAAACTGAATTTTGTTGCACATGGTACATTATTAATAAATAGGTTTTGCATGTTTTTTATTTCATTAAATGACTTAATTTTGCTTACTCATATACTCATTAGAAATACTTAATAAGAAAACTAGATAGATTTTTAAATTTCATTCCCATTTTTAAAAGTCAACATGGTTCTATTTTCATAAACACATGATTCTGTTATTTATAGTCAAAGCAAGATTTGGGGTTTGATAAAATCTCAAATTAAGATAAGATGGAGTTATTGCCCTTTATAAGTCTCCAAAGAAAACATTTAATTTTTGATGAACAAGATAAACAATTTTGAGAATTAGTGAAAAGCTTTGGAATGTAATTATTCCCCCTAAACCAGTGTTTTGGAACTAAATATGTGTGGATCTCATTCCAGATGGTGACCTTTAATTTAAAACTTTCTGAGTTTATGCAATTTGAGCTCCTGAGAATTGCTGTCTACCAGCTGGTAGCAGGGCACCATTACAGAGTTAAAGACAGTCTAACTTCATTTATCACAGTTCCTAGGACTCATTTCTATACAGTTCTATCCATCCTGTCAGGCACCAAGTATTTCACTAATACCTACTTTTTTCCAGGCATGGTACACACACCAGTGAATATACCTGTGTTCTCAGGTGACCTAAGATCTATTGTGGAGTACATGCAATGAATGAATAAAATGAAACAAATGCAAAACATAAATATGATAGTTCCACAGTTAGTTAGCAGTTAATTCAACGAACAAAATTAAATGGGACAGAGATTGGAGTAATATTTCTGCAAAGACAATGCAAAAGAGATGGCTGCATGAAACTCTGAGTAAAGTGCATTTTAACATTTATTAAGCAGTAATTAAATATTTGTTAAGTATGAAAGGAGTGTACACATACAAATTACATAAGGCAATAGTTGTGCAAAGATATGGATAGGCAGGAATGAGCAAGTTAAGTTCATTAGAATATTGTAATTTTAGGAGTCAGATAGAAAGAGGTTCCGATAACATTGGAATCTCAGCTTCTTCCATCAAGTAGAAATAATATCCAAATTCATTGTATTGTTGAGAGCCTTTAGGATCTTATATATATAAAGCAGCTAACAATAACTAGCATACCCTAGCACCTGCTTTTGAATATATCATAATCTCTCTTTCCCTTTCTTTGGATTTGCTGTAGTATAGTATCTCTCCTGGTACATATATCGAGTATTTTCCCAAGGGAAAAAAATGTAAAGAATATAAATGAAATTTCTGGCTCCCTGTTTTTTTTTTTATTACCTTAAGCACTATAAATAAATTAGATGTAAGAAATTGTTTCTAAAACTTTTTAAAAAGAGTACTTGGGGAGGTGGTTGTTTCTTGTTTACTCAATTTCCCTGTGTTTTCTCTCGGGTTCCAAATTTTTAGTAGCACATTTAAACAAGGATACATTGCTGTATTCAATCCATGAGGACAGGCCTGCATAGTCTTAAATTGGTCCCAGTGGAACTAATAGTAGAATCACTGGGGACTCTGTCACCAGAAAACAGAAAAACAATTCTTTGGCCAAAGGTGTGATTCTATGCAATTTGCTTATGTCTAGCATGCCTAGTAAGAATATTTAAAATGTAAATTAATATACATATTACATATATATTACATATTTTATTACATATGTTTAAAGAAATTATTGTTAAATAATCATAATGGCAACTAGAGGTAGTTTTACAGTATAATTGAATGTCTTCTATTTTGTAATTTCATTATATACACAAAGGAATATTGGAAGTGTGTTTGTGTCTGCATGTTTGTCTATACATAAAAATATGGATATACATATATTATATATATATAAATATATGGCAAAAATAAATATGTTAAACTGTATATTTGCACACAAGTGTAATATAATCACATCAAACACTCCTAATTTGGATTTATGAATACACATGTTTTACTTTAGCTTAACGTTAATTAGTATTTTGTTAGTTTTCAGTGTAGGTAAAATATAGCCAAGACTATGGTTTTTCCAGTGGTCATGTATGGGTGTGAGAGTTGGACTATAAAGAAAGCTGAGCACAGAAGAATTGAAGCTTTTGAACTGTGGTGTTGGAGAAGACTCTTGAGAGTCCCATGGACTGCAAGGAGATCCAACCAGTTCATCCTAAAGGAGATCAGTCCTGGGTGTTCACTGGAAGGACTGATGATGAGGCTGAAACTCCACTACTTTGGCCACCTAATGCGAAGAGATGACTCATTGGAAAAGACCCTGATGCTGGGAGAGATTGGGGGCAGGAGGAGAAGGGGACGACAGAGGATGATATGGCTGGATGGCATCACCGACTCAATGGACATGAGTTTGGGTGGACTCCGGGAGTTGGTGATGGACAGGGAGGCCTGGCGTGCTGTGGTTCCTGGGTCGCAAAGAGTCGAACACGAGTGAGCAACTGAACTGAACTGAAAATATAGCCAAGTGAGAAAGTCAGCCTTTGAGAAAGAATATCTGGTTTGCATAACCTAAAATTTAAGTGGTGAGTATGAAGCTATTTTAGCTAAACCTGGAAAGGCAAAACCTACTATAATTGCTCTAATAGTGCAGGCATCTACATTCATGTTGAGTTTTATGATCAATATTTTAAAAATTCACAATGTGTAATCATACTTTGGTAATAGTAATAGTTTTTCCTTTTCAGAGAAAGTAATGATCTTTCAAAATCAGAATGAAAAGAAACTTTAAAACAATAACTTTCAAATTTCCTATTTTAACAAAGGCTTACTTGCCAGATGTTTTTCTGGTTAAGGAATGAAACAATCAAATAGGCAGTTCAGAAAACTGATGCAGCCCTGTGGAAATGCCATTGTCTTCCACACAGAAAAATGTCTAATCTATTTCTGGGATCAAAGCTAGTGTTCATGATTGATAACAGATTAAAGACAGCAATATATACATATATCACATGAACCACAAAGAGAATTAATTATTGTAAAGAAAAATGACATATTATTTATAAAGGAAAGCAATCTACAATGAATGTGAAATAGGTAGCTTTTTCAGTTGTAATATTACATACATTTATTTTAGCTCAGGAGAAAATGAAAGTTTTAACTAAAAACTGATAGGTACATCAATATCATGCAAAGTTGATAACCTTGTTATACAGAAATTATATTTCTCAAACATTTGATATTTCTAATATCTACAGTGAATTAAGGATAAATTTAATTTTTAAAAAATAGTATAATAAAGATTTCAAATGAAAAATTTATAAATTGACAGTTTTCGGGGCCTATTTTTTTCTTCTGTGAATTCATGAAAACATACCAGTATTAAAGCTAGAAGAACAGAGGTATAGAAGCATAAATTTTTTAAAAGATCAGAAATCAAGTTCTAATTAGACATGAAAAAACTTTTTTTGTAAAATCTAAGGTAGACATTGTACCTACTATTATGTTGTATAGTTCTGCTGAATGTAATCTGTTGGTTCAAACATAAATGGAGAAGATTTAATAACTATGAAATAAAAATCAATTATAAGAAAAAAGAAGGAAATAACGTGTTAATAAAAACAAAATTTCTATATTCACATTTTGGTTTTAATGTCAGTAATGATTAACTTTATTGTCCTTTTTATATTCATTCCTTACTCTTCTCCTTTTCTCAAATCCTCTTATTATGTCTTTTCTTTTTTATTATGTCTTTTGATGAAAGTAACTAACTTGTTTTTCCAAAAAAATACAAAAAACGAAAAAAAGAACCCTATAGCTGTATACTTCCTTTCATTCTTTCTGAAATAGACAAAATGTATTATTACAATATTATTAATTGTTTCAACATAATCCAACTGTATGAAATTAAATAGAAAGAAATATATGTATATGTATGTGTGTGTATATATACATATATACACACATATATATAAAGATTATCTTGATTACTGTTTTACTATGATGAAGATTTATGAACTAGCAAAAACATGAACACTCCCCCAACCCCCATACGTACACACCACACATTCAGCAAATAATAATGGGGCATTAAAAAGAAACAAGCAACCTGTAGCTATTGTTCTGTGACAGTTACTGTTTCATTCCATGACCTAAATGCCACATCTATAATCCTTCCTGAGCAGACTCCTTTCTCCTTTGGGTATGTGGCCAGTCTTCCACATTACAATAGAACAATTCCATTATAATTCACAGAGATTTTTTCTGTAGCTGAGAATGTCTAGATTGAGAGTGTCTTTAATTTTTTAGATGTCTTAGTAAGAGTTTAGTGTATAAACATCTTAGTTATCTGTTCCTGTATTATAATCCATTCAAAACTTAATGACTTAACCTAGTAGGGGCTTATCATTGCTCACAATTCTGTGCTTTGGTTGGACATAGCGGGTTTGTTGTGCTGCTCCACTAGGGCTGTCTGTAATCAATCTTTGGGCCCTATACAGTGGGGAATTTTGGTTCTGCTTGAATATACAGAATGGCTTCTCTTGGATGTCTGATGTCTGAGTTGGAGTGACTGGAATAAAGGTGGTTTGCTGTCTTTTCTCTAGCAGGATAATTGACTCCTTAAATGTTGCACCTGTAGCTCCAAGATAGCAGAAGTGGAAGTTGTAAAGCATTATATGGGCTTTGTCTGGAATTGGTGCATTATCACTCTTCTACATAGTATTGGTTAAAGCAAGTCACAAGGGCAGACTAGATTCACAAAGGTAGTAATAGGATTCTACCCATTGAAGAAAGAACTAGTATGACAATATAGGGACAGGAAAATTCTTGGTGACCATCTTTGGAGGTGATCTTTGCACATATGATAAGTTGACCATAAAAAGATTAACAAAACAAATCTTCAGTATCCCTCACCAGACAAAGAATAAGTAAGTAAGTGTTAGTTGCTCAGTTGTGCCCGACTCTTTGTGACCCCATGGACTGCAGCCCACCTGGCTCCTCTGTCCATGAGATTTTCCAGGCAAGGATACTGGAGTCGGTTGCCGTTTCCTTCTCCAGGGGACCTTCCCAGCCCAGGGATCAAACCCGGAGCTCCTGCACTGCAGGCAGATTCTTTACCGACTGAGCTACAAGGGAAGCCCAAGAATAGGTCCCTTCTTTTACTCAACAGAAATCATCAAATGATCAGAAAATTAAATCTTAGTTCCCAAACACTACTGCCACCGATGTGAAAGTCATGTTTAAACTAGAATCAAAACTACACTTGGCCAAAAACAATGAACAAATGAAAAAGAGTCAGAAGTGTAAACAGAGAATCAGAGAGGTAGCAGAAGTAAAATTCGTTTGCTGCTGTGGTTTAAGAAGAAAAAATATATATACATGCCTGGATTTAAACAGCATATGAAGTACACTTTTTGGGGCTACATGGTTTAATTGTCTTCAGCAGGTGATCCCACTTGGACGTCTTACTTTAATGTAATTTTTTTTTGTAATTTTTTTTTTATTTTTTGTAATTTTTAATGTAACTTTTTTTAAAGTTAAAAACTGTTACACAAAGAGTCAGTATGTTTTGAAGATTTATTTAATTTATAAATGGGGAAACCAATAAAATGGTAAGACTGATTTTGACCATATAGTTTTTGATTATATAAATGAAGCTACTGCATCTTAGGGAAGTTGGTTGCTGAAAATCACATGGACAGTAAGTGTTAGATGTGAGAATAAGTTACTCTTAACCCACCAGTTAGTCATGTGTTGTTCAGGGTTCTAGTCCAGGTAAGATAAGCCAAAAGTTAATTTGGAGAAATGAGAGCCATAATTTAGGCTACTGTTCCCTATATAAGTTTACATCAGACTTCCAGTAAACTTAACCCCTCTATATAGTAGTACAAAATGTTGTTTCCTAGGTGTATCTAAAAATGTGTTTACTAAACAGAGTATCACATAATATGTCATTCAAATCACTATTTGTATGAGTGAGAAGACACTACTGAAAATTATACTCAGAAAACAATTGCTTATAAATCAAGAATGTATTTTTATCCAATTAATAAGTTGTTTCCATTATTCTGTATTAGTAATCTGTATGATACACAGTATATTAGAAGACCTCAGATTCCTAAGGCATCAGGACATTGATCTATTTTTTTCTAGAAACAAGAAATGTTTTATTAGAGAATATGTGTTATAAGGCATTCAATGTGTTCAAGGATAGTAGTACTCACATAAGCATGAAAACGAGAAAAAAAAAAAGAGGCAAAACTCATTCAGAAAATACAGTGTCATTACTTCTTTCTAAAACCTGCTTGTAATCAAATGTCTAGTCTTTTTCTTTCCAAGTCCCTTGTTATTCTGTACATTTTGTCATACTCTTCGACACCAGGCACAAACCATAATATATACCCACTATAAGTCATTCGTTCTTCTAGGATAAGCAGGCAAAATGGCCACATGAAAGATTGACTGTCTCCATTGTCTTCAAGAAACATACCTAGATGGGAAAGACATGCTACAGCAGTCTATTTATGAAAGTGAAAATGAAAGTTGCTCAGTCTTGTCCGGCTCTTTGTGACCCCATGGTGTATATTTGGGCCCTTAGAAGCAACCATACTAAGCAGAATGCTTAAGGCATCTGTATGAAAGTGAAAGTAGCTCAGTTGTGTCCGACTCTTTGTGACCCCATGGACTACATAGTCCATGGAATTCTCCAGGCCTGAATACTGGAGTGGACAGCCTTCCCCTTCTCCAGGGGATCTTCCCAACCCCAGGATTGAACTCAGGTTTCCCACATTGCAGGCGAATTCTTTACCAGCTGAGCCACAAGGGAAGCCCAAGAATAATGGAGTGGGTAGCCTATCCCTTCTCCAGTGGATCTTCCTGACTCAGAAATTGAGGAATTGCAATATTTCTCTTGCATTGCAGGCAGGTTCTTTACCAACTGAGCTATCATATATAGCTAGTGATAGATATTAGGCAAAGTCATTGGTAAGCCAGGCTCAAGCCATTTCCTCCTCTATGAGCTGGTTATAGAAATCTCTCTCTCAGGTCATGTTTATGGCTTGAAGTAGGGGCTGCAATGTGGTGAGACATAGATACATATATGGAATATGAGAGAAGTTGGATTTTACTTTATTTGTTCCTTTAATATATGCTTGGACCCATCCTTATCCCTGCTTGATTACTGAGGCCTGTGGGCAGGCCTAACCTTGGTGGTGGTGGTGGTTTAGTCACTAAGTCATGTTTGACTCTTGTGACCCCATGGACTGTAGCCTGCCAGGCTCCTCTGTCCATGGGATTCTCCAGGCAAGAATAGTGGAATGGGTTGCAATTTCCTTCTCCAGAGGATCTTTCTGACTAAGGGATTGAACCCAGATTTCCTGTATTGCAGGAGGAATCTTATCAGCTGAGCTATGAGGAAAGTCCTACTGGGTAAGTCTTATTCAAGTGAAGCAGTGTAGGTCACCATGGTCATCTGGTATCCTGGGGCCCTGTAGCAAGCCAAAAATTATTTCTTAAATAGCAAGCTCCTGGAAATATTTTTTAAATTTCTAACACTGAACTCCAAATTCGCTATTCCATTCCAGGGTCTTTCTGGTAGAGTTGGAAAGTACATTCATTGTCAGTCAATAAAATTTGCATAAAAAGTATTTTGGATCTTTACATAACTATAGCAATACTTACTGAAGCACCTTGAGTGAAACCTCCACAGAGTTGAGCATTTATGCCTTCTGCTTGAGATCACAGGAGGATTAATGACATAAAATAATAAAGAAGCAGAAATATTCAAAGGATATACAGGTCAAGATTGCCCATTTTAATGCACAGTTATTTTATGCAACAGGGAAACCAGCTTCCCTGTTGCATAAAATGACAAGTTTTCCCTGTTCCATAAAATGATAAAAAAATTTGTTTACAATTTTCTTGCCTTGGCCTTTGCTGTACAGCATAACAATGTATTTATTATTGAAAGGAGAAATTTGGAAATTTGGTAAGGTTTATAGCATATGTTCTGCTAGAGAAAAACTCCCCATTGATGTTCAATGTGGTGAAATATTTTGAACCCCTTGGAGACTCATTGATGTTCCTGGAGTCTGAGGCATCAGCAATAACCACGAATGTCTCCGTTCATTTGTAAAGTGCTCCAGCCAGAAAATTAAGCTGCAAGATGAAGATCTTGCTTCAGTGATCCATACTTTTGACATATTCAGCCTTTCAACCTGGTATATTTCAAACCTCTTTATTTGAATCTCTCCAGGGAAGCTAGTCAAAGAATAAAAATGGCCCGTAAAATAGCAGACTTCTTTTTGAATTGAACAAACAGCATTCTGCAGTGATTTTCTTTACCCTTTGCTCATTGCCAGGATACTTCCAAATATAGGAAAACCCTTTCTTCTCATTTTCAAAGCATCACACAAGATGAACCCTAGCTTCTTCAAACAGCATCAAACTCCACACTGTTATATCTGAATCCAGAATAGCATTGAACCAAAATGGCACAAAATTCCTAGAATCCCAGATGTTGGAACTTTCTACTAAAAGGTCATGGGGGAGAAAAAGAGAGCAAAGAATTCCTCATACACTAAGACAAGTACCACAGAATAATAATTTAGACAACTAGTATGATAAATATAAATTACTTACTATAGTAATAGCTATGTTTATACATTTATATATATATATATATATATAATTTTAACCATAGTAAATATGTTAGTGTTATATACATAGGGTATAAAACATCACTCTGTGCAAAGACATTGTTATAAATTACATGCAAAATATTATAAAATGTTTATATTTTAGGTTAAATTGTGTCACATATATATGTATTGGATGTCTAGTATGTATCACAATGAGCAAAAAAAGTAGACGTCTTTTATCTCAGGTTTTAAACAATCAATATTGAAGCATTTCTCAATATATTCTATACATTAAGACTATAGTAGGCAAAGTGAGGTCATGTTAATACAAAGGACTGAGTTGTCAAGCTGATTTATGCAAGTTATACTTCTTACCCAATACCAAACTTTACTAATGATTTCAAGGGTACAAGATAGAAATAAGTATAGTAATAGACATTTTCAGGAGAAAGCCCCATCCATCAAACACAGCTTCCCCAAAATGTCCCCTTTTCCTATATTACAGGTGGTTTTTGGATTCAGATAAACAAAAATTCTGAACACTGTATACAAGAACATTGTTACAAAGGAAGCCATTTTGTATTGGAGAATCCTGTGTGTCTAATTCATTTGCTACATATACAGAACAATATATTTTACTTCCTTTTTCCCAGATAGCTATGAAAAATCCATAAATATAGGTTTGTTTATACTAAGTGATCTAGACAGACCAGATATATCCTGTTAAAAAGCATTTTTAGATAGGGGCATCCCTATCCTTCTTGCAAATGATATTAACATGTTTACAAGGAGGTCTGGTCAAGATCATTAGGTATCTCATGTAGAAAAGAAATAGAGAGTGAGTTATAAGCTGAAGTAAACCCTTTTGCTTTCAGAGGTAAGAGCATAAATGAGGTAATATAAAGTCCTCGAAAGCTAAAGAACTCTTTTATCCTTTTCTTCTTTTCTGATCTTTAGTTGCTTGTCTTTCAAGGAATTTGTCCTTTTCATATGAATTATCAAATATGCTGACCTAAAATTGTTAATATTTCCTTATTATCTTTTGCTTATCTATAGAATCAGTACTTATATTACCTCTCTTATTCCTGATACTATTAAATATTGTTTTTTATTTTTTTCCTCCCTAATCAGTCTGGCTTGAGAGTTACCAATTTTGTTAATATTCTTAAGAACTATCTTATGGTTTTATTGATTTTCTCTATTATTATTTTTTCTCTTTCATTTATATTTCCTCTGATCTTTATTACATTCTTCTGCTTACTTTGGCTTTAATTTGTTCATCTTTATCAGTTTCTGGTTGAATCATTGCTTTGAGACATTTATTCCTTTCTAAAATAGTCATTTAGTTGTGTATGAAGGGAGATAGACCAACATGGTATATAGTAAGAGGATGTGAAGTTCAGCTAAACCAAGGAACATATCAAAAACATATCTACATATGAGATGATTCTCATTAAAAACTAACTGGAAATAGCAGAAGGACTCTTGTACAAGCCAGAGTGTAAGAATGTTGTACATATAACAGGGTAGAAAGGGAAGAAAAGCAATAAGGTTGGACCCAGGGCTCCTGCAGTGGAAAAGGAAAACATACACAGACAGACACCTGCCCTGGGGACTAAGCAGCGATGGCTGCAGACTGGGTACTCCAGTCCTGGCATCTCATGTGTGGGTGTTGTGTCCTTTTTGGTTGACAGACGGACAGGACTAAAGGAGGGCTGTGGGAAGCCTGGACTCTGCTCCTGAGGAGCACACCTGTGCTGGTTTGCTGCTGAGGCAGGTCAGAGAGAGGTCTGCTTTAATGACTTCCAGATTTCCCATGACCACCTTAGTTCCCACCTCAGCTCCTGTGGTCTTAAATGATGTAATAGATTAATAGCTGGAATTAATAGATATTCACATGATATTACATCCCCAAGTAGTAGAACACACATTCTATTTAGGGACATAAAAACTCTTTGGGTGGATTACATGCTAGGCTACAAAATAATTATCAACAGAGACTGAGACAGAACTGTGTTTGTGTCTCCTGTGGACCTAAGGGTCAGCAGTGGACTGCCGCAGGAGGCGGGGCTCTGGGGGCAGCAGATATGGGTATGGCCTAAGCCCTCTTGTAGGAGGTAGCTATTAACCCCACCATAGAGCCTCCAGAACTTACACAACTAGGGAAATAGACTCTTGGAGGACACAAACAGAACCTTATGTACACCAGGAGAAAGGGGCAGTCACCCCACAGAAGACTGACCAAGACTTGCCTGTGAGTGTCCAGGAGATTTTGCTGGAGGCATGGGTTGGTGGTGGCCAGCTGCAGGGCTGCGGGCACGGAGTGTAGCACTGCATGCATGGGACCTTTGAAGGAGACCACCATTACCTTCATTACCTCCTCCATAGTTTGGCTCCAGGTTAACAACAGGGAGGCAACACAGCCCCAACCATCAACAGAAAATTGGATTAAAGATTTACTGAACATGGCCCTGCCCATCAGAACAAGACCCAGTTTCCTCCTCAGTAAGTCTCTCCCATCAGGAAGCTTTCATAAGCCTCTTATCCTTCTCCATCAGAGAGCAGACAGACTGAAAACCACAATCATAGAAAACTAACCAATAAGATCACGTGGACGACAGCCTTGTCTAACTCAATGAAACTATGAGCCTTGTCCTGTAGGGACACCCAAGACAGATGTGTCATCGTGGAGGGTTTTGACAAATCATGGTCCACTGGAGAAGGGAATGGCAAACCACTTCAGTATTCTTGCTTTGAGAACCCCATGAACAGTATGAAAAGGCAAAAAGATAGGACACTGAAAGATGAACTCCCCAGATTGGTAGGTGCCCAATATGCTACTGGAGATCAGTGGAAGAATAACTCCAGAAAGAATGAAGAGAAGGAGCCAAAGCAAAAACAACACACAGTTGTCGATGTGACTGGTAATGGAAGTAAAGTCCAATGCTGTAAAGAGCAATATTGCGCAGGAAACTGGAATGTTAGGGCCATGAATCAAAGCAAATTGGAATCCCTTAGAAGAAATGGAGTGGCCATCATAGTCAACAAAAGAGCCCAAAATAAAGTACTTGGATGCAATCTTGAAAACGACAGAATGATCTCTGTTTGTTTCCAAGGCAAACCATTCAATATCACAGTAATCCAGGTCTATGCCACAACCAGTAATGCTGAAGAAGCTGAAGTTAAACGGTTCTATGAAGACCTACAAGACCTTCTGGAACTAACACCCAAAAAGATGTCCTTTTCATTATAGGGGACTGAAATGCAAAAGTAGGAAGTCAAGAAACACCTGGAGTAACAGGCAAATTTGGCTTTGGAGCACAGACTGAAGCAGGGCAAAGGCTAATAGAGCTTTGCTAAGAGAACACACTGCTCATAGCAAACAACCTGTTCCAACAACACAAGAAAAGACTCTACACATGGACATCACCATGTGGTCAATACAGAAATCAGATTGATTACACTCTTTGAAGCCAAATATGGAGAAGCTCTACACCATCAGCGTAAACAATACCAACAGCTGACTGTGGCTCAGATCATGAACTCCTTATTGCCAAATTCAGACATAAACTGAAGAAAGTAGGGAAAACCACTAGACCATTCAAGTATGACCTAAACCAAATCCCTTATGATTTTACAGTGGAAGTGAGAGAAAAATTCAAAGGATTAGATCTAATAGACAGAGTGCCTGAAGAACTATGGAGAGAGGTTTGTGATATTGTACAGGAAACAGGGATCAAGATCATCCCCAAGAAAAAGAAATGCACAAAGGCAAAATGGCTGTCTGAGGAGGCCTTACAAATAGCCGTGAACAGAAGGGAAGTGAAAAGCAAAGGAGAAAAGGAAAGAAATACCCATTTGAATGCAGAGTTCCAAGAATAGCAAGGAGAGATAAGAAAGCCTTCCTCTGTGATCAATGCAAAGAAATAGAGGAAAACAACAGAATGGGAAAGACTAGAGATCTCTTCAAGAAAGTTAGAGATACCAAAGGAACATTTCATGCACAATAAAGGACAGTAATTGTATGGACCTAACAGAAACAGAAGATATTAAGAAGAGGTGGCAAGAATACACAGAAGAACTATACAATAAAGACCTTTGCAACTCAGATAATCACGATGGTGTGATCACTCACCTAGAGCCAGACATCCTGGAATGTGAAGTAAAGTGGGCCTTAGGAAGCATCACTATGAACAAAGCTAGTGGAGGTGATGGAATTCCAGTTGAGCTATTTCAAGTCCTAAAGATGATGCTGTGAAGGTGCTGCACTCAATGTGCCAGCAAATTTGAAAAACTCAGCAGTGGCCACAGGACTGGAAAAGGTCAGTTTTCATTCCAATCCCAAAGAAAGGAAATGCCAAAAATTGTTCAAACTACCGCACAATTGCTCTCATCTCACACACTAGTAAAATAATGCTCAAAATTCTCCAAACCAGCCTTCAACAGTTCATGAACCATGAAATTCCAGATGTTCAAGCCAGATTTAGAAGGTCAGAGGAACCAGAGATCAAATTGCCAACATCTGTTGGATCATCGCAAAAGCAAGAGAGTTCCAGAAAAACATCTACTTCTGCTTTATTTATCATATCAAAGCCTTTGATTGTGTGGATCACAACAAGCTGCAGAAAATTCTTAAAGAGATGGGAATACCAGACCACCTGACCTGCCTCTTCATAAATCTGTATGCAGGTAGGAAGCAACAGTTAGAACTGGACATGGAACAACAGACTGGTTCCAAAGAGGGAAAGGAGTACATCAGGGCTGTATATTGTCAACCTGCTTATTTAACTTATATGCAGAGTACATCATGAGAAATGCTGGACTGGAGGAAGCACAAGCCGGAATCAAGATTGCTGGGAGAAATATCAATAACCTCAGATATGCAGATGGCACCACCCTTATGGCAGAAAGTGAAGAAGAACTAAAGAGCCTCTTGATGAAAGTGAAAGAGGAGGGTGAAATAGTTTGCTTAAAACTCAACATTCAGAAAACTAAGATTATGGCATCTGGTCCCATCACTTCATGGCAAATGGATGGGGAAACAGTGATAGACTTTATGTTTGTGGGTTCCAAATCACTGTAGATTGTGACTGAAGCCAGGAAATTAAAAGACTTGCTCCTTAGAAGAAAATTTATGACCACCCTAGGCAGCATATTAAAAAGCAGAGACATTACTTTGCCAACAAAGGTCCATCTAGTCAAGGCTATGGTTTTTCCAGTGGTCATGTATGGATGTGAGAGTTGGACTGAAGGAAGCTGAGTGCCAAAGAATTTATGCTTTTGAACTGTGGTGTTAGATAAGACTCTTGAGAGTCCCTTTTACTGCAAGGAGATCCAACCAGTCCATACTGAAGGAAATCAGTCCTGAATATTCATTGGACAGACTAATGCTGAAGCTGAAACTCCAATACTTTGGCCACCTGATGCGAAGAACTAATTCATTTGAAAAGACTCCAATGCTGGGAAAGATTGTAGGCGTGAAGTGAAGGAGATGACAGAAGATGAAACGTTTGGATAGCATCCCCAACTCAATGGATATGAGTTGGAGTAAACCCCAGGAGTTGGTGAGGGACAGGGAGGCCTGGTGTTCTGCAGTCCATTTGGCTGGGAAGAGTTGGACATGACTGAGTGACTGAACTGAACTGATAATGGAATTTAAATAATATCCAGCATTTTTTCAAACCACAGTCATATGAAACTCGAAGTCGATTACAGAAAGAAAAATAGGGAAAGAAGAAATATAAACAGTATGCTATTAAAAAGACAAATGGGTGAATGAAAAAGTCAGAGGCAATCAGAAAAATACATCAAAGAAATGAAAATGGAAATACCATTCCAAAATCTATGGGATGCAGAAAAGCAGTTCTAAGAGAAAATTTATAGTGATAATCAAGAAAAATCTCAAACAACCCAAACTTCCACCTAAAGGAATTAGACAAAGAAGAAAAAACAAAGCTGAAAGTAGCAGGAGGGAGGAAATAATAAAGTTTGGATATGAAATAAAATAGAGATTAGTAAAATAGGAAAGATCTATGACTGAGTGTAGGTTTGAAACATAAATAAAATTGATAAACCTATATTCAGGTTTACCAAGTAGGAAAGAGACAGGACCCAAATGAACAAAATAAGAAATGAGATGTAACAATCAACACCACAGAAGATACAGAAAATCATAAGATATATGAAAAATCATATTATGAACAGTTATATACCAACAAAGTGGTCAACCTAGAAATATGGACAAATTTCTAGAAACATACAACCGACCAAAACTGACAAAAGAAGAAACAGATGATTTGAACTAATTGATCACAATAGTGAAATTCAATTTGTAACAAAAATAAACTTCCAGGAAACAAATGTCGAAGCCCAGATAGCATCACTGGGGAATTCTACCAAACACTGAAAGAAGAGCTAATGCCTATCCTTCTCAACCTATTCTAAAATCTCCAAGGGAAGGAACACTCCAAGATTCATTCTATGAGGCAGCATTACTCAACCAAAACTAGACAAATATAGTGACCTACCCTCCAAAAAAGAAAAGATAAATAAAATTACAGGCCAAACACACAGAAATCCCTTGCATTCCTATATACTAACAATGAAAAAACAGAAAGAGAAATTAAGGAAACAATACCATTCACCATTGCAACAAAAAGAATAAAATACTTAGGAGTATATCTACCTAAAGAAACAAAAGACCTATACATAGAAAACTATAAAACACTGATGAAAGAAATCAAAGAGGACACAAACAGATGGAGAAACATACCGTGTTCATGGATTGGAAGAATCAATATTGTCAAATGGCTATTCTACCCAAAGTAATCTATAGATTCAATGCAATCCCTATCAAGCTACCAACAGTATTTTTCACAGAACTAGACCAAATAATTTCACAATTTGCATGGAAATACAAAAAACCTCAAATAGCCAAAGTAATCTTGAGGAAGAAGAATGGAACTGGAGGAATCAACCTGCCTGACTTCAGACTCTACTACAAAGCCACAGTCATCAAGACAGTGTGGTACTGGCACAAAGACAGAAATATAGACCAATGGAACAGAATAGAAAGCCCAGAGATAAATCCACGAACCTATGGACACCTTATCTTTGACAAAGGAGGCAAGGATATACAATGGGAAAAAGACAACCTCTTTAACAAGTGGTGCTGGGAAAACTGGTCAACCACTTGCAAAAGAATGAAACTAGAACACTTTCTAACACCATACACAAAAATAAACTCAAAATGGATTAAAGATCTAAATGTAAGACCAGAAACTATAAAACTCCTAGAGGAGAACATAGGCAAAACACTCTCCGACATAAATCACAGCAAGATCCTCTATGACCCACCTCCCAGAATATTGGAAATAAAAGCAAAACTAAACAAATGGGACCTAATGAAACTTAAAAGCTTTTGCACTACAAAGGAAACTATAAGCAAGGTGAAAAGACAGCCCTCAGATTGGGAGAAAATAATAGCAAATGAAGAAACAGACAAAGGATTAATCTCAAAAATATACAAGCAACTCCTGCAGTTCAATTCCAGAAAAATAAACGACCCAATCAAAAAATGGGCCAAAGAACTAAACAGACATTTCTCCAAAGAAGACATACAGATGGCTAACAAACACATGAAAAGATGCTCAACATCACTCATTATTAGAGAAATGCAAATCAAAACCACAATGAGGTACCATTACACGGCAGTCAGGATGGCTGCTATCCAAAAGTCTACAAGCAATAAATGCTGGAGAGGGTGTGGAGAAAAGGGAACCCTCTTACACTGTTGGTGGGAATGCAAACTAGTACAGCCACTATGGAAAACAGTGTGGAGATTCCTTAAAAAACTGGAAATAGAACTGCCATATGACCCAGCAATCCCACTTCTGGGCATACACACTGAGGAAACCAGATCTGAAAGAGACACGTGCACCCCAATGTTCATTGCAGCACTGTTTATAATAGCCAGGACATGGAAGCAACCTAGATGCCCATCAGCAGATGAATGGATAAGGAAGCTGTGGTACATATACACCATGGAATTTTACTCAGCCGTCAAAAAGAATTCATTTGAACCAGTCCTAATGAGATGGATGAAACTGGAGCCCCTTATACAGAGTGAAGTAAGCCAGAAAGATAAAGAACATTACAGCATACTAACACATATATATGGAATTTAGAAAGATGGTAACGATAACCCTATATGCAAAACAGAAAAAGAGACACAGAAATACAGAACAGACTTTTGAACTCTGTGGGAGAAGGTGAGGGTGGGATGTTTCAAAAGAACAGCATGTATACTATCTATGGTGAAACAGATCACCAGCCCAGGTGGGATGCATGAGACAAGTGCTCGGGCCTGGTGCACTGGGAAGACCCAGAGGAATCGGGTGGAGAGGGAGGTGGGAGGGGGGATCGGGATGGGGAATAAGTGTAAATCTATGGCTGATTCATATCAATGTATGACAAAACCCACTGAAATGTTGTGAAGTAATTAGCCTCCAACTAATAAAAAAATTTAAAAAAAAAAAAATTACAGGCCAATATCTCTGATGACTATAGACGCAAAATCCTCAATAAAATATTAGAAACCAAATCTAACATGTGTAAAAAAGGATTATACACTGTGATCAAGTTGGATTTAGTCCAGAGATGCACAGATGGTTAAATGTTTACAAATCAATATGATTGATCATATTAACAAAAGGAACAAAACGAAGGACAATCACATGTGCATCAAAATAGGTGCAGAAAAAACATATGACAAAAGTCAGCATCCATTCATAAAAAAATTCTCATAAATGAGTATGAAAACAGCATATCTCAACATAATAAAGGCTATTTATGACATATCCAAGCAAACATCAAGCATCATGCTCCATGGTGAAAAGCTGAGCCTTTCCTTTAAATTCAAGAACAAGACAAAGATGCCCACTATCACCTTTTCTATTCAACATAGTATTGGAAGTTCTAACTACAGCAATCAAATAAGACAAAGATATAAAAGGTATCCAAACTGAAAGGGAAGCAGTAAATCTGTTGCTGTTTTTTTGCAGAGGAAATGTTACTATATATAAAAAATTCTAAATTCTTTACCCAAAAGCTCTTAGAGCTAATAAATGATTTCAGAAAAGTTGTAGGAGACAAGATTAATATATAGAAATATGTTGCTTTTCTATACACTAATAATGAAATAATAAAAAGCTT
The DNA here is from genome assembly GCF_910594005.1 of Cervus elaphus. Taxonomy (NCBI): domain Eukaryota; kingdom Metazoa; phylum Chordata; class Mammalia; order Artiodactyla; family Cervidae; genus Cervus; species Cervus elaphus. Next base: position 33,657,166 of record NC_057831.1, read on the forward strand.
AAAATAGTTTAAAATCATATCAAAAAGAGTAAAATCCCAAGAATAAAATTAATCAAGGAGTGAAAATTTGTACTTTGAAAACTGAGAAACACTGATGAAAAAAATTGAAGATAATACAAAGAAATGGAAAGATATCATGTGCTACCAGATTTGAACTAAAAATATTAAAATGGCCATACCACTCAAAGTGATCTACAGATTTAATGTGAACCCTGTCAAAATACCCATGAAATTTTTCACAAAACTAGAGAAAATAACCCAAAAATGCATATGGAATGACAAAATATTCTGAATTGCCAAAGGAATCTTGAGGGTTTAAAAAAAAAAAAAACAAAACAGATCAAGCTATCACCTTTCCAGAGTTCAGACTGTCCTGCAAAGCTACAGTAATCAAACAGCATGGTTCTTGCACAAAAGTGAACACATAGATCAATGGAACAGAAGAGAGAACCCAGAAATCAACCCACACACCTGTGGTCAAAAAAATCTATAACAAAGGAGGTAAGAATATACAATGGAGAAAAGATAATATTTTTAAAAAGTGGTGGAGGAAAACTTGGATATATAAATATAAAACAATGAGATTAGAATATTTCCTCATACCAAATAAAAAAATAAACTCAAAATGTGTTAAAGACCTAAATGTAAGTCCTGAAACCATAAAACTCCTAACAGAGGATCTAGACAAAATACTGTCTGACATAAACTGTAAGAATATTTTTTGAATGTCTCCTAAGGCAAAGTAAACAGCAGAAATAAACAAATGAGATCTAATTATATGTAAAAGCTTTCACACAGCAAGGAAACCATCAAGAAAATAAAAAGAGAACCTATAGAATGGGAGAAAATATTTGCAAATAATATGACTGATAAGGGGTTAATATCCAAAATCTATAAACAGCTCATATCACTCGATATCAAAAAACAAAACTACTCCCCCAAACCCAACCTAATTAAAAACTAGGTAGACCTGGATAGACATTTTCCAAAGGGGTCATACAGATGGCTACCAAGCACATGAAAAGTTATAAATTGTTGCTAATTATCAGAAAAATGTAAATCAAAATCATAATGTGATATCACCTCATACTTGTCAGTATGGCTATCATGAATACAAATAGCAAATGTTTGAGTGGAAGTGAAGAAAAAGGAACTCTTGGGAACTCTTGTAAACTGTTGGTGGAAATGTAAATTGGTACGGCCACTACAGAGGTTCCCCAAAGAACGGAAAATAGAACTACCACATGATTCAGTACTTCCACTCATTAGTGTATATTTGGAAACAATAAAAACACTAGTTTGAAAAGATTAAATGCAGCCCAATGTTCATACCATCATTCTTTATAACAGCCAAGATTTGGAAGCAACCCCAGTGTCCATCAACAGATGAATGGATAAAGAATGTGTTATACATGTACAATGGAATATTACTTAGTTGTAAAAGTAAAAATGAAGTTCTGCCATTTGAAGCAATGTGTATGGACCTAGGGAATATTATGCTTGATGCTATAAATCAGATAGAGGAAGATCAATACTGCGTATCACTTAAAAGTGGAATCTAAAAAATAAAACATATAAATATATATAACAATAGAGAAACAGACTTACAGAAAACAAATTAGGGGTTATGACACTGTTCTTGCCTGGAGAATCCCAGGGATGGGGGCTGCCGTCTATGGGGTCGCACAGAGTCGGACACGAGTGAAGTAACTTAGCAGCAGCAATGGGGAGAGGGATGAGAGAGACGATACAGGAGTATGGGATTAAGAAATACAAACTACTATGTGTAAAATAGATAAGCAACAAAGATATGTTGTATAGCATGGAGAAATGTAGCCACTATCTAGTAATAAATTTTTAAAATTAAAGTATAGCTGATTGACAATGTTGTGTTAGTTTGAATATACAGCAGAGTGATTCAGTTGCATATATCTTTCCCATTTTAGGTTATTATAAGATAATGTAGTTCCCTGTGTTACACAGTAAATCCTTATTGCTTCTTTACGTATAACATTTTGTTAATTTCATACTCCTAATTTATCCCTCCCTCTACCTTTCTACTTGGGTGACCATAAAGTTTCCTCCTCCTTTTTTTTTTTTTTCTTTTTCTTTTTAAAATTTTATCTGTTTGTGGCTATGCTGAATCTTCATTGGCCTGCAGGCTTTTTATACAATTGCAGCAAACAAGAGCTATTCTCTCGTTGTGGTGCTCGGGCTTCTCATTGCGGTGGTTTCTCTTGCTGTGAAGTATGGGCTCTACGATTCATGGGCTTTAGTCTTTGCGGCGCGCGGGCTCAGTAGCTGGGGCTCCGGGCTCTACAGCGCAGGCTCGCTAGTTGTGGCGCTAGTTGCTCCATGGCATGTGGGCTCTTCCCAGACCAGGGATCAAACCCCTGTCTCCTGGATTGGCAGGGGATTCTTTACCACTGAGCCACCAGTGAAGCCCAGGTTTTTGTTTTTTTTTTCCCTTCCTATGTGAGTCTGTTTCTGTTTAGTGAATAAGTTCATTTGTATTATTTTTCTTTGATTCTATTTATAAATTATATATAATTCTTACTTAACTAACTTCACTTGATATGTTTTTCTTTAGATATATCCATGTCACTGCAAATGGCAAAATTTCATTCTGTTTAATGGTTGAGTATATACGAAGATTGATAAGAAAAAAAAAAATCTTGTGTTACCATGAGGTTACCATTTCTGGTACTCTTCATTTTTTTCTTTTTTGTAGACTAGAAATATTTTGATTTCTTATGATTTAACTTTTAATCTGGATCATTTTCCTTTTGCCTTAAGAACTCATATGTGGCGGGTCTGCTGGCAATGATTTTTTCAGCTTCTGTATGTCTTTAAAAAGAATCTCTAAATTTATTTCAAAGGGATATTATTGGGTATAGAATTCTGGGTGTATAGTTCCTTGATACTTTAAAGATGTCGTATGTGCTGCTTGCTTGTGTTGTTTCCAATGATGAATCTGTAGCCATCCTTCTGTTCAGAATGTATTTTTGTTCTTCATAATTCTAATACAATTTATTCTTTAGTATTGGTCTTGAGGAATTTGATTACAGGGAGCTTTATTATAGATTCTTTCATGTTTTTTGTGCTTGGAGTATGTTGAGCTTATTGTGGGCTTATAGGTTTCATTTCTTCAAATTTATAAACTATTTGGTCAGTATTTTTTCAAATATTTTCTCTGACTCTTTTGTCTTCCTTATCCTTTAGAAACTCCAGATTCAAGTATATCAGAACACTTTAAATTTTCCCACAGATCAATGATTCTCCATTCATTGTTTTTCTTTCTTTACCCTCATTTTCTGATGGTTTCTACAGTTACATCCTCAAGTCAACTAATTATTTTTTCACAATGTATACTTTGGTGTTAAACCTATCTAGTGCATTTCTCATTTTAAAAACTGTAAATTTCACTTCTACCTTTGGGAAAATGTGGAACATATTTATAATAATTAAGTTCTCTTCCCCCCCTATAATTTTGACCCTTCTATCCCTTCTGGATTGATTTCAATTGATTGACTTTTCTCCTCATTATATATCTTATTTTATTGGCCTTTTATTTATTAGATATGAGACATTCTATATTCTCTCCTGCCAGATATTAGGTATGTTTGTATTCCTTTATTCTTGAACTTTGTTTTTGAATGCAATTAAGTTACTTAGAAACAGTCTGATCATTCCTGGTTTTGTTTCTAAGACATGTCAGGTGGGATAGGAACAATGCTCAATTTAAAACTAAGTTTTCATACATAAGTGAAACTTATGAAACTTAAGGTATCATCTACCTAATTATGAGATGTTTTCAGTCCTGTATGAGAACCAGCTGCTGCTCCTTTTGTTTGCTTGTTTATTTCATTTTCCTTTCCCCTTGGCTTTGATTAGTTTCCCTAAATAGGCATGCTGATGAATATTCAGCAAAATATTCAATTGTTGTTGTTCAGTTGCTAAATCATGTCTGACTCTTTGTAACGCCATGGACTGCAGCATGCCACATTCCCCTGTCCTTCACTATCTCCCAGAGTTTGCTCAAATTCATGTCCATTGAGACTGTGATGTTGTCTAACCTCCAGCTCTTCCTCTACCACCCCCTGCTCCTTTTGCCTTGTCTTTCCCAGCATCAATATTCAAAGGGAGCCTTTACGAATCTCCAACTAAACATGGACATCACCATAGGGTCAATACCAAAATAAGATTGATTATATTTCTTGCAACAGAAAATGTAGAAGCTCTATACAGTCAGCAAAATTCAGAAGAGGTGCTGAGTGTGGCTCAGATCATGAACTCCTTGTTGCAAAATTCAGGCTTAAATTGAAGAAAGTAGGGAAAACCACTAGGCCAATCAGGTATAACCTAAATCATATACCTTATGATTAGAGGAAGTAGACACATTGATTCAAGGGATTAGATCTAATAGATAGAGTGCCTGAAGAACCTGGATGGAGTTTTGTGACATTTGATCACTGTGATGGAGGCAGTGATCAAAACCATCCCAAAGGAAAAAAATGCAAAAAGGCAAAATGGTTGTTTGAGGAAGCCTTACAAATAGCTGAGAAAAGAAGAGAAGCAAAAGGCAAAGGAGAAAAGGAAAGATACATCCATCTGAATCAGAGTTCCAAAGAAAAGCAAGAAGAGGTAAGAAAGCCTTCCTCAGAGATCAATGCAAAGAATAGAGAAAAACAATAGAATGGGAAAGACTAGAGATACCTTCAAGAAAATTAGAGATACCAAGGGAACATTTCATGCAAAGATGGGCTCAATAATGGACAGAAATGGTATGGACCTAACAGAAGCAGCAGATATTAAGAAGAGGTGGCAAAAACATACGTAAGAACTATACAAGGAAGATCTTAATGCCCAGATAATCACAATGGTGTGATAACTCACCTAGAGCCAGACATCCTGGAATAAGAAGTCAAGTGGACCTTAGGAAGCATCACTATGAACAGAGCTAGTGGAGGTGATGGAATTCCAGTTGAGCTATTTCAAATCCTAAAAGATGATGCTGTGAAAGTGCTGCACTCAATATGCCAGCAAATTTGGAAGACTCAGCAGTGGCCACAGGACTGGAAAAAGTCTGTTTTCATTCCAATACCAAAGAAAGGCAATGCCAAAGAATGTTCAAACTACTGTAAAATTGTACTCATCTCACATGCGAGCAAAGTATTGTTGAAAATTCTCCAAGCTAGGTTTCAATGGTGCATGAACCATGAACTTCCAGATTTTCAAGCTGGATTTAGAAAAGGCAGAGGAAATATATTTTGCCAACATCCTTTGGATCTAGAAAAAGCAAGAGAATTCTAGAAAAAAATCTACTTCTGCTTCATTGACTATGCCAAAGCCTTTGACTGTGTGGATCACCACAAACTGTGGAAAGTTCTTAAAGAGATGGGAATACCAGACCACCTGACCTGCCTCCTGAGAAGTCTGTATGCAGCTCAAGACACAACAGTTAGAACCAGACATGGAACAAGGGACTGGTTCCAAATTGGGAAAGGAGTATGTCAAAGCTGTATATTATCACCATGCTTATTTAACTTATATGCAGAGTACATCATGTGAAATGCTGGGCTGGATGAAGCACAAGCTGGAATCAGGATTGCTGGGAGAAATATCAATAACTTCAGATATGCAGATGAAACCACCCTTATGGCAGAAAGCAAAGAGAAACTAAAGAGTCTCTTGATGAAAGTGAAAGAGGAGAGTGAAAAAACTGGCTTAAAAGTCAACATCCAAAAAACAAAGATTATGGCATTGGTCCCATCACATCATGGTAAATAGATGGGGAAACAATGCAAACAGAGACTTTATCTTCTTCATTTCCAACACTGCTGTCAATGGTGACTGCAGACATGTAATTAAAAGACACTTACTCCTTGGAAGAAAAGCTGTGACAAACCTACATAGCATATTAAAAACAGAGACATTACTTTGCTGACAAAGGTTCATATAGTCAAAGCCATGGTTTTTTCAATAGTCTGGTATGGATGTGAGAGTTGGACCATGAAGGCTGAGCTCTGAAGAATTGATGCTTTTGAACTGTGGTGTTGGAGAAGACTCTTGAGAGTCCTTTGGACTGCAAGGAGATCGAACCAGTCAGTCCTAAAGGAAATGAGTCCTGAATATTCATTGGAAGGACTGATGCTGAATCTGAAACTCCAATACTTTGGTCACCTTATGCAAATATCTGACTCATTAGAAAAGACCCTGATGCTGGAAAATTGAAGGCAGGAGGAGAAGGAGATGACCTAAGATCAGTTGGTTGGGTGTCATCACTGACTTGATGGACTTGAGTTTGAGCAACCTTTGGGAACTGGTTATGGGGGGGGGAAGCCTGGTGTGTTACAGTCCATGGAGTAACAAAGAGTCGTACATGACTGAGCAACTGAACTGAACTGATTAAATTTCCAGAGTTTTAAATTTTCTCCTCTCCATTTCCCTGTCTTATTTCTAGTTGCTTGGTTCATCCTGAACTGTCATCTCTCTGCTCAATTCATTTAATGTTCTGGTCTCTACCAGCTTCTCCTTCTCTGAACCATAGCCTAGAAACTCTCTTATAGTGATAAACTAGACAAAGAGTTTGTTGTCTAATTTATTTTTTCACTTGAGATGATGTTCAAGGCATTTATTATTTCTTTCTTGAAGCCTTTGCCTCATTATTTTGTGTTTTCATTTTCTTTGTTTTTCTTTTTACTATTTCATATAGTAGGATAAATCTGATCTCTGGTACTTCATTTTGGTGAGAAGTGGTAATCAACTTGGAAAAAAAATTTAATATTCACATATTCTGGCCTTATATATATTTGAAAACATTAGGGCTTAGAGTGAAAACATTTTCAAGTCACATATCCAATAAAGGTCGTATATCCAAAATATATTTTTAAAAAACTCTACATCCAATAGTAAGAAAACAATGAACCCAGTAAAAGGATGGACAAAAGCCTTGAACAGATAATTCACTAGAGAGGATATACTAATGACAAATAAGCACACGAAAATGCTCAGCATCATTAGTAATTAGAAAAATGCAAGTTAAAACCATGATCATACACCACGGCTCACCTGTGAAGGTGTTAATCACTCAGTTGTGTCCAACTCTGTGAACCCATGGACTGTAACCCACTAGGTTCCTCTGTCCATGGGACTCTCTAGGCAACAATAGTGGAGTGGGTTGCCATTTTCTTCTCCAGGGGATCTTCCTGACCCATGGATCAAACCTAGATCTCCTGTATTGCAGGCAGATTCTTTATCATCTGAACCACCAGGGAAGCCCAGCCCACCTATGAGAACATTTAAAATTAAAGTCTGAATATATCAAGTGTTGCAAAGACATAGAGAAAACAGAGTTCACATACATTTTTGTTAGAAATATAAAATAATATGATGACTTTAGAAAAGAGTTTGATAACTTCTTAAAAAGTTAAACATATGCCTACATAGCCATTCCACTCAAGGTACTTATCCAAGAAAAACAAAGCATTTTTCCATAAAATTATTTGTACATGAATATTGATAGCAGCTTTATTTGTAATAAGCAAAAGCTAGAAATAGTCTAAATGTCTGTTAATAGAAGACTGGGTAAACAATCTGGTTAATCCACAAATAGAATACTATTCAGCACTAAAGAAGGAAAAAACTATTTAAAAATAATTATGCTAAGTGTAATAAGCAGAGTCATAAGATTCCATATTCCATCACCCTTACTAAAATTCTAGAAAATTTAACCTAACAGACCTTCACAAAACACACACCTAAGGTTGTGGGTCATTGACAAAATGTGGGTGCAGGTGTGAAAAGATTAGAAAGTGACATAAGGAAAATTTTCACTAATATGTTGATTATCTTGATTCTACTGATGGTTTCATGGTACATATACATATCCAAGCTTGTCACATTGTACATAAACATTTTAAACATATATAGTTTATTTTGTGCTAACTTTATCTCAAAATGCTTTTTCAAATATTTTAAAAAATCAGAGCTTTCTATGGGTGAGGTATTATGAAGACAATGAGTGCACAGGGTTAAACAAAGTAGACATATTCTCTTTTAATATTAATGTGCAGTCTATTGGAAGTAAAAGATACATAATTGCAAGTTTTGATTACTGCTATGCATGGGGGAGAAACCTTCTATATTAAAGTCCATATTGTCATGTTTTATGTTCTACAAAACAGGAAAAACATCTTGCCTTTTACTTTTTCATATCAGGAATACTGCACGCTATAGAGTAGCCACTCAACAAACACTTTTTGAATTAAGTTAACAGTGTTTCATAGATAAGAAAAAGATACTGTTCTAGTTCCCCACAAAAGTTAATCAATGATATTTAGATAAAATTACATGATAATATCATAAATTTTATGACTAATACATGCCTAGCATACAGGGGGGAAACAAGGGGCCTAATTTATATTTGCAGGTCAGGAAATAATTCTTGGATGAGCATTTAGTTGAGCTTTAGTTGACAAATAACATCAGAGGAGAAAGATAGTGGGTAAGAAAGATTTTATAAAGAATGACCAATATGTTCAGAACCATAGAGGTGAAAAATATAGGCTGTATTATTAAATCTGATGTGGCTGAGGTTTGAATTGCATTTGGTAAAACAGCAAGATATGAAGTCCTAGAGTTAGTAATAACCAGATAAAGGACTGTGTGCTAAGTTATTAATCTATATTTCATAGCTAAAAGCCAGGAGGAGCCAGTAATAACTTTAAGTAGGGGAATAATACAATGGAATTTGCATTTCATAGAATCATTCTGGCATTGACGAGAATTAAGACCCTTGTATGGGGACTGAGTAGGACATTTTTGTAATAATGTAGTGATGAGGTTCAGACCTATAGCTGAGGCATTGAAAATAAAAAAGAATAGATTTGGAATAGATTTGAGATGTATTAGAATAAAAACTGATTTTGGGAACCAATTGAATTATGGTAGTAGAGCAAAGGAAGGAATGACTTAGGTGACTGAATAGAGGAGGATATCATTCATGGAAATAGATACTAAAGAAAAGTGGCAGATGATGTGCAGAAGAAATATAATTAAGTCTGACCTGGTTGGTAAATTTGAAGATACCTCCCTAAAACTCCTAAGCCTTTCTTACTTGCTGGTTAAGTCTTTCTTTTCCTGCAGAAATTTAGTAGTATGCCCTGGCATTTCAGTCAGTTCTAACAAAAAGGAGCTGTTGGGCTTCAGAGAAAGACTTTTCTCCCCCTAAATAATCAGGTGAGGAGAAGCTGCTCCCAGTTTCTGTCTTTGCAACAAGCTCTATGTCAACATGCATCTTGGGTCTTCAGGTTATGAGATGCAAGCCTCCGAATCAAACTTGACACTTTGAGATGATGGAACATAAAAAAAAGGAAGTACTTAGGTTTTGATAAAAAAAATTTTAACTACTCCACTAACATTGAAACTGCTCTTTTTTGTGTGTGAGGTAATGATGCATCTACATTGTTTAAGTCACCTTTAACAGGGTATGGTGTTTCATGGCAGCTGAAAACACTCTGATACAGAGGCAAAGCCCGGGAGCTTGGAAAATCAAAAATAGATTAAAAAATACAGAGATATTAGCATCTAAATGATCAGTTCATTATTATATATAATCCATTTTTAATAGAGAATGTATATTCCATGTTATCCATTCCACATCCATTCCACCCTCCTCTAGCTTGCTTTCCTATAATACAGAGGCTGGAAGATATAAAATGCATTTTCCAAACTTATTGGGCTCAGATTTCTAGATGTGATTTAGATTTGGCAGATCATATGAACACACAAGACATTGGAAGACAGAAGTGAGAAGCAGGCCATATGGCAGCTTCTTCTGCTATTTCACCTGGCAAATACAGATACTGAGGCATTTGCTGTTTTATGCAACACCACAACAGTTGTGCCATAGTTCAGTAACTGGCTCCATGAAAGCAACAGAGAGGGTACAAACACCAATTTTGTTGATGCAGGTTGTAGTAGGTACAGTGTTGTTCTTGAGACAAGAGCAAAATCTGTAATTTTTTCTTTCTTTTCTTTTTTTCTGCTTTTTGGCCATGCATGTGGCCTGTGAGATCTTCCTTCTCCAACCAGGCCTCAAATCTGGGCCCATGGCAGTGAGTGTGCTGAGTCCTAACCACTGGACTGGCAGGGAATTCCCTGCAATTTTTTCAACAGTGGTTTCCTGACTATCTGTAGGCATGTGAATATGGGGATCCCTAATTATGGTACATTTTGATTTTTCATAGTTGCTGGTGACAATGTAATGTGGTGCTAGGGTTTAAAATTTATAATCTTAAAAAGAAACTTCCTTGGCATACTGATCCCCTGGAGTGATTTGAGTAGTTTCTGAAACTCAACCTAGTATCTCCTCCTTCAGCCTTCTCACTGATTTCCTAAACCTTTTAATATACTACAAAATATATTTAATATAATATCCTACTTAGTGCTTTAGTCACTCAGTCGTGTCCAACTCTTTGTCACCCCATAGACTGTAGCCTGCCAGGCTCCTCTGTTCATGGGATTCTCCAGGCAGGAATACTGGAGTGGGTTGCCATTTCCTTCTCCAATATACTACAATAATATCCAATTAATATATTTTAATATTCTGAAACAAATTGCCTCTTTCTTAAACTAGAATAGAAATATAAAAACATAAGTAATCATTATATACACATTTATGTATTAATTGTATGTTTTCTGTGACTGTCATTTTTTCTAGTATCTAGCAAAGTGCTAGGCACATGGAAATTCATAATTTTATATATATATACAAATAAAAATAAATTTATGAACAACCTAACATCATATTCATGTAGTGTTTATTTCAAAATATCCCTTTTTACTAGATTATTAAAAATAGCAATAAGAAAGTATGTTATACATTCCCTGTGAATGTTTTATGATGAAATTCAAAAGGTGAACTCCTGACATTTAAAGTGTAAAATGTATATAGACATTCATTTAGAGAAGACGTTGACTACATAGTGTATGCATCGTTAATGAGAGGGTTTTTAGTTCAGTTCAGTTGCTCAGTCATGTCCAACTCTTTGCAACCCCATAGATCGTAGCACACTAGGCTTCCCTGTTCATTACCAACTCCCGGAGCTTGCTCAAACTCATGTCCATCAAGTTGGTGATGCCATCAAACCATTTCATCCTCTGTCGTCCCCTTCTCCTCCTGCCTTCAATCTTTCCCTCCATCAGGTTCTTTTCCAATGAATCAGTTGTTCACATCAGGTGGCCAAAGTATTGGAGCTTCAGCTTTAGCATCAGTCCTTCCAGTGAATATTCTGGACTCATTTCCTTTAGGACTGACTGGTTTGATCTCCTTTCAGTCCAAGGGACTGTCAAGAGTCTTCTCCAACACCACAGTTCAAAAGCATCAGTTCTTTGATTTTTATGATGTCAAAAGCAATCTTTTTATAGTGAATAAATTGGTGAATACAGGTATAGTGCCTGACCTAATCTCACTCTATTTTTATCTGCTGTTCCTAAATAAATTTTCTTATTAACTTGCACAGAGTTTCTGTCCCCATACTTCCCCATTGACTATTTCTGGTTTACTTTAAAATGTATTCTTCAACTTAATGTGAAGAATTATTGGAAAGAAAAGAAGAACCCATAGAGACAACATTTATACTGTTGTTCACAGCTAGCCATAGGTTGACTGTCAGTAAATTTCTGCTTAACATCTATTAGTGTATTAGTCATCAGGAAACAGGACTATCCTTGGAGTAAGTAGCATTCAATCTAGTTTTGCTTGAGGAATTATGCATAGTTCCTGAAATTACAGCTGTCTCTGGGCTCTGACTACATTGGTTCGAATCTTGAAATCTATCACTTGCTAACCAAGAGATCCTGAATAACTAAATTAACTTCTCTGAGGTGGAATTTCTGCATGTACTAATTATCTGTCAATTATTCTACATATATTCATACTTAATAATAGTTATGCTAGCATAGACCTCATAGGAGTCACATAAAGATTAAGCAGGATTTGTTTGCTCCAAAAGTGCTTAGCCTTGTATTTGTCACATAAGTATATATTCAATAAAGGCTAGTTTTTCTTAATTGTTGAGGAGCATTTGGGCTCTCCTATTTGAAACATTTCTCTCACAGGCCTCTCACAGTGTTTCCAATGAACAACTTTAGCCTTAGTCTACAAAAGTTATCTTAAAAAGATATGAGGATGAAATTTTGTATGAGGATGAAATTTTGTATGGGCATGAAATTATAACAAATGCATTAACTAAATGGCTTTAAGTATTTATGTCAAAGAATATAATATCCACCTTGCAGAAAATAAGGATGATATGGTGCAGGCATATATATTTTGACTAGAACAAAGGAGAGTGACAATACATTGTGATAACTATGGAGCTGTGAAAGAATTTCAAAAAGTGAGAAATGATAGGTCATTTTTAAAAAGTAGTAAATTAGTTCTGCCATCTAACTCAAGCTTCTTAAAAAAGATGATGTTAAAAATTTTGAATGTCTGAACAAATTTAACCAAAAAATATGTCAAAAGTATAATTTCAGTACTCAGAAAACTTGATTTAATGCATGATAGCAAGCAGTGATATCTTTGATATTTCAAATATAAATGTTAAGAATCATTGATCTGATAATTAATCAAATTTACAAGATGTCTTCCTTATTCAATCATATGAATATTTACACAAAAAGTTTATAATGATTTCAATTATTCTTTTAGTTGACTTTTTTGCACTCCTTTAGCAAGACTTAATTAGCTTTCAATAACTTGCCATGGAGCACTTGTTAAGGTATAGTAGATATTACAGAGGCACTGAATACATTAATTTTGTATGACTTGAGCTATTAATATGTTATTCCAGCAAGGTTTTTGGACAGTTAATTAAAAATGTTTAACAAGGCAGCACATTGCAAAGTACTTAAGATAATCACCAAAGTAAGACACTTTAATAAAAATACAAAAGAAAAAAAAAGACCTTAATCATGGCAACAAAATAATATCTTTGTTACTCTAAATAATATGTATTAAATATTATTCCAGTTTCTAATATTATTGGGTACTATCAGTCACAGTGTGGATTTCATCATTTCAGCAGTGAACTGGTATTGCTGTAAATGTGTTATATTCTGATAATACAGTCAGTAACTAGTGTTGCCGCATGACAGAATGTGTTAGAGATATAACTTAATTACCCTGTACCTCCATTTACACTTTCTCAATATGTTCAGTCATAATTTTAAAAAATATCAGTCTCAATATCACATTAATTTCTTTCTCAGAACAAGATATTTATAATCTATCTGTCTTCTGGGGGCCCATGTCATTAATATCTTTGAAAGCTGGGTGTATGTTCTGGAGAGAGAAATCACTGTAAACAAGTGCTTGCAGAAATTTATATTATGTCAGTTGATTTAGAGCATGCTTATTATAACAGATCAAAGAGTATAATTTAGTTCTTCATAGAAAATTATAATTTAGAGTTAGAAAATGTCTTGAAAATTTATGCTTATAAAAATTTATTGAGGAGACAAAAAGACTGATTTTACAGAGGATGTGCAGAGATTTTAGTTTTGTTCTGATATACCAGTTATACCTCACTAAAACTGTTAAATAAAGGCTGAATCCAAGGTAACAAAAATTGTCTATATGCACAACTAGCACTAAAGCAGAGGCCTTCATTCCATATAACTTTTCAATATAATTTCTACTTGTAAATTATAGTCCAAATGATTAGTAACAAAAGATAATAAAGCTTGTATATATATGTTCAAAATGCAATGTAAGAATCACTGTATAAAAACTTAAGGCAAGAGCATTTAAATTTCTAGATTCATGTTTCTATCAGCTGAAGCAGGTAGATTATGTTAAAAATTCAACATTTTTGCAGTTTCTTTGAAGTACTCAAATGATTATAATATTAAAGATGCAATTTAAGATTAATTTTTTAAAAATCATAAGGGTCTGCACAAACTTACTTGTAAGGGATTATGATTCACATTGTAGAAGTTTTTTTCTGCTTATGTTCTTTCAACTGGAAATGTCTCCAAAGTTAGTAGATTTCCAAAACATGCACACTTATTACTTTTAGAGAAATTATCTTAAAAGCGTAAATTGAGTCATACCTACATATAAGGTAAAATGTATGGATCTAGAACATAGTTGTACATTGCAAAATTCTTTTTTTTTTTACCATTTTTTGAGAAACATAGTAAGTATTTTCAATATAGGAACAAAAGTTATAAAAACATGATTTGTTTATTTAATCATTATACAAATCCTTCTTGCTTAATGTTCATTAGCTATACTTGCTGTTACAATAGGCCAGAAAGAAATTATAGAGGGCATATTTTCAAAAGAAATAGCCAATGGGTAAGCCAATATATGTGGATATTATAAATAGTAAGCCCAAAACATTGTGATATTATAAAGGAGATTGACAGTAAGTGAATTTCTTCTTTTAAAAATGACAAAATGATTTTTTCCATGCATCATGAAGCCAGTAACCCAGAGAAAAACTGAAAAATTCCTTAGGGCCCATGCCATTTGTTTAATTAATCCAGTTTGTGACTAATTTTCATGAGTTACAGAGGTAGTTATTGGTGATAACAAGATAAAAAGCGTACTTGTTTTCTTGAAGTTGTAGGAGAGGAATAAGTAAATAAGAAATTTGAAAACAGTGTGGTACGTTCCTAGAACTGAGAGATCCCAAAGGAATGTCAACAAAACACATACTGCTAAACATCATTTGAAATTCTCACAGCAATATTTCAAGGAAGTTATGACTCCCTCTTTGTAGAAGTTAACTGCTCAAATAGGCAAAGTGTCCTTATTTATCTGAGATTGCAAGAGATGAAGTTTGATTTCAATCCCACCTTTAACAATAAAAACTCCTTACACTTTGGTATGACATGGTTCAGAAATTTGTATCCCATATTCATCTTATCTTTTTTATTTGGTTTTACTTCCTTTACTCTTCTGCAATTATCAAGTCAGAAAATCAAGTTAGGAATATTTCTAATTAAAAAAATCTTAAAGTAATGTTTTCTGATTAAGAGTATTTAAAATCTTTTTCTCTCTTACACACTGGTCAATGTGGTATATAGGATATAAGAGGTAATGCTCTAAGTGACGTTAAGGTAAAATTCTATAAAAACTCATTAAAGCTACCAAAACACTAAACAACCTGAGGATTCTTTTATGAAGCCCTTTCTTTAGTACTATTCCCATCATCTACATGTCCAGAAGGAAAAAGGGCTCAACTAAGTACTACAATAATGCTCAACTTAGTACTAGATTGAATAGCGAATGTGGACTACACTTGGTTTTCCTAGAGTATATTATGATGCATGTGTTCAATACAAGGTATAGGATTTCATATTCTTAAAACACACAAGAAAACAGGACAAGAGGTCAAGAGCTAATAAAAGAATGATTTCTGCTTCTGGGAATATGGAGTGAAAGTGAACGTCGCTCAGTGGTGTCCAACTCTTAGTGACGCTATCGACTGTAAATCCATGGAATGCTCCAGGCCAGAATACTGGAGTGGGTAGCCTTTCCATTCTTCAGGAGATCTTCCCAACCCAGGCATCAAACCCAGGTTTCCTGCATTGCAGGTGGATTCTTTACCAGCTGAGCCATAAAGGAAGCCCAAGAATACTGGAGTGGGTAGCTTATCCCTTCTCTAGCGGATCTTCCAGACCCAGGAAACAAACCGGGCTCTCCTGCATTACAGGCATATTCTTCAGTAGATGTCTTTTTTTCCCCCTCTTTCTCCCATTAACAATTAGCAGTGCTGAATACTGCATGTTATAAAAGAAAGATATGAAAATCCCTAAAGGTATAGAGGAGGAGCCTGACTGGTCAAGACTTCAGGACACAAAGGATGACACATTAAGTTCTTTTTGACTCATTTATCTAAGATTAGCGATGGAAAAGCTGGCAACCTAGAATTGCCAGCAGGCGCAACAAAAAGTAAGCTCCAACAAAGGCCTTTCTAATCAAAGGATCAACAAAAGGGAAGCCTGGGAAGACAAAAACTTTTAGAAAATATTCACTGCACGGCAGCCAGACACCAAAGCAAAAACCGTGGCCCCCACCTGCATCCATGGCAGCAAAAGCTGAATGGGGAGCCAGGAGTTCTAATCTTGCCAGGTTGCACCAAGATGCTCAAGCTCTTTGCCACAGTGGTGTCAGGGAAGGCTAGGTAGGAGTCAGAGCTTCCATCCCACCAGATAGGGCCTCCAGTGTGGCCCCATTCTGGTGACAGAGAAGACCCCAGAAGGGCATGAAAGTCCCCCAACCAGAAATAGTGTGGCACAAGTTTGCCTCTCCTTCCTTGTGGGATGGCATCACAGGAGGTCTAGTGGGAGTCAGAACCCTGACTCTATCGGTCAACAGAAAATGGACCATCATCTCTTTCTTCATGTGTTATCAGGGGAGACCATTTGGCCTGTAGCTAGTGAAGTACTTTTATCCTTCTTAACCAGGGTTGAACCTGTGGAGGCCTAGTGAGAAGCTAAGACTCTCAACTCCAACCTACAGAACCTTCCCCCTCAGGCATCAGCGGAAGCCAAGTGGAGAATCTGAGCTTCAATCCAGCCTTGGTCATGACAAGCAAGGCCTCCCACCCAAGCCAGAACAATGTCTGAGGAATATGTAAAACAGGTTTAAAATTAGATCCAGACTATCATAAAACATAATGCCCCCAAATTTTTATGTTTCAATCAAAAGAAATGTGTCATACCAAGAACCAGGAAGGTCTCAAATTCAACTGGAGAAAGTCATTAAAGCTAACACCAAGATCATAGAGATGTTGAAATTATATGACAAAGATTTTTAAGTAGCCATCATAGGAATGATTCAAGGAACAATTACAAACATATTTGTTGAAGTAAAATAGATTCTGTAAAAAATCCAATAACAATAGAATTCCCTATGCATATGTAGCATACATATGTATGTATAGTATGTACCCATACTATATGGGTAAAATAATTATTTGATCAATTCAATAGAAAAGAAAACCGGAAAGTCAGTTGAAAGGCCAAACTTTGAAAAAGAGATTTCATCAGATTGTAGAACACTGATACTGTGTGAAAGTGCAACCCTCTAGAAGGAATGAGGCAATTTTATTTAAATTAAAATAATTTTACCTCCTGAGTAAATAAGTATAATGCAGAAAACTGTATAGAATGAAAAGTAAATATATATCTCTAAAGTATTATCATTTAAACATAGTTTTTTTTTTGTTTGTTTGTTTTTTTTAATTTTTATTTATTTTTTTTTTTAGTGTCCAAATTTTTTTTTTTTTTAATTTTTTTATTAGTTGGAGGCTAATTACTTCACAACATTTCAGTGGGTTTTGTCATACATTGATATGAATCAGCCATAGATTTACACTTATTCCCCATCCCGATCCCCCCCTCCCACCTCCCTCTCCACCCGACTCCTCTGGGTCTTCCCAGTGCACCAGGCCCGAGCACTTGTCTCATGCATCCCACCTGGGCTGGTGATCTGTTTCACCATAGATAGTATACATGCTGTTCTTTTGAAACATCCCACCCTCACATTCTCCCACAGAGTTCAAAAGTCTGTTCTGTATTTCTGTGTCTCTTTTTCTGTTTTGCATATAGGGTTATCATTACCATCTTTCTAAATTCCATATATATGTGTTAGTATGCTGTAATGTTCTTTATCTTTCTGGCTTACTTCACTCTGTATAATGGGCTCCAGTTTCATCCATCTCATTAGGACTGATTCAAATGAATTCTTTTTGACAGCTGAGTAATATTCCATGGTGTATATGTACCACAGCTTCCTTATCCATTCATCTGCTGATGGGCATCTAGGTTGCTTCCATGTCCTGGCTATTATAAACAGTGCTGCAATGAACATTGGGGTGCACGTGTCTCTTTCAGATCTGGTTTCCTCAGTGTGTATGCCCAAAAGTGGGATTGCTGGGTCATATGGCAGTTCTATTTCCAGTTTTTTGAGGAATCTCCACACTGTTTTCCATAGTGGCTGTACTAGTTTGCATTCCCACCAACAGTGTAAAATATATTTGGGTTTCCCAGGTTGGCTTGGTGGTGAAGAATCCACCTGCCCGTGCAGGTGATGCAAGATATGTGGGTTTGATCCCTGGGTCAAGAAGATCCCCTGGAGGAGGATATGGCAACCCGCTCCAGTATTCTTGCCTGGAAAATCCCGTGGACAGAGGATCCTGGCGGGCTACGGTCTATGGGATTGCAAAGAGTCAGATGTGACTGAACACATACACATATACACATATACACACGTTAGCTACACCTATATTTTGCTTCCCTTGTGGCCCAGCTGGTAAGGAATCTGCCTGCTATGTGGGAAACCTGGTTTTGATTCCTGGGTTGGGAAGAGCCCCTGGAGAAGGGAAAGGCTACCCACTCCAGTATTCTGGCCTGGAGAATTCCATGGACTGCACAGTCTATGGGGTTGCAAAGAGTAAGATATGACTGAGATACTCTCACTTTCACCTTAAACTATATAGAGATAATGATTTAAAAATAGCTATACACCTAAATACCTATTCAAACTTAAAACAGTTCTAGGAGATTGTATAAAAATTGACACTAGTGGCTGTAGGGGTGCAGTGAGTATATGTGTGGGCAACAGAAGGGAGTATTTATAGATCCAAGGTCTATCTTCAGTTGCAGATCTTCATTGGAATGTGACTGGTATGGGCCGTTGACATGATTGCTCTGTACTGATGTCCACTGTTGTTTCTGTTCTTTTAGGAGAATGATTATGTTTGTTGCTGATGTTTGTGAGCTCTGCTTAGCCTCCAGTAATTTTAGTCTCCCTTTTAATTGTCCCAGGCCTCTTCCCGATCTATTCTTGTTGGACAAGCATCTCTCCACCTCCCCTCAAGATATTGCTAGTACACTTCCCAACACCAATCTGGACATGGCACTGTACAAACACAATTTCTTCTCCTTTGCCCTAGGAAGCAGGATTCCCCAAATGTAACAGAATAATTCTACATCTCCTATTTCCTGGTCTATGACCTCAAATGTTGGGAGATTCAGGCTAACTGAATCTCATCTCCTGTCTTTATTCTTTCCTCTCTCTTTTTGAGGTATCTCCCTGGAAGCAACTACATCAGTCTCAGAAAGATTTTATTCTTGTAGATTGAGCATATCCCTTACTCATCATTTTATAAAGCAGGGTTCTCCAGAGAAACAAAACTAACAGGCTGTGTGTATATATAGAGAGAGACACATTTATTTTAAGGAACTGGCTCACACAATTATGGAGGGGTAATTCCAAATTCTACAGGGTAGGTTGGTGGGCTGGAGACCCAGGGAAGTGTTGCAATTCAAATTCAAAAGCAGTCTGCTGATAGGATTTCTTACTTTGCAGGATCTCAGTCTTTATTTCACTGAGGCCTTCAGTTAATGGGATGGGCTCATCCATATTTGCTTTACTCAGGATCTACTGATTTAAATTTTAATATCATCCAAAAAACACCTTCACAGAAACATCCAGAATAATGTTTGGCCAAATATCTGAACAATTTGGCCTAGCTAAGTTAACATATAAGATTGACTGTCTCACTTGAATCTTTAATTCTTCCCTGTGTAACACGATTCTGTGGGAAACCTTCTAAATTTCATTATAAATGTGTGTTCAGCAAGTGATAGAATTTATAAAAACCATTTATTTTTTAAAACAAAGATAGGTTTTTTATAATCTCAGTATGGAACTAGCAAATCTGTGGGAAGAAACACTGAAATAGTATTTAGGGAGAATGAAAACTAAGCTTAATATTTTCAAAATATTATTCATTTTTAGAAGCATACAGATATGTAAAAGTGAATAATAACCAAAATATGTTGAGATTCTGTCTTCTCTCTTAACCTTATGGTTTTCCTATTTTAAAAACTTTTTGATGGGAACATATGGTTGATTTTATAAAGAAAAAATATGAAATTAAAATATTTATTTCTGATGCAAAATACATTAGGAGCATTTGAAAATATAATTGAACATCTACTTGAAAATTTTAAACAAAAGAGAATTTATTCTACAAATTGTTCTCTTTGGTGTTTTATCTAGTTACATACTTATGGGACCTCTGAACTAGATTATGTCATTGATGAATTAATACCTAATAACATCTTTGAGTAGAAGAAAAAATAATCTCCCTGACATGCAAACTCATCAATGCTACTGGTCACTTTTCCCTACTTCCACTTGTCCTTTATAATGAATTTTCTGCTTGGGGATTTTTCTTCCCCACAATAGAGACTGAAAAGTAGGTGATATATATTAGACATTGGAACTTGGTTATGGCGGAGGCATTTATTTTATGATCCTTATAGCAGAACTGGCTAGGAACTGATAGTCCAAGGTCAAGCTTCAGTCTTCTCTGAAAAGTAAACAATGAATCTTTTTGAAGCGTTTTGACAGGGAAACAATTGTTTCCAGCTGAAAGGACATAAGTGTGGGATGTGTACATGATAGCGCACATGTCAAAATTCAGAAATGATAGTGGCTTTTGTCTCTAACCTAAGTAGCCCTGTACTGATGGTTC
Organism: Cervus elaphus; assembly: GCF_910594005.1. Classification (NCBI taxonomy): domain Eukaryota; kingdom Metazoa; phylum Chordata; class Mammalia; order Artiodactyla; family Cervidae; genus Cervus; species Cervus elaphus. The sequence continues at coordinate 33,677,733 of NC_057831.1, forward strand.
AGGGTATTTTAACTGAAGTCATCAGAATGCACTGTTCCCCTCCTTTTTTCTTGTGGGAAGACTTGTGGCAATAAGTCTTTTTGCAATAAGGAGTCGTTTTGCTTAGCCTATTCCGAAGGAAGAGTCACTCTCTAAAGACTGATTGACACAAGTCAGCATGTAAAATTTAAGTTTTTGACTTTATATTTTCTACTAAATGCAAACTGTTTTACCTCATTTTTTAAGAATCTAGTTCCAAAAACATGAGAGAATTTTTGTGTATTCAGATCTTGATACAATGTTTTATATAGGATATGTGTGCTTAGTCGCTCAGTCATGTCTGATTCTTTGCAACCTGATGGACTGTATCCCACCAGGCTCCTGTGTCCATGGAATTTTCCAGGCACGAATACTGGCGTGGGTTGCCAGCATTTCCTACTCCAGGAGAATCTTCCTGACCCAGGGATCAAACCAGAGTCTCTTGAGTCTCCTGCATTGGCAGGAGGGTTCTTTACCACTGTGCCACCGGGAAACCCCTTGACCTAGGGTAGGTTTCCAAAAATATTCATTCAGTTGAGCTTAATTTGTGTGTTTTGTTCAAAAGTAAATTAGATTATCCTGTTTATAACTTTCAAAAAAAACATAAAATATATGTGATTAAATATAAAGCAGGAACAATGAAAAAGGTTTGATATGCTGTGTGGTATTTATTCATTCTAATATGTGAAACTGGAGAAAGAAATGTTAAAAGTTTCTAAAAGTTTATGAAAGCTTTTAGAGCCTGAAAGCCTATCCTAATGCAGGAGAAGAAATCACAAAGTGAAGGGGAGCAATAATGCATAGAATTAAAGGAGTAATGAGCAATAAATAGCTTTCACTGGACACATAAGTAAAAACAAATTAAACAACAACAACACAACCTCCTAAGATACAAAATTTTCTTGGCCCAAATACCTCATTTTTTTCTTATTTTTCACTTTAACAGATGTCCCTTTCATCAAAGACTTCTTAAATACATTGGCTTTGTGCGTGTGAACTAATTCTACAAAATACAAATGACCTAAATGTCATTTTCTTTCATTAAATTATATATTCTTTAGCACAGGTAAATACTCTCCAAATTATTCTCAAAGATTCAGAAACATAATAAAAATGTATTTATATTAGATGGCTAAGGCAGTAAATGACGACAACAGAGGTTGAGATGGTTGAATGGCATCACTGATTCAGTGGCCATGAATTTGGGCAAACTCGGAGATAGTCAGGAACAGGGAGGCCTGGCATGCTGCAGTCCATGCAGTTACAAAGAGTCAGACACAACTTGATGACCTAACAACAAGGCAGTAAAATTCATAAAAAAGTCACTTTTCAAATAGGGCTTATGAACCCAATGTGGCCTTTTATGTTCCTAGATTTGATAGATTGTCCATAAGCACTCTAATTTGTGAATGTTAATGAATGCTTATAAGCTTAGGTCAATGAATATTTCATGAATCTTCACTAATGATTCATGAGAATTTCACTTGGCTAGTATCAATTTTAGAATTTTGTGTTGGAATTATTTTAGAATAGATGTAGTAATACTACAGTTTTTCGATGAAGTATACATGCTAATTGCATTACATTAGCTTATCTAAAATATTAATTTCTTCCATCAACTATGTTTTAGTTAACAGAGTCAGAGTAAAAATACTTAGCATGAAAATCTGCTTACTTTGCTGAATATACCATGCAAGCAACAAGCCCACAAAAATCAAAAGTTTTTAGATTTTTCTCCCCATACATACTTATATGAAAATATCCTGGTCCAATACTTCGGCCACCTCATGGCTGACTCATTGGAAAAGACCCTGAAGCTGGGAAATATTGAGGGCAGGAGAAGCAGGTGACAGAGGATGACATGGTTGGATGGCATCACTGACTCAATGGGCATCAGTTTGAGCAAACTCTGGGAGATAGCAAAGGACAGGGAAGCCTGGGGTGCCGAATTCCATGGGGTCACAAAGAGTCAGGCATGACTTAGCGACTGGACGACAACATCCTGGTCCTATGATTTAATTGTGTATTTGGACTTTCTTTCATTGCCATCTACTTCCTTATTTTTAATCTCTATTTGATGCCTCCTCCTGTCTTACAAGGAGCAATTTAGGCTAAATGGAGTCTCTGAGAAGGAGGCAGAAGCCTTCCAGAAATGTGTCATGGCATTAATGTGGAATATACTAGTTTCTTAAATTTGAGAAAACTGACAGGGGAACATTCATTCATTGAGATATCATTTTAAAATCATTAATTGATTATGAGCACCTGTGCCAAATACTAGGTATTAAAATACTAGGTATTAAAAAGATAAACAAGAAACAGGTCTGATCCTCAAGGAGGTCACCGAGAGAAGACAAATTACAGCAAAATTGCATTTCGATGCTAGAACTGTAAAATAGGTGCCACTAAATGATACGTGGACAAAAGAGGGAGTGGGCCACATGAAAGTTTAAGACAAACAGTAATATTTGATTACAAGTTTTAAAGTAATGTCTAAATCATTTTTTCCATATACACTATATATTCTGCCTACATATGTTACTGTACTATCAATGACAAATTTAAATGTCAGCTTTATTTCATTTTATATCTCAACTCTTTCATACACAGCATCTATTTCTATCTTTAAGTAAGGTATCTGAGAGTTGGTGATGGACAAGGAAGCCTAATGTGCTATAGTCCACGGGGTTGCAAAGAGTCAGACATGACTAAGTGACTGAACTGACTGGCCCTAACAATTTATAACTAATGGCTTTATTATAGACCATTGAATGGATGATTATTAGGTGATTCTGTTGAAAAATAAGTAATTGTTTAGGAATCATACATGATTTTATTTTATTTTTTTTTAGAAATCATACATGATTTTAAAGACTTGGTTTCTAAAGTCATTAATAATTTTCCCCCATAGACATTTTACTGACCAAATATAGTGATTATGTCATAAGGATAGAATCTCAATTATATATAAAAGAAAATTTTGGAAAATGTGCTATTTTATTTATAAAGATTTTTCTTTTTTTCAAAAAAAACCAGTATTGCCATATATAAAATAGATGAACAAGGATTTATTTATGGTATAGGGAACTATATTCAATAACTTGTAATAAGCTATAATGGGAAATAATTTTAAAGGAGTATAGATACATACATATATATGCATAACCAAATCACTCTGCTGCATATCTGAAACTAACACACTATTTTTATCAACAATACTTAAATTAAAAAAACTTTACTGAGGTAAAATTGATGTAAAAAAACTGCACCTTTAAAATGTATACAATTTGATGATTGTGTATTAATACATATGCATACACCCATGAAACCATCCTCACAACCAAGGTATTAGATATGTTCATCACCTCCAATAGTTTCCTTGTGTCTTTTATGTGTGTGTGTGTGGTAAGTACATTTAACATGAGATCTAGCCTCTTAAGAAATTTTTAAGTGCACAGCACAGCATAGTTAACTCTTGATAGAATGTTGTACAGCCAATCTCTAGAACTAATTCCTCTGGCATAACTGAAACTTCATAACAGTTGAATAATTTCCCACTCTTCTCGCCACCAAACCCCTCGAACCACCGTTCTATTCTCTATTTGACTATTTTAGGTACCTCATGTAAGTGGAGTCAGGCAGTATTTGTCTTTCTCTGACTGCCTTAGTTTACTCAGCATGGTGTTCTCAGGGTTCATCCATATTGTCACAAAAAGCAATTTCTTCTTTTTAAAATCTGAATAATTTTCCATGTATGTATATACTACATTTTCTTTAGCCATTTATATTTTGATTGATATCTGGGTTGTTTCTATTCTTTCACTGTTGTGAATGTACTGCAATGAAAATGGAAGAGCAGATAACTCTTATCCTAATTTTAATTCTTTTGAGTATAAACCCCAAAGTGAAATCACTGGGTCACATGGTAGCTATGTCTTTAATTTCTTGGTGAACCTTCCTAGTGTTTCCACAGTGGTTGCACCATTTTATTCTTATCAACAGTTGAGAAGTATCCCCATTTCTGAAGTTCTCCATATCCTTGGCAACCCTTGTTTATTTACTTATTTATTTTGGTTTTGTTTTTAATAATAGTCATCCTAACTGATGTAAAGTGAATTTATCATCGTGTGTGTGTGTGTGTGTGTGTTCTGGCGTGTGTTCCTAGAGTTATTGCTTATAATATATTGTTAGTTTCTCAGTCGTGTCTGACTCTGTCCAACCCCATGGACTGTAGCCCACCAGGCTCCTCTGTCCGTGGCACTTTCCAGACAAGAATACTGGAGTGGATAACCATTTCCTTCTCCAACAGATCTTCCCAACGCAGGGATTGGAATATTGCTTATGTGACTGCAAAGTAAAAGACAAAATTTGCTATGAATACACAACAATAATTATATAGAAAGACTTTACTCTTTTGAGCTCATAGGAATAAGACTTGATAATATTATGCTTATGTTTAATACATATTCTCAGATTGTACACTTGGCCCAGAAACCTATTTACATTACAGTTTTCATCCTCTCCCTCACCAAATTTGACTTATTAATTCCACTAGTACTCTATTTTTTAAAATTAGAAGAATTGAACTATTAATAAAGAAAACAATTGTTTCTGCTAATCAGTAAAGGGTTGTAATCATAAACTAGTTGATATCTTCACATAATATCTGTACTTTTCATAAAATACAATTGAGACTACTATGTTCAATAAAATCTTCAAATATGATTCTGTACTAATCATTAAGTATAGCTTTATTCCTTTCCTTGCTATTAGCAAATAAACTGATAAATTTAGCTTCAGTTCAGTTCAGAGACTCAGTCGTGTCTGACTCTTTGCGATCCCATGAACCGCAGCACACCAGGCCTCCCTGTCCATCACCAACTTCCGGAGTTCACCCAAACCCATGTCCATTGAGTCAGTGATACCATCCAACCATCTCATCCTCTGTCGTCCCCTTCTCCTCCTGCCCTCAATCTTTCCCAGCATCAGGGTCTTTTCAAAAGTCAGCTCTTCACATCAGGTGGCAAAAGTATTGGGAGTTTCAGCTTCAACATCAGTCCCACCAATGAATACCCAGGACTGATCTCCTTTAGGTTGAATAAAAAAGAGGAGCAACTTTCTGCCAGTACACCACATTAAGCTTTTCCAGTGAATAGTTTCCATTATCCCCTCAGACCCAGAAAGAGTGAGAAAAAACTCTGATGGATGGAAATTTTGCTAATGGTTACTAATTATCAACCTAATGAAAGGAAAATCTGCTGTTTCTCTTTTTGTCAAATTCTGTTTTCTAGTGATATTGAATATGAAATAAATAATGAAGCATAGAGGTCAATAAAAGATTTTAAATTACTTAAAAATTTCAGCATAACTAAAATTCACTTAATATCTAGAGGAATAAAGAATGCATATAAAAACACATTTGATTTTAATATTAAAGATAGTGTTTTGTATGTATATTATTATAGTAACCTTTGATATCCATTAAAAACAAGATAACAGAATTTCCTTCTGGCTTCCAGAATTCTGAGCAAAAGACTCTACATGGAGTTCCAGTGCATTTTCTTATCTCCTCTCCACCCCACAAGACTCTCCTTAGTTGTGGCTACTTAAAACATTACTTTTATTTTGTTTGTTTTTTCCTTCCCCAAAATATTGATCCTCATTATAAAAATTTATTAGCCAACATTTGCTTTGAAAGTTTGAAAACAGGCCCAATGAGTGAGAGATTTTATGATTCACCATACAAACCATGTTGTATTAATCACCTTTAGCTATACAACAGATCACTCCCAATCTAGTTTTTTAACAACTGCCATTTATTACTTCCCATAGATCTCTGTGTTGATTAGACACTTCTGCTGATGTAGGCTATGCTCTGCTGACCTCAAGTCGGTCTTGTCTAGACATCAGGAGGTCATCTAGGACTGGTTGGTCTAGGGTGGCTCCTTCTTATGCCTGGAAACTGGAGCTACATACTAGTTGGAGTTACAGGGGTGATGTGATCATTGTTTTTTATCAGGTGACAGGCTACTCTGGCTTTTTTTTTTTTTTTTTATAAACAAGACTGCATATTTCAATAGCACTAAGATAGGGAACGTATCAGTGAAGATGCGATTTTCAACTTTCTGCTTTGCTACATTTGCCACTTCATTATTAACCACAGTGATCTGCATGGCTGTGCTTAGAGTCAGTATAGGAGGCAACTATCTGGACAGGGAGGACTGAATAAATTATAGCAATCTATGAGAAATTTTATATCTGAATAGTTTTGATTTCTTCCACAAAGATACACAACACCAAAAATTTTATTTTGCAAAGACTAGGTTAGTATGGAAAGGAAGGGTGTGGGAAGAATTGGCTTCAACTACAGAGAGAGTGAAACTAATAATAAAAAATGAAGCCAGCATTACTGGGTATTGTCCAGAGCTGGTGTACAAACTGATGTTTTCCTTCAAAATGTGTTTTCTTCTCCATTCTGGTCCCAGTGTAAACATTTATAAGCTATTAAGTGCCTGAGTGATTTGAAATACAAACTGATCCAAATTGTCAGTGCCAACAGGCTAGGAAATAATAGCTAGCTGACCAAATATGATAGGAAGATAGAGATAAATTATGACTTTTGAAACTCCTGCATACTTTTTGAAAATTAATTTCAGAATAAAATGGTGAATCTGTCCAGATGGCATCTAGACAATTAATAATGTCATAAATCATTCCTTTTTTATGTGAGGAAAAGGTTTACTACCGTCCAATATCATTATTCAGTAAACAGTGAAACTTTATAATGGTAGAACACAGAACAGACACTACAGTCATTCACTTTTGTTTAATTATTCACATTCTTTTGATACACTTACGTTATTCAGTTTCTTTATGCATAATTAGCATAATTAAAATATTAATGCTGACTTATAGGATAATTGGTAGATATACTTAATGAATATTTTACAAAATTTTGAAACTGAACAGTACTATATATCTTCTGTTCCATTGCAATTAGATAGGTGCATTCTTAAAAAAAATACATTGTTTGATCTTTGTTAATTTGATTAATATGTGTCTTGGGGTGTTTCGCCTTGGGTTTATCCTGTTTGAGACTCTCTGGGTTTCTTGGACTTGGGTGGCTATTTCCTTCCCCATTTTAGGGAAGTTTTCAGCTATTATCTCCTCGAGTATTTTCTCATGGCCTTTCTTTTTGTCTTCTTCTTCTGGAACTCCTATGATTCGAATGTTGGGGCGTTACACATTGTCCCAGAGGTCCCTGAGGTTGTCCTCATTTCTTTTGATCCTTTTTTCTTTTTTCCTCTCTGCTAAAAGCAGCAAGGGAGAAACAACAAATAACACACAAAGGGATTCCCATAAGGATAACAGCTGATCTATCAATAGAAACCCTCCAGGCCAGAAGGAAATGGCAGGACGTACTGAAAGTAATGAAAGAGAATAACCTACAACCTAGATTACTGTACCCAGCAAGGATCTCATTCAGATATGAAGGAGAATTCAAAAGCTTTACAGATAAGCAAAAGCTGAGAGAATTCAGCACCACCAAACCAGCTCTTCAACAAATGCTAAAGGATCTTCTCTAGATAGGAAATTCAGAAAGGTTGTATAAATGTGAACCCAAAACAGCAAAGTAAATGGCAACGGGACCACACCTATCAATAATTACCCTAAATGTAAATGGGTTGAATGCCCCAACCAAAAGACAAAGATTGGCTGAATGGATACAAAAACAAGACCCCTATATATGCTGTCTACAAGAGACCCACCTCAAAGCAAGAGACACATACAGACTAAAAGTGAAGGGCTGGAAAAAAATATTTCATGCAAACGGAGACCAAAAGAAAGCAGGAGTCGCAATACTCATATCAGATAAAATAGACTTTCAAATAAAGGATGTGAAAAGAGACAAAGAAGGACACTACATAATGATCAAAGGATCAACCCAAGAAGAAGATATAACAACTATAAATATATATGCACCCAACATAGGAGCACCGCAATATGTGCGGCAAACACTAACGAGTATGAAAGAGGAAATTAATAGTAACACAATAATAGTGGGAGACTTTAATACCCCACTCACAACTATGGATAGATCAACTAAACAGAAAATTAACAAGGAAACACAAACCTTAAATAACACAATGGACCAGCTAGACCTAATTGATATCTATAGGACATTTCACCCCAAAACAATCAACTTCACCTTTTTCTCAAGTGCACACTGAACCTTTTCCAGAATAGATCACATCCTGGGCCATAAATCTGGTCTTGGAAAATTCAAAAAAATTGAAACCATTCCAGTCATCTTTTCTGACCACAGTGCAATAAGATTAGATCTCAATTACAGGAAAAAAATTGTTAAAAATTCAAACATATGGAGGCTAATTAACACGCTTCTGAATAACCAACAAATCATAGAAGAAATCAAAAAAGAAATCAAAATATGTATAGAAATGAATGAAAATGAAAACACAACAACCCAAAACCTATGGGACACTGTAAAAGCAGTGCTAAGGGGAAGGTTCATAGCATTACAGGCTTACATCAAGAAAACAAGAAAAAAACCAAATAAATAACCTAACTCTACACCTAAAGCAATTAGAGAAGGAAGAAATGAAGAACCCCAGGGTTAGCAGAAGGAAAGAAATCCTAAAAATCAGGGCAGAAATAAATGCAAAAGAAACTAAAGAGACCATAGCAAAAATCAACAAAGCTAAAAGCTGGTTTTTTGAAAAAATAAACAAAATTGACAAACCATTAGCAAGACTCATTAAGAAGCAAAGAGAGAAGAACCAAATTAACAAAATTAGAAATGAAAATGGAGAGATCACAACAGACAACACTGAAATACAAAGGATCATAAGAGACTACTACCAGCAGCTCTATGCCAATAAAATGGACAACTTGGATGAAATGGACAAATTCTTAGAAAAGTATAACTTTCCAAAACTTAACCTGGAAGAAATAGAAGATCTTAACAGACCCATCAAAAGCAAGGAAATTGAAACTGTAATCAAAAATCTTCCAGCAAACAAAAGCCCAGGACCAGATGGCTTCACAGCTGAATTCTACCAAAAATTTAGAGAAGAGCTAACACCTATCTTACTCAAACTCTTCCAGAAAATTGCAGATGAAGGTAAACTTCCAAACTCATTCTATGAGGCCACCATCACCCTAATTCCAAAACCAGACAAAGATGCCACAAAAAAAGAAAACTACAGGCCAATATCACTGATGAACATAGATGCAAAAATCCTTAACAAAATTCTAGCAAACAGAATCCAACAACATATTAAAAAAATCATACACCATGACCAAGTGGGCTTTATCCCAGGAATGCAAGGATTCTTTAATATCCGCAAATCAATCAATGTAATACACCACATTAACAAATTGAAAGATAAAAACCATATGATTATCTCAATAGATGCAGAGAAAGCCTTTGACAAAATTCAACACTCATTTATGATTAGAACTCTCCAAAAAGCAGGAATAGAAGGAACATACCTCAACATAATAAAAGCTATATATGACAAACCCACAGCAAGTATCACCCTCAATGGTGAAAAATTGAAAGCATTTCCCCTGAAATCAGGAACAAGACAAGGGTGCCCACTCTCACCACTACTATTCAACATAGTGTTGGAAGTTTTGGCCACAGCAATCAGAGCAGAAGAAGAAGTAAAAGGAATCCAGATAGGAAGAGAAGAAGTGAAACTCTCACTGTTTGCAGATGACATGATCCTCTACATAGAAAACCCTAAAGACTCTTCCAGAAAATTACTAGAACTAATCAACGAATATAGTAAAGTTGCAGGATATAAAATTAACACACAGAAATCCCTTGCATTCCTATATACTAACAATGAAAAAACAGAAAGAGAAATTAAGGAAACAATACCATTCACCATTGCAACAAAAAGAACAAAATACTTAGGAGTATATCTACTTAAGAAACAAAAGACCTATACCTAGAAAACTATAAAACACTGATGAAAGAAATCAAAGAGGACACAAACAGATGGAGAAACATACCGTGTTCATGGATTGGAAGAATCAATATTGTCAAAATGGCTATTCTACCCAAAGCAGTCTATAGATTCAATGCAATCCCTATCAAGCTACCAACGGTATTTTTCACAGAACTAGACCAAATAATTTCACAATTTGCATGGAAATACAAAAAACCTCGAATAGCCAAAGTAATCTTGAGAAAGAAGAATGGAACTGGAGGAATCAACCTGCCTGACTTCAGACTATACTACAAAGCCACAGTCATCAAGACAGTATGGTACTGGCACAAAGACAGAAATATAGATCAATGGAACAGAATAGAAAGCCCAGAGATAAATCCACAAACCTATGGACGCCTTATCTTTGACAAAGGAGGCAAGGATATACAATGGGAAAAAGACAACCTCTTTAACAAGTGGTGCTGGGAAAACTGGTCAACCACTTGCAAAAGAATGAAACTAGAACACTTTCTAACACCATACACAAAAATAAACTCAAAATGGATTAAAGATCTAAATGTAAGACCAGAAACTATAAAACTCCTAGAGGAGAACACAGGCAAAACACTCTCCGACATAAATCACAGCAAGATCCTCTATGACCCACCTCCCAGAATATTGGAAATAAAAGCAAAACTAAACAAATGGGACCTAATGAAACTTAAAAGCTTTTGCACTACAAAGGAAACTATAAGTAAGGTGAAAAGACAGCCGTCAGATTGGGAGAAAATAATAGCAAATGAAGAAACAGACAAAGGATTAATCTCAAAAATATACAAGCAACTCCTGCAGCTCAATTCCAGAAAAATAAATGACCCAATCAAAAAATGGGCCAAAGATCTAAACAGACATTTCTCCAAAGAAGACATGCAGATGGCTAACAAACACATGAAAAGATGCTCAACATCACTCATTATTAGAGATATGCAAATCAAAACCACAATGAGGTACCATTACACGCCAGTCAGGATGGCTGTTATCCAAAAGTCTACAAGCAATAAATGCTGGAGAGGGTGTGGAGAAAAGGGAACCCTCTTACACTGTTGGTGGGAATGCAAACTAGTACAGCCGCTATGGAGAACAGTGTGGAGATTTCTTTAAAAACTGGAAATAGAACTGCCATATGACCCAGCAATCCCACTTCTGGGCATACACACTGAGGAAACCAGATCTGAAAGAGACACATGCACCCCAATGTTCTTCGCAGCACTGTTTATAATAGCCAGGACATGGAAGCAACCTAGATGGCCATCAGCAGATGAATGGATAAGGAAGCTGTGGTACATATACACCATGGAATATTACTCAGCCGTTAAAAAGAATTCATTTGAATCAGTCCTAATGAGATGGATGAAACTGGAGCCCCTTATACAGAGTGAAGTAAGCCAGAAAGATAAAGAACATTACAGCATACTAACACATATATATGGAATTTAGAAAGATGGTAACGATAACCCTATATGCAAAACAGAAAAAGAGACACAGAAATACAAAACAGACTTTTGAACTCTGTGGGAGAATGTGAGGGTGGGATATTTCAAAAGAACAGCATGTATACTATCTATGGTGAATCACATCACCAGCCCAGGTGGGATGCATGAGACAAGTGCTCGGGCCTGGTGCACTGGGAAGACCCAGAGGAATCGGGTGGAGAGGGAGGTGGGAGGGGGGATCGGGATGGGGAATACGTGTAAATCTATTGCTGATTCATGTCAATGTATGACAAAACCCACTGAAATGTTGTGAAGTAATTAGCCTCCAACTAATAAAAAAATTAAAAAAAAAAAAAAAGGCTTTCTAATTTCTCCTTGTTATTCTCTGGAACTCTGCATTCAGATGGGTATATCTTTTCCATTCTCCTTTACCTTCCATGTCTCTTCTTTTCTCAGTTATTTATAAGGCCTTCTCAGATGACCATTTTCCCTTCTTACTGTACTTTTAGGATAATGATTTTCAACTTTTTGCATTCTTTTGTTATACTTCTGATTACCAAATTTGTTGTATATTATTTAATTAAGAATGTTTATTATATATTGGAGCATAGTAGATTAACAATGTGTTAGTTTTAGGTGTACAGCTAATTGATTCAGTTACACATATGCATTTATCTATTCTTTTTAAAGTTCTCTTCCCATTTAGTTTATTACAGAATTTTGAGAAGATTTCCCCGTGTTGGTGATTACCAAATTTTTTATAGTAGATGAGTCAAGTTAAATATTTAGGGCTGTCTTCAGATCAGATCTATGTTCAGATCAGATCTTTAGATCTATCTTCAAAATGATACAATAATTTAATGTTGTTGTTCAGTTGCTAAGTCATGTCCTGCTCTTTGCAACCACTTGGACTGTAGCACATCTGGATTCCCTGTCCTCCACTATCTCCCAGAGCTTACTCAAGTCCATTGAGTCAGTAATGCTATCTAACCATCTCATCCTCTGCCGCCCTCTTCTCCTTTTGACTTCAGTCTTTCCCAGCATCAGAGTCTTTTCCAGTGAGTGGGCTCTTTGCATGAGGTGGCCAAATTATCGGAGCTTCAAAATATGCACTAATTTAAAAAAATTTTGTGTTAATCGCCTTCTTTTTATCTACCCTAAGCATTCTCTTAGATTTTGAATAGAACTCTTTAAATGATTTTGACTCATTAGATTATGATTAAACTCATAATTATCAAGTGTCCCTAGTGTACATAAACATTATAGTGCCCTGGATGCTTACATGTATCTGTAACTTTTCTGGGTACAAACTTGATTCTGAATCAAATTTATCTTTTAGAGCTGTAAGTAGTAGCTTTAAATGCTACATTCTAATGGGTGGATATCAGTGTAACACTACACATATTCACTATAGAGAATTCTTAAAAAATTGACTTGGTTATACATTGAGAACCTATGCCTATGTTATGGATATTCAGCTATACTTCACTCACTTCAATTATTATATTATGGCATCTTGAAATTTTTATAGAAACAATCTTTAAAGTAATGCCAAAAGTTAAAAATAAAAGTCCTACTTATTCATTATCCTTCTATTAAGGAATGATTCTGTGTGCTCATTTTTAAAGGGATGAAAGCTTTCAAGCAATGAATAAGAAATCTAAATTTTTTGGTGCTAGTTTCATTATAGATTAAAGTGTTTTCAGAAAACTGACTATCCGCCAAAACTCCAGCTAGCCGTATAACAAATTATTAGCAAGAAAAATGTACTTTCCTTTGAAAATTTCCTACAAGATGAAGTATTTATGAGATAAGCTGCAATGTATATATATTATATATACATATTATATATATATGCATTGAATATATTGTTTCCATTAGTTTAGCAAGATGTGGGGGTGGTGTAAAATTTATGTTAAATAAAAATTTTAACCTGTTAGTAATTTATGACCTAAAATATAATCAACATTAATGAAATAAATGTGGTAAGTTTTTAAGTATATATGTCTAAAAAATGATAAGCTTTTATCTCCCCATTTTGCCAGAGTTGTTTCTAATATTGATGAACAGCGAAAACACATGCTGACTAGGAAGAGGGCATAGTGAGTGTTAAGAGATAGAGGCTTTTGTGGAGCAGGATTATCATAGCAAGAATAAATTTAAAGTAACAGTAAGAAAGAAACTGAATTTGCTATATGTTATCTGGGAACTGTCTTTACAACCTGGGCCTCATTTGTAACAGAAAAATCTATTTAAACTTCTCAAATACTTGTACATAATCAGCTCCAAACCTACAAAAATGTTTTTCTTCTAGTCATAGAATAACTAGGCTTCTGGTATCATTTTCAAAGTTGTCAGGACTTTAAAAAGTAAATATTGTCTGTTTAATCAGCTGACCCTAGACCACATAAGAATTTGTATAAGAACCTGGAACATACAGGATTTTGGATCAAGATGGTGACATAGAAAAATCCTTGGGACTTCCTTGGTGGGCCAGTGGCTAAGACTCCAAACTCCTAATGCAGCAGGGTCCAGGTTCAGTCCCTGGTCAGGGAACTGGTTCCCACATATTGGTTCTGGAAGCTGCATACTGCAAGATTCTGCTGCCACAACCAAAGAACCCACATGCTGCATCAAAGATTGAGGATCCTGCATGCAGAAGCTAAGGTCCAGCATGGCCAAATAAATAACACATGTAAAAGAAAATTCCTGGCCTCACATTTGTCCAGAGACATGCTGAATCTATAGGTAAATGGAACAGTAAATGGAACAATTTCCTCTGAAAGAAAACCCTGAAATCTGTCAGGTGACCTCTTCACAAGGGCGAATGACATTGAAGCAGATAGAAATGGCTGAGACACATTTTTGTTTCCCATAAACGCCATCCCCAGCCTAGAGTTTCTATCTTGCATCAGGCACCTCAGCTTTTAAGCTGTACACCTGTGGCTGATTCATGTCAAAGTATAGCAAAAACCACCACAGTATTGTAAAGTAATTAGCCTCCAATTAAAATAGATTAAAAAAAAAAAGACCAGCACTCCAGAGAACTGGGAACATACAAACTGAATCAAAATTATGTAATGGAAAAGAAATCTTACCATTAGTTCTAAGGAAAAGTGTTGAAATTTCAGAGCACTAAAGTGTAGTCAATCTGAATTGCTTTATTCCCAAATATAGTTTGTCTAGTCTTTACGGTCCTGTTTGATTTAGGTAAAATAATTTTTTGATCTAAGTAAAATAATTTTATAACATACCATTTATAAGTGCATTCCTTTATCTGGATTTTATAAAACCAAAGCTAAAAATGTGAATTTGAGTAAGGAAAACAAAAATTTTAATATTGACCCATATATTTTGGACAGAGTAGCCTGGCAGGCTATAGTTCACGGGGTCGCAAAGAGTCAGACATGGCGGAGCAACTAACATATATTTTCGGGGATGTGTATATGGCTCAGTTCATTTAGGGTTAAACACAATTTTAAAATATAAGTGATGACAATAGCTTTTCACAGAGTAATAGGACTTAAGCTTTTAGCACTGCATTTTTCAGTCCTTGACCCAAAACCTTGATGGGAGGGTTACAACTGACATGAGGAAGTGTTATTTAAGTTCTTGAACAAAAGATATCTATTTTTGAGGAACCATTTTGAGTGAGGATTTTATATAGTATCCTTTTATAACCCATAATAAAATTCATGATTGTGTCTGTCATTCCTCAGTAGAGCTAAAAATTATAGTCTGGGATCTGATCAATAGTATACTTAAGATGGAATAAAATGTGGTATATCAATATTTTCACTATCGTTATTTTCTCAAAACCTATTACCTAATATGTGTGGTAGTTACAGAAGAAAAATACAATATATAGGTTGCAAAATGATATATAACATACCATATAATGATGCTATTCTAAGGCATTTCTAATCAAGTTTTTGCTCTTTTCTAAATTTTATGTTTTTCTGATATTAACCACAACGTTGCAAACTGGAAGTAAAGCACACAATGCAAATGACTCAAAATTTCTCTCATTGTCTTCAAATACCTTCTTGCAATCTGATTTCCACTGGCCTAAACTGAAAATGAAAATAGCGATTATAAGGAATGGGGAGATTCATCTTCCTTATATTGCTTTTAACATATATCCATCTTGTTTACTTGCTAAGTTGTCCTACTGTCTGCAGCCGTTTGGACGGCAGCCTGCCAGTCTCCTCTGCCCATAGGATTTCTCAGGCAAGATATTGGAGCGGGTTGCCACTCCCCTCTCCAGGGGATCTTTCTGACTCAGGGATAGAACCCTTGTATCCTTCATTGGCAAGTGTGTCCTTTTACCGCTGAGCCACCAGGAAAGCTCATATGCATCTAGAAGATTTTTATTTCATTGCTATGGGAATTGCTTGCCTAACAGAGGAAGAAGCACAAATTTCAGAAAGGACTTTCTTTTGTTATTTGTAAGTACTATCTATGAAAAGAAGTTTCTTTTTATGGACTTCTGCTGAATCAGAGAAACATTCAGAGGACACCGGTTAGATAAGAATCCTTAGAAAGTTACCATGAAAGACTATGCCTGCTAACAGTGACTTAGTCAAAGTCAAGGACCCAAGTATATGACTTCTGAATTAAAAAATGATCAACCATAATGACGATGATGAAGTTAAAGATGTTATATAACTAATATATATATATGGAGAGAGTACCTCCTGTGTGATAAGATCTATATTAATAATTTAAGAAGCATTTTCTTTATTTAATGACTTAGAAAATTCCAAATGATTTTTCTGAAGATTTAGCACTTGTAAAACTCACCAACAAAAACTCAAAGAGTTTTCGGTATCTCACTTTATGAATAAAGACATTAAAACTTAGAGGCATTAAATAATTTACCCAAGGTTACATAAAGTGACAGAGTCAAGATTCCTTACATACAATTGAATTTAGAAACAGCTGTATATTTATATAGCTGCAACATCAAAAAATGTTTTCTTCTTCCTTATGGGGAGTCACTAGTGTCAGAGCTGTGATTAACAGAGTGCGTGACTTTAGTCTTGTTTAGAACTTTTAAAAATTGTATTGACAATTTCATGTTTAAACTAGACTTAGACCTTTGAGATAATATAGACTTTCTAATCCTATTACTATATATTGATGACCTGGTTGTTGAAAGAGGTTGTTGGTGGATGGGACCTCTGTTGGCCCAAAAGCCAGACCCTGACAATCAGAGGCTCCTTTACCCATTTCCCTTCTCCTCGGAATTTATCCTCTGCTCACCATTTCCATTGTGGGAACCATTTTCATGGATTCAGCCTTGAGAAAGCAATGTGTGGCTGAGACAACATAGACTGTATATGTGATTGAACCCAGTTAATTTCTTTCTATAAACTTTTAAGATTCTCGTGGGAGAGGGTGGAGATCTACTCATCTTATGACAATCCAAGATAAGCCTTGTATTTAAGTTCCTTTGCTTATTAAACCTGTCACCTACCAGTCTGGAGTGGCCCAGTTCTTTCTTCAGTTTGTCCTTTACCTCTGTGTATGGGGGCTAGTGTCAGATTTCTCCTGGGAAGCTTCTAAGGTTCTGAACCAACAATGGTGCAGTGGGTTATTTCCAATTTCTTATTTTAGTCTCAAAAATAGGAAATTCCTGTTTCTTTGTGAACAATTAAGAAAAATTATTTTGTTCTCTTCACATCATATTTGCTCCCCCCTTTCTAGACAAAGATGCAGCAGTGGCAGCAGCTACTTGTGTATAACAGGCATAGGACATTTCTGTTTGTGACTGGGTTGCCTTAGTTCAATATAGGAAGAAGTAGATGAAAGTCCAAATTCCCTGTAAGTCCTAGATCATGTTTAAAATCCTATTTTACCAGCTGATACTGTGGTTAGCCACTTTAAGTAAAATTCAGTAACTAAAGCAATCACTGTTCTTTATAATTATCACATGATAATTATATGTGCATGTGCATTCAATTATTTCACTCATTTTCTCATTTCTTCTCTTTTCATTTATAGAATCATGCATGTGTTGAATAATCAAGAAATATTAAGAATAAATGTGCTGGCCTTTAAGAATGACTTTAATGGTGAGTTTACATTAAAATAAGTACATACTTGCATCTATATAAGTGCATAAATACATTATGTATTAATTTGAAGAACTGATATGACAGAGATCAATTTACGCTTAGAATGCAACTATAGTATTTCTCTCAGAAAAGTTAATATACTTATTTGTCCATGATAAAAAACCTCTTAAGAGCAGTGGTATTAAACTTAAGAAAACATGCCTGCCTGGTAAGGGAATGAATTATTAGGTTAATACTTTAAATCTTATTTCAGATTCTTTGACATAAGTGGTGAAATTAAAATATATATTCTTATTTTATTTTATTGTTTTCTACTTATTATATTTTCTGTATGTTTTACTATAAGCATATTACATGCAATGGAAATCTTTTTAAGTTTGGGGACAATTAGGATAATTTGAAGAAATTACAATTCTCAGCAAGTCTCTGAACTGAGTAATAATATATTGTGTCCATTTCCCAATATGGTGTAGCTGAAACCTATATTTGCACACAAAAAATCAAGCTCAGATTTCATTACTTGATGGGGGGATGGGAAATCTAGGAGTGGAGATGGGAGAAGTAAAAATTATTGGGTGCAAAGGTCTCATGGTTGTGTTATAAAACAGGGGGAATATAGCCAATATTTTGTAATAATTGTGAAGTGAAAGTAACCTTTAAAAATAATGTGTGTATATCTATATATATGTATTTAATTTAAAAATATTTAAAAATTGACTATAAGTGGGATTTTTAAAAGTCGCTTTAAAAATACTTCATATTTAATAAATGTATTGAAAAAGTCAAAAGCAAGTTTGTAGTGATAAAATGAATGCTGGCAATGTACTCCTGGAACAAATATATCTTTGTCTAAGCTATGTGAGACTTTCAAAGGACTAAATGAGGTTTACATTTTTAATCCATTCTAAGTAATTTCATTTAATAATCTGTTATAGTCCATATAAGATTTAAAATCAGACAAAATTAATAAGATGCTGAATCTTTGATTTTATGAAACAATTGTTTATTTCTAAGCCAGCCATTCTATTTTTAAATCTGTCTTCATAAAGAGAAGGTAAGACTCATTTCTGCTTTTCACACAGTTGGTAGAGAATGTGGCCTGTCACAACTCCTTGGTTTTATTTCCAAGTGTTAATTGACTGAATCTCCATTTCCTTATAGCTCAGAATGTGTTAGAATTTTTGTTATTGTCTCTATACAAAGAAATAAAAAAGTGATCCATTTAATTCTTTCTCTATCAAAGGAATTTTTTAGTATCATTGAATTTTTATATGGTTGGAAAGCTTATCTAAGGTATCTTTAAGAGCACAGAGAAACCACCTTTAGTTGACTACGGTAAAGTTTTGCTGCTACTACTTATAGACTAAGTAGTTGACGTATAGCAAGCACTTAATTTTATATTAGCTTATACTAGAAGTATATTATTACTTATAGCAGTGATAATAACAGTGCAACCACAGTCATATTCATTATGGTTTCACTGGTCACTAAGTCGTGTCCAACTCTTATGACCCTGTGGACTATAGCCTGCCAGGCTTGTCTGTCCATGGGATTCTCCAGGCAAGAATACTGGAGTGGGTTGCCAATTCCTTCTCCAGGGGATCTTCCTGACCCAGAAATAGAACCCAGATCTTCTGCACTGCAGGCAGATTCTTTACCGACTGAGCTACAAGGGAAGCCAGTAATTATACTGAAATTCAAACATTTTAAAAATTGTGTTTTGCTCTTAAACCATTTTGGCAGCTAAATCTTATCTGAGTTGACCTGAACTCAGGTGATGATAAAACCAAACCAGAGCTGAAGCAAATCCATTTATAGTTTTTTGTAAAGCCCAACACATATGGTATGCTTTTATTTGCTGAAGTAATGTGAATGCATTTCACTGAGACGTGTTCCTGGACTCAACTGAAGGTGTTAAGTGATGTAACATGTATGAAGCTTGGGAAAAAAAAAATTTAAAGCTCAGCTGGCCCCATGAGTTTCTGATGGAGTATAGTAGATCTATAATCACATCTTCTAGTCCTAGTTCTTGAAAAAGAAACAGTAAAAATCAAAATACAAACATCTTACTTAAACCTAGAAAGCGTGCCTCCAAATATGCCCAGTCTCTCTGATCATCTTCATGTCCTTTACTTGACCTCTTCTATTCACTCTACTTTTTGTTGTTATATTTTTTTTCCTATACCTGTCTCACTAACAGCCTTTGCTAATAACCCCCTCTCTCACAGTACATATTCTATTCCACCAGTTAATTTCCTTGTCTCTTGCTAACTGAGCTTTCAGACTAGATTTTCCTAGTAGCTTAGTAATACTTCTGTAATTCTCCAACATATTACTTTGATATGACATAAAAAGTTACATTAAGTTATTAAATCAAATAGACTGTGATTAGAGAAAGTATAATTTCTATAGGAGTTAACTTAAATAAATTAAGTTTAAAAGGTGAAAAAAGGCAGTTAACCTGTGGTAGTTATACCTGGTTGATGAGTCAGCATCTATCCTCTACTCTGCCTTGGTAAGAAACCTTTGTCTTTTTTAACCCTCCTGTGAGAATCCATGTATTTTTGTGAAGACTTCTGTAAAGGTTTAATAAGTTATAGTGACCTCATTCCTTTTTACCGTTTTTATTTGTGGAGAATATAAGACACATAAAGAGAGATTTTCAGTGGACTTCTAGAAAAGGTTTATATACTATTTGCAAAAATGGTAAATAAGATCCAGATAGCTTCTTAGGGCAATTCTCCCAAATTTGTAAATTCAGAAGATTAAAGTGTTCTGAAGCATAGAAAAAGGACAACATTTGAATCATTTGTTTATAGTGAATATACCCTTAGTCTGTTACCAAAACAAGAAAAGAATTAAAATCAAAACAACCCAGTACAGGTAAACATAGCTTGTGAATGCTGATGGAATGCTCTTAAATAAAATATCTGCAAAATAAAATATTTAAAAAATACAGTACATAACCTGTTTATTTCAGGAATGCAAAGATTATTCAATTTTAGAAATATAGTAAGTTTATCATGTTGATAGTTATAAGAAAAAGGGCCTATGATTATGTCCACAAATACTGTTAAAAACATATGTCAAAGTTTATCACTCATTCCTATTCATTGATATTCGAATTTTTGTCTCTTTTTTTGGCATACTTTCTAGTAAATCATTCAGAAAAGCTAAGCAAAAAATTTGTTAGGTTTCTTGTGATAAAGTTTTATAAATTTCTGTTTTTTACCTTTGATTTTTCTGTTTTAATCACAATACCTTTTTTTATTTTCTTTTTTTGTTTTTGATCAATCTTTCAAAGTATACTGTTAACACATCAAAAAACAACTTTTGACTTTGTTGATTTTATTTATCCCTGTTTATTGATTTGCATTTTAATTTTTATTGTCCTGTGTTTTTACTATTTATTCTTCAGCTGACTTATATTGGCCACTGATTTTAATATTTCAATTTATCTCTCTCTGGCTTATATCAGTGTTTTTTAAGACTTTATTTTTTAGAATGGTTTTAGGTTTACACAAAATTGAGAGGAAGGTATAGAGACTGTCCATATATTCTCTGCCCATATACACGCATAACTTCTCTCATTATTAAAATCACTCATCAGAATGGTGAACTTTTTATCAAGAACAAACCAGCATTAACATATCATAATCACTCAAAGTTTAAGGTTTACTTTAAGGTTAATTCTTGTAATTGTACATTCTATTGGACAAATGTATAATGGACAAGTGTGTAATGACACGTGTCCATTATCATAGTATGCACAGACTATTTTCATTGTTCAAAAAATCTTCTGTGCTCTCCCAATTCATCATTGTTCCCCGAAACATTCCTGGATACCATTGATCTTTTTATTACCTCCAAGTTTTGCATTATTCTGAATGCCATATAATTGGAATCATAAAATATTTATCCTTTTTCATATTGACTTCTTTCACTTAAAAATATGCATTTAAGATTTGCCATGTTTTTTCTTAATCATTTCTTTGTAGTGTGGAATAATATTCTATTGTCTGAATGTACTACTGTTTATTTATCCAGTCGTCTATTGAAGGACATCTTGGTTGCTTTCAAATTTTTGCAAATGGGAGCAATGCTGCTATACATATTTGTGTGTAAATATGTATATCATGTGAAGATTTTTTTTTAATTTTTTTTTTAAATATTTTTAAATTTATTTTATTATTTTTTTTTTACTTTGAATTTATTTATTTATTTATTTATTTATTTTTTTTCCAGTGGGTTTTGTCATACATTGATATGAATCAGCCATGGATTTACATGTATTCCCAATCCCGATCCCCCCTCCCACCTCCCTCTCCACCCGATTCCTCTGGGTCTTCCCAGTGCACCAGGCCCGAGCACTTGTCTCATGCATCCCACCTGGGCTGGTGATCTGTTTCACCATAGATAGTATACATGCTGTTCTTTTGAAATATCCCACCCTCACATTCTCCCACAAAGTTCAAAAGTCTGTTCTGTATGTCTGTGTCTCTTTTTCTGTTTTGCATATAGGGTTATCGTTATCACCTTTCTAAATTCCATATATATGTGTTAGTATGCTGTAATGTTCTTTATCTTTCTGGCTTACTTCACTCTGTATAATGGGCTCCAGCTTCATCCATCTCATTAGGACTGGTTCAAATGAATTCTTTTTGACGGCTGAGTAATATTCCATGGTGTATATGTACCACAGCTTCCTTATCCATTCATCTGCTGATGGGCATCTAGGTTGCTTCCATGTCCTGGCTATTATAAACAGTGCTGCGATGAACATTGGGGTGCATGTGTCTCTTTCAGATCTGGTTTCCTCAGTGTGTATGCCCAGAAGTGGGATTGCTGGGTCATATGGCAGTTCTATTTCCAGTTTTTTAAGAAATCTCCACACTGTTTTCCATAGCGGCTGTACTAGTTTGCATTCCCACCAACAGTGTAAGAGGGTTCCCTTTTCTCCACACCCTCTCCAGCATTTATTGCTTGTAGACTTTTGGATAACAGCCATCCTGACTGGCGTGTAATGGTACCTCATTGTGGTTTTGATTTGCATTTCTCTGATAATGAGTGATGTGGAGCATCTTTTCATGTGTTTGTTAGCCATCTGTATGTCTTCTTTGGAGAAATGTCTGTTTAGATCTTTGGCCCATTTTTTGATTGGGTCATTTATTTTTCTGGAATTGAGCTGCAGGAGTTGCTTGTATATTTTTGAGATTAATCCTTTGTCTGTTTCTTCATTTGCTATTATTTTCTCCCAATCTGACGGCTGTCTTTTCACCTTGCTTATAGTTTCCTTTGTAGTGCAAAAGCTTTTAAGTTTCATTAGGTCCCATTTGTTTAGTTTTGCTTTTATTTCCAATATTCTGGGAAGTGGGTCATAGAGGATCTTGCTGTGATTTATGTTGGAGAGTGTTTTGCCTATGTTCTCCTCTAGGAGTTTTATAGTTTCTGGTCTTACATTTAGATCTTTAATCCATTTTGAGTTTATTTTTGTGTATGGTATTAGAAAGTGTTCTAGTTTCATTCTTTTACAAGTGGTTGACCAGTTTTCCCAGCACCACTTGTTAAAGAGGTTGTCTTTTTTCCATTGTATATCCTTGCCTCCTTTGTCAAAGATAAGGTGTCCATAGGTTCGTGGATTTATCTCTGGGCTTTCTATTCTGTTCCATTGATCTATATTTCTGTCTTTGTGCCAGTACCACACTGTCTTGATGACTGTGGCTTTGTAGTAGAGTCTGAAGTCAGGCAGGTTGATTCCTCCAGTTCCATTCTTCTTTTTCAAGATTACTTTGGCTATTCGAGGTTTTTTGTATTTCCATACAAATTGTGAAATTCTTTGGTCTAGTTCTGTGAAAAATACCGTTGGTAGCTTGATAGGGATTGCATTGAATCTATAGACTGCTTTGGGTAGAATAGCCATTTTGACAATATTGATTCTTCCAATCCATGAACACGGTATGTTTCTCCATCTGTTTGTGTCCTCTTTGATTTCTTTCATCAGTGTTTTATAGTTTTCTATGTATAGGTCTTTTGTTTCTTTAGGTAGATATACTCCTAAGTATTTTATTCTTTTTGTTGCAATGGTGAATGGTATTGTTTCCTTAATTTCTCTTTCTGTTTTTTCATTTTTAGTATATAGGAATGCAAGGGATTTCTGTGTGTTAATTTTATATCCTGCAACTTTACTATATTCATTGATTAGTTCTAGTAATTTTCTGGTAGAGTGTTTAGGGTTTTCTATGTAGAGGATCATGTCATCTGCAAACAGTGAGAGTTTCACTTCTTCTTTTCCTATCTGGATTCCTTTTACTTCTTTTTCTGCTCTGATTGCTGTGGCCAAAACTTCCAACACTATGTTGAACAGTAGTGGTGAGAGTGGGCACCCTTGTCTTGTTCCTGATTTCAGGGGAAATGCTTTCAATTTTTCACCATTGAGGGTGATGCTTGCTGTGGGTTTGTCATATATAGCTTTTATTATGTTGAGGTATGTTCCTTCTATTCCTGCTTTTTGGAGAGTTTTAATCATAAATGAGTGATGAATTTTGTCAAAGGCTTTCTCTGCATCTATTGAGATAATCATATGGTTTTTATCTTTCAATTTGTTAATGTGGTGTATTACATTGATTGATTTGCAGATATTAAAGAATCCTTGCATTCCTGGGATAAAACCCACTTGGTCATGGTGTATGATTTTTTTAATATATTGTTGGATTCTGTTTGCTAGAATTTTGTTAAGGATTTTTGCATCTATGTTCATCAGTGATATTGGCCTGTAGTTTTCTTTTTTTGTGGCATCTTTGTCTGGTTTTGGAATTAGGGTGATGGTGGCCTCATAGAATGAGTTTGGAAGCTTACCTTCATCTGCAATTTTCTGGAAGAGTTTGAGTAATATAGGTGTTAGCTCCTCTCTAAATTTTTGGTAGAATTCAGCTGTGAAGCCATCTGGTCCTGGGCTTTTGTTTGCTGGAAGATTTTTGATGACAGTTTCAATTTCCTTGCTTGTGATGGGTCTGTTAAGATCTTCTATTTCTTCCTGGTTCAGTTTTGGAAAGTTATACTTTTCTAAGAATTTGTCCATTTCATCCAAGTTGTCCATTTTATTGGCATAGAGCTGCTGGTAGTAGTCTCTTATGATCCTTTGTATTTCAGTGTTGTCTGTTGTGATCTCTCCATTTTCATTTCTAATTTTGTTAATTTGGTTTTTCTCTCTTTGTTTCTTAATGAGTCTTGCTAATGGTTTGTCAATTTTGTTTATTTTTTCAAAAAACCAGCTTTTAGCTTTGTTGATTTTTGCTATGGTCTCTTTAGTTTCTTTTGCATTTATTTCTGCCCTGATTTTTAAGATTTCTTTCCTTCTGCTAACTCTGGGGTTCTTCATTTCTTCCTTCTCTAATTGCTTTAGGTGTAGTACGGAGGCAGAAGATAGGATAAGTGAGGTAGAAGGTAAAATGGTGGAAATAAATGAAGCAGAGAGGAAAAAAGAAAAAAGGATCAAAAGAAATGAGGACAACCTCAGGGACCTCTGGGACAATGTGAAACGCCCCAACATTCGAATCATAGGAGTCCCAGAAGAAGAAGACAAAAAGAAAGGCCATGAGAAAATACTCGAGGAGATAATAGCTGAAAACTTCCCTAAAATGGGGAAGGAAATAGCCACCCAAATCCAAGAAACCCAGAGAGTCCCAAACAGGATAAACCCAAGGCGAAACACCCCAAGATACATATTAATCAAATTAACAAAGATCAAACACAAAGAACAAATATTAAAAGCAGCAAGGGAAAAGCAACAAATAACACACAAAGGGATTCCCATAAGGATAACAGCTGATCTATCAATAGAAACCCTCCAGGCCAGAAGGGAATGGCAGGACGTCCTGAAAGTAATGAAAGAGAATAACCTACAACCTAGATTACTGTATCCAGCAAGGATCTCATTCAGATATGAAGGAGAATTCAAAAGCTTTACAGATAAGCAAAAGCTGAGAGAATTCAGCACCACCAAACCAGCTCTTCAACAAATGCTAAAGGATCTTCTCTAGACAGGAAATACAGAAAGGTTGTATAAACGTGAACCCAAAACAACAAAGTAAATGGCAACGGGACCACACCTATCAATAATTACCCTAAATGTAAATGGGTTGAATGCCCCAACCAAAAGACAAAGATTGGCTGAATGGATACAAAAACAAGACCCCTATATATGCTGTCTACAAGAGACCCACCTCAAAGCAAGAGACACATACAGACTAAAAGTGAAGGGCTGGAAAAAAATATTTCATGCAAACGGAGACCAAAAGAAAGCAGGAGTCGCAATACTCATATCAGATAAAATAGACTTTCAAATAAAGGATGTGAAAAGAGACAAAGAAGGACACTACATAATGATCAAAGGATCAATCAAAGAAGAAGATATAACAACTATAAATATATATGCACCCAACATAGGAGCACCGCAATATGTACGGCAAACGCTAACGAGTATGAAAGAGGAAATTAATAGTAACACAATAATAGTGGGAGACTTTAATACCCCACTCACAACTATGGATAGATCAACTAAACAGAAAATTAACAAGGAAACACAAACCTTAAATAACACAATGGACCAGCTAGACCTAATTGATATCTATAGGACATTTCACCCCAAAACAAGCAACTTCACCTTTTTCTCAAGTGCACACGGAACCTTCTCCAGAATAGATCACATCCTGGGCCATAAATCTGGTCTTGGAAAATTCAAAAAAATTGAAATCATTCCAGTCATCTTTTCTGACCACAGTGCAGTAAGATTAGATCTCAATTACAGGAAAAAAATTGTTAAAACTTCAAACATATGGAGGCTAAATAACACACTTCTGAATAACCAACAAATCATAGAAGAAATCAAAAAAGAAATCAAAATATGTATAGAAATGAATGAAAATGAAAACACAACAACCCAAAACCTATGGGACACTGTAAAAGCAGTAGTAAGGGGAAGGTTCATAGCATTGCAGGCTTACATCAAGAAACAAGAAAAAAACCAAATAAATAACCTAACTCTACACATGTGAAGATATTTTATGGATACAAATTTTCAGCTCCTCTGGGTAAATACCAGGAAGTCTAGTAAGAGTACGTTTATGTTTCTAAGAAACTGTTAAGTTGTCTTCCAAAATGTCCGTGCCATTTTCCATTCCTAGCAGTAATGTATGAGTGCCTATTGTTTCATATCCTTTGCCAGCATATGGTGATGTCAGTGCTCCAGATCTGGCTATTCTAATAGGAATGTAGTGATAGCTTATTGTTTTAAATTGCATTACTTATGACATATGATGTAGAGCATCATGTGCATATTTGCCATCTGCATATCTTCTTTGACTAAGGTTTGTAGAGTTTTTTATTGTTGTTGAAGTTCAGTTAATTTACAATGTTGTAAACACTCTCCGACATAAATCACAGCAGGATCCTCTATGACCCACCTCCCAGAATATTGGAAATAAAAGCAAAACTAAACAAATGGGACCTAATGAAACTTAAAAGCTTTTGCACAACAAAGGAAACTATAAGCAAGGTGAAAAGACAGCCCTCAGATTGGGAGAAAATAATAGCAAACGAAGCAACAGACAAAGGACTAATCTAAAAAATATACAAGCAACTCTTGAAACTCAATTCCAGAAAAATAAATGACCCAATCAAAAAATGGGCCAAAGAACTAAACAGACATTTCTCCAAAGAAGACATGCAGATGGCTAACAAACACATGAAAAGATGCTCAACATCACTCATCATCAGAGAAATGCAAATCAAAACCACAATGAGGTACCATTACACGCCAGTCAGGATGGCTGCTATCCAAAAGTCTACAAGCAATAAATGCTGGAGAGGGTGTGGAGAAAAGGGAACCCTCTTACACTGTTGGTGGGAATGCAAACTAGTACAGCCACTATGGAGAACAGTGTGGAGATTTCTTTAAAAACTGGAAATAGAACTGCCATATGACCCAGCAATCCCACTTCTGGGCATACACACTGAGGAAACCAGATCTGAAAGAGACACGTGCACCCCAATGTTCATCGCAGCACTGTTTATAATAGCCAGGACATGGAAGCAACCTAGATGCCCATCAGCAGACGAATGGATAAGGAAGCTGTGGTACATATACACCATGGAATATTAGTCAGCCATTAAAAAGAATTCATTTGAACCAGTTCTAATGAGATGGATGAAACTGGAGCCCATTATACAGAGTGAAGTAAGCCAGAAAGATAAAGAACATTACAGCATACTAACACATATATATGGAATTTAGAAAGATGGTAATGATAACCCTATATGCAAAACAGAAAAAGAGACACATGTACAGAACAGACTTTTGGACTCTGTGGGAGAAGGCGAGGGTGGGATGCTTCGAGAGAACAGCATCGAAACATGTATATTATTATAGTGAAACAGATCACCAGCCCAGGTTGGATGCATGAGACAAGTGCTCAGGCCTGGTGCACTGGGAAGATCCAGAGGAATCGTGTGGAGAGGGAGGTGGGAGGGGGGATCAGGATGGGGAATACGTGTAAATCCATGGCTGATTCATGTCAATGTATGACAAAAACCACTACAATATTGTAAAGTAATTAGCCTCCAACTAATAAAAATAAATGAAAAAAAAATTTACAATGTTGTGTTAGTTTTAGGTGCAAAGTGATATATATATATATATATATATATATATATATATATTCTTTACCAGATTCCTTTTCCTTGTAGTTTGTTATAAACTGTTGAGTATAGTTCTGTGTGCTATATGGTAGGTCTTGATGGTTATCTATTTTATACATAGTATTTATATATGTTTATCCTAAACTCCTCTTGTGCCCACCCCTTCCCTTTGGTAACCATAAGTTTGCTTTTCATGCCTGTGGGTCTATTTCTGTTTTGTATATAAATTAAATTGTATCTTTTTTTAGATTCCATTTATAAGTAATAATACATGATATTTGTCATACTTACTTCATTTAGTATGATAATCTCTAGGTCCTTCCATGTTGCTGTAGATGGCATTATTTTATTCCCTTTAAACTGCTGAGTAAAATTTGATTGTGAGTATATATATATATATATATATATATATATATATATACACACACACACACACACACACACACACACATCTTCTTTATCCATTCATCTGTCAATGGACATTTAGTTTGCTTCCATGTCTTGGCTATTGTAAAAGTGAATTTTTAAGAGTTCTTTGTATATTTTGAGTAACAGTCCTTTATCAGATGTGTCATTTGCAAATATTATCTCACATCTCACAGTCTGTGGTTTGTCTTCTAATTCTTTAGAAACTGTCTTTCACAGAGTTGAATTTTTTAATTTAATAAACTCCAGATTGTCAATGAGGTGTTTTTTTTTCTTTTCTTTTCTTTTTTTTAGTTGATAGTTTCTTTGGAGTTGAATATAAGAAGGCATCACATGTCCAAAGTCATCTTGGCTTTCTCCTATATTACCTCCCAGGGGCTTTATAGTTTTGATTGTACCTTTAAATGTCTGTCCATTTTTAGTTAATTTTTTTGTGGAGTGTGTATGGTTTATGTTTAAATTAATTTTGTGCATGTGGATGATCAGTTGTTCTAGCACGATTTACTGAAAGAGTGTCTTTGTCAAAAATCAGTTGATCGTATTATGTTGTTCAGTCACTCATATACAGACCACTCATGTTCAGACCTATATACAGGTTTCTCAGGAGGCAGGTAAGGTGGCTGGTAATCCCATCTCTTTAAGAATATTCCGCAGTTTGTTGTGATCCACACAGTCAAAGTCTTCAGTCAATGAAGCAGAGTAGATGTTTTACTGGAATTCTCTTGTTTTTTCTATGATCCAACAGATGTTGGCAATTTGATCTCTGCTTCCTCTGCCTTTTCTAAATCCAGCTTGAACATCTGGAATTTCATGGCTCATGAACTGTTGAAGCCTGGCTTGGAGAATTTTGAGCATTACTTTGCTAGCAAGTGAAATGAGTGCAATTGTGCAGTAGTTTGAACACTCTTTGGCATTGCCCTTCTTTGGGACTGGGATGAAAACTGACCTTTTTCAGTCCTGTGGCCTCTGCTGAGTTTTCCAAATATCCTGGCATATTGAGTGTGGCACTTTTGCAGCATTATCTTTTAGGATTTGAAATAGCTCAGCTGGAATTCCATCATCACCACTAGCTTTGTATGTAGTGATGCTTCCTAATGCCCACTTGACTTTGCATTCCAGGATGTTTGGCTCTAGGTGAGTGATCACACCGTCATGGTTATCTGGGTCATTAAGATCTTTTTTATATAGTTCTTTGTATTCTTGCCACCTCTTCTTAATATCTTCTACTTCTGTTAGGTCCATAGAGTTTCTGTCCTTTACTGTGCCCATCTTTGCATGAAATATTCCCTTGGTATCTGTAATTTTCTTGAAGAAATCTCTAGTCTTTCCCATTCCATTGTTTTCCTCTATTTCTTTGCACTGTTTAGTGAGGTAGGCTTTATTTTCTCTCCTAGCCATTCTTTGGAATTCTGCATTCAAATGGGTATATCTTTCCTTTTCTCCTTTGCTTTTTTCTTCTCTTCTTTTCCCAGCTATTTGTAAGGCCTTCTCAGGCAGCCATTTTGCTTTTTTGCATTTCTTTTTCTTGGGGATGGTCTTGCTCCCTGTCTCCTGTACAATGTCATGAACCTCCATCCATAGTGAATCAGGCACTCTATCAGATCTTGCCCCTTAAATCTATTTCTCACGTCCACTGTATAATCATAAGGATTTGATTTAGGTCATACCTGAATGGTCTAGTAGTTTTCCCTACTTTCTTCAATTTAAGTCTGAATTTGGCAATAAGGAGTTCATGATCTGAGCCGCAGTCAACTCCTAGTCTTGTTTTTGCTGACTGTATAGAGTTTCTCCATCTTTGGCTGCAAAGAATATAATCAGTCTGATTTTGGTGTTGACCATCTAGTGATGTCCATGTGTAGAGTCTTCTCTTGTATTGTTGAAAGAGGGTGTTTTCTGTATCTTTACTTTTCTTTGTTGCCTTTCGCTTCTCTTCCTTTCTCAGCTTTTGTAAGTCCTCCATTTAGCCTTTTTGCATTTCTTTTTCTTGCAGGTGGTTTTGATCACAGCCTCCTGTACAGTGTCATGAACCTCCATCCATAGTTCTTCAGCAACCTCTCTATCAGATCTAATCCCTTGAATCTATTTGTTACTTCCAGTATGTAATCATAAGGTATTTGATCTAGATCATAAATGAATGGTCTAGTGGTTTTCCTTACTCTTTCAATTTAAGTCTGAAAATGCCATAATGAGTTCATGCTCTGAGCCACAGTCTGCTCCTGGTCTTGCTCTTGCTGTGTAGAGCTTCTCCATGATTGACTGCAAAGAATGTAATCAGTCTGATTTTTATATTGATCATCTGGTGATGTACTTGTATAGAGTTATCTCTTGTGTTATTGACTATATTTACATGAGTCTATGTCTGGCCCCCATATGTTTCATTGATCTATCTATTTTTTAATCTATACTATTTTGTCTTGGTTAGTGTAGCTTCATAGTGAGTCTTGAGGTCATGTGGTGTCAGTCCTCCAGCTCTTCTCCTTCAATATTGTATTTACTGTTCTGCCCTTTTGCTAATGTAAATATTACTGCTCTGTTGCATCACACAACGTTGATATGTTGTGTTTTCATACTCTTTTATTTCTAAGTATTTAAGTATTTTATTTTCTTCTCTTATTTTTGATTTATAATATTAATACTTAGATGTGCTAATTGGCTAGCTAGTTCTCAATCTTAATAAAATAGTATAGCCATAAATAGTCAAAAATTTTTGAAGACGTATCCGGTACATAATCATCTCTACCAAATATCAAGTTTACTGTGAAATTGCAACAGTATTCATATGTAGAAATATATAAATGACCAGAGCAATAGAAAAAGATTGCCCACACAAGAACCATCACTGAAATTTATGATAGAAGTAACATGTACGGTGAGGACAGAATAAACTGTTAAAAAGAAAGATTAAAAATATTTATAGACATGGAAAAAATAAAATACTACTTCACATTATACATAAAATTCAAATATGAATGAATCAAAGATTAAAATATATAAACTTAATGTTTAAAAAATTAGTATAATGCCTAGTGAACAACCTTTTATTATCCAGGCATTGTGGGAATTTTATAATAAGACATAAAACTTTTGTATTGATTATAATAAAGTTGATGCCATGCCAGTATTTCATGAAAATACAATAAAAAGTAAAATAAAGTTATGAACAGGAAAATGATAATTGAAATAATAGAGATTGATATAATATATAATAATTTCTACTAATCTCTAAGGAAATGATAATACAATATGAAAATGTATGTAAGATATATTTTTCCAATTTTAGAGAATAGAAAACATACATGGTACATAAAATGATGAACAGATACTCTACTCTCCCTTATTAGAAATTAATGAAAGACAAATCATAGTAGTTACAATGATTTTTTTAAACACAGTTTATTGCTATACTTAAGAAGCTGAACATTATTAAGTGTTAACAGGACTGTGAATTAACAATATCTCTTCTATTCCCTATTAACTGACATTCCATACTTAGACATATCTACAATAAAAATTCTGTACTTGTATACGAGGAAACATGAATATGAATATTCAAAACAGCAGTACAGTCAGCCCTTCATATCCATGGATTCCACATCTGCAGAGTCAATGAAACTTGGATAGAAAATAAGTTTTAAAAATTGCAGGAAGTTCCAAAAAGTATAGATATTTACATAGCACTTACAACATATTGGGTTTTATAAGTAATCTAGAAATGATCTGAAATATTCTGGAGGTTATGTGTCAGTACTCTGCTATTTTACACAAGTAACTTTTGGTATTTACTGTGAATCCTTGAAGCCAATCCCTTGAAGATACCAAGAGATGACTATATTCACAATAGGAAGTAGTCTAAATACTGAGAAGTGCTTAATAGAAGAACAGACACATCCATTGTGATATGTTTACATAGCAGGATATCATGTAGCAGTGAAAATCAATGATTAGGCCTACTTAGAGTAACAGAACTGAATTTAACAATATTTAGTGAAAAAATAGTTCCATGAATATTCCATATAATGTGATCCTATTTTTATAAAGTTAAAACAGGATAATCATCAGATTGCTGGGACAAATATCAATAATCTCAGATATGCAGATGACACTACCCTTATGGCAGAAAGTGAAGATGAACTAAAAAGCCTCTTGATGAAAGTGAAAGAGGAGAGTGAAAAAGTTGGCTTAAAGCTCAACATTCAGAAAACAAAGATCATGGCATCTGGTCCCATCACTTCATGGGAAATAGATGGGAAACAGTGGAAACAGTGTCAGACTTTATTTCTCTGGGCTCCAAAATCACTGCAGATGGTGATTTCAGCCATGAAATTAAAAGACGCTTACTCCTTGGAAGGAAAGTTATGACTAACCTAGATAGCATATTAAAAAGCAGAGACATTACTTTGCCAACAAAGTCCATCTGGTCAAGGCTATGGTTTTTCCAGTGGTCAGGTATGGATGGAGAGTTGGACTGTGAAGAAAGCAGATCACTAAAGAATTGATGCTTTTGAACTATGGTGTTGGAGAAGACTCTTGAGAGTCCCTTGGACTGCAAGGAGATCCAACCAGTTCATCCTAAAGGAGATCAGTCCTGGGTGTTCATTGGAAGGACTAATGTTGAAGCTGAAACTCCAATACTTTGGCCACTTCATGCGATGAGTTGACTCATTGGAAAAGACCCTGATGCTGGGAGGGATTGGGGACAGGAGGAGAAGGGGACGACAGAGGATGAGATGGCTGGATGGCATCACCAACTCGATGGACATGAGTTTGAGTAAACTCCAGGAGTTGGTGATGGACAGGGAGGCCTGGCGTGCTGTGATTCATGGGGTTGCAAAGAGTCGGACATGACTGAGTGACTGAACTGAACTGAACTAACTGAATCATATGTATTTTAGATAATTAATAGAACAGATATATGATAACACCAATTTTGGATTATCTCTAATGTGGGGAGGCAAACATTGAAGTTATTGTAACTTTCATCGTTGTTTTATTTTTCAAGTAGGGGTGTCATTCCCAGGTCATCCCGTTAGCTGTTTTAGAGGTTATTACAGAATTTTACCAGGCTAGTAAAATCCACATCATATGTTTATGGATGTTCAGTTCAGTTCAGTTGTTCAGTCGTGTCCAACTCTTTACGACCCCATGGACTGCAGCACACCAGGCTTCTCTGGCCATCACCAACTCCCAGAGCTTGCTCAAACTCATGTCCATGGAGTTGGTTATGCCATCCAACCATCTCATCCTTTGTTTTCCCCTCTCCTCCTGCCTTCAATCTTTCCCAGCATCCGGGTCTTTTCCAAGGAGTCAGTTCTTCATATCAGGTGGCCAGAGTATTGGAGTTTCAGCTTCAGTATCAGTCCTTCCAATGTTAATTTTATTATTTAAAAAAAAATGTGGAGTAAAAATAAAATGGGGTTTCCCAGGTTGCTCAGACTATAAAGAATCTGCTTGCAATTCAGGTGAACTGCGCTTAATCCCTGACTTGGGAAGATCCCCTGGAGAAGGAAATGGCTACTCACTCCAGTATCCTTGCTTGAGAATTCCATGAACAGAGGAGCCTAGCAGCTGAATTCTATGGGGTTGCAAAGAGTCAGACATGACTGAGTGACTAACACATTAGGGTGTGCATGGATTCTTAAATTGAATCCCCTAAAAAGTAGACCATGTGTCAAAGATTTAAGGAGACAGATTTCATTTGATAGGTGATCCTAAGAGTATCAATGTGGGAATGGGAGAATAGAACAGGGAAGGAAAGTAGGCCAAAATTGGTGCATTAATGAGTAGGTTGCTTCTATGGGAAAGTAGAACATATGTCAGACTTGCTCCAGAGTTGTCCAAAATGTCCAAAGTTGGACTGTGTAATAACATCTTTTGTCATTGGCAGAGGGTTTCAAATTCATTTAAAAGCATTTATCTTTGGAATTCTGACCTGCTCTGCATGTAGCAAATCCTCCTCATGGCAGTAGGGAAAGTTCTCAGGAAGAGACGCTATCATCTTCCAAGAAGCAGTGAACTTGAATGCTGGGGAACTATGAGCCAAACACCAATAGCACCTACTATAGTCCATTCAAGTATACTTATACTTTACATTAAATTCCTCTGTCCTCCCATTGATTTTTCAAGATCATTACCAGTCAAAACTTCTAAATCAAAAGGATTTACATAGTATGTTTAGTGAGACAAGCTACACTCTCTGGTTGTACTCATTTCTGAGGCTGTAATTGTTCTGTGTGCTCTCTGTCCTCTATTGTCCCTTCTAGATTCCACTCATCTTTGGTTAGCATTTGTGTTAATTTACGTTGATGACCCAGGAGAAATAACTCATGGTTAAGGTTTCCGAGTCCCTTTAATACTGTGCTCTTCTCTGGTAGTGATTGCTGTAATTGCCCATTTGTTCTCCTCTCCCCAGTTGGGAAGTATAAAGAAGAGCCCCAATTACTTTTTCCTCCTGAAAGTAATTACTTATTCTCTTGGAGACTTCACTATTTTCATGGCCATAAATATTTTTATTTAAGTAAGGTCATATTGATATCAGTATCCCAGAGCTCTCGCTGTTACAGCTTATACCTACTTCTTTCTACAGCACCTTTCTTACTAAAAGTATAATCACAGAGTAAAATATTAAATGTTCAATTCTTTGGATGTATTCAGCATTTAATTTTCCATGAAAAAATATAAAAATTAATCATTTTAGAATTAAATAATATTCAGTTTGGCTAACGTACTCTGTGCCCTTTCTAAAATAAATTTCAAGTAAAAGAGTTAAAACTTTCAGGAGAAATAATTATTAAGGGAGAAATGTTGGCATTTTGGTATTTGTAGGAAAATGAAAGACAATATTGTTATTGGCCAATTTAAAAATCAATAAAGCATGAAAAAAATATACTGTTTGACTTTAAAATATTTACTGAATCTTACTGTGACTCTCTTGAAATCTAGGGGAGTTGTAATTTATAAATTTAGTTGCAGCTCTTCAAGGAGCAAAATACTATATTTAAATTTTGTTTTATTTATGTTGTAGATTCTCCATCTGGTAAATTTCACTTATTTATTTTCTTCATTGTAAGCGAGGAATTTGCTTTCTTTGTACAGTTAGTCTGAGTAACAGTAAAGTAAAACTGTTTCAAATTGCCTTGTTTCAAAATAGATTTTCCTCTCCTTTATAACTATATTGATAAGGAATTTGGGTGCATCACTACCAAGAAACAAATATGAAAAGCACTAAAGTTTACTGATACATTATTTTGCCTACTATGACCAACCTAGGCAGCATATTAAAAAGCAGAGACATTACTTTGCCAAACAAAGGTCCTTCTAGTCAAGGCTATGGTTTTTCCAGTAGTCATGTATGGATGTGAGAGTTGGACTATAGAGAATTCTGAATGCCAAAGAATTGATGCTTTTGAATTGTAGTGTTGAAGAAGACTCATGAGAGTCCCTTGGACTGCAAGGAAATCCAACCAGTCCATCCTAAGGGAGATCAGTCCTGGGTGTTCATTGGAAGGACTGATGTTGAAGGTGAAATTCCAATACTTTGGCCACCTGATGCGAACAGCTGACTCATTTGAAAAGACCCTGATGCTGGGAAAGATTGAGGGCAGGAGGAGAAGGGGATGACAGAGGATGAGATGGTTGGATGGCATCACCGACTCAATGGACGTGAGTTTGGGTAAACTCCAGGAGTTGGTGATGGACAGGGAGGCCTGGCGTGCTGCAGTTCATGGGGTCACAAAGAGTCAGATATGACTGAGTGACTGAACTGAACAGAATACATTTGTTTATTTTCAATTAACTACAAATGCTAGAACATAGCTTAGTAGATGAAATAAAAAACTTGTTTTGCATAGATTTCCTGAATAAACTAAAAATGCTTTTAAACTATAATGTTAAACTTTGTTGTAGAGGATTGTAGTTCTAATTTCTATTATTCTGGTTTAAAAGATTATTGACAAGACAAATATCTTTCATTTGTTAAAATAATTTTTCCTAAATGGCTATGTTATTTGTTGACCATACAGCATAAAACTATGACATGGTCTATTGCCTTAGACCATTTCCTTCATTTAAGATGTTAAATGTCTTTTAAAAATATACAAGCAACTCCTGCAGCTCAATTCCAGAAAAATAAATGACCCAATCAAAAAATGGGCCAAAGAACTAAACAGACATTTCTCCAAAGAAGACATACAGATGGCTAACAAACACATGAAAAGATGCTCAACATCACTTATTATCAGAGAAATGCAAATCAAACCACAATGAGGTACTATTACTCGCCAGTCAGGATGGCTGTTATCCAAAAGTCTACAAGCAATAAATGCTGGAGAGGCTGTGGAGAAAAGGGAACCCTCTTACACTGTTGGGAATGCAAACTAGTACAGCCGCTATGGAAAACAGTGTGGAGATTCCTTAAAAAACTGGAAATAGAACTGCCATATGACCCAGCAATCCCACTTCTGGGCATACACACTGAGGAAACCAGATCTGAAAGAGACACGTGCACCCCAATGTTCATTGCAGCACTGTTTATAATAGCCAGGACATGGAAGCAACCTAGATGCCCATCAGCAGATGAATGGATAAGGAAGCTGTGGTACATATACACCATGGAATATTACTCAGCCGTTAAAAAGAATTCATTTGAATCAGTCCTAATGAGATGGATGAAACTGGAGCCCATTATACAGAGTGAAATAAGCCAGAAAGATAAAGAACATTACAGCACACTAACACATATATATGGAATTTAGAAAGATGGTAATGATAACCCTATATGCAAAACAGAAAAAGAGACACAGAAATACAGAACAGACTTTTGAACTTTGTGGGAGAATGTGAGGGTGGGATATTTCAAAAGAACAGCATGTATACTATCTATGGTGAAACAGATCACCAGCCCAGGTGGGATGCATGAGACAAGTGCTCGGGCCTGGTGCACTGGGAAGACCCAGAGGAATCGGGTGGAGAGGGAGGTGGGAGGGGGGATCGGGATGGGGAATACGTGTAAATCTATGGCTGATTCATATCAATGTATGACAAAAAAATAAATAAATAAATAAAAATAAAATAAAGATTTGTTTGGCAACTAGACAACAGTTAAAGATAACATGAGTTTTTTTTTTCTTTTTCTTTTTCCCTTAAAAAGAAAAATGTCCAACATAAAATAAAAAATTTAAATAAAAAAACAAAGGGAAAACAGAGAAAAAAGTCATCAAACTTATTTTTCAGTGTGACAGAATAATAATTATCAATTTCTTAATTAAAAAATTATCATATTTTGCATGACCAGGCAGTTAGCATTACAAAGAAATTATGTAGACTATATAAGTACTTATGTATATGGGTTGTTCTTGTTTAGTTGCTAAGTCCTGTCCAACTCTTTTGTGACCCCATAGACTATAGTCTGCCAGGTTCCTCTGTCCATGGGATTTCCCAGGCAAGAATACTGGAGGGGGGTGTCATTTCCTTCTTCAGGGGATATTCCCAACCCAGGGACTGAACTCGCCTCTCTCGTGTCTCCTGCATTGGCAGGCAGATTCTTTACCACTGAGCCACCATGGAAGCCGTGTACATGGGTGCACACAGGTATATCTGCCATGTCAACTGTACTACCACCACCATCATTACAGAAGTAAAGTTTTTGGAGTTGTTCTCCCCAACCCAGTGTAGGGCCCTTGATAGCTTATTTTAGGTAGATTCTATTTTCTATCCATTCAAGAAGATAAATAGTGTGACTTGCTAGGAATCAAAACTTTTTAAATGAGGAGACCCTAGGTTCTATAGGCCCTCTTAGGTTTGGTTCTGGGTCACAGTCTGAGCCTTTGGTTATGTTCTCAAATATTAGCATCAGGTAGAAATATTTTGCAGAAGGGAATGGCAACATACTCCAGCACTCTTGCCTGGGAAGTCCCATGGATAGATAAGTCTGGTGGGCTACAGTCCAGGGGGTTGCAGAGAGTTGGACATGACTTAGCGCCTAAACAACAAGGTCAGAAATATTTTAGCTCAGTAGTTTCAGCAAGAATCTTTTTAGTAGATTAGAATGAGAATGATATAATTTGTAAAAGCTTCTAGTAAATTGGTTATTTAGAATGAACAATGTAATTGTCTATAGACACTACAGTAAGATAATATTTTAAAAAGAAACAACTCTCTGCTTTTAATTTGCTTTACCTCAGACAGTTTATTGTAAATGCAGTTCCTCTAGTTAAAGTAATTATGTTTTTTATTTTAACTATAAGTTACTGAGAAGTCCACTAGACTAGGGTTTCCACACATGCCTGATAATAGCCGCTTGAGGTGCTTAATAAAAATGTGGCTTTCTAAGACTTTCTAACCAATTGAGTTGAAATTCCAGGAGACAATTTGACAATCTCTGCTTTTAACAAGGTCACTTAATATACCTTTCCATCAGATAAATTTGCAGGATACTGCATTAAACTGTAGGCTTCAAGTGACTAGGGACCATTTCCTGCCTGTAATAAATGCTTAATATATTTGTCAGAATGAATGATATTAAAATATACTGTTTATTTTTCCAGACTTTTAATAAAGATTATCTGCTTAAGCAGTGATTGGCATCTGTAAGCTGCAGTAGATATTTTTCTAAACCTGTGTTTATTGGATGGTGCTTCTGTTTTGTGGTAGTTTAGTTGCTAAGTCAAGTCTGACTCTTGTGACTCCATGGAATATAGCCCACCAGGCTCCTCTGTCCATGAGATTTTTCAGGCAAGAATACTGGAGTGGGTTGCCATTTCCTTCTTCAGGGGATCTTCCTGACCCAGGGATTGAACCTGGGTATCCTGCACCACAGGCAGATTTACTGACAGAGCTACCAGGGAAGCCCTGTGTTTCTGTTTATTGCCTCAACATATAACATAAGCAAGCATTCAGAAACTTCCTGTAAGGCATTTCTTTCCATGAAATCTTCTACCTCTGAACTTAGAATAAAAACAAATAAGCCATACCAAAAATATATCTGTGCTACATTTTTATCCTAATTGTTTTTCTTTTCTTGGTTTAGAGAAAGAAAGAGGGATCACATTCCAAATACTGTCTCCTACCTAAATGGTTACATTTAAATGGACATCATATACTGTTCTGTATCTACTTGATATACAGCATTGCCCTGCAATTTTTTTTTTC
The DNA here is from genome assembly GCF_910594005.1 of Cervus elaphus. Classification (NCBI taxonomy): domain Eukaryota; kingdom Metazoa; phylum Chordata; class Mammalia; order Artiodactyla; family Cervidae; genus Cervus; species Cervus elaphus. The sequence goes on from NC_057831.1 coordinate 33,717,549, forward strand.
TTTTTATCATTTTTTCTTTTCTATCTTAACCTCAGTTTCCTGCACCTGACTTAAACATTGAGTTGAAGATTAAATAACAGCAAACATAGCATTGAAAGGAGTAGTCGCCCATGCACAGTCTTTCTACCCTATTGTGTATGCCTGGATCTTGGACCTTATTACTTCCTTACCAAGAGATAAAGAGCCCATGCAATCCACGTCAGGCTTCTTGCCTGGTGTGGGAATATCTGTCCCTATTGCAAACTCAATGAGCTTTCTACTTAAGTATGTAAGAACTCAATGAGTTTGTTCTACTTAAGTATGTAAATCAGTAGCCCTAAGGCACACCCTCAGCTTTCGGACTCCTTTCGGATAATGTGTGTGGATCCTTATACTGCAGCACAAGACAGGTGTCTTGTGTTGGCTGCCAGAGTGATGCTCTAGCCATGGAGGGGCACGCGTTGTTGGAGCTGACTTTGCTCTGTCTCTTCCCTACCTGAGTTAAGTGTGGTTCAGTGGAGTGCTTGACTGCATTGTGTTTTCCTTGGCAACTCTGATCCCAAGATGCAGTATTGAGTCTTCTCATGGGATTGGTAATCAGTGCGTGGTGTTCTGCTTGACACATGACATCTGAAGTTCAAAGAGTCTTCATTCATAAATTGCTTCCTCAATGGATATGATTTACCAACTTTGTCATCTACTAAGTGACACAACCCTCACCAGATTAATTTGCTCTGAGCCATTATTAAATGCCATTTTCTGGGAAATATTTTTAAAGCATACAAGTTATAATAAAGTGATTATGAAAAATTAAATAGTATAATTTTCTCCAGAGGATATTAAGTTGAAGAAAAATTCATATAATAAAATAATTTTCATGGAAATTATATTGTCAATACCTGGTTTGGCTTCAAAAACTTGGCTAGTGTGCCTCTTAATCTATATAAACATAAATTACTACAATAAACATAGACTTAGTACAGCACAGCATTTGCTTAGCCATCTGTTATATTTACATAACCAGTGTCCAGGTTGCTCCCTGGTGTTCTACAACTTAATCAAGTACCCTGTTCACACAGTCGTGTATTCCCCGAGAGCTGCCTCTAGTGAAGCTTACCCTGCTAAATCTATCAGTTAGTTCTAGCTACTAGCCAATCAGTTAATAAAACTGGAAAGCTAGGTCAAAGAAGATAATCTTAGTTAAAATTCCTTTGTCTATCTCACAAGATTAATTTAAAGTGCTGAAATTGAGGTATTACTTCATTTGCTTATGAAGTAATGAAATACAAGTAAAGGGGCTATATTCTTTGTAGATAACTTAAAACCCTACTAAAATTTATCTACTTTTTATTACCCTAGTGTTTCTGAATGTTTTCGGTGATAAAATACTCTTTCAGTAAAAAATCCTTTGTGATTTAGGTTCTAATTAAAACAAGTGTAGCACTTAGTGTTGTTTTATGCATGCATATACATATCTTTTATACATGTACAGATATGTGTACACTATACTTATATGTGTGTATTATATAGATTTGTGTGTATATACATGTTTCAAACTGATCTCAGGTGGACTCGGCCTGAGCACCTTGAAGCAGGATTTCTGTTCTCCAGCCAGAAGATGAACTCAGGTCATGGCAGTAAGCCTGCTGAATCCTAGCCACTAGACCACCTGGGACCAGTGGTCATTGACAAGGCCTGACCATTGACAAGGGCCTGCCCAGCACAGCTTTGTAGAAACTCAGTTTCCAGAAAGGAATGGAAAGTAGTGAAACAAGTAGAGTATTTATTAGGAGCAAAAGAATACGTATGAATAGGCACACATGGGTGGGCTCAGAGAGAGTTGTGTCCTTGTGGTAGTTTGAATCACTTAAATGGGGCATTTCTTCTGCCTTTCTTTTGGCTAATCATCTTGCTTTGCCTGGTTCTGGATCTGTATTTGGTTTGTCTCAGGGTCCTCCCACGTGTGTGTATACATCTCTTAGCCAAGTTGGATTCTAGTGAAGAGGTTTATGGGTAGGTTGACATCACCTATGATGGGGTGAGGCCCCTTCCCTTTTGACCTCCAAAGAACATTTCTGCACATGTGTAGTCAGGAAGGTCTCCTTGCCCTCAAGAATGAGAAATATGTGGACTCTTGGCATGGCTCAGCTCGTCTTCCTCTTCAACTTGGAGTATCTGTCCACAGGGGGACAAACTCCAGCTATTCAGCCCAGGGCCCATCTATCTCCTGCCTTAAAGCTATCACTGCTTTATTACTTATCTTTTGATTAAAACAATGTATTCTACATGAAGGGTTACTCTGAGTGGCAGTGATTCAGCTCTTTGCCCTGGGGAAAGGGGAAAGACCTTCTCCAGGCTAATCTATATTTCCAAAACAGGCTATCCATGTGGAATGTGTCAGAAGATACCTTTAACCGTGGCTGTAAATTAATCCCCCATCTGTCCACAGCATGGGAATTCTCTATGCTCTGTACTGGCATTTACTTTAGGGACAGTCAGGTCTGTGCTGTTTCCATTGACTCACATGCCACTGAAAGGCACTGTTTTCAGGTGTAAATGCTGCCCTTCTGGTCAGATGGGCCTGAAGACAGTCTTCACAGGGGGTGGGAGCATAACTCAGTTTCTTGCCTAGGTGTAGTAAAACTGTACTATAGGGCTCACAAAACTGCTCATTTGAGAGTCCAAATCAGGCAGGTCTGCACTCCACTGAATTCCTTCATCAGAGTGTGCCCACAACTTCATTCTGCAATGAGCAATGCCATAGGGTACTACATGTGTGAACTTGGTCTGCCAAGATCTATGTGATGGTTGTTTCCAAGCCCTTCCTCTCTCATTGTCAGTGGTTGAGCCCTGCAGTTTTTCTTGTCCCTAGCATGTTCTCTTTTCTCACTGGAGGAACCAGAGCCCTCTCCACATGGTCTTGTGCTGGCCTTGGGGAGGGGCCATACAGTCTACATGCAGCCACTTCCCTTACCCTTCTAGTCTGTCTTGATCTCTTTGGTACAGGGTGCACTTCAACCTCACCCATATGTTTTAGGATTCTCTCAGTGATGTTCTTAAATAGTTGTTGTTCTTGTGAAGGAGGATGGAGTTATGAACAGCCTATGTAGCCATCATCGTGATGTGACTCTTCCCTCCATGCCTTTTTGTGGCTTGAAGCTTTTTTCCTTTTATTGCTAAGTAATATTTTATTGTATAGGTATATCACAGTTTGCTTCATCATGAACCTATTGAGAAGGAAATGGCAACCCACTCCAGTATTCTTGCCTGGAAAATTCCATGGACAGAGGAGCCTGGTAGGCTACAGTCCATGGGGTCGCAAAGAGTCGGACACAACTGAGCGACTTCACTTCACTTAACCTATTGAAGGAAAACTTGGTTACTTCCAGTTTTAGGCAGTTATGAATAAAGCTACCTCAAACATTTATATGCATTTTTGTATGTGTGGGTATATATTTTAAACTCATTTGGGGAAACCCCTGGTAGTATAGTTGTTGGATCATATAATAAGACTATGCTTAGCTTTGTGAGAAACTGCTGAACTCTCTTCCAATATGGCTGAATCATTTCACAGTCTCACCAGCCTTTAATGTGAGTTCCCTGCTGCTTCAGAGCCTCAGTAACATTTGGTATTTTTAGTTTTAAAATTCTTTTTAAAAATTAGCCATTCTAATATTTGCTTATCTCATTGATATCACATTAGGTTGCAATTGCCTAATAACACATCTTGTTGAGCACTTTTTAAAATGTTAGTTTGCCACCTGCATATCTCCTTTGTTGAGGTTAGGATATTTTGCCCATTTTTTAATTGACATGTTTATTTTCTTATTGTTAGATTTTGAGTCCTATGTATGCTTTTGATACAAGTTCTTTACCAGATATGTGTTTAGCAAATATTTTTGTCTTTTTGTTAATGGTAACTTTTGCAGAGCAGAGTTTTTCATTTTAATTAATTCCAATTTATCAGTTTTTTCTTTAGATCATGCCCTACTACCCTCCTTTATACACTTTCTCCTCTATAACACTTCCTTTAAGATTTATCCAATGAAAGCATCTCTAAAATTTACAATATGGGGCTTTGCATTAGTTTTCTAGGGCTGCTTTACAAATCACCACAAAAGAGTACAGCACATTTTCTAGAAGTCCAAAATCATGTTGCAAGGAGGGTTATTTCTTCTTGAAGGCTCTGAGAGAGCAACAAGGAGACACCAGCTGCACCTTCCACATTTTCCTTGGCAATCTTCTCAGGTAAATGTTCAAGTTCATTGCTTGCAAGTTCTATTTCGCACTCAATAGTTGAACACGATTTAGACAGTTTCTCTTGCTTTATAACAAGAAACACCTTGCCTCCAGTGTCCAATAACATATTCTTCATTTCCATCTGGAATCTCATTAGAAAGAACTATTATAATTCAAGCAGTGTTGTGTTGTTAATTATATATGTGTATGTGTGAATGAAAGAAGCTTTCTCTCTAGCTCTCTTCCCTTCTTTCTGAGTCTTCACCATGTACTTAATTGCTGAGTCATGTCCAACTCTTTACCACCCCATGGACTGTAGCCCACCAGGTTCCTCTGTCCATGGGAATTCTCCAGGCAAGAACACTGGAGTGGGTTACCATGCCCTCCTCCAGGGGATCTTCCTAACCCAGGGATCAAACCCAGGTCTCCTGCATTGCAGATGGATTCATTACTGTCTGAGGCACTAAGGCAGACCGAGTTTGCACCATAATCAGCTATAATGTCTATGTTTTTACTTCAAACAGTAAAAATACAGACAATCACTTTAAGGCAATCCAGGCTTTTTCTGTCACTTGCTTAAAACTCTTCCAGCCTCAATCTATGACCCACCTCAGATGTAACTTCCATATTTTTAGATATTTGTTGTGGCAGCACCTTACCTCCTAGTGTCTAAATCTATATTAGTTAGGGTTCTACAGAGAAACTGACCAATAAAAGATCATATATATCTGCTTATCTGTCTGTTTATAACACCTATATATCTCTCTGTCCATGTATCTGTCTATCCATCCACCTGTCCACCCATGAAGAGATGTATTTTAAGAGTTGGCTTATGTGACTGTAGGAGTTTGCAAGTCCAAAATATTTAGGGCAGTAAACGGACTGGAAAGTCAAGCAGGAGTTGGTACTGCAGTCTTGAGGCAGAATTTCTTTTTATCATAGGGATACCAGGTATTAGACAAGAACCTGTGCTATTCTGGTATAAGCTCATCTTGGGCATTTTACCTTGATTATATCTGCTGCTGCTGCTGCTAAGTCGCTTCAGTCGTGTCCGACTCTGTGCAACCCCATAGACGGCAGCCCACCAGGCTCCTCTGTCCATGGGATTTTCCAGGCAAGAGTACTGGAGTGGGTTGCCATTGCCTTTTCTGTTGATTGTATCTACAAAGTTCTTATTTTAAAATAAAGTAAGAAATCTCCACACTGTTTTCCATAGTGGCTGTACTAGTTTGCATTCCCACCAACAGTGTAAGAGGGTTCCCTTTTCTCCACACCCTCTCCAGCATTTATTGCTTGTAGACTTTTGGATAGCAGCCATCCTGACTGGCGAGTAATGGTACCTCATTGTGGTTTTGATTTGCATTTCTCTAATAATGAGTGATGTTGAGCATCTTTTCATGTGTTTGTTAGCCATCTGTATGTCTTCTTTGGAGAAATGTCTGTTTAGTTCTTTGGCCCATTTTTTGATTGGGTCATTTGAATCAGTCCTAATGAGATGGATGAAACTGGAGCCCCTTATACAGAGTGAAGTAAACCAGAAAGATAAAGAACATTACAGCATACTAACACATATATATGGAATTTAGAAAGATGGTAATGATAACCCTATATGCAAAACGGAAAAAGAGACACAGAAATACAGAACAGACTTTTGAACCTTGTGGGAGAATGTGAGGGTGGGATATTTCAAAAGAACAGCATGTATACTATCTATGGTGAAACAGATCACCAGCCCAGGTGGGATGCATGAGATAAGTGCTCGGGCCTGGTGCACTGGGAAGACCCAGAGGAATCGGGTGGAGAGGGAGGTGGGAGGGGGGATCGGGATGGGGAATACATGTAAATCTATGGCTGAATCATATCAATGTATGACAAAAAAAAATAAATAAATAAAAAAAAATAAATTAAAAAAAAATAAAGCAAGATGGCAATTTAAAAAAAAAATAAAATAAAATAAAATAAAGTAACATTCACAGTTACCAATTGTTAGGATTTAGATATATCTTTTGGGAGGATACAGTTCAACCTACATAATAATGGAAAATTATAAGTATCAAAAACCTTTTAGCAGTAAAAGATTATATCATTTTCTAGTGAACCTGAGAGTAAGTAATATAAAATATTTTGCATTGGCTTGCTTTTTAAAAGTCATATTGATTATAACATGAATTTTGTGATAGGTAAATGTCACCTGCTAACATCTCAAAAGCCACTTAAGAAACACAATCAAACAAAACTAAATCTACTAGACTTACTGCATTAAGGGCAGATACTATTAATAGAGTCTCAAAAAGAAGAAATTAGAGAAAGGTATTTATAGTATTAGGTCCTGGACTGATGATTTGAAGGCGGCTCTTAAAAGTCAGAGAACTTGTTGAAATTGTACAGAGTTTCTGGCACTGTAGATTTCAACTGATTTGTACTGTGCAGAGGGAAATGATGCGAGAAGTTTGATAAACAAGGGGGTTCAAGTAGTTTAAAGTCTACTTTTCCAGGGGCAAATATTTTATACCAGGAAATATATAAATTTATATGTGTGTATGAATGCACATAATGTATTTTTAAGCTTTTATTTTTGGAAGCATCTCAAAAATGTTTCGAGTCCACTAAACCTCTTGAGAGAATCACAAATCTGCCTAAGCCAAAAGATTTTCCAAAGGGTCATTTGTTTTTCAAATACTATAGATTGTTGAATTTACTAAGATCTGAACAAAACAAAAGGAATCCTTTGAAAAATAGAAAAATGGAGTCAAGAGAGAAGTGGTGACAAAATGATAGTATTTTGATAATTTATAAAAACATTTTTGCACCCTTCATTCTCTCTTCCTTGTCTTCTTAATATTAAAAGTAAAGCAGCAAGACATATGGACATAGTTCAAAGGAAAAATTGATTAAATGTAAGCCAGTATCACAAATTAAAACATTACCTGTTTGATAAATGAAAAAGAGTTTCAGGAATCTATGCATATAAAATATTAATATAGTTTCATTGCCTTAGGTCAGTTAACACGGGATTGTCTTCTTTCGCCATTGTTCTCTGGATGCCCTAAGTACTTCTATCTCTAGAATAGAGTTGTCTTAATTTTCACAAACTGTCAGACAATGAGATATGCCTTTTTCTTTTTATATTTATGGGTAGCTAAAATTCCTGAGGGGATGAATTACTCAAGATAGTTAAAGATGGTAAGACAAGAAGTAATGGCCCGAAACATGAAGAGAGAATTCTTAAGCTAGATAAGATGAAGAAATTCTTAGTCATGAGGTCAATGAGGCAATCTAATAGGGTGCCCAGGGAGGTAGTCAAGATACCATCACTAAGCATTATTCAGACTCAAGGGAAAATTTAAAAGACAAGCTCTGGATAGGAGAATGAGAAATCATATATTTTTAAACAAGAAAATTTATTATAGGCAAACTAAAATACAGCTTTTAAATAGTTAGCCTATATAAAAATGTTAATTCTAATTGGAAATAAAGTAACACATCTTAAGAATTAATTTTACATTTTAAAGTGATTTTTAGAGGCTTCAATCAGTACTTATTTAACAAATATTTACTTAGTCTCTACCATATGCCAGACACTTTTCTAGGTTTCTTTAATATATACCTGTAACATCATATAGGTGCATAGAATATTGATTGATTTCTAATAAAATACACTAGTGACCTCAGTTGGTGACCTCAAACAATACACACACTTAAAATACACTAATGTTTCACTCATATAGCAGCACAGTCATATATATTAGTACTTGATATACATGTTTCTATGAAAACAGCATGTTTCTTAAGTGCTTTAAATTCTGTCAATCAGTATTAATTTCCCCTACTGTTTCATTATGCTATTCAACAGAAATAATTAATAGTTTATGCCTTTTTTATATAGATTAATTTCTTTATCCTATAATGAAAAGTCTGAAAGTCTGAAAGTGTTAGTTGCTCAGTCATTTTCCAACTCTTTGCAACACTGGAGAGGGTTGCCATTCCCTTGTTCAGGGAATCTTCCCAAACCAGGGATCAAACCTGAGTCTCTGGCATTGTGGGCAGATTCTTTACTGTCTGAGCCACCAGGAAAGTCCCTATAATAATTAAATATAAAAGCTATATTTTAAAAATCTAAACTTATATAAGTAATGTAAGTATTTCATCAGGGATCATATTATATAAAATTAAAGCAAATCTCTGATATGTAAAAAGCCCTATAAAATGACTGTAAATATTTATATTATACAATTTGATTAGTTGTGATATATGTATATGCTTGAAATCATCACTACCCATCACTACAATTAAGGTAATGAAAATAACTGTCACATCCACAAATACTCTATAGTAATTTCTTTATCTCATTTTTCCCCATCCTATACCCATCACCAGGTAGCCATTAATCTACTTTCTCTTATTACTGGTTAATTTGAATATCCTATAAATTTATATAAAGGTATCATAAAGTATATATTCTTTCTTGTCTGGCTGCTTTCACTCAGCATAATTATTTTGAGATTCATTTTTACTGTTGAATGTCTCAATAAGTCTATTCCTTTTAAATGTTGAGTAGTATTTCGTTGTACGAATATACCATTATACCTTGGAGTAGAATGACTAGGACCTATGTTTAAAGTTTTAGGAAATTCCCAAGCTGTTTGCAAAATGTTGTGTCATTTTACATTCACCTAGCTGTGGAACACTCTTACCATGGAGTCATTCTACTATGTGTACAACAGTATTTCACTGTGGTTAAGTGAAATATTTCTAATGAGTAGTGGTGTTGAATGAGTAGTGGTGTTTAATATATCATCGCTTGCAATCTATGTATCTTTCTGTCTTTCTGTGTTAGTGCTCTTCAGATCTTTTGCACATGTTAAATAGATTATGGGCTGTCCAGTGTATAACTTGAAGTTGTCTTTTCATTCTCTTAGTGTCTTTCCAAGAGCTTAATTTTGATAAAATCTATTTAAAATTTACATATTTAATGGATTATACATTTAGTGTCTAAAAAAATACATTTCTTTAACTCAAGTTCACAAAGATCTTCTCTTAGTTTTTTGAAATTTTAAGTCTTTTGTTTTATACATAGATCTATGATACAATCTATGTTAAGGTTTTTATATGGTGGTAAGTATGGATCAAAATTTGTTTATATATATATACACACATATATATAAGTTCATTTGTAGAAAGGACTGTTTTTCTCCAAGCAATTGCCTTTATACTCTGTCAAAAAAAAATATTGTCCATCTAAGTGTAAGTCTATCTCTTGACACACTATTGTGTTCCAGTGATCTATTTGTCCATCTTTGCCATAGTATCTATTCTCTTGATGACTGTTACTTTCTAATAAGTCAGTTTGTCAGTATCTACTGAGATTTTGACTGGAATTATGAGAAATCTGCTAAATCAGTAGGGGTAGAATTAACCTTTTAACTATATTGCTACGTTAACACTGCATATCTCTCCATGTATAATGTCTTCTTTCTTTAATTTGTTCAGCAATGGTTTCTATATTTTAGTGTATAGGTCTTTTACAACTTTTATCATATTTATCCTTAACTATTTAGAATTTTCATTTTAAACAGTATTCTTTTTCATTTAAACTTTTGACTTTATTAGTAGTATATATGCATTATAATTTTTATGTTAATTTTGTATCTTGCAACCTTGCAAAATACAATTGCTATTTCTAGTAGTTTTTGGTAGATTCCATAGACTTTTCTACATAGATTATTATGCCATCTGCAAACAGAAGAGTATATTTCTTCTTTTCCAAATTTGATTTGCTTTATTTCTTTTTGCTGTTGTTTATTGCACTGCCTAGAGGTACAAGTAAAGTGTTGAGCAGAAATGTTGTGAGTTGCTTTCCTTTCTTTGTTCCTGAACTTAGCAAGGAAACCATTCACTTTTTTATAATTAAGAATGTGGCAGAAAGAAAACCTATAGATCTTTCCTAGTTTCCTTTCTCAGGTTGAGGAAGTGCCTTCATATGAGAGTTTCCATGAGAGTGGATGTGCAGTATCAGTACCTAGTTTGATAAGGTACTTTCTATAAATATCCACATACTTTTCAATGTCACAAGTTGTGTTCTCAGTCCATGTAGGTTGAGAATTCTGTTATATCATATGGCCTTGTTTATAGGATTTTGAATGAGATAGTGATTTGAACAAGAGCATCATCATTCTTTGGAGAAGGGAAATGGCAACCCACTCCAGTATTCTTGCCTGGGAAATCCCATGGACAGAGGAGTCTGGCAGGCTCTAGTCCATGGGGTTGCAAATAGTCGGACACGACTGAGCAACGAAGCATAAAGGCACATTATCATTCTCCTCTTTATGTGATTCAGATATTACCAGAGATTTATTGAAGAAAACGGGGCAATATAAATGATGAAAAAGTACTTTGAAAATTAATTCTAGTCCTTTATGGCTATACTTATGAAACATATTAGAAAACTAATAAAGAGAATCTGTGTGGTTTATCAAGTTTACTTGTAATGCACAGTATTGATGCTGTTATAATAAGTGAAATATTTTCAGAAACAACAGGTAGGAGTGCAAATTAACTGAAGTTTGAGACAATCACAATATACTATTAGGTAAAAATCCAAGTTACAAAACAAAATATATAGCATAATCAAATTTTCGTAGTGTAGGTTAACTATAAAACAGTTCAGTAAATAATTAAAAATATATGCAATGTATACTTATAGATTACTGAATGATTGACTATATGAATTCTCTTTGCTTTCATCTCTGCGACTTTGAGAGAAGGAAATGGCATGCACTCCAGTGTTCTTGCCTAGAGAATCCCGTGGACAGAGGAGCCTGGTGGGCTGCTGTCCATAGGGTCGCACAGAGTCGGATACGACTGAAGCGACTTAGAAGCTGCAGCTGCAACTTTATGTTTTTGAAAATTTTGCACAACAGCCGCATTGCAGGATGTGTTTCTCAAAATAGATTTTGAGCAGAGATTAGCATGCAGGATATTTACTGAGGAGTGCTCTGGGGATTACAGCCTTTAATGGAAGGGAAGAACACAGAACTGGTCAGAGGAAGAAATCAACTTGCAATTCAATTTCAAAGAAAACCTCATCTGTCATGCTTTTTTTTTTTAAAAAAAGAGAATAATTTATTTGCCAAAGAAAACTGCTATTGGGTATTTTCTCCAAGTAAGAACATGATTTTTAATGTTATAAATTATACTTTCATTATAAGCAGCCTGGAGACTTCATTGAATAACATAAGAAGTATTTCTAGGAGTACTGAGACACTAGGTTGAGAAAAATGACTTCAAAGCAGCTATTATAAAAATACTTAGGAAACTATGCCTAAATAATTAAAGAGAGGTATTATGACAATCTCCCATCAAGTAGAGAATATCAATAAAGAGATGGGAATTATAAAATAGGAACCAAATGAAAATCCTAGAGATAAATATAAAACAACTGAAGTAAAAAATTCGCTAGAAGAGCTCAACAGTACATTTGAACTGGCAGAAGAAAGAATCAGCAAATGTAGATAGAGATTATGCATTCAGAAGAACAAATAGAAAATGAATGAAGAAAAAGGAACAGAAACTTAGAGAAATGTGAGACACCTATTTAAGCATACCATCATAAGTATAATAGGATTACACACAAAGAGAGGAGAAGATGCAGCAGAAAAATATCTGAGAAAATAATGGCTAGAAACTGCTAGAAATTTGATGAAGAATATTACTGTACACAAACATTAACTTAAATTAACTTCAAGTAGGATATATAAACAAAAAGATTCATACCTATACATATCACAGTGAAAATGTTAAAAGTCAAAGAAAAAAAGAAGTCTTGAAAGTAGAAAGAGAAAAATGAGTTGTCAGAACTAACAAAGCAGTCTAGCAATGTTGACAGATACAAAATCAAAATACAAAAACCAATTAAGAAATGAACTATCTGAAAATAATACTATGAAAATATTTCTACTTAAATGATAACATAAATAGAATAAAATATCAGTAGTGAATTTAACAGAAGAAATGGAAATTTACATTAAAAATTGCAAAGCATCCATGTTGTAGCTTGTATCAGCATGTCATTCTGAACATTTATGCATTTTGTGAAAATCCAAAATGAAGCAAAACTGAGAAAAAGCCCTGAAAAGATAAATGAACAAATCAAATTATAGTCAGAGTTTTAAACCCTCTCAATAATTGATGGAATAAGAATCAAAAAAATTTAGTAAGTGTGTAGATGACTTAAATAACAAACTTTAATTAATTGATATTTATATTATACTTACTCAACAGCAGAATGAACATTCATATCAGAATAATACAGAACATATACTAAATAGATCATATTTTGGGCAATAGAGCTTATATGAATATGTTTAGAAAGATCCAGTCATACAAAATACATTCTTTGATCACATGAAATCAAATTAGAAATACATTTCAGAGGAATATCTGAAAAACAAAATATTTGCAAACTTAAACACATTAAAAAAAGAAACCTCAATGAATCAAAGAAGATATTACAAGGGAAATTAGTATTTGACATTGAATTAATATGAAAACTCAACAAAAAGTTTTGTGGGATTCAATTAAAGAATATCAGTGGAGAAAGAATTGTCTCTAAATAATTTAACTTACTTTCTTAAATGATTAAAGGAAAATCCACTAAGTCAAAATTAGCAGGAGAACTATGTAAAAGTTACACTTGGGAATTCCCTGGCAGTTCTATCTGTGTTGAGGGGAACTATGATTCTGCAAGCTGCGTAGCATGGCTGAAAAATGGAAAAAGAAAGAAAAGGTTACATTTCTCTACAAATTGATCTATTGATTCAGTTTAATCCCAGTCATATTTCTAGAAGTGTTTTTGTAGAAAATTCCAATATGATTTTAAAAAGTACATAGTTATGTATAGAACCTTGAAAAGCCAAAGCACATTTGACATATAAGGAGAAAATTATAAGATTTCAAGATATTATGAAACTACAGTAATCAAGACAGCATAGTAAAACCAAAAAGACAGACAAACAGTGAGACATAATAGAGAGTCCAGAGATATATATATGTGTGTGTGTGTGTGTGTGTGTGTGCGTGTGTGTGTGTGTGTGTGTGTGTATATGAATGGTCATTAATTTTTGATAAAGGTATTAATATAATTTAATTGGGGAAATAATAGGTTTTTAAGAAATGATACTGGAACAATTGGGTAGACATATGTATTCCCCCCAAAATAAACACAAAAAACAGAAACAAAACCAGAATTTCAAATGTTACCTGAAACCATACACAAAAGTTAACTCAAAATGCATCATAAAATTTAGTGTTAAAATATACAATTTCTCAAAAAGGATAGTAACTTTTGTTAGAAAAGCATTTTCTAATTAGGATATGACATGCATGAACTGTGAAAGAAAATTTTTTAAATTGTACTTCCTCTAAATTAAACACTTTTTAATGCAAAATGCCATTTATACAAAAATGAAAATGTAAGCCACTGCCTGGCAGAAAATATGTGCAAACATATGTCAGACCAAGAGTTTGCATCTAGAAAATATAAAGAACTCTTATAACTCCAAAGTAAGTAGACAAAGAATTCTATTAGAAATGGTCAAATTGTTTGAACACTTTCTCAAAGATTTGTATGAACAGTAAATAAACACATGAAAAAAATACCTGCCATTAGGAAGATCCAGTTAAACTCATAAAGACATACCATGACATTATACTCCCAGTAGAATGGGAAATAGGAAATGGGTTGAAAATCCCGAGGAGTGGGATTGAAGTGAAGCAAGTCTGTCTCCCCTGTGTACTGCACTCTGCCCTGTGTTCAGTCCTGTCCGTCTCTTTGTGACCGCATGGACTGTAGCCCACCAGGCTCCTTCTGTCAGTGGAGATTCTCCAGGCCAGAACACTGGAGTGGGTTGCCATGCCCTCCTCCAGGGGATCTCCCCAACCCAGGGATCGAACCCAGGTCTCCCACATTGAAGGTGGATTCTTTATAGTCTGAGCCACTAGGGAAGCTCCCCGTGTACTATAAAATGATACATCTGGAACTAGTTTTGCAATTTAAGACAGCTTCTATCCTATAACCCAAAATTTCCACCCCCTAGATATTTACCTAAGGGAAATATAAAGATCTATCCACATAAAGACATGCACGCAAATGTTCAGAGCATTATATTCAAAAAGCCCAAACTGCTAAAAACCAAAAAACTCAACATGTGAGTGAATAAATTAGTAGCTATATAATGCATAGTACTCAGCCATAAAAGGGAATGAATTATTTAAACATACTTTAATAAGGATGAATCTTGAAATACTTACTTTGAATGAAAAAAAAAAGCAAGACATTCTCTATGGTTTCTTTATATAAAATTATAGAAAATGCAAACAACTATATAGACAGATTAGAGGTTGCCTGGTGATGGAACAGCTAGGAAGAGGAAGAGGAAGAAAGTGAAATTGTTCAGTCGTGTTCACTGTTTGCGGCCCATGGACTGTAGCCTGCCAGGCTCCTCAATGCATGGTATTTTCCAGACAAGAATACTGGAGTGGGTTGCCATTTCCTTCTCCAGGCGATCTTCCCCACCCAGAGATCAAACCTGGGTCTCCCACACTGCAGGCAGACTCTTTACCTTCTGAACCACCAGGGAAGCAGGAAGGGGAAGAGAAAGGAATTTAAAATGGAAAGAGGAGACTCTGGGCTGGTGGATTTCATTATCCTGATATAATAATTTCAAAGTTATATGTTTATGTCAAAAACACATAAAATTGTGCACATTAAATATGTTCACTATGTTGTTTGTGAGTTGAACTTCAATAATTCAGTGGCCACCTGATGTGATGAACTGACTCATTGGAAAAATCCTGATGCTGGGAAAGATTGAAGGCAGGAGGAGAAGGGGATGGCAGGGGATGAGATGGCTGGATGGCATCATGATGCAATGGACATGAGTTTGAGTAGGATCAGGGAGTTGGTGATGGACAGGGAAGCCTGGCGAGCCACAGTCCATGGGGTCGCCAAGAGTCGGACACAGCTGAGCGACTGAACTGAACTGAATTCATTAGCAGTCTGTATTTTAAGCTTTAGTTATGGAAATTCTGAACAACTTAAGAGTAATAATGACTATAGGGATAAGAAACTTTTACTTAAGAAGCCTAGTTTTGACAGCTCGTAGTGTCATTTTGATATTAAATTCAGATGAGATAGATGTATTCTAATTATTTTATTGCAAGTATGCTGAAATAACTCAATGGAGTAGTATTAATACAAACAAGAGTGAGAGAACAGATGAAGTAGCTATCAGAAGCTGAAAATCAGAACCCTACATCTTTGAAATAACATAAAGTCAGAGGTAAATGTCAGTGATCTTAAAGTATGGTGATTATAAGGAGACTCAAAGACTGAACATCCCTAAGTTAAATAAAGACCTAGAGTTTGGTCTTGGAAATATTGGATAGTACAGAGTTTGGTTAAGGTATAAAAGGGAACAACCAAGTATATATATGTTTAATTTATTTTTAATTGAAGGATAATTGCTTTACAGGATTGTGTTGTTTTCTACCAAACATCAGCATAAATCAGTGATAGGTTTACCCATGTCCCTTCCACTTGAACATCCTTCCCACCTCCCTCTAGGGTGTTACCAAGCTCTGGATCATGTTTTGACATATTTGTATAAAGTGCATTCCAATTAGTATGCAAATTTGTTTTATTGTTTCTAACTACTGCTGATGTGAATTGTGTAGACATTAGGTGAAACTGAAAGTATCATTAGCAAATAATTCAGATAATGTTGGTTGCCTGCTTTCTTCTCTCTCCTATTGTTTCTTTTTCCATAATAACTTATTTCTTCCAAACAAAACTTATTTTTAAAGGTTTCTACTCTATCTGTTTCTCTGGAAGATCAACTAGGAAAGTATTTGATAAATTTAAGCCAATCAGTTTGTATCATTCTCCTGACAGGTGGTATTACTCCAGAAATGGTCAACTTGACCCAATAAATTTGAAGGGAAGAATTTATAGTTCTTTTGTCCCTTTCTCTTTTCTCTTCTTCATTCCTATTACATATATATAGAAAAACAAAACAAAACTAAAACACTTTCACACACAGTCATCTTGCTACCATTAAGTGTTGCCAGCATTAGGATAACAGAGAAGATAGAACAGCATAAAGATGAAAACAAAAAAAAAACAGAGGTCTTTGATGACATGTTTACTTGATTGTCTAGATTTCCAGTTACTGAGATAAAAGACATTTTTATTGTTTAAGTCATTTGAAATAGTTTCTCTTACACACAGTTCACCTAAAAATCTGTTAATGTGTTTTGTTTTCCTACTAAAACAAAGGCTAAAACACTAATGAAAGTAATGCCTAGTTATTGACCATGTTTTCTTAAAACATTGGTAAATTACACACAAAAATTATTTTGAGTGTAGTTTAAACCAATGGCTTAATAAATGACTAAGTTAGTTAGGATAATTTAATTCTTTACTGTTCATTTTGTGATTTTTAAATTGATGTGTTAATATATTACTCATAGAAAATTATATTATTTGAATAACTGAGATGATCTCATTGTTTACATTCAAATATATAGATTTATAAAAGATATGTATGCATTAGATTCATTTTTCTATCATTTATAAAATGTTATTTCCATTAAAGTAAATATCTCAAGAAAAAAAAGGCCAACATTTGTTTTCTTTTTTCAATGCTTAATCAACACAGTATTTAATGTAACAAAAAATATCACTTCCTTAATGAGTATTAAATTTGGGAGAATGCTCAGCTATAAATAAATCATTAAGAAATATCTCATGGCCAAATGCTCTACCAAACACATAACAATATTGAATTAATGTAATTATGTTCATGGAAGGTTGACAAAAAGTCTTTGTAGATATCGATTCTTGGCAGATTATAATTAATACTTGTAATAAAACTTACAAGTGATAAAATTATATACATTTGCCACTTTTGTTGATTTATAAAGATATCTTTTATTATATAAGGAATATCACAATGAAATTAGTGTAAATTTTTCAAATTCTATTTAGATTCTCCCTAACAAGAATTGAGGAACAATCAAATGTTAGATATCTTTTAAATCTCCTCTTTAAGGATTACTATTGAATATTTATGTGCTTTGTAATAAAAGATAAAGGCATTCAAATATTTAACAATTCTCAGAAATATTTCTAGATTTGCTATTTCCCCACACTATAGAGTTTGGTGAAAACCAGGTAGGTGTTTTAATGACTTGACCACACTGTAAACATGGATGGCACCTATTTCAATAAGAGAACAATAGCTACACAAACCAGGGGAAAGGTTTTTAGTTAGTGAAAATGAAAATATCACCAACTAATTTAGATGCCTCCACAACAATTGTATTTTTATCCTTAAAGAAAAATTAGGCATCTAAAAAATGAAGTATTAGTTGACAACTCTATATTTTAAAATTAGGGTGTTTAGGAATTTCCTTAAAAAAGTGGTGAATAAGACAGTAAATATCAGACTTTCTTTAGTTCAGTTCAGTTCAGTCGCTTAGTTGTGTCCAACTCTTCGTGATCCCATTAGCTGCAGCACACCGGGCCTCCCTGTCCATCACCAACTCCTGGAGCCTACCTAAACTCATGTCTGTTGAGTCAGTGATGCCATCCAACCATCTCATCCTCTGTTGTCCCCTTCTCCTCCTGCCCTCAATTCCTCCCAGCATCAGGGTCCTTTCAAATGAGTCAGCTCTTTGCATCAGGTGGCCAAAGTATTGGAGTTTCAGCTTCAACATCAGCCCTTCCAATGAACACCCAGGACTGATCTCCTTTAGGATGGACTGGTTGGATTTCCTTGCAGTCCAAGGGAATCTCAAGAGTCTTCTCCAACTCCATAGTTCAAAAGCATCAGTTTGGCGCTCAGCTTTCTTTATAGTCCAACTCTCACATCCATACATGACCACTGGAAAAACCATAGCCTTGACTAGACAAACCTTTGTTGGCAAAGTCATGTCTCTGTTTTTGAATATGCTGTCTAGGTTGGTCATAACTTTCCTTCCAAAGAGTAAGCGTCTTTTAATTTCATGGGTGCAATCACCATCTGCAGTGATTTTGGAGCCCAAAAAATGAAGTCAGCCACTGTTTCCCCATCTATTTGCCATGAAGTGATGGGACCGGATGCCACAATCTTAGTTTTCTGAATGTTGAGCTTTAAGCCAACTTTTTCACTCTCCTCTTTCACTTTCATCAAGAGGCTCTTTAGTTCTTTAGACTTTCTTAATCTTCATCAATTAAGAATTTATCATACTAAGATATTCATTCTCCCATTATATTAACTGTGCTCATTGTGGGCTATCTAAAGATAGCCTAGATATTAGGGATTCAGGAATAAATAAAGTTTTGATCTGTTTCATTAAATCTTGGAACTTAGATTTTAGTAATAGATGTCATCCTCAATATCACTGAGGGTAAGTTAACAGCTGTGTATTAGTTTTTGTTTAATTGAGACTAAATGAGGTAGGAATTTCTTTAATAACATGCCAAATGCATATTTGCAATGTGTATAAAAAGTCTTTTCACAATGTATAGTACACTATCCCGCAATAATTTCTGCAGGAAATGTCAAATTCCAAAAATTCATGTCTTTGCACCACAGAAATATAAAGAATTTTTATATAGATAGATATACATACTTAAAATGTTGTTTTCCAGACATAGAAATCTATAAATCAGACTATACCAATCATAAGTAAAATGATGCAAATTGGCTTATATATATTAAATTTTTTTTAGAAAAATCCTGTTATTGCATTTATTATTGATCTCAAAGACAATTAATTTTAAGAATCAAATGTTCCACACTTAGCATAGCCTTATAACTTTTTTTATATTCCAACTGTGTACCAAGTAATATAGTACCCCTTCCCCCAAACTTTATGGCAACCTCACAATATGATATTATTTGGAAACAGAGTCACTGCAGAGGTAATTAGCTAAGATGAGGTCAAACTGGACCAGGCTAGGCCCTAAATCAGTTGACTCTTAATAAGGACTAGTGTTGTTATTGGGTTTCCCTGGTAGCTCAGCTGGGAAAGAATCCACCTGCAATGCAGGAGACCCCAGTTTGATTCCCAGGTCAGGAAGATCTCTTGGAGAAGGGATAGGCTACCCACTCCAGTATTCTTAGGCTTCCCTGTTGGCTCAGTCAGTAAAGAATCTGCTTGCAATGCAGGAGACCTGGGTTCGATCCCTGGGTTGGGAAGACCCCCTGGGTTGGGTAGATCCCCTGGAGAAGGGAATGGCTGCTCACTCCAGTATTCTTGCCTGGAGAATCCCCATGGACAGAACCCTGGCTGGCTACAATCCATTGGATCACAAAGAGTTGGACACAAATGGACGAGTAAGCACAGAGCAGTGTCATTATTAAGCAGGCCATATGAAGTCACTGAGAATACACACAGAGAATACCTTCTGATGATGAAAACAGAGCATCCAGTAGAGCCAAGGAACCCATAGATTCCCAGCAACCACTAGAAACTAGAAGACATACATGGAAAATGTTCTCCCTCAGAACCTCCAGAAAGAACCAAACTTGCCAACACTTTGATTCCAGACTTCTCTCCTCCAGAACTGTGAAAAAATAAATTTATGTTGTTTCAAGCCAGTCAATTTGTGGTTATTTGTCTTGGCAGTCCTAAGAAAGAAAGATAAAGCTAATATTAAAAACCACAAGCATTTTTCTGTTAATAGAAAACTCTAGAACACTAGAAAACATTTTGAAAAATTAGAACAAGGATAATACTGTGCCATATAAAATTTGTTATTTGTTTAAGCAATATTAAACAACATAATATTATGATTATTCTTGATTCAATGCCATCATACAATTTTTCTCAATGACATATATGTATTCTATTTTTCCGTGCACAGTTAACTAATATTAAACATTTCGTTTCAGTTGTTTCCTTTAATTTTAGAAGGGACAAGTCTTCTTCATTTATATGTATTATTAGAAGGTATAAATAAATTTTCAATACCAGTCAAGAGTATGAGAATTCATGCAATTTCTTCATCGTAGTTTATGAAGACATTAACAAAGAATGACTGGCAAATAATCGACTTTGAGATTTAGAACTAATGCAAAGGGCACAAAGGAAACGGGAAATATTATAAACTCAAAAAGTGAAGCCTATGTTTAAAAGATCACCACTTGCATTGAATGAGTAGAATGCAAATTATAAGCAGAATAATTTATTTGAAGCAAAGGATAGTGTATCAGCTGAGCTTATGAATGAATGGGGAAAATCTAAGGCTTCAGAATGAATATGGTATTTGCTGAGTGAGTTTGTTTAAAGTGATAAGAATGTTAAAGAAGGAATTGCTTATATTATTTTTTAACTGGCAGTGATTATACATGCCCAGTAGTATCAACAATTCTGCAAAAAAAAAAAAAAAAAAGAGAGAGCCTTTAAGTGGCAAAGAATATGTGTAGAATAGGTGAGATGTCAAGAATAAATTAGTATAGAAGTTAACTTTTTGGGTGAAATATAAGAATAGAGTAAGTAAACTAACTTTTGACAAAACAGACAATATTAAATGATACATTAAATTTTTCACATGAATTTATTTTGCTTTCTTCTAAAACTTGAACTAAGCTCAGAAGTGCTTTGAATTTTTATAAATATTATAAAACCTTACAAAGTTTTAACTAACCTTGAGGATCACTTACTTCAAAACCTCTCCTTTTACAAAGGAGGAAGTATCAAAGGTTGTTGCAGTGTCATCAGACTAGGAGTGTGGATTTGATATTTTGCATCACATTGGTAAAGATTAACTTAACAGTTATAAAGGGTATTTGCAACTACACATTTCCATTATTCCAAAATATATAGAACTATTGATGACATGAAGGAGCTGGCAAAGTTTTGATTATAATGATTAGAATCATTTTTTTAATTATTTAGAATACTATCATTTTGTGCCTTGTGTTACTTAACATTTTAAAATATATAATATCATGATAGCTATCAGTGTATGAGCACTCTATCAACCTTAAATGAAGTAGGCATTTCCATGTTCCAATGATGAAAAAGAAGCTCTGATCATTTAATTTGCTTAATTAATAAATGCTAAGTTAAATAAATGCTGGTTAATAAATGCTAAGATTACAACAAATCCTTATCCTAAAGCCCCACAATGCATCACATTCATTTGATGATTTTATTGATTTTCCTCCATAACTTCAATTGAGCAATATTTCCATATTAAAGTTTCCATTAGCATATGCTACATTTTGCCCTGATGCCTAATCCTTCATATTTTCTCTGCTTAGTTTTTTTTTTTTTTTTTTTAACCTGGCCTTTTTTTAAGGCTGTCTTCTGGGTTCATTAACTCTTAGTGCATCCACAGTTCTCTCCATGGATCACAAATATCTGGAGAAAGAAGAAGAACATCTCTTCTGATGAAGTTAAACATTTTAACATTTCCAGCTCTTTCCATAGCTCTAGAAATAAAATAGAAGATCAAAAATTCTTTCCTTCTAAAAGTCCCCTTTGTTTATAATTCAAACTTTTAAAAAATTATTTATTTTTAATTGAAGGATAATACGTTACAGTATTGTGTTGGTTTCTACCAAATATCAATATGAATCAGCCACAGGGACATAGGTAAACCCATAATAAAACTTTATAAATAATTTTTCATGAAAAAGTATCATTATCATTATTTTTCCTAGTAATGCAATTCTCTTTCCTTAGCCTTTCTTTTCTTCTATTCAACAATAAGCAACCATGTAAACAAATATGGGCACACAAACTCCCACAGACAAATATACACATCCCCCTTTTGGAATTTAACTTCTGCTTTCTGTTAGTAGAGAACAGAGAATATAACAATTTGCTGATATAGTGACTAAAAATCCAAATAAGTTTGACACTGATGTAGTCCCACTTGACTATTTTTGCTTTTATAGCTTGTAATTTTGGTTTCCTATCCAAAAAAATCATTGCCTACATCAAACTAAAAACTTCTGCACAGCAACAGATAAACAAACAAAAAAACCCAATCAATAGAGTGAAAGGCAACTGATAGAATGAGAGAAATTACTTACAAATCATACTCTTAGTAAGAGATTAATATCCACTATAGATAAGAAATTAATACAACTCAATAGAAAAAAAGTTGATTAAAAATGTGCTAAGGAGTTAAATGGGGCTTCCATGGTGGCTCAGATGGTAAAGAATCAGTCTGCAAAGCAGAGAACCTGGGTTCGATCCCAGGGTTGGGAAGATCCCTTGGAGAAGGTCATGGTAGCCCACTCCAGTATTCTTGCCTGGGGAATCTCATGGACTGAGGAGTCTGGTGGGCTACAGTCCTTGCGGTCACAGAGAGTAGGACATGACTGAGTGAGTACCACACACACACGAGGAGTTGAATAGGCATTCCTCCAAAGAGATGAAAATCTCAGGTGTATGAAAAGATGTTCAACATCAGTAATCATCAGGGAAATGCAATCAAAATCACAATGAAGCATCACCTCACACCTATTATCATGGCTGTTAGCAAAATTGAAATACAATAACCAAAACAAATGTCCTAAAACTAGGAAATAAGTGCTGATAAAGATTTAGAGAAATTGGAAACCATGTGCACCCTTGATAGGAATGAAAAAAGGTGCATTAATGTGGAAAGCAGTATAGAAGTTCATCCAAAAAAATTAAAAATAGAGCTACCTTATGAAATGCCAATCCCATTTCCAAATGTTTATAATTGGGATCTGGGAGAGATAGTTGCAATCTCATGTTCTTTGTATCATTATTCAGTAACCAAGAGGTGGAAAAAACCTAGTGTTCACTCATAGCTGAATGGATAAAGAAAATGTAGTATATATAGTATATAGTATATAAAAAGTAGCATATTTACATACAATAGAATACTATTCAACATTTATTCAAAAGGAAATTCTGCCATATGTGATTACATGGATGAACCTTGAAGATATTTTGCTAAATGAAATAAGGCCATCACAGAAGGACAAATACTACAAGATTCCACTTAACTGGGGTATCTAAAGTAGTCTAACTCTCAGAAGCAGAAAGTATAAAGATGGTTTACAGAGTCAGGGGAGAGTGAGCCTTAGTTAGACAAGATGGAAGAAAGTTCTAGAGATTTGTTTCATAGCAATGTACATACAGTTAACAATACTTGTACTAGATACTTAAAAATTTAGAGGTAGATTTCTCAGTATGTTTATTTACCACAGTAAAAAGGAAATCAGACACAATAATACATAAAAGAGTATAAGAAGTCAGTCAGTCATAAAATAATATATCATTGATTTGAAGTTGAAAGAGATAAATCTAATCAGAACATTGTTTAGGAGGATGTGGCTGGGACAGAGAATATTGGAGATTTCTGGAGTTGGTAATGTCCACTGTCTTGTGTTAAGTAGTGTTTAAATGAATATGTTCACTTTGTAAATTGGCCAGGCTGTGCACTCTGGTTTGTGTACTTTGCTGTAGAATGTTCAAATATGAGCTGGAGAAGAAAGCACAAGATTTATGTAGGGCCAGGTAGGTGAATATGGGGCTCTGTATTTTCATGTTAAGCTTGATGACATTTATTGAAAGAGTATAAGCAGAGGCATGAAAAGATGTTTTAAAAGCTCTTCCACATGGTAAATGAATATCCAGGTAGGGGAGAGGGTAAAATTTGACTGAAGAGATTGTTAGGGGGACCTAGGCATTAGTTCTGGAGAGAGATGATGGAGGCTTGATTTCACTGTAACCAGTAGAGGTGGTGGTTAGATCAAGTTTGTTTAGTCATAATGACTTCATAGATTTATTTCCTATGATATATTTAGGAAGAAAAATGCATATATTTTAAGTTACATACATATACTCATACGTATTGTATAGACACATAAATATATATGTAATTTCTAATTATCTGCTAAAATGGAAGTATTTGGAACTTATATAACATGAGGTTTATTCATTTTGGAGCATGTGACATGAATAAATGCACAATTTAGTCATCAAAATTTCAAATAGTTTAAAGGAGAGAAACAACTTTTATATCTTACAAATCATAAAACAAAATATTAATAGCACAGAACATTAGTAGCAAAAATTTTGCTAACAACTGATATCTCGTGGGAGTCACATAAAATATCTGCAGCTAGGTATTTCAAATTGTTCTTGGCTTGTTGAGCATAACTTATTAAGGCCCCATGTACAGAAATAGTTGACACATACACTAACACAATTTCACTTGCCAAGCAGTGCATTCATTATTAAACAGGCTTATGAAGTGTCTAATAAGAAATAATTTCTACCTGCTGCATATAAAAATAAAACACCCCTTAAAATGTTACTCTTGTCTTCTCTCAAATAGAGTGGGTGGAGCTGAAATCAGTTTGAAAGAGCCTGAGAAATGAGTAGGAGGTTAACACTGAAGGAACTTAGTATTGGTTCCAGCTTTCCAGTTATTTGATGATAAGGACAATGAGGAATTGTCCCAAAATTGAAAGACAGTTTTTAAAACATTTGTAGCATTTAAAAAAAAAAATTAGAGCAAGATCTCCATTTTGTGAGGTAACTGTATGGTTTCTTATATTTACCTCTTCCTTAGACCAGCATGCTTCCCTGGTAGCTCAGCTGGTAAAGAATCCACCTGCAATGCAGGAGACCGCCATTCTGTTCCTGGGTCAGGAAGAGCCCCTGGAGGCGGGGTAGGCTACCCACTCCAGTATTCTGGGGCTTCCCTGGTGACTCAGATGTTGAAGAATCCTCTTATAATATGGGAGACCTGGGTTCAGATCCCTGGGTTAGGAAGATCCGTGGAGGAGGTACAGGTTACCCACTTGAGTATTCCGGCCTGGAGAATCCCATGCACAGAGGAGCCTGGCAGGCTACAGTCCATGGGTCACAAAGAGTCGGACATGACTGAGCGATCAATCACAGCACAGAACCAGCATACACTATTCTTCACAGTATTATGTTTGATATCAGACAACCTGGACTTAGAATAAAATTCAAGTCCTCTCTGTAGCATCTGGCAATGCTAATTAGCATTAGACTACTTCAGCTTATTCATTTTTTTTTCAGCTTATTCATTTGTAAATGTGGGAAATAATAACTAGTTGTCAAGCTTTTTAAAAATAATAAACTGTAGATCTAAAAGAAATATCATGCACCAGCATCACATACTCCGGATACTTCTTGCAGACTTATCAACTCACACAGTGCTAACAAAAATCATGCCATCATTAAGAAAGTAGGAGGTCTGATGTAAAAATTCTGAAGACTGAGATATTTCTAAGAATCTTGAAATGTGATAATACTAGTCTTGTATTCCTGTGAGAATCTAAAAAGTAGCTATCTACTAGAAGGGGATTAGCTTTGCAAATTACCAGAGTCTACACTTTTTATTAAAATTGCCTTTCACTGTTAAAATATTAACACTTGTAGACAGCTAGTGAGCAGGAATTTTAACTTTAAGATGTTGGTCATAGCATATGGTCTTATCTTCTTTCTCCCTCCCATAGTTCCATTTATTTGATAGTAACTTTTTTAAAATAAGTGAATGCCCACAAATATGAAGAGAATGAGAAGATGGAAGAAACAGACAAATAGAAAGTCTTTCAAAAAATTTCTGAAGAACTGAGGTGGGTTTAGAAAATGGTAACTGGCAAAGAAAAGCAGAGGACAAGGAATTTAAAAGTATACATGGACAGGCTGCAGCCAGGGCAGACTCAACATTCCTTATAAAATCCTTGAAGTCTGGGTTCTTCTAGATAGAACTTGTGGGATAAAACCTGATAGTGACAACAAAATGTTATTTACAGATCTTTACTTGCAATTATGTAATATACTCTTATTTCATGTACAGAACACCCAGAAGCCAGTTTTTCATTCAAAATTAGGAGGGTTTTTCTCAATGTTGACTAAGTAAAATTTCTAGCAGGCGTCCAAAGAAGACGGTGTGGTTGTTAAAGCCTGAGTATACATTTCATTCTGGCATTTCTGAAGGTGGTGTATGTCAGACCCCACTCTTGTAATCAGAGCTCCTAAATAGTTCTTTTTTTTTTTTTTCAGTTTTCTTTGTTTTTCTTTTCATCTTCATCTTTTTTTTTTTTTTTTTCTTTTTTGGAGGAGTGGCTAAGGGAGTGTACTTGTTTAATTTTAAATTTTTATTTTCTGTTTTTTATTGAAATATAGTTTACATACACCATTATGATAGTGTCAGGTGTACTACCTGAATTATTTGACATGTGTACACATCATGATGAATTAGACAGCCTAGTAAACATGTGTCCCCACACAAAATTATTGCGTTGCTATTGATCATATTCCTTATGCTGTTTATTATATCCGGGTTACTTATTTATTATATAGCTGGAAGTGTGCACGTCTTAATTCCCTTCACCTACTTTGCCCAACCCTTTACCCACCTCCCTTCTGACAACCACCTATTTGTTCTCTGTATCTATATATATGAGTCTGGTTTTTGTTTGTTTGTTTTGTACTTTGCTTATTTTGGTTTCATATTCCACATGTAAGTAATAGCATGTGAGATTTATTTTCCTCTGACTTACTTTACTAAGCCTAGATCCATTCATGTTGTTGAAAATGGTAAGATTGCTTTTTAATGACTAATATTCCATTGTTTGTGTGTATGTATGTGTGTGTGTGTGTATTACACATCTTCTTTATCCATTCATCAATGGACATGTAGGTTGCTTCCATATCTTAGCTATTATACATTATGTTGCAGTGAACACTGGATATTCAAATTTCAAATTTGTGATTTTGTTTCCATTGGGTAAATACCCAGAAGTGAAATTGCTGAATCTTATGGTAGTTGTATTTTTAATGTTTTGAGAAACCTCTGTAGTGGTTCTGTAGAGCGATACCAATTTACAATATTAGCAACAGTGCATGAGTATTTCGTTTTCCCCACATCCTTGGCAACACTTGTTATTTGATGTCTCTTATTGTTGACAGCCATTCTGACTGGTGTGAAGTGGTATACCTTGTAGGTCTGATTTGCAATACCCTGATAATTAGTGAAGTTGAGCACCTTGTCATCTGTCTTCTGGCCATCCCTCTGTCTTCTTAAATGAGCAAATATGAATCACATCACATTAGTAAACTGCTACTGAAGTTAAAGGAACATTCAGATAGTTGCCAAATTGTGTGCCCTAAAGGTTATTGCCTTACCAGACCTTTGGGGAAAGGAGCTATTTGCGGGGGTGGGGGGCACACAAGTTGCATAGTTGGGACTTGGAAGCCTTACAGAAAGCTAGGACACCCAATATTTAGAGGTAAACCAAGACAAATCAAGCTGCCGACAAAAAGAGATGACACAGAAACTTACCTGTTTCAGATGATAAAAACTTATATGTCTCAAATTCTAATCCAAAATTATCTTTTAGGGCTATAAAGAGACTTCTTTATATATGTGTGAAAGTAAGAAGAGCATGGAAAAAGGGAATCCCTACGTGTTGGTGGAAATGGAGGATGAGTGTGCCTTGATGAGACCAATCTGGAGAGCAATATCTAAATTGAGAAAGTACATTGTACATGATTCAGCATCCCCACACCTTAGTCCTTACACCTTTGAGAAATTCTTTCACACAAAACAGGGGGATATATACCAATGTCCATGTTCATAGCAATGTGTGTTTTTTTTTTTTTAGGAAAAAAGGGAGTAATAGCCTTTTAACCCAAAAATGAAAAACTAAATGATCATCTGTCTAAACAATTAGTACCATTAGCAATTGAATATGAACCAACAAAATTAACCTACATCCATAAACACACACACACACACACGATAACTCGAAAATATAATATTGAGTGGAAAAAGCAAGAATAGAAGTGTATCATACATTTACTGAAAGTATTAAACATATTCAAAATATTATCTTTTCATGAGACATGAAAATGTAGTAAATAATAAAAAGTATGTGCAAAAAAAAAAAAATTCCAGAA
Source organism: Cervus elaphus (assembly GCF_910594005.1). NCBI lineage: Eukaryota > Metazoa > Chordata > Mammalia > Artiodactyla > Cervidae > Cervus > Cervus elaphus. The sequence goes on from NC_057831.1 coordinate 33,745,743, forward strand.
TATATTTTACATTTGAAAATGCAGGATGGAGAGAAGAATATATACTTGTATTGCAAACTGATATTTTTTTATTTGTTAAAGGGGATTATGGTATAGGTATGCTTCTTCTTACTTAGTTCTTTTGCATAGTGTCATAAATGTTTTATGAGGCATAGCTCATTTTATTATGTTTTCTAAAAATTGAAGGTTTGTGGCAACTCTATATCTGTAAATCTGTTGATGCTATTCTTCCAACAGCATTTACTCACTTCATGTTTCTGTGTCACTTTTGATAATTCTTGCAATATTTTACACCTTTCATTATGATTATATTTGTTATGGTGGTCTGTGATCAGTGATCTTTGATGTTATTATTGTAATTGTTAGGGCTATCAAGCACTATGACCATTTAATATGGTGAACTTAATCAATAAATTCTGCATGTGTTTTGACCACTCCACTGATTGGCAGTTCCCCCATCTCTCTCCCTCTTATCAGGCCTTCCTATTCCCTGTGACACAAAATTATTGAAATTCAGTTCAGCTGAATTCAGTCACTCAGTTGTGTCTGACTCAGCCATCCCAGCCTCAGAGCTCATTCTAGGGCCCTGCTTGGGCAAGAAAGCAAGTGACCAGCCCACATGTTTAGGGTTAGGAGGCCTGACCAGAGATGCTAGGCAGCTATGAAGCAAACCCTACAGCCTGCCAGAGCAAGCAAGCAAGTCAGCAGGCCATCCCAACTGCTGTGAAAGGATGAAGAAGAGATTCCTTCCTCAATGGTGCAGCTCAGTTCAGTTCAGTCGCTCAGTCGTGAATGACTCCTTGTGACCCCATGGACTGTAGCACACCAGGACTCCCTGTCTATCATCAACTCCTGGAGTTAACTCAAACTCCTGTCCATTGAGTCAGTGATGCCATCCAACCATCTTATCCTCTGTCATCTCCTTCTCCTTCTGCCTTCAATCTTTCCCAGCATCAGAGTCTTTTCCAATGAGTCAGCTCTTCGCATCAGGTGACTGAAGTATTGGAGTTTCAGCTTCAACATCAGTCCTTCCAGTGAACACCCAGGACTGATCTCCTTTAGGATGGACTGGATCTCCTTGCAGTCCAAGGGACTCTCAAGAGTCTTCTCCAACACCACAATTCAAAAGCATCAATTCTTTGGTGCTCAGCTTTCTTTATAGTCCAACTCTCACATCCATACATGACCACTGGAAAAACCTTAGCCTTGACTAGATGGATCTTTGTCTGGTAAAGTTATGTCTCTGCTTTTTAATATGCTGTCTATGTTGGTCATAACTTTACTTCCAAGGGGCAAGCATCTTTTAATTTCTTGGCTGCAGTCAACATCTGCATTGATTTTGGATCCCCCCAAAGTAAAGTCTGCCACTGTTTCCACTGTTTCCCCCCATCTATTTGCCATGAAGTGATGGGACCGGATGCCATGATCTTAGTTTACTGAATATTGAGCTTTAAGCCAACTTTTTCACTCTCCTCTTTCATTTTCATCAAGAGGCTCTTTAGTTCTTCACTTTCTGCCATAAGGGTGGTGTCATCTGCATATCTGAGGTTATTGATATTTCTCCCAGCAGTCTTGATTCCAGCTTGTGCTTCCTCCAGTCCAGCGTTTCTCATGATGTACTCTGCATATAAGTTAAATAAGCAGGGTGACAATATACAGCCTTGACGTACTCCTTTCCCTATTTGGAACCCGTCTGTTGTTCCATGTCCAGTTCTAACTGTTGCTTCGTGACCTGCATACAGATTTCCCAAGAGGCAGGTCAGGTGGTCTGGTATTCCCATCTCTTTAAGAATTTTCCATAGTTTATTTGATCCTCACAGTCAAAGGTTTTAGCATAGTCAATAAAGCAGAAATAGATGTTTTTCTGGAACTCTCTTTCTCGATGATCCAGTAGATGTTGGCAATTTGATCTCTGGTTCCTGTGCCTTTTCTAAAACAAGCTGGAATATCTGGAAGTTCACAGTTCATGTATTGCTGAAGCTTGACTTGGAGAATTATGAGCATTACTTTACTATTGTGTGAGATGAGTGCAATTGTGTGGTAGTTTGAGCATTCTTTGGGATTGCCTTTCTTAGAGATTAGAATGAAAACTGACCTTTTCCAGTCCTGTGGCCACTGCTGAGTTTTCCAAATTTGTTGGCATATTGAGTGCAACACTTTCATAACACCATCTTTTAGGATTTGAAAGAGGTCAACTGAAATTCCATCCCCTCCACTAGCTTTGTTCATAGTGTTGCTTCCTAAGGCCCACTTGACTTCACATTCCAGGATGTCTGGCTCTAGGTGAGTGATCACACCATCATGATTATCTGGGTTGTAAAGATCTAGGCTAATTAAAAATCCTACAATCAAGAAACTACATTCTAACAAAATTAATTAAAAAAACACCTACAATGGCCTCTAAGTGTTCAGACATAAGGAGGAGTCACATGTTTCTTACTTTAAATCAAAAACTAAAAATGATTGAGCTTAGTGAGAAAATCATGTAGAAAACTGAGACAGGTCAAATTTTAGGACTATTACAACAGTTAGCCAAATTGTGAATGCAAGGAAAAGTTCCAAGTTGTGAATAACAGAGTTAAAAGTGCTATTCCAGTTAACACATGAATGATAAGTAAATGTGACAGCTTATTTCTGATATGGAGAAACTTTTATTGGTTTGGATAGAAGATCAAACCAGCCACATTGTTACTTCATGGCAAAGCCTAATTCAGAAGCCCTCTGTCTCTCCAATGCTATAAGGCTTGAGAGAATTCAGGAAGCTGTACAGAAAAGTTTGAAGCTAGCAGAGACTGGTTCATGAGGTTTAAGGAAAGAAGCTGTCTCCATAACATAAAAGTGCATGGTGAAGCAGTCAGTGCAGATGTATAAGCTTCAGCAAGTTATCCAGAAGATCTAGTTAATAATTCATAAAGGTAGCTACACTAAACAACAGATGTTCAATGTAGATAATACAGCTTTTTGTTGGAAAAAAGTAATAGCTGGAGAACACAAGTCACCACCTGGCTTCACAACTTCACAGAACAGCCTGACTCTTTTCTCAGGGGCTAATCCTGCTGGTGACTTTAGCCAGTGCTCATTTATCATTCCAAAAATCCTGGGATTCTTAAGAATTATGCTAAATACTCTGCCTGTGCTTTATGCATGCAATGCAAAGCCTGGGTCATGGCACATCTGTTGACAACATGGTTGACTTTATGTTTTAAGCCCACTGATGAGAAATCTACCAGAAATGGAATCTTAAACCAAGCAATCAATATTTGCCTAATCAGCATGAGTTAGATAATCTCTCTGATAGACTCCTGCCATACCTTAAAAGAAAGTAACCTTACAATAACCAGCCTGTTTTGTTTTGTTTTGTTTTTGCCTATTGTAACTTCTTCTGACTGCTGCTGCTGCTACTAAGTCACTTCAGTCATGTCCAACTCTGTGCGACCCTATAGACGGCAGCCCACCAGGTTCCCCAGTCCTTGGGATTCTCCAGGCAAGGACACTGGACTGGGTTGCCATTTCCTTCTCCAGTACATGAATGTGAAAAGTGAAAGTGAAGTCACTCAGTGGTGTCCGACTCTTAGCGACCCCATGGACCGCAGCCTACCAGGCTCCTCCATCCATGGGATTTTCCAGGCGAGAGTACTGGAGTGGGGAAGGCAAACTGCCATTGCCTTCTCCTCCTTCTGACTCCCTTCTGTCTATAAAAAGTCTTTCATTTTGTAGAGGTCGTGTGGGCTTTCTTCTATCTGCTAGATTGGATGAATCAATTTTTGCTCTGAAAAACACCTAAAAATATTAATATACCTCAGTTTATCATTTAGCACTATAAGTCATTTTAAGTTGCCTTGATCTTGTATGATAAATCTTTTGCACTGCTGCTGACAATTCCTAACATCAAAAAATTTCATTTATACACATATTTCTTGATGGCTTTCTTAAAGAGATATCATAGATGTTTATGAGTTATTTTCAGTGTTTAGTTACAAGCACAATCATTCTCTACAACATGAGGAATTATATATTTATTTGAGCTCTTATTGAACAACAAAATTATAAAAAGTTGATTTATAGAGAAAATTAGTAATATTGGAAAAGTTATATGCAGTAGATTGTAAACCACCTTACAGCTATATGTGTTGTCTATGATTTACTTCTAGTTGAAATAAGTTTGGGATCATACTTTTAACTAAGGATCAAAAAAAAGAAAACCAAAAGCTTAAAAATGTTAACTTTCTTAAAGTAGCTAAATTCTGTGTTAAGCTGCTTTAGATGTCAACTTATTTAGATTCAAAAAAGGGAGTTGGTTAAAAATATACAAGGAAAGGAGAAGAAAGTGAATTTCCTTGTTATAGGCAAGCCTTGTGGAAATCCAGGAATAGTAGATAGGCCAGGAGATGCAAGTGAAATTCAGAACCACAGTCCAGTCATACCTCTCATAAACTAGACAATGGCACTGCGCTATGTTCTCAATTGCTCAGCCGTGTCCTATGCTTCAGCTCTATGGACTGTAGCCTGCCAGACTCCTCTGTCCATGGGATTTTATTGGCAAGAATACTGGAGTGGGTTGCCATTTCCTGCTCCAAGATGATGGGACCAGGAGATAATTCAGGATCTAGAGTTGCCAGGATATCCTATGATGGTATTATCTGGTTAAAGACTCAGCATTCTTTATTTTATGAAGAATAAAATAAAGTTCCTTCATTTTAGTACTGCATCATTTTCATGATTTACACACTCCCTCTAGCCTCCTATTTATATTTACCAGTTATTTCTATACATTACTACTAGTGGTGGTGTCATAATATAAATATTATTAATTTTATTCTTCTCCATGCAATCTTGAGAGTCCCTTGGATGGCAAGGAGATCAAATCAGCCAACCCTAAAGGAAATCAGTCCTTAATATTCATTGGAAGGATTGAGGCTGAAGCTGAAGCTCCAATACTTTGGCCACCTGATGTGAATAACTGACTCAGTTGAAAAGACCCTGATGCTGGGAAAGACTGAAGGCGGAGGAGAAAGGGGATGACAGAGGATGAGAGGGTTGAATGGCATCACTGACCTGATAGACATGAGTTTGAGCAAGCTCTGGGAGTTGATGATGGAAAGGGAAGCCTGGAGTGCTGCAGTCCATGGGGTTGCAAAGAGTCAGACATGAATGAGTGACTAAACTGCACCATGCAATCTGTGATACCGTTTCCTCCTGTGTCTTTCCGCTTTAGCAGCTGCTGGTAAACACTGGCTTTGTATAGCATAACACTTTCAATTCCTCACTGAAAGACTCAATTCCATCATCTCCTCCTTGTCAGCTAAAACATTCATTACTAAGAAACTTTACAAAGTCCACCAATCAACCTGTAGATGATCTTTCCTTCAGATTAGTGCTCTCCTTTGGTCCAGCAGGCTGTTGTCACAGTAGCAAAGTCATATATTAGACAGCATGGCCAGCAGTGCATTAGGACATGTCCAGAGCCATAGGGAGCTATGGAACAGAATGGCCAGAGGGATTTTAAAAATGAGAGACATTAAGATTTTCCTATCCATTCCTCCTTTCTAAATTTCACAAGACAGCCTCCAGAGTGTATGTTATCTGTCTTGACACTTAACAGTTTTGAAACACTCATGATTTTCCTGAAAACCCTCATATATTAAATTAGGCTTTCAGAGAATTCTGATGCATTGCAACTAAAACTGAAATAATTTTACATATACTAGCCACTCAAAAATGCATTTTTTATAGATAAGGTAAATTTTGAAACTGACTAAAATTTTATACTTATTTTGTAAAGTCAGATTTTGGATAAATTAGCTGAGGACTTTGCTTGTGATATTTAATATTATTATTGATATTTAGAAATCATATATGCCTGCTTGGATTGACACCATACTGAAGGTCTATAATCCAGTATAATCAATTCAATTAACTATGGTATATTTAAATGGTCAAATAGTAGGTACAATTTACATATTGAGATAATATGATAAAAATCTAAACCAATACATCTGCAAATCTATGAAGTATAATGAAAAGATATGAATAGTATTCAGTATTATATTATATTGAGGTTTTTAGATTTAAAAAAGGCAGTATATGAAATAATTTGAACTTTTTAAGAAAGTAGATGTGAATAAAGCATTGTTTCAAAGCCTTTAATAATTGGAGAAAGAATACTAAGGAAGAGGAAGAGTACAGAGATGTGTTCAAGTTAAATTTTGTAGGATTTGCTGAAAAATTATATTAGAAGATGTAGGCTTAGATAAAAACAAATATTCCTAGACAATAAAAAGTTGTCTTTTAAAGATCAAAAAAATATTCTTAGATAATAAAAAGATGTTTTTTAAAAATCATTTTTCAATGCTAGTCTAATAACTTTTTGTTCCAAATACAGATAGAATTATAGATAATGTAAAAGTTGTATATCTTTTATCACTTGAAGAAAGTTTAGACTTACAACAGATATGATCATCATTTTCACTCCAGAAACCAGTGTAGCCTGATGTAAAGCCAGAGGGGAAATGAAAGACAAAGACACAGAGAGAAAAATAAAAGCAAGTGTTCCTACAGAGCTCAACAATATATTGCAGTGGTATGGAGATTTCATACTATCCTTCATAAATAATCTGTAAACAAAATCTAGCATTGTTGATTCCAAAAGTATACAAGATTGTCAAAATAACAGAAATTTTAATCACTTAAAGGGAAGATAGCTTAGCATTTGTTTCACACCTGTGAGAAGCAACAAAAAGAATGAGCTTACTGATAATGTGTAAAACATTTTGTAAAACCTGCATTTGACATGGGATACATGCCAAAACTGATTTGTGGGTGATTAGCAGTTGAAATGTAACAGATAATCTGAAAATAGTAGCATCCTTTATAAAAGAAGGAAAAGGAATAATATTGGAAAATGCGATTTGGACTTCTATATGTGGGTTAAAAGTCTAAATATTATTTATGGACAGCTAGATGAACAAGGATCTAATCCATTCTATGTACTCAAATATGCTTATTAATCCCCTGATTGACCAAAATCATATAACTATGTAAATATAAGACACTTCCTTAGTGCTCTGAAATATTGTCACTCAGATATTGTAAAAAATGAAAACTATACTAAAATATCACTAGTGAACTGACCACTTTGAAAAATCATATTTCTATTTTCAATATTTTTCCAGTTTTGGCCACATACATAATTTTCTCAAGTTAGCAGTCATTGAAGTGATAGAGTATTAAGTTTGTAGATTTTCCTTATCAAAGTCATTTTTAAGATGATGCAGTTTTGTATCTGCTAGTTTTAGTGGCTGTAAAATTGTCTGTTAGGCTGACATAACATGATATAATTACTGTTTCCTGCTGCTTCAGACTTAGTTTGTACCTATCATCTCTTATAAATAACACTGCAGTAGAATTCATGTTGCACAAGTTTTTATACCTCTCTTGTGTTATCTGCTCAGGACATAAGACATTCTGGAAATAGCAGTTGGCTTTAGTAGTGGGCATACAGAGGAAGTAGAAATGAAGCAATGAATTTAAAAACATGATCCTCTATTTTAAACCAAACGTATTATCTCACTCTATGCTTTAGTTAACATTAATGTATTTTTATCTGACCTTAAGTTCAAGGTAGAAAACACTTCAAATTAAATATTGCCTAAATGATTAAAATAAGGGAAATGACATTACTAAATAGACAAGGACTGTACTAAGAATTTGTTTGCTATAACTGAGTCTAAAATATATATTAAAATATAATTTCATGATGCTAATGAATGCTAGCAATCTTGGTGATTAGGGTCAGTTCTGATGACTTAATCCAAACACTCTAATAGTTTTGGAGGATGAGATAAAAACTTTAAAATTACAATTTTGGAATTTTTAAGAGGAAAGTTGTTAGAAAAAATTCACTATCTAACAGATGGGACATTTTTTGTGTTTCCAGGATTTAGGATATGGCCAGGGTGTGCTGTGACATTAAAACAAATTAGGAGTCTTTGATGTTAGCTATTTAATAGATGATCAACGCGGATGTAAGAGTTACCACTTCTGGCAGCAGATAATGCAGGAAAAGGAAAATATAGTCTGAGACTTAAATAACCTAGAAAGTATAAAAAGTGAAGTACAAGTGAATAGATTATGGCATTGATTACATGGACATAAAATGGAAATTTTTGTCCTTTTTCACTATTTTCACCACCCCCAACCCCAGTGTTTCCTTGCCTCAACATAGAAAACAAAGTGAGTCTCCCAAAATGTAATTCAAATCTAATGTTCTTCTGCTCAAAACCCTCCAAGAACTCTCTTTCTCTGTGTAAAAGCAATATAGGCTGTCTTTCATGGATGATGACCTTAAACAAAATTTGTCCGCTGTTGTGTCTGACTCCCCCTCCAAATGCTCTAACGCCTACTCACTCTGTTTTAGGTGCAGTGACTTACTAGAAGTTTCTCAGGAATTCCGAGCTTTTAAACTCTCTCCTTTTCTTAGTCTTCCTTGATAGCTCAGTTGGTAAAGAATCCATCTGTAATTCAGGAGAGCTTGGTTCAATTCCTTGGTCAGAAAGATCTGCAGGAGAAGGAATAGTCTACCCACTCCAGTATTCTGGCCTGGAAAATTCATGTACTATAGAGTCCATGAGTTCCCAAAGAGCCGAACACAACTGAGCAACTTTCACTTTTCCTCCTTTTCTTAAAATGCCCTTCCCTCAAATATCCGTGAAGCTAATATCTTTATCTTCTCCCCCTTCCTTTGTTGAATGAGCTTGAACCTGACCATTCTATTTAAAATGGAAATCTACCATTCTGCCTTATATGAGGCTACTAAAACAAATTACCATAGGCTGTGTGGCTTATCAAAACCAAAAATTTATTCCTTGTCATTCTGGAAGCTAAAAATCCAAGGTCAAGGTGTCAGCATGGTTGAGTAATTGTGAGACTTCTATTCTGAATTGGATACTTCTCCTTGTATCCTCACATGGAGGAAAGAGGATAAGCACTTTCTAGGGTCCCTTTTAGAATGGCAGTAATCCCATTCATGAGGACTCCACTTTCAGGATCTAATTATGCCCCATGCCCACCCCCTACCTGGTGGCTTAGACTGTAAAGAATCTGCCTACAATGCAGATTCCCCTCCTGGAGAAGGAAATGACCACCTACTCCAGTATTCTTATCTGCAGAATTCCATGGACAGAGGAGCCTGGCAATCTACAGTCCATACAATCCATAGGGTCACAAAGAGAAGGACACAACTGAGCAACTAACACACACACACACACACACACACACACACACACCCCATCACCACCAGCCCCCTCAACCAAAGTCCCCACATACATCAAGGATTAGATTTCACCATGTGAATATGAAAAGAATACAGGCATTTAATCCACTGTGTTGTGCCTCTGCCTCCAATTCTTATCTTTCTCTCATGAAAAATATATTCATTCCATCCCAACAGTTCCAAAAGTCTTAACTCATTCCAGCATCAACTCTGAAATCCAGTCTCATTTAAATATCATCTACATCAACTATGGATGAGACTCAAGGTACATTTCATCCTGTGTCAAAACTGTGCTTTTGATCTACTTGTCTACTCCTTTCCCCTTTACTTTGCTCTCTTTTTATAGCAATTATCAATTTTACCATACATTATAGTTTCATTTTTTAAAACATTTATTGTTTATGGTCTGTCTTCCACACCCTCACTAAAGTAGTAGCAACTCTGGAGTAAAGATTTTTGTCTAGAATGTTCACTGATGTTTCTCAAGGGCTGTGATACTTCCTGGTATGTGGATGATATTTAATGACATTTGCCTCTGATTAAAATGGTACTCCATAAATTTACATTTCTCTAGTAAAGAAATATTCATCTTGAATATATCTTTGCTTGCATCTCACTTTCTAATTATTATCTGCATATTTTCAGGACCGTTGGACTAATTTCTCTGAAACACATGTGACATTCTCTGAAAGTAACCTATGTGTGTTTGTAAAATAATAAGATTCATTCATATAAAATAATTGTAAAATATTCCCTAGGTAAAAATTCATTCTCAAATGAGTAAGAATCATACAATATAGAATATCTATCAAAATATTTAATTTTTAGTAAAATAATTTAGTATCAACTAGTGATAACAAAGACTGAATTATTTCATATTTTGATAAAAGAAGTCTTATGATACTCAAGCTGAATACCATCAATAAATGCATTTAAAAGTTTCAATATTTTGACCTATCAAAAATGGTAAATTGATAAAAACATGTTATGACATGTTTTGTTCTTTTCATGTGATATATAGGAAGAAATATGGTTATCTGCAAAAAATAAAAGCTGACAAAGTAATAACATTTTAACTATAGAAATAAACTATTACATTCATGTTAAAATAATATTATAACCCACATGATTGTCATAAATCATTTTACTGTCATATATTTTGATTTTGAGTCATCATAGCATGTTGAAGTCCTTGGGGTTGCAAAGAGTAAAACACAACAGAACTGACTGAACTGAGTCACTCTGAATTTGAGTCATTAATTGATTGACTGCTTTTCTGATTGTCACCACATTTTTGCTCTTCTGTGTTATAGAAACATTAATTTTACTGTATGACTATGATTATTTATAAGTTACTTTTCTGATGACATATAACAAATACAGTTATTTGTTTAAAAAACTGTTATAGTTAGGGATGGACCATAAAATTCCCTGAAAATTCATGTTTTAATATTTGTGCTTGCCATCCTGTCCTTCTCCTTAGAGAGGAAGAGGGACCAAATCATGGCAGCCAGGCTATCTTTAGTGAGGCTTGCCTGTTAGCTCGGTCAGTAAAGAATCTGCCTGCAATGCAGGAGACCTGGGTTCAGTCCCTGGGTCAAGAAGATCCCCTGGAGAAGGCAGTGGCAAACCACTCCAGTATTCTTGCCTGGGAAATCCCATGGACAGAGGAGCCTGGTGGGCTGCAGTCCACGGGGTCACAGAGTCAGGCATGACTGAACAACTAACACTTTCACTTACCTTACATAATAACAGTTACTTTCTTAATGACCATTTTATAATGTATCTAATAAGGCATTATGTACCCATATCCATTTTCTCTTCATTCTCTAATTGTTCACTTTCTCAGTGCTTTTTATAGTAACTATTTTTCTTCTTCTCAAATCCCATTAATTTTTTTTTAGGACTAGAAACTGTATTGTATAGTACTAAGAATATTAAAGACTGGAAATAATAGCATAATATTAGGATAGAAAAAAAAGTAAAAGGTTATAAAATATGCAATTATCCTTCCTTTTTAGATTGTTCTAAGTATTTTACATATCTGTCTTCTCTAGATTCAAAATGAATGTTCTTAAAATTCCTACTTACTATTTCTTGACATGATCATTTGGGCTAAAACAAGGTATATTTCTCTACTTGTGCATTCATGTACAATTCAGTTAGCAAATAATTAATGAATGACACAATGAGCCACACAGAGTTAGGTACTGCGGATGCAGGTTTTTAAAAGTACTTTTTCCCAAGATGTATGGCACATAGGGAGGAAGTCTAAGACAATATAATAGATGACTACAGCATGCTTTGGTAAAACACTCTCACAAACATCAAAGCAGGTAGTTCCGTGATCACATGGTATGTTACTCGACTCAGCCTAGCAAGAAGAAGAAATGAACTATTTGCAGTTCTCTTTGTGTCCCTACTTGGATCCACAATGTAGATGTGCCACATCCCTGTAAACTCTCATCATCTCCAGTGCTGGTGAGCTGCTCTTTGTCATGGCCATGTCCTCCTTAGTTATAGTATCTTGCAACAACAGGGAGAGACAGATCTCTGGTGGCTCAGATGGCAAAGAATCTGCCTGCAGTGAGGAATACCTGGGTCTGATTCCTGGGTCAGGAAGATCCCCTGAAGAAGGGAATGGCAACCCACTCCAGTATTCTTGCCTGGAGAATCCCATGGACAGAAGAGCCTGGTGGGCTACAGTCCGTGGGGTTGCAAAGAGTTGGACATGACTGAGTAACTTAATACTTCCACTTTCACATCACAAAACATACATGCATTACTCCTTGTCATTGAGACAGATTTTCTCCAATCTGATGATATTTTCTAATCCCTTTGTTTCCTGGATATTGCTACCTTTTCAGTAATTTTTTTTTAAATATATCATTCTTTTACATCTCTGCCTCAGGTTCTTTAATTAGTTATTCCTTATTAACTTAGCTTTTTTATTTCTTTGTGACATCCCACTCTCCTGATTTTTCTATTATCTTTCAGACAGATTCTTTTAAATTCCCTTTACTGGTTTCTCAGGTATATCAAATACCCTCACAGCTATGTCCTGTACCTTTTTCTCTCCACAAATTACTTTTAGGTGATTCTATTCACTCTTAAGGACTTACAAAATTATTTGTAAGCCTGAAAGGTCCTAAAGTTTTACCCTCAGGCAAAGATACTCTTCTGGATTTGCATACTCAATTACATATTTGACATTTTGTGTGGCAGTCCCACAGGCATCTGTAATTCATAACTCCTGTATCTGAAATCTGAAAACTTTTCCCTTCCCTTCCACATTCAATCCCTGTGATTCTAAATTCAAAATACAACTTTATTTTATTCACATGTCTCCATCTTCCCTGACACCGACCGTACTAGTTTGAAGCACCATTGTCTCAGGCCTGTATTATGGAAATAACTTGCTAGATTATCTCCTCACTTAACTTCCTTTAAACTATCTAAAATTAATTTTAATGTAACTAGTTGCTTCCTTTCTTAAAATCTTTCAGTCATTTTTCCATTATTTTTAGTATGATATAAAAATTTAATAATAGAGCCTGTAAGGCCATGGAACCATGTTTATAAAATGGTAATAATATGTATGAAACATATTTGATAATAAATAATTGCTTAATAAAAGATAAATATTTGTTGCCCAAGGAGATCATAAGTACTAGAGTAAATATGAAAACACATACAGTTTCCTCAAATTATGTCATCTGATGTACCTGTGACTCTTAGATGCAGAATCTAGATAATATTCAAGTAGAATTATTGCAAAAGTTAAATAAGACCAGATAAGCAAAATATCTGAAAGGCACATACTACTTAGGTTCTGAATAAGTGGTGGATTTTTTAAAAATTACATTATCATTGTGAACATCCAAGGAATATGTAAAAAATAATTGCAGCATAATTAAATCTTGAAGGTACCAATTTGTCATATTATTAGTGATCATTATAGCTCTGAGTACACTTCAGTCAATAGAGAAGACTTTGGGTTGGTGTATGTGATAATAGAAGAAAAATATTGAACTTGGTTCATTTATGCAATGTAGCAAGATGTCTGCCCTAACAGGAAAATACTTTGTATATTTTCAATGTTCATTTCTATTACGGTCAGTTTTATAAGTAAGCAATTAATTCTACTAATCCTATTAATCACTCCAGAAAATTCCAACCAAAAATAATTAAAACAAAAATTATTCAAGCAAAAATATTCTTTGCTGTTTTTTAATTTTTTTCCAGAAGCTCTTCAATTATTTCACTCTTGAACAGAACATATTCCAAAGAGTTCTTTCCTCTTTAGTCATCTTAAGACAATATATTGTGAATGTATATACTTTGAATGATGAATGGATAAAGAAAGAAGATTTAAAATTATGAAATTGAAAGTTTTAATAAGGTAAGACAATAACTGAGAATTAATCAAAATATACTATTTGCTCTTTTTCAGTTTGAGTTCTTAGGACAAAAATAATTTCCCCGGAAGTCAAAGACAAATTCACTGTATAAAATAGTTGTTAATACAAGAAAATTTCACTTCTTAGAATCGTAGGCTCCCTTGGGCTTCCCTTGTGGCTCAGCTGGTGAAGAATCTGCCTGCAATGCAGGAGACCTGGGTTCGATTTGGGGGTTTGGAAGGGCCCCTGGTGAAGGGAAAGGCTACCCACTCCAGTATTCTGGCCTGGAGAATTCCATGGACTGTATAGTCCATGGGGTCGCAAAGAGTCAGACACGACTGAGTGACTTTCACTTCACTTCACTTCCCACTTCATTCAGAATTTATGAACACATAATTTGTACACACTGTATCTTATAAAAAATGAAAGCCTCATTTTATATAATCCCAGAGAAAATTTAAATTCTAAAGAAATGTTAAAATTCTCTATATTCATTTATATTAAAGTAAAATAGTAGTAACTTATCATTTTTTGTTTGAAATTATTTTACTTTCACATTAATGTGAGACTCAGAAATATTACCACAAATTTGATATTTGCTTTCAATATATATCAGAATGTTCAAGCCATTTCCTAAAGCTATCAATTATTTAGTTTACTAGCAGAGTCTGCTGTTGTGAAGTACATCAGATAAAACATTTAGCTATAGAACAAATATTACATTACATGGCAGAAATAATATATTAAATAATTATGAACATCAAATAATAATGATCTTTTCTATGTCTTTAGACTTGGAGGAACAACATAAGCAAGTCACATGACTCTCTTGGCCTCAGTTCTCTCCATTATGATGTAGGGATTTTAATAATATTTATATCAGTTTAAAGAAGGGAGCAAATAGAACACCTCTGGAGGTTCTACCTGCTATCTTGAACTCACCTTTTAATTTTCATTGCCTTGCTTATCCTTTGTAGGTTACTATCATGTTAAGAAAAGTAGTGACTTGAAACTTCACCAGTTCATTTGAGAAGGTTGTATTATTACTACTTTCTTATATTTACAGTTTTAAGTATAATTATAGTATGATGAAATACAAATATCTAAAGTTTAAAATGTTTACATATGTATTTTTGTATCAAATTTTTCTAATACCATTCCATTATATGAATATACTACATTTATTTATTCATTCATATTAACTTTTTTTTTTAACTATTACAAACAAAGCTGTTATAAACACTCTCATACAAATACTTTCATGGATATATGCTTTCTTGGGGAAATTTTTGAGTAGAATGCCTGAGTCAAATTTGAAACATACATTTAACAGTTTAGAAACTGCCAAACAGTACAGGCATGCCTCCTTTTGTTGCACTTTGCTTTATTGCACTTCACAGATATTGCTTTTTTTGCAAATTGAAGGTCTGTGGCAATCCTGTATGGAGCAAGTCTATTAGCATCACTTTTTCAACAGCATTTGCTTATTTCATATCTCAGTCACATTTTCTAATTTTCACAATACTTCATATTTTTCATTATTATTATATTTATTGTATTGATCTGTGATCAGTGATCTTTGATGTGACTATTGTGATTATTTTATAACTTTGGTCATATTTTTTTTTTTTATAATGCCATCATACATTTAACAGACCATAGTATAGTATAAATATAACTTTGATATGTACTGGAAAATTAAAAAAAAAAGACTTGCTTTATTGAAATATTCCTTTTATTGTGGTTTTCTGTAATAGAACCTCAAATATTGCCAAGGTATGCCTGTACTCCAAAGTGGTTTAACAATTTTACATTCCCACCAGGAGTGATAAGAATAGCAGAAACTCCATATGCTTGTCAATACTTTAAATCGTCATTCTTTTTAGTTTAGCCATTCCAGTGGGTTTAAAAAACATTTAATTAGTCTATTGAGTAATGTTGAAACTACTTCATGGTATTGTTGCCTCAGCATCCATTTTGTTTGACCTAGTGGCTTGTGGAGGCCTTAAACCCAACCTAGTTCCTAATACAAATTTATGCTGTAGATAACAGACTGCAGTTACACACAAGTAAATTTAAGTTCTCAATTTGACTTTCCAAACTATCTTTGTGATACAGTCTCCCTGCTTCCAGGACTCCCTTCATTCACACTTTAGATAAGACTTACTGAAGCTTACCAAAACCCTCCTGTTTTGGGTTTGAATTGACAAAACTGGCCTTAGCCCGGGAACTGCAAAGCATTCTACCCACAGACCTTAATAGGGGCACATGCCCAGTTACTGCTGCCCTCTCTGCCTACAGCCTGCCTTGCCTCCTAGGCTCGCCTATTAAAGAGTGCTGTGTACTTCTTCTAGGACCCACGGGTAATAAATTTCTCTATTTCAGGTCCCTTGCAGTCTTCTGTTGAACCTGATCTCACAATCTGACATCCCAGGGAGCTCTGTTTGACAAATGTTAATTCAATAAAATCACAGTTAAAGATATTGCCTTCTGTATGATCAGGGCACACAAGATGGATCTTCTCTTGCTCTCTGTACATCCCCTGCTCGACTAGTCCCTGGTTCACCTACACCCTACTCCCATGAAAGTGTTTGCCCCCTGCCCCAGCTAGCAACTGTTCTAACGCTTAGGCCAGAAAGGATCTGCTTGCTAATTTATTAAAGAGAAACATCTGCCCTCTTGATGGTAGTTAGCCTGAAGGGTGGTAAGGGAAGTGCCCCTGATGCTTGTTTCCTTGGTAACTGATGAGCTAATCTGACATCAGTTCTTCCAATAAATGATAGCCTCCTTCTGTACTGACTAGTGAAGATTGCTGCCATGTCCTGCCTGTTGTACATGCCGGAGTGTCTCCAGGACACCTTTGTTTCTGACATGTAAGAATCCCTGTCTGTAAATCACTGATGTCACTGTCATTGACTCCATGCCCTTTGGTCTTGAGGCTGGGCCACTAGGAGTCTTGCAGACCTGCTGTTGTTATCCTTATAGCTTCTTTGAAGTGTTTATTGCAACCATATGTTATTTCAGAGGCTTTCCCTGTGGCTCAGTGATAAAGAAACCACCTGCAGGGTGGGAATCGCAGGAAACTTAGGTTCAATGCCTGGGTTGGGAAGATCCCCTGGAGAAGGGAATGGCATCCCACTCCAGCATTGTTACCTGAAGAATCCCATGGACAGAGGAGCCTGGCGGGCTACAGTTCATAGGGTCATGAAGAGTCGGACACCACTGAAGTGACTGAGCACGTTATTTCAGGGTTTAAGAGTTGTTTATACAGTTGTATGATCAGGCCACTCAAGGTGGCTCTTCTTGCTGTCTGTACACCCCTTGCCCAGCCAGTGCCTGCTTCACACACACCCTACTTGCATGACTGTCCTTCCCTGTTAATCAAAGAGCTTAATCAGCAACTTCCTCTGTATTTGCCCCCTGCTCCAGAAGGCGATTGTTCTAATCCTTAGGCAAGAATGGCTCCACATTCTAGGTTATCAGAGAGAAACATCTGCCCCCATGACAATCCAAAAATTATTAACCTGAAGGGCTACAAAGATATGCCGGTGTCCCTGGTAACTGATGAGCCAACCTGATGCCAATTCCCTCTGTAACTGCTACCGCCTTCACCCTCCTGGCAATGAAGCTTGCTACCTTGTCCTAGCTGCCCTCTGCCTTACCTGGTGGGTGGGTGGGCCCCACGCCTTTTGTTTCTGACTTGGAGATTCCCTATCCAATAAATCTTGGATGTCTCTGTCCCTGTCTGGGCTCTTCACTCTCATGGCTTGGCAACTATAAGGCTTACAGATCTGTGGGGGTGCAGCCCAACATTAGTTCTTAAACAAGTTCTTGGTTGGTGTAAGATAATATTTCACCTAGCCTTTGGTTTACCTTTCTATTTTCTTAATAGAATCTTAGTAGTGAATGTTTTAAATTTTTTGAGGCCAATTTTTTTTTTTACTTTTTCTTTTTTTATTATTTTTGTGGCTATTTTAACAATTCTTGAATTTATAGTTTTTCTTAAGAAGTTTTAGCATTTTGGCCTCAACATTTAGATCAATGATCCATTTTGCTTAAACTTTTGTAAGTAAAGAAAGAGTTCATGTTCTTGTATGAATGTATGTATTTATGTCTTTATTTTTTACTCATTTATTCATCTCTGCATATGACTATCCAATTGTTTGAGCACTACTTATCAAAATGATCATTCTTTCTCACTGCCCTTCATGGCATCTTTGTTGAATGTCAATCGACTATATATATGTATAGGCATATTTAACAACACACTATTTTGTCTTATTGGTGTATATGTGTTTATAAAATCCTGGTATCATGCAGTCTTCATTACTGAGACTTTATAGTATATGTTGATATCAAGTAGTATAAGTTATTCAGGTTCTTTTTTCAAAATTTCTTTGGCTATCTTAGTCCTTTCCATTTCCATGTGCACTATAGAATAAACTCATCGATTCCTATAATGTCACCTGCTTAGAGTTTAAATCTATAGAGTAATATGGGGAGAATTGATTAATTGATTGATTATTTTGATTGATTATTTTGATAGATAGGCACATGTTGATCTATCTGAAAAATAGTGTATCTTTCCTCTTATTTAGACTTGTAATTTTTGTCAGTGAATATTACAACATTCAGTGTGTTGAACTTATACTTCTTTTATCCAATATATTCCTAATTCATTATGCTTTGATGCTATTGAAAGTGATATTTAAAATATTTATAGCTGAACATTGCTAGTATTAGTAAATAGAATCAATTATTGTATGTTGAATTTGTACTCTGCAAAGGTGCTAAATGCACTCATTGATTCTAAAATCTTTTTTGTGTATTCCTTAAGATTTTCTACATAGATAACCATGTGTCTGTGATTAAAGACATTGATATTTCTCTTGCCATCTGATTGCATTTTGTTTTTTTCTCCCTGCCTCCCCTTTTATTGTTCTGGTTAGGACGACACTTTAAAACATTTTTAACATGTGGACCTATATTGATTTTCAATTGTTACATCAACTTTCCTGGGGGGTAAATATACCATAAGGTCTTGATGTCTCATCCTTTTCATGTATTATTTGGCTGAACTGAACAAAATTTTGTTAAGGACAAATTTGTGTCTGTGTTCCTGAGAGATACTGGTCTAGAGTTCTCTTGGAATGTCACTTTTGGATTTTAGCACCAGGGAAGTGTTGGCTTCTCAAAATGAAATTGTGTACATAATTGATAATATTTCTTCAGTAACATTTTGAATAAGTTAATTTTGAGACCATCAAGAGTTGACATTCTCATCAAAGAGATTCACTACAAATTTAAGTTCTTTAATACATGTAGGGTGACTCAGTTTATGTATTGCTTCTTGTATGTGCTTATATGTGTTCATTTACATTGTTGAATGTTTTCATAAACTTTTTAATAATAGTGCCTAATTAAACTTTTAATATATGTAAATTTAGAATGTTCATTGGTGTCCCTTCTCTCATTCTAATCTTCTCTTTTCTTGGTCAGTGTGGCTAGAGAACTATCATTATGATCATTTCAAAAACTAGTTTTGCTTACATTCATTTTTTTTACTCTTTTGTCATCTCTCTTAATAATTCCTCCTCTTTATTAACTTTCTTCTGCTTACTTTGGTTTTAATTTGCTTTTCTTTTTCTAATTTCTGAAATTGGAAACTTAGCATTATTATGTGGGAATTTTCCTGCATGAACACACTGATCAGAACGCAGCTGTAGACGTGTGTGTGTGTGTATGTGTATGTATGTGTGGTGCAGTTGTGTGTGCAACTGCCTCCTCCTCAGTACTATGCCCTGAAAATTTAACCTGCTTAGGTTTCCACAACTTTGAACTCTGTTTCAATTAGGGAGAGTGTCAAAATTTGTCTGGGTTCCTTCTCCCCACAACTGCTGCTCAGACACTCTCTCTAGGCAAAAAGCTATGATTCATCTCATTTGTTTTTGTTTTCTCAGAGATTGTTTGTTGCTCTAAATTTGAAAAAAAAAAAGTTTCATGAATTCTTTCTTTCATAAATGCATTAAAAATAAGCATTTTTTAACTTAAGATAGTAAGATCAAGCTGGTTTCTGTTAGTCCATTTTGACCAAAAATAGTAGTGATTATTAGCTTTTAGATACAGACATATGACCAATGTTAAGACTTTATCTTTTCCTGTTTAACTAGTGAAATGACAAATTTATATAGAAATGTATCACTGTCTTAATTATCACAGTCATGTCATTCCCTATTGATAATAGAACATTACATCTAAGTTTGATTCCATAGAAATAATCCAAAAGATAGTAGGTCTTTCAGCTGTCTCTATGTTAACAGATACTTAGACCAAGATCAAAATATTTCCACAACATATTACTCCAGTGATGGTTCACATGGTGGATTGATTAGGCAGGTTATTTTCATTTACTTTTTAATAGTAAATCCTAGTTTAAAATATGAGCTGCATTTAATCATGGTGGTTCACAGTTTATGGCTTAATATTTGTTTTGTTTTGTAAAACAGATATAGCCTAACTCCTTTACAACATCACAGTCTCTGTCCCCAGGATTTTACTCCCCCCCTAATAAGCAATGATACTCATTTTCATCATACACTCAGATATTTCAACATGCAGAGCTTCTGGATCCCATGGGACTTTGTGTTTCTCAATGTAATACTCAATGCCTAAACCAAGAACTTTTGCCTAAGGGCTCCAGAGCATGGTATTGGTGATGGAACCTTGAAGATAACCCTCATGACATACCAAGATAGTGTTCCAGCACTTACAGAGGAGAGGAAAATTCACTGGTGCAAAAAGAACCTGTTAAAATAAGTAAATAAATCTGGACTTCGTAGGTCTTATGCTGTATTCTCTGCTTGGAATGCCATTATTCTTAGCCCTGCAGCTCATTCTTCTTGATCACATTCTTCAGATATCAGCTATACCTAAACTTTTCAGAAGCTCTTTTTGACCACCAAGCCCAAGATGGTATCTCTATTTTACTTTTTCCCTGCATGATTTCCTCTTTTCTGTCCTTTGACTATTTCTAATTACTTTTTCACATATTTCTCTACTCTGCTGGATTGTTAGCTTGTTCATTGCATAAACCCCAGTGCTCTGCTCACTTCCTGGCATAGAAAAGGTGTTCAATAAACATTTGCTGAATGAAACAACAAAAACAAAGTAAATAAACAAACAAAGTCAATCCTACAGCCTGCCTATAAATGACAAAAATGTCTGCATTATAAAATACAGTTATACTCTATCAGTGCCATCTCATGGAGAAACCTATGCCTGCCATGTTATAGTAATCTTCGATCTCAGTGGTTTATTCTCTTACTCAACTCATGTACATTTACTCACATATTTGCATATACATATAGACTCACATACACTTATAAATTCTTCTCAGTCACTTTTGGTGAAAAATACAATGAAAAATTATTTTAAAGTGTATGGAACTACAAACGTTCTGATACTTATAATATTCAGATGAATACTTATATAAACATAAAATTTAAATCAATGAACAAATTCTGCACCAACAATATTATGACCCTATTCAGTGATGGATAAATAACCATGAAGTATATATTCTGTCTTGATGCTTAAATAGCAATGATACATAGCTTGAATTCAGAACCTGTGTTCATTTATGATTCTCATGAGGTTGTAGAAACCGTCCTCATTTTGAGTATGACTGGATATTAGTGAAGAAGAAATTTCCAACATAAAAGAAGTGCTATAGGATGTGTTCAATTTCACAACCTTTAATCATCTGGACCTGGAAATTTATAGAGAGAGATTATAGGGAAAGCCGGATGAGTTCACCAGCATCAAGAAATTAAATTTCTCCTTAAATTCACACAAGCTGCCCAGAATTTTTGGAACTTCCTAGAAATTGTACTAATTCCAGATAGCATAGCAGTAATTTTCATTCACTGAAATTTTTGCTAACAACTCTGTCAGCAAAAGGAGGAAACAGATATGATCTATTTATTCACTAAAATTAAACTACCTGGAAAGAAATTCTGAGATAATTATAATTCCTCATAGAATTTCTAGTTCTGATTAATATATGAGTCATACACAGGGAAAGAATATACCATTTTTGTCTGGTTCTGAATTTACAAAATTTAACGTTAAGGAAAGAAGAACAAAAATTTAATCATGACCTTTTCCAGGAAGGTATTATTATAAAATAATCTTAGAGGTAAAAAAAAAACCATAAATCAGTGTAACCAAAGTATATTAGGTTGATGAAATGCCCCATTTTATAGAGACATTTTATAGAGCTTTTCCTTCAATTTGGTGTCAACCAGACTTTTTATTCATTCAGTCCATGAATACAGAGTATGCAATATAAAGGAACTGTTTTTATAGCATGCAAAAGCCACTCAGAAACAAATTTGTTTAAAAAACTCACATTTCAGATATGGCAAGAACCATGAAGAATATCTAGTTCAATATCTCAAACTTTAGACATGATGAAATTGAGCTCAGTTCTCATTGAAGTTTCTTCAACTTATCTCTTTTCTTTTTTTTTTTTCTTTCCTGTTCTCCTAGTTGAGTCACACTATACATTGAAATGATTATGTATACTACTATTGGGTTAAGAAAGACATTAATGTATTTTCAAATTTTATCAGTTCAGCTTTCAGTTTCAGCATTATTGCTCATGGCTCTCTCTAGTTACATATTTGGTGAGGTTTTTTTGTTTTTTTTTTAAGACTTTTGGCTTTGGTTTCTTAGTGTATAACATTCCTCATCACAAATCTTGTAAGCTTTCAAGAATAAATTACTCATTTTTACTCTTTCATATAAAGATATCTTAGAGTATATATCGTAGATAGGATAGAAATCTCAACTTTGTCTGGATGCAACCAAAAATGTGCCTGTTTTATTTAAGATTGCTATTTTCTAGGTTTGGACATGTTTTTAAATGGTGCTATGAATAATAATTGCTTGACCGCACACTTCAATCTGTAAGGTGAGTTCAGAGCTTCAAACTACCTGCTGCACTCTACCCATCAAGAATCACTAATGTTAGTAAAGAACTATATGGAATCATGAAAATCACAGACAGTCCGCCATAATATGGAACTGACATTTAATGGGAAGGAGAAAAGCCATTATAAAAAAAAAAATAGGCAGAGCTATTCCATTTTCTTCTTATGACCTTCAAGTTTTGCTTTTTTCTATTTAACATTTCCACATGGATTGAAAGATGAGACCCAGATATAATCTGTGCTTAGAAATTGCTATCTTGTATAAGGTCAAATAGGAATCAATTTGGGGATCATGGAAAAGGAACTATAAAGCAAGCAATCTATATCTTCTTTCAGTCTAAACCGAGAACAAAAGGAACATAAGGAAACTTCAAGGCATACATGAGGCCTCTCATAGTTAGCTGGGAAAAAAAGGATTTGTAGTTGAAACAAAATACACCCAAATACATTTGGAATTTTCCTAATATGTGGCTTCTTCAGTATAAATATTTGTAAACACACAGGGAATGAAAGCAGGTGGGTGGCACAGTTGATGGCATGTGAGAACTGGAGATCTTATTTTTCTCTTAGCCAAATATGACTATATTTTGAATTATTAAACCAAAATTTGATATTCAGCTTTTATCATAATTTAGGCTCTATACATGGAAATTTGAAATCTCAGAAGAAAACCAGTAGGAACAGTAAGACACTAAATTTAGCAAGATTAAGACTGGAAAAATTGGCTTAGAAGGGCTGATTCCATAAAGCTATCTAGTCAATAAAAGTCCTATCTAAAGGAATGTAGTAACACATTCATTTAAGCCTAGATCAGCAAGAATGTCTGTACAAGTCCCATAGGGTTGTTGAAATGAAAAGAAGTGGTGGTACTTTCAGAGCAGACGGCGGACACTTAGCGGTCCCTCTTCCTATAACAGAAGAATCCCTGGCAACAGCTGAGGGGGTTCTCTATTTACTCCCTGTCAGGGTCTTGCATGATCCTGGATAGAATATTTCTTAAAGTTATTTTTATAAAATGTTATCTATATTAATTAAAAAAAAGAAATACTAATCTTGTGTACTCTAAATACAATGACTTGTTTTGCTCAGTAAGACTTAACCATGAGAAAAACTTTTAAATGGAATTTCTCTTCCTGAGTAATATAAACCAGTTAAGTCTAAAATACAGAGACTCTTTATATTTAATGTGTAGGGTTTGGGAATAAACAAGCCATGAAAAGTAATATTTCACTTGTTATTTAAAGGGAAGATGAGGGATAATTATTTTTAAAAATTAAACCATTGTTTTTGATAAAGGAAATGGGGGACTCATATGCCATAGGAGTAATCAACATAATCAGTATCCTCATCATTGTTATCTAATAATAAGCCATCATCTCCAATCTTCTTTTTTGAACTATAAGCAGGTTTTGACATGGTTCATCAATCATTTCTCTTTGACATTCTTCACTTCAGGTCCAGAACACTGCATTCTCCTGGCTTTTCTCCTTTCAAACTGACAGTTTGTGTTTTATCTCTTTTACTGCTGCTTCCTCATCTTGCTCTCTAAGAGCTGGTGGTTTCTGGCAGTCATGATTCTTCTTTTTTTTTTAGTAAAATTCACTCCCTTAGTGTCTTATCAAGTCTTGTGGTTTTAAATATTTTCTATACATAGACACTCCCTAATATGCATTTCTAGCACAGATATCTCTTCCTGTTCTTGATAACTTTACATGCATATCTATAAAGTATCACAAAATGATAGTACTATAGCTGTTATTTGCTATTTAAAGTTAGTATTTAGTATTGCTTTACTTTTTTCCTAAACTTTTTCATTTTCTCCCTATTCAGTATTTCTATTTGCATGAAGTTTGATTCGAACTGTACAGTGACTCTTCTATTTAAAAAAAAGCTAAATTTTCCTTTAAAATTCTTAATATATTCAAATTTATTATTTTACAGACTTAAACATGTTCTATTGTAGAACATCCCTATGCCCTGACACCACTGCAATATCCCCTTTGATTGCCAGAATTATTTTTTAATCTATTATTTTCCCCAATTAGAATATTATGCATTGTATTTTCAATTTGTGTAGTTACACTAAATATTTTATCATTAATTCTTTGGTCATCAAAATCTAAAACTTGTTGATATATTTACTACTCTCCCTTAAGTTAAACTTTAGAGTACTTTAATGTCAAGCATATCATTTGACATTTACATGCTAGTTTTATCATGTATATTATTTCTGAAACCCACAGAGAAGTCATTGTTGTATTTACAGATTTCTTTACATTTTTGCACTTATTTATGGCTTTCTTTGTTCCCTCTTTATTTATTTTTTTGCATCTTGAAATTTTCCTTTGCTATTATTTTTTCTGCCTACAATATCTTAAGAATTTTCTTTAGTAATACTACATTTGTAATAAAATCTGTTTACCATTGTTGTAGAATATATATTTTTTTATCTCATCCTTACAAAGGATCTCAAGAAAACAATAACTAAATATGGAGTAAGATTATTCCACTACTTTTTGACTTACATTGTTCCTTTTAGGAAGTCAGTGTCAGTATAATTTTTGTTCCATTGAAAGTAATTTAAGTTCCCTGACACTATTACAATCAACATATGGTTACATGATTTATTAAGTATACTTAATAAGTTTCAAAGTTTATGTGTACATCTATGTTCCTTTTTTACTTACTAGGAAGTTGTTACCCCAGGTATTGTAACAAGAAAATATCTGAAAATCACCAATTTTTGTTAGATACATCAGAGGATTGAGTACAAATGTATATTGCAAACTCTAGGACAATAACAATACAAAAATTTTTTTTAAAGAAGTATAATTGATATGCTCAGAAAGAGAAAAATGAGTTATAGAAAGCCTTCAAATAAACCCACGGAAGGCAGAAAAAGAGTGGAGGAAAAAAAGAAAAAAGTATCAGGGCTACTAACAGAAAATAGTTGCAAATATTTTGGCTGTTAACCCAGCTATATTAGTAAGCACAATAAATATGAATGATTTAATGCATATCATTAGACTGCTAGAGTGAATAAACCAAAAACCAGCTATACTTTGTCTACAAGAAACCCACATGGAAAATAAATAAATAAATATATATATATATAGATTAAAAATAAAGAAATGGAGAAACATATATCATGGTAACACAAATGGAAGGAAGCAGGGAGAGCTATATTAATTTCAAACAAGGCACACTTGAAACAAGGAAAAGCATCAGGGATAAAGAAAAGCATTACATAATGAAAGAGGGGCCAAGTCTCCATAAGGACATAATATCCCTTAATGGGTGTGTGCCTGAACACAGAATTTCAAAACATGTGAGGCCAAACATGATGGAACTGTAAAGAGAAATAGACAAATCTGCTGTTAGCATGGGAGACTCCAGCACCCCTCTATACCAGCAATGGGCAAATGCAGAGGGCAGAAGTTTAGTAAAACCATAGTTAAATAGAACATCACCATCTATCACCTGGATCTTATGTTCTATATGAGATCCTGTTTAAGAGAATGAAGAGATCAGTCACAGACTAGGTGGAGATATTTGCAAAACAGATACCTGATAAAGACTTATATCCAAAATATGAAAAGAACACTTAAAATTCAATAATAATAAAGCAATCCGATTAAAAACTAGGTAAAAGATCTAAACAGATATATTACTGTCGATAGTAAACAATAATAAATATGCATATTAAAATGTGCTCAACATCATATGACATTAGAGAATTGTAAATTAAAATAACCATGAGATACCCCTATATACCTATTAGAATGGCTAAAATTGATAAACCTGGCAATAATAAATGGTGGTTAGGATGTAGAGCAACAGGAATTCACCTTCATTGGTAGTGAAAACGAAAAACGGTTCCACAATTTTGAAAGGTCATTTGGAAGTTTCTTACAGAGCTCATCAGAATCTTCCCATGTGATCCAGTAATTGTACCCCTCCGTATGTACCCAGATGAGTTGAAAATTTACATACATGAAAGCTTGAAATCATATGTACAGAAAGTTTATTCATAATAAAAAATGAAAGTGGTAAAAATGCCCTTCAAAAAATGAATGGATAAACAAACTGAGATATATCCATACAGCAGAGTATTACTCAGTGATTTTAAAAGCTATCAAGTCATGAAGAGACACAAGAGGAAAATTAAATGTAAATATATTGCTTAGTGAAAGAAGCTAATCTGAAAAGACTGTATAGTGTTTGATTCCAATTATGTGACATTTTAAAAAAGGCAAAATTATAGAGACAGTGAAAAAAATTATTAGATGCCAGCATTTCAGGAAGAAAAGATGAAAAGGAAGAACACAGGGGATGTTTAATCAACCTCTTCTGCATGACACTGTCATGGTGAAAACATGTCATTTTACATTAGTTAATATCTATAGAATGAACAACACAGAGTGAACCGAGATTAAAAATATGGACTTCAGTTAACAATAATGTATCAAGATTGATTCACCAATTTGTAACAAATGTACCACAGTAGTGAAGATGTTAATAATAGGGGAAACTCTCTGGTGATGTGGAGGAATAAAGGTATAAAGGAACACTTTGTATCATCTGCTCAGTTTTTTTGTAAACCAAATGTGCTGCAAAAAATGAAGTCCGTTAATATTTAATTTTAGTGTTATCCATATTATATGTAAAATTTTAATCATAGTTACTGGTGGCTGGGAATGTTGTTCCACTAAACTGCCAGAAATTGTAGTGAGTGTGTGTGTGTGTGTGTGTGTGTGTGTGTGTGAATGTAACACTACTATTACATTATAAGAAAATATTTAGAAATATATTTAGAAAAATATTCTAAGAAAATATTTAGAAACTAAGAAAAAACATTCTAAGAAAAATATTTAGAACTATGACTGACCTGCTCCTTGACAGAACTAAAATTTTTCAATTAATAAAATCCACATGGCTAATTGCAGACTGATCTTACTAAAGTGAAAAAATGTATTTCACTTGATGTTTATGTATAACTGTCATATAATGCAACCCTCAAAATATCTTTAAAAGGCCAAATGCTTAGACTGTATGAAATCCATAAATACATATATGAATTATATATTCTTACAAAAGTAAAATCTCAGATATGTCTTTGACCCAACAAGTTCTTTTTTGTTTTGACCACAAAAATTAAAATAAGCTATACACATTTTCACTGTACATAAAACAATTTAGAAGTTGTCCTTATATATGAAAATCTCTGGTTTTAATGGTTCATTTCAGAGCCTTCTATATTATTATGAGGGATAGTTCTTATGACATAGTTTTACAGAAATAAAACCAAAATTAATGTGCAGTGATCATTATTTCTTATTTGATAGTAATTGAGAATTGCATAAACAGTCTGAAAAGAGGTGATATCTGTATTTGACTGCTGGGGTCCAGCCTCGGCAGGATCCAGGGGGTACCCTCAGTATGAATGGCGTCGGCGAGGGAAGACACATGAGACCAGCCTTGATGGGGCCAAGTCTGCGAGAGAGAGAGAGAGAGAGAGAGAGAGAGAGAGAGAGAGAGAGAGAGAGAGAGAGAGACACCAGATGAGGGGTGCAGTCGAGTCTGGCAAATGTTTATTTTTTACCGTAGCTTTTGTATTCTAAGTTAGTACATTTTTAAGGGGAAGATAGTCTAGTATTACATCGGCTCATCTTTCAGGAAACCAGGGTGTTTTCTGCATACCTCTTTGTGGGAGTCTTGTACATTATCTTCTGGCCTTGGGGCCTATTGACATTTTATGACCTAGGTGAATGCAAAGCTGTTTTCTGTAATCTATTCTTTAATGAACACAAAGGTCAGTCCTTTTGCGGAAGTTATCAGTTAAGTTTATCTAAAAGGTTTACCACACAAAGACTCTGCAGCTCCAATGAGGCAGCCCCTGTTTAGCATTCCTGGTTAAAATGAACAATTCTAAACTCTTATTTTTCTAAATCTTTAACTATAACCACTTTTAGAATAATATTTTTATGTTCTCTAATAGGCCTTCCTCACCCCCGAAGGGCTCTGTGCCCATTAGGGCCTTTATGTGATCAGGTTCTTTATGCTGTGTATGATTAAGGTGTTGTGAGCAGTCATGTGCCTTAGTACGCATTTGCCAAGCAGGCTAGAATGCCAGCAAAGGGGTCTAAATTGAAACACTCCTTTCATCCTGGATAATCTTATAGGATACCACCATCCGGCAGACATATTAATTAAAGTTCTAAGTTGATTCTGTTTGGAAAGAGATCGGGGAAGGCCTTCTACCCGTGTCACAGAAATTAGGGAGTAGTCTAATAAAGCAAGCATCAGAAAGACAGATATCATCTTTAAGGTGAGCGCCGGGGCAGCTTTTTGAAATCCCTGAAGTCCTGATCTGCCTTGCTTGTCAGGTCTTCTCCTCACGACCTTGCCATGGGTGGGATCTCGTGTGCTGGCCCCCGGTATTAAGTGGGTATTGTCAAGATTCCTCCTCTAAAGAATGCTGCCAGAATAAGGACTAATCTTGTCTGAGTGTGTCTTTCATTACCTACACTTAAAGCCATCTGATTAGAAAGGGCAAAAATAAATTTCATTTCAGTGATTGATAATCAATCTCAATCTTACTTAAATGTGTTCAGTGGACCCACTACAATATTTTTCTTCTATCTTCAAATAATTTGACATGACATGTTATTGATATTTCACACATTGTCATTCCCTTGCTATTTTCCTTTCCTGGTAAGGTCACAGTTTATGCCATGACGAAGAACTAGTGCTACAATCTGTTGATATAGTTAAAATACTTGACGTAAAGGTATTGTGTAGTTTAATGTTTATTATTAAATAATCCTTTTGTTTCAGAGTCTCGTGCCTGTAACCAAGGAGGAAGAAATATGAGGATTAGCTTTGTTTCAGAGGAATGCTTTACAACTGTTGTTGTTCAGTCACCAAATTGTATCTGACTCTTTGCAACCCTATAAATTGCAGCATGCCAGGTTTCCCTGTCCTTCACTATCTCCTGGAGTTTGTGCCAACTCATGTCCATAGAATTGGTGATGCCATCTAAACATCTCATCCTCTGTTGCCCCCTTCTCCTGTGCCCTCAAACTTTCCCAGCGTCAGGGTCTTTTCCAATGTCAGCTCTTTGCATCAGGTGGCCAAAGAAGTATGACACTTTAAATTGCTAACATTTTCACTTAATGAAATAAATATTTATACATCCTCAATATTGTTTCAATAAATTTAAACACTGCATTATAAACTGATTCTTCTCAGCAACTCTCAAAATGTTTGCGTGCAGAACACTGTCATAATGAATGTGTTGGATGCAAAGCAATGGTGCAGACTTACATTCTCCTCCCCAATTATCTGTGCTGCTTTTTTTATAGTAGATACTTCTGTCAATTTTAATTTCATCTTGGCTAAACACAAAGTGGTGTGAAGACTAAGCAGATGGTTGTCACAAACAGAGGAACACAAATAAAATTTATGGGAAATTTTCCAGTCTGGTAGAGAAAGAGGAATTAGTCGCCAGACTCATTTTATTGTTCATGAATATCATGTGCCAAACCCTTCATATAACATGTGGAAAATAATCTTATTTGCAAACCCAAACAGTTTACAAAACATTTAACTGAATTGTCGGTGTGACAATTTTTAAGGAGATAATAATAATCAATGCACTGTGATAATTTTCTTATTAATTTTAAAGAGAAAAATTATATAATAAAATAACAAATTGGGAAATGTACACTTTATGCTTATCTTTTGTATTGTTAGACAATCTTTGCCTTGAACTGAATAGTGCTCCTTCTAAATGAATTTTAGGAGGAAAAAGGTAAATTTTTGTATTGCAATAGGTTTTATGGGAGAAGCATGTGAATGTTTTCTTCCCTTTTTGTCTTAAGGAGATTTATTCCTAATGTAAATGGATTCATTCCTTGAATTCAAATTTTGTAGCAAGAAGAGGAAATGAAAGAGAATACTCTGTCTTTTGCAAGTCTAGAAGAGAAGTAAGAGAAGTCAGATAGGTGGTTTTGTATTTTACAAATTCTGAAAAACTTCCACTTGTTTTAGCAAAAAAAGTGTGACCAAATCTCCTTGCTTCTGATTATTTTCACATTGTAAGTTAGCCCAAAAAATTTCTGGAGGAAATTTAAGTTTGAGATTACCTTTGTTGTTTGCATTAAGAAAGTTAATTTAGGTTTAACATATTAGGGATATAAAGCTTCAGTAACTTCAAGCACAGAACTTAGGGCCACTTTACACACAAATAGATCAATAGGCTCCCCTAAATGTTAGTAAAGATGTCCAGGCTCCAGCTCTCTTCTAAAATAATTCTAAGTGAGAAAATGCTGAGAAATTGTTTTATCTCATTGCTGTAATAAAGTCATGATGTGAAATGGTCATTCTTGAGGGGGATATAGAACTACAGGTTGAATAAACTTAGCTGAAAAGGAGGAAACAACATGTTTATTTTTGTATAGCCAAATATTTCACTTACATCTTTTTAAAAATACAGCACCAAATATACTATGTATGTTTTTGATAGTTTATGGTATTGGTTAACTTTTGTAATGTCTTTACAAAAATGTATAGATCATATTTAATATTTCCATCAAAAATATGAAAAGCAACACACACATATATATGAATAAAATGTGGAAAGCCACATGTATGCACACATGTATATACAGCCATGCATATATGTTTCATATACAAGATAGATAATGATATGAGAGAGAGTTGTTAGTATCTTAAATTCATTTTGAAAGTGAAAGTGTTAGTCACTCAGTCATGTCCAGCTCTTTGTGACCTCACGGGCTGTAGCCCACTAGGCCCCACTGTCCATGGGATTCTCCAAGCAAGAATACTGTGAGTGCATAATATTTAGCCATTCCCTTCTCCGGGGGATTTTCCTGACCCAGGGTTTGAAGCTGTGTCTCCCACATGCAGGCAGATTCTTTACCTTGTGAGCCACCAGAGAAGGCCAAAAATCCAGTATAAGAAAGACCTATATTACCAAGAAAGAAAAGCCAAAGAGTTGAGCCAAATTTATGCTTTTGGTTTTACTCTGGGAGGTGCTTACCAATTCTGAGTGCAAAGCAAGAGGCTGAGAATCCAGGCTTTCCCAGGTAGACCTACTGCAACAGGACAGAGAAACCATCAGAATTCTGGCAGAATTGTAGAGATGGAAATGTTTAACTCTAGACATTAAGTTCACTCCAGTGTTCTTGCCTGGAGACTCCCAGGGATGGTGGAGCCTGGTGGGCTGCCGTCTATGGGGTCGCACAGGGTTGGACACGACTGAAGCGACTTAGCAACAGCAGACATTAAGTTAAGACTCAACACCTTAGTCACTATTTCTATTAGGGTGAAACTTTTCTACATAGTTAAGAGATTCTAGGACTCAGATGATATTTAGTGGCCCCTTTCCCCCTCCAAAAATCTAGAGCCTTTCTTTAGAAGTTAATCACTGTCATGTCTGACACTTTGTGATCCCACAGACTGTAGCCTGTCTGGCTCTTCTGTCAGTGGAATTCTCCAGGCAAGATACTGGAGTGGGTTGCCATTTCCTTCTCTAGGGGATCTTTCCTACCCAGGGCTCAAACCCGGGTCTCCTGCATTGCAGGCAGATTCTTTACCAACTGAGCCACTGAGCCCTTTTCTTTAGAAGCTGCTCTCATATGAACTGTGAGCATGCCTCAAAAAAAAAAAAAAAAAAAAAGATGTTGGCAATTTAATATCTGATTCTGTATTAGTTTGCTAGGGCTGCCATATAAAGCATCACACACTGACTACCTTATATTAATACAACAGAAGTGTTTTGTCTTGCAATTTTGGAGGCTAAAAGTCCAAGGTGTTGGCACGCTTGTTTTCTAATAAGGGGGATGTTTCATACTTCTCTCCTAGCTTCTAATTTGCTGACAATCTTTGATCTGCCTTGGTTTGTAAGTTGCATCTTCTTGATCCCTGCTTTCATGTTCACATGGCATTCTCCCTGTATGTATGCGTCTATGTCCAAATTTCTCCTTTTAATTAGGACATTATGCTAGTTTACAGTTCACGTATGTGATTCTTATTTTAACTTGACTACCTCTCTAAAGACCTTATTTCCAAATAAGGTCACATTCTGAATACTGGAAATTAGGGCCTCAACATATTTTGCCAGGGTTTTCCACGTGGCTCAGTAGGAAAAATAATAATAATAATTTTTCTGCCAAGCAGGAGATTTGGTTTTGATCTCTGTGCTGGGAGGATCCCCTGGAGAGGAAAATGGCAACCCAGTCCATTATTTTTGTCTGGGAAATTACATGAACACAGGAGCTTGGTGGGCTACAGTCTATGGGGTCGCAAAGTGTAGGATACGACTTAGTGACTAAACAGTAGCAGCAATATCTTGCTGGGGACATGCAATTCAAGTTATAAAAAGGTGTCTAGTTTTCTGAGATATTTTAAGTCCCTCTTATCTCTTCTTATCTCTATTCCTTTCTGCACAGTGCTGATGTAAGCTATTTGGCACTGCTTATTCTTATGATGGGATTTGTTTCATCTTATTTAGGTTGTTGTAGAGGTTGTCTGTAGGTGTTACTGTGCCTATGTATTCTGTTACTGTAAGAAATATTAATATCTTGAGATATGACAACTATAACACTATCATTCTGTTGCTACCCTCCTAAGTTATTTTTTAATCATACTCAGCACTCCGAATTTTTATTTATTTATTTATTTTTAGTTTTGAGAATCATGTGATTTGGTTCCAGAGAATTTTCAGTCATTTTCTTTTTTCATCACTTTTTTCTTCTCCATTCTACTGTGTGCCTTGGACAATCATTAAAGTCATCAGTTTGGAAGCACGTGAATCATCTTCCCTGTCTTTAACTTCTTTCTTTTATTTTCCTTAACTTCATTTCTCCAAGTTGTCTGCGGGCAGATTTTCCCTGCCCCCCCTGTGGGCAGATTTGATACTCTTTACCTCTTAAGTTAATATCCTCTGTTTGGTTTATCAAGACCATTGTTTATTCTATCTTTCCAGTTCTATGTTTTATTGTTGCCAAATTCTTTTTTTCAAACTTATCTACTTGTTAATTAAGAGTTTCTATTAGCTGTTATTTCCACCTGTAAGTTGAGTATTTTAATCACACTTAATTTAACATCTATTTCAAATATTATATTCCATTTTCTTGAATGTGCTTGTTTGGAAATCTTGGGTTTACACTTGGTGTCATAGGATTTCTTAATATTGTAATTTTAGTTTAAGATGCAAAATATATGGAGTTTTCTACTCTCTGTACAGTGGGATTTTGTCAAGTACTTCATCTCAAGATCTTTGGAGTTCATGTCTTCCAATTAAATCTTGTATTGATAGTTATAGGTCAGAGGCTGGCCATTTCCAACATTTAATTTGTACCTTTGATTTTTTTCCAGATATAAGCAACCATAAATTTTCTGCCAAATTCTAGGAGAATGAGTGGAAATATTTGTTCTCCTGTTTATGATTCAGAAGTATATCCCTATGCTTCACCTCAAACGTGGAGCTCAGCATCACCTTTCTGACATCAACTGTAGGAACACAATGGATCCCAGGACTCAGTCACTAAAACACAAACCCTTCAGACCTGTCTCATACCAGCATTTATAAACCCTGTTACTTGGGTGTGAACTTAGAAGCTAGATGATCCTTTTAATAAATGTTTATGAAAATTTTCATCTTGTGTTTACACATCAACATTTATTTTAATAGTTAAAAATAGTTTTACCTCTATAATTTTGAAGCAGATCGTCAAGTTAAAAAAATATGTTAGTACTACCATCTTGTTTCACAATTCCAGGAATATTTAAGGGATTAGAAAGGCACTCACCAGTCAGTAACTATGCATAGAAACCTTCCCTTTAAATATTGGCCCAATTAACTGCAACTCTAATTTATTCCATGTGTGGCAGCCAACCAAGTCAGTTTATCTTCTTACACAAAATCTGGTGTATCTCAAATTCTGGTCTATGTCTGACTATTTCTCTGTCTCATCAAAGTTCAGAATGGCCATGGTGTCCTTTCACTTAGCCTAAAAATGAGGCTGCCCCTTTCTTTCTCCCAGGAAGATATGAGTTTGTGAGGCAGATATAAAACACCTGACTTCCAAAGCAGACACTGCAGAGATGAGCAAATTTCCTTCTTCTCTAGGTCACTTGCCAGATGGATCACCACATGCCTCCTAAATATTCTTTCTATGATTAATGAGTCACTTGGCACAACCAAACATGGCTTAGTCATAGTTTCAGGAATAAAACCCCTAATAGTCTGTTCTTATACTGGACTCCAAAAAGGTTGCAGCTGAGAATACTGGATCCACAATGAATTGTCACTAAATATTTCACAATATTGATAACATTACTACATTTATGAAAGTATGATTTGTCTTAAGGTCCTGAATTATAACTAATAAAATAGTTTCATAATTTTAAGTAGTATAGTCTATATAAGTTAAGTTATATAGCTATCAGTTATGTCATCATGTAACTATACTCTTCTGTATATAATAATAATTTTTATCCTTATAACTACATTTTATATAAAAAAGAAAAGTTTGAAATAATTTATCCCAAAATTTCATTGTGGTAAACCAGTGGCAGTATCTGCCAAGGTAATCAGAAATGTCAAGTTTAATTTTAACATGCTTGAAGCATTTATTTAACCATCTGCCTGGCTCCCTTAGCCATATAGGAAAAAAATAAAATAAGCCATGTGGATATCAGTGAAGCACAAGGTAAAAACAGATTTTCCACAAAATATTATTTTATTGCTGCAAAAATATACTCAAGACTATCCTTACTCTAAATCATGGGAGCACAGAACTGCAGGAACTCATAAACAACACACATACTAATATTGAACCAAAGCCCTTGGCACATATATCAGAATTGATAGCTAGAAAAGGAACGCATAAGTTCTTTAGTTTATAATTTAGCCTTGTAAAACTACTGTCCTTAATCACATACTCTTGAGAAAGTGTCCTGAAATTTTACGTCAGTCATGAAGTAAGCCAAATTTCCCCATTTTATAGAAAAGCAGTCATTGTGGCAAATCTGACTTTTATTCTTACATCAATGTTCCCCAAAATATATTTGGTAGAAAAGTGCTTTTCAGCATATTGACAGGCATTACAGAAGTTTCCACTCTCTGAGTAAAATTGGTAGTGGAAAAAGTCTGATTTCAGTGGATCCACTTAGGAAGAGAAATTTAATTTCATGGAAGATAATTTTAATATTTTGATCTGCACCTGTATTTTACAAAATAAAGTGAAAAACAATGGAAATTAGTTAATAGTATTATCTATTAAAATTGCATTAGTATTATAATGTGCTAATTTTAGAAGTAAATAATATTAAATTTTTGTACCATTGCTTTACTAATGACACCAAGTAGTATGATATTATATCCTGAGCTTCATATTTGACTTTTATAAAAGATTCAAAGAGAATCTTTCTTGCAAAAATATCTGAAAGCTAATTCAGTGTTCTTCAGGGCTTCTTACTCTTTTCACTTCAATCAGTCACTGCATCATCTGCAGGACTTTCATTTTGTTTGCAATGATTGCACTGCATTCGTTTTGTTTAAGTATACAGTACAGTTGACCACAGACTGGGCCACCACTGTGTTAGCTATTTACCTGTCTCTCAGTCTCAAACTGCTAGGGCTGGGAGTCTTGAACTTTATTTCCCAGCCTCCCATTAGAGGCTTCCTCTAGGCCACTGCCAATAGGAAACAGGGGTAGGAAATCACAAGGCAGAAAGAAGAGAGACACGTCAATCTTGTCTCCCAAAGTATGAAAACTGCTGGAGGTTGCCTTATGGCAACAGGAGGGCTAAGGTTAGTTTGGAATCTTAAGGACAGGCAGCATGCTTGTTGATCCTATAACCCTTGTCACTGCTGCAGTTTGGGAGTGGACCCAAAACCAAATATAACAAATTTCCAAATACAGCAGCAGTCACAAGCTTGTGGGTTATACAACAGGATTGGTAGCACCTCAGTATTACCGTTTTTTCTTTGTTCCTTTCACTGCTCCTCATTTTGCCTTTTTCAACAATATTGATACCATTTCTCTAGATTAAATTCCACCTGTTTTAAATGAGCACAATGATTTCTTTTTTCTTGATGGTGCCACATAGATAGAAGGAGTGAAATGCGGCTCATGAGGAGCAGGAATGCATTTTCCTATTGAGTATGGCAGATTGTTGGAGTTTAGACACTGAATTTTCTGTGACTGTTTGATTAGAGAACACACTAGAGAAAAGAGATTACTTAAGGTACCTTGAGAACTAATTTGATGAATTCCTAGACATCAGGGATGCCCTGTTGTCTAAGTACAGGTTTCATAGTCCAATAATTTGGGAAAATGTGGGTGTTATGGAATAAACTGTGTCCCCCTAGAATCCATATATTGAAGCCTAAACCCTGCTGCTGCTGCTGCTAAGTCGCTTCAGTCGTGTCTGACTCTGTGCGACCCCATAGACGGCAGCCCACCAGGCTCCCCCGTCCCTGGGATTCTCCAGGCAAGAACACTGGAGTGGGTTGCCATTTCCTTCTCCAATGAAGGAAAGTGAAAAGTGAAAGTGAAGTCGCTCAGTCGTGTCTGACTCTTTGCAACCCCATGGACTGCAGCCTACCAGGCTCCTCCGTCCATGGGATTTTCCAGGCAAGAGTACTGGAGTGGGGTGCCATTGCCTTTTTGGAGCCTAAACCCTGGTAGCTCATAATATGATTGTATTTAGAGACAGGGCCATTACACTGGTAATTAAGGTTAAATGAGGTTTTATGTATAGTGCTTAATCCAATACCTCTGATGTCCTCATAAAGAGAGATTAAGACATACAAAGGGAGACACTGGAGAGTGTGAGTACAAAGAGACCAGGCCATGTGAGGATACAAAGAGAAGGCAGACGTGTACAAGCCAAGGGGAGAGGCCTCAGTAAAAAACAAACCTGCCGATCACCTTCATCTTGGACTTTCAGCCTCCAGAAGTCTGGGAAAAGACATTTCTTTATAAGGCCTTAAGTCTTTGTTGTTGTTTTTTTTTTTTTTAACAATAGCAGTCCAAGTAGACTAACTCTGAGGGTGAAAGTATGGTAAATAAGTTTATTTATTGTGCAAATATTCATTGTGATATTTTTTCAATGAGATTATGCCTTTTGTTTCCCACATCTTTCACTTGCCTCTTTTTCTTCACAGAACATCTCACAGATCTGGTGTTAGTAGAACACTCTTTCTGAATCTGCCTTGGTTTTTCAGTTTTCTTAATAAGACATTTAGGACTATGACTCTTGAGTACAAGCATACTATCTTTCTCTTTTACCTGGTCATAATTCTAGTTACAGACATTATATTGAAAGTGCTAATATATCCTTCCCAGACAACTTTTCCATCAGTCCCTCCTCAAAGGTGAATTTTCATCTCTCATTCTGACTTCATGGCATCCTTATCTCTCCTCTCCTTTAATTTGGAAGAGTCACTTCTTTCTCTGTTTCTTATAAGGAATGGAGCATTAGTGTGTGTGTGTGTGTGTTTATTGCTATATAAACAAATTACCTCCAAAACTTTCAGAATGTATTTATTGTCTCATATTTATTAACTCACAGCCTCTGTATGCTGGGAATTTGGAAACAGCTAGTAATGGGAAATCAGAGTTTCTCATGGGGTTTTAATCCAGATGTTGGCCAGAGCTGCAGTCATCTGAAGGTTTGATGAGGGTTGGGGGATCTCCGTTCAAACTGACTCATATGATATTAATAACATGCCTTAGTCCCTCATTAGATGTTCTCCAGAAATGTCAGTTCTTCACCATGGAGACTTCTTAAGGCATGAAAGCCAGGTTTCCCTGAGCTACTGAGATCTCAGAGCTGACACAAGAGAGGAAAATATACAATATCTTTAATGATTTCCCCTCAGAAGTGATAGTATATATTCTATGGGTCATAGAGCCCAGCTCTGATTCAGTGTGGGAGGGGCCTGTCTCTACAAGAATGTGAATACCAGGAGGTCATGATCATTGGGGTTCTCATGGATCCTGGCTATCAGAGACATGCAAAATAAATTGTCAAATTAAATTTTGACACCAGTTACAGTGTTTTCCTTAGGTATTTACTTTAAATATTTTGTCAGTGTAATCTATTTCTGATGATTTTTAAGTCTTTTTAAAAACTAGTTTCAAGTTTTATGAGCTGTTCCAATAATTTTATACCAATCGTAATGCAATGAATGTCAAGACAGTTTTGTTCACACTTCTGGAAAAAGTAGAATAACTGAGAAACAGACATGAGGCAGGTATGAATTTGTCTTATCTCACCCAAATATCACACAAATTTATTTTATATCAGACTTTTTCTAATGTTTCAAAAAAGAGGAGTTTATAACAGACTGGAAAATGATCAATAATTTATGTTTTAGATAATGGATATTAGACTACCTGTGACAATCTAGATAAACAAAAGCTTATGTTTTAGATAATGGATATTAGACTACCTGTGACAATCTAACAAAAACAAAAGCTTATAAACAAAAGCTTATTCTCATTCCTCATGAGAATCTTTAGGATTTTAAATTGTCAGATAACTTCAGTGGGTCAGTCTTAATTATTGCAGAACTTGATACCATTTTCCCCAATCTTCATGAATGCCTCATTATACATATTATTGCTTGAGCTTGGAATCTGAGCCATTCTTAGTTTCTGATTTCGCCTCATCCTCCACATTCAATTAACCAGCAAATTCTGTTGATTCAACCTTCACATTATATGACCAGTCCATCACTTGTAACAATTTCCACCTCACCAATTCAACTACATGTCATCAACATTCCTTCCCTGGTCTATACAATAGTCTCTTGTTTCCTTTCTTACTATTTTTCTTCAATTTAATCTTCACTCAGGAAACAGGCTAATCATTTCAAACGGAAACAAAATGGTGAAAGTTGGCAGTGGCTTCCCATTGCATTTAGATTAATATCCAAACTGTTTACAATGACCTTCAAGGTCCTATATTATACTTATTTAATTGTTTTACTGAAGTATACTTGATTTATAATATTAGCTTCAGGCATAAAATATACTTACTAAAAATTTGTATAGATTATTTTCTACTTAAAATCATTATAAATTATTGGTTGTATTCCCTCTGTACAGTATGTCTTT
Organism: Cervus elaphus; assembly: GCF_910594005.1. Classification (NCBI taxonomy): domain Eukaryota; kingdom Metazoa; phylum Chordata; class Mammalia; order Artiodactyla; family Cervidae; genus Cervus; species Cervus elaphus. The sequence continues at coordinate 33,785,566 of NC_057831.1, forward strand.
GTAGCTTATTTATTTTATAAATTGTAGTTTGTCCTTCTTAACCTGCTCTCTCTCTCGAACCCTTTCCCTTCCCTCTTCCCACTGGCAATTACTTTGTTCTCTATACATGTGAGTCTGTTTCTCTTTTATTATATTCACTTGTATTATTTCTTAGATTCCACATGTAAATGATAACCTTCAATATTTGTCTTTATCTGGCTTATTTCAGTAAGCATAAATCCCTTTAGGTTGATTGAAGTTGTGGAAAATGGCAACATTTCATTCTTTTTATGGCTCAGTAATAGTCTATTATACATATATAAAACATCCTTTTTTATCCATTTATCTGTTGATGGACATTTAGATCACTTCCATATTTTCACTGTTGTAAATAATGCTGCTATGAACATTGAATCACATATAGTTTTTGAATTACTGTTTCTTTTTTTCTTTTGGATCTATACCCAGGAGTGGAATTGCTGGATTTTTAGTTTTTCAAGAACCTTCTGTCCTCCTATACTGTTTTCTGTAGTGGCTGTACCAAGTTACATTCCATCAATAGCGTGCAAGTGTTCCTTGCATATCCTTGCCAACATTTGTTAACTGTAGTCAATTTTTTGATAACCATTCCAATTGTGACAATCTTGAAGTTATATCTCATTGTAGTTTTGATTTACAGTTCTCTGATGATTAGTGATGTGCATATTTTCATGTTCCTATTGGTCATCTGCATGTTTTCTTTGGAAAAATGTCTATTCAGGTCTTCTGTCCATTTTTTTTATTAAGGTTGTTTTTTGGTATTGTGTTGTATGAACTGTTTTTATATATTGAATATTAACCCATTATTGGTCATATAATTTGCAAATATTTCTCCTATTCAGTAGGTTACCTTTTTGCTTTGTTGATGGTTTTCTTTGCTGTACAAAAAAAGCTTTTAGTTTAATTAGATACCACTGTTTATTTTTAATTTTGTTTCCTTTGCTCATAACTTCTTCTTCATTTCTGATTTTATTAATTTAGGCCCTCTTTATTTCTTGATGAATCTGGCTGATGATTTATTAGTTTTGTTTATCTTTTCAAGGAACCGGCTCTCCATTTCACTGATCTTTGTATTTTTTTTAGTCTCCTTATTTATTTCTGCTCTGATCTTTATGATTTATTTCCATCTACTAACTTTAGGATCTGTTTGCTCCTCTATTTCTAGTTCCTTTAGGTATAAGGTAAGGTTGTTCATTTTAGATTTTCCTTGTTTCTTGAGTTAAGCTTTTACAGATATAAACTTCCCTCTTAGTACTACTTTTGCTGTATTTCATAGATTTTGAATCATTGTTTTCATTTTCATTTGTCTCCAGATTTTTTTTTTCTTTGATTTCTTCAGTGATCCATGGGTTGTTTAATAGTATACTGTTACTCTCCATGGGCTTCCTAGGTGCTGCTAGTAGTAAAGAACCACCACCTGTCAAAGCAGGTAGACATAAGAGATGCAGGTTCGATCCCTGGCTTGGGAAGATCCCTGGAGAAGGGCATGGCAACCCACTCCACTATTCTAACCTGGAGAACGCTATGGACAGAGGAGCCTGGTGGGCTATGGTGCATAGAGTTGCAAAGAGTAGGACATGACTGAAGCAACTTAGCACACATACCCTCTCCATCCATGTGATTGTGTTTATTGCCAGTTTTTTTCTTGTAGTCAATTTCTAGTGCCATAGTGTTGTAGTTGGAATGGATGCTAGATATGATTTCAATTTTCTTAAATTTACTAAGACTTGTTTTGTGGTTGAGCATGTGACCTATCCTGGGGAAATTCCATGTGCACAAGAAAATAATGTATTATACTGTTTATGGATGAAATGTTCTATGTATATCTATTAGGTCCATTTTTCTAATAGGTCATTTAAGGCCAGTGTTTACTTACTATTTCTGTCTGGATGATCTGTCCAGACAGATATAAATGTGTTGAGTTGATCCTGTTGGGACTGTGTACGCTTTCTGGACTTGGGTTATTTGTTTCCTCTAACAGGTTAGGGAAGTTTTCAGCTATTACATTGTCAAATATGTTCTCAGCCCTTTATGTCTTCTCTTTCTAGAATCCCAGTAATGCAAGCGTTAATATGCTTAATGTTGTCTACAAGATCTCTTAAACTGTCCTTAATATGTTTCCCAACTTTGAAGAAAGTGGTGTTTTGGATGAGCATCCTATGATTCCAGCAGCACACTCTCTACTGTTTGCTAGATCTATATACTCTAGATTTGCCCCCTATGTGGGCTGTATGGGTCCTTCTATTGAGGCAGGTTGATAACTGTGGGTAGTCTGGTAGGTGTGCTTGGCCTCTAGTCAAGTTGGTTGCCAGGTCCTGCCTTGTGCCAGCTGTCAGTCATTTTTGATGGGACCAGGTCACAGATGGCTGGCTGCAGAACCCCAGGGTATCCCGGGGCTAGTGCTGGCCTCCTGATGGACAGAGCCAAGACCTGGGGTGGGTGTTTGTGAGGCTGTTAGATCCAGGTGTTCCTGGATCTAATGTTGGCCTGCTACTTCTTAACATAGCTCCCTGTGGGTCCTGTGCTGTCCCAAAGCTGATGCTGGCCAGCTGGTTGAGTGGGCCTGGATCCCAAGGTGGCTGGCTTAGGGATCCATGGTGCAGAACTCTGGGCCCACGTTCTGCCCACCAGAAGGCTTCAAAGCTGGTTTTAGCCTTCTGGTGGGCAGAACGTGCGCCCAGAGTGTCTTGACACTAGCGACAGCTCACTAAGCTGAGTTCCAGGTTCTTTGATCACAAAGTCAAGGGATTTCTAAAGCTTGTATCAGCCTGCTGGTAGGTAGGGCTGGATCCTGGGGGCACTGAAGAAGCATTCCAAGGTGTTACAAGGATGGTTGACCTGCTGGTGGGCAGAGATGGGGCCTGGGGTTACCTGGTATGGTGCCAGCTTGCTGTTGTGTTGGCAGCTGAAGCTTGACAAGGCAGAATATGGGGCTGCAGTGGTTCCTGGGCTGATGTCTTCCCACTGTTTGGTGGGGCCAGGGCCTATGCACTAGTACTGCCCCACTGGTATGCAGAGGAAGGTAGGGTCTATGACTGCAGGGCCTAGAGTGTCAAGAACTGGGGCTGGTTCATAGCTGGGTGGGGCTGAATACTGGAATCATTGGCTGTATATCTCAGGGAGTCCTAGAGCTGGTGTTGGCCTACTAGTGGGTGGAGTCTGTTCCTCCCACAGCTGGCTACAGGGTCTGGGATGTCCTGAAGCTTACATAGGCTCACTAGTAGCTCATGGCACCTGGCTGATGGGTCCATGGTTTCTCAGAGCTGGTCTTGGCCTGTTGGTGAGTGGGGCCAGGGCCCAGGAATCCCAGGCCTGTTGCCAGCCTACTGGTGGGTGGACTGGGAACTGCCATCACAGGCTGAAGGTCTGTGGTGGTTACGGCTCTGATATCTACCAGCTGGTGGGTGGCCTGGCTATGTATTCACTCTGGAGTCACTTCTTAAGTTCTAGGTCATTGGTCTTCCATTTTCTTTATAAAAAATAGAAAAAAAAAAAAGAATCACTTTTTTTTTCATGCCTTAAACTCTTTATATGTATACAGTTTTCTTTTTAAAAGCTTTAAACAAGTTTTTCTCTACTTTTCCTATGACTGACTTTTCTCACACCCCGTCTTTCAATTTATTTTTTTCCCCCATTTATTTATTTTTTTTTATTTTTATTTTTTTAAATTTATTTATTTATTTATTTTTTCAGTGGGTTTTGTCATACATTGACATGAATCAGCCATGGATTTACATGTATTCCCCATCCCGATCCCCCCTCCCACCTCCCTCTCCACCCGATTCCTCTGGGTCTTCCCAGTGCACCAGGCCCGAGCACTTGTCTCATGCATCCAGCCTGGGCTGTTTAACATTCTGTGTCCTCACAGAGGGTTTTCCTGAGCAATTCTCTCTTGTTAGGTGTATTCTATCTCCAGCAACATCTTTTCTGAACTAGTACTTGCTGAAACTTGTTAATCTCGATTATAAGAACATCCACCCCATTGCTTTCTTTGTTCCTTTTCTTTACTATCTTTGTCTATTTCCTTGTTTTCAACTAGAATATATAAATTCTTTTGTTCTCCTTGAAGCTGAGATGCGTACCACATGGCCTTGCATGTTTTAAAAATATATTAATAAATATATAGCCATAGGTTCATTATGAATTATTGTCCAAATTAAATAGTTGGAGCAGTTCCTCTTCAGCAGCTCTATTCAGAGCCTTGCTTTTGATCTGTTAGTCTATCCCATTGGTGCTGGAGATAGCTTTAGCAAGGGTTAATTTTCACATCTTGGCCACGTTCTTCCTAATTTCTACCATCACACCAGACTCTGTTTTTCTATATAGAAAGTAGTTTTCAATATCTGAAAATTATTTTAAATAATAAAATATTTTTAAATAGTTTATAAATCATAAAACTTAAATGCTTACCAGGCTTGCTAATAAAAAAAAAATAAGGTAACCCTAACTTGTAATAAAAAGTTAGAGATGGAACCACTTCCCTGTAGTCTGAAAGTCAGTTAGTTCCCTTAAAAAGTTTTTAGTCACTGTGACTAATATGACACTTGGGCGACTTAAAAACATTTGTGGATAAGAGGGAATCCAACTAATCGAAACTGATAAAAGGCATTACCACAGTCCACCATTCATAATCCCTTTAAAATGTTTTATGGTCATTAATGCTTCCTGAAGTGAAGTGAAGTTGCTCAGTCGTGTCTGACTCTTTGCAGTCCCACAGACTGTAGCTTACCGGGCTCCTCCATCCATGGGATTTTCCAGGCAAGACTGGAGTAGGTTGCCATTTCCTTCTCCAGAGGATCTTCCTGACCCAGGGATTGAACCCAGGACTCCCACATTGTAGGCAGACACTTACCATCTGAGCCACCAGGGAAGTCCAATGCTTCCAAGCAGGTAAGAAATCTCACAGGCTTTCAACATCTCCAGTAGCAGACACAGCAGGATAAAAAAGTGTGTGCTTTATTGGTACTTTCAAACATGTCATTGGATACCCCTTCTCACACAGAAGTTGCCATGTTATAAAAAGTGGCTGTTGCTGCTGCTTAGTCATGTCCGTCATTTCCAACTCTGTGTGACCCTCTGGACTGCAGCCTGCCAGGCTCCTCTGTCCATGGGATTCTCCAGGCAAGAGTACTGGAATGGGTTGCCCTGCCCTCCTCCAAGGGATCTTCCTGACCCAGGGATGGACCTGAGTCTTCTGCATTGTAGACAGTTTCTTTATCGCTGAGCCGACAGGGAGGCCCCTAAAAGGTGCTCATATCACTATTAATAGATAAGAAATGATGCAGGTCAACGCATTTATTGTGTTGAATATTCCTTGGAAGGGCTGATGCTGAAGCTCCAATATTTTGGTCACTTGACGTGAAGAGCCACCTCATTAGAAAAGACCCTGATGCTGGGGAAGATAGAAGGCAGGAGGAGAAGGGGATGACAGAGGGCAAGATGGTTGGATGGCATCACTGACTCAACGGACATGAGTTTGAGAAAGCTCTAGAAGATGGTGAAGGACAGGGAAGCTTGATGTGCTACAGTCCATGGGGTCACAAAGAGTTGGACATGACTGAGCAACTGAACAACAATGACACATTTAGGACAGAGAAAAAAGTCCCAAATCTGAAAACCCTTTGCTTATTCAACAACTTATGATAACTTTGTAAATTTTTAAACATCATAAATATCACAAAAAATTTATATAGCCTTACAAAGCAATTTTTACTTTTTGTTATTATAGAAATGACAATGATAAAAAATTTACACTCATATTTATTTGTTGATATTACTGTCAGACATATGATTTTAATTTTTTGAGATAGTAACCACAAGTAAATAAATTTTATAACTCTCATTCCTCATAAATAGTTTTACTCCTAGTGATGTCTTTGTAAGTTCTTCCCTAATGATCTCTATATTTGTTGAATGTAGGAGTGTGATTTCTTTATTCACAAAAGTTGAAATATTAACCGAATTGCAATCAATACTTAATATTAACTGAATGTCTCTCATGTGCCTTGCACTGTTAAGCTGTGTGAATTCTAGAGATGAATCAGGTAGGGACAAATCTGAGCACCTCAAGGCCTCAAATCCTTTACCCTTCTGGCTCCTGAAGAATATCTAGTTTCCCTTGGAAGTAATGCTGCTTTCTGAGTCTGCTTCCAGAAATGTTTTGGGTCAAAGACAGACACCTTCTCTATTGTCTCTGAAAAGTTTTCTTTAGCACAGGAAGAGCACAGTGGAACTGCCATGAGAAAGACACATGAAAATCCTGCTGCATTCAACAAGCATTGTCTTAGCAAAGCTCACTTTTGGATCTCTTCAGTTGCACGTGACTGAGGGCTTCCTGTACTTTTTTTTTTCCCCAATCACAAAAAGCATTCAACCTGTATAATATGAAAGTTACAGCTATAAAAATGTGATACCAAGTTGAGCTAGACTGAAAATTTGAATCAATCTAACTCTAATGTTGGCTTTTTTATGTTGACTTCCTTGAAATTATGACTTATGTAGTATTAAGATATGACTAGCCTGCTGATAAGAATGTCATATAATATATTGGTTTAAACATGCACTTCATATTAGTTTATGGAAAGCCCTCCTCTTCTTAATAGCTTGCATCCATGGAAACAGTTCCTCCATTTTGGTACATTTTCACCTCTACTATTTCAACCATGTTAGCTCTGAGGTGTATATGTGTGTATATATACACACACACACACACACACACACACATGTATACATATACATACCTATATATATATATATTTTTTTTTTTTCCTGGTTAATGTAACAACTAAATATCAGAAAGAAGATAATGCCTTCCTCAATGTCTGAAATTCCTGGGAAGACTTGGCCCATTAAAAAAAAAAATCCCAAACCATTTAGACTTAGCTATCATTTCTCTTAGAGGCTTATTAAAGATAACAAAACTAAGTATTTGTTTACAACCGAATTTCTAGAAACATAATCAAACACACTCCCAAGGATGCAATCAGTCAGGAAACATCTTGCACAACAAATCTCTGTGGGATAATCTGACACAGTTGTGGGCCCCTTGATTTCTCTGACGAGAACAGAGTGCAGACTGTGTTTTGGAAGTATTCCTGGATTTGTGTGGGAATGGTGAACTCCTTTCTTGACTGAACAGTTTGCATATCATTACTTTTCCACTGTTATCTCTGTTAATGCTTCTCTGCTTCAGACCTATAAACTATTTATTTGCTTTACTATTCTTTGTAGTTATTCTCTTCACAGAACAAATGATCTGAAAATTAGTTCTTTAAAACTGACAACTGTATCAAAAGGAAAATCTTTTTTAATTTAAAAGGAAAATTTATAAAAATTACATATTTTATTGGCAGAAATCTGAAAGCTGTTGTTTTTCTTCCTTAATGAATGTGACAGCAGAACTCTGAAAATGCCCCTTCCTACCAAGATTATCTGCCCTAACACCTGGGACTAATGATATTTCGTGGCTGTAATTATGTTACATATCATGAAAAAAAGGACTTGGTAGAAATGATTAAGATCGATTTACTTTAAAAATAGATCACCTTGGGTTATCAGGTAGGCCTAATCATATAATCATGTGAGCCCTTTGGAAACAGGGAGTTTTCTCCAGCTAGGAGGAAACGGACAAGTCAGAGAAATCGGAAGCTCAAGGTTGACATAATATTGTTGGCTTGAAGATGGAGAGCTTCCTGTGCGATGACAGAAGAGTCATCTCTAGAAGCAGACCCTGGCTGACAGCAAGGAAAGAAAGAGGAATCCTCCACACCATAGAGCTAAATTCAACTAACAACTTAGATGAGCCTGAAATAGGATTCTTCTCCAGGGTCTCTAGAGAAGAGCACATCTCTGCCACATCTCAGCATTGTGAGGCAGGACCATTTGCATCTACCCCGAGTTCTGTCCTACAGGCTTTAAGATAATAAATGAGGGTTGTCGAAAGTGACTGAATTGTTTAACAGCAAAGGACAACTAATACAGAGATATTCTAAATTTTTCTTTTTTTTTTTTCTGACATATAAAAGACATTTATTGTATCAGAATTCTTTGGGCTACAAATGCACAAACTAAATTGAATTAAATGTCAAGATGTGTGTAATCAAAACAAAAATATCTAGAGGACACTTTTTAGGTTAATTTGTAGCTTAATAATATCAGCAAAGAACCAGAGGCTTTCATCTCCCGCTCTGCCAAATTCAGTTTATCAGTGGTCTTCTCTCCTGGTTGCAAGGCAGGTATAGCAGTTCCAGGCACTATATGTAAGCACAACCTTGCTCACTGAATTATTTATCTGCTAGTTTCAGACTGCAAACAGAGATCTGATGCTGAGCACTTCATGATGAGGTAGAGTCATGCTTTAAAAAAAATTTTTTTTAAGGCAGAAACCAACCAACCAAGAAAAAAATGTACACCCATGGCTGATTCATGTCAATGTATGGCAAAAACCACTACAATACCATAGAGTAATTAGCCTCCAATTAAAAAAAAAAAAACTAAACTAAAAATCCCTGCCTGAGGACTTGCCTGGTATTACAGTGGTTAAGAATCCACCTTACAAGACAGGGGCCACAGCTTCGATCCCTGGCTGGGGAATCACAAGTTGAAATCAAGATTGCCAGGAGAAATATCAATAACCTCAGATATGCAGATGACACCACTCTAATGGCAGAAAGGGAGGAACTAAAAAGCCTCTTGATGAAGGTGAAATAGAAAAGTGAAAAGGCTGGCTTGAAACTCAACTTTAAAAAAATCAAAGATTATGACATCTGTGCCCATCACTTTATGGCAAATGGAAGGGGAAGAAGTGGAAGCAGTGACAAATTTTATTTTCTTGGGTTCCAAAATCACTCCAGATGGTGCCTGTAGCCATGAAATTAAAAGACGTCTGCTCATGGAAGAAAAGCTATGACAAACCTAGACAGCATATCAAAAAGCAGAGACATCACTCTGCTGACAAAAAGGTCAATGTAGTCAAAGCTATGGTTTTTCCAGTAGTCATGTATGAATGTGAGAGCTGGACCATAAAGAAGGCTGAGTGCTGAAGAATTGATGCTTTTGAATTGTGTTGTTGGAGAAGACTCTTGAGAGTCTCTTGGACTGCGAGGAGACCAAACCAGTCAATCCTAAAGGAAATCAGTCCTGAATATTCATTGGAAGGACTGATACTGAAGCTGAAGTTCCAATACTTGGACCACCTGATGCAAAGGGCCGATTCATTGGAAAAGACCCTGATGCTGAGAAAGATTGAGGGCAAAAGGAGAAGGGGGTGGCAAAGGATGAGAAAGTTAGATAGCATCACCAATTAATGGACATGAGTTTGAACACATTCTGGGAGATAGTGAAGGACAGAGGAGCCTGGCATCCTACAGTCCATGGGGTCTTAAGGAGTTGGACATGACTTAGCAAATGAAAACTAACAACAAAATTATAACTCTATGAAATTTTCTCTTTAATCTGGTGTATTTTATTCCATAATGATATACCAGAATACTTTTAAAACTATGGTTAATGATTCTATGACCAATGCTCCACTTAGAATTTTGCCATAGATGAAGACTGATAACATGTAAATGAGACAGTTTAAACACAGAAAATATTGTTTGATGAAAAAGAATGCCTTTCTTGTGTACTATTTTGTTAGTTTTTCTTTAAAAATTTGTAGAAGCAAAAGAATCATAAATAGTTTCATATGTACATTATCTATATTTGCAGTTTCATTTAAGCTGTGGTACATATACACCATGGAGTATTACTCAGCCATTAAAAAGAATTCATTTGAATCAGTTCTAATGAGATGGATGAAACTGGAGCCCATTATACAGAGTGAAGTAAGCCAGAAAGATAAAGACCAATACAGTATACTAACACATATATATGGAATTTAGAAAGATGGTAACGATAACCCTATATGCAAAACAGAAAAAGAGACACAGATGTACAGAACAGACTTTTAGACTCTGTGGGAGAAGGCGAGGGTGGGATGTTCTGAGAGAACAGCTTCGAAACATGTATATTATCAAGGGTGAAACAGATCACCAGCCTAGGCTGGATGCATGAGACAAGTGCTCGGGCCTGGTGCACCTGGAAGACCCAGAGGAATCGGGTGGAGAGGGAGGTGGGAGGGGGGATCGGGATGGGGAATACATATAAATCCATGGCTGATTCATGTCAATGTATGACAAAAACCACTACAATATTGTAAAGTAATTAGCCTCCAACTAATAAAAAATAAATGAAAAAAAAAGAAAAAACAAAACAAAAAATATCATTGTCATTTTCTTTTTCCAAATTTAATGTGACTTCACCTGAAAATTCTTTGATTTCATAATATATCTTTTGCAACTTTGTTTCTCTTGATCTTCACTCTCATCTTCTATCACTTTATCTGGGTTTAAAGTGAGTTTTTAATAGATAAGTTTCAGAGAAATAAATATGGATGCTTTAAAATGTTATCAAGATAGTCCTCTGAGTCATCTTGCAGGAAAGTATTTTAAAATAAATACTGTCTATATTACAATTGAAATTTCAATGACAGGAACACCATCAAAGGTATAGTATTTTGTTTTTTACAGTTGTACCATTCCTGCTTGTAACCTTAAACTTGTAAAACAAAGTTATAACTCTACTTCTTAAAAATGCAAATGCATCATTATAAGGGTCAATGACTAAAGCATTAATGTTGTTGTTTAGTCACTAAGTCATATCTGACTCTTTTTTGACTCCATGGATTGTAGCCTGCCAGTCTCCTCTATTCATGGGATTTCCCAGGCAAGAATAGTGGAGTGGGTTGCCATTTCCTTCTCTAGGGGATCTTGCCAACCCAAGAATTGAACCCACATCTTCTACTTGGCAGGTGGGATTTTTACCACTGAGCCACCTGGGAAGCCCAAAGCAACTAATACTAAACTTTCAATTTGCGATGACACACAATTTAGTAATGACACGAATTCATCTAGTTTTCTAAACCTTATGTAGAATGAAAATAGGAGGGCAAAAGGCCTTTGGTATTTTGAGAATATACAGAACTGGTCCTTACATAGTAACCCTTGAAAAATGAAATGGTTTTTATTATAAAACATACACACACGCACACACGCCTGCTTGTGCACTGCCACATACCAAAGATACAGCGGAACATTATTCCTTCAAAACACATTTAAAATACATCAGTAGAAGTAATGATATAACTGCATCTATTAATGAAGCTTAAGACGTTTTTCCCTAATGCCATTGAGTTTCAGTGGTTCTTATTATCGTGTGTAAGAAAATATTAGAACTGTTTAAATTATCTCTGTTTCAACTTAAACTAATAACAATCAAAATGACTGTGAATGATTTAGACTGCATGTCAGCAAAGTGGTGATGGTAAAATTGTGGAGTTAATGCATTGCACAGATCAGAATTTTTTTGAGTTATGTGTAGGAAGACAGATTAATAAGAAATAAGGATAATACATTTGAATTTAGACTTTCATGTATCTTTTCCCTGAGCAGCAATAGGAATTTACAGGGGATACATCTAAATGATAGACAGTGCTCCAAAAATAATCATGGCTTAGAAATCTAATTATAGAATAGTGTTCAAGTTTCCAAATTAAGTTGAATTCCAGAGATGGGATTTAATATATTCAGATGGTTAGAGTCATGTTAAAAAACAAAACAAAGAAACAAAAGAAAACCTTTTCTTTGCTACTCACTAAAGAAAGAAACTTTGCGTTCCTGAATATTAAAACTATCCTTTCATATGTGTATTATCTGGAACTCAACCTTCAGTTTCAAGTTCAGACTGATTGAACATGGAAATCCTGTCTTGATCTTTGACCCTGTAGAATTTATTTCATCAGAATCAGTCTTACATTTTGTTAAAGAAAGGAAAACAAATGCAAAATTTGCGCTTTGCTTATGTAGCAGATAATATAATTAACTAGTTCAGCATTCTTTCCAATCTTCTTAAAGTTTGGGTTCTGCAACAGTTTTACCAGTTTGGAACTAAGACAGGTGAGAAGAGAGAAAGGGTGCAAGACATTTATTTTATCAGATTTGATATCAGTAGCAACAGAATAGTTTTACGCTATTAACAAAACCTTCCTGAATCTGCCACTTACTATAGCGATGGCACCGTTTTTCTATATCACAGCTCGGGTTGTAGTGGAGATAGAAATATCATTTTGCTGTAAGTAGCTTTTGAAGTGGCAGTGATAGCTTTCCCAGATACGGCAGTGACAGAGAAACTTTTCCTGGGCTTTGATTCAGTGTGTTCAGCCTGGAGCTTACTCTTCTCCTTGCATGCTCACCACACCCCTTCCCCTGCTGCAATGGTCTTGTATGCACCTATTAAAGTTTTATGCATAACTTGAACCATACAGAGGTATGACAAATATTTGTAGACAGTCAACTTCAAAGAAGGAGAACTCTATGACTGCCTTTCTGATTTATCTGACTTGTTTCCAGTTCCAGCTCAGTCGCTCAGTCGTGTCTGACTCTTTATGACCCCATGAACCGCAGCACGCCAGGCCTCCCTGTCCATCACCAACTCCCGGAGTCCACCCAAACCCATGTCCATTGAGTCGGTGATGCCATCCAACCATCTCATCCTCTGTCTTCCCCTTCTCCTTCTGCCCTCAATCTTTCTCAGCATCAGGGTCTTTTCAAATGAATAAGGTCTTCGCATCAGGTGGCCAGAGTATTGGAGTTTCAGCTTCAACATCAGTCCTTCCAATGAACACCCAGGACTGTTTGACACTGTCTGACTTATTTGACACTAGCAAAAATCCTTTAGTAGATGGAACACGATGCTATGACATCAAACCATAAACTAATGAACCAATTACTTACATTACCAAGTGCTATGACCCAGTATGAAATGCCTGTTGAAGTTAACATTGCGATGGACCACATGGCTGCCAAAATGGAACAAGATCGCCATAAGGAATACACTAACTCTGTTGCTGGCCCATTCCTGCAACTGTGTTAGAGAGCTTAAAGAAAGAAAATTTGCACGTTCTTGTTCTTATCTTCAGATGAAGATGAGTTCTGAAAATTAGAAAGCTTCCATCACCACCCAAAAATGATTTCTTAATTTTTTTTTTTTTTTTGCTCAAAGCTTGTTTTAAAAATCACAATAAAGTTGACGACACTGTCCTAGTTTTGGCATAGAAGGAACAAAGTCATAGAACTCGAATTTTAAAGTCTTAAATTATTTCTTCAATATTGGTGCTAAGAATCTTATATGGAAACTAATTTGGCATAATAAGATTGGGAAATTTATGATGAGTTTTGTGTGATTTTTACTGTAATTACATGGGAGTCATTAATACAACCATATTAGGAATCTTAAGTCTTCTTTAGAAAGCAGTGATAGGACATTATTTACATAAGTAAGTCTTTATATTTTTCTCTTATCAGCAGATTTCCAAAGTTTGATAAGATTTCCCAGTAAAAGTTATCAGAATTCCATGGCCTTCTCAACAAATTATTCTTAAAAATAGAGTTTTATTATCAGATGTCTTCAGTAAACATATATTTGTACAAATATTCTCTTATTTGTTTTATTTATTCATTCTTTCATTTAATATAAAGTTTTCCACATTTACCATTTTATCCTGCATTTTAATTCTTTCATTAGGAATGTATATAAATATTTAATTTTATTTTTTATTTCCCTCTCCCTTTTTACACTACTATTTTATGTAGAATAGACTAGATATGTTATTTTATCTCTGCTGTGCTTAGTCACTCAGTCATGTCTGACTCTTTGTAACCCCAAGGTGTAGCCCACTGAGCGCCTCTGTCTATGGGGATTCTCCAAGCAAGAATACTGGAGTGGGTTGCCAGACCATCCTCCAGGGGATCTTCCCAACGCAGGGATTGAACCCAGGACTCCTGCATTGCAGGTGGATTCTTTACCATTTGAGCCACCAGGGAAGCCCATGAATAATGGAGTGGGTAGCCTATTCCTTCTCCAGGGGATCTTCCCAGCCCAGGAATCAAACTGGGGTCTCCTGCATCGCAGATGGATTCTTTACCAGCGGAGCTATCTGTTATTTTATAAGTTACAGGAAATTAAGGACAGATTTTTACTGATCTAAAAGGGAGAATGAATACCACTCAGGCATGTAAGTGTGACAGATCAGAGTTTGAGTGTTCTATTTTGAGAAAGGGGTAGGAACATACAAGGAATTATTTCTGTTAAGTTAGTTGGTTTCAGGCTGTTATTGCGGTATTATTGGTCAAAACTTTAAGCACAAGAAAGATGTGTTTGTGTGCGTCTGTTGAGTAGTTGTTGACTTTGGCAAATATTGGGATTAACTCACTCAACATCCTTTCCTATAATCTCTCATGAGCAGATAGCAGAAAAGCAAAAAGTGCATGCCCAGATTTCTTTGCATTTAAAGTTTGGAATATAATTTATAGCAGTTGGATGCATTTTTGCAAGGCTTAGGTTATATAAAGGCAGGATGTAAGACATTATTTTGTAGCACAGATCATACTAGTGGTAAAATGGTCCTGAAGCTAGTAGATTCTTTTTTTAAAATTTTATTGGAGTGCAATTGATTTACAATGTTGTGTTTAATTTCTGCAGTACAGCAAAGTGAGCCAGCTATGCCTATATGTATTCTTTTTCATATTTTTTCACTATGGCTATCACAGGATAGTGAATATAGTTCCCAGTGCTATATAGTAGGACATTGTTGTTCATCCATCCTATATATAATAGGCTTCATTTGCTAATCACAAACTCCCAGTCCTTCCCTCCCCCACCTCCCCTTAGCAGCCACAAGTCTGATCTCTATATCTGTAATCCTGTTCCGGTTTTGTAGCTGGGTTCACTTTTGTTGTATTTAGATTCCACACATAAATGATATCATGTGGCATTTGTCTTTCTCTTTCTAACTTATTTTGCTTAGCATGATAATCTCTAGGTCCATCCACATTGCTTGAAGCTAGCAGATTGTTGATTCATCAATATCTGCAATGATGGGACAATGTTCTTTGATTTTAGCAGAGTTAACAGTAGATTTCAGTGCTAAAAATTGTTCCTGGGATCTAGACAGTGACCTTCTGCCTTTTAAAAAATTATGTACAAGCCCAATTTCCTGCATTTAGTCCTTTCCTACCTTAAAAAGACTGCAGTGTATTCACTTGTTTACAAATGAACACTTTCCAGTATAGTCTCCAAATGGACACTCTAATAATTTGATCAGATAGAAGGGTTAAAACTCTAATAAAAATAGTCACCTGACTAAAAATATTTTATAATACTTAAAAGAGGTAACAATATTAGATGTGAAAAGTCCTTCCATGAAGTGACTGACAATGTATTTCTAATCTGTTAAGAATATAAAAATAACATCAAATTGATCTGAGAAATTTTCAACCAAGCTACAACTTGATACACTGCCAGTTGAAAAAATAATTTTTTAAATTTGCCATATTTCTGTACAGTTTCCAAGTGCCCGTAATTTGGGCTAATCAAAATTTATTTTCATTAAATTAACTAATGTTTATGCTGTGTATATTGATTTATTTCTATTTTCAGTAGGTAAATAAAGATAAAATATATTACAGTATTTTTTTAAACTCAACAGTAGTAGGTGAAATATGTAGATAACTATATTGTTGCAGTCTTTCAATAAACCAAATCTGGCTTTAAAAAAAACTGAAACCACATTCTGGATGTGTAGGCAGTTGACACTTGCAAAATAACTTGCAATTCTTTTATGGAGTCTATTTTAGATATCTAGTATTATGATTAGATTTTAACTGTCACTATTTCAGTTATCACCATCAATTTAAAAAGTTAACCAGGAAGTCTTATGTGATTTATCTATATCATCCTAATTGTCTCAAAATCATTATAGCAAAAGAAATTGTATAACATAAAGTATACAGACACCAGCAATATCTAGAAAATGAGAAATGGTAAAGAGTGATAATCAAGGGATAGACTGGAAAGTCACATGCCCTCAATGCCAGATTAATCCTTTTTACTTCTCATCTCCTGCAGCAAAGATTAACTGATAGGTGGTTTGGTGTCCTAATTCTCCCAAAAGTGTTGTATTAGAGATAAAATAAGATTGGTATTGACTCCAGGTTTGCTGAAATGAAAAATGCAACATTCAAATACTCAGAGGTTTATAGTCAGAAAGACAAAGTGAAAATGCAGGTATGTTAATGTAAAGGAGTAGGACGTTAGGCCGCCTCCCTCAGCCTCCCATGGTGTTAATCGCTCAGTCAGGCCTGACTCTTTGCTACGCCATGGACAGCAGCATGCCAGGCTTCCCTGTCCTTCACACTGTTCTGGAGGTTGCTCAAACTCATGCCCATTGAGTCGGTGATGCCATCCAAACATCTCATCATCTGTCTTCACCTTCTACTGCCTTCAGTCATTCCCAGCTTCAGGGTCTTTTCCAATAGTTGGCTCTTCACATCAGGCGGCCAAAGTATTGGAGCTACAGTTTCAGCATCAGTCCTTCCAATGAATATTCAGGACTGGTTTCCTTTAGGATTGACTGGTTTGATCTCCTTCCGGTCCAAGGGACTCTCAAGAATTTTCTCCAACACCACAGTTCAAAAAGATCAATTCTTCTATGCTCAGCCTTTTTTATGGTCCAACTCTCACATCCATACATGACTACTGGAAAAACCATAGCCTTGACTAGATGGACCTTTGTCTGCAAAGTAATGTCTCTGCTTTTTAATATGCTGCTTACATTTGTCATTGCTTTTCTTCCAAGAGCAGTGTCTCTTACTTTCATGGCTGCAGTCAGCATCTGCAGTGATTTTGGAGCCCCCCAAAATAAAGTCTGTCACTGTTTCCATTGTTCCCCTATCTATTTACCATGAAGTGATGAGACCAGATACCATGATCTTAGTTTTTTTAATGTTTCAAGCCAGCTTTTTCACTCTGCTCTTTCACCTTCATCAAGAGGCTCTTTAGGTCCTCTTCAACTTCTGCCATGAGGATGGTGTCATCTGCACATCTGAGATAATTGATATTTCTCCAGCAATCTTGTTTCCAGCTTGTGCTTCACTCAGCCTGGCATTTCACATGATGTACTCTACATAGCAGTTAACTAAGCAGGCTGACGATATACAGCCTTGGCTTACTCCTTTCCCAAATTGAGATAGTCCATTGTTCCCTGTCTCATTCTTACTGTAGCTTCTTGACCTGCATTCAGGTTTCTCAGCAGGCAGGTAATTTGGTCTGTTATTCCCATCTCTTGAAGAATTTTCCATAGTTTGTTATGATCCACACAGTCAGAGGCTTTAGTGTAGTCAATGAAGCAGAAGGAGATGTTTTTCTGGAATTCTTGCTTTTTCTATGATCTAATGGATGTTGGCAATTTGATCTCTGGTTCCTCTGCCTTTTCTAAATCCAGCTTGAACATCTGAAGTTCTCGGTTCATGTACTGTTGAAGCCTAGCTTGGAGAATTAGAACATTACTTTGCTAGTGTGTGAAGTGAGGGCAATTGTGTGCTAGTTTGAACAGTCTTCGGCATTGTCTTTCTTTAGGATTGGAATGAAAACTGACATTTTTCAATCCTGTGGCCATGCTGAATTTTCGAGAGTTGGTGGCATTTTGAGTGTAGCACTTTTACAGCATCATCTTTTAGAATTTGAAATAGCTCAGCTGGAATTCCATCACCTCCACTAGCTTTGTTCATAGCGATACTTCCTAAGGCCTACTTGACTTTGGACTCAAGGATGTCTGGCTTTACGTGAGTGATCATACCCCACTGTCATGGTTATCTGGGTCATTAAGATCTTTTTTGTATACCTTTTCTGTGTATTCTTGCCACCTCTTCCTAATGTCTTCTGCTTATGTTACTTCCATACAGTTTCTGTCCTTTATTGTGCCCATCTTTGCATGAAATGTTCCCTTGGTATCTCTAATTTACTTGAAAAAAATCTCTAGTCTTTCCGAATCTATTGCTTTCCTCTAGTTTTTGGCATTGTTCATTTAGGAAGACTTTCTTATCTGTCCAAGCTGTTCTTTGTATGTCTGCATTCAGATGGGTATATATCACCTTTTCTTCTCAGCCTTTCACTTCTCTTCTTTTCTCAGCTATTTGTAAAGCTGCCTCAGATAACCATTTTGTCTTTTTGCATTTCTTTTTCTCAGGGATGGTTTTGATAACGGCCTCCTGTACAGTGTTTTGAACCTCTGTCCATAGTTCTTCAGGAACTCTGTCAATCAGATTATTCCCTTGAATCTATTTCTCACTTTCATTGTATAATCATAAGGGATTTGGTTTAGGTCATACCTGAATTGTCCAGTGGTTTTCCCTACTTCCTTCGATTTAAGCCTGATTATGCAATAAGGAGTTCATAATCTGAGGAGTTCCCAGTCTTGTTTTAGCTGACTGTATAGAGCTTCTCCATCTTTTGCTGCAAAGAACATAATCTGATTTTGGTATTGACCATCTGGGGTTGTCCGTGTGTAGAGTTGTTTCATGTTGTTGGAAGAGGGTGTTTGCTATGACCAGTGCATTCTCTTGACGTAACTCTGTTAGCCTTTGCCCTGTTTCATTACTTGCCTGTTACTTGAGTTATGTCTTGACTTCCTGCATTTGCATTCCTGTCCCCTATGATGAAAATAACATCTTTTCTGAGTGTTAGTTCTAGAAGGTCTTGTAGGTCTTCATCAGTGAATGTTTCAGTGAAAGTCATTCAGTCGTGCCCAATTCTTTGCGACCCCATGGACTATACAGTCCATGGAATTTTCCAGGCCAGAATGCTGGAGTGGGTAGCCGTTTCCTTCTCCAGGGGTTCTTCCCATCCCAGGGATCGAACCCAGGTCTCCTGCACTACAGGCAGATTCTTTACCATCTGAGCCACCAGGGACACCCAGGTCTTCATAGAACTGTTCAAATTCAGCTTCTGCAGCATTACTAATTGGGACATAGACTTGGATTACTGTAATAATGAATGGTTTGCCTTGGAAAGGAACAGAGATCATTCTGTCATTTTTGAGATTGCACCCAAGTACTGCATTTCAGACTCTTCTGTTGAGTGTGAGGGCTACTCCATTTCTTTTAATGGATTCTTGCCCACAGCAGTAGATAAAATGGTCTTCTGAATTAAATTCACCCATTCCAGTCCATTTTAGTTCACTGACTCCTAAAATGTCAGTGTTTACTGTTGCCATCTCCTTTTGATCACTTCCAATTTACCCTGAGTCTGACCTAACATTCCAGGTTCCTATGCAGTATTTTTCTTTAGAGCATCTGTCTTTACTTTCACCACCAGACACGTCCACAACTGTGCATTGTTTCTGCTTTGGCTCAGCCTCTTCATTCCTTCTTGAGCTATTTCCCCCGCTCTTCTCCAGTAGCATATTGGGTACCTACCAACCTGGGGAGTTCATCTTTCAGGGTCATGACTTTTTTGCCTTTTCATACTGTTCATGGGATTATCAAGGCAAGAATACTGAAATGGTTTGCCATTCCCTTCTCCAGGGGACCATGTTTTTTCAGAACTCTCCACCATGACTGGTCCATCTTTGGTGGCCCCACATAGCATGGCTTATGAGCTTCATTGAGTTAGACAAGGCTGTAATCCATGTGGTCAGTTTGGTTAGTTACCTGTGCTTGTGGTTTTCATTTTGTCTGCCCTCTGATGAACGAGGATAAGAGACTTGTGGAAACTTCCTGTAAGGAAGAACTGGCTGTGGAGAAAATTGGGCCTTGCTCTGGTGTGTGGGGGCCGCACTGAGTAAACCTTTAATCCAGTTTTCTGCTGATGGGTGGGGCTGTGTTCCCTCACTGTAGTTTGGCCTGAAGCCAAACTATTGGAGGGGTAATGGCTGTAATGCTGACCTCCTTCAAAACGACTTATGCCAGCACCCTGGACCATTGTATTTGGTGCCCCTGACAACACGACCAGCCACTGTGGACACACGCCTCCACCAGAGATTCCTGGACATTGACAAGCAAGGCTGGTTCAATCTCTTGTGGGGTCACTTCTTTCCCCTGGTCCTGGTGCACACAAGGTTTTGTTTGTGCCCTTCAAGAGTGTTTCCCCAGTCCTGTGGAAGTTCTGTAATCAAATCCCACTGGCCTTCAAAGTCAAGTTCTCTGGGGGGTTCTCATTGCCTTTGCCAGAACCCAGGTTGGGAAATCTGTTGTGCCCCTAGACTTTTGCAACAGTGTGAGAACTTCTTTGGCACAATTGTTCTCCAGTCTGTGGGTTGTCTACTCAGCGGCTCTATAGTGGAGCTAATGCAACCTCCTTGAAGAGGATTTCTGTTACTCACTGTGTCCCCCTGCCCTGCTGCAGCTGCTCCCACGGCAGGTCACTGCTGACCTCTGCCTCCACAGGAGACCCTCATACACTCAAAGGCAGGTCTGGTTATGTCTCTTGTGGAGGTCACTGCTCAATTTCCTGGGTCCTGGTGCACACAAGGTTTTGTTAGCACCCTCCAAGTGTCTCTGGTGTGTCTGAAATTTGATTTTACATGAAATTGTGCCTTCCTACCATCTTGTTGGTGCTTCTCCTTTTCCCAAGGACATGGGATATCCTTTTTGGTGGGATCCAACATTCTCCTGTTAACCGTTGTTAGCAACTAGTCACGATTTTGGTGTTCTCACAGGATGAGATGAGGGCCTGTCCTTTTACTCTGCCATCTTAGATTTATTCAATGTATAAATATTGAATATATATATATAGCAAATTATATATATATATATATATATATATATAGCAAATTATACATTCACCTATTGACAAGCACTTAGGGAGCTTCCATATCTTGGGTATAGTAAACAAAGCTGCAGTGAACATAGAGTTGCATATATTTCTTTGAGTTAGTGCTTGTGTTTTCTTTGGAAAAATATCTAGAATTGCTGGATTGTAGGATAATTCTGTTTTTGAGAACTCTCCATACTGTTTCCATGGTGGCTACACCCATTTACATTTGTATCAACAGTGTACAAGGGTTCCTTTTTCACCACATCCTTATCAACACTTGCTATTTGTTGTCTTTTTTAGGAGAGCTATCCTAAAATGTGTCAGGTGATAACTCCGTGTGATTTTGATTTGCATTTATCTCATGATCAGAGATCGGAGAAGGCAATTGCACCCCACTCCAGTACTCTTGCCTGGAAAATCCCATGGACGGTGGAGCCTGGTAGGCTGCAGTCCATGGGGTCAGGAAGAGTTGGACATGACTGAGCGACTTCACTTTCACTTTTCACTTTTATGCATTGGAGAAGGAAATGACAACCCACTGCAGTGTTCTTGCCTGGAGAATTCCAGGGATGGGGTCGCACAGAGTCGGACACGACTGAATTGACTTAGCAGCAGCAGCAGCAGTATGATCACAGATATTGAACATCTCTTCATGGGCCTGTTAGCTATCTGTATCTCTTCTTTGAAAAAGTGTCTATTCAAATCCCCTACCCATTTCTTAATCATTATTTTGATACTGAGTTGTATGAGTTTTTAGTATATTTTTGATACTAACCCTTTATCAAATATATAAAATTTGCAACTATCTTCTTTCTTTTCATTTTGTTAAATAGTTTCCCTCATTTTGTATATGCTTTTTAGTTTGGTGTAGTCTCCTTTGTTTATTTTTGTTTCCCTTGCCTGAGGAGTATATTCAAAAAATATTACTAAGAGCAATTTCAGTGAGCTTCCTGCCCCTGTTTTCCTCTAGAATATTCATGGTTTTAGGCATTAAATTTAAGTCTTTACAATTTTCAATTGATTTTTTTGTGCACGGTGTGAAGATTAGTCTTAAATTGATTCATTTGCATGTCACTGTCTAGTTTTCCCAACGTCATTTATTGAAGATGCTGTCTTTTTACCATTGTATATTCTTGCCTCTGTTGTCAGATTTTAATTGCCCATTTAAGTGTAAGTTTGTTTCTGGGCTCTTTATTCTATGCCATTGATTTAGTGTCTGATTCTGTGTTAGTACCATATTGTTTACTATGGGTCTGTAATATAGTTTGAAATCATGGAGCATGGTAACGGCAGTTTTTTTCTGCTTTCTCAAGATCATTTTGACTCTTCAGAGTCATTTGTGTTTCCATAATGTCTATAGTTACACTTTAGGATTATTTGTTTTAGTTCTGTGAAAAATTCCATTGGTATTTTCATAGGGATTGCAATGAATCTGTAGATTTCCTTGGATAATACAGCCATTTTAATAATATTGATTCTTCTTCCAGTCACTATAGAGAACAGTCTTTTCTAATTAAAATTTTAGCATTGTCCTTCACAAAATCTGACAATATGATTTGCTTAGTTGGAGGAGCAAAGACTGAGAATGACCAAGATAGTTCTAAAGAGAAAGAACTAATTTTGAGGAAATTCTCCTACCAGATATCAATATCTATAAAGACCTATTGCCTTTAGGTTAGTTGGCTATAGTTGTAAGAATACATGAATAGACCAATGGAAGACAGTACCGAATCCCCCTAAGTATTCATACATGTGTGATTAACTTGGTCTATGACAAGGGATTGGGGTAATAGAGAAGTTACATATGAGTAGGGAAAATAATGACTCTAAAATATGTAGTTTTAGAACAACTTATTATATTTACATTAATAAATTGATTCTCTCTTTAGCATATACAAAAATAAATCCCCAGACAATCAAAAATACTCAGTTCCATATGGAAAATAGATCTAAATTTGAAAAATAATATGAAATCTTCTATATCACCTCAAAGTAGAGATGTAAGGAGCATTTTTGTATGAAAATAGGGAAATTATAATTTTAGTGTCTTAAATAATGCTATATCAGTTAGCTTTGCTGCATAACTAACAACTGTAAAATTAATGACTTAAAATAACTAACAGTAATTTTGTGTAGAAGATACAGATAGGCAGGAAATCCTGCTAATCTAGTCTGGCTTGGTTTAGTTTTCCTGGCCTTGTTCACACATCTGTTTTGAACCAGTGACTCTGCTAGGATTGCAGTGGTTTAGTCTGACCTTGGTGGTAATGACTGAGCTCTGCTTCATGTGATCTCTCATCCTTCTATAGACTCACAGAAATTTGTATTCATAGCAGAAATAGGGCTCAAAGTCTTTTAAGGTTATTATTGTTACTGGCACTGTGTTATTCCCTCCACATTATAGGTCACAGCAAGTTACAAAGACAAATAAGATTTAAGGGGCAGGAAATAGACTCTACCTCATGATATATGGAACAGAAATGTAGAAATGTCTGAGAAGGTGGATTCAGAGAAGGGCACAGAAGTTGTTTCATTTTTGCAACTAATCAAACAACAGATAGTAAATTTCTTTTTCTCTATTATTTTTTAATTGTAAGTATTAATGATAGTAAAACAAACTCTCAGAAGTAATGATATGTTCTCCATTATTGAACTACATTAATAATCTTTAAACAAAACAGTACAATCTTCTCACCTAGAAATCTTCATTATTACACTTTCTTACTCAAATTTTCTCAATGCTTTTGTGAGTTTAGTGAGGACTAAATTTTACAACTATTTATAAACTATGTAATTCATACAGTTTAAAATATAGATCAATCACAATTTGCTTAGAAGGAGTAGTTTGGTAATAGCTAAGCCTTCCAAAAAACATGTAGAAATGTACAAAATATATTCATGCTTTTGTTTGGAAGATGTACTGAAAAAGTATTTACTTGCTAACAATAGAAGATATTGAAAGGAAGCATATTTAACTCTTAGTACAAATATTTCATGCTATTACCACCCAAACAAATTTTAAGATGGAATAAATAAAACTTTTAAAACTCAAGTGGAAAAATTGTCCTTTCAATAGACATTCTTAAGAGCATTATGTATTTTATTGAACTGCATTATATTTTACCATAAATTACTTAAAAATAAAACCATGTTAATAGTTTATCCTATATCTGACCAGAAAGTTCTCAGGTTTGCATTTTAATATGTCCTTAAGTAGCTTAAATAAAACTAACAAGCAGGTAACAATATTTAGCGGTGAAGAAGAGAAAGAAAATAATTTTTATGATATTGTTTACAGCAAGAGCTGCTTGAAGGATAAATGTTTCTAATTATTTACTTCAAAATGGGCCAGACATTCAATTCTCTTTTGGTTCTCATAAATTTTGTTACAAATTTATAATAAAAGTATGTAAAATTCAATCTCTCCTAATAATTCACAGATATTATTACTTAAACTCCACTTTTAAAAATTTCTGTTTTTAGACAGACAGTACAGTAATGAATTTTGAAAATAGCACTTTATAATAAATATTAATCTTTATCTGAGGAAGAATTGCAAATTGTGTAATTTTTATAAATGTATGTGCTAAGATCAGGATATAAAACTCTTGTAATACTCAAAAAGCAGTTATATACTTTAAGAATGTGAGAACAAGTTGTAAAAGTATTAATGATTGTAGGTAAATGTCTGAAATTATGTGCCAGATTTATCAGAAATGCAAATATTCGAACTGGCTGAAATTCTTCACAAAATGTGACTTCATTCATAAAACATGACAATAAGGTGACATTGTAAACAACTTTTAGTAAGTTATAACTAGGAACTTTGTTAACTTCATTGCATTTTTTTGGTAATTTATGAAAACAGATTTTGAAAACTGAATCAACTAAAATGCAAAGCTTTTTTGTAAGTACTTATTTACTCATTTATTTTAACATTTTAGTTGAGGTGAAATTTCTATATGGAAAAAAGCACATCCCAAGTGTTCAAATTTGACTAAATTAAATGAATATACTTATGAATCCACTAAATAATTAAGATATCATACAAGAAAGGCCTATTGTATATATTAGCCAATTCCCCTTTTTCTAAGGCCATTATTGTTCTGGTTTTTAATACAGCTATTTTGACTTGCTCTTCATATGGATAGAATCAAACTTTTAAAAAATATGAATTAAATTGAAGTTAACTGTATATGTTAGTCTGTAGCATATTGACATGATCTGGTAGTTTTTCTCCTTTAAACTGTGAATGTAGTAAGTTACATTGATTTTTAAAATGTTACCAAAAAAAAAAAAACCCCAAAACAAACATTTCCCCTTAGTCATAATTTTTACATTATTACTTTTATATGTTACT
Organism: Cervus elaphus; assembly: GCF_910594005.1. NCBI lineage: Eukaryota > Metazoa > Chordata > Mammalia > Artiodactyla > Cervidae > Cervus > Cervus elaphus. Next base: position 33,810,635 of record NC_057831.1, read on the forward strand.
GGATTTGATTTTCTTATATTTTGCAAATAAATTGTGTCTATTCCAAAGTGCTATTAGTCCATTTTTTTTCTTGTAAAATTATTGTCAGGTCATAGCAGGATCATTCTACCCTCATAAGACAAGTTAGAAAATGTTTTCTTTCAACTTTTTGTAAGTTTTCTAAGTATTATTTCAAACTTAATATCTGAAAAGATTCACCAGAGAAACCATCTGAATCTAGAAGTTTTTGGTAAGAAATTTTTAATAACAGATTTTGTTACTTTAATAAGTATGTCATGTCTAATTATATTTTTTATTTCTTCTTGCATCAGTTTATAATGTGCTTTTTAAGAAATATTTCATTAAAATGAAAAAAAATTGTTATTGAAATATTGTTTTTAATACTTTGCTATTATCTGTAGGATTTTTAATGATATCATTCACCACATGGCCCTCCCCCTCACCCACACACATATCAATATGATTATCTCACTGGGAAACTCAATCCAGCAGTTAGAAGGAATAAAGCACCTAATACTGAACAGTCTCTAAGACCTTGAGCCATTCCACTATCTGTTATATTTTAAAGAAAAGAATGGAGTTGATAGAAAAAGCATTATCCAAACTTAGGGCAAGAGCTTAGAGAGTTTATATGAAAAGTAAAAGCTGAGAAATCCTTACTATTTTTTAACAAAATTTCCAATTTAAATCTTTAAATTTGTTCTTATTAAAACTACCCTTTTTAGGACAATCTGAATACTGTGCTTTTTGAAGAATTATAGTTTAGTAGAAATTCAAATACCCCCTTTAAAAAATACTGTGGGATTCTTACAGCATAAGATCACGTGAAAGCTACCTTCAATAACATGTTGACAAAGAAAGATACACATAACCTCCCTACTGACTATTCATTATTTACTAAGATAACGCAGAGTAACCTTTTCCCTCCTGTTTCCTCTTCCTCTTAGCAATCCTTAAACCTATGACGAAAGAGAAAAGAATCAAAAGGAAATTAGCTGCAGTAATAAGCAGAGGAATTTGATTTTATTGCCTCATCAAGAAACTAGCTTGTATCTGATATGGTAGAATTAAAACTAAGCAAAATTTTGTTTTTATTAAATACCTAATAACTTTTTTGAAAGATGAGGTGGAGGAATTAATAATCATGCATTCTCTCATGGGAATAAGTTTAACAAGCTCTTTTCATATTAGTTTAGGTAGAATATCGTATTTCTTCTCTAAAGAAAAGGGGGTCGCTGGAGGTAATGTGCTGTTCTTAGAGGCTCAGTAGTGTCCAACTCTTTGTGACCTCAAGTGCTGTAGCCCACCAGGCTCCACTGTCCATGGGGATTCTCCAGGCAAGAATACTGGAGTGGGTTGCCATGCCCTCCTCCAGGGGATCTTCCCAACCCAGGGATCGAACCCAGGTCTCTCGCATTGCAGGCAGATTTCTTTACTGTCTGAGCCACAGGGAAGCCCACTGGAGGGAATAAAGAGAAAAATAGAATCACCAGCTTCATTCATAAGCTACACTCTATGTCCAAGTTCTTATGTGATGAAGGACAATCAAAATAGATTGGATTCATTTTCCCAAAATATATTCTTCAAATAAGGTATTTGACAACAATGAAAATAGAGTTTAATTGTCAAATATTTCTTATAAATGTTGGAGTGACATTTTTGAGTGTTAGACAAGACAGAAGGGTTACTTTTCTCATAGAATTCACAATATGATGGGGGAAAAAAATTTTTTAAGCAATTAAATCACAGTATAGTGAGTGCCAAGGAGAAATATAGGGAATTATTTTCATAATCTATATTTTGTCATCTCCCATAGAGATTTCTACCAATTGTTTAATCAAAGGATATAGTTTTAGTACTCCTTTAAGACTTATACACACAAAACACTGAAATTTCAAGAGGTAAAAGTTTCCCTTATTATGCCTGCTACTTAATCATTGATTATACATTGGTCTTGATGGTTGAAAGAAATTTGCTTATACAAGTGAATGACTGATTTTATGTTTCTAACAAAGGACCTGCACAGAATATTCAGTTATGCCATGAGGTGACTCGTTCTTTGTTGTTCTTCCTTCCCTAGATTTTGTCCTGTCGAGAGCATGAGTAGGGCCTTTAGCATCCCTCTCCAACTGCTGGTAGAACAAATTCTTAAATGTAAAACAAATGGTTGCATCTATCTACCAGTCTATAGGAAATATACAAAGAAGGCAGTGGCACCCCACTCCAGTACTCTTGCCTGGAAAATCCCATGGACGGAGGAGCCTGGTAGGCTGCAGTCCATGGGGTCACGAAGAGTCGGACATGACTGAGTGACTTCACTTTCACTTTTCACTTTTCTGCATTGGAGAAGGAAATGACAACCCACTGCAGTGTTCTTGCCTGGAGAATCCCAGGGATGGGGTCGCACAGAGTCGGACACGACTGAAGTGACTTAGCATTAGCATAGGAAATATAATGATAAATGTCATTTATGTCCCATACACAGCCAACTTTGAAGCAGAAACCCCTTCAAATAGCATCTATTAGAACGAACTCACCCTACAAAAGGAATAATGACAAAATAATGACAAAATACTAATATAGATTGAACTAGAAATTTCAAAAGGGAAGAGTATGGGGACTAACACTATTTCCTTAGTGGTATAAAATTAACTTTCTCTTGACATGGCTCCACTTTAAGCACATCCTTATTGCATTCTCCACCTGCTCTTTATTTTCTCTGAGCCAGTTGTTGTGTGTCTCTTTTTATTTTAAGCAAACTAATTTTACTATTCTATTTTTTCCAAGTGCACATATTCAGACATATTGCCCACTCACAAAATAAAGAGCCCTCTGGATTTCTAGGCCCTAAGAAGGCAGCAGGATATTATAAATAACCCATTTATTTCTTGTTGGCCAGTTCTCTACCAATACAAACAGACTATCCTTTTGACAATGAAATCACATGACCTTCCGGTTCTCTGAAATAACATTATGTTGACTTCAGGTCAACTTCATAAAATAGTGCTGGCTCTTACATTTTGGGAGGAAAAGGACTGCCATTCTTAAATGAAAATATATATATATGTGTGTGTGTGTGTGTGCAGGAAACTCATTTAGCTCAGTGGCAGTGCTCATCAAAATAAACAGCTCCATAAAGAAAAAGGTGTAAAAGTAAGCTTTAAGTAGTCTAGTGGGCTGAATGGTGGTCACCCAAAAGATCTATCCACCAGGGGCCTGTGAAAGTAGTCTTATGTGAGAAAAGTATCTTGGAGATGTAATAGCAGTAGTGATCTCAGGATGAAATCATCCTGGATTAATCAGGTAGGCTCTACATCCTTAGATGAGACAGAACAGAACACAATGGAAAGACAGAGAATGGAAAGTAATGTGAAGACTGACATAGAGATAGGAGTGAGGTGTTCACAAGCCAAGGAATGCCAAGGCTTACTAGCAGCCACCAGAATCTAGGAAAGAGATGTGGAGTGGATTCTGCCTCAGACCTTCTGGAAGGAACAACCTTGCCAACACCTTAATTTTGGTTTTCTGATCCTTAGATTTGAGAAAATTAATTTACATTATTTTAAAATATCTAATTTGTGATAACTTGTTCTGGCATCCCTAGGAAGCTAAAACAGAAGCTCTTTGTCTCTAACTATGTTATATAGCAATAGATATTATTTATGGTCCCTTATTATGGTAGGAGTATGGTGTAGGAAATCAAGGAATCATACTGATGAGTTTAAACTTGTGCAGCAACTTTACAACCCTTTATAAGCTTTGTGAATAAGTTATATCCTTAGTTTTTCATTAGAAGCATGGGCTAATAATGTGCTACATGTGGTGAGGGGGTACATAATCTAATTTTCCTACAGTTTCAGTTTTTTGTGAATTTCTTATGACTGTATCAGAGTATAATTGATTTACAAGTTTGTGTTAGTTTCATGTGTACAACAAAGTCATTCAGTTATACATATACACATATTCATTCTTTTTTAGATTCTTTAAATTATCACAGAATATTGAGTAGAGTTCCTCATGCTTTACAATAGGTTATTTTATAAATAATAACACATTTAAAAACATGAGCTAGTCCTTACGGTTTAGTGTTCAGTTCAGTCGTTTAGTCACGTCTGACTCTTTGCGACCCAGTGAACTGCAGAACGCCAGGCTTCCCTGTCCATCACCAGCTCTGGGAGCTTATCCATCGAGTCAGTGATGCCATCCATCCATCTCATCTCCTATCACCCGCTTCTTCTGCAATCTTTCCCGCATCAGGGTCTTTTCCAATGAATCAGTTCTTCGCATCAGGTGGCCAAAGCATTGGAGTTTCAGCTTCAGCATCAGTCCTTCCATTGAGTATTCAGGACTGATTTCCTTTAGGATGGGCTGGTTTGATCTCCTTGCTGTCCAAGGGACTCTCAAGAATCTTCTCCAAAACCACAGTTCATAGTATAAATTCTTCAGTGCTCAGCTTGCTTTATGGTCTAACTCTCACATATGTAGTCACACATGTGACTACTGGAAAAACCGTAGCTTTGACTATACAGAACTTAATCTGCACCCATCAATGGTTTAATGTAGAGTGAAGCAGTTCTTTTCTCTGTTCCCTCTGTATCCCTAGGCTTACTTACCAGAAACTATTTTTTTTACTTCTTTGCTTGCTTTTTAAACTATTTCATGTGGTAACTCTATAAGCATAGATAATATGGTTATATTTTTATCAATTTTATTTGTTTAATTTATTTATTTTACTTGGAGGATATTTACTTTACAATATTGTGGTGTTTTTTTTTGCCATAAATCAATATGAATTGGCCATAGGTATAACATGTGCACCCTCCATCCTAAAACCCCCTCCCATCCCTTTCCCCACCCTATCCCTCCAGGTTTTCACAGAGCACAGGTTTTGGGTGCCTTGCTTCATATATCAAGCTCTCTCTGGTTCTCTGTTTTACATATAGTAACATGTACATTTCAATTCTATTTTCTCAAATCATCCCACTGTTTCCTTCTCCCACTGAGTACAAAAGTCTGTTCTTTATGTCTGTGCCTCCTTATGTCTGCACTGTACATAGGATCCTCAGTACCATCTTTCTAGATTCCGTATATATGCATTAATATACAGTATTTGTCTTTCTGACTTACTTCACTATGTATAATAGGCTCTAGATTCATCCACCTCATTAGAGCTGAGACTCAAATGAGTTCCTTTTTATAGCTGAGTAATTTCGATACCTATATTTTTTTTATATTATGCTAGTTCAGAATTTGCCCGGTGCATGCATCTCACCTCCTACTTTCTGTCTCCCATTCAGGACAGGGTTATCACAATTTCAGTTGAATCAACAGCACGAGTATTTGTATAATCCAGGGTTCTCCAAAGAAACAGATATAATAGGAGACATATGGGTTTATTTGTCTGCATGTTAGAGATCCACAAGAGTCAGTGCTATGATGCATTCTGAATCTGAAGACCCAAGAACCAGGGGAGTCAATGGTGCATGTCGCAGTCCAAGTCTGAAAGCCCAGATAATCAGTAACGCTGCTGTCTGAGGACAGGAGAGGGCAGATGTCCCAGATCAAGCAGATGACAGATTTAAGCTTCCCCAATGTTTTTGTTCTATCAAGGCCTTCAGCAAACTGGATAATACCCACCCACTTTGGGGAAGGCTACTTTGTTTATTCAGGCTACCTATGCAAATACTAATCTCTTCTGGAAGCATGCTCAATAATATAGTGAGAAAGAGTTGGGAATACCAGACCACCTGACCTGCCTCTTGAGAAACCTGTATGCAGGTCAGGAAGCAACAGTTAGAACTGGACATGGAACAACAGACTGGTTCCAAATAGGAAAAGGAGCACGTGAAGGCTGTATATTGTCACCCTGCTTATTTAACTTATATGCAGAGTACATCATGAGAAATGCTGGGCTGGAAGAAGCACAAAGCTGGAATCAAGATTGCCGGAAGAAATATCAATAACCTCAGATATGCCGATGACACCACCCTCATAGCTGAGAGTGAAGAGGAACTAAAAAGCCTCTTGATGAAAGTGAAGGAGGAGAGTGAAAAAGTTGGCTTAAAGCTTAACATTCAGAAAACTAAGATCATGGCCTCTGGTCCCATCACCTCATGGGAAATAGATGGGGAGACAATAGAAACAGTGTCAGACTTCATATTTTTGGGCTCCAAAGTCACTGCAGATGGTGACTGCAGCCATGAAATTAAAAGACGCTTACTCCTTGGAAGGAAAGTTATGACCAACCTAGATAGCATATTAAAAAGCAGAGACATTACTTTGCCAACAAAGGTCCATCTGGTCAAGGCTATGGTTTTTCCAGTGGTCATGTATGGATGTGACAGTTGGACTGTGAAGAAAGCTGAGTGCCAAAGAATTGATGCTTTTGAACTGTGGTGTTGGAGAAGACTCTTGAGAGTCCCTTGAACTGCAAGGAGATCCAACCAGTCCATCCTAAAGATGTCCTGGGTGTTCATTGGCAGGACTGATGATGAAGCTGAAACTCCAGTACTTTGGCCACCTCATGCGAAGAGCTGACTCATTGGAAAAGACCCTGATGCTGGGAGGGATTGGGGGCAGGAGGAGAAGGGGACGACAGAGGATGAGATGGCTGGATGGCGTCACCAACTGGATGGGCATGAGTCTGAGTAAACTTCGGGAGCTGGTGATGGACAGGGGGGCCTGGTGTGCTGCGATTCATGGGGTTGCAAAGATTCGGACACAACTGAGCAACTGAAATGAACTGAACTGAATGCTTTACTAGCTATCTCGACATCTTTTAGCCCAATCAAGTTGACACATACAATTAGCTATCATATTATTCATACTGTTTGACTATGTAAATACTTATTTGGTTATCTTAAACCAAATAACTTACTTTGATTATGTTTCATTTTGTCTACAATTTTCCTGCATTTTTATCTCTAATTTTCAATGTGTATATCACAATGTTTCCCTTAATCTTTGACAATTCAGTTATATTCCTACAGCAAAATTTTATTTTCTCCCTTATGTTATACTTTTATTCTTTAGAAAGTTAGAAAAGAGTATTTTGGAGGTATAATTTGGAAATTTGAATGTCAGAAAATTTTCTCATTCTGCACTTACAATTAATTTGTTTAGAATGGTATAGAATTCTAATTTGAAAACATCATTTTTTTTTCCGCTGCACTGTGCAGCATGTAGGATCTTACTTCCCAACTGGGGATTGACCCTGTGCCCCCTGCAGTAGAAGTGTGGAGACCTAACCACTGGACCACCAAGGAATTTCCCTCAAAAAAAAAACTAACATTTTTTCCCCATAATATTGGAGGCATTGCATTCTTTTATAGCTAGTGTCACTATTAAGTTCTGTTATTGTTTTTTCTGTTTGTTCTGGGGGTTCTATTTCCCTTAACATTTCTTCAATGTCAGTCTATTCTTGGCCTCACATGAATAATTAAGAGTTAAACACTGAAAAGATTGTCAAAAGCTCTGAGGACAGGGGTAGGAATTACTAACAGATGGTTCCATTGGCAGAGAAATAGAAAAATAGCCTTTTCTTTGGAAGACCCCCAAATGCTAGTCTGTTAAGGTCTTTTCTTTGGGACTGAACAGTTTCTGTAAAAAGCTCTCCTCAAGTCTCCTGGCTTTGAGGCATGCATTTGTAGCAGGGGGAGGGTGGTTCTACCATCCCGATTTTCAGTCTTGAAACTTATCTAACCCTCTACTGTGCCCCATATTCCAAGTATAGGGGTTCTCTGATTAAATTTTTCCAGAAAATAAATCTTTGCTTTTTGTAGGGATGGTGAGGGGGAGAGTCGGTAACTATCACCTCTACATCCTCTTCCTTTATCTCCAGTACTCTGTGGAGTAAATAAGCTCTTGATATTTTAATCATTACATACATCTGTTGGTACACAGATGTATGTACAAAAGAATGTGTTTTCTTTTGTCCTTTGTTAGTATTATTTGGATTATTTTAGTCTTCCAAAAACTTGCTGACATCTCTCATCTGCTATTATTTCTGCTCCCATCTCTTTTGTTCCTCATGATTGGATATCTAACTTCAAAACAAATTAAAAATTTAGCATCTTAAAGTAATATATATTTATTATCTCATGATTTCTGTGGGACATGAATCTGGGTATGGCTTAACTGATTCTTCTGCTCATAATTTCATAAGGCTAAAATCAAGATGTTGACAGGGGCTACAGTATAATCTGAGGCTTGGGATCCTCTTTCAAGATCACCAATTGTTGATGAAATTCAGTGTCTTGCATATATAGGACAGTGTTCTTTTTGAATGTCAGTGAGGAAATATTTTTAGCTCCTAGAAGCCATCCTAAAGTCCTTGCCACATGAACTCACCATCAGCAACTTACAGAATGATTATTTGCCTCTTCACTGACAGCAGGAAATCTTTGATTTCTTCTAGGGTTCAGCGGATTAGGTCAGGCCCAAGGATAATCTACCTTTTAATGATCTCAGAGTTAAGTAATCAAGAACCTTAAATTCACCTGCGAGATGTATTGACATCTAATGTAACAATTTCAGGAGTTATATGCCATCACATTCACATCAGTTTAGGGGTTGGAGTTACATGAAGCGTGTACACTAGCAGGTTGGAATCTCTGGTGCCATCTTGGAATCTTGCCTTCCATTCCATATATCCTTTGTTGAAAAAAATAAAGAATAAGAACATCCTTTAAAATGTCATTTATGAGAAACAATATATGTACACACACATGTACACATATTCTTTACTTATATTTTCCTGAAATGTTAGTGGTATTTTTTAGAAATATTAGAGATAATGGAAGTGTGAGGAATATTTTTAGAACTCCAATGCCATCGCGAGTAAAATTTCTTTAAGGTTGTCTTACATAAAATTAAATTACTTAGAATCTAGAATCTTATCTTCGGATACTCTTTCTGTTCTATGGAGAAATGAGTCTGTTTTACCCATACTATCACATCATCAAGGAGATGAGACTATAAACAAATATTCATAATGGTCTTAGAAGAATATTTTGTCTATAATCATTGTGGCCTGAAACAGCACACAAAAGAATATGTGATAGATTATAGATCATTTTGTAGAATCATTACAGCGTTACAGATCAACAATTTGTTTACAGTAGAACAAGGTCATCTTTGAAATTGCATGCCAAGTAATACTCACACACATTGTCAGCTCAGAGATAAAAGCTGTCACTAAATTATGCTATCCTGTGATTTCAAGTGGTGCATCAATAAACACGAATTGGAAATTCATGTGAAGAGAGCCAACATGTCTTTTTGGCAAAGCAGTAGCTTTATACTAATGTACTTTTGATTTTCAGAATAAGTTCATGAGGTATAATTGCTAATGTATCTAATATTTGCTTCAGAGAATACCTCAGTGACAAAATCTTTAACTGCTAAATAAAATAGATATGAGAAATTCTTTCAGAAGTCATAAATTTCCCAAAATATACATGAGCAAGTGTTTTAGATCTGTTTTTATTCTGATTGCCAATATTTTAATTCAGATTGCTAAAATTAAAAAAAAAATTGTTCAAATTATTGTTTTATCTATCAAGTTTATCAAAGACATCCTCAAAGCATCTTTGAACCAAAAGTAAATAAAAATGTTGGTTAGAAATTTCAAAATCATCTAGCTCCTTATTCCACAAAACTTGATTATCAAACTAGCAGCCTTGGTATTATCTGGAAAGTTGTTAGAAATGCAGAATCTAGAGCCTCACCTCTGGAGAAGGCAATGGCACCCCACTCCAGTATTCTGGCCTGGAGAATCCCATGGACGGAGGAGCCTGATAGGCTGCAGTCCACAGGGTCGCGAAGAGTTAGACACGACCGAGCGACTTCACTTTCACTTTTCACTTTCATGCATTGGAGAAGGAAATGGCAACCCACTCCAGTGTTCTTGCCTGGAGAATCCCAGGGGCCGGGGAGCCTGGTGGGCTGCCGTCTATGGGGTCGCACAGAGTCGGACACGACTGAAGCAACTTAGCAGCAGCAGCAGCAGAGCCTCACCTCAGACTTTTTTTTAATAAAAATCTGAATTTTAACAAGATTCCTTAAGTGATTCAAAGGCACATTAATATTCACGTTATAATTCTTTCCATGTAGGTGAAGGAACTCTGTGTCACATACATGGTGCAGAATGTCTGAGACCACATGACTGGCATTGATGAAAAAACATTAATAGTCACTCTAAGAAAACAATGGAAAATTTTATTTGAGTGAACCTGAGGATTTTAACCATGGAGTAGTCAGTCTTTCAGAAAGCTCTGAGGGCTGTTTTGAAGAAGACGGGAGGTATTTGTGATTTTGGCAAAGGAGTACATGCAACCAAGCACACATCTTGGTAGAAGGTTACTGCTGTTTGTGCAGAAAAGACATCTAAGTTAATGGTTCTAGTGCTTTTCTATGTATGGAAAGATGTAAGAAACTTGGCTCATAAAATTTTCTCCTGAAAATGTCTGAGGGTCAGTTCTACCAGTTTGTTCACAGAACAAAATGCCTCATCCATATCTTCACCCTGAATTCCTTTCAGGATGTATTGCAGGTCAGCAACTGCAATGGCTACAAACTTGATTCTTGTAGAATGGATGGTAGGTACCCTTCTTTATTTTATAGTTTCCTTCCTCTCAGCCTTAACTTTGACCAAGGATGCGGAGGCATTTCCTGACCAAATTGTCCCACACACCAGAAATGCTCATTTCCAGGTCAGGTGAGGATTTTGTTGGTAGGTCACTCCACATTCTATTGGACTTCCCAGGTAGCTCAGCTGGTAAAGAATCTGTCTGCAATGCAGGAGACGAGGGTTTGATCTCTGGGTTGGGAAGATCCCCTGGACGAGGGTAGGGCAACCCACTGCAGTATTCTTGCCTGGAGATTCCCCATGGACAAAGGAGTCTGACAGGCTACAGTCAATGGGGTTGCAAGGAGTTGAACACGGCTGAGCGACTAAGCACAGCACATACTATTACTGGACTAGATTCTATTAATAATAGAAAAAAAGCCCCTAGACTGCCTGTTTTATGAGTCTGTTGTGGTCCAGAAACTGATTCTCTCTTGTTGCTTCTTCCTATATCTAGCATTACACTATTAACCATCATTGATCTTACAGAACTGTATCTTTAGTTAATTGTTTCAAGTTTCCTAGTCATCATTATTTTTACCAGAGTCTGTCACACATTTGTTATTGAAAGAAATAATAGCCTTGTAAAATAGGTAAAATATGAGTAATATAGTTAGTGACATTAATAAGTTCATAAGCAACTATTTAAGCTAAGAACTTACTCTAGGTGCAGTCTAGTATCTCCCCAGATCATTTGACCTAGTCTGTTTTGTATCAGTTGCACTATCTTTAAGGGAAATTACATCTTGGCACTGTACATAAAGTTCATCAGAGATGTCTGCATGTGCAAGGTGAGTGATGGGTCATAGTGATTCCTTAAGGGTTGATAAGAAATATTATCTTCTAAGGAGTTATATAGGTAGTGCCAAATGAAGAAAAATTGATCTTTAACATTGAGTAGGTATTTCTGCCAGTGAGGAAATCTGGACAGTGTATAAGCAGATATACAATTTACACTGCAGGAGAGAGAAGAGGACCAAATAGGCAGAAAAACATTTTTTGTTTAAATTTTTCTTGTCTTGCCTTGCCTTAAAATATGAATTTTATTTCATCACTGGTTAGAGGCAAAGCTGAAACTAGGACCCAATTCTCCTGACCCTCCATTCTGCCAACATTTATCTCTTATGTCAAAATAAGCCTCAGAGTTTAGGAGACGAGTGATATCAAACCTGAATCTAACAATTTAATTATTGTAGCTTTTTATGCAACATTAGTTTATTTCAGAATCCTACTTCTATGTAGTAAGCTAAATGGGATAACTACAATGGAGAACTTTCAGTTCTCTCACACCGCTGATTTCTGAAAATAAGAGAGAAGCAGGCAAAAGAATGGACTGATTTACTGTGAAAAAAGCAATAACAAAATTTAACATACATAAATGAACATTTCCACTTGCATGTGTTTGCATCATTTGGAGATTTGTTTAATTTTTAGTTAAATAATTAATGGTAAAAAAGGATTGCTTTTCTTTCATAAGTTAAAGGATATTTTTATAATAGTTTTAGGCTTTGGATTATTATGCTTGAGTGCCTGTTAATGTAAGGGGTTTAAATATTTTATTATTCAAACCATTATTGCATCTCAAATAATAACTATCTGATATCTATATTAGGAAGTGATTATATGTGTGCATGTGTTGTGCATCATGTGTGTGTATACACACTAATAATTATAAAACCAAGACATAAAATGACATTCTGCCCCAATAAATTATTTAATCACTTTCAACTTTAAAATGAGCTTAACTTTCAAAGTTTCCCAGGAATAATTTCATATATTTTACAGAAACTCCCAAGTCATTTAACAGTGATTCTCCCCATAGCTCAGTGTAAGTAGCACATAGTGCTGAAGAACAGAATTTTCAGAAAACAAATTAAGAGTTTTATAAGTGCCTCCATTGCATGTGGTCTTGCTTGCTGACTGGCATAAACCATATTTTTCCATTTACAGGAACACTTTTCTTATTGTTTGCAACTGTATCTGGCTGAGAACCAAAAAGGAGTAGTCAGAAGTACAATATTATGTGTTGGCTTTGGTAGAGACTCTCTTGTAATATTCTATTTCCTTTGGAGTCCTATTTCTCTTTATCTTGGGATGAGCTTGGGATATTGCTTTTGATAGTACTTTAAGTACTTTAATTTGCTTTTCATTTGACTTTTGCTTTCATTAATTTTATTGTCTTTCCCTTCTTTCTTTCTTTATTATATATTTGTGGTAAATGCATTTGTATGTTGCTTAAAATGAAAGATCCTTATTGTTATTTTGGAATGAATAATTTATATTTTCATTAGAAATGTCTTAAGGTTTTGTTTTTCATTTTTTTTTCAAAAGATATGAGAAAATATTTACATTAAATTTTCTATATGTTAAATTGTTTTGTATCTTTTTACTTCTAGAAGAGAACTGATATGAGTTTTTTGCTAATTCTACTGGATTAAAGTTAGACATAGTCTAATAATAGTTGTGGGGAGCATGAGATACATACTAAAAAAGTGTGATGTGGCTGAAATAATATTCTTCAGAAGGCAAATGGATTAGGGCAAGGTTGCTCAGATTTGGTACTGTTGGCATTTGCCCACGTAATTCTTTGTTGTAGGATGCTGCCTTGTATCTTGTAGTATGTTTAGGAGCAACTCTGCTTCTACGTGGCTAGATGCCAGAAGCACTGACCCACTAATGATAATCAGTAATGTCTCCAGTAATTGATAATGTCTCCAAAGGAGCAACATTATTTTGGATGAGAGGTGCTGGTTTAGAAAGATAGGACTGTTTCAAAGTATGAAAATCTGAAAAGCATAGTAAAAGAATTTAAAAGGATAATTTTAAAAAACTCATTTCAAGATGATTAAACTTCAACTTATAATTGGTCAAAATGTAATCTTATTAATATTTTAAGACAAGTCACCTTCTTGGTAGGAATAAGTGATGCATGAAGAATAGATATTTGTAGTGATTAACTGTAAAATGATATATAATTTCAAGGGATAGTGAGGGGTATAATGTTGAGATTAGGGAAGCAAAGAGTAATTGTGGGTAGATTCATTCTAGAATAATGTATAAAAACTTTGTAAACTTGCTTACCAGAGAAACAACTATAACTCGTGAAAATTATTTTAAATAGCAAGTATGCATTTAATGTCTCTAGAAAGTATCCTAAGAAGATACAATAAGTGTAGTAATACTGATTAAAGAAAATCTATAAAGTCTCAGTAAGACCATCAGTGGGGCTTCTTTGGTTGCTCAAGTGGTAAAGAATCTGCTGGCAATGCAGGAGGCCTGGGTTCGATTCCTGGGTTGAGAAGAACCCTTGGAGATGGGAATGGCAACCCACTCTAATTAACCACAATTACTGCCTTCCTCTACACCCATATAAACTCAACCTGACTGACGCTCCACACTTTGTATGTGTGGCAAAAAAAAAAAAAAATGAAGCTCCTTATCCCCCAGCTCCCAGGCAAAGGCTATAGTGTCAATCTGAAAAGGGCAAGATTCACACTATGGATGAAACAGACATCACCAAAATTATCCAGCCAAATCACTGAACAGATACATAACAAAACAACAAGCCCCAGAGGAATATGAGTGTTTAGTACTCAAAACTGCTTCAATATATTATCAAAACCGTCCAGTTTGACTATGAAATTGGTAGATGTGAAAGGAAACAGGCAGACATGACCAATACAGAGGGCAAAAAGCATACGAAAGAAACAGCCTGTGAGAGGGCTCAGATATCACCTTCCAAAAGCAATTTTGAAAAGAGGAATTATAAACATTTTTGAAGAATCAAAAGACCTTATGCTTAAAGAAGTAAATGAAGGTGTAATAACAATCAACTATTAGGTTGGTACAAAAGTAATTATGGTTTTGGACCCTGAATTTTAAATAATTATAACTAGGCTCAACCACATCTTTATTAATCAAAATAGGAACCACTACAGCCAACACATGTTTTTGCCATTGAGGAATGCATTCGTTTATTATTCCTGTAGTTTTAATATGCCAGAAAATTTGGAAAACTCAGCAGTGGCCACAGGACTGGAAAAGGTCAGTTTTCATTCAAATCCTAAAGAAAGGCAATACCAAAGAATGTTCAAAATACTGCACAACTGCACTCATTTCACATACTAGCAAGGTCATGCTCAAAATTGTCCAAGCTGTTTCAACACTATGTGAACCAAGAAGTTCCAGATGTTCAAGCTGGATTTAGAAAAGGCAGAGGAACCAGAAATCAAATTGCCAATGTACGTTGGATCATAGAAAAAGCAAGAGAATTCTAGAAAAACATCTACTACTGCTTTATTGACAATGCTAAAGCCTTTCATTATGTGGATTAAAACAAACTATGGAAAATTCTTAAAGATATGGGAATACCAGACCACCAGACCTGCCTCATGTAAAACTTGTATGAAGGTTAAGAAGTAACAGTTAGAACCAGACATGGGACAACAGACTGGTTCCAAATTGGGAAAGCAGTACATCAAGGCTATATATTGTCACCCTGCTTATTTAACTTATATGCAGAGTACATAATGTGAAATGCCTGGCTAGATGAAGCACAAGCTAGAAACAAGATTTCTGAGAGAAATATCAATAACCTCAACTATGCAGATGACACCACCCTTATGGCCAAAAGCAAAGAGGAACTAAAGAGCCTCTTGATGAAGGTGAAAGATCAGAGTGAAAAAGCTGGCTTAAAAAACAACATTCAAAAAACTAAGATCATGGTATGTGGTCCCATCACTTCATGGCAAATGGATGGGGAAATAGTGACAGACTTTATTTTGGGGGGCTCCAAAATCACTGCAGATGGTGACTGCAGCCAGGAAGTTAAAAGACGCTTGCTCCTTGGAAGAAAAGCTATGAAAAACCTAGGCAGGACATTAAAAAGTAGAGACATGACTTTGCTGACAAAGGTCCGTATAGTCAAAGAAATGGTTTTTCCAGTAGTCAAGTATAGACGTGAGATTTGTACTATAAGGAAGGCTGAACATAGAAGACTTGATGCTTTTTAACTGTGGTGTTGGAGAAGATTCTTGAGAGTCCCTTGGACTGCAAGATCAAATCTGTAAATCCTAAAGGAAATCAGACCTGAATATTCATTGGAAGGACTGATGCTGAAGCTGAAGCTCCAATACTTTGACCATCTAATGCAAAGAGCTGGCTCATTAGAAAAGTTCCCAATGTTGGGAAAAGATTGAAGGCAGGAAGAGAAGAGAATGATAGAAGATGAGATGGTTGGATAACATTACCCACTCAATGGACATGAGTTTGAGTAATCTCTGTGAGATGGTGAAGGACAGGGCATCCTGGTGTGCTGCAGTCCATGGGGTCATAAAGAGCCAGATACAACTGAGCAACTGAACAACAACAGCATAAAAATCCATGCTTCAGGATTCAATGAACTCTTGGAAAAATTTTCTGTGTCCTGATGGTTGTGGAAGAATTTTCCTTGCAAAAAGTTGTCTAGATGCTTGATGAAGTGATAGTCAGTTGTTAAGAGGTTAGGTGAATATGGCAGATGAGGCTAAACTTTGTAGCCCAATCCTTCAACTTTTGACGTGTTGTTTGTGCGACATGCTGTCAGGTGTTGTCATGGAAAAGAATTGTGTCCTTCCTTTTGACCAATGCTGGCTGCAGGCCTTTCAGTTTTTGGTGCATCTCATCAATTTGCTGAGCATACTTCTCAGTCCTAATGGTTTCACCTGGTAGAGGAAGCTGAAGTAGACAAGAGTGCCAGCAGACCAACAAACAATGACCATGACCATTTTTTTGGTGCAAGTTTGGCTTCAGGAAGTGCTTTGGAGCTTCTTTTTGGTTCAGCCACTGAGCTGGTCGTCACTGGTTGTCATAGAAAATCCACTTTTCATAGCACTTCACAATCTGATTGAGGAATAGTTCATTGTTGTGTGGAATAAGAGAAGTTGACACTTCAAAATGATTTTTTTGATCTGCATTCAGCTCATGAGGCACCCACTTATTGAGTTTTTTCATCTTTCCAATCTGCTTCAAATGCCAAATGACCATAGAATGGTCAACTCTGATTTCTTGGGCAACTTCTTGTTTAGTTGTAGATTAGCTTTGATGATCCTCTCAGTTGGTCATTATCAACTTTAATAGCCAGGCCCTGTGCTCCTCATCTTCAAATCTCTAGTTTTCTTTGCAAAATTTCTTGAACCACCAGTGCATTGTAAATTCATTATCAGTTCCTGGGCCAAATGCATAGTAGAGGTTGCCAGCTGTCTCTGCTCATCATGACCCACTTTGAACTCGAATAAGAAAATTGCTTGAATTTACTTTTTGTCCAACATCATTTACATAGTCTAAAATACATATAGAATAAACATCAAGTAATAATTCTTTCCTTCTTTCCCTTCTCCAAGGGATCTTCCCAACCCAGGGATCGAGCCAATGTCTCCCACATTGCAGGTGGATTCTTTACCAGCTGAGCCACAAGGGGAGCCCACAAATACTGGAGTGGGTAGCCTACCCTTCTCCAGCAGATCTTCCTGACCCAGGAATTGAACTGGGTCTCTTGCATTGCAGGTGGATTTTTTACCAACTGAGCTACCAGGGAAGCAAAATACATGTAGAATAGACATTAAGTAATAATTCATTAGCAAAAATCATGAAGAATTGTGCATTAAAGTGATTTATTTAAGAATATATTCTAATCAAATGGCAAATTTCAACAATGCAAGCCTGAAATTACTTTTTCACCAATGTAATATCAAAAAGATAATATCAGTAAAAGATACACAGTTTTAAAAATAACCAAATGAAAACTCAAGTTGAAGGTACAGCAACTCCGTGAAAATTTAACCAGAGGGACTCAACAGCAAATATGAACTTGGGAAAGAAAAAAATCAGCAAATGTGATGACTGAGCATAAGTTTATGCAATCCAAAGAAATTGAGAAAAAGAATGAAGAAAAAGAAACAGATCGTCAGACCAAGTTTGGGAAACATCAAACACATCAAAGCACATGAAAGGTGAATGCCAAAAGGAGGAGAGTAAAAGAAGCAAACAATTTTAAGAACAAATAATAACCTAAAAAGTTCTCAATTTGATGAAAAACATTGTACATCCAAAACTTCAGCAAACTACAAGTAGTATAAAAACAAGGATATTTACACATAGACACATCATAGAAAATATGCTAAAAGACAAATTCTTGGAAAGATACCAACAACCAAAACTGACTCAGGAAGAAATAGAAAATCATAATAGAACAATTGCATGTAAAGAGATTAAATTAGTAATTTTAAAAAAATGTTCCACTAACTAACAGAAAATTTCCTGGGGTAGCCTACCAAACATTTTAATAATGACTTATACCAATTCTTCACAAAGTCTTCCATAATAAATTAGAGAACCTTTACTAACTAATTCCATGAGAACAATATTACCTTGATACCAATACCAGAAAAAACATCACAAGAAAATAAAACCACTTATCGATATATCTTATAAATATCAAAGTAAAAATTATAAACAAATTGCTAGTAAACCAAACCCAGAAACATATGAAAATTTACCATGACCAAGGTGGATATATCCAGAGGAATAGAAAGTTGAATTAACATTCAAAATAAATTCATATATAATATACTGTATCTATGCAATAAAAAACAAAATCATATGATCATCTAAATAGACATATTAAAAACTATTTGACAAAATCCAACAGCCTTGCATGATATAAAAAAAGCAAAACAATGAATAGAGGGGAACTTTCTCAATCAGATAAAGATTGTAAAAACCTATAACTAATATGATATTTAATTTAGAAACACTGAGTATTTTCACTCTAAGATCAGCAACAAGTGAAGAATATCCACTCTAGCTACATATATTCATCATTGTGCAGAAAGTTCTAGCCAGGCCATTTAGGAAAGAAAAGTATTCAGAATGGAAAGTTAAAAGTAAAATTATCTCTATTCATCCATGACATGATGTTGTATATTCTAAGAAATCCAGAAAAAAAATTAGAACTAGTAAATTACCAAAACACATAACACTAACATAATGTGATTTTTATTCTCTACAATAATTCAATACAATCCTACTTTTTAGTTTTATCAAAAGACAGTAAGCAAAAAGATCACAAACAATGTTCATAAATGAAATGAAAATATAAGTAGGGGATGGTAATATTTTTGAAGCTCTTACCAACAAATATATATTTAACATAAACATCTTGCCAATTAACAACAAAAATAGGAATAAATCAATTTATCAAAGGAGTCAAGAAATTTGCTGAAGGAGAAACACAGTTGGCCAATAATATCTGAAGCGATTGAAAACTTGATAATTGTCAGCTTTGGTAAACGTCTTAGGCTGTCTTCTCTGAAAGCACGACTTGAAATTCTGGGATTTCTAGGCTAGTGATTTCTTGAGAGAGCATTCTTGGAAGATGAGGAATGAAGGAAACAGGATGGAGCTTCAGAAGAAAGCTGAGAAAGAATACAGTCAGCTGGAGCTAGCTTTAGCTCAGCTCTATGAACAGCCTGAGTGCTCATTTGCTCAGTAATGTCCAACTCTTTGCGCCCCATGGGTTGTAGCCCACCAGTCTCCTCTATCTGTGGAATTTTCCAGGCAAGAATACAGGAGTCAGTTGCCATTTCTTTCTCCAGGGGATCTTCCTGATCCAGGGATCGAACCCACATCTCCTTCATTGGCAGGTGGATTCATTACCACGAGCTACCTGGGAGGCCAAGATAGCTACGAGCAGCTGAGAACAGTTAATTGTGACAAAGAGTTAGTCCTACCTCGAGCCCTTTGTCAGTTATTGTTTGTAGACACCCCCTCCCCTCATATTGGAATGTATAAGCAGTGAAGGGAATCCACTACAAATGTTTAGAGGTTATTCATAGACTTTAATAATTAGAGTATTCATCAAGACATATTTTGGTATTTTGACATGTTTTGGTAATAGCTATTAACAAAATGTTCATATATTTTAACCTGTTAATTTGAATACTTCTATAAATAGAAATCACAGAAATACTGTACTTGCCCTATTACAGAAAAGTGTACATGTCAGTGCTTATTGCAGGATGTGATAGGAGAAAAATAGGACCCCTACATTCTAATCCCCAGAATCTGTGAATGCTACCTTACATGGTAAAGTCTCAGATGGACTTAATATTGCTAATCAACTTAAAATAGAAAAGGGATCCTGAATTATACAGGTGTGTCCTATGTAATCACAGCTTCCTTTAAATGTGGGAGAAGACGCAGAAGAGTTAACAGACTGAGTGAGGTGGCCTGAGGAAGGTTCTACGGGTCCTTGTTTGGTTTGAAGATGGAATACGTGACTGAGCCAAGTAATGTGGACAGCCTCTAGAAGCTGGAAAGGATGTGAACACCCAGTCTCCTGCAGCATGTCCAAAAAGGTATGTGGTCCTGTTAACACAGTTTTTAATCCAGTGAGAACTATTTCATACTTCTGACCTCCAAACAGCAAGGTAAGAAAAGTATATAGTGTTGTGGTAACTTATTACAACAGCAATAACAAAACTTTTAAAAACACAGGAGTTTTGAAATTATGATATGGAAGAATCATGCTACTGATAATGGGGATGGGAGAAGCATTAGAAGGACAAATCAATGGTATATTTAATCATTGAAACTAAACTCTGGAAGAATAAATGTTAATGCTACCATTTTGTTAAAAACATGAGGAAAAATAGCTTGATGTGTTTTGTTTTGGGGGAAGGTACTTTGTGAGTTCTAGTAAATCTGAGGACCTACTAAGACACGGAGGCGAGCAGACCACAGAGGGGTCAGCATGGAGTTTCAGTTCCAGCACTGGGGTCAAAACCACATGCAGAGGGCTTGGACAGTAAATAAATGGAAGGGAATAAAAGATGCAGGTAACTAAATTCTTTCCAGAATATTCGTTCTGGGGAAAAAAGCAGAATTAATGGTGTTCAAAGAGGTAGAAACTGCTTAATAAAATGCAAGGATGAAGTGAAGAAACCAGTACAGGGTAAGAATTTGAAGTTTAAAGAAAGGATAGGTAATTATTCAAGTTCTTAAAGGAGGTATACAACAATAATATATAGGGTCTATTACAGAAAAAATTACTACTACTGATTTAATTTCACTTGCTTTTATTAAAGGTCTTATTAATAGATTAAGATTCTGTGAAAATTATTGGAACAATATTGGTAACTGCCTTACCATCTGTTTTGAAGTAATTTGAGGAGTTTCTAATTTAAGCTATTCCATTTTAAGTAATAAAACACTTTTATTCATTTCCCCTTGACTACTTATGAAGAATTAAGTCAAACAAAAAGTCTCTTTTGATTGGTTGCATCATTTTGTATCTACTTTCTCAGTATCTTGCAATATTAAACACAGGTTAAAATAACTTGTAAATGCTTTTTTTTAGGATCAAATATCTTGCAATTACAAATAGACCTAATATAATTGTCATAATAGGATTCAGATCAAGCTTCTAGTGTTTTAAATATTGTAAGACATAACTAAACTTTCTAATAGAATATTATGTAAAATATGTAAAATGTTATATATAAATATGTAAGTGTATATGTGTGTGTGTGTATATATATATAGGTGGATAGATAAGGTATAATTAATCATAAGAAGGAAGCATTTGCAGAGGACTTACAGTTAACAGACATAGATAAATGTAGTTGAGGAAAGTTGTCTGTGTCTAAATCACCCTCATAAACATTTAGCTGTAATCAACTTATAAAACACTATAAGGGTAATTACATAGTGATTTTAAAGTTCTGTGAAAAAATCATAAAGGTGTTTTGATATAATGCAGAGGCAAAGTAGAACTATCTTTATACAATTATAGATAATTGTAACTTAAATGCCTAGAAGTTTCTTTCCCCCCAAGATAAAGGGAACATGGGAAACATGGTGTCCAGGATATACAGACAGCAAACCACTATGTCCACACATCTTAGAAGACTGATCGTAAAATACAGTGAGGATTAACTGCCATGATGAACTAAGAAAAAATAGTACTAGACTAGATTGGTGAGAACACAGCAGCTAGAAGTAAGTTATTTTATCCATTTCCTTAAAATGAAAGAAAGTTTTCCAACACCTTGGTCGTGAAACATCCAATAGAATCCCTATAGGAAAGAAACCTGAGTTAAAAAAAAAACAACAAAACCTTGTATCTATCTATCCATCCATTTTCTATCACCTTCTCCATGCAGAACTCCAGAAGATGCAGTGCATCAGCAACCTGTTAGAATATTAGTCAAAGCAACAGCAAAGACACATGAGCAGTCAAAAAAAAGTACTGTTCAATTTGTTTCCTCAGATGAAATCAAGGATGAGAAATCAGGTTAACAGAAGTTGCCTCAGTAAAAATGTTACAATATCCTTTCCAGTTTGTAGACCTGAGCCAGTCAGAACAGAATCGCTGACTGTGAGATAGGCCAGGTTCTGAGGAGAAAGGACCTGCAAAGCCATGGTTAGTATAAAGGTGGTAACTGTTCCAGCCCTTTCCCAAAGAAACCTGTGGTCAATTGCTTTGGTAAGGGAATGCTGGCAAAAGGTATTGTGAGCATCGTTGGAAACAAGAGTTCAGGATGACACTGACTCCTAGAAACTCAAAGCATTTTCATGGCTCCCACTTTGGTTGGGGCCAGTTGGGGGCCAGATAATTAAATGGGTCTGGAAGATGCTTTCCCCCTCCCCTGCTTGCTGAATGTATAACTGGAAGAGACTTGAATGGTATTTAGTGAAACCCCAGGTTAGGTTCTTGGTCTGTGGGTTGATCATCATCATGAGAAAAACAAAGGAGCTGCCTCTAAAACTTGCCCCTTTCAGAGTTCATTTCAGTTCAGTCACTGAGTGTATCCAACTCTTGGCAACCCCATGGACTGCACCACGCCAGGCCTCCCTTTCCATCACCAACTCCCGGAGTCCACCTACCATGTCCATCAATTTGGTGATGCCATCCAACCATTTCATCCTCTGTCGTCCCCTTCTCCTTCTGCCTTCAATCTTTCCCAGCATCGGGGTTTTTTCAAATGAGTCAGTTCTTCACATCAGGTGGCCAAAGTATTAGTTTCAGCTTCAACATCAGTCCTTCCAATGAACATTCAGGACTGATTTCCTTTAAGATGGACTGCTTGGAGCTCCTCGCAGTCCAAGGGACTCAAGAGTCTTCTCCAACACCACACTTCAAAAGCGTCAATTCTTTAGCACTCAGCTTTCTTTATAGTCCAACTCTCTCACATCCCCTTTCAGAGAGGAGATAGCAAACAAAAGGAATGTCACATGCTGAAAAGTTTCAAAATTAGTGCTGCTTTTAAATATTTAATGGATGCTTGGGTGTTGGGCCCTCATTTTTATCCCATAAATTCATCAGTCTGACTCTGCACAGAAGTGATGGATATAGAGACAGTAGAATACCTCAACTATCTCTAGCCTTAATTACTAACAACTAGGCGTAATCACAGCTGCAATGGCAGCAGATTAATACAACCTCTGGTCTGTGGTGTGTTGCCACTGATTTGATGATTCCATCAAATTCAAGTTATTTTAACCTTTCCTTACAGGAGAAAAAAAAAAAGATCAAGATAGTACAGTTTCACATGGAACTCACTACAGACATATTTATAGTCTTTCCTAGGATTATCTCAAGTCCACCATCCTAAAACATACTACAAATAGATCTGAATTTCCTCACATCCCGCAGTACATCACATATCATAACCTCATGTTAATCCAGATGAGCAAGGATGCATTTCTCACACACAGATGACTAACACACTGGAGGTCTTACATGCATATATGTGCTCCTAACACTGGGAGTTAAAGTTTATGAAGTTTCTGGGGCTTGCCACATCTGTAAAATATTTAGGAGTCCAGATGGTGGCCTGTCAGGACATTCCATCTGAAGTAAAAAACAGATTTTTTCATCTTATACTTTCCACCATGAAGAAGAAAAAAAGCACTGGGTGGGCATCTTTTGAGATTTTTGAAGCAGCATATTCTACAGCTGGAAAAACTGTTCCAAATCCCATGTTGCATGATGTGAAGGGCTACCAGCTCAGAGTCTAAAGAGAGCCCTGGGGCAGGTGCAGGCTATCAGTGCTGGGAAAGGATGCTTCATGAGGTTCTTGACAGGCTCTAGGAGGAAGATACTCTGAAGACCCTGGGCTTCTGTAAAAAGGTCCTGCCGTCCTGGTGTATTTCTGGAGCAAGGGACAGAGCTGCTATAATTGTCCTTCATGAAATGTGATTTCTCAAATCTACCTAGTCATAAGAGTGAGTGGGCCCAGAAACCGTTTGTAAAATGAAAGCTCTATATCCATTATTGAGTATGGACAAGTCAAAAGAATACAAGCAAAATGCATGGGTAGTAGCCCCAACTACTAAGTCGTTACAACTGTGGCACCAAAACTGCTCTCTCGTCTACCGCCTGTGCTATGGCCTGTAAGTTGGCTCTGTTTATAAGTTCAAGCTGAAAATGATGACAGATGCATTCTAACTCCATTCAGAAATAGCCTTGAAAGAATGAAAAAGAAAATGAGCAAGATTTCATGCACTGCATTTGGTCATTCATGTCACATGGTAAGAGAAATGGCCTGAGGTTACACTACATTCAGACACATGGTCAGTGGAAAAACAACTTTGCTGAACCTTGGTCACAGACATGGAAGGAGAAATACTGAAAGATCCAAATCTGAAACAGAAAAATGTAGATATATGTTTAGTAATGTGCGCAGTGTATGAAGATCTTATAATTACAAGATAAGGAGCAAGCCACAGCATCCCCTATTAAAGAGACATTCAGCAAGAAGTCCACCAGTCCCCTTCAGCCAGTTTTTGTCATCAGATATCCAAATGCTGACATAATGGACACATTAACTGATTAGTCATTGTGGGCAGGGAGGGAGGCTATGCATGGATAGAAACTGATATACCTACTCCCAATGCTGAATATTCAACCTGTCAATAACAGAGGCAGATCATTGCTGAATCTCCAGTATGGCACCATTTCTCAAGGGAACTAGCCACTTAGTCACAAGTAAACAACACTGACCCTTTCTACCTTGGGAGGATCAGTGGTTCATTCTATTAGAATAGATACATATTCTGGGTATCACTTTCTTTATGCCTTTAGGGCCGTGGCCATCACTAGAATCTGAGTGCTTACTAATGGTTTGATCCACTGGCATGGAATCCCACTTAACAGCATGTCAGACCAGTTTAGAGCAAAAGAGGTTACAAGAGTAAGCACCATGATTGTGATCTAACACAGCGTAGGAACACCTTGCTGAAGGCATATGGTGCCAGCTCAGTAGTAACACTCCAGAAGGATGGAGAACTGTGCTCCGTGATGCATTAGTGTCTGTATGTCTTTTGTATGGCGGCACTCCCCTAGTCAGGAGAGAACATAAATCCAGGAACCAAGAGATGGAAATACAAGGAATTCACTTGTCCTTATTACTGACTTGAAATATGTGCTTTCCATTACCACGGTGCTGATCTCTGTGGGGCTAGAGACCTGATTCTCACAGCGGGTGAAATTCTGCTAGGAGTTATAGCCAGAGTGTGATTACACTATAAGGTTTGCTCATTTGGGCATTCTTGTGTCCAGGGGCCAGCGGGCAAGGAGAGAAATGACTGTCTTAGTAAAAACAATTGATCTTAACCATCATGAGAAGGCAGAGCTGCTCTTTACACAGTGGGCCTAGTGTGGCATATGGCTGTCAACCAAGTTTGATATGTGAGTGCTACTAACTTCCTCAGCCAGTTCTGATAGTCTGTGAACAAGGAGAGTACCCAACACGGTAGAATAGGAACATTAATCATGCATGTTTCCTTGATGACTCCCCGTCAGGGGTGGTATTAGGGACTTCTCTATGGATTATTAGAGACAGCAGTCTGCAGCCTTTTTGGCACCAGGGACTGGTTTCGTGGAAGGCAGTTTTCCACGTGAGACAGGGGTGCTTCAGGCAGCAATGCTAGCGATGGGGTGGAGAGCAGCAGGTGAAGCTTCACCTCCCGCCACTCACCCCCTGCTGTGGGACCCTGTTCCTAACAGGACCTCAGCCCAGAGGTTGGGGAGCCCTGATTATAGAGACTGAAGAGGTTAAATCAATGGGTCTAAGGTCACACTCTAAGGGCAGGGCCATTTTTTCTATTGAGGTAGACTCACTCCATATGTTAAGCACAGATTGCTTAACTGGGTGTGTAAACCTAACAAGCAGTATTCATAGTCTAATGCCAGAGCAGGCATATCAACCAATCTTTCTTGCATAGAATTTCATGAGTATTGTTTATTGTTACTGGGGTTTATCATATATTGAATTGGAGGTTGCATGTTATATGATACAGAGTCCTTACATTCCAAAATAACTCTTTCCATTTAGTATCAATTACTTGACACCCATATCAGAATTTTCTGTCTTGAGATGTTCCCCGCAGTACAATTGAAGAATAGTACAAAAGATCAGAACATCCATTTTGACCATATATAGAAATCGAAATTGACTTCCTCATTTTCACCCAAGGTGGAATGCTAAATTATGAATTTATTGGAAATGCAAATTTGTTGGTGAAAAATCTTTGTCATTTCTCCCATTTGAATTATTGTAGTCTTTCTAAATGATTTCAAATAGTCACTGAATTGAAAGTGATGCTTCCTCTACCTTTCTTACCTCAAAGTGAAATCCAAACCCCTAAGTGCTGCTAGAATGCCTACCACTGCTGACTAAAGGCTCTAAACCCAGTTTCAAAATGTAATGGCAGAATTGCCTTTTTGGCCTCATTTTTTAAAATCATAAATTTCAGACATGTCATAGAATATTTTACAGATATAGAAAATACAATGCCCAATATGTTTTCTTTTTTTGTGATGATAGTGATTTTTAAATGACACATAGTGTTGGATTAGGAAAGAATATATTTACTACTACAGCACCGTGTATAATGAAAACAACAAATGTTATGTGGGAAAAATTATGCATGTGAATAACTGAGAAGAAGTAAATTTAAGAGAAGGAAAATGATAGATCAATGCTTAAAAATAAGAAAACATTACTAAATTGTCATAATTTTCACAATTCAAGATTCTTTTACAAAACCAGAGGAAAGTAGAAACCTGGTGCTTTCATATGATCATTTCAGGTTTAAGTTTTTCCTTTCTTTTGACTGACTATTCATTGCAAAGAGAAATACTCTTTTAAAGAGTTTTTCTTATCTTCCACACATTGTGAAATCCTAGCAGTCATTTTCTCTTTTAAAGTTTTTTCCATATAATTGGATTAGTATCATTCCATAATGCATTTAAATATCAAATTAATCCACTCTATGGTATTGGGGTTGATTTCGTGGTTTTCTTTTTAATAAACTGTCAGATGTTTCTGTATTAGCAAGGGAAAGAATGATGTCACAGACATTTGTAACATACATTTTTAGATATTATGACTATAGTATCCTAATTCTGTCTGATTACAAATGCTCTTCTTTCACGTTTAAAGCTCTGCACATCCTGAAGATTCCAAAAACACATATACAAGGCTGAAGGCAAAAATAATATGTAATGATAGTTATTCAGAATTGATCCCATGGCACCAAAAAATGGAGACAGCCTTGTCAAAATGCTTTCTTTCCTGGAAAAATTTGCAAGGCGGTGGTTTAGCTGCTATGTCATGTCCAACTCTTGGCGACCCTATTGGACTGGTAGCCTTCCAGGCCTTTCTGTTCAAGGGATTTTCCATGCAAGAATACTGGAAAGGGTTGCCATTTCCTTCTCCAGGAGATCTTCCCCACCCAATGGGTCTCTTGCATTGCAGGCCAGTTCTTTACCAACTGAGCTTCCAGGGAAGCTCTAAAGATTTACAAAGGGGCCCATAAAATTATTAGGGATAGAGTGGCCATTGTTGCATGAATCTTAGAACATCTTCTTGATATACTGCTGGTGTAGAAATTATAGAAAAATAGATTAGTAGAATATTAGTTAAGAAACCAAATCATCATGGATTTTCATGGTGCCAGAAAAATTTCCTAGCTTAGATTATAAATGAATGTTAGCTTATTTGGTGACTACAAATGGAAACAAATGATTCCTCCTGAGACAAAGGATAATTCTCATTTTCTCCTCACAAAGTGTGTAGTTGCGTTAAGCGGGTAGCTATTTTTCTGTATCAAAAGACCACATGAATTGTCATCCTACATGTAAATGGCAATAGAATATTTTTTTAAAAACAATATTTTTTTGAACTCAGATTCCATAAAACCTTCTTTTCCCCCCAAAACTAAAATTTAACTATGTTTTAAATCAGAATCTGTTTTAATTGCTGGGTAAGATCATACCAGTTGGGAGTTAACAGTAAATAGAAAAGTACCATAAATCCTTTGGTGACTTGAGAGATATTTACTTTATCCTTAAGGCAATTGATTCATCTTATAACTAGATTGGAGTTAGTCCACTTTATTTTCTATTAATGTTTTTCTTAGATGATTAAACTGGTATCTTTTAAAAGTCACTGAAATGTTCTTTTATGTATAAACCTGTTGACTGGTAGTATCTGTTCATGATACTTACTGTTTCTTAGTACTGGATACACAGCTAATCTAAACTCCCTAGCCTTACTGTTAAGTATAGGCATGTGACTGAATTCTAGTCTTTGAAATCTGGGCAGAGCTGATATGAATTATGTCACTGCCTGGCCCTCTAAAACTTTCCCAGGATGTTGGTGTTCCTTCTTTTCTGGTGAACTTGGAAATGTCCTTTTGAAGAAGATGGACCATGATGTAGAAGGAAACTGCGTCACTGAATCATTGCTTGCTAAATAACTGCCTAAGAACCACAAACATCTGTTTTGTACTGCATGGGAATAAGAAATATATTTCTACTGTGTGAAGTCACTGAGACTTTGGAGTTTGTTACAGCAGCTAACATTACTTTAGCTGATGTATATTACAAATTCCAATGCCCCTACAGTAAGCAGCATAATGCCCCCACCAACTCAAAACTGTCAATGTTCTCATTCCAGAAACCTTTGAATATGTAATCTTATATAGCCAAAGGGTTTCTGGAGATGTGAATAACTTAAGGGCCTTAAAATGGGAGACTATTCTGGTTATACAAATGGGTCTCAGTAATCTCAAGGGTTCTTATAAGAGGGGGTCATGAGTACCATAATAAAAAAGAGATGTAACAATGGAAGCAAAGATTGAAATGATGCAGGACTGCAAGTCAAAAAATAGGGGCAGATTCTAGAAATTGGGAAAAGCAAATGAATGGAATGAATATTCCTAAGAACTTCCAGAAAGAATATATCCCTGCCAACCCACTTCAGACTTCTGACCTCAAGAACTGTAAGATAGTGGTTCTAAATAACACAAACTTACTAAGTTTGTCATATCTTTTTGCCTTTTCATACTGTTCATGGGGTTCTCAAGTGAAGAGTACTGAAGTGGTTTGCCATTCCCTTCTCCAGCGGACCACATTTTGTCAGAACTCTTCACCATGACCCATCTGTCTTGGGTGGCCCTACACGGCATGGCTCATAGTTTCATTGAAAAGCTATGACAGCCGAGACAGCATATTAAAAAACAGAGACATTACTTTGCTGACAAAGGTCTGTCTAGTCAAAGCTATGGTTTTTCCAGTGGTCATGTATGGAAGTGAGAGTTGGACCATAAGAAGGCTGAGCATCAAAGAATTGATGCTTTTGAACTGTGGTGTTGGAGAAGACTCTTGAGAGTCCCTTGGACTGCAAGGAGATAAAACCAGTCCATCCTAAAGGAAATCAGTCCTGAATGTTCATTGGAAGGACTGATGCTGAAGCTGAAGCTCCAATACTTTGGCTACCTTGTGCAAATAATTGACTCACTGGAAAAGACCTTGATGCTGGGAAATATTGAAGGCAGGAGAAGGGGATGACAGAGGATGAGATGATTGGATGTCATCACCAACTCGATGGACATGAGTTTGAGCAAGCTCCGGGAATCGATGATGGACAGGGAAGACTGGCGTGCTGCAGTCCATGTGGTTGCAGAGTTGGACACAAATGAACAACTGAACTGAACTTAGTTTATGGTAATTTGTTTTACAAACACTACAAATTAATATAAATTTTAAATATTTAAATATATTAGAAAACATAACTATATTTAAATGCATATTTATGGACAGTGAATCCAAGTGTAGCTTCTTAAGTGTATATATTAGAAGATATGTATTGTGTGTTCTGAGATACAGTTTTTCCATGGATTATGCCATAAATCTTTTTTTTTTCATTCATTTTTATTAGTTGGAGGCTAATTACTTTACAATATTGTAGTGGTTTTTGCCATACATTGACATGAATCAGCCATGGATTTACATGTGTTCCCCATCCTGATCCCCTCTCCCGCCTCCCTCCCCATCCCATCCCTCTGGGTCTTCCAGGTGCACCAGCCCCGAGCACTTGTCTCATGCATCCCACCTGGGCTGGTGATCTGTTTCACCCTTGATAGTATACTTGTTTCAATGCTATTCTCTCAGAACATCCCACCCTCGCCTTCTCCCACAGAGTCCCAAAGTCTGTTCTGTACATCTGTGTCTCTTTTTCTGTTTTGCATATATGGTTATCGTTACCATCTTTCTAAATTCCATATATATGTGTTAGTATACTGTATTGATCTTTATCTTTCTGGCTTACTTCACTCTGTAATATGGGCTCCAGTTTCATCCATCTTATTAGAACTGATTCAAATGAATTCTTTTTAATGGCTGAGTAATATTCCATGGTGTATATGTACCACAGCTTCCTTATCCATTCGTCTGCTGATGGGCATCTAGGTTGCTTCCATGTCCTGTCAATTGTAAACAGTGCTGCGATGAACATTGGGGTGCACGTGTCTCTTTCAGATCTGGTTTCCTCGGTGTATATGCCCAGGAGTGGGATTGCTTGGTCAGATGTATGCCATAAATCTTTATGGTGTGTTTTAGGAGATACAAGTCACAATACTAGAGTTGGTGAATTTTTCTTCACAGAGCATACCTATTTATTTTTATAGGGTTTTCTTATTAATCCTTTATCTTCTGCCTTTATTTACTATATTTGAATATCTTAGACACAACTAGAACTCACAGATATTTGATTGATTGATTGAATAATTGATTGATTATCTGGACCTTGAACATATATATCTAAAATACTTTTGGAACTTACCTGTTTAGAAGAACTGTAGCCATTTTGAACTAAATATATTGAAAACTTATTGTGGTCATATCATTTTTTCCTCTAATGAATTTTTCATTCAATTAATGGCCTCGCCATATACTCAGCCATTCAAATCAGGAACCTAAGAATTTTCTTTTGATTCATTCCTCATATACAGTCCTGTATATTCTTCTGCCCTACTCTAGTTGTAACTGTTTTCCCACAGTGGTAGACATTAGCAACTGTGAAACTACTTATATATTTAACTAGGTTTTCACATACGGTTTGCCCTTGAACAACATGGGTTTGAACTGTATAGGTCCATTTTTTTTCCCCCCACCAAATACACATGATAGCTCAGTTGGCAAAGAATCCACCTGCAATGCAGCAGACCCTGGTTTGACACGTGGGTCAGGAAGATCCACTGGAGAAGAGATAGGCTAACCCACTCAAGCATTCTTTGGCTTCCCTTGTGTCTCAGCTGGTAGAGAATCTGCCAGCGATGTGGGAGATCTGGGTTATATCCCTGGGTTGGGAAGATCCCCCTCAGAAGGAAAAGGCCACCTATTTTGGTATTCTTGTCTGGAGAATCCCATGGACTGTATAGTCCTTGGAGTCACAAAGAGTCGACCTTCACTTTCACTTTTCAGACACGATAGGATCTGAGCTGCAGATATAGAGGGCCGGATGTACAGTTATGCTCTGATTTTCAGTTGTGGGGAAGGTAGCCAGTTCACCTAAACTTTGTGTTGTTCAAGAGTCAACTGTATAAGTAAAGATAGATAAAGAAGATTAGGTTTCTCACTTTCAGAGAAAAAGTTACAAATATAGGGGAAATGCTAGAATGAGCTGTTTGGTACCAAACTGAACTCTGAGATGTCAAAATGAATACACACACACACACACACACACACACACACACACACACACACACATATGTATTATACTGTATAATATATATATGCACATTATATATTCTATACACATACTTACCACCTTATATGTATATACCAGTATCCAGATAGATAATACATATATATTTATATCTGTGTATTAATATACATTTCTTAGCTCTGTCCACTAAGGGGGCCTTGGAGGAACATCACAACAGAAAAACACATCTAGCACTCAGATCTTGGTTTCTAAATATACTTTTGAAATAAAAAGGGCCATAGTTTCTTTGCTAATCCTAAGATAGGAGCATAAAATAAATAAAGAATGAGCCTGGAACACATTTTGGTAACAAAAATAAGATGTGCTTCAAAAATGAGAGCTTTCCAAAACATTATAGGAGCCAACCTGAGAGTTTCAGTAGCCAGTACTGGAACAATTTGTGAAACAAAGTAACAGGTGAATGACTATAACCTTAACAATAAGATAAATATGTCTGAGCCCTTCCTGGTTTAAAGTAACAAATGTAAAAATGAGGAAGGGGCTCTTTTTTTTCTTTTTTACAAAATAATTCCAATTAATAAATGTGGAAGAAATAAGAGAAATACAAAATGAATTTTAGAACATGACAATAATAATTACTACAGGAAGATGAACTGAATAGTAATTCTAATAATAGATTTATTAGGTAATTTGAGGCTTTGGAAATGTTTTCAACCTTCTAGTTATAGTCTGATGGTTTTAATATATGTCCACATGTTCTGCAAACTGAAGCTTAATTTCCTTTCTCTTGAATAAGGGCTGGATCTTTGACTCATTTCTAATGAACAGAATTTGAAAGGAAAAGACATAACTTTCCAGTAGAGAAATGTTGCAGCCATGACCTCAGCCAAGTGATTAAGATTGGCATAATCAGTAATGTGATGCATTGACATTATGTATCCCGTGATATGTTGGTGTGAAAAAAGATATTTTGCCTCTGTAATATGCCTCCCCTAAACCGACAATAATCAGTTTTATCATGAGATGACATCAGACAAACCCATACTGAGCAACATTCTTTAAAATATATGAACAATATTCTTCAAAATTGTCCATGTCACCCAAGGCAAAGATCAAGGAACTGTCACAGATAGAAAAATAACTAAACAGATACATCTGAATAGAAAAAGTATTCTTGATTCAATCCTGGAGGGGAGAGAAGGGTATTAATGCAAAAACTGAAGAAATTCCAGTAAAGTCCATAGTTCACTCAACAATGATGTTTTAAGTTCTTAATTTTAATTAGCCATTAACAATGTTACATAAAATGTTGACATTGGGAGGAAGTTGGTTGCAAAGGTGTTAAGGAACACTATGTACTATCTTTGCTACACTGCTGGAAGTTTAAAATTATTTCAAAATAAACTTATAAGTAACATATAAAACAATCTACTTAACTAACCTTAGTGAAATCCTATTCTTGTCTCATTCCTACTTCTGCTAGATGCACTGAGGTCCTTATCAATTCTTACAGATTTTTTAAATTAACTTCCATGGCCTCTATGTCTCTTACCTTGTTCTTCTCTACTCTTTAATACATATTCCCAGTGCAAATTTTGTCACATACAAATGCAATCAAAATATTTTCATGAATTCTCACAACAGTGTCCCATACTTTCCATTACCAATCGCATTTTCAAATTTTTTCCCTCTGTTCTCTGGCGTGTTGAATATCTTTTCTGATTCTTTGCATCTGCCAGTCTCTTTCATACCTCCATTGTCTCACACCAGAGATTCCTTCTGCCAAAAATATTTTCTTTAGCTCTTTAAGTAGATAATTCCTCCCTTCCCAGAAGAAAATTTTTCTCAGTAATATTAATTCCTAGAATACTTTCTTGTCATCACTAGTATAATTTGTATTTTTCTCTGAAACCCTGAACATAAATCTGTTAGTGACAGGGATCTCTCATATCCATAATGCCTTCCTTAAGCCTAGAAATAAATGTATTCAACAAAGTTTAATTTAGAATGCTTTTATTACTTTTTCCTTTCATTTTTTTAAATTGGATAATAAGTGTTTTATAATGTTGTGTGAGTTTCTGCTGTACAACATGAATCAGCTACATTTATTCATATATCCCATCCTTTTTGAGCTTCTCTCCCACCATACTCATCCTACCTCTCTAGGTTGGCACAGAACACTGATCTGAGCTCCATATGTTATACAGTAGCTTTCCACTGGCTTCCCCTTCTTGACAGACTCTAGGTTCATCCACATCACCACAACTGGCTCAATTTCATTCCTTTTCATGGCCAAGCAATATTTCATTGTAAATAGGTACCACGACCTCTTTATCCGTTCATCTGTTGGTGGAGATCTAGGTTGCTTCCATGTACTAGCTATCATAAATAGTGTGGCAATAACATTGGGAGTACATGTGTTTTGTTTTGTTTTTTTTCAATTATGATTTTCTCAGGGTTATTTGCTCAGTAGCGGGCTTGCTGGGACATAAGTTAATTTTGTTTGTAGCTTTTTAAAGAATCTCCATACTATTCTCCATAGTGGCTATTTCAGTTTGCATTCTCACCAGCATTTATTGTTTGTAGATTTTTTGATGATGGCCATTCTGACCAGTGTGTGGTGATACCTCACTGTAAAATGATCAAATATATATTAAGAATAAATTCAAATGGAAAGAAAGCAAATCTATAATGAAGGAAAAGTGTAAAACAAAAGTAAAAGCATATGATTCTATAAAGAACATGCCTGTGTAAAAATTTTCAAATGTTATCACGCATCTGGACTAAGATGATGGAAACCATTTAAGAATATCATCTGTTAAAATACATGCAGCAGGGGAGACACTGCTTCAGGAAAGATCCTCAATGTTCTCCTTACTTGTTGCAAGTAATAAATGCTTCCTTCTCCTGCTTAAAAAATATACACATAGCTTGAAATCATCTTGTGAAGAAACTAACCCAGACAGCATTGTGCTGTAGAACCACAGACACTGCTGTGACAGAGGAATCAGATATATTTGTCTGTAAACATTAGAGTTCTAAAGCCTGAGAATCAAGTGCCAAGTGTCACAGCATCACCTTCCCTCATTCAGAACCACAAGGAGTCCACAATTCAAAGTGCATCTTTATTTTCAAAGATTAGGGTCCCAGAGGATTCATTTTGAAGGCTTTTAAGGCTGCTATTGATTCTATTGGGACAACCTGGAGAAGTCATTCATCTTCAGTGACTCAGGGTCAGCAATGAAATTTCAGGGAAATAGCGTGAAAGGCATTTTATCTCAGGAGTGGATGGGACAGCCAGCCTGTGTAAATCCCTCTTAAACTGGCAATTTACGAACCAGTTCATGTCAGTCATTTCATAGGCAAGTGTTCATAATTTTTTAAGTGGACTTTTAAAAAGGATTTTTTTGCCCCACTTACTTTACATGGATTGTCCTGCATTAATGTTTATGAAAGTCTTTCTATGTAGGGTTAAAATTTTTCCTCATGTGTAAATTTG
The DNA here is from genome assembly GCF_910594005.1 of Cervus elaphus. Taxonomy (NCBI): domain Eukaryota; kingdom Metazoa; phylum Chordata; class Mammalia; order Artiodactyla; family Cervidae; genus Cervus; species Cervus elaphus. The sequence continues at coordinate 33,845,817 of NC_057831.1, forward strand.
ATTGCTTTACGTGTTGTGTTGAAGAAAGTCATGCTGAAAGTGTCAAGACAAAGGCCAAGGCAAATCTTAAATTTTTGAATTCATTTTCTTAGTTTTATACAGTAAGATTGCCATGGAAACTGGTAAAGAACTAAATTACTTGTTGATTCTGTGTATGCCTTATCTTCTGTTCTCTTATTCTGATGCTTAAGTGAGAATGTGAAGAGGTAGGATTCTATATCTTTATCTCCCTTTAAATGCAGAATATTTCCTTATAGACTCTAAAGTTAGAAGTGCAGTTTTTTCTTTAATTTTAATTTAAAATGCATTTTATATGAGACCACATTTGTTTCAATGACTTGGGTTCATGATTTTTTTTCTCATCACAGAATTGTAAATTTTGGAGTAGCACAAAGTAGAGCTGATACACCAGCTGCTGAGGGCAACACAACTGTGCTGTTCCTGAATTCAAAGCTAGATGCCTAGAGTAAGTGGGTATGAATCAGCAGCCAGTAACGACTCCCACTGCCTGATCTTAAGCATAATAAACTAAAGAAAATGTGATTGATTTTTTTCCAATTGGATGACTGTCCTTAGCAAAGGTACAAAAATTGTATTACTATTTATTTACAGTAGCACACTGCTGAAATGCAGCTGTGAAACATCAGGAAGGACAATGTACACAAAAGGGTAACCAGTGACTTTAAAAAAAATAATACAAGACTGAATTGAGTGGCATAAGGGTTATTCTGATGGTATTGTTCAGAGTACTAGAAATGGTCAAAACTGGGGTGAAGGATTTGAGAAACAAATGTAAAGTGACAATTCAGTGTCTAGTCATGAAAAATTTTTAAGTGCATTAAAAAGAGTTACTTGGTGGAAAAGGGGTATCATGGATTGTGAGTGCTTTCTCTTTCTAATGCATAGACTACCCAAGGGATATATTAGTATAGATGTGATTTCTCTGTTCAGAGCCTGATATCTCTAGAGTAAGAAATCTAACTAAGCTAAGAAAGGTCATCCCAGGAGAGGAAGTAGTTTAAGGAGATAAAAACCACTGGGAATAGAAACAGAGGAAATCTAATAATGGAAGAATGGATAAATAAAAAGTATTATATATAAATTATATATTTGTATAAGGATCAATTAAAAGTAATTAACTAGATTTATATATACTCACATTCAGTCAGTTCAGTTCAGTCGCTCAGTCGTGTCTGACTCTTTGCAACCCCGTGAATCACAGCACGCCAGGCCTCCCTGTCTATCACCAACTCCCGGAGTTTACTCAAACTCATGCCCATCGAGTTGGTGATGCCATCCAGCCATCTCATCCTCTTTCATCCTCTTCTCCTCCTGTCCCCTATCCCTCCCAGCATCTTTTCCATCCCAGGGTCTTTTCCAATGAGTCAGCTCTTCACATGAGGTGGCCAAAGTACTGGAGTTTCAGCTGCAGCATCAGTCCTTCCAATGAACACCCAGGACTGATCTCCTTTAGGATGGACTGGTTGGATCTCCTTGCAGTCCAAGGGACTCTCAAGAGTCTTTTCCAACACCATGGTTCAAAAGCATCAATTCTTTAGTTATCTGCTTTCTTCACAGTCCAACTCTCACATCCATACATGACCACTGGAAAAACCATAGCCTTGACCAGACAGACCTTTGTTGGCAAAGTAATGTCTCTGCTCTTTAATATGCTATCATTAACTGAACTCAAATATATATGTTGAATATAAAAGGAAGAAAAACAAATTTATAGCATAAAAACAGCAGCATATATTTTTGAGAGTACATATCTTGAAATAAAATTATGGTGATTGAATGGGAGAAGAAAAGATGGAATTGGAAATGGAATATAAAATGGGAAAAGTAGCAAATTATGTAAGTTCATGGAAATGATGCTTTGTTAACATATAGTGAGACAATCAGCTTTGCCCTAAAAAATGAATACATTGATTTAAAAGATATTTTGAATATTAAAGAAAGAATAAATTTAACAGAAATGGGATGTCCTGTACTCCTCTACCATGGATAACAAAAAGGGACCAAATGGAATAAGAATACACCGACGAGTTGAAGCAGACGCTAGGATTGTTGCATCTGATGTTTAGCACAAAGTAACAAGGACTTGAATCTATGTCAGGGAAGCCCTTGGCCTTGTGTGGAGACTCCAGGGAGTTAGGGGTCTTAGAAGGCAGATCTCAGAATTTTGATGATATACCTTTTCCTCGCCTCCTTCTTTCTCTGTGTTCAAATGTCTTGTATTTTCCTTCAAAGAGTGAATCTATCCTGCCATATTTATTGGGGTGAGAGGGCATGGACAGCTGTGCGTTAGGCAGAGCCCAGCATAGATTTGAGCAGTTTCACTATGCTAGTGCATCAGACCTAGGAGGCTGGTATGAAAAGAAATTCAACTGATCTTGGCTCTACAATGCATGCTCTTTGTCTGAGGTGGGGCTGCCTTGGTCCTGAGATGGAGCCTTCTAATGTGTGTAGAAGTGCTGAGAGCTTGCCCAGCTGCCTACCTACAAAGCTGCATTCATCCAGAGGGGACAGCTTTTTTTTTTCTTTTCTTTCCCCCTAGCTGGCACAAGAGTGGTAAGTGGGTTCTAATAGTCCTGAATTGAAATTGAACCAAAAAAGTATGCTGATGATTCTGTGTAAATTAATTTGGTGGGATAATGCTTATTATTAGCAAATAGGAGACAAATTAATGACTGGAAATGGAAGTTCAAGGAGGGTTTTTGGTCTTATCTATGACTGAGTTCTGTCAGGTCATAGTCATAGACCGATGCTCTTATGTCTGTCATGTTGGAACTAAAGGGAAAATGGTTCTTTTTTGATCATTTGAGTGTAGCTTCTTTCACAATTTTCCCTATGTGTGCTCAGTTGCTCAGTTGTGCCCGATTCTTTGCGGCCCCAGGGACTCTAACCGGCTAGCCTCCTCTGTCCATGGAATTTTCCAGGCAAGAATATTGGAGTGGGTTGCCATTGCCTACTCCAGGGGATCTTCACTACCCAGGGATCAAACCTTGGTTAGATCTTGCCTCGCCTGCATTGGCAGGCAGGTTCTTCGCCACTACTGCCATCTGGGAAGCCCCAGTTTTCCCCAGGTGTGTCCTGAAGACTTTGTAGTGCTGAGCAAAAAGGACTGGGAATAAAGTGATTTAGAATCTCACCTTTGAAGTCTAAATCAGTTTGTGCCTTCCATTATCATAAAAATACATTTCAAATCAATTAAGGAGAAAACATTTTAAATATGATACTTTAGTAGGAATTGTAAAATAGTCTTGGAATGGAGAAAGCCTTTCCACACAACACAGTAATCTCCAGAAATCATAGAGGGGGGGAAAAGTAACAGAATAAAATGTGCAAAATTGTCTTTTATATGAGGAAGCATACTATAAAATAAACTGCATAGACAAGTATACACTGCAATAATAATTAGCACATATACAACAGAAATGAATTAATTACCATAATACATGATATTTTTGCAAGTTGGTAGAGTAAAACACTGCTCAAGAGGGAAATGGAGTCTTACTTAACTCCACTGAAAAACAGAGCCTGAGTCTGGTTTAAGTTGCAGTGCTTTATTGTAAGACACAATCTTGGGGCAGAAAGATTGGGAGCAATAAGAAATCAAATGGGGAGAAGAAAATCAAGAACATGTTTGCTTATTGCTGATGTGATTGACAGTTGAGCATGTTGGCAGCTTGTGAGGTTGAGAGAAACAAATAAGGGATATATAACAAAACGCTCAAAGAAAATAAACAGAAGGATCATCAAAATATCATAAAAATTGACAGCAAACATATGAAAAGAGACTCACCTTCACTAAAATCAGAAAAAATGCCATTTGAGTATAATATATAATATATATCCATATCAGGTTGACAAAATTTGAGTGACATCACTATTAAAATTATGTATAAAAGTTTTCTTTATGTAAATTGGTGCAGCTTTCTTGGACAGCAAATGCACTATGTATCATGTATCAGCTCCATAATCATGGTTAATCAAACATTAAGAAAGCTAGGGAACAGGTTAGACAGGAGCTCTGAATTTTCATGCCAACCCTCTGTAAAACTAAAATTCCTTCAAAATGAAAACTCAAATAAAGTAACATCCAGTACCTTCAAACAAGGAACCAATGCCTCATGATATCTATAAAATAATTGAATAAATATGCAAATGCAAAGTTATACAATTCAGAGAAGACCTATTGTAATAGCAAAAAAATTATTTAGGGACAACTAATATCTATCAGTAGGGGCATGTTTAAATAAAATAGATTATCCATTCTCTGGTATAGTACATCATATTTTGAGAAATGGTCTCTCTGTACTGAAATATAAGGGATTGTCTCCAATCAGATTGTTAACTGGCAAAAAGTATTGACTAAAACACATGCTATTTATGTAAAAGTTTATATGTAAAATCCACAAACAGCTGTAGATGTATCTTAAATACATATTGCAAACTAACCTCTATGAAATAAGTATATACTGTATGATTATATGATTATAGGGTAGCGCAAAATTATAAACAGACAATGTTTATTAGGAGTTTTTTGTTGGAGGTGGGGGTTGGCAGTGCTAATAGATGAGAACAGAGAAAGTTATAGGGCTGTAAACCTATTATGCATGATACTATAGTGGTAAGATATGATAATGCATTTGTCAAGACCCATAGAACTTCACAGAACTGAGTGAATTTTAAAGTATGAAAATTTTAAGTCATTTAGGAGATTGGCAAATTTCAAACTGAAATATGACTGGAAAAAAAATCTAAAAAATAATCTAACTGGAATATAAACCTATGCCAGAACCTCACTGAAAAGGATGTGGGAAAGGTGCTGACTTTGGAGATGAATAGAGACTATAAGACTACAGGCAAGAAAACCACATATTCATTGTACTCTAATTGATAAATAATTTTTTGTGATGGTGCAGGTTAGCAATTCTGCAACCGCTATGCAAATACTAGAATTAATTAAATAAATGGTTGACATTTTCTAACTGTTGGGGTGGGAGGTTACAGATAAGCAAGGAGAAAAGGGTAGAATGACTCATGTGATAATGGGTTAGAGATAAAGACTTCAGTATGAACTTAGTTTACCTTAATATAGATACAGATGGATACACATGGAAATATTTATAGATATGTGTATATACACAGGTTACAAAGTGCATATATATTTTGTTGTTTTATCAGCTGAGAGTGCCTAGATGTCATGACACCCCAGGAAAAAATGAGCATACCTAGAGCCAACACCTTAGTTTCTAATACTATTCTTCAATGAAAGGGACCAAGACTTTTTGGAGAAATAGTTATAGAATTCAGGTAAAATGTATACAAAATAAGTCTAGCACATCTTGTAGTGCCAGAAATAAATACTGCTAAGGGAAAAGAAGAGGGATTAAATCATAGTGACGGGGTATGTCAAAGGTACACAAGAGCCAACTGAAAGAGCACCAAGGTTCAAAGCTGGATCAATTTGAGAAACCAATTAATAAAGTGCTACTGGATAATGTCTCAACATGTAAAACATCTATACTGACATATGTAAATGACTAACTACAGACATTACATGTGTGTTAGTTGCTCAGTCATGTCCAGCTCTTTTGTGACCCCATAGACCGTGGCCCACCAGGCTCCTCTGTCCACGGAATTCTCCAGGCAAGAATACTGGAGTGGTAGCCATTCCTTTCTCCAGGGGATCTTCCCAACCCAGGGACTGAACCCAGGTCTCTTGCATTGCAGGCAGATTCTTTACTGTCTGAGACACTGGTAGGTAGAAGAGAAAAATCTCTTGTGCAGAAGAGTTCCAAGTATTTGATGAAGGTATTACATTCTAGAGACAGTGAAGAATAACTGCACATTTTAAGGTAGGCTGCACATAGTAACTTCCAAAGAGGACAGTATGTCGTGGGGAAAAAGGAGTAATTGTACAGTGGAGAAACCAGACAAACACTACCTAGAAGTGATGCAGGTTGAAAACAACAATGAAAAGTCATGTTGATAGTCAACATCCTTGATTTGATGTGATAATAATGATACTTAATGCTGTAGTCCACCTCACAAAATAGTGATAACCTTAGTCTAGTCATGATAAAGTATCAGAAATATCCCAATTGAGTGGGATTCCAAACAACACCTGACTAGTACTCCTCAGAACAATGTCATCCAAAACAAGGAGAATCTAAAACATTGTCACAACCTAAAGCAGTATAAATAACTAAATATAATATGGTATGCTGGATGGGATCTTGGAGCAGAAAATATAGGAAAAAAAAAAACCTAACGAAAATCTGATTTAAATATGGATTTTGTTTAATAATAATGCATTAATATTGTTCCATTAATTCTGACAACTTTGCCATACTAATGTGGTGGTGGTTTAGTCACTTAAGTCACGTCTGACTCTGCAAACCTGTGAACTGTAGCCTGCCAGGCTCCTCTGTCCATGGGATTTCCCAGGCAAGAAAAACTGGAGTGGGTTGCCATTCCCTTCTCCAAGGGATCTTCCTGACCCAGGGATTGAACTACGGTTTCCTGTATTGCAGGCAGTTTCTTTACCACCAGGGAAGCCGCATACTACTGTAACAAATTAATAATACTTTGTTAGATATGTGGGAGATCTCTGTTGTAACCTTCTCAAATCTTTTTGAATATAGAAATATTTCAAAAATAAAAGTTTTTAAAAAACTTCTCCATGTTATATTTTAGAGATTTGTGTATGACCATATGAGACATGCTTCTATCTTATTCTGTTATCAAGCCCTCAAAGAAAAGTTCTACTATGTTTTTCTTTGCCTTTATACAGTTAGGACTATGAATACATTCAGTTAATTGTTATTTTGAGGAATATATTTTACACATGAGTGAATTAATTTTATGAACTCACACAAGTAGGTAATATCATCTGCTTTACCACATGTAGATTTTTTTATTCACACAAGGTATCACTACCATGACAAAAATTTTATAATTCTGAAACAAAGACAAGGATTTGAAATGTATATATAATTCTTTCACCATCTTCTTTTTAAATTTTTTTAGAGTATTGTTGACTGACAATTTTGCATTAGTGTCGGATGTACAGCAAAGTGATTCAGTTATACAGAGACATATATCTATTCTTAGCAAATTCTTTTCCCATTTAGGTAATTACAGAATGTTGAGCAGAGTTCCCTATGCTATATGTTAGGTCCCTGTTGGTTATCTATGTAAAATATACTAGTATGTGTGTGTCTATCCCAAACTCCCAATCAATGCCTCCTCCCCCATCCTTCTCCTCTGGTAACCTGAAGTTTTTTCTCTATATCTGTGAGTCTGTTTCTGTTTCATAAGTAAAATAAATACTGCATACAAGCAATATCATGGGATATTTGTTTTTCCTCTGTCAGACGTACTTCACTTAGTATGATAATCTCCAGGTCCATCCATGAAGCTGCAAATGGTATCACTTCATTATTTTTAATGATTGAGTAATATTCCATTGAACATATGCAGCATATATTCTCTATCCACTCATCTATTGATGGATATTTAAGTTACCATCATGTTTTGGCTATTACAAATAATACTACAATAGACACTGCGGTGCTTATATCCTTTTGAATCATAGTTTTCTCTGGATATACCCCAGTTTTGAGATTGTTCTATTTTTAGAATCTTAGTGGCTGTACCAATTTACATTCCCACCAACCGTGTAGAAGGGTTCCCTTTTCCCCATACCTTCTCTAAGGTATTTATTGTTTGTAGACTTTTTTTTCTTTTTTTTTTCCATTTATTTTTATTAGTTGGAGGCTAATTACTTTACAATATTGTAGTGGTTTTTGTCATACATTGACATGAATCAGCCATGGATTTACCTGTATTCCCCATCCCGATACCCCCCCCACCTCCCTCTCCACCCGATCCTGGTGTTTGTAGACTTTTTGATGATGGCCATTCAAACTGGTGTGAAGTGATATCTCATTGTAGTTTTGATTTGTAGTTCTGTAATAACTAGTGATATTGAGCATCTTTTCATGTGCCTTTTGGCCATCTCTGTCGTCTTGGGAAAAATGTCTATTTAGATCTGCCCATTTTTAAATTGTTGCTGTTGTTGTGTTTTCTGCTATTGAACTGCATGAACTGTTGTATTTTGAGGGGATTAATCCTTTATGAAAATAAAAATAACTTGATCATATTTAAATATGCCTTAAATATATCTGACCTCATGTTTGATCAAGTTATTTTTACTTTCATTATTCCATTTTCTGAGTTTCACCATTTTTATTGGAGATCAATGTCCAGAAAATAAAATGAGAAAGGAAATTATTAAAATACATGCTTCCCTAAGATCAAACACAATGTAATGTTATAAAATACTTGATGGTTATCTTACTGGTAGTTCACTGACTACAAGTTTAACCAAATATTAAGAATCATAAAACATGATGCAAATATAAATTCTTAAACATTTACACTAACTTATAAGCATATGTGTTTAATCATTTATCTACTATTAGACAGACAGAGGATAAGATGGTTGGATGGCTTCATCAACTCAATGGATATGAGTTTGAGAAAACTCTGGGAGCTGGTGAAGGACAGGAAAGCCTAGCGGGCTGCAGTCCATGGGGTTACAAAGAGTCAAACAGGACTAAGTGACTGAACAATAAAAATATAGGTTCAAGGCCTTTTTTTGTGCATGGGTTCACTGAGTCGAGTTCTGTTTTGGCTTCTGTTTCGAGCTCTGTTTGTGGTCTGTCTGCTGTGGTTTTGTAACCATACCCATAAAGTACCAACTATGATTTCCACTTTATTTTCTTTAAAATGCTAAAGAAATGTCCAGAAACTTCCAAAGTAAATTGAATTTAGAATCTTCTTGCAATAATAGAAGTTCCCTCTATTATTTTATACTGTCTTGTCCGTACATTTTTTGGTCTGCATTCATTTATTATTTTAAATAATTTTATTCATTTACTTTTGACTGCACTTGGTCTTTGCTGCTGCTTGGGCTTTCTCTAGTAGAGTGTGGGTTTCTCATTGCAGTGGCTTCTCTAGCTGTGGAGCACATGCTCTAGGCTGCACGGGGAGCACGTGCTCTTGGCCGCACGGGCTCAGTAGTTGTGGCACACAGGCTTAGTTGCCTCATAGCATGTGGAATCTTCCTAGACCGGGTATTGAACCCATGTCCCCGGCATTGGCAGGCAGATTCTTGACCACTAGACCACCAGGGAAGTCCCTGCATTCTTTTTGTAACTCATTTTTAGCTAGTCTTTCCAAAGCATTCAACTTAGAATTCAAGAAACCATATTCTTTATTTGCATTCATTTTTATTTGTTGATGCAACATTTCATTACACTGATTACTGTAAAACTGGGAAAAACTGACTTTTGGATGGCCATAGTGACTTTTGATATGATGCAATTAACTGATGAATACATTAACTGACCTGCAGACAGAAGGGTGATCTGTAAGTTCAAGTGTTTAGCATGCAAATGGTATGAGATAGAACACTCATACATCGCCAGTGGGATAGCAAAGTGGTGTAGTCACTCTACCAAACAACATGGTAGTTCCTTAAAGGTAAACATTGTTACCCTATGACCAAACAAATCCACTCCTATGTGTATACCCTGGTGGAAGAAATGAAAGCATATGTCCATAGAAAAACTTACATATTTATAGTATTATTCATAATAGCCACAAATGCCCATCAACTGACATGAATAAACAAATGTAGTATAGCTAGCTATACAATGGATTATTATTCACCTACAAAAAGGAATGAGCACCGATTCATGCTATACCATGGAGAAATCTTGAAAATGTTATGCTAAAACAAAGAACCCAGACACAAACGACTATGTACTGTAGCATTCCCTGTACATGAAATTTACAAAATAAGCAAATTTGTAGAGTCAAGAAGTAGATTACTAGTTGCTAGGGACTGGTAAAATTGGGGGATGGGGCATGGCTGCTATTTGGTGCAGTTTCTTTACTGGATGAAAATATTCTGGAATTCAATAGAGATGATATTACACAATTTTATAAATATACTAAATCCACTGAGTTAGTTATACAGTTCAAAATAGTTATTTTCATTTTTGAGATATCTCTCAAAGATAGTGCCCAAACATACAAAACGAAGATAAATTTAAGCACATGTATACAAATTTGGTTCACCAAAAACTATAGCACATTTCTTAGGGAAACTAAAGAGAACCTAAACAAATGAGACATATCATTTTTTTTAATATCTGAAGTCTCTATATATTTTCATATCAATTGTCTCCTAATTATTATAAAGGAAATCTAAATAACAATCATAGGTAATCAGCAGCATCTGCAAATTATCAAACATATATGCATAACCAAAAAGATAGTATTTTATAGTATAGGCTGGATCAAGAGCTACAAACTCTACCCACAAGACAAATATGACCAGCCATTGTTTTTTAAATGTTTTATTGGACCACAGCTATGCTTACACTTACCTATTTTCTGTCTCCTTTCACACGAAAAAGATTTGTGATAAAAAATATAGTCACAAAAAGACTATATAGCCTGCAAAGCTGAACATGTTTGCTCTCTGGCCTTTTATAGAAAAAAAAATTGCTAATTCTTTGGATAGACTACTGTGGTATTTTGAAATGATCCCAAAATAAGTGGATCAAAACAAAACAGGCTATTTTTGTTTCTCGTTTTACTGCATAGAAGTAGATAGGCAGTTTGGGGTCAAAAAATATTTCAATTGCAGCCGCCAAAATTTCTGTATCTTATGCTATGCTATTTTGTAGTGTAGACTAGCTTGCCTTCATCATCATGACTGAAGCTGGCTGACCAGCACACCTACATATGTAAGCCCATGTGTAAGTGGAAAGAGAGGAGAGAAAGGGTAAGCATGCTCCTTTTAACTATATGTCAAAATTGCTTATATTACCTTCACTCATATTTCCTGGCAAGAACTTAAGTCATATGGCCATCCCTACATGCAAAAAGTTAGCTACAGACCATGCTAAACCTTTGAAAGTATTGTTTTATTGATTACTCAATAGGGAGGAAAAGTGAGCAAATACATATGGGGGAAAGTTTCCTACCACTATGAACAACATATTCATATAAACATATAAACAAACATATTCAATACATTTTTTTGGTTGCCCAAACAGGGGAAGGGAGATTAGTAGAAATAAGGGTTGAAAAGAGAAAAACAAAAAGGAGACCTTGGAAAACTTGAGGACTTCTTAGCCAGTTATGTAATGAGAACTTGGAATGTGTTGATGCCTGAATTGTACCTGATCATCGGGAGGCCACAAAGTCAATCTCCAATCTCCAGAAGAGTTGGTATGCTGAGATAAAGGTCAGGGAGCTAGAATGATGTGAAAACTTCCTTCAGTGAGGCAAATGGAGCCCTGCTTTTAGGAAACTTCCTCCCTCAGGAGTGGTTATATGCCTCTATGGGGGAGTTTTGTAAAAAACTGGTAAGCTTGTACCTCTATGTGTGAGCATGCTGTGTTGTCTCCTATTTAAGTAATTATCTTCCTAAGCTTCCATTTCTTTTGCCATTAAAGAGACATTACTTTCTTAAGTATATCTGTTTTACTGCCAAATGTAGCACCATCCTGTTGTGACAACCAAGCAAACACTAAATTAAAGAAAAAGTTCTTTCTTAGAAACAACGAATGTAGTAAATCAGCCCTGGCAAAGCCTTATTAAGGAAAAAAGTGGAAACAAAATGATCCAGTTCTAGGATTGACCAAGGAGATGTAACTACACAGGTGGAAGAGATCAAATGAATTATTTGAAAAATATTATTGGAGAAAGGTAATTTCCTGGAAAACACAAAAACAATTAAATGGACAAAAGGAAAGAACAGGTAATTCACAGAGGACTAAAACCAAAAGACTGTTAACATTACATGGTGCTTTCCCTGATTGTTATTCAGGATAACGCAAATTATAGCAATATTTAGTGTATCTTTCAGATTAGAAAATACTAAAAAACAAAACTAATACTCTCCAATGCTAATAAACAAACACATTATTAATTGTGAAAGGACAAAAATTGAACAATTAAAATTTGAATACACATACTACTTTACTCTAAATTCCACTTTTGAAAAACCATCCAATTGAAACAAAAATACTACCATATAAGTATATTTGAATAGGAATATTTATTGTTGTAGTATTATTTATAGATGATAAAACTAAAACTTGACATTAACTGAATGCTTATTGGTTCAGAAAAGATTGATTAAACTATGGCTCAGACATATTAGCCATTGTAAATGCAGCTATTGCAAACTATCAAGTTATAGTCCCTTATTAAAAAATATAATTAGGACCAAAGTAATTAGGACCATTTTTTTTTAATGAAAACATAAACTGAAACTTAATACAATTGTGTATTTTCTATATAAGTTAGTGTGCAGAATGGTATGATATTATTGTTTCATTAATTCAGCTAGCATATATCCCTTTTGTGATTTGAAACACAGGAAAAATGAATGACTGGTATTCATAATTGGAAGAAGATAGAATTGGAGGTGGATAGGCAGGGTTAAGGTGGCATGGTGGTAAAGAATCGACCTGCCAATGCAGGAAGCACAAGAGATATGGGCTCAGTTCTTGGGTTGGGAAGATCCCCTCTAGTAGGGAATGGCAACTTGCTCCAATATTCTTGCCTGGAAAATTCCCTGGACAGAAAAGCCTGGCAGGCTATAGTCTATGAGGTCGCAGAGTCTGACATGACTGAGCCCGTGCGCGCGTGCACACACACACACACACACAAGTGTGGTTAAAGAGGGTAGGAAGAGGTTCATAGTTCTGTTTATTAGAAGTATTCTTGTTAAGTCACTATAACCCCAATGCCAAATCCATGAGTTTATATCCCTTATCATATCGGACCTATAAACAGCATTTGATGTAGATGGTCACTCTCTCTTTTTTGATATTTACTCAACTTCAGATGTCATACTTTCTTAATTTTTCTCTTACCTCATTGGTTGTTCCTTGTCTATCTGCTTTGGTAGTTTCTTCTCTTGTCCTTAATATTTTAAGGTGAAATTTCCCAGAGGTCATTCCATGGCCCTCTAGTATTTTTATCTATATTCATCCACTTGTTGATCTCATTTTGTCTTGTGTCTTTATATGAAATTTTATCAATCCCCTGATTTCTATTCATAGCTCTGACCTCCAGTGTAATCTTCAGATTCATATATATAGCTTCCTACTTGACATTGACATTTAGATATTTAATGAACCTCTTTCAAAAGCAAACTATAGCTTTACCTCCTCCACATTCCTTCTCCAAATCTGTTTCCCTTGCAGCCTCTCCCCTCTCCTAAATTATAACCCTACCCTTCCAGTTTTTCAAATCTTTCTTTGGAATCATACTTCACCTCTCAGGAAATGCCAAGAAATGCTGTTGGTTTCATCACTGAAATATATTCAGAATTTGACCAGTCCACATACCTTCTACTTCCTGTACTTTGGTGCAACCAACATAAGCTCATACCTTTAAAAAAAATAGCATTTTCATTTGTCTTCATAAATATCCTGTCACCTCTCCAACCTAGTGTTAACAGAGAAAACGAATCTCTATGGACTGAATGTTTGTGTCTCTACCCCTCAACTCATATGTTGAAGCCCTAATCTCCAATTTTATGGTATTTGGAGGCAGGCCTTTGGGAGATAATCAGGTTTAGATAAGGTTACGAGGGTAGATCCCACATGATGTCATTAATGTCCTTTTAAGAAGAGGAAAAGACATCAGAGTTTCCTCTTTCTGCCAAGTGAGGATACACATGGAGGTAGATATTTATATGCCAAGAAGCAGGATCTCATCAGATACTTAATCTGTTGACACCTTGATTTTGAATTTCACACTTTCCAGAAATGTGAGGCAGAAATGTTTGTTGTTAAACTACCTAGTCTATGGTGTTTTGTTCTAGCAGCCCTAAGAGAGTAGGACATAATCCTTTCTAAATGGGAGTACATTCTGCCCTCCATATTCACAGGTTCTGCATTCCCAAATTTAATCACAGATTGAAAATACTCAGAAAAGAAAATTCCAGAAAATTCCAAATAGCAAAGTTTGAACTTGCACACCAGCAACTATTTACATAGCATTTACATTGTATTTACAACTGTTTTACATAGCGTTAGGTATTATAAGCAATCGAGATGAAAGTATATAAGAGGATGTGCAAAGGTTATATGCAAACACTGCACCATTTTATATGTGACCTGAGCATTTGCAGATTTGTTATTATTTACCAGAGAAACTAAGTTCACATTACTCTTCTGCTAAAAACTACAATGGCTGGCTATTTCCTCACAATAGATTCTAAAGCCCTTAAAATGACCTCTAAGTTTTAGGTCACGGAATTCAAATCATTGCCCTGACTTCCTTTTCTCTTTCTCTTTTCCTGGCTCTCAACGTTGCATCTACACTGGTCTCCAAGAGTTTCCTGAAACCCCAGGCTAACTCCCACATTCAGGACTGTGATCCCACTCTCCTCTCTGTCCAGTATGCTCTTGCTCCTTATAGCGGTTTGACCAACTCCCAAACCTATTTCAAGTCTGCTCAAATCTTACCCTCCCAATGAGACCTACCTTTACCACACTATTTAACAGCACATTTGTTCTGTCCTTGGTGGCTCAGATGATAAAGAAACTGCCTGCAATGCCGGAGACCTGGGTTTGATCCCTGGGTTGGGAAGATCCCCTGGAGAAGGGCATGGCAACCCATTTTAGTATTTCTGTCTAGAGACAGAGAAACCTACTGAGCTACAGTTCATGGGGTCACGAAGAGTTGGACATGACTGAGCCACTAAGCAGGAGATTATGGGATTATTCTGTCCACTCTGACCCCAGAAGCTGTAAATCCAGTTCCCCGTTCTGTTAATACTTTTTCCTCTATAGAACTTATCATCTTCACATATAGTTTATAATTTTCTCATTTATACACTTTTACTATCTATCTCCCATTATCTAAAATATAAGCTCCTCAAGGGTAGAGATCTTTGCTTTCTTCTCTGATATACTTCAAGCACCTGAAATAGGGCCTGTCGCTAAGTTAGTAAATGCTGGATTGGTGAAGAGGGCAGGACAAATTAATGGTAATCTAAGTTACAATTATATGTGCTGACTATCCCAAAGTATGTATAGATTCATGGCATTTATTAAATGTGCAATTTAGGAAAAGATAATATGAAGTTAGAGAAAATGTATAAATTGCTAGTCTTGCTCTACAAGGAATTACAAAGAACAAAAAAGAACTTCTCAGGGTAGATTTGGGTATTGTTTGCAGCCAAAGCCAGAAAAATAAACCTCTGCAAAACTTTTCTTGAATCCAAATATGTAAATGTACCACATATTTATACAGTATATTTATGTCTGCACTGCGAGACAATACACAGCCCTCTCTAGTTTTTCAAAAAAGCACAGAATTATAAAAGATGGGTTGGAGTAATACACAATTATAAAATCAAAGTAGTACTTGCCTACTTGCCTTAAAGTGCACACATCTCCATGTTTTTGGTGTGAAAAAGGAAAGCAAATGGCACTCCTGAACTCATTTTTAGAACATGAAAATAGAATCGTTTCAAAATTATTTTTATATTGGATTTTTTTAAATTTTCATATGAAGAGGAACGTTTGATTTCTCATAGGATCATATAATGACTATTAGTAGGTTGTTTTCTTAGCATTTAATGAACTGTGAGCATAATGTGATGAAAAGATTGTTTCTATTTGGCCAAATATTTCATTTGGTTGTTGATTCATATGTTCTACTTTAAAACAAGTCACTGTGACCTCCGGGAACCTAAATCTTTAAAAGATCTGTTAAATATATCAATTTCATGTGTCAGAACCAAAGTAAGAATTTTATATCTTTAATTTAACTGCATATTACCTTTTCTTCATATTTAACACTTACGTCACTGAAAAACCAGTGGAGTGGAGAGGAAGGAGTGTGAAACATGAGGAAACCTTTCCAGGCTGCTGATACAGCTGTTGCTACATCTGAGACACCAAGTGGACTCTGGAACAAATGTAGCCTTGGGGAAAATTTTCTCCTTTACAGAGTAATTATTAACCAGACTTAATACCATTTTAAGTATTCTGTTAGCAGAGAATGGTCTCATTCTTACCTCTTTAAAGGTTTTATTGCACTACATAAGTACGTACTCAGGAGAGCATTTTGTGTGTGTGTGTGTGTGTGCACGCGCATGTATGTGTTTTCAGCATATGTGGTTTACATGATTCTGAACATCTACATTATAAAGTTATTTACAAACGAAAACTACTCTAGACTAGTGTGCTTTTTCCAGCAGTCGGTCAGTGAGAGTCTTTCTAGTTGTTCAGCATCTGCATTTCAGTGTTGATTTGTTCTTGCTATTTAATCTATGATCTCATTTTCTTCTCATAACAGTGTTTTTTGAGTTAGGTATTTTACCTCTGTTTTAATGGAGAAGTTTAAAACTACTAGTGTTTTCTGAATCTGAACATACACTCCTCCAAAGTGTCAGCAGCTTGTCATATTTATTGATTGCTGACATCTTACCATCTTCTTAAGGGACAGTTCTATGTGACTTTCACTCTCTTCAAACCTCCAAACACATGGAGCGCATCAATTTGAAATCTGATTGAATAAGTTTGTGAGAGATCAAGAGAGGTAGGGAGCCAAGATGAAAAATATATTCCTGGAGTAGATAATCAGGATGATGAACATAGGATATTCCTGAAGGATAAACTATTACATACACAGGTAATTGGCTCATACTATGTTTTATTGGATAAGTCCAACTAATTTAATACCATAACCTTAACGAAGGAGAATCATGGATCCCTTATAGGCAAGACTGAAGAATAGCCAGCAAAGAGGAGAGTGATACAAGAGAGGTGAGCATAAAGCAGGTACAGGAGGAGATCAGTGTACAGAGGCTTTCTGGAAAATAATTGGTATTTGTTTTCATCTAAGTGCAATGAGAAGCCAAACAGTAAAATCAATCCAAGCTTTACTTATTGAATAAATTGATAGAGATTACTGGAAAATTTGAGTTAAATGGTAAGCAGAAACCTGAAATTAAATGCACGGATTTTAGATTTCTTCCTCATACTAAAAACATGAATTAATTTTCAGTGATCAATCTCAGGAAGTAAAATGTAGTAAATTTATGAACAGTTTTATAGTAACAAGTAATGATACATTGTAACTAAAGATTGTACCCTTGCATTTAATTATCACTACAAATGAAGTTTATTTTAGGCTTTAAAATTCACAGTGAATTATAAATCTGGTTTTCATTTCGAAAGGTTTGTTAGCATTATACATTTGTAAGATATAATTCATCATTGTATATGGGGGATTGGAAAATATTTGGAAGAATCAGGAATTTCTTCCACACTGATTAAAAAGGCAAAAAAAGCAAATAGCATGAAGCATTGCGTAGTCATTCAATTTCTTTTCTATTAAGATTTTTCCACCATGCTTTTTTTGTTTTTTCTTAAAATGTCTTTATTTTGCCTTCATCATTTTCTCATATAATCTTTATTGAAATATAATTCATGTGCCATAAAATTAATCCTCCTAAAGTATTTGATTCAATGTTTTTAGTATATTTTAACAAGATTATACAACCACCAATACTATAACTTCAAAACATTTTCATAACTCTATCCATTAGCAGTCACTCCCCATTCCAAAAATCCCCAGGACCTGGTGGTCATTCATCTACTTTCTATCACTATTAATTTGTATTCTGAACAGTTCATATAAATGAAATCCTACGATCTGTGATTTTTCATTTCTGGCTTCTTTCAGTTAGCATAATATTTTCAAGGATCATCAATAAAATAGCATTTATCAGTACTTCATTACTTTTTATGAGTAAATAAGACTCAATTTTGTAGATAGAGCACAATTATTTATCCATTGGTCAGTTGATGGACATGAGTCTTTCATTATGGAGATTACTAATAACGGTGCTATGAAATTGAGGTACAGGTTTTTTAGACATGTTTTTAGTTATCTTGAGTATAAGCTATTTGGTAACTTTCTATGTTTAATTGTTTAAGGAACATTCAAACCATTTGAGGGCTTCAGTATCTCCACATTCTCATCAACACTTGTTATCATCTACCTTTTTGATCATAGCCAAACTAGTGAGTGCAAACTGCTAGTTCATTGGGGTTTTGATTTGCATTGCAACAAGCATAAGACAACCCTCTGGATGGGGGAAAATATTTGCAAATGATATGACCAACAGGGGATTAATGTCCAAAATATATAAATGAATTATATCACTCAATATAAAAAAATGACCTGATTAACAAATGGCCAGAAGACCTGAATAGAAATTTCTCCAAAGAAGACATGCAGATGGCCAACAGGTACATAAAAAGCTGCTCAACATCACTTATTGGAGAAATGCAAATCAAAACCACAATAAAGTATCACCTCACATCTGTCAGAATGACTGTCATCAAAAAGTTGACAAATAACAGATATTAGCAAGGATATGGGGAAAAGGAAACTCTTGTACACTGTTGATGTGAATGAAAATTGGTGCATCCACTATGGAAAACACTATAGAGGTTCCTCAAAAATCTGAAAATAAAAATGTCATATGATCCAGCCTTTCCACTCCTGGGTATATATATGAAGAAAATGAAAAAAAAAAAAAAAAAAAAAACTAATTTGAAAAGGCACGTGTATCTGAAGTATCTATAGGAACATTACTTCTAATAGCCAAGATATGGAAGCAACTTGTGTCTGTCAACACATGAATGGATAAAGAAGTAATATATATATATATATGTATGTATATGTATATATATAAACACACATACATACATATACACAATGGATTAATAGCCATTAAAGATGATTTTTTTTCCATTTGCAACAGCATGGGTCAATTGGAGGGTATAATGCTTGGTGAAATAAGTCAGAGAAAGACAAACACTGTGTGTTACCAGTTGTATGTGGAATCTCAAAAATGAATGAATGAATATCACAAAACTGATACAGACTGAGAGATACAGAGAACATACTACTGGTTACCAGAGGGGAGAATGAAGGGAGGAGAGGATAGGGGATTAAGAGTTAGAAACTACCATGGATAAAATAAATAAGCTGCAAGGATATACTGTTTATTTTGGGAATATAGCCAATATTTTATAATAACATTAAATGGAGTATAATCTATAAAAATACTGAGTAAGTTGATTGAACACCTGAAACCAATATAATATTTAAAATGAATTATAATTAAATGAAAAAGGAAATGAAATTTGATGAGAAATAAAAACAAAAGCACTAGAATAAATAACAAAGTACAACTAACCAAATTTTTTTAAATAGGCAAATGTCTTAAATAGATTTTTCTCAAAAAAGGAACCCAAATAGTTAATAAGCATATAAACATATGCTCATCATCTTTAGTCACTGTTGAAATGCTTTATTTGGGGGTTCTTTATTTGGTTCCTTTGATATAAGTTTCTGTTTTTGTGTCAGCACCATGTTATTTTGGTTACTCTAGCTTTGTAGTGTGGGCTGAAGCTTGGGAGAAAGACGGCTCTAGCTTTGTGTGTATGTGTGGTTTGTTTCCTCAAGACTGTAGCCTTTTCTTTTCCACTTAGAGACAACCTTTTAACACTTCTTGTAAGGTCAGTTTAGTATTGATGAACTCTTTCAATTTGTTTTTTCCTTTTTTGAGAAATTCTTCATCTCTCCTTCATTTCTGAGTGATAATCTTGCTGGATAGAGTATCCTTGGTTGCAGTTCTTTCCCTTTTGGCACTTTAATCATGTCACTCTCCTTCGGCCTACAAAGTTTCTGCAGAAAATTAAGCCCACAGCTTTAATGGGTTCCCTTGTATGTGACTGTTTTTTGTTGTTGTTGTTCTATTTTTTAGAACTTTCTTTTTATCTTTCATTTTTGCTGTTTTAACTATGATATATCTTGCGAAGTGAAAGTGAAAGTCACTCAGTCATGTTTGACTCTTTGCGACCCCATGGACTATACAGTCCACGGAATTCTTCAGGCCAGAATACTGGAGTGGGTTGCCATGCCTTCCTCTAGGGGATCTTCCCAACCCAGGGATCGAACCCAGGTCTCCCGCATTGCAGGAGGATTCTTAACAGCTGAGCCACCAGGGAAGTCCTACTTGGGGTCTATTTGTGTTCATCTTGTTTGAGTCTCTCTGTGTTTCCTGTACCTGGATATCTGTTTCCTTCTTCAGATTCAGGAAATTTTCAGCTCAAAATGTATCAAATATATTTAAAAAAAATTTTTTTTTTCTGTTTCTCCCTCCTTTTGGGGGGGGGACCCCATTATGTTTGAAGTGTCTCAGAGTTTCTTAAACGGTTTGTTGTCTTAGAGTTTCTTAAACTGTTCTCATTTTTCAAATTTGTTTTTCTTTTCACTGTTCTGATTGGGCGACTTCCATTATTTTATCTTCCAGATCGCTTATGCATTATTCTCTTATCACCTAGTCTGCTGTTAATTCCTTCTAGTATAATTTTCATTTTAGCTATTCTATTCTTCAGGTATGACTAGTTATTTTTTATATTTTCTAGATCCTTATAAAAATTCTCACTGTGTTCATCTATTCTTTCCCCTAGTTCACTTAGGATTCTTATTACTAATACTTTGAACTCTGGTTGTTTATCCCTGTTTCATTAGTTGGTTTTTTTAAGGGTTTTTTCCTTTGAAATAAATTCCTCTTTCTTTTCATTTTATAAACTTTTTCTGTCTGTATGAATTTAGGTGAAAGAGTTAAATTTTCCCCTTGCCTTGGAGGTGTATCATTGTGTGGGTGCTTCTGTGTGAAGGTATGTGTGCCCACTGACTTTTGTGAAAAAGTTAGGTCTGAAGTGAGTATGGGTCACATCTCCCACCAGTGTGTTCTGACAGGTATCACCTCAGTGGGAGAGAAGGCTGGAGATGGAGTGGGTAGAGCCAAAGTCAGTCATGAGCCTAGGCTCCTGATATGCTCAGCGGCTGACATCTTTTTTGTGGTGAGTTGGGATTCCAAAGTGCTGGAACAGAAGAGTCCCTGTGGGTCATGTCAAAGCTGGTTCCACTTCAGCCCAGTGTGTGTTCCTCTGGCTCCCACTATCAGCTTCTATGCCATACTTTGGAGCAGTTCTGGAGCAACAGCAGCCAGAGCATATGACCAGTGTGGGCCAGGGTGTGCGCTGGATGGTCCCAGCATAGCACTCAGAGTTTCAGAATGCTCCCAAATCTACCACCTTTGTGAGTGCTGGTAATGCCCTGCCCTTGGCCCCATTCAGATGCAGGGATAGGTTGAACTGACTCTCCCCCATAACTATGCATTTTCTTTGGCACTGACAGACTTTACTCTAGTGCTAAGCTGCCCAGGAATGGGAGGGGCCAGAGTGGGTCTCACTGCGACCTGGATCATGTGGTGCAAAGGTCAAGGTAAACCAGCCAGAGTCCTGTCAGATTCAGTCAGCTTTCTCCATCTTGCTACTGGAAGTAAGCAAGCATATGCATGCTCTTCATGAGTGGAGTCTAGGTTTCTTTCAACCCTTAGTCACGCTGGTTTTCAAACCAGCTAAGAGGATTCATCTTCCCAGAGTCCTACTGGAGGGCTAAGGTCCCCAATGTGTGGTTTGAACCAGTCAATTCCCAGGGAGGGTTTCTGAGCCTGTGTAATCCCTTTATTCTTCCTGGGTCCCCTCTTAGGGTAGCAGGTGCTGACCTAGTTGCTTCTCTTTCCTTCCTACTTGACTCCACGTGGGTCTTTCTTTACAGCCGTGGTTTTATAGGAGCTTCTCTGCCATTCTTAAGTTTGTTTTCAGTGATGTTTGCTCCATCTGTAGATGCATTTTTGATCTGGGGGAAAGTGAGCTTGGTGTCCTCCCACTTTGCCATCTTGATCTTCTCTCTTGGGTGGTGGTGGTGGTGGTTGTTGAGTCGCCCAGTCATGTCTGACTCTTTGCAACCCCATGGACTGCAGCACGCCAGGCCTCTCCATCCCTCTCCATCTCCTGGAGTTTGCCCAAGTTTTTTCCTTTGCATCAGTGATGCTGCCCCACCACCTCATCCTCTTGTGCCCTCTTCTTCTGCCCTCAATTCTTTTCTAGCATCAGGCATCTCGTCAGTTAGGTGACTTTTGTATTTGAGTTTTAAGAGTTCTTGATATATTCCCCCACACTGTGAGCCCTCTTCAACTTCTTATAGTGTTTCTTGAAACACAAAAGTTTTAATTTTGATAAAGCCTTATTTATGTATTGTTTTTTGTTGGCTTGTGCTTTTGGTGTCACATAAAAGAAAAATTCGCAAATTCCGATATGATGAAAGTTCATGACTACATTCCATTCTAAACATTTTGTAGTTTTAGCTCTTACATTTAGGTCTTTGATTCATTTTGAGTTCATTTTCTGTGTGGTGTGAACTTTTTGCTTTTGTACTTTTAAAATTTTCTCTAGAGATCTTGCTTTTCTTCTTATATGATGACATGGAGAATTTTAAGCCTGTTATCCAGTAATAGAAACTCTAATTAACTTAATGTTTGCATCCTCTCAAAATTCATAGGTTGAAGTTCTAAACCCCAGTTTGTTTTTATTTGGAGATTGGGCCTTCGAGGAACTAATTAAGGTTAAGTGAGATCGTAAGGGTGAGGTCCTGATCCAATAGGATTAGTGTTCTTATAAGAGAGACACCAAAGAGCTTACTCTTTCTCTGCCCGTGTACTGAATAAAGGCCATGTGTGGAATAGTGAAAGCACAGCCCTTTGCAAGCCAGGAAAAAAGACTTCTCCAGAAATTAAGTGAGCCTGACCTTGATCAGGGAATCCTAGCCTCCAGAACTGTAAGAAAATAAAGTCATGCTGCTAAGCCACCCAGGTTGTGGTATTTTATTACAGCAGACTAATATAAGCCTCAGTGGTACAAACACATATCTAGCATAGAATTCCAGGCTTTTCAATAAAATACCATTTTGACATTCATTGATTAGGGTCCTGAAGCTGGGTAACACGAACACTACATCATTTGTTCTTACAATGTTGATTGCACTGCTTCCCAAGCCTCTCCTTTTTTTTTTTAATTTTTTTTTTTTATCATTGCTATCACCTTAGGGCTTGTTCTTTTTACTCCATATTAGGATAACTGTCTAACTTGTTCACTAATTTCTTCATGTTCTGTTACCTCTACAATATGCCAGTATGCACACAGGTATACAAATTTTATATTCTTAGAGCTTGATGTACATTATTTTAGTTTATTACTTAGAAATTTTCAGAGTTTCCCATTATTTATAGGATTTGCAAACTTCTTAGCCCGATAATATAGACCCTCCATAACTCTATCCTTACCTTGGTGCTTTGGTATTGGTTTCCTTTGTAAACCTATTATTCAGAGGTTCTCAATAAGAGACATTTCTCCTCTCTCCCAGGGCCATATAGAAATACTGAGATGATTTTGGTGGTCACTACAAACAGTTGAATGTGCTACTGACAACTAGGATGTAGAGTACAGAAAAACAGCTAATCATCCTATAACACACAGCACACCACCCATAATACATAATTATCTGGTTCCAAATGTTAATAGCGACAAGGTTGAGGAACTTAAGTCTCAGCATTCTTCATTTTTTAAATGTCTCTTTCTTATTGTTCCATATCTATTCTTTACAGTTTGACACAAGTTCTTTATGAGGTTGTCTTTGAAAACAGAATGATCTCAAAGGATTATATTCTGTATGCTATAATTGCATATTTTTGTTGGATTATCCGGCACTGATCACATACCATATTTTATGTAAAATTCAAACTTTTATGTATTATATGTATCTTTGAAATATATTCCAAACACTCATAGCCAAGCCAGATTAAAAAAATAAGTCTTTTTATAATTATGGCTATTCTGTAATTTCATCCTGCTAGAAAACAGAAGTGTGAAATTCTAACATAATTCTCACAATCAGGTTCATTCTTCACTAATATTAGTGACTCTAATGATGGAAATGAATTAAAGTAGTAAAGCTGATAATAAAGGAAAAGTATTTCAGTTGATATATATAACAATTGGTTTCTCTTTCATTTTTTTGATGTAATGCAGCCTTTTTCTATTTATGGCTTCTAAGCAAAATATTTTCTGCTTCTTTCACAGAGTTTTACTTTGATTTGAACATATAAACTTTATGGGTTGAGTATACTCAACCATATACATAATTCTTAGTTTATAAGGGAAAAGGAATATTTTCCTCTCTTCATTTTCTAATGAATACAAAAGGTCTATTTTCAATCTATACCTGCTTCCTGATTCCTGCTATAAACCTTATTCTTGCACCATGTAAAATTAGCCTCGGTGCTGCCTGGCAATTCTACCCTAAAGAATGTTCTTCTGTCTTTTCTCTTTCTTTGAATGTTTGTTCTTGACAAAGAAAGGCTTAGAAAGAGCAAAGTGTATAATAAGGGCATTTTTCATTTGTATTTTAAAGGGAGGGTGACTCTTCATGCAAATCCATTCAGTAAAAATTTACATGATGGAAAATGAGGAATAAACTACTGCTTTTCTGCATCATGAAATCCGTGTACTGTTTTATGCAGCTGTAAAATAGATGACTGCTTCACATAGTGCTCATGAATGCCAAGCAAATCTAAATAGGACCCTACCTGCTCCTAAGTCCTAGGCAGCCAACTTGAGTAAGTATTAGAAGAGATAAATAAACTACTCTCTAGGTTTTTGTTTTGTAAAGATACATCGGCCCTCTGTGCTCTGGAAGAATCAAACCCTGGGAATGGAAATATACCTGCAGAGGATCCCTAATAATTAAGAGTCACACTGTTTATTAAAACCATTTTTTCTACCAGTAATTTAATTCAAAGGAAAACTGATTATTTCAAAATCTGAGCAGAGCCTGTAAATGTTTCTTAATCAGCTTAAGGAAAAAGGTCCATTTTTCTGAATTAGGAAATTAACTGTTAAATTACACTACTTGGAAATAGATATATGTATATTTTTCTACCCCAAAGTATAATCAGATATGTATAAGCAGAGTTGATTTGTTTGTTAAAACACATCAAGTTTCAAACCTGTGCAGAGATCATTGTATACTTCATTGGCATTTGAAAGCTTTCAAATGCTATTTTCTTTATTTCATGTAGAGTGTCTGAGCATGTTAAGTTAAGCATCATTGCATGGCCTAGAAAACCTAGATACTTTAGCCTTAGAGTTCACATTATCAAAGGAAAACCTAAATTATAATGTGATTTCACCTGCATATATTACTGATACTATAGAGGAACAAACTGTAAAAACCTTTAGTGCTTAATTTCTTTGACTCTCCCAGTGCCCTTCCCAAGCTCCATCACAGTTGATGGGACAGGCCCACACAGACCTCATAAATCAAAGGAAAGATCCAATTCTGAATTTTAAAACTGATCACTCAGCACTTTTCCTGAATAATTTAAATTCCTATAACCCCTCTCATTATTTTTCTAAGACTTTATGTACATGGTTATTTTACCTATTACAGATAAAATTTTAATTTAAAAATAGCATATCAATATTGAAATATTACTATTTAATTTAATTTAAATACCATTGTAATGTTCTCAGTTCAGGTTTCTGTGTGTATAGTGTTTAGTTTTTGGATTTGTTTTAAAATTTCATTTCTTTCTGTCAACATAGCCTGGCCCGAACACCTTACAAATGTTTTCTCATTTAAAACTGTTACTATCTCTATCTTACTGAAACTGAACTGAGACAGAGAGGCTTTGTTTCTGCCTAAGGTAATGGGAGATAGAACCAGGATTTGAACTAGCTAATTTGGTTCAAGTTTGTGACAAATAAAATAATCTTTTTCAAGTTTATTGCATGTTAAAATATTGTGTTGCTTTTGAATGTACTACACCTTATATACTTCTAAAAACGTTTCTTTTGAAAAAGTTATATGTGAGATGTTATTATGAGGGTTTTGCTTAAAGTGCTACATGCAAATCAACAAAGTGTTAAAGTGAATGAAATAACAATAAAAATAACAATATGGTGACATACTTTGAATGGCTGGTACTAGAGTAAAAAGGCATAAGCATTATACTGTTAATTTTTTAAATTTTTATTATGAATCATTGTGTAAAATTTTTTCATTATGAATAAATTACTATTAATCATTTTGGTGCTGTAGAAGTATTGGCAAATCATTGGTTTCCTAATAAGAGGAGCTATTACAATTTGCATGTAATCTATGAATTATACAGGCATACCTTACATTTTGTCAGTTTGCAGTAAACAGGTTAATGAAGTGTTTCACTGTTGAAGATTAGACTTTTTAAAAATACTTAAAAAAAAATCTTGTTCAATTTATATGTTCAAATATATAAGTGATTTATTCAACCTGGAAGAGCTTATACTATCCTAAATGTCAAAATTCAATCTGTCTATTCTGTAAACTTTTTTATATTCCCTTTCCTTCAATACATATCCTCAGATCAATCCTCCCAAGCTACAATAAAATAAATACAAACTTTAGCATTCATCTGTATATCAAGTGGAAAAACTAAATATTTTGTTGAAGTTGTCAAATAACATAGCCTATGATCTTTGCCAATAGACTCTAACATCCTTTAAAACATGAATCCAGGCTCCTAGTTTCTTTAATGATTAATCTAAAACATCTTATAGCACTTAATATACAGTAATTATGCATGGAAAGAAAATCCAGACGATAAACTAATAATTGGGGAAAAATTAGTCTTCATGTTCTTACATACTTTCTATATCTGTTCTCTAATCCAGTACAGCCATTCAAATTCATAACTGAAATACAATATTCTTTCCTACCTAAATAAAACTCTTGCATCTTTTGAAAGAGAACTGGAAAAATCACATTACCAAAAAGTGTCCCATTAAACTGAGCTCAAAATAATTGATACAAGCATTCTTTTAACAGTGTGGTCATTGAAATTTACCTAATATAAATTGATATTAGTTTTAAGATACATTTTAATTTTAGAGAAGTTAAAATGTGAAATAGTACCTTAGAAGTGAAGAACCTATTAGCTATGTTTCTGTGCATTAGTACCCCATATCTTGCACATTTGTTTTCTATACATATATGTATACATGCTTGTCTCTGTTGAATATCTAGCTAACCATATATTATCCATCAGATTATGTGTACTATCAATTTACCTTGTAAACAAATTTCAGAAATTCTATGCTTTGTTTTTATTCCAATTTAAAAGTAAATCTATTTATAGTATATGAGTTATCCAACATTTAGAAGAAAAAAAAAACAGTAAAAATACAAACTATGCTATATGAGAGGTCTAAAAGTAAGTTTTTCTCCTGTCAGAAACCTACTTGTAAATTATAACTACTATTGCTTTAATTTTGAGAAAAGTTTAATCAATAGAATATTTATATATTTACAATCAGTGGTAATGAGCTAATATTATATTTTTCCAATTGATTATTCCAGGCTAGAAAAGAAGTACTTCACTAAATTATAAGTTAAATACATTGTAGTTTCTGAAATCCCATGTGTTATTTCAACATATGACATGAATATTCTGTCTATATATATAGGTGGATAATATAATTCAGCTTTATTAAAACACATTTTCTTGATTGAGAAAACAAATAACTTCATCTGAAAAGTAGTTGTCTTTGTATATGGGAAATGAAAAGTTTCAGGACTTTCTCCCTAAATTGATTGAACTTTTGATTGAATTTAATCTTTCTTAATAATTATTTGCTCATTTTTAAGCAGATGTAGATTTATAGAAAATAAGCACAGACTAATTTTTTTTCCCTGGTGCCCTTCATCCTCCTCCCAATTTCCCCAGTTATTAACATCTTGAACTAGTGTGGTATATTTGTTAAAACTGAAGAGTCAATGGTTACATGTTCTTATTAACTAAACTCCATGATTTACATCGAGCTTCATTTTATGTATTGTGTGTTCTATTTGTTGTTCAGTCGCTCACTCATGTCTGACTCTTTGTTATCCCATGGACTGCAGCACGCCAGGCTTCCCTGTCCTTCAGCATCTCCCAGGACTTGCTCAAACTCATGTCCACTGAGACAGTGATGCCATCCAACCACCTTGTCCTCTGTCATTCCCTTCTACTCCTGCCTTCAATCTTTGCCAGCATCAGAGTCTTTTCTAAGGAGTTGGCTCTTCCCATCAGGTGGCTGAATATTGGAGCTTCAGCATCAGACCTTCTACTGAATATTCAGAATTGATCTCCTTTAGGACGGACTGCTTTCATCTCCTTGCGTTCCAGGGGACTCTCAGAGTCTTCTCCAACACCACAGTTCAAAAGCATCAATTCTTCAGTGCTCAGACTTCTTTATGGTCCAACTCTCACATCCATACATGACTACTGGGAAAAAACATAGCTTTGAATAGATGGACCTTTGTCAGCAAAGTGATGTCTCTGCTTTTTAACACGCTGTCTAGAATTGTCATAGCTTTGCTTCCAAGGAGAAAGTATCTTTTAATTTCATGCCTGCAGTCACTATCTGAAGTGATTTTGGAGCCCAAGAAAATTAAGTCTGTCACTGTATCCATTATTTCCCCATCTATTTGCCATGAAGTGATGAGACCAGATGTCATGATCTTTGTTTTTTGAATGTTGAGATTTAAGCCAGCTTTTTCACCCTCCTCTTTCATCTTTATCAAAAGGCTCTTTAGTTCTTCACTTTCTGCCATAAGAGTAGAGTCATCTGCATATTTGAGGTTATTGATATTTCTCCTTGGCAATCTTGATTCCAGCTTGTGCTTCATCCAGCCCAGCATTTCACAGGATGTACTCTGCATATAAGTTAAATAAGCAAGGTGATAATATACAGCCTTGATGTACTCCTTTCCCAATTTGGAATCAGTCGATTGTCTCATGTCTGGTTCTAATTGTTGCTTCTTGACCTGAACACAGGCAAATCAGGAGGCAAGTGAGGTGGTCTGGTATTCCCATCTCTTTAAGAATTTTCCACAGTTTATTGTGATCCACACAGGCAAAGGCTTTGGCATAGTCAATAAAGCAGAAATAGATGTTTTTCTGGAACTCTCTTGCTTTTTCAATGGTCCAGCAGATGTTGGCAATTTGATCTCTGGTTCCTCTGCCTTTTCTAAATCCAGCTTGAACATCTGGAAGTTCTCAGTTCATGTACTGTTGAAGCCTTGCTTGAAGAATTTTTGAGCATTACTTTGTTAGCATGTGAGATAAGTGCAATAGTGCAGTAGTTTGATCATTCTTTGAGATTGCCTTTCTTTCAGATTAGAATGAAAAGTGACTTTTTCTAGTCCTGTGGCCACTGCTGAATTTTCCACATTTGCTGGCATATTGAGTGCAGCACTTTCACAGCATCATCTTTCAGGATTTGAAATAGCTCAGCTGGAATCCCATCACCTTCATTAGCTTTGTTCATTGTGATGCTTCCTAAGGCCTAAGGCCCACTTGACTTTGCACTCCAGGATGTCTGGCTCTAGATGAGTGAACACACCATCATGGTTATCTGGGTCTCTAAGATCTTTTTTGTATACTTCTGTGTATTCCTGCTACCTCTTCTTAATACCTCGGCTTCTGTGAGATTAATACCATTTCAGTCCTTTATTGTGCCCTTCTTTGCATGAAATGTTCCCTTGGTATCTCTATAGATTTGACAATTGTTTGATGATACATATCCACCATTACAGTATCATACAGTAGTTTCACTGACATAAAAATCCCCTCCACTCCATCTATTTAATTCTTCTTACTATCCCCCCAAATCACTGATCTTTCTACCATATCCATAGTTTTCCTTTGTAATATAGTTGGAATCAAATGGTATATTGCCTTTTCAGATAAGCTTCTTTCATTTAACAATATGTAAATGAAACAAGGTTCCATGTCTTTTTGTGACTTGATAGCTCATTTCTTTTTTTTATCTGAGTAAAACTCTACCATATGATCATACCATATTTTGTCAACCCATGGTCCCCTCACTTCATAGCAAATAGATGGGGAAACAGTGAAACAGTTGCTGACTTTATTTTTCTGGGCTCCAAAATCACTGCAGATGGTGATTGCAGCCATGAAATTAAAAGATGCTTACTCCTTGGAAGGAAAGTTATGACCAACCTAGACAGCATATTAAAAAGCAGAGACATTACTTTGTCAACAAAGGTCCGTCTAGTCAAGGCTATGGTTTTTCCAGTGGTCATGTATGGATGTGAGAGTTGGACTATAAAGAAAGCTGAATGCCGAAGAATTGATGCTTTTGAACTGTGGTGTTGGAGAAGACTCTTGAGAGTCCCTTGGACTGCAAGGAGATCCAACCAGTCCATCCTAAAGGAGATCAGTCCTGGGTGTTCATCGGTAGGACTGATGTTGAAGCTGAAACTCCAATACTTTGGCCACTTGATGCTGACTCATTTGTAAAGACCCTGATGCTGGGAAAGATTGAAGGTGGGAGGAGAAGGGGACAACAGAGGATGAGACGGTTGGATGGCATTGCCAACTCGATGGACATGGGTTTGGGTGGACCCCGGGAGTTGGTGATGGACAGGGAATCCTGGCCTGCTGTGGCTCATGGGGACACAGGGGGTCGGACATGACTGAGCAACTGAACTGAACTTACTTATTAAAAGACATCTTTGCTTCCGAGTTTTGGTCATTTTAAATAAAGCTGTTATAAATATCTATGTGCATGCTTTTGTGTAGATACAGGTTTTCAACTTATTTGTATAAATATCAAGGGACTCAGTTGATAGAAGGATTAGTAAGAGTATGTTTAGTTTTTGAGAAACTGCCATCCTGATTTCCAAAGTGGCTGTACCATTTTGTACTCCTCCAGCAAGAAATAGAGTTCCTATCACTCCAAGTCTTAACCTGCATATGGTGTTTTAAGTGTTGGATTTTTGCCATTCTCTTAGGTGTGTGGTGGTATCTCATTAATTTGCAATTTCCTAGTGACGTATAATGTTGAGCGTCTTTTCAACAGTTTATTTTCAATCTGTATATCTATTTAAGTGTGATTTCTGTTCAGGTCTTTTGCCCATTTTTTAATTAGGTCATTTTCTTTCTTCAAGTTTTATGAACTCTTTGTATATTTTAGATAAAGGTCGTTTATCTGATATATATTTTGCACAGATTTCTCTCTGTCTCTAGTGTGTCTTTTCATTTTCTTATGTAAACTCTTACTTTTAATAATAAACTTTAAAATTTTCTAAAACATTTACAGAATTTTTTTTAATATTGTCAATTTGTGTTACAACTAAGTTTAGAATCATTCATTTTATTCACTCGAGGACATTTACATTAGGTCTTCCCAAAATGCTCAGTGACCTGAGAGACCACAGGCTTTAGATAAAAGAGCTTTTAATATTAAAATCCTCAAAATTAAAAAAGTTAGAAATATAGCCACCTGAAAAAAATGAAAGTAAATAGTAATCCAATAAGATTGTCATTGCAGGATATTTATAGCCTTGATATTTTTTAATACTGGTTAGGGAATACACTAATTAACCAAAAATACTCCTATGGCAGGGACATTTACCATAAAGAATTTTCAGGTCTGAAGCATGACAGCATTAATCATGTTTTTCCTTTTAAGAAGAAAGACCATAACTTTCATTCTTCAGCTTTGCTTCCATCTTTATGAATGTTCTTTGGAGGCTTTTAGTTTGTAGTTTAAGTACAATAAGAAGCAATGAGGAAATTATAAAACTTTTTTTATGAAAACAAGAGCTGATTCAACAAGTAAAAAGTCATAATAAATTTAATAGTAAATTTCAACACGTTTACCTACCAATGGGAAGGAAATGGCAACCCACTCCAGTATTCTTGTCTGGAAAATTCCATGGACGGAGGAGCCTGGCAGGCTACAGTCCATGGGTTGCAAAGAATTGGACACGGCTGAGCGACTAACACCTTACCTACCAAGACTCTGACACTAATTTAGAGGAACTTTGAGCTCATACATAGAAATAACTGTCAGCACTGGCTATGAATATCCCAAGAATTTTGCTTTTCTTGTATAATGTCTTAAATTTTATTGAATGTGTCAAAACATTTTTAAAAAGTCAGGATATTTCATGTTAAAATTAACTTTTCCAGAATCCTGCTTAATCACTTTTGAAAAAGGCCTGTGGCATGAGTAATAGTCATGCTCTTTAGACAGGCTCTCCCACAATTTGCCATTGAAACTCTATTCCTACCCCATTTCACGCCCCCATCCCTTAACTCATCTTCTTACCTCCAGGCACCTGTAGATATTTGATTTTGTGACCTCTGTTTTCTATACCACATTTGCTAGTAGCCTCTGGGATTCTATAAATTAAAGAGTTTTTTTAAATGTGAATTTTAGCCTTAAAGTATTATTCATCTAGAAAGTAATCAGTATGTAGCACAGTCAGCCTGACCAACTGATGACTGAATAACATTATCTGCATATGAAAATCTACCACTTCCAGATGCAAATATCAATTAAATATGTAAAATCTCATCAGCTGTACCTAAATCTATTCTAATCGGAAGAAAAGAAAAATCTTTTAAAAGAAAATACTATAACAAATCCAACGTTCATTTAGTAGGCCATGTATACTTTAGAATTTACAAAATAAAAACACAGAATTTACTTATTTGATAATTATTCACTGACCACTTATAGGCCAAGCGTGGGCTTTCCTGGTGGCTCAGACAATAAAGAATCTGCCTGTAATGAGGGAGACCTGGGTTCGATTCCTGGGTTGAGAAGATCCCTTAGAGAAGGAAATGGCTACCCACTGCAGTATTCTTGCCTGGTGGGCTACAGTCAATGGGGTCACAAAGAATCAGACAAAACTGAGCAACTAACATTTTCACTTTCACTATAGGTCAAGCATGGGGTAAGGTGCTGGAATAAAGAAACGACAAGATGCTAATAATTATCTTTTCTGGAAAGCTGTGGTGATTTTTGAATTTTCTTTGGAACTCCTGCAACTATTTTTGTTAATGTAAAATATTAATTGAGATTGTTATCCCAAACCTTACGGAAATTCTCTTTATTGAGGCTTTTTTTCCTTCAAACTGCATTTTTCAGTGTGTGTTTATCACCTAGCAACCAAACCATAAAAAAATCTAATGTTAGATCTTAGATTGATGGGGTTTTTTGCTAGCTGTAGTATAAAATATTTTTTATGATGAAACTCATAGAAATTTCCTCCACAACAACAAAGGATTTAAGAATTATTGTACCAGCTTGCTCACTTCAGGAAAGCACATTTCAGCTTTCAGGGATTCCTGATTGATATTCTTTGAAGCGCTGAAAATACCACACTAGTAAATGATACCCTACAGCCTAAAATCATCATTTCATCTGTAGAACTACAGGTCAACATAGTATAAACCCTCCTGTGACAGACTGACTACATCCCACTCAGTATCAGACAATAGCATCATTTCAAGTCATGGTGGAAACCTCAAAAAATGCAGCCAGTGAGAGACACTTACCTGGACAGTGCTTTCCATTTGGCCCTTCTTAGGTATGTGTATAATCTTGTGAAACCATTTTACTTGCTTCTAAGAGTGTATGTGCATGTAGTCACTCAATCACATCCTACTCTTTGTGACCCCATGGATTGTAGCCTGCCAGGCTCCTCTCTCTATGGGATTTTCCAGGCAAGAATGCTGGAGCCAGGTTGCTAATCCAGTGTTGATCTCTCTTTAATATTTCAGCTACTCTCTCTCTCTGGGAGTCTCCAATATATTTATCTATTTCTCAACTACCTATTGAACCATGGTCCTACATTCTTACCTCCTTGCTGTATAGTTTCCTCTGTATATCATGCGTACTCTTCAGACACAAATCAGGTTTTCAGTTTTTTAAATGTTGAATGATCAAGTAGCCTGCTAATGTGTTTCTAACGTCTTCTTTTTCTAATTCACTGCTACTTCCAAAAAATTTCTCTGAAGCTCAGATTGTGTAGAAAATGGACATTTCCCCCAAAATCCTAAAATTCAAGACCCTTAATAATATGGCATAAGTTTTATTCTGTAGTATTTAAATACAGGTATTTCTTTTAAAATAAATGTGTTTTGGGAATGGGGCCACTAGGAGAAGAATTGTATAGATGCTTATAATAAAATACTTGTGAATTTGAAGAATTTCAAACTTATGAGATAAATGAAGTCTACAAGTCTGAATAATTAAATATCTTCATAATAAATATCACTTTGAGGAAATGGACACTTATGAGATTTTTCAAATTACAGTAATGACAGACTGAGGTTTTTGTAATGTTGAACAGTGTGAACATGCTGAATTGTGCATGGTTATCCTCTGACCAGTGTGTTAGGAACAGTCTAACCATAAAAATTAATCATATTTCTTTATCTATATTATTTGACATAGTAAGTACTCTCTCATTTTCACAGTTGACTCACAAGATAATCACACTCTCCTCCTATTTCTCTTAATGCATTGACTTCATTGTTAGTGTTTTCTCCGACATCACTCAGTCAGTCCTTGGTTTTCCTGCTTTCCCCCGAAACTGTCACTCTAGATAATCTTATCAAGTCTCATATTTTAAATAGAATACACATGGTAAGAACTCCAAAATTAATCATTACAGCTCTGTCTTCTATCCTGAGACTTAGAGTAATAGACCCAAATACCTTCTTGACATTTCCTAATAAGCTTCTCAAAATTAAAAAAAAATAAAGATAAGTCTTAATTATCTTACTGCCCATTCCAAATAAATAATTACACAAAAGACTTTTTTCATGTGGTCTTTTCATTTAGTGAATATTGCCATCTTTACCCAGGTTTTATAAACTAAAAGTCCAGGATTTGTTCTTGATTCTTTTCTTTCCTACAGCTCCATACCCTATCCGGACAAAAAAATTTTTAAGAGCTACATTCAAAATATAAGCTAACTATATATATATAAGCTAATTACCAAACACTGCTACCACTCTAGCTTAAGTTATTGCCATCTTGTGTGGAGTACTGAAGTCTTCTGATTCTTCACTTGCACTCTTATTCCCCTACAATCTATTATTGACATACCAGCTATAGTAGTTTTAAAATATGCACATAAAATTATATCATTTCTGTTTATACCTTCCGAAGACTTTCCTACACAATTAGATTAAAATCCAAACTCCTTACCTTGCTCTTTAAGGCCCTTGATAATCTTGCTTCATAAGATTTTACTCCCATATGGGAGATTATTTTTCTATAACACTCTTCTAATTCACTCTGCTCCTCCCATATGGGTTTTAATATTGCTCTTTAACCACATAA
Source organism: Cervus elaphus (assembly GCF_910594005.1). Lineage (NCBI taxonomy): Eukaryota > Metazoa > Chordata > Mammalia > Artiodactyla > Cervidae > Cervus > Cervus elaphus. The sequence continues at coordinate 33,881,057 of NC_057831.1, forward strand.
AGTTGTTTCTTTCACTGAGGACTATATATTTTCTCTTCCTTCTGGCTGGGAAGACTTTTCTTCATGTCATCTCTTTGTTTGCTCCATTGCTTAATGCAGATCTTTACCTAGTTATTTTTCTCAAGAATTATTTCACTCTATTAAAAGCCATCAATGTCTTTCAACACTCTGTACCTCTCTCTATGCTCTCTTTTTTTAATATCAGGGTCATTATAGCCATGCATTTTTACATGTATTTATTTGTTCATTATTTGTATTTCAATAAAAATATACTTTCTATGTGGAATTTTCTGAATCTTCATTCAAAAACTACCAACAGTACTAATAATCATTGCCTGGAACATAGTAGATACCCAATAAATTCTTCTTGAACAATGTTAAATGAACTTTGGATAGTAGAGTTTCTTCAATATGTATCTAGGCATTTTCACAAAATCTGTGTTCTATAAATTGTTATGCCTTACTCAATAGGGAATCTTGTTTCATATTCCAAAATGAAAAGCTTTTTACCAATATGAGTTAAAGCATTGCTTATAATGATAACTGAATTTAATGTTTAGGGGAAGCCATAAATGATTAACAACTCATATAATACTAGAATTCTTTTTCTGTAGCATCTAAGCTTATGTTTGAATAACTTCATTCTTGGGAACCACTATTTCCCAAAGCAGTCTTAACTATCAGAATATTATTTTGTATTTCAGATATTTATTTATTATCTAGACTCTGGATCCCAATGATTTCAACATATTGGTATTAGCTTATTTTTACTTTTTTTTTTTTTTCATTTATTTTTATTAGTTGGAGGCTAATTACTTTACAATATTGCAGTGGTTTTTGACACACATTGACATGAATCAGTCATGGATTTACATGTGTTCCTCATCCTGAATCCCCCTCCCACCTCCCTCCCCATCCCATCCTTCTGGGTCTTCCCAGTGCACCAGACCCAAGCACTTGTGTCATGCATTCAACCTGAACTGGCGATCTGTTTCACACTTGATAATATACATGTTTCGATGCTGTTCTCTCAGATCATCCCATCCTCACCTTCTCCCATAGAGTCCAAAAGTCTGTTCTATACATCTGTGTCTCTTTTTCTGTGTTGCATATAGGGTTATCATTACCATCTTTCTAAATTCCATATATATGCGTTAGTATACTGTATTGGTGTTTATCTTTCTGGCTTACTTCACTCTGTATAATGGGCTCCAGTTTTATTTTATCTATCTCATTAGAACTGATTCAAATGTATTCTTTTTACTGGCTGAGTAATATTCCATGATGTATATGTACCACAGCTTCCTTATCCATTCGTCTGCTGATGGTCATCTAGGTTGCTTCCATGTCCTGGCTGTTATAAACAGTGCTGCGATGAACATTGGGGTACACGTGTCTCTTTCAGTTCTGGTTTCCTTGGTGTGTATGTCCAGGAGTGGGATTGCTGGGTCATATGGCAGTTCTATTTCCAGTTTTTTAAGGAATCTCCACACTGTTTTCCATAGTGGCTGTACTAGTTTGCATTCCCACCAACAGTGTAAGAGGGTTCCCTTTTCTCTACACCCTCTTCAGCTTTTATTGCTTGTAGACTTTTGGATAACAGCCATTCTGACTGGCATGTAATGGTACCTCATTGTGGTTTTGATTTGCATTTCTCTGATAATGAGTGATGTTGAGCATCTTTTCATGTGTTTGCTAGCCATCTGTATGTCTTCTTTGGAGAAATGTCTGTTTAGATCTTTGGCCCATTTTTTGATTGGATCATTTATTTTTCTGGGATTGAGCTGCAGGAGTTGCTTGTATATTTTTGAGATTAATCCTTTGTCTGTTGCTTCGTTTGCTATTATTTTCTCCCATTCTGAGGGCTGTCTTTTCACCTTGCTTATAGTTTCCTTTGTTGTGAAAAAGCTTTTAAGTTTCATTAGGTCCCATTTGTTTGTTTTTGCTTTTATTTCCAATATTCTGGGAGGTGAGTCATAGAGGATCCTGCTATGATTTATGTCAGAGAGTGTTTTGCCTCTGTTCTCCTCTAGGAGTTTTATAGTTTCTGGTCTTACATTTAGATCTTTAATCCATTTTGAGTTTATTTTTGTGTATGGTGTTAGAAAGTGTTCTAGTTTCATTCTTTTACAAGTGGTTGACCAGTTTTCCCAGCACCACTTGTTAAAGAGGTTGTCTTTTTTCCATTGTATATCCTTGCCTCCTTTGTCAAAGATAAGGTGTCCATAGGTTCATGGATTTATCTCTGGGTTTTCTATTCTGTTCCATTGATCTATATTTCTGTCTTTGTGCCAGTACCATACTCTCTTGATGACTGTGACTTTGTAGTAGAGCCTGAAGTCAGGCAGGTTGATTCCTCCAGTTCCATTCTTCTTTCTCAAGATTGCTTTGGCTATTCGAGGTTTTTTGTATTTCCATACAAATTGTGAAATTATTTGTTCTAGCTCTGTGAAGAATACTGTTGGTAGCTTGATAGGGGTTGCATTGAATCTATAGATTGCTTTGAGTAGTATAGTCATTTTGACAATATTGATTCTTCCAATCCATGAACACAGTGTTTCTCCATCTGTTTGTGTCTTCTTTGATTTCTTTCATCAGTGTTTTATAGTTTTCTATGTATAGGTCTTTTGTTTCTTGGTATTAGCTTATTTTTAAAATGATACTCCATTATAGGCAATCCATTATATTTCTGTACTTTGGTTAAGAAAGCCTTTTCTTCAAAAAAAAAAAAAAAGAATTTTCCATATTTCCTGGAAGGCACAAAATGGTTAGTTAAGGCTGTTTTTAATAGAGTACATTTTTTACTCAGGAACACTTGACATGGCCCCAAAAATAATCAACACCATTAGAGTTAAAACTGTTTTGTTTTCCTATAACTCTTTCTTCTTAATCAAGTAATGTGCAGTAATCCTCTACCATCCATCTGAGCAGACATCCTTTGCCACCCCTGAGCTTCATACCTTCATTATACTTATTCTGAAACTACCTCCTTCCTCATTCTATCCCTAAGGCTCACTGTATTTCCAACATACCCTGAGGATAGAAGTCAGAATGAGATTAAGAGCCAGGTATGTCTGTTGCATATACTATTGGGTTACAAAAGTTAATAGCTTCTTTTAATTTTGACATGGAAAATCATTTATTGTGTCAAAACAACTATAATTTACCTGGCTCTTCCAGGCATGCTCCTTTATCCCTGGCACTGACAAATATATTACTTTAAGATAACATGGAAAGTCCTTTAGGATCTCACCTCAATATTCATTCTATTTTTATCCACCATGCCCAGGCTGAATATACTGCTCACTTTCATCTTGTAAATGTTTGCATTCATCAGATTTTTAATATCTACTTGCCTCCTGCTTTTGACTCACATGGCAAGTCAGCTCAAAGAGAATTTCCTCTGGAAAGGCTTCCTCAACTCTAAAATAATGCATTATTCTCTTTCATGCTCAACCATTACATTATACACACACACACACACACACACACATATATATATATATATACATTATCACACTCTTCATATTATGTTGTAATCTATCTTCAGCAAGAAGACAGGTAAAGTTTTATTATTTTATTTAACTTTTCTCAAATATGTTATTCTTTTCTTAGAATAAGTAAAAGAAGAGGCAATAACAATAGTGTAATTGAGTCCTATTGAACTAGTGTCAAATATCAGAATGACCAGTTGTTCACTTGAGTCAAAAGATAGTCAAATTTTCATGTGTTCTTTCTTTTATAAACTTATTCACATAGCACCTTTATATGCTGGATTCTATAAGAAGACAAAGTCTCTGACCTTATGGAGATTTTATTTAAGTAAATGGTACCTATAAATATATATAAGTCATAATCATCAATTGACTACTATAAGTAGTCTTAGAAATGTTCTAGAATCATAGAATCATCATTACTTATGGCAGAAACTGAGTACCTCATTAGGTCACCTGTTTTACTCTTTGTAGTTTTTGCTCTGTTTGTAGTTTCCTTTGCTGTGCAAAAGATTTTAAGTTTAATTAGGTCCCACTTGTTTATTTTTGTTTTTATTTCCATTACTCTAGGAGGTGGATCATAGAAGATCTTGCTTTGATTTATGTCATCGAGTGTTTTGCCTATATTTTCCTCTAAGAGTTTTATAGTTTCAGGTCTTACATTTAGGTCTTTAATACATTGTGAGTTTATCTTTGTGTGTGGTGTTAGGAAGTGTTCTGCTTTCATTCTTTTGCACATAAGAGTCCAGTTTTCCCAGAACCACTTATCAGAAGAGGCTATCTTTGCCCCCATTGTATATTCTTGCCCCCTTTCTGCTTTTTAATATGCAGCCTAAGTTTGTCATATCTTGTCTTCCAAGAAACAAGTGTCTTTTAATTTCATGGCTGCAGTCACCCGAATGATTAGTGATATTATATTTGGCATTTTTTCATATACCTGTAGCCTTCCAGATATCAATTTGGAAAAATCTCTTTCAATCTTTTACCTATTGATTTTACTTTAATGCTTTATTTTTTTTCTTTTACTATTGAGTTGTATGAGTTCTTTATGTATTTTAAATATTAACCTCTTATCATATACAATTTGCAATATTTGTCTCATTCTATAGGCTATCATTCTGTTGATTGTTTTGCTGATATAGTATAGTCTCCAATTCAGTTGTTTGTTTTGATTTTGTTGCTTGTGCTTTCAGTTCAGTTCACTAGCTCAGTCATGTCCAACTCTTTGCGACCCCATGGACTGCAGCATGCCAGGCCTCCCTGTCCACACCAACTTTTGGAGTTTACTCAAACTCATGTCCCTTGAGTTGGTGATACCATCCAACCATCTCATCCTCTGTCATCCCCTTCTTCTCTTGCCTTCAATCTTTCCCAACACCAGGGTCTTTTCAAATGAGTCAGCTCTTTGCATCAGGTGGCCAAAGCATTGGAGTTTCAGCTTCAGCATCTGTCCTTCCAGTGAATATTTAGGACTGATTTCCTTTAGGATGGACTGGTTGGCTCTCCTTGCAGTCCAAGGGACTCTCAAGAGTCTTTTCCAACACCACAGCTCAAAAGCATCAATTATTTGGCACTCAGCTTTCTTATAGTCCAAATGTCACATCCATTCATGACTATTGGAAAAACCATAGCCTTGACTAGACGGACCTTTGTTGGCAAAGTAATGTCTCTGCTTTTTATTTTTTATTTTTTTAATTTATTTATTTTAGTTGGAGGCTAATTACTTTACAATATTGTAGTGGTTTTTGCCATCCATTGACATGAATCAGCCATGGGTTTACATGTGTCCCCCATTCTGAACCCCCCTCCCACCTCCCTCCCCATCCCATCCCCCAGGGTTATCCCAGTGCGCCAGCCCTGAGCACCCTGTCTCATGCATCACACCTGGACTGGCGATCTGTTTCTTGTATGATAATATACACATTTTAATGCTATTTGGTCATAACTTTACTTCCAAGGAGTAAGCATCTTTTAATTTCATGGCTGCAGTCACCATCTGCAGTGATTTTGGAGCCCAAAACATAAAGTCTGCCACGGTTTCCTCAACTATTTGCTTGTGCTTTAGGTGTCATATAAAAAAAAATCATTTTCAAAACCCACATCAAAGATCTTTTTTCCTGTTTTCTTCCAGGAGTTTCATGATATTACATCTAATGTTTAAGTCTTTAATAAATTTAAAGTTTATTTGAGTTAGTGTTGCAACCTAGAGGTCTAGTTTTATCCGTTTACATGGGAATTACCGATTTTCCCAGAAAGAGAAACTCACTCCTACACTGAGTATTCTTGACTCCTTTGTCAAATATTTGTTGATTGTATACGCTTTGCCTTATTTGTGGACTCTCAAGCTTTATGTACTATAGCTTGAAATTAGGAAGTGTAATGCCTCCAGTTTTGTCGTTCTTTCTCAAAATTACTTTAATATTTTTGGTCTTTTTTTTAGTTCCATATTAATGTTAGGATTGCTATTTCTACTTCTGTAAAACAAACAAAAAATGCCCTGACAATCTTGATAAGGATCACGTTGAATCTACGGATGGCAAATGGTAATACGGACAATTTAACAGTGCTATTTCTTTCAACCCATGATTATAGAAAGCCTTCCCATTTATTTTCGTCTTCTTCAATTCCTTTCATTAATGTCTTGTAGTTTTCAGAGTAGAGATCTTTCACTTCCATGATGAATATTATTAATATGAATTTTACTGCTTTTGATTCTACTGTAAATGGAATAGTTTAATTTCTTTTTCAGAAAATACATTGTTAGCACAGAGAAATGCTACAAATTTTGTATTTTATTTAGTATTACTAAATGTACTAAATTTGTTGATTACATTTAAGAATTTTTTGGTGAAAACTTTAGGATTTTCTATGTGTAAAATCACATCATATGCAAAGAGAAACAATTTCACTACTTCCTTTCCAATTCTGATGATTTTTTTTTTCTTTTTCATGCCTAACTGCATGAGCACTAACTTTCAGTCCTATTTTAAATAAGACTAGTGAGAATGGAGACCCTTGGATTGTTCCTGGTTATAGAAGGAAATCTTTTCTCCTTTTATCATTGAGAATATTGTTGTTCAGTTGCTAAATGGTGTCCAGCTCCTTTGCAACCCCCTGGACTGCAACATGCCAGGCTTCCTTGTCCTTTTCTGTCTCCCAGAGTTTGCTCAAGTTCATGTGCTTTGGGTTGGTGATATCATCCAACCATCACATTCTCTGTCACACCCCTTATCCTCCTGTTCTCAAGTTCTCCAAGCATCAGGGTCTTTTGCAGTGAGGCAGCGCTTCGTATCAGGTGGCCAAAGTTATTGGAGCTTCAGCTTCACCGTCAGTCCTTCCAATGAATGTTCAGGGTTGATTTCCTTTAGGATTGGTTGGTGTGATCTCCTTGCTGTCCAAAGGATTCTCAAGAGTCTTCTCCAGCACCACAGTTTGAAAGCATCAATTCTTTAGTGCTCAGCCTTCTCTATGGTCCAATTCTCATATCTGTACATGACTACTGGAAAAACCATAGCTTTGACTATATGGATCTTTGTTGGTAAAGTGACAGTCTGCTTTTTAATGTGCCACGTTTGTCATGACTTTTCTTCCAAGAAGCAAACATCTTTTAATTTTGTGGCTGCAAGCAGTGTCTGCAGTGATTTTAGAGCCCAAGTAAATAAAATCTGCCACTGTTTCCACTTTCTCCCCGTATTTTGTACACCAGGCCCCAGAGGAAAGGACTAGTGACCCCACAAAGCGACCGAGCCAGACCTGCCTGTGAGTATTTGAGGGTCTCCTGTGGAGGCGTGGGTCAGAAGTGGCCTGCCGTGGGAAATGGGGCACTGGCAACAGAAGTCCTGGGAGACATAACAAAATGCTTAAGTGTTTTCATAAGTACTTCTGGAGTTTGCCTTTAGCCCTACCAAAGTGCCTGTACTCCAGGACGGGTTGACTCAGGCCAAACAACTAACAGGGAGGGAGCACAGTCCCACCCATCAGCAGACAATTGGGTTAAAGATTAACTGAGCATGGCCTTGCCCACCAGAGCTAGACCCAGTTCTCCCCACAGCCAGTCCCTCCCATCTGGAAGCTTTCACAAGCCTCTTATCCTCATCCATCAGAGGACAGACATAAGTAACTATAATCTCACAGCCTCCAGAATGAAAACCACAATCACAGAAAGCTAACCAAAATGATTACATGGATCACATCCTTGTGTAACTCAGTGAAGTTATGAGCCTTGCCTTGCAGGGCCATCCAAAATGGGTGGGTCATGATGGAGAGTTTTGCAAAATGTGGTCCACTGGAGAAGGGAATGGCAAACTACTTCTGTATTCTTGCCTTGAGAACTGCATGAAGAGTATAAACAGTATGAGAATGATATCCGCTGTGGGTTTATCATATATGGGCTTTATTGTTTTAGTTTAGCTTCCTTCTCTGCCTAAGCAGTTGAATTTTTATCATGAATGGATGTTTTATTTTATCAAATACCTTTTTTGCATCTATTCAGATTAATTAATATGTTGGAGCATCCTTGAATCTCAGGTAAAAATCCTACTTGTGCTGATGAATTCAGTTTGTTAATATTTAAGAATTTTTATATCTATTTTCATAAGGAAAGCTGTTCTCTAGGTTTCCTTTCTAGTAGTGCCCTTTTCTGGCTTGGTGATAAATTCACTTTAGTCTTGTTCAACTCTTCACAATCCTATGGACCATAGCCCACCAGGTTCCTGTGCCCATAGGATTCTCCAGGCAAGAATATTGGAGTGGATTGACATACCCTCCTCCAGGGATCTTCCCAGCCCAGGGATCGAACCAGCATCTTTTATGTCTCCTGCAATGGCAGGCAGGTTCCTTAACACTAGTGCATACCACCATTATGTAGGGCTTGTCAAAGGAGTTTTGAAGTGTTCTCTCCCTATTGGCTTTTTGGAAGAGTTTGAGAACTGATGTTAATTCTTGAAATGTTTGGTAAAATTCACCAGTGAAACCATCTAGTCCTAGGCATTTCTTCATTGGGAGATCTTCAGTTATTGATTCAATCTCCATATGATAATTGGAAAATTCAGACTTCCTATTTCTTCTTAATTCAATCTGGATAGTCTGTATGTTTCTAATAATTTTTCCATTTTCTCCAGGTTGAATGGTTGAATAGTTTTTTGACATATAGTTGCTTATAGTAGCCTCTTATGATTCTTTTTATTTTTGTGGTATCAGATGTAATTTCTTTTGTTGTTGTTGTTGATTTGAGACCTCCCTCTTTTTTCCTTATTTAAACTAGCTAAAGTTTTGTCAATTCTATTTATCTTTTCAAAGATCTAAATTTTAGCTTGGTTAGTTTTTTTCTATAGTTTTTCTGGACTGTAGCCCATTTATTTCTATTTTCATTTATTTCAATTATTTCTATTGTTCTCTATCTCATTTATTTCTAATCTTTACAATTTCCTTCCTTATGTTCTAACTTTGGACTCCTTTTTCCAGTTTCTTAAAGCATAGAGGTAGGTAGATTATTTAATAGTTAAGAGGTAAGTAAGAAGTAAGTTGTTAATAGAGGTAAATAGTTTCTTGCTGCTTAATGTAGGCATTTATTGCTACAAATTTCCCTCATAGAACAAGCTACATCTCATATGTTTTGGCATGTTGTGTTTCCACTTTTGTTTATTTCAAGATACTTTTTATTTCCTCTTTAATTTCTTCTTTGAGCCATTGGTTGTTTAGGAGAGTATTGTTTAATTTCCATGTATTTGTGAGTTTTCCAGTTTTCCTTTTGTTATTGATTGCTATTTTCATACCATTGTTGTCAGAGAAGATACTTGAATGATTTCAAACGTCTTGACTTTGCTAAGACTTCGTTCTGTGGTCTAACATATGGTCTGTCCTAGAAAATGTTCCACGTGTATTTGAGAGAAATGTGTATTCAGCTGTTGTCAGAACACTCTACACATGTTTGTTAGGTTCACTTGGTTTAGAATGTTGTTCATATACAGTTTTTTTTTTTTATTGATTCTCTGTCAATAAAGAAATGTTGACACCATTTGATTGTGGAGCATTAAAGTCCCCAATTACTATGGTGTTGTTCTTTATCTCCTCTCTTAGTATAGTTTTTGTTTTATATATGTAAGTGCTCTGATGTTGGGCACACATATATTTATAATTAATAAATATTCTTTTTTCCCTTTTTTAAAAAATAAGTATTTATTGAATGCTAGCAAAGGAAATCTATATTTTCTTTTTTTTAATTTTTTTAAAATTTTTTTTTCATTTATTTTTATTAGTTGGAGGCTAATTACTTCACAACATTGCAGTGGGTTTTGTCATACATTGACATGAATCAGCCATGGAGTTACATGTATTCCCCATCCCGATCTCCCCTCCCACCTCCCTCTCCACCCAATTCCTCTGGGTCTTCCCAGTGCACCAGGCCCGAGCACTTGTGTCATGCATCCCACCTGGGCTGGTGATCTGTTTCACTATAGATAATATACATGCTGTTCTCTCGAAACATCCCACCCTCACCTTCTCCCACAGAGTCCAAAAGTCTGTTCTGTACATCTGTGTCTCTTTTTCTGTGTTGCATATAGGGTTATTGTTACCATCTTTCTAAATTCCATATATATGTGTTAGTATGCTGTAATGTTCTTTATCTTTCTGGCTTACTTCACTCTGTATAATGGGCTCCAGTTTCATCCATCTCATTAGAACTGATTCAAATGAATTCTTTTTAATGGCTGAGTGATATTCCATTGTGTATATGTACCACAGCTTCCTTATCCATTCATCTGCTGATGGGCATCTAGGTTGCTTCCATGTCCTGGCTATTATAAACAGTGCTGCGATGAACATTGGGGTTCACGTGTCTCTTTCAGATCTGGTTTCCTCGGTGTGTGTGCCCAGCAGTGGTATTGCTGGGTCATATGGCAGTTCTATTTGCAGTTTTTTAAGAAATCTCCACACTGTTTTCCATAGTGGCTGTACTAGTTTGCATTCCCACCAACAGTGTAAGAGGGTTCCCTTTTCTCCACACCCTCTCCAGCATAACAAGTGGTGCTGGGAAAACTGGTCAACCACTTGTAAAAGAATGAAACCAGAACACTTTCTAATACCATACACAAAAATAAACTCAAAATGGATTAAAGATCTAAATGTAAGACCAGAAACTATAAAACTCCTAGAGGAGAACATAGGCAAAACACTCTCCGACATAAATCACAGCAAGATCCTCTATGACCCACCTCCCAGAATATTGGAAATAAAAGCTAAAATAAACAAATGGGACCTAATGAAACTTAAAAGCTTTTGCACTACAAAGGAAACTATAAGTAAGGTGAAAAGACAGCCCTCAGATTGGGAGAAAATAATAGCAAACGAAGCAACAGACAAAGGATTAATCTCAAAAATATACAAGCAACGCCTGAAGCTCAATTCCAGAAAAATAAATGACCCAATCAAAAAATGGGCCAAAGAACTAAACAGACATTTCTCCAAAGAAGACATACAGATGGCTAACAAACACATGAAAAGATGCTCAACATCACTCATTATCAGAGAAATGCAAATCAAAACCACAATGAGGTACCATTACACACCAGTCAGGATGGCTGCTATCCAAAAGTCTACAAGCAATATAATTAATAAATATTCTTGATGTACTGACACATTTATCATTATATAAAGGCTTTCTTTCTTCCTCTTTACCACTTTAAAAGTCTAGTTTTAATATAAGTATATTATTAATTTAATGTAAAGTTTTAAGAAAGTATATGATTAATATAAGTATATAAGTATATATCAGTGCCTTTTTTTTCTTGGTTACTGTTTGCCTGAAATGACTTTTTCTATGCTTTTATTGACAGTCTATGAGTGTCTTATGAGTGTTTTTAAGTTAGTTTCTCACAGCAGTGTATCCCTGGATTTTTTTTTTCCCCTAATCTATTCATTCATTCTATATCTTTTAAATGGATAGTTTACTGAATTTGTATTTGAAGTAATTATTGATACCTGAGGACTTACTATTTCTATTTTGTTAACTGTTTCCTGATTGTTTTGTAGTTCTACTGTTCCTTGTTACTTATCCTGCTGTCTTTTCTGTGCTTTGCTGTCTTGTGAAATTAGTATGCTTTAGCTTTTTTCTTTTGTGTAATTACTATGAGCCTTTCTATTTTGGTTACCAGGAAGAATATGCAAGATTTCTTAAACATATAACACCCTATTTTAAGCCAATAACAACTTAACTTGAATAGAATTCTAAATGTTACACTTTCATTTCCCCGACCCTTCACATTTCTAGTTAATAATGTTACAACTTACATATTATTCTATATTTTATTACTAATAACAAATTACTGTAGTTATGGTTTTTATAACATTTAAAGTACTATTGTATGTGAATTATGTATTACCATTGCTGTGTTGCAGAATCTAATTTTGACTATATATTTACCATTACCAGTGAGTTTTATACTCCTTATATTTTTATAATGTTGTATCATTTTATTTTCACCTAAAGAACTCCTTTTAGCATATCGTGTAGGAGAGGTCTTATGTAATAGGAGAGGTTCTTATGTAATGAATTCCCTCAGTTGTTTTTCTTTTTTGGTCAGGAAAGTCTGCATCCCTCACTCATTTCTGAAGGGCCACTGAAACATAGTAGTCTTTTTTGACAGTTTTCTTTTTTTTTTTTTTTCAATATTTTGAACATGTCAGTTTCTTCTGGCATGAAAAGTTTCTGCTGAGAAATCCACAGAAAGACTTATGAAGATTCACTTGTTTGTAACGCCTCTCTTTACTCTTGCTGCTCTTAAAATCTCTCCTTGTTGTTGTTCAGTAGCCACGTCCTGTCAGACACTTTGCAACCCCATGGACTGCAGAACACCAGGCTTCCCTGTCCCTCACCATCTCCCAGAGTTTGCCCAAGTTCATGTCCATTGCATCAGTGATGCCAACCAAACATCTCATCCTCTGTCACTTTTTTGCACTTAATGTATTTATTTGAAATTTTGTACATGTCTTACTAAAACATTCTAATGTTTCATTAGAATGTGATAGGCAGTGTAGTAGGCAGCTGTGTGCAGGGGAAGAGAACATCAATTACACATATACCGTGTTTCACTGCACTAGCCCCTGGAATAGACTCTATACTCTAGTGGCATTTTTTGTTTTAGTCTTGTGGGTATTATTTCCTCTAGGATATGTTCTTTTATTTTACCTGATAGTCAACAGAATGGATCTTTGTGAGGGGGGCTCTTTTAGAAACAAGAAATTTCATGATGTATCGTTCTTGAAAATTTTGCAGTAATATGCTTTTGTTTATAACATACACAAGGTTGGAACAAAAACCTAAAAGAGCAAAATGTGAATGATACAACAATCTTAAGTTGATAGTGAACCCTTGATCAATTTTACTCTAAGAATTTCACTTGGTGATGTTAATTTTTTTTTAACATCAGTGTTAAAAAGAAGTGTTAATTGTAACAGAATGTTAATTGTTTAAGTGGTATTTGTATCAGAGTGTTTTAGAAGATATCACTCTCTAAAAAGTATTGATATGTCTGTGGTCAATAACATGGACTTCCCAGGTGGCTCACTGTTAAAGAATCTGCCTGCCAACCAGGAGACATGGGTTCAATCCCTGGGTCATAGAACATCCCCTGGAGAAGGAAATGTCAATCAACTCCAATATTCTTGCCTGAAAAATCCCACGGAGAGAGGAGCCTGGTTGGCAACAGTCCATGGGGTCGCAATGAGTCGGACACAAATTACTGACTAAATGATGATATTAGTTTCAGATGTAGAGCATAGTGATTCAGTTTTTATAGATTATATACCATTAAAAGTTATTATAAGCTACTGTCTATAATTCCCTATACTATACAATATATTCTTATTCATATATATTGTACAAGGAGTACATATCGCTTACTCCCATACCCTTTTTTCTTTGTTAACCCCTTTCTCCTCTGACTCTACTCTGGTATCCACTAAATTGTATATCTGTGAATCTGTTTCTGTTTTGCATATATACACATTTGTTTTATTTTTTTAGATTCTATATAAAAGTGATAATTATATAGTATTTATCTTTATATGTCTGACATTTCACTAAGCATAATATTTTTGAGGTCCATCCATATTGCTGCAAATAGTAGAACTTCATTACTTCCATGATTGAGTAATACTCCATTGTCTATATTAATATTTTATTTACCCATTCCTCTGTTGATGAGGATTTACATTGCTTCTACATCTTCAGTTCAATACAGTTCAGTCACTCCATGTCTGAATCTTTGTGACCCCATGGACTGCAGCACGCCAGGCTTCCCTGTCCGGTCCCAACTTCCGGACCATGCTCAAGCTCATATCCATTGAGTCGGTGATGCCATCCAATCATCTCCTCCTCTGTCGTTCCCATCTCCCCCTGCCTTCAAACTTTCCCAGGATCAGGGTCTTTTCTAATGAGTCAGTTCTTTGCATCAGATGGCAAAAGTATTGGAGATTCAGCATCAGTCCTTTCAATGAATATTCAGGACTGATTTCCTTTACAAGTGACTGATTTGATCTCCTTGCTGTCCAAGGGACTCTCAAGAGTCTTCTCCAAAAACATCAATTTTTCAGTGCTCAGCTGTCTTTATGGTCCAACTCTCACATTCATACATGACTACTAGAAAAACCATAGCTTTGACTAGATGAACCTTTGTTGGCAAAATAATGTCTGTGCTTTTTAATATGCCATCTAGGTTTGTCTAGCTTTACTTCCAAGGAGTAAGCATCTTTTAATTTCATGTCTACAGTCACCATCTGTAGTGATTTTGGAGCCCAAGAAAACAAAGTCTGTCACTGTTTCTATTGTTTCCCAATCTATTTGTCATAAAGTGTTGGGACCAGATGCCATGATGTTAGTTTTTTGAATGTTGAGTTTTAAGCCAGGTTTTTTCACTCTCTTTCATTTTCATCAAGAGGCTCTTTAGTTCTTCTTCAATTTCTGCCATAAGTGTGGTGTCATGTACATATCTGAGGTTATTGATATTTCTCCCTGCAATCTTGATTCCAGCTTGTGCTTCATCCAGTCTGGAATTTCACATGATGTACTCTGCATATAAGTTAAACAAGCAGGGTGACAATATATAACCTTCACGTACTCCTTTCCCAATTTGGAACCAGTCCATTGATCCATGTCTGGCTCTAACTATTGATTTTTGACTGCATGTGGATTTCTCAGAAGACAGGTCAGGTGATCTGGTATTCCCATCTCTTTAAGAATTTTCTACAATTTGTTGTTATCCACATAATCAAAGGCTTTAGCAGAGTCAATGAAGCAGAAGTAGATGTTTTCTGAAATTCTTTTGCTTTTTCTGTGATCCAGTGGATGTTGGCAATTTGATCTATGGTTTCTCTGCCTTTTCTAAATCCAACATGAACATCTGGAAGTTCTCAGTTCATGTACTCCTAAAGCTTCACTTGGAGAATTTTGAGCATTACTTTGCTAGTGTGTGAGATGAATGCTATAGTGCAGTAGTTTGAACATTCTTTGGCATTGCCTTTCTTTGGGATTGGAATGAAAACTGACTTTTTTTTTTCATTTATTTTTATTAGTTGGAGGCTAATTACAATATTGTAGTGGTTTTTGTCATACACTGACATGAATCAGCCATGGATTCACATGTATTCCCCATCCCAATCCCCCCTCCCACTTCCCTCTCCACCCGATTCCTCTGGGTCTTCCCAGTGCACCAGCCCTGAGCACTTGTCTCATGCATCCCACCTGGGCTGGTGATCTGTTTCACCCTTGATAGTATACTTGTTTCAATGCTATTCTCTCAGAACATCCCACCCTCGCCTTCTCCCACAGAGTCCAAAAGTCTGTTCTGTACATCTGTGTCTCTTTTTCTGTTTTGCATATAGGGTTATCGTTACCATCTTTCTAAATTCCATATATATGTGTTAGTATACTGTATTGGTCTTTATCTTTCTGGCTTACTTCACTCTGTATAATGGGCTCCAGTTTCATCATGTTCATTGGGTCATGCTGCTTTGATGACTGTATGTCTGTGATATAATCTGAAGCCTGGGAAGGTGATAGTGCTAGATTTGTTCTCTTTTTCTCTAGATTGACTTGGCAATTCAGAGTCATTGGTGATTATATATAAATTTTATGATTTTTTTTCTTTAATTCTGTGAAAAATACCTTGGATATTTTGAAAGCAATTGCATTGAATCTTTATATATCTTGACTCCTGTGGACATCTTAACAGTATTAACATCTTAACAATATTAACTTTTATTCAAGGGCATGGGATAGGCTTGCATTCCTTTCTGACATCTTCAATTTCTTTCACCACCATTTTATAGTTTTTATCTTTCAGCTCCTTTCTTAAATTTATTCTAGGTATTTTATTTTCTGATGTGATTTTAAATGAGTTTTTTTTTATTTTCTCTTTCTGATAGCTCATTATTAGTGCATAGAGATGCAACAGATATCTCTATATTAATCTTGTATCCTGCACCATTGAATTCATTTATTTAATAGTTTCGAGGTAGAAATTTGAGAGTTTTCTATATAAAGTATCATGTCATCTGCAAATGGTAACATTTTTATCTCTTCCAATTTTGTTGCCTTTTATTTCTTGTATAATTGTTGGGGCTAGCCCATCCAGTACTATATTAAATAGAAGTGGTGAGAGTGACCATCTTTGTCAAAGGACTCCTGCTCACCACTTGTATCCTCCACTTCCTCTGCCAGAAAGGTCACGCTGACCCACTGCTGCCTCTTTGACCACTGCCTCTGCTCCTCCCATCACCTTCCCTGCCACTCCTCTGGATCTATAGCCTCCTCCAGAGTGTGGTCTACCCACTTGTGGGTGTATAGATGGATGGGTCTCTCTAAAGTCCCTGGTTTACTGCACAGACACTTTTTTAGGTTATGGAAAATTAGTTAGTTGTAAATCAAAGGGGAGAGAAAAAAGAACTCTTTCCACCATGATTCTGATGTCTCTGTATTCTGAATTTTTTGTTTGATATTTCATAGATCTCTACTTCTTTACAATTTGTCACAGCTGTGTTAGTTTCCTCTGGCAGTATAATATTTAACTATTTTTTTGTGATCCTTGTTTCCTTGTATTAGTATCTATGCATTTGAGAGAATGTTCGCCTCTTGTAGAATCACTTTGACAGAGACAGTCCTTTACCAGTCAGCTCAGTTTGGATTCTGAATACATTGCAGGTAACAACCTTGGGTGGACTTCCTAGGTGGCTGAGTGGTAAAGAATCACCTGCCGATGCATGAGATGCAGTTTTGATCCTTGGGTCAGGCAGATCCCCTGGAGGAGGAATGGCAACATACTCCAATATTCTTGCCTGGGAAATTCCATGGATAGAGGAGCCTGGTGGGCTACAGTCCATGCGATCACAAAAGTCAGACATAACTTAGTGACAGCATGCACACGACAATCCTGGGCAGGCATGGTCAGCTATTATGATCTATTTGGGGACAAGGCGATGGTTTGGGTTCTGAGGTTGGAGTTGGAGAGGATGTGCAATTCTCTGAGAACAGGTGGATAGGGCTACTGGCTTGGTTTCCTGCCCAAGTGATGTTGTAGGATGAACTTCATGGTTGCATGGATTCTCCAATCAGATTTACTAACTGGTCAAGACCAGGTGCTATATTCAGTAGTAAATGGGCCTATGAATTAGCTTCCCTGCTCTCGAGTTGCAGGTGAATGGAACCTAGGCTATGTATCGCTCCTTGTTTGGGAGCCCTAATCAGTCAAGGCTGAACTAAATATCCTGGTAAGGCGACGCCACCAGTCTTGCTCTGCAGACAGAGAAGACTATAGGCTGTTCTTTCTGTTCAAGTGCCACTATGAACAGGGCTATTGGGTGGGCTTCTGAGCTTTCCATGTGCTCCGGTAAGGTTCCCTGCTCAGGAATGCTGAAGGCTGTATTCAGCAATAAGTGGGGCTATGAATTTAGTTTCCTTGTCCATGCCCAGCAGGAAAGGCATTTCCAAGGCCATTGATACTCTTTGTTTGTGGTCTTGACTCAAAGCAACACATGCTCCAAGTTCCCTGATGTAAAACATGACCATTGGCTTGGTTCTGGTGGTGATAAGCTCTGCTTGCTCACTTCTTAGCTTCAAGATTGCTGGGTTAATTGCAGTTTCTCATCAGCCCTTCCTGTCAGATGGGGCTGAGGGCCACACTGCTCAGTTTCTGGCTCCTGCCTGAGTAGAACTTAGAAGGTCCTCTTTAGGCAACTGCTTCATTTTCCCAAATCAGTTTTCTGGTTGGGAGGGATAGGGAGCCATGATCCACAGCAGGTGAGACTAAGGCTCAGCTCTTCTGCCTGAATGTGGGCAGAAGAGGCTCTAGATCTAGCAAAACTTCTCATTTGGTGACCCAGTTTAGGCAGATTTCACCCTGGCAAATCCCTGGGTCAGACAGTGCATTGACCTGTTTTTTAGATAAGCAAAGCCATTACTACTTAGGCTCTGCTGGTAGGAATTCAGTTCCCCAAGATCCAAGTGCTGGTTATGAGCGTCCCTGCTCTCGAGTTGCAGCTGGATGGAACCCAGGGTCTGGAACCAGCTGGATGGAACCTCCTTCCTTCTCCATTTCAATCATAATTTCCAGTAAGTGATCCCTGCAGATCCCTTTGGGATTCATCCCTTTCACACATGGGGTGAATCCAGAGTAGGGGTTCCCGCAAGCCAGCCACAGTGCTGGGTGAGTGGCTGTCACCCTGGGCCCTCTCTTCCCGCTGGAGGAAGCACAGGCTCAGGAGAGACCTCTGGCCGCGGCCCGTGCCGGCTGGGGTGGGGCACTGCTCTCGGCTCGTAGTCTTCCTCTTACCGTTTAAGGGAGTCCATCTTGGTCTCGTGGAACAAATGGTGCCTCGGGGTCCCTCCTAAGCTCTAGGAGTCTATCAGTGGTGTCCTGTCCATGAATAGTTGCTGTTGTTTTTGAAAGGGGGAGCAAAATCAGGAATGACCTATGTCACAATCTTGATGACATCACTCCAATATTTTTGATATTTTAGCATTTCTCTTTGAACTGTGTTTTGGAGTTTCTGTATCTCTGGATATATTATCCATCTGATTTTGAAGGTTGTCTACTTACCACATTAGAGCTCTTAAGATATTAATTTAGCTTTTTAAAATTGCCTTTCTGATAAATTTGAAGCCTGTATTACATTTGAATCTCTTTCTGATGCTACTTTATCTCTTCAAAAAAAAAAAAAAAAAGATTTTTTTCTCTTTCCTTGCCTTTTAGCATGCCTTATAATTTTTTGTTGAAAGCCAGATACTATGAACTGAATGTGCCCATCTCCAAGTTCATATGTTGAAATGTTAACCCCAAATGTGATGGTATTAGGAGAGGAGGAGTGCTCTTTGAGAGATAATTAAGTCCTGAGGGTGAAGAAGCCCTGTTGAATGAGATTATTACAATTACAAAAACAACCCCAGAAAGCTTTCTTTCTGTTTTCACCATGTGGAGACACAATTAGAAGGCAGCCATATGCAAATGGAGAGAGGATTCTCATCAGAACCTGACTTGCGTGCATCCTGATCTCAGACTTCGAGCTTCCAGAACTGTGAGAAGTAATTTTCTATCATCAATAAGCTACCTAGATTATGATATTTTGTTATAGAAGCTCAAACTGACTAAATTACCATGCATGGTATATTAGGTAATAAGAATTGAGATAAGTAGTGTAAGATTTTACATTAATCTGGCTAAGATGGCCTCTATATATTATTTTCTGTAGCAACAGGTGTCCTCCGACACTTATTCAAACTCCTTCAGTGTCCTTGTGTTTGTCTCATTTGTTGACTTTGGCTTCAACAAATAAAGGACTTTTGTCAGAGAGTCTGTACTTCGCAGCAATTTCCGCTGTAATCCACAGTTGTATTGGAGCCCTGTTGATGCAGTGGTAAGTTCTGGGACAGGGAAGGCCTTTTATGATACGATGAAATCTCAGTTCTTTATTCCTGGACTGTGAGCTTTACACGAATTTCTTAGCTTCTCCCACCTCTTAAGAAAGACAGAAAACCTCAAGGGAACTGGAGTGGGAGAAGTACCTCAGATGGTACAAATTTCCACTAACATCTTTTTCCCTGGAGAATAGACTTTGTTAGAGAGAATGCTCTGGGCATTCTTTACAATAATAATCCTTCTCCTCCCCAACCTGAGCCACAAGGAGATCATTCCTGGATATTTATCATGAGAACTTGGTAGATTTCTTGGATGTAAAATTCATGTATTCATGAAACTGTGAGATCCTCTCAAGATTGTGTTCCAATGAGTTCCTTCTATCTTACTTATGTTCATCTACACTCAAACTCTAACACGTTATTAAAATTACAATTTAAGCATTCATGCTGACTTCTCTCTCAGGTGGTATCCACTCCAGGTAAACTGATAGTGGCTGTGATTCTCTGGATTCGACTGTTTTCATAGTTCAGGGTTGCTATTTGCCTTGCAACCTAATTCTCTTGACTTTGATACAATAAATATCATGCATTTCCAGTTTGTTTAACTTTTATTTGTTGCAAGGATTGGAATCGTTAATTTCCAATATCTGTATACATTGATGCTGATACAGATAATCTGTCAATTATATTTTACTTAAGGAAGTTTCCTTCAATTTTAGCTAGCTATGTTTCTTATCATAAATATGGGTTAATCATCAAGAATATTTTTAGACAGTAATTAAAATAATTATGTAATCTTTATCCCCTCTAATATTTTATGATGGGTTACACTGATATTTCTGATGTTGAAAACACATCTTTGCATTTTCATATGAAACCTTCAGGATTATGATCTACTTTGTTTAATGTTGATTCGATTGTTTAATATTTGGGATTTTTCTTCCAAAATGTATCTAAAATTTAATTTTTCTTCTTGTTCATAGGTAAAATGGGTCTATATTATCCTTAATTTGGAAGCAGATTAATAATAATCTTAGAAACAGTACTTGGTTGCTTTGGATTTTTTTTTCAAATTTCTAGAATAATTATATAATTTGGGAATTAACTACTCTTTGCAAGATTGGTAGAAATTTTTGCCCTTTTGATCCTAAACTGTGAGTTTTAATTGTAAGTGACTTGGTCCAGTGTCTATAGTCCTAACCCCTTCCTTCTAGCACTCCTGTGAACCAAATCTTAAGCAATCATCTTGTGAGATATTTCTAGGAGCTGGTTTGTGAATACAATGAAAAGCTTGCACACTTAGTCGTAGTGATGATATTGCACATATAAAGAAATTCAGTGCCTTGTAAATCTGCTTTGTAAGACTGGACAAAGCCATGTGCTTTTCTAATAGCCTGAGAACTACAGAGATTCTGTAGGACAAGTACAGTATACAAAATGAAGTACAAAGTTATAAATGATAAATATGAGTTGTTGTGATAGCTTTTCTCACATATGTTATCTAATTTGATCTTTAAAGTAGCCTTTTGTGGAAAGAACAACTACAGTATACAAAATGAATTACAAAGTTTTTCAATGATAAATGTGAATTGTTCTGATAGGTTTTCTCATATATATTTCCTAATTTAATCTTTAAAGTACACTTTTGTGGCAAGAATTTTAACATATGAGAACATTTGAGATTTATACAATAAGAGAATTTTGCCAAGTCTATATAACAAGTAATCTATGCAGCCAAGATTCAGAGTCACTTTGTCACTCCAAAGTCTGTTTTCAGTGGCCATTTTTTCCTGTGCTATGCAGGTATGTCATCACTAAGATAACTTGAAATGCTACTATTTTTCTGTCTCAAACTTCTGTTTCAAATATAAGCTGACTGCTCAGGATATTTAGAAACCTTTCTTAGTAACTCTAGAAGAAATAATTTTGCTCTCTTCTGTGTATATAGAACAGCAGTATCTGATATTGCAGCCATCTAGGCCCCTCATTGGCCATGTGACTTGGGAGAAATCCATAATCCTTATTGTTATCAAAAAGTAAAGTAGGAATAATAATGTGAATGTCTATCCTAAGTGTTTTGTGAGGATTAAATAAGAAAATTCATGTTTTTACTTTTTTTATTTTTAAATTAATGTTTAGTTTTTATGTTAACCAACTGACATAGTGCCTGCAGAGAATTCCCTGGTGGCCCAGGGACTGCGACCACAGGGGGGCATGGGTTTGATTCCTGGGCTGGGAACTAAGATCCCACATGCTGTGGTAACGTCAAAAAAGAAG
Source organism: Cervus elaphus (assembly GCF_910594005.1). Taxonomy (NCBI): domain Eukaryota; kingdom Metazoa; phylum Chordata; class Mammalia; order Artiodactyla; family Cervidae; genus Cervus; species Cervus elaphus. The sequence continues at coordinate 33,902,735 of NC_057831.1, forward strand.
AAATCATAATGGTGCCTGTGTGTGTGTGATGTTCTCTCTGTATGTTCACACACACACACACACACACACACACACAGAACACCACTCAGTTATTATTAGGCATTATTGAAATAAAGAATCCATTTCAGGTCAAGAGACAGAGCTCCTGAAGTGAAGTGAAAGTTGCTCAGGCATGTCCGACTCTTTGTGACCCCATGGACTCTACAGTCCATGGAATTCTCCAGGCCAGAATACTGGAGTGGGTAGCTGTTCCCTTCTCCAGGGGATCTTCCCAACACAGGAATCTAAGCCAGGTCTCCCACATTGCAGGCAGATTCTTTACCAGCTGAGCCACAAGGGAAGCCCAAGAATACAGGAGTGAGTAGCCTATCCCTTATCCAGTAGATCTTCCTGACTCAGGAATCAAACCTGGGTCTCCTGCATTGCAGGCAGATTGTTTACCAACTGAGCTATCAGGGAAGCCCGAAGGTAAATCATAATTTTGTCCTTCTGTCCTAATCTCAGAGCACACAATTTGGCAAATGGTAGGGAATCATACATATAGGTAGGTTGCTTATGCATAAACCTAGCTGGTTATGCATGTACTGTAGTAAAGTTAACAGAATTGCTTAATTCAGGACTACTAAAATTGTGCTCAATAAAGATTAAAAGAGCAAGATTCTCTGAGTGACTGCAACCCTATTGATTTTTAATCTTATATTCAGTTTTTATTTTACCTGCCCTAAAGCATGGAGGAGGTCTATCAACACTAGAAACTTCATGGAAAATTAAGAGTCTATTATTAGTAATCTGGGCTTTAAGACTTGCATGCACATGTTATTGAGAGAAAGCTTCAGTTCAGTTCAGTTGCTCGGTTATGTCCAACTCTTTGCGAGCCCCTGGACGGCAGAACACCAGGCTTCCCTGTCCATCACCAACTCGCAGAGCTTAATCAGACTCATGTCCATTGAGTCCGTGATACTATCCAACCATCTCATCCTCTGTCATCCCCATTCTTCTCCTGCCTTCAATCTTTCCCAGCATCAGGGTCTTTTCCAATGAGTCACTTCTTCCCATCAGGTGGCCAGAGTATTGGGAGTTTCAACTTTAGCATCTGTCCTTCCAATGAATATTGAGGGCTGATTCCTTTTAGGATGGACTGCTTGGATATGCTTGCTGTCCAAGGGACTCTCAAGAGTCTTCTCCAACACCGCAGTTCAAAAGCATCAGTTCTTCAGCGCTCAGCTTTCTTTATAGTCCAACTCTCACATCCATACATGACTACTGGAAAAAACCATGGCTTTGACTAGACAGATCTTTGTTGGCAAAGTAATGTCTCTGCTTTTTAATATGCTGTTTAGGTTGGTCATAACTTTTCTTCCACGGAGCAAGCGTCTTTTAATTTCCTGGCTGCAGTCATCATCTGCAGTGATTTTGGAGCCCCCCCAAAATAAAGTCTCTCACTGTTTCTATTGTTTACCTATTTGCCATGAAATGATGGGACTGGATGCCATGATCTTTTCTGAATGTTGAGTTTAAGCCAACATTTTCATTCTCCTCTTTCACTTTCATCAAGAAGTTCTTTAGTTCTTCTTCGCTTTCTGCCATAAGTGCGGTGTCCTCTGCATATCTGAGGTTATTGATATTTCTCCCTGCAATTTTGATTCCAGCTTGTGTTTCATCCAGTCCAGCATTTCTCATGATGTACTCTGCATATAAGTTAAATAAGCAGGGTGACAATATACAGCCTTGGCATACTCCTATCCTGATTTGGAACCAGTTTGTTGTTCCATGTCCAGTTCTAACTGTTGCTTCTTGACCTGCATACAGATTTCTCAGGAGGCAGGTCAGGTGGCCTGGTATTATCCTCTCTTTAAGAATTTTCTACAGTTTGTTATGATCCATACAGCCAAAGGGTTTGGCATAGTCAATAAAGCAGAAATAGATGTTTTTCTGAAACTCTCTTGCTTTTTCAACGATCCAGTGGATGTTTTCAATTTGATCTCTGGTTCCTCTGCCTTTTCTAAATCCAGCTTGAACATCTGGAAGTTCATGGTTCATGTACTTTTGAAGCCTGGCTTGGAGAATTTTGCTATCGTGTGAGATGAATGCAATTATGCATTATAGTTTGAACGTTCTTTGGCATTGTCTTTCTTTGGGATTGGAAAGAAAACTGACCTTTTCCAGGCCACTGCTGTTTTCCAAATTTCCTGGCATATTGAGTGCAGCACTTTCATAGCATCATCTTTTAGGATTTGAAATACCTCAACTAGAATTCCATCACCTTTTAGGATTTTATACAGCTCAAATTGGAATTCCACTCGCTTTGTTTGTAGTGATGCTTCCTAAGGCCCACTTGACTTCACGTTCCAGGATGCTTGGTTCTAGGTGAGTGATCACACCATCATGATTATCTGGGTCATGAAGATCTTTTTCAGTATAATTCTGGGTATTCTTGCCACCTCCTCTTCTCAAGAGGTAATTTATAAGCCTGATATCTCATTAAGGAATTATTGGAGAGAGAGAATTGGAACATCCTGACTCTTTACAATGTAACAAAAACAAAATAGCAAAGACTTTGGCCATTTGTTTGTGCCGCTCCTCTATATGATATACTTCTCAAATGTTAAGCAGTGCTATTTTTCTGCCAATTTTAATCAGCTAATCACAGCATGAGTAATCCATTACCAATACTGGTAGAGGAAGTAGTTTATTTTCATCATAATATACTATCATTAAATATCTTAGAAAAGTATTTTATCACCTTCTGCAGAAGAGCAGCTCAAGGACTATAAATATTTGAACCTATATTACTAATAATGTGAATACTTCTTTTCTATGTGTTCACGCTCCTTTGAAAGGCAAATACAATCATCTTTGGGGCAAAACCACTTTGCATGTTTTCAGTGAGTTCCATTTTATGTTTAATGTAATAGCATGTTGGATTGTTTAAGTTGATCTACAAATATTTTGCATCCACTTCTTATGTTCTACTAAGATATTAAACTATTACTTTAATTTCAACAACATGTAAAATAACATAATCTCACTAGTTACAATCTCTATTCTTAGGCAGTTATAAATGCCAGCTTTTCATTTTCGTTTCCATATTCAAGGCAGTCCTTTTATATACTGTTTAAAATTTTTAAATTCACAGTTTTTAGCAACATGGAGGTCTCTGAATATTAGCCATGTTTTATTTACCAATAAATATTATTTTTGAGCTTAAATATAAAATAGTGATTATAAAATTTATAGTTTTGTCAAATTCACTCAATTTAAGTGATATCTGGGCTTCTCTGGTGGCTCAGAGGTAAAGAATCTGCCTGCTAAGCAGGAGATGTGAGTTTGATCCCTAGGTCAGGAAGATGCCCTAGAGAAGGAAATGGCAACCTACTCCAGTATTCTTGCCTGGGAAATCCCATGGACAAAGAGCCTGGTGGGCTACAGTCCATGGGGTTGTAAGAGTTGGAGTCGATTTAGCAACTGAACAACAAAAGCGACAGAGATGTTGGGATCTAAAAGCTATCAGGGCATGGTTTGAGCCATCTTCTGTTTGTGTAAGAATAAAACTCTTGTCTGTCTCTGAGCTAATGATGTACTATAGATTCCTTAATGTCAGCCATATGGGTGAACTTTGGGGATGTGGTTATATTCCACTGTTCATGAGATTTTAAGTCTGAGTTCATATGTATATCCTCCTTCTGTCCAGGTCTCTTTTACTAGAAGATAAATAATGTAGAGTCCAAATTGGCATAAGAGATAAGAATACCTTCAGTATGGTTTCTAGCTAAAAGTTGACCTTATTTAAATATTTCCTTTTTTACGTGTAAGAACCTGTGAAAGGAATGCATGCATGCTTAGTTGCTCAGTCATGTCTGATTCTTTGTGACCCCATGGTCTGGAACCCTCGAGGTTCCTCTGTCCATGGGATTCTCCAGGAAGGAATACTAGAGCGGGTTGCCATTTCCTGCCCCACATGAAAGGAAAAATAAATAGTATTAACGCAAAGCCTAGTAATAAATCAAAATGTGCAAAAGCGTCTTCTAGTACCATTTTTTGTGTTGTTTAAAAGAGTTTTGTTAGCAGTGCTTTTAAATGAAGAATTATCCTTTCCTTTTGTGAAATTAGGGGTCTGGGGAGACTAAACCAAGTCCTACACTTGGCTAAATTATAATTAAATTAACTTTCTATGTATATATTGTTCCTCCTTTTCATAATCATTTTCTAAAATGTGATTTGATTTTCAAACCTTCCTTAATCCATGATATTGACTGTCACTTCATTATAGCACATTTAATGCTATTATGCCTGGTCTATTGCTAATATCGCTATGAATGTCAAGGCATCTGTTATGTTAGACAAACAGGAAGCATAAAATGGAATGAGATATGTAAGAGTCAATTAAAATAAGATTAAAAATGAGAATATTTGAAAGAATGCTTGGAGACTATACACATCAAGGTTCCATCTTAAATATTTTATATAATCATCTTATAATTGAAATTATAAGGAGAAATATCTGTATAATTCACCTATAAGAAAGTGCTGATTGATTTTAATCATAACTGAAGAATTTGTAACAGAATTGTTTGCCAACAGAATTGATATTTGGAGCTTTTGTGTTCTCATAAAGTTCTCAAAATAACCCCTAAAATTTAATACCTTCACTAATTTAACTAAAAAAATCAATACAGTGCTTCTTGATAGTCTTTATAGAAAATAGAGGTTAGAATCAAAGAGAAACTGTTCCCACTGTCAGGAAAATGGCTTGACTCATAAAGCATAAATGTCATACTACATATAAATTTTAAAAATGTATCACACTGGTTCATCTCAGCTTTTTAAAATCACAGTATATAAAGTACAGAGCAAAGAGGCATCATTTACTCTGAGGTTGTAGAGAATATCTGATGCAGATTGGAGAATATCTGACACACCATTATACAGTTAAAGGTGTGCTTTTGAGAGATTGAAGCAGCATTTTAAGTGTATGTTCTTGCCTATTGGCTGCTATGGATGCCAAATGGATACATATTCATGCACTGTTTCAAATGCTTGAGTAGCTATTCTGACTCATCAGTCTTTCAGCTATTTTAGAAAAGTCTGTGTGCATGTGTATAAGAGAGAGAATTTAGAATAATTTTTAATAATTTGTATTTTTTTCTGTTGTTCAAAACATGTAAAATAGTTTCATTAAGTCAAAACATTCTAACAAATATTTTGAATTCTGCCCAGTCATAAAACATGAAGATAATATATTCCAGAGTAAGAGATTCCACACAGGAATTGAAATAATAGTATCATATTCTCTCAATGGCCTCTGAGATACTATATTTTATTACTGTATATCAGAAATAAAGAAGCTTGGTGGCAAAGGATGGGGAAACTGAAGTCAACTAGCTGATGAAGTGTCTGATTTGTCTCTTCCTCATAAGCACAACTTCAAAAATCTAGAAATAAATCGTACTCCTTTATGTCTAGTGTGAATACATGTATAAACCAGTCTATCACCAAGACAGGTTCAGAACAAATTAATGTCATAATAAAAGTAGCCAGGTACCAGACAATATATTTTTTAAAATTTATTTTTCAGATGAATTATGCATATTATTGTAATCATCATGCTTCAGTGTATGTCTTTTCTTAAATACTATCAAATGGCAAAATTGACATTAAATAAAAGCACTATTCTTATTGGAAAATTAACAGCTTCAAAAGAATACTAGGGCATTCAGTATTACTAAAAATTTTAACTTTTAGAGTAATTTTTATTATCTGTCTCATCAAATTATTAGTTTTGGATAATAGAAAATATTATTATAAATGTTAATTTCAAACCCAAATTATTAGGATACTAAAACTTGCCCTTTTCCCCTTAAAAGTAGGATCTAGTTAAGTTAGTATTCCAATTCTCTTGAATTCATGAAAATAAGACTTTGGAAGACACAATTCATGGTAGGATTATATCTTATTCAGATAGTATTTAGGAATATATGGTTAACTACAAAATAAAATGAATTTAAAAATTTAGGGCAAATAAACTAGTATTTCGCATTTAATTTCAATTCCTTCTGAATATTGAAGAAATTTAAAATGTGTTATAATTTTATCCCTAGATAGAAAATTTAGACTAATTTTGTAATTATCTTTTTAAAAAATGTAAATAAGGAAACACAAGCCTGTTAAATTCAATGATGTTTGTACCAGTATTCTCAGAAAATAAGGGAAATAAATAGTAAGGAAATCTGATAACTAGGTTATTTTTCATTTATTCTGTGTTCCTTATGCTGTACTTTAAAAATACAACATGAAATTACTTCTTACTGTTTTTCCCAATTGCCATCAAGGCAAGAAAATTAGGATGTCAGATTTTCGAGAAGTAAACTTGAAATATAGTAAGTACTTTCCTCTTAGGATTCTATATTTATTGATCTAAACATCAATAATTGTTCTTAAATACTTTGGAAGGGGTAGTGTTCTGGTTTACTAAAATAGATCATTGCTCAGATTTTCTTTGCTAGCAATTGTATTAGAATTTTAAGAGTATAAGAAATTGGGGCAGCAAATATTTTCTTGAATCACTCTGCCTCCTTGGGAGGAAGCCTAACTCTAGACATAAGCATAGTATAAATGGAAAGATCAAGGGATATGAAATCCAGTTTAGTTAACCATATATGCTGTGTGGCAAATTACCTAACCTTTCTGATGTCATCTATGAAAAGAGCAAAACAATAATCAACTTACTGGGATGAAAATGAATGCTATGCACTGGATGTTTGTGTTTCCCCAAAATTTATATGTTGAAGTCCTAATCTCAGTGTAACAGGGCATGGAGGTCAGGACTTTGGAAAGTAATTAGATTTAGATAAGGGCATGAAGGTGGCACTCCATGGCAGGATTAGTGATTTTAAGACCTTAGCTTATTTACTTTATGCCATGTGAGAAAACAGTGAGAAGAACATTGTTGTTGTTATTCAGTTGCTAAGTCAGGTCTGACTCTTTGCAACCCCATGGACTACAACACACTAGGCTCCTTGGTCCTCAACTATCTCCCAAAGTTCGATCAGCCTTATGTCCAGAGAATTGATGATGCTGTCTAACCATCTCATCCTCTGCTCCCTCCTTTTCCTCTGCCTTTAATCTTTCCCAGCATCAGGGTCTTTTCCAATGAGTTGAATCATCCCATTACATGACCAAAGTATTGGAGCTTCAGCAATAGTCCTTCTAATGAATATTCAGGGTTGGTTTCCTTTAGGATTGACTGGTTTGATATTCTCGCTGTCCAAGGGACTCTCAGGAGTCTTCTTCAGAACCACAGTTTGAAAGCATCAATTCTCCTGTACTCAGCTTTCTTCTTTTTGGTCCTACTCACAGCTGTACGTGACTACTGGAAAAACCATAGCTTTGATTATATGGACCTTTGTCAGCAAAGTGATGTCTCTGCTTTTTAATATGCTAAGTTTGTCATAGCTTTCCTTTCAAAGAGTGTCTTTAAATATCATGGATGCAGTCACTATCTGCAGTGAATTTGGAGCCCAAGGAAAAAAATCTGTCAGTGCTTCCACTTTTTCCTTTTCTATTCACCATGAAATGATGGGACCATGATCTAAATTTTTTAAATGTTAAGTTTCAAACCATCTTTTTAACTCCACTCTTTCACCCTCATCAAGAGGCTCTTTAGGTACTCTGCAGTTTCTGCCATTAGAATGGTATCATCTGCATATCTAAGGTTGTTGATATTTCTCCCAGCAATCTTGATTCCAGCTTGTGATTCATCCAGCCCACCATTTTGCATGATATATTCTGCATAGAAGCTAAATAAGCAGGGTGACAATATACAGCCTTGCAGGAGTCCTTTCTCAGCTTTGAACCAGTCCATTGTTACATGACCAATTCTAACTCTAAATCTTGACAGGTTTCTCAGGAGACAGGTAGGGTGGTCTGTATTCCCATCTCTTTAGGAATTTTCCTCAGTTTGTTGTGATCCACATAGTCAAAGGTTTTATCATAGTCAATGAAGCAGATGTTTTTCTGAAATTCCCTTGAGTTCTCCATGACCAACAACATTAATGATTTGATCTCTGATTCTTCTGCCTTTTCTAAACCCACCTTGTACATCTGGAAGTTCTCAGTTCATGTACTGCTGAAGCTGAAGCCTAACTTGAAGGAATGTTGAGCATAGTCTTGCTAGCATGTGAAATGAGCACAACTGCACAGTAGTTTAAACATTCTTTGGTATTGCCCTTCCTTGTGATTGGAATGAAAACTGACCTCTTCCAATCCTGTGGCCACTGCTGAATTTTCCAAATTTGATGACATATTGAATGCAGTGGTTAAACAGTGTCATCCTTTAGGATTTAAAATAGCTCAGCTGGAATTCCATCACTTCCACTAGCTTTGCTTGTAGTAATGTTTCCTAAGGCCCACTTGACTTCATCCTCCAGGATGTCTGGCTCTAGGTGAGTGACCACACCATCGTGGTTATCTGGGTTATAAAGACCTTTCTTGTGTGGTCCTTCTGTGTATTCTTGCCACCTCTTCTTAATCTCTTCTACCTCTGTTAGGTCCTTACCATTTCTGTCCTTTATCATGTTTATCCTTGCATGAAATGTTCCATTGATGTCTCCATTTTTCTTGAAGAGAGGTCTAGTCTTTCTCATTCTATTGTTTTCCTCTATTTTTTTGCATTGTTCATTTAAGAACTTCTTATGTCTCCTTGCTATTCTCTAGAACTCTGTATTCAGTTGGGTATATATTTCCTTTTCTCCCTTGCCTTTCACTTATCACCTTTCCTTAGCTATTTGTGAAGCTTCCTCAGATAACCACTTTGCCTCCTTTCATTTCTTTTGCTTGGGAAGGGTTTTGGTCACTGCCTCCTGTACAGTGTTATGAATCTTCATCCACTTTTCTTCAGGCACTCTATCAGCTCTAATTCCTTGAATATATCCATTACCTCTAGTGTATAGGCTTCCTTGTTAGCTCAGCTGGTAAAGAATCTGCCTGCAATGCAAGAGACCCCGATTCAATTCTTGGGTCAGGAAGAGCCACTGGAGAAGGGATAGGCTACCCACACCAGTATTCTTGGACTTCCCTGCTGGTTCAGCTGGTAACGAATCTGCCGGCAATGCAGAAGACCTGGGTTCGATCCCTGGGTTGGGAAGATCCCCTGGAGAAATGAAAGGCTAACCACCCCAGTATTTTGGCCTGGAGAATTCTATGGACTGTGTACTTCCATGGACTGGGTCACAAAGAGTCGAACACTACTGAGTGACTTTCACTTTTCTAGTATATAATAATAAGGGATTTGAATTAGGTCATAACTGAATTGCCTTGTTTTCCCTGCATTTCTTCAATTTAAGCCTGCATTTTGCAACAAGGAGCTCATGATCTGAGTCACAGTCAGCTTCAGTTCTTGTTTTTGCTGACTGTATAGAACTTCTCCATCTTCAGCTACAAAGAATACAATCAACTGATTTCAGTATTGAGCATCTGATGATTGTTCATGTGTAAAGTCGTCTCTTGGTTTGTTAGACAAGGGTGTTTGCTATGATCAGTGTGTTCTCTTGACAAAACTGTTAGCCTTTGCCTTGCTTCATTTTACACTCCAAGGCCAAACTTCTCTGTTACTCCAGGTACCTCTTCACTTCCTACCCTTGCATTCCAATTCCTTACGATGAAAAAGGACATCTGTTTTTGGTGTCAATTCTAGAATGTTATATGTCTTCATATACCTGGTGAACTTCAGTTTCTTTGGCATCAATGAATGGAGTATAGAGTTGGATTACTGTGATGTTGAATGGTTTGCCTTGGAAATGAACTGAGATCATTCTGTTGCTTTTGAGTCCTTGTATGCAAGGATTGCATTTTCAGTCTCTTTTGTTAACTATGAGGGCTACTCCAATTTTTCTAAGGGATTCTTGCCCACAGTAATAGATATAATGGTCATCTGAATTGAATTGGCCCATTCCCATACATTTCAATTCACTGATTCCTAAGATGTTGATTCTCAATCTTGCCATCTCTTGCTTGACTGGATTCAATTTACTTTGATTCATGGATCTAACATTCTAGATTCCTATGCAATATTGTTATTTACAGCAGACTTTACTTTCACCACCAGACACATTCACAACTGAGCAGTTTCTGCTTTGGCCCAGCTGCTTCATTCTTTCTAAAGCTATTATTAATAGTAATTGTTCTCTGCTCTTCCCCAGAAGCATATTGGAGACCTTCAGACCTGGCCATGTGGGCTCCCTTCTTCTGATGTAATAGTTTTTTGCCTTTTCATACTATTCATGGGATTCTCCTGGCAAGGATACTGGAGTGGACTGCCATTTCCACCTCCAGGAGAAGAACATAGCTGTCTGTAAACCAAGAACTGAACCAGCTGGCAGCTTGTCTTAGTTTCTAAAGCTGTGGTAAATAAATGTCTATTGTTAAGCCACCTGGTCATGGCATTTTGTAACAATGACCTGAACTTACCAAAGGAATGAGGTAATCTTTGTAAAGGCTGATAAGATGTGGATGCCTCTTTGTCTTGAATTTTGTTTTCAAGAGGAAAAGTACGTTTGTTAGATTAAACTAGTGAAGTCAATGGGGCTATACTACACATTCTCTAGAAGGAATCATGAGATCCCACATTCTAGATTACTTACCTAGGTGGAAGAAACCCACTCTGTATTAAGAATTTTCATTGTTTTAATTTCTATGGGAAATTTTTCAGGTCTGAAATGAACTGCCTTCATTCTTTTTTCATAGGCAACACACCTGGGAAATGGTATCTTTGACAAATACTCCTGGGCTAAACTACTTGGTACTGAGCAAGCGGGTTCTGAGCAAGATCAAATTTATTGTAAAAAAAGAAAAAAGTTGGTAGATATGCTTATGGTTCTAACTATTGGTTAAAGAACTTGACACAAATTGAGATATAAAAAATAAAAATTTGGCACTGCTAATGTATAATGTTAGGAAATTTCCCTGGTGACTTAGATGGTAAAGAATTTGCCTGCAATACAGGATACCCAGGTTCAGTCTCTGGGTCTGGAGGATTCCCTGGAAAAGGCTATGACAATCCACTCCATTATCCTTGCCTGGGAAATCCCATGGACAGAGGAGCCCGGTGGGCTGCAGTTCATGCGGTCACAAAAAGTCGGATACAACTGAGTGACTAATGCTTAAATAATGTATAATGTTTGAGAAGTGGGATTCTTTGTTTAGTTGGTTGGTAGCTGTCTGTTTTCTTTTAGACTATGGTGCAATTCAGCTTTTTATAAGAACCCAGATTGTTCATATTTTCTATAATCCCTGCTAGGTATGTAGACATAGCCTAGTGTTGGCATGATAAAATTAGCACATGGAAAAAGAACAAGGGAAAAAAGTTTCCATTCTAGGAGGAGTAAATTACCAAAGAAATTTTATCTCTGATTGAATTAATTCTTGGGGTTAAAAAAATATACTACTAATAAAAACCTAATAAGGCCTAAATAGAGTCAAGTCACAGAATGCAATCAAAATACTAGGATAAATGAATCAATGCTATATTTAAACAGATATATCACCAAGGAAAAGTCTCAGGTTATGGGGAGTGTGATTTAGGGATGAGAAGGGCAATCATACACTGTACTTCAACAGTCATCTTCCTTTCTTTCTCCTCACTGACCTACACGGTGATTTAGTGGAGTTGTAAGTGCTGTTTTGAAGCACTGTCTACTTCTGTAGATATTTGGAATCTAAAGTTTTGAAAGTAGAAATACGGAACAAAATAAAGTTTGTAAGACTACACCTAGTATTCCAGGTTACCCACAACAATGGGTTATTACTTCTTAAAAATGAGAAAAGTGATAATGGATGTGGGTAATTGTGGAGAAATTGTACTCACCAGACTGCTCCTGCTATTCTATTGGTAACTAAGGTGTTAAGAAAGGTCTTGGGAGGACTAGTGGACTATGATCACTAATCTTGGGGATGTGGTCATTAAATACATGATAATAAAAAGAAAATCTTAACTCTTTTTAGGGGAAGCAGTATCCCTATGAAACACATATGAGATAAGGGGAACAAAATGTGAAGTTTTCTTTGAATTCAATTAATTACTTTGAATTCAGTAACACTCAGAAAATTAATGACAACAGGCTAGGATGAAATCTTGTAAAATACAAGGTGTAAAACACAGGTCATCAACCCACATTAATTAGGAAAATCTTTGTAAACATTTTAAGTAAATATGAGCACGTCTACAAATGTTTATTGCTGATTAGTGGCTGGCTGTTTTATTTATATGTCAACCAATAAAAAACAAAACAACTTAAATGATGTGTGGCCCTATGTCCTCACCCTGAGCATTACTGATATTGATAGGTTCCCAACTTTAACACTGCAGCTACAGTTTCACGGTGTCACCTGCACGAGGATTGTGGTGCTTCAAATAAGAAAATGCAGTTTGAGAGCGCATATAAAATGATTTGAACAAAATCACTGAGTTCATAGAAATATAGTTGCATGTTCCAATGATTTAAAAAACGAAGACAGTTTATTTCAGGTGGAAACAGCTTTTTCTCAAGGACTATCTCTTCTTAAGCGTCCTTTAAAACACATTCTAAATTCAGAGGAGAAAATCTGCAGCAGAAATTTTACAGAGTTACTTAGGCTTAGCTACACATACACATGCACAGAAGAAGAAAGGGAAAGAAAAGACAACTGCTTCCGTCAGAAAAACAAGCACTTTTTCCCCCTGGTGTCATGTCTTTGGATATGTACTGCCTTGGAGAAATGTATAAATCATTTTTATACATGGAACTGTCTTAGAAAACTAGAGATTTTAGTACAAAGAAATCAATTTGTTGAAAGAATGCCCATGTGAGTACTCTATATACACAAGAGAAACTTACAAAGATCCCCTGTTTTACAGTTACTGATGTACATTAGCAATAGTGGGCTTACAACTTCTCCAGGCCTGAGTTACACTTAGTATTACAAATAATATTATAACAATGCTGAAAATACTAATACAAAACAGCTTTAAGATGATATTTCCAAAAAATATCCTTCCTTTTAAAATTGAACTGTTTAATCCAAGTTTTCTTTTTGAATGTTTCAGCTTTAAAAAAGGTTTTTCAAGAAAATACTAGCATTTAAAACATCTCTTAAAATGTCTATTAAATGACAGATTTTCTTAAATAGATTATTTTTTTTACAAAGTATAATTCAAAAGTCTATCTTCCAGGAAAGCAAAACTATAAACTCCAAAAGTCCAAATCAAAAACATTATTTGTGATACATTGTTCTTCCATATCCTGGGAAAAAATCCTTGATTATTTTACCGTGCTAATTTATTTACAGACTTCAAATACTCAAGTAACACACACCAACTTTCAGGACAAATGAAGCTGAATTCCACAATTAATAATCATAATTTTTCTATCATTTCATAAATACCGTTCAGCCCAAAATGCCTATCTGAATGAATTATTATAACGTGTAAAGTATAGTGGGAATTTTAGATTGCGGTGTCATTAAGCCAAGCAAATTGCAGTGTGCATTATTCTCTTTTGGCAGAATTACAAATACACAAAGAAAGAAAACATTTGGCAAACATTTGTCTTAGATGCACATGTGTTCTCCTTCGGAAAACCAAAATTATAAGTACAGTGTATCCACTAAACTCTTTACTCTTATCAATTCTAATCAAAGTTTGAAAAGTGGTCAGAATTTAATAGTTAAAGCTAGCAGGGGGGTATCTAATGCCTTTTCCCCAAAGCACAGAGCTCAAATACACTTTTGCTTTAGGAGAAGCATTTCAGCATAGCTTTAATTTTAGCAGGTTAGTCAGCTGCCATGCTAAAATGGCTATCCCAGTTTCCCTTTATTCATTTCATAAATTCTATCTGTTAGAATGCAAAGGAGTCAGATCATGCAGTAGGTATGACAATTTCAATTTACATAAACTATGCCTACTATGGATTCAGTAATTAGCTTTTAGCTTTGTGTAAGAAAACTGCTGCCCTGATTCCTATTGGTCATTTAAAAATTATTTATTAATTTATTTATATAGCTCTATTAATTAAACATAAAGGAATTATTTATCTCATGTGCAGCTGCATATAAAACATTACACCTTGTTTGTTAAAGAGACATATTTGCCATCAAATGAGTTCAGTATTCCTGTTAGAGATTTATTTCTAAGATCAAATCACCAAAGTTTGCATATATTTTACTTTTTCCTGTAAATCTAGATGACTGAATATTCAAAATAGTGTAAACTGGGCTGCCAAGAAACTGACTTTCTATTCCTCAATTCATCATGTGGGCCTTGATATGGGTTAATGTATATAAAGCAAAACTGGACACAGATTAAAAATTAAGTGAAAAATACACTAATACAAGGAAGGTGAAGTAAAATAATTTTCTTAGAGTATTCCTTTCCTCACATTGTAAAAAACTAAGGTGATAGAACCAAGACAGTGACTCAAAGAGTGTAGCATGTCATGCTTTCTGCATCATTTGACAAAATTTAGCCAACATTCCCACCTCAGTATCTTATGTCATAGTACTTCAACATCAATAGCAAAATCTAAAAGCAAATTTTTTCGAAGATCAGAACTGTCATCCTCTATTTGGCTAGCAATTACTCAGTCTGAAATCCTTTGTGAACTAGTATGAACTAAACATTTAGAGGATAAAAGAAATACTATTTCCCCCTTAATCGTATGGCAAGATAAGCTTGACTGTATGTAATAGAGAGACAAACGTTATCTCTGGGTTACATGCAAGTAAGCTTCATTCTTAAATAAATACACTACCAAATATAACACTTTAAAATCCCTCCTTTTCTCTTTCTATTAACTATGTAATTTAAAATTTCTCACAGTTCCTTTATCTATTTATTCCTCACATCTATTTTCACAGTAACACCATTAAGTGAACAGAGTGCTATTTGATATTACCTTCTGAAACTTCAATGCATATCAGTGACTGATGAAGATAAAAGATAAATTTTATGGCCTGTATAAAACAGCGAGATGGTTTCATTTATTTTACATATAGATAATAAAGTCTCCAAAGCTATTAAACCTAATTCAATTAACATGCTTGAACCCTCATTCTAAAAAAAAAAAAGAAAAGTAAAATTCTTTGTTTATAACTAAAACTAAAAAGTAATAAGAAATACATGAAAATTTAAACATGAGCTATGCACGAGAAACACTAACCATCTTATCCTACCCAGAGACAGGAATAGGGTGATTTCATGACCCGTCCTGCTGGCCCAGAGTCTGCAGCTCAGCTGAGTGTAAATTGTGATGGAGGAAAACATTCTTCCTACTGTACATGTGTAAAGAGATTGGCCCTCTCGGCGGCTGTCCAAACCTTCCTGTAAAGGTTGAATGCTGCCGGGCGGCAGCCGCTTGGTCCTTTGGTTTCTCCGAGAGCGTGGCGAGCCCTTCTGTCTTAGCTGTTGGCTTCACAGAGTTCTGCCCTACGGTGGCCCGTAAATTCTGGGTGACTTCTGATGTGAGGGTTTCATAAGTTCCTCTTGAGTGTTTGATAACTTCGACTAGTTCTTTGTCCTTCAAAAAACTGCTTAGACATAAACTGGGGAGTTGGCAGGCCTTGCTTTTGTAGGGGCTTGTCTGGTCCGCTGCTGGGCATCTAAAATGGTCCTCGGTGGGAGTATGCATTATTTTTCTGTCCCTTGTGCTGAGATTTTGGCTCACAATTCGATTTCGATATGTAGCCTGTGGTAAAGACATGGAAAAGAAAAGATGCCTTTAAAAAAGTACGTTCACAGCATACACACAGAATACAGAGTGTTGTTTTCACAATTGCTTCCAAAACCCTAAGTTTTCAACCAGGCTTTGAAAAACACCAATAGACTTCTCTTCTCTTTTCCATTAGATTACATTTCCCAGCACAATCCTACTATAAATAGTGGTCAAATGAATGATTTAACCACTATTAACTATCTTGACTCGAAGAAGCATTTATTAAAATACTTGTTTAAACGGCAGTTTTAAGTTGGCAACAATACTGAGAGGAAGGTATTAGAGATTTTTTATACACCCTTTGCCCTCAACACATTCATAACTTTCCTTATTAGCAACATAATGGTGTTACTTTTTACCAATGGTGAACCTACATAATAATCACCCAAAGTTCACAGCTTACCTTAAGGTCCACTCTTGGAGTACTACATTCTATGAGTTTGGACATGTTTATAATGACATATAACCATTATTATCATACAGAGTATTTTCACCACCCGAAAAATCCCCTGTGCTCTGCCTACCCACCTCTCCCCTCCTCCTCATACCACTGGCAACCACTGTCTCCATAGTTTTGTTTTTTCAGAATGTCATGTACGTGGACTTACACAGTATGTAGTCTTTTCAGATTGACTTTGTTCACACAATATGCATTTAAGGTTTCTTGATGTCATTTAACAGCTTGATAGCTCATTTCGCTTCAGAGTTGAACAAAAAGGCATTTTGAAATTTGCTTACATAATTTCCTAAATTTAAATTTAAATTTATTCAGTTTTCTCAGAGAATACATGTTATCTTAATAAGTAATGAACATCCATATATGAAGCTTCACATCTTTCATTGGATTTAATATGCTATATTTATTTGAGTGTATGCTCAGAGTTTTAGAGTCATCAATATAGTAATTTGTATCAGCAGAGTGATAATCTAAACATTTAAGAAACTAATGAAAGGTCACTCCATTGACCTACAGAGAACACTTACAAGAAATCTCAGCACGTATTTCATTTAGACTTTTGGATGCATTTTATTAATCAAAATCGGGTCCATGAGTATACATCCATCTTCTTTCTCACTTCTCAAGAAGTTTACTCTCTAATGATAGGAATAAGACATAGCTTATCAGATCATGTGGTAGGGGAAGCAAAGATTACAAGCTGGTACCAGAATTCCTCTTGAAGAAAGCACAGTCTTGGTTTAGAAAAAATATACTGAGCTAGAAACTGACTAGCTGGGTTCCTGCTCCGGGGCACAAATGAAGGATTTATTATTGCTAAAGGAAGGTGGGGAGAGTGGAGAAGAGTTGAGAGAGGAAAATAGGGCACAAGGCAAGAGGCTGGTACAAAATATGCTGAAGGGCCAGTGAAAATCTCTGTGTACTTGACCTCTAAATGGCATAGTTTTTAAGTACCCAACTTTTCATTGTTCCCTAGAAAGCCATTTCTCCAAGCCTGATCTCTACTTTGAGCCCTAATTTACTTATGAAGCCATCATCACTTTGACTAATTAACATTCCTAGCTACACACACACACACACATTTAGCTGCAGTGATTCAGAGGGATCATGCTGCCCAGAGGGAACTTGCAGTGCATATACCTAGCCACATCTTTTGCAAAAGAGAAATTAAATTTCCACAAGCTAATATAATTATGTTAAGTTTTAGACAATTTAGTTCCCAAACAGTTATTTTATTACCTTTCCTTAGAGTTCATAATAGAAGATGAATGGATGGTAAATTTAGTGATTAATAAGTCAATGTTGAAGATGATACTAAAATCTGTTCTTTACTTCCCTATATTTTTTTCCTCTCATTTCATCAGTAGAGCATATAATCTGCATTTCACTGAATTCACAGTGACTGATTTTAAAACACATGATTATTTTACATACCACTAAGAAAGAAAAATCTTATGATGCTAATTAAGAACAAACAAAAACCACTCCTTCTTTATTAATGGTGTGAGCCATTTATCAGTCACACCAGCCTCTCATTCCAATTTCTTCTTTCTCCACTTTCCTTTCTTAGGTTTGATAGATAGTCCTTTTGCATTTCTTTCAATGATACAACTTCATTTATGTGTGAGTATATTCTTTCTTTTGATAAAGCATTTGGTTTTTAATTTAGAGAGAATATGGAATTGAAGGCAACAGTGTTACATTTTTCACTAATAACAGTTACATACAAAATAATATTTGCTATAAAACCAAATCATAGTAAAAACTTTTTGAAAATATTATCATTGGTAACTTAATACATGTAGTGCAAACACTGCATATAACTTCAATGAAGAAAGGACAATATGAAGCTATGATAAAAATCCACATGTACTCCACTACAACATGGTTGAAAGCAGTAACTGTAAGATTTATCCTGACTTTAGGGGTTTTTATTACATTTAAACATTGTCTGATATCTGATACAATGTGGACATACAGTAGTTATGCCAATGTGCATAGCCCAGTTTTCACTGTGACAGGATGTCATGATGATAGAATTAACAAGGCGGGGAGTCATGCTTCAATCAGCAATTAATTTTTTATTTTTTTCTGAATTTTTTTTCATGTGTGTGACCTATACTGGTAATTGCCAAAATGTTATAAGGTAATGACTTCCTAATTTATCACATAGATTAAAACATAGCACATGACTGGTTATTTTATCTTAAGACATACTTTTCTGCAAATGTTCTCTATTTTATCCAAAATATTGTTTTACAACTAGAATTGTTCCTGAAGGAAAATAAATACTTAAAATAATTCCTAATAACTATCTAGAAAAAAGGTATTAATTAGAAAAATGGCTAATATTAAATAGTATTTCAACAAATCATAAAGGTGATTGAAAATAGCATAATTTGACTGTAAATAACATATGTTTATGAAAGTATGTTAAAGTGAGCCAAAATTATCACTGGTCAGAGTTCTTGTAGCATGAGTAACTCTTGGGTAACTGATACTGAGAACTTGCCTCCTAAATAAGGTTTATGGTTTCCTACTAATGAGCTTCTCAATCAAGGAAGTAAAACTTACAATGCAGAATACTGTATGTTTTACATTCAAGAATAGACACTTTGATGCCTACTTACTTCTATACCCAAGCCAACTAAAATAAAAGTTTCATAAGGTCAGGGACATTGCTTGCCTTGTTTAATGCTGAATCCACTGCTCCCAATAGTGTCTGGCATTTACCAATAACTCCCTGATAATTATGTAGTCCAGAGAAGAATCGACAATCATATTTTATCAGTAAGGAAAAACACATCTAATATGAAATCAGTAAGGAAAAACACATCTAATATGAAATTTTCTTTCTCTTGACATTTTTCTCTAGTAGATAAGCTGATTACTTTGATCTTTATAAACTGATATATTACCTGAATCATAAACTACCAAGCACTGGTAGTATATATTTTGCTTCCTTTCTTGAAAGCAGTGGGGAATGTCAACTTTTCAGGGATGTTTTTGTAGCTTCAACTCCTCTTTAGTTGTACTTTCCCCAATAAAAAGCAAGACATATATGTTACTATAAAATATACTTGGAAGAAATAACAAACCTTTCATAGCCACAAAAGCAACATGACATCATATCTAAAGCACTAGATATCAAAGCAACTGGAAAAAAATCTCTTGCAGTACACTTTTTCAATACTGTAGAAAATGAATTAAAAAGGAGTTATTGCACAGTAGCACTTCTTAAGCTCTCTCTTCTCCATGTGACAACATGACACATAGAGACATTTCCTTAGACAAAACCTGGGTTATGGAAATACTCCAAATAAAATCTCTTTAACTCAATGTCTTTATCTTCCATTTATGCAAACATTTTGGATTCAGAAATAAAAAGAGAATTATCAGAATCTAGTTTAATTTATAAAAAGAATAAATTTTGATGCTTGAGTAGTGGTAGCAATGTTACTTAAAACATAGATACAACAGATGACTGAGACCCATTTGACACAGGTCTTGTAACCTGCAGATTAATTGAAACAGGTCACTTCATTAGTGCAGAAAATAAATGATGAAGGCATGAGTTGAGGCAGCAGAATAAATGACAGAACACTCTACAGTAACATATTCTCTTAATTACTAAAATATATCAATACATAAATCTACAGGCAGAATAATATAAACTTTTAATACAGTGATATCAAGAAGCCATCTCTATGCATTGTAAAATATGATTACATATATGAAGAGTGCTTTGAATAAAGACATGTACAATATTATTGCTCATTGAGTAAAATATTAAAATCTGTAAATAAGTGTTAAATGTAATAATCTCCATTTTTGTTACTGTAAATATACATATTTACATATATATAAAATAAATTTTGCCTATAAATCCCTTTTTACCCAAAGTGTGAGCAAATTTGCTTCTAAAATACAAACTGGAATACTTCAACACCTTTAATGGTGTGTATTGAGTTTCCTCATTGTGTCTTCAATCTAAACTTGATCTTCACTATTATTTTCTTTCTATTCATTAATCCCTGGAGACAGACATAGAGATCTCTGTCACATCCTTTCTTTAGTAATGTTTATAGGTTCTCTTAAATAAAAGATAAATCAACATTGTGGCACATTTTAGAGAAGAATTAAAAGGAAGTATTCTGTACATTGGGTAAGGAAATGGCAAACCACTCCAGTATCCTTGCCTGGAAAATCCTATGGACAGAGGAGCCTGCTGGGCTGCAGTCCTTGTGGTCTCAAAGAGTCAGGCACAACTGAGTGACTAACACTTAACACATTCTGTACACAGTCCCCTTCCCATCGATGCATGCACCTTAAAGGAAACTCTCTTGTCCAACTTTCAGAGGATGGGTTCTATATTGTTCCAAACAAATGCTGTACTACTATCTATGGACTCTACTCTTTAAGGAGATGAAAACCTTTCTTGGTAGAACTCAATCATGCTAGTTTCTAGTTTAGTTTTAATGAAGTCCACAGTTGACTTAACCCTGAGCCTATTAGAGAACTGAGTTGTATATAGTGAATTAAAATGAAGCCAAGGAAAAGACAATTGTAGGATTCACATTCTTGAGAAAGCATTATTTGCCTTTTATGAAATTCGAAGCAAGCTCTGAATCTTGGACAAGACAGAACAAAATTAATGTACAACAACAAAAACGCAGTAAGGCAGTGATGAATGCTTTCAAGGCCTAGTTGTCTATTGACGCCTGAGAGTGAAAAGATCTAAGGTGGGAAAGAATTCTTAAATATACTGAACTCAAGAGAGCAGATAATTAGATTTAGAAAAATGATTAGACAGCAGATAAATCGCTTTACCTCAGATCTTATTTATAATAACAGCTAAGATTGAGTGACCATTTACAATGTGCCAAGTTATGTGGTATGTTTCATGTATTAATAACTTTCAATCTCTATTATTTTTTAATACCCATTTAATGACAAAGAAACTGAAACTCTTACACTTCAATCCTACCAGGATTCCAGGATTTAGTGGATAGCATAATGTGAATTAGAACTCAAGCTCTAAGCCATGGGTTTCTCAGCCTCAGCACTATTTACACTGGGGATTATATATTTTTTTGTTGTAGGGGACTGCCCCGTGAATTACAGCCTGCTTATCACCAACCTTTGCCTCTACTTGTAGATGCCAGGTACACCTGCACCCAGTTACGACAAACAGAAATGTCTCCAGACAGTGCCAAATGTCTCCTGAAAGGTATAACTGTCCCCAGTTGAGAATTTCTGGCCTGAGCAATAATGCTTCTCTAAATCAGGCAAATAAAAGTGACCAATGCAGTATCTCTGAAAATAAAGGTCATATACATATATTACTATCCTTTTTTAAAAAATCATTTACAGCCCCTAGGAGAGTGAAATTAAGCTTTTGTAATTTTTACTTCACAAACACATATAATACTTATTATACACTGGACACTCTTCTGGGCCTTTACAATTAACAATCTTTTAAAAAAAATATTAACTCATTTACTAACCCAATGCAATGTACTAATAAACATTGGAAACATGTATAAATATAAATCTTGCTCAACGACAACAATAAAAAACACAGCATGGTGCATAAAATCCAAAGGTTTTGTCTTAAAAAGTAACTTTCTCCACACGGAAGAATGCTAATGGAATGTCATGAACTACTTAAAAAGCAAATTTTGATTTTTCACTACATAATATATTAGCATGGGATAAATCAGTAGACCTGAAATGTGCCTCTTTGTCAATAACAACCACTTAAATGTCAGTATAAACTCAAGCCATATTTATTAAAAACAACTTTCCTTTTCCTGTCATCACTGAGGAATAGGATTTTTAAAGCAGTTATAAATACAGGACATTTCTCTGCAGAAGTGTTGGCATATTGCTGCATCTGTTTTTACCCTTAGATGTGGAATCTGTTTTCAGTGATAAAGAAGAGTTTTTCTTAAAGGTCTAGAAACACTCTACCACAGAGAGATTGTATAGAGAAGTAGTAACTGCTTTGCAAGCAGGAAGCTTTGTCATAAGTTGAAGTAATAACCAAAAAGAAACATTCAAAGGTTCTGGCAGACAAGACCTACTTTTTTCAGATAGCACAAATTACCAAGAGGAAATTGTCTGGAGTTAAATTACTTCTTCTGGCTCAGTCTCACTCCTAAATTCCTTAGGGGAAACTAAATCCTCCTGGTGGGCATTTAGGATTCAACCAGGGTTACAGGACATGTATAAGATAAGCAAGGTGAATGTTAATAAGGTCAGCTAAAGGCCCAGTTCCTGAGAGAGGATGACCAAGGCATCCACCTCTCCTGAGAAAAGCGAAAGCATGCAACAGTTTTCCCACAAGCCAGTAGGGCTGTTCTATTTATAACTAGAGTAAGTGAACTCTGGAAAGAACAAAATTCTGAGGAACAGCAGTGAGTCGTCTTTAGAACTAATCTGTGTGTGTTGTAACCCATTCAGTGTAAATAATTCTTTTTAGTAAAATGTTTGTTTAAATGAGAATTTCAAACAATCGCTGCTTATAGTAGCAATAAAGGTGAATGATTAAGGATTCAATTCAAGAAACCTAATAAAGTATAATTCAGCACAACTGATATTCCAGAAAAGTGTGATTTCTAAATAAATGACTAAGTGAGTGTTTAAGCTAATTTTATATGTCTAAGGGAAAGGAGTAGGAAATAATTTTTATGTGTTTGCATAGGAATGCAATATAGTGGACAGTTACTGTGGTTTAACTACAACAGCATGAAAAATGAATCTCTTGTTTAGATAGGCAGATGCCCAATATCTGGCACATATTAGATGACACTCTTTTATTTAAAATTTTATTGAAATATAGTAGGTTAACAATGTTGTGTTAATTTCTGCTGTATAACAATTTAATTATTATATATATTCTTTTTTTCATATTCTTTTTCCCCATTTTATCACAGGATATTGCATATAGGGTCCTGAGTTGGACGGGTAGGACATTATTGTTTAAATCAATCCTATATAGAATAGTTTGCACCTTCTAATCCCAAACTCCCAATCCTTCCCTTCCTCACCTCTCTTCCCCCTGACAACCACAAATCTGTTCTCTATATCTGTGAATCTGTTTCTGTTCCATAAAAATGTTCATTTGTGTTTTATTTCAGAGTCCACATATAAGTGAGATCATATGGTATTTCTCTTTGTGGCTTACTTCACTTCTTGTGATAATCTCTAGGCACATCCATGTTGCTGCAATGGCAGTATTTTATTCATTTTATGGCTGAGCAGTATTCCATTGTGTTTATGCACCATACCTTCTTTATCCACTCCTCTGTTGAGGGACATTTGGTTGTTTCCATGGCCTGGTTATTGTAAATAGTGTGGCAGTGAGCCTCAGGGTGCAGGTATCTTTACAAATTATAGCTTTGTTTGGATTTATGCCCAGCAGTGGGACTGCTGAATCATATGGCTACCCTATTTTTAGTCTTTTTGAGGAACTTCCATGCTGTTTTCCACAGTGGTTGTGCCAATTTACCTGTAGGTCCCTTTTCTCCACATCCTCTCCAGCATTTATTTGTAGACATTTTAATAATGGCTATTCTGACTGGTGTAAGTTGGTACCTCCTCATAGTTTTGATTTGCATGTCTCTAATAATTAATGGTGATGAGCATCTTTTCATGTGTCTATTGGCCTCTGTATGTCTTCTCTGGATAAATATCTATTTAGGTCTTCAGGTAGTGCAGTGTTTCTTGAAAGTAGTTATTAGCAAATCACAAAAATATTTTTATTCACAATGTCTTTTTCGTGAAAAATTCAAAGGCTTTATAGCCATTTGCTAGAGATTTACAAGATGGAAATATTTCTTGTATCCAATAAATATACATATATAATATAATTAAGAATCTAGCCTATTGTTTCTCTTGTATTCTAGTACATATATATATGCATAATATAATCATACTGATTAAATAATGAGAGTCCTAAATGCTTTGCTTAAATAATTCTATCTTATGAGATATTTTAGCCCATAAGCTCTGCTGGGAGACTCCTAAAAGTAAGCCATTACTTATCTAATCTATGAGATAACATGAGAAAGGAAGTAAAATATATATATCCATGTATATGTATGGCTGAGTCCCTTCAGTATTCACCTGAAACTATCACAACATTTTTAATCAACTATACCCCAATACAAAATAAAAAGTTTTTTAATGAAAAAAAAAGGAAGCAAAATAAAAATTCAGGAATTTTACATTGTTCATGTGGTGTTTTATAATATAAAGCAGGTTATTTTTAGAGTAAGCTTGACCGATTGAACAAAAGCAATGCATAATGAAATATATAGTAGAATTTGGGAGCTACTACAAACAATGCTATTATAGCATCTCATCTGTCATATACTTTAAATGTTACAGATTGCTTTCACATAGAATATCTTAATTTATCCTTGTAATTGTACGTTAAAACTTGTTTCAAATACCTCACTTTCATTTTATATATAGAAAACCGAGGCTCTTAATAATAATTGGCTTACTCAAGAGGATTCAAGTAGTAATATAAGGGCTTTGAATTCCAAGTCATATATCCTATCATGTCACTCTGTCAA
Source organism: Cervus elaphus (assembly GCF_910594005.1). NCBI lineage: Eukaryota > Metazoa > Chordata > Mammalia > Artiodactyla > Cervidae > Cervus > Cervus elaphus. Next base: position 33,927,517 of record NC_057831.1, read on the forward strand.
AAAATAAATAAGTACCCCTCCACCTAATTGTTTTATTGATACTAGAATCTTACCTTTGTTTCCTTCCTCTAGGTTTTTTAAATATTCCTCACTTATTAATTCTGAATTTAGTTTATTACATAAATTATACTCAAACTTCATGCAGAAATTGTTTCCAGATAACTTGAAGTATAAAGTTAGGTTATTAGTCATTTGTATGAATCAGATTATCCCTCAAGAAAAGGGTTTGAAAGAAATCACTGGAAGTGGAGGTATCCAGAAACTGTGAATACTGTGTAAGTAGGTAAGAATGATATTGGAAAAAGGGACACAGGATGTAGACAAATAGTTTACCTCACTTCTGCTCCCCTCCCTAAACCCCAGCCATGACAAAGTAGTTAGAATTAAAGAACAGTCTGGATCCCAGATCCTTGAAGCTTCTCTCTGGCTTCATTGATTCATTTTTCACAATATCCTTTCATTATTTGAATTTAAATATTTTAGTTTAGATTCCTTGGCAGCCTAGCTGATAAAGAATCTGTCTGCAATGCAGGAGACCCCACTTCGATTCCTGGGTGGGGAAGATCCCTTGGAGAAGGGATAGGCTACCCATTGCAGTATTCTTGGGCTTCCCTTCTGATTCAGACAGTAAAGAAATCAACCTGTGATGCGGGAGACCTGGGTTTGATCTCTGGGTTTGGAAGATGCCCTGGAGAAGGATATGGCAAGCCGCTCCAGTATTCTTGCCAGGAGAATTCCCATGGACAGAGGAGCTTGGAGGCAGGCTACAGTCCACAGAGTCGCAAAGAGTCAGACACAGCTGAGTGAATAAGTACATACACACATACCCAGATTAGAAACTGTGTATTTAAGGTGTTATTCAAATGTGATTTTTAGCTTACTAGCCATTTTGTATTAGCTTTGGCTATATTTTCCTTCAGAAACATGCAGCATTTAAGGTAGACCAAATATCACTTAGGGCTTCCCTGGTGGCTCAGATGTAAAGAATCTGCCTGCAATGAAGGAGACCTGGATTCAACCCCTGGGTTGGGAAGGTCCCCTGGAGGAGGGCATGGCAACCCATTCCAGTATTCTTTCCTGGAGAATCCCTATGGACAGAGGAGCCTGGTGGGCTGCAGTCCATGGGGTCACAAAGAGTCAGACACGACTGAGCAACTAAACCACAGCACAGCAAATAACACTTAAGAAAATTCAGGGGGCATGTATGGAACAGTAACATGATAAATAACAACATCTACCTTTTATGCTTGACATAATACTATATAAAAGTCCTTCAAAGAATTTACATCAAAATAATATAACAAGTATGTGTGGAAACACAGAGTATGCAGAGTAGTTTGGCACTTGTGATGAAATAGTATTCGTTTTTATATACCATCTGATTTTCTGAAATGCTTTCATAGAGTATAAATAGTGAGACATAGCAGGAAATGAATTCTGGTATGGAAAGTCATGGTCAGGATATCATTACCTACAAGTTAGATACAATTTTTAAAAGAAGCATGGGATTTCAAAAATACATTCTTTCACTGTGTAAATAGTTGAGCCTTGGAGATAAGAGATTTATTTAATAACAGCAATTTTTCAAATAACCAACCATTTTTTTTTGTACTTAAGATGAGTTTATGGGTTTTAGACACTAGCTAGTGTATAAAGAAAGTCTAAGGCTATTTTTTCTCTCTTTGAAAAGCTGCTTTATCAAAGCAAATCATTTTCCTTATGAACTCAGAGTAGCCTCAAAAAGTCTGCTAACAAAGAGAAAACAGATGGGACACCAGCTTTAAAGTTAGTCATCCTTAAAAGGGCATAAAATTGATTTTTAAATAGCAAAAAAATCAACAAAGCACAAAATATAATGAGAGTGAGATGAAACATAAAAATTGCTATGATCTACAAAAATTACTGTCAACTATTTTCATTTTTTTATGTCAATTTTGTCATTTTACTAATTTCAACTATCATAACCTCTTGCCTATTGAAAGTGTGAATATTTTCACTTTGTTTCTACAATAATATTTCAAGAAGCAGTAGAGACTATAAAGTTAATGTGGTTTAGTCCCTTGATTTTACAAGGAAACTATGGCTAGAGTTGATAAGTGATTCACTCAAGATTATAAAAAAATGTTAGTAGCAGTCAACAACCAATTCCAGATTTCCCAAAGCATTGTTCAGTGTTACCACGCAGAGCCATCAAATTTGATTTTAATGCATAGCTATAAGATATGTATTTGATGTAAGTGAAACAAGGTCAAATTGATTCATATTCAAATATTTATATGTTCCAGTCATTATGCTATATTTCAGCATATGAAATATATGAACTGTGATATATAGATATACACTCATGAACTCTGGATATATAGATAGAGATATATCAATTAAGTTTCTGGAATAAAAAAGACAGATAAATAGAAAAAAGAATAGTACAAGGAAAGGTCTTCTGTGCTGAATTAGGGGAAATGAAGGTCAAGCAGTAACCATCTGATGAGGCATGCATACTGTCACTTCAGTTGTGTCTGACTCTGTGACCCTATGAAGTGTAGCCCGACAAGCTCCTCTGTCCATGGGATTCTCCAGGCAAGACTGGAGTGAGTTGCCATGCCCTCCTCCAGGGGATCTTCTTGACCCAGGGATTGAACCCATGTCTCATATGTCTCCTGAATAAGGAGGCGGGTTCCTTACCACTGAGCCACCAGGGAAGCCCTACCATGTGATTATAGAGAGTACATTATATACATTGACCTCTGTAAGCTGTGTTCTGCCACAATAGGTTTTGGTTAAAAGAGGAGATATTAAGTAACCAGATGTTGGCTTAGGGTAGATCCATCTGTATTCCTCAGATTGCAGTCATCTAGAGGTAGAAAGGATAACTCCTGGCTACAGAGCTGATGTCCTGCATTTCAATAGAAGCTATGTTGGAAGGTCTGGATGTTAAAATTGTAAGGCTGTGGTGAATCCACATCTTGATCACAGGAATGGTGGTTAGGTGGTTGAGGAATGGGATAGACTGGCAAATAGTATCATAGGCAGGAAGTGAGTTCTCCATGAAATCTATTCAATATTCACTACTCCAAACAATTCCCTACAGTCACTATGTGGAGGCCTCAGAAATACTATAGATTATAGTCTAAAACTGGTTCTAAAACAAGAATACATCTTACATACCAGCATTGTTAATATTTCTCATTCTCTTTCTTTCTGCCTTCATTTTTTTTTCATTTTTTAATCCATTCACTCTTATGGAGAAACCACACTTAATATAAACACAATAGGAGATTTAAATAAATCAGAGATACAGTGCTATGCTTAGGTACTTGCTTTTGCTTAAGGGACTAGAAATTAAAAGTTAAAATTCAGTGACATTAAATAATACTTAGAACATGTCTCAAGTCAAGAAGAGATGTAGTGAAAAATAAATATTGAAACAGTACAATTTCTCAGACTTAAACAGGTTTCCAAAGAATTGTTTACTTTGGTTACTTCAATTTCATACTTCTCCCTAACTCATCAACACATTCCAGTTGGCTTTTTGTTCCTCCTGAAGACCCCTAATTTGTTAACTTAAATGGATACTTATCACTTCACATTTTTCTGGTATTAAGAAACATTTAGTGGGTTAACCAGTTTCATCTTGAATTCCCATCATCTTTTGCTATTTGTGACACTTCATGGTCTTCATGGTTCTCCTGCTTCTCTGGTCATTACTAGTCAGTCTCCTCAGCAGAACACATTTCTAACTAAACATTTGGGTTTCACGGCCTGGTGCAGATTCATCTCACTCTCCCTAAGCTATCTCATCCAGTCCCATTACTTTACTCAACATCTTTATGTGAACAACCCTTAAACTTCAATATAAACTTCTTTTCAAAGTTTCATTCATACATCTACCTCCAACATTTTATGACAGGTAACTCAATTGTATTTTTTCTTAACTTAAAGAAAATTCATTACATTCTTATGAATTTAGCATATTTGCATCATTATGGTTTTCAACTATTTTTTAAGAATTTCAGTAATATTTATTAAACAAATGAATGGAGACCACACTGAAAATCTGAAATTGTCCTGTATACTCTTCCTCACTATCATTCGGTCCATCACTATTCCACAGTGGTTCCACCATCACTCTGCTTACTTCTCTCCACCTCCATCCTTCTAGTTCAAGATACCATTACCTCCTGCCAGGGTTACTTGCATTCACTCTTCCAATACTTTCATGCATATACTAGAGAAAAGTTACAGAATTTTTTTTAATGCAAATCTAATCATGCCTGACTTCCTTATTTTATTTAAATATCTTCCTACTAAATTTCAAGAAGATATAAATTTTCAATAATCTACATGACCTTGAATTATCTAGCCCTAGTGCCTCTCTAATTTCTTCCTGGGACAAATTTTCCCCTCATTCTTTGAGTTTCTTTCTGGTGAAAATCTCTCCCATTCCTCAGGTCCTTCACTCTTATCCTCTGCTCACAAGGTTTTGCCCTTCAATTTTTTTAAAAAATATTTTTCTACAATAATTGTGGGGAATACATGTAAATCCATGGCTGATTCATGTCAATGTATGACAAAAATCACTACAATATTGTAAAGTAATTAGCCTCCAGCTAATAAATATAAATGGAAAAAAAAATAAATAAAATGTCAAAAAAAATTTTTTCTAAGGTTGATTTGCAATGTTACAGGTGTACAGCAAAGTGATTCAGATTATTAATATATACACATTTCCCAGATTTTTTTCCATTAAAGGCTCTTAAAAGATATTTAATATAGTTACTTGTTCTATATAGTGGAAAGTGGAGTCACTCAGTCATGTCCAACTCTTTGCAACGCCATGGACTGTAGCCTGCCAGGCTCCTCTGTTCATGGGATTTTTCAGGCAAGAGTATTGGAGTGGGGTGCCACTTCCTTCTCCAGGGGATCTTCCTGACCCAGGGATCGAACCTGGGTCTCCAACACTGCAGGCAGACGCTGTACTGTCTGAACCACCAGGGAAGCCCATTCTATATAGTAGGTTCCTTTTTTAAAAATCTGTTTTATATACAGTAGTTGTTGTTTAGTTGCTAAGTCATGTCCTACTCTTTCGCGATCCCATCAACTGTAGCCTGCTATGATCCTCTGTCCATGGGATTTCCCAGACAAGAATACTGGAATGAGTTTCCATTTCCTTCCCCAGGATATCTTCCTGACCCAGGGAACATGTCTCCTGCATTGGCAGGTGGATTCTTTACCACTGAGCCACCAGGGAAGCCTAGTCATATAGAGCACTTTGTAACTGTTAATCCCAAATTCCTGTTTGCCCTTTATTTTTGCCTGACAGCTATAATTCAGACCGAGACATTCACATCTGACGATTTAAAACAAGTTACAGTATGTTCATAATCTCAATGCAAACATACACTATAATATTTATTTAGAGTCCACATGTATTCACACATATATTGTACATTTGTTTAATGCCTGTCATCCATTTAGACTATAAGCTCTGTGGAAGCAAGAACCAGTCAAATTGTTCATAGCTATTTTCCCAGCACCTAGTCTATCTAATCCCTGAGGTAAGTGTTTGATAAGTACTTATTGAGGAGAGGTGGAAAAAGAAAGATTGACAGAAATGGGTAAAAGAGAAAAAGATCAAAAATGGAGGTATGTTCTCACTAAATTCTCCAGAATGAATATAATTTGAATTACTTAAAAATCAGGCAGGCATCCCTGGCATGATTAATAAGGGGTAGGTACATATTTACAAATCAAAAAAGCAAGAGAGTTACAGAAAAATATCTATTTCTGCTTTATTGACTATGCCAAAGCCTTTGACTGTGAGGATCATAATAAACTGCGGAAAATTCTGAAAGAGATGGGAATACCAGACCACCTGACCTGCCTCTTGAGAAACCTGGATGCAGGTCAGGAAGCAACAGTTAAAACTGGACATGGAACAATAGACTGGTTCCAAATAGTAAAGGAGTATGTCAAGGCTGTATATTGTCACCCTGCTTATTTAACTTATATGCAGAGTACATCATGAGAAACGCTGGGCTGGCAGAAGCACAAGCTAGAATTAAGATTGCCAGGAGAAATATCAATAACCTCAGATATGCAGATGACACCACCCTTATGGCAGAAAGTGAAGAAGAACTAAAAAGCCTCTTTTTAGTGAAAGTGAAAGAGGAGAGTGAAAAAGTTGGCTTAAAGCTCAACATTCAGAAAACTAAGATCATGGCATCTGGTCCCATCACTTCATGACAAATAGATGGGGAAACAGTGGAAACAGTGGCTGACTTTATTTTTCTGTGCTCCATAATCACTGCAGATGGTGATTGCAGCCATGAAATTAAAAGAGTCTTACTCCTTGGAAGGAAAGTTATGACCAACTTAGACAGCATATTAAAAAGCAGAGACGTTACTTTGCCAACAAAGGCCCGTCTGGTCAAGGCTATGGTTTTTCCAGTGGTCATGTATGGATGTGAGAGTTGGACTGTGAAGAAAGCTGAATGCCGAAAAATTGATGCTTTTGAACTGTGGTGTTGGAAAAGACTCTTGAGACCCCCTTGGACTGCAAGGAGATCCAATCAGTCCATCCTAAAGTAGATCAGTCCTGTGGGTTCACTGGAAGGACTGATGCTGAAGCTGAAACTCCAATACTTTGGCCACCTCATGCGAAGAGTTGACTCATTGGAAAAGACCCTGATGCTGGGAGGGATAGGGGGCAGGAGGAGAAGTGGACGACAGAGGATGGGATGGCTGGATGGCATCACTGACTCGATGAACTTGAGTTTGAGTAAACTTCAGGAGTTGGTGATGGACAGGGAGGCCTGGTGTGCTGCGATTCATGGGGTCACAGAGAGTCAGACATGACTGAGCAACTGAACTGAACTTACTGACTGACGTATTTACAAGGCCTATTTGCGAACTGCTAGTATTATATTTTCTTGCTAAGGCAGAGCAGTATGTTCACAAAGAGATAGGATTAGAATATAGTACATGTAAAGTTGTCTGTTTGCCTGCTAAGTTGAGTTTAGAATTTTAAATCAAATGGCGACCTATTGAACATTTATAAAAAAGTAAATGACATGACAATATATCTTAAGAAGGTTAATTGGATAATTAAAAATTAATCAGTCCAAGGTGAAAGTGTCTCAAATAAGGCAACCCAAATGCATACACTTGTCAGGGATCAAAGAAAGCATGTGTAGCAAGCAGCAGTTATATTTAAAGCTACTCATTATCAGAAATTCAAATATGTCACATAATAGGCAAGAATAAAAATTTTTACAAATCTGAATAAAATGCAAAATCTTAACTAAGACTTGTAACTAACTTCATTGGAATTAATACACAGACTTAAAATATGATAAAGTATGAAGAAATAATATATGAGCATCAAATAAATTTCAATTATTGGGTACAAAATAGTTACACAAGTTGAATTTATTATCTACCTATTTCAGGATCACGGATCAGTTTGTTTGTAAAACTTACATAAAAACATAACTATTTTGGTTTTCATCAATAATATGAACAAATGATGAAACACTTTATAGTAAATATTGTGTCTATAATTTTCCATAGGATATTTTTATCTGGGAAAGTTTATTGGCAGAAAAGCTAAGTAGTGCATAGCATTAGGGTGTTTTTTACATGTTCTCAGAGCTCTGTCAATATAAAATAAACTCCTCCAGATACTATTTATATTACCTTACTGAGTTTGATTTCCCTGTACCCATCTAAGTGGGTTTGAGACATCATGCCTCTTGAAAGACATTTCTAATACATCTGGAGTCCAAAGGGCCTTACATTTTTCCTTTTGAAATGTATTTTTTTCCTCCAAATTAACTGGCTAGCATAGAGATGAGTAATAGAGGATTGTGTTTTCAGCCGTGTAACTGCAACTCCACAGATGAAAGGGAATCATGGAAACTCTAATGCTGACATTGAGTATGTATTGGTTGAATGTATATTTGTTGAATGAAGAATGGATAAAGAGGACACCAGTTTTCCCAGTACCTACTGTTTTGTAGTGATTTTGCTTCACTACATAATAGCTCAGACAGTCTTAAACAAATGTGACATTGCTAACAAAGCATGCTGTGAACATTTCATAAGAAACAAAATTCTAGTATCCTGCATTCCAGTATCCAGAATGTTTCAGAATATATATCCTATTAGATTCTTCCATAGTCCTTTCCGCATCTGGCCCAGGCCATGACTTTTCCACGATCATACCTGACAGCTGATGATTTGGACAGAGTTGTAGACCTCCTTTTACATCTCTTCTGCTTGTCTCACAAGAGATAACTGTGGTCTATCACTCATAAATTTTAAACTATGTATATATTCTTCTTTAAAATCATGCATAATTTTTGTACTACTTAATGTAACCCAGAATAATAAGTCAAGAAATTATGAAATAGCTATAGCAAAATCTTTCTTTCTTTTTAAAAAAGACCTCATATTTATTGTCATTCAAATAGTATTTGTTAAGGAATTTCCATCACCTGACCCTGAATGAGTTACACTAGCGATGCTAGTTAGTCCTCAGTTGTGTCCAACTTTCTGCAGCCCCAAGGACTGTAACCCACCAGACTCCTCTGCCCATGGAATTCTCCAGGCAAGAATACTGGAGTGGATTGCCATGCCCTTCTCCAGGGGATCTTCCTGACCCAGGTACCGAACCTGGGTCTCCTGCATTGCAGGCCGATTCTTTACATTCTGAGCCACAACATCTCTCAATACGGTACAGGGAACACAAAAATGAGTATTGCATGAACCTCTGTCTCAAGGACCTATAGTCTAGTGGAGAAAGCCAACAGCTGCCGTTGGTTGGTTCTTCTCATTTCATAAATAATTTTATCTTTCCTGGCAAAACCTCTATATTTCAGCAAGTTATTTAAGAGTGAATCATTGGAATTATCTCAGGAATAAAGATGTTTCCTCTTTCCAAAACCCAAAGGACTCTGAAAAAAAACTCTTCGTGTCTTCATACAAAGTAGACTGACAGATGTCCCAAATAATTACAGCCCAGAAAATATACTATAAATATGCTATAGATATGATGTAATTAAGAGTAAGTTCTGCTTTATCTCATCCAAAGGATTACGGCCAATAAAAAAATAATGTTTAGAGGTATTTTCATGGCATCTACATTTTAGCTCAAGGGTATATCTAGCTTTAACTACAATTATCTGAATAAGTTGAACTACTATTTGCCCCAAAGTGGAAAGAAACACCCCTTCCAGGAAGGCAGCTCAGATATAACTGGTGCAAAGAGAACCAAGAAAGTAGATATAGCTTATAGAATTTGGACAAGAAAGATTCATATAACATGAACAGTACCATTCAAAGGAAGTAAAAACATTTCTATATAACACAAAATTAGAGCCAAAGATTTTTTTTTTTTTTTTGGACAGTGATTTAGAAGGGAACAAAGACCATTCTGTACTAAAAGTGCTTTATATAAAATAGTCCCTTTAAGTATATTTATGATTTTTAAATGTGGGATAAACATAAAAAGAGCAATGTATAAGATCAAACATTAGGTAACAAAAGGGTGGTACACTTTAGCAAGAAGGATCTGCAGAACTCAAATAATTAGAAAAGAAGTCCTAGTGTAAAATCATACTCTCTTAGCCATAAGTACCTCTAAATATTTATAAATTCCTCAATAAAACTATGTTTATTAGGGATTCTAAGTATTTATTAATCATGCTTTCTATATATAGTTTCTGATGTGCTTAGTAGCTCAGTAGTGTCCAACTCTTTGCGAACTCATGGACTATAGCCCACCAGGCTCCTCTGTCCATGGGGATTCTCCAGGCAAGAATACTGAAGTGAGTTGCCATGCCCTCCTCCAGGGGATCTTCTCAACACAGGTCTTCTGCATTGCAGGCAAACTCTTTACCATCTCAGCCACCTTTAGTTCAGTTCAGTCACTCAATTGTGTCCGCCTCTTTGCGACCCCATGTACCGCAGCGCTCCAGGCTTCCCTGTCCATCACCAACTCCCAGAGTCCACCCAGACCCATATCCAATGAGTTGATGATACCATCCAACCATCTCAACCTCTGTTGTCCCCTTCTCCTCCTGCCCTCAGTCCTTCCCAGCATCAGGGTCTTTTCCAATGAGTCAGCTCTTCACATGAGGTGGCCAAAGTATTGGAGTTTCAGCATCAGCATCAGTCTTTCCAATAAACACCCAGGACTGATCTCCATTAGGATGGACTGGTTGGATCTCCTTGCAGTCCAAGGGACTCTCAAGAGTCTTCTCCAACACCACAGTTCAAAAGCATCAATTCTTCAGTGCTCTCCTTTCTTCACAGTCCAACTCTCACATCCATACATGACCACTGGAAAAACCATAACCTTGACTAGATGGACCTTTCTTGGCAAAGTAATGTCTCTGATCTTTAATATGCTGTCTAAGTTGGTCATAACTTTCCTTCCAAGGAGTAAGACTCTTTTAATTTCATGGCTGCAATCACCATCTGCAGTGATTATGGAGCACAGAAAAATAAAGTCAGCCACTGTTTCCACTGTTTCCCCATCTATTTGCCATGAAGTGATGGGACCAGATGCCATGATCTTAGTTTTCTGAATGTTGAGCTTTAAGCCAACTTTTTCACCCTCCTCTTTCACTTTCACTAAAAAGAGGCTTTTTAGTTCTTCTTCACTTTCTGCCATAAGGGTGGTGTCATCTGCATATCTGAGGTTATTGATATTTCTCCTGGCAATCTTAATTCCAGCTTGTGCTTCTGCCAGCCCAGCGTTTCTCATGATGTACTCTGCATATAAGTTAAATAAGCAGGGTGACGATATATATACTTAATCCTTTTCCTATTTGGAACCAGTCTGTTGTTCCATGTCCAGTTCTAACTGTTGCTTCCTGACCTGATACTGGTTATTTAAGAGGCAGGTCAGGTGGTCTGGTATTCCCATCTCTTTCAGAATTTTCCTCAGTTTATTATGATCCACACAGTCAAAGGCTTTGGCATAGTCAATAAAACAGAAATAGATATTTTTCTGGAACTCTCTTGCTTTTTCAATGATCCAGCACGTGTTGGCAATTTGATCTCTTGTTCCTCTGCCTTTTCTAAAACTAGCTTGAACATCTGGAAGTTCATGGTTCACCTATTGCTGAAGCCTGGCTTGGAGAATTTTAAGCATTACTTTACTAGTGTGTGAAATGAGTGCAATTGTGCAGTAGTTTGAGCATTCTTTGGCATTGCCTTTCTTTGGGATTGGGATGAAAGCTGACCTTTTCCAGTCCTGTGGCCACTGCTGAGTTTTCTAAATTTGCTGGCATATTGAGTGCAGCACTTTCACAGCATCATCTTTCAGGGTTTGAAATAGCTCAATTGGAACTCCATCACCTCCACTAGCTTTGTTCATAATGATGCTTCCTAAGGCCCACTTGACTTCACATTCCCGGATGTCTGGCTCTAGGTGAGTGATCACACCTTCATGATAATCTGGGTCGTGAAGATCTTTTTTGTGCAGTTCTTCTGTGTGTTCTTGCCACCTCTTCTTAATATCTTCTGCTTCTGTTAGGTCCCGACCATTTCTGTCCTTTATTGAGCCCATCTTTGTATGAGATGTTCCCTTGGTATCTCTGATTTTCTTGAAGAGATCTCTAGTCTTTTCCATTCTATTGTTTTTTTCTATTTCTTTGCATTGATTGCTGAGGAGGGCTTTGTTATCTCTCCTTGCTATTCTTTGGAACTCTGCATTCAAATGGGTGTATCTTTCCTTTTCTCCTTTGCTTTTCACTTCCCGTCAATTCTGAGCCATTTGTAAGGCCTCCTCAGACAGCCATTTTGCTGTTTTGCATTTCTTTTTCTTGGGGATGGTCTTGATTCCTATCTCCTGTACAATGTCACGAACCTACATCCATAGTTCATCAGACACTCTGTCTATCAGATCTAGTCCCTTAAATCTATTTCTCTCTTCCACTGTAAAGTCCTAAGGGATTTGATTTAGGTCATACCTGAATGGTCTAGTGATTTTCTCCACTTTCTTCAATTTCAGTCTGAATTTGGCAATAAGGAGTTCATGATCCGAGCCACAGCCACTTTAGGCTTAAGTTAATGATGGATTTCTCTAGTGGCTCAGATGATAAAGATGCAATGTAGGAGACCTGGGTTCGATCCCTGGGTTGGAAAGATCTGCTGGATAAAGGAATGGCTACCTACTCCAGTATTCTTGCCTGGAGAAAACCATGGACAGAGGAGGCTGGCGGGCTATAGTCCATGGGTTTGAAGAGAGTCAGACACGACTGAGTGACTAACACTTTCACTTTTTAAGTTAACTATACTATGACAGATGGTGTGAATAGTCATTCTCCAGCATTCCTCTTGCTATCTTTATGAATCACTGAGGAATTAGTCTGAGATCCGTTGTGTATAAAAATTACTCTATTATCAGTTAAAATAATTATTTCTGGTATACACACACCATAGATGCAATAGTTCTGATGCAGGGGTTTTGGAGTTGACTTGGTATTTTTAAATTAAAACATGCATTTGCATTTCATATAATCTGAAAACAAGTAATCTTTTTAGCATACTTTGAGTGAAAAGAGTCCCTAAGATAAACAAAACCATCAAGTTTTTATATATGTAATGACCCATAGTTAAATCTCTGATTCTTAAACCAAAGAAGTAGAAATGCTTATGAAATGCTACCATAATCAAACTACATGCTACATATCAATTAGAAACCACATCTCCTTGAATTTTGTATCATACAAATTAGTGCAGTTCTAAATTCCAAATACAGGTAGCTACAGTGACAGATATATGGCTCTAGAAGACTCTACTTCAAGTGTACTTTCAATCAGGCAAAAAAAAAAAAAATAAAGTTGATTACAAATCCTGCATTTATAAGAGAACTTCTTCAGAAATTGTCCATATAGAGGTTTGGGTATGCAGAATCTCACCTAACAATTCAGTCAAGATTTGAATGCCCATAGGGATCTTTTTCCTTTCCCTTACAGATAGTGTTTTGTACACAAACATATTCTTGACTATGTGTACCAACATTTTCCAAAAAGAACAAGACCACTAATTACTATCATGTAATACTCAGAACAAGAGATCTACTCAAAATATAACACAGTAGAGAGGAATTTAAAGTATTTTGATGCTGGCTCCCAAATTAGATGCTGTTCATGGGAAAACCTGGAGCTTCTCAGGAGGCACACTAGTGAAGAGTCCACCCGCCAGTGCAGGAGACTCAGGAGACGTGGGTGTGATCCCTGGGTCAGGAAGATCCCTGGGGTGAGAAACAGCAGCCCGTTCTAGTACGCTTGTCTGGAAAATTCCACGGACAGAGGAGCCTGGGGTCACAAAGAACTGGACACAACTGAGTACACACACATGGTGAAATTACTGTACTCCTTCAGGTGGATGCACCGAGAACTTTTATTTCTATCTATCTGAGAATCATATCAGGAAAGAAATAATGTAGGAACATGTTATGAGTCAGGTAAAAAAAAAACTGATTTGATAAGTCAGTGTTTTTCACCTGGGACAATTTTGCTTCTTAGGGTTCATATGTGATATTCAGGGTTGAGACACTATTAGTGTGTAGGGAGTAGAGGTCAGCCCCTCACAAGAAAGAATTATCTAGTCCAAAATGTCAACAGTGTCAATGTTGAGAAACCTTGCCACAGATTAAAACTGCAATTCCCTCCAACATTTTCTTGAATTACTTAAGAACTCAAGAATGAAACATTCTCCTGACTCTTGATAGTTGATGTAACTACAGATCTAATTTACCAATTGAGGTTAAAGAATCATCTCTTTGGTACACTCTATTTGTAACCATGTCAACTCCTCCTCAGTGCCAGTCAGCCTGCAGCATAGATAGAATGGTACAACAGAGGATGTCATTTAGCTGCAGTAAGTGATTGCTCTTTATTTTACTCTGTTAAGAACTCACCCTTATTGATTTGGGGGCTGCACCTGCATCACTAGTTTTTTTTTTCCCCCCCAACATCCTGAGTCTGCTATTATTGATCAACTAATGAAGCCCCCTGGCAAAATATGCTCCATCAAAGACAGAGCAAGCCAAGCAAACTGCATATATGGTCAAATGCTGCCATGGGAAAGAGCCAGTGACTGGTGGTTGCTTATTGAACAGCACCAAAGATGAAACTGATTGAAAAGGAACAAGTAAAAAGAATGTGACATTCTATGTTTCCTTTTGTTCTCTACTTATTCATAATAATTAACCTCAATATCAAGTGGGCCTTAGAAAGCATCACTACGAACAAAGCTAGTGGATGTGATGGAATTCCAGTTGAGCTAGTTCAAATCCTAAAAGATGATGCTGTGAAAGTGCTGCGCTCAGTATGCCAGCAAATTTGGAAAACTCAGCAGTGGCCACAGGACTGGGAAAGGTCAGTTTTCATCCCAATCCCAAAGAAAGGCAATGCCAAAGAATGCAAACTATTGCACAATTGCATTCATCTCACACACTAGTACAGTAATGCTTAAAATTCTCCAAGCCAGGCTTCAGCAATACATGAACCGTGAACTTCCAGATGTTCAAGCTGGTTTTAGAAAAGGCAGAGGAACCAGAGATCAAATTGCCAACATCCACTGGATCATCGAAAAAGCAAGAGAGTTCCAGAAAAACATCTATTTTTGCTTTATTGTATGTCAAAGCCTTTGACTGTGTGGATCACAATAAACTATGGAAAATTCTGAAAGAGATGGGAATACCAGACCACCTGACCTGCCTCTTGAGAAACCTGTATGCAGGTCAGGAAGCAACAGTTAGAACTGTCGCTAACATGGAACAACAGACTGGTTCCAAATAGGAAAAGGAGTACTTCAAGGGTGTATATTGTCACCCTGCTTATTTTACTTATGTGCAGAGTACATCATGAGAAACGCTGGGCTGGAAGAAGCACAAGCTGGAATCAAGATTGCCAGGAGAAATATCAATAACCTCAGATATGCAGATGACACCACCCTTATGGCAGAAAGTGAAGAAGAACTAAAAAGCCTCTTTTTAGTGAAAGTGAAAGAGGAGAGTGAAAAAGTTGGCTTAAAGCTCAACATTCAGAAAACTAAGATCATGGCATCTGGTCTCATCACTTCATGGGAAATAGATGGGGAAACAGTGGAAACAGTGGCTGACTTTGTTTTTTGGGGCTCCAAAATCACTGCAGATGGTGATTGCAGCCATGAAATTAAAAGACGCTTACTCCTTGGAAGGAAAGTTATGACCAACCTAGATAGCAAATTAAAAATCAGAGACATTACTTTGCCAAGAAAGGTCCATCTAGTCAAGGTTATGGTTTTTCCAGTGGTCATGTATGGATGTGAGAGTTGGACTGTGAAGAAAGGAGAGCACTGAAGAATTGATGCTTTTGAACTGTGGTGTTGGAGAAGACTCTTGAGAGTCCCTTGGACTGCAAGGAGATCCAACCAGTCCATCCTAATGGAGATCAGTCCTGGGTGTTCACTGGAAGGACTGATGCTGAAGTTCAAACTCCAATACTTTGAATACATGGCCACCTCATGTGAAGAATTGACTCATTGGAAAAGACTCTGATGCTGGGAGGGATTGGGGGCAGGAGAAGAAAGGGACAACAGAGGATGAGATGGTTGGATGGCATCACTGACTTGATGGGCATGAGTTTGGGTAAACTCCGGGAGCTGGTGATGGACAGGGTGGCCTGGCATGCTGTGGTTCATAGGGTCGCAAAGAGTCAGACACGACTGAGCGACTGAACTGAACTGAAACTCAGTATAATTATGTAGCTGCACGGGTTTACATAGCAACGTTCGATTAGCTTTCACACAATTGTCCAGGAGATCTGTCCTTATCTGTCGTAAGTTTTCCTTTGAATAACAAATAATTTTAGGTAATAAAGCATACAAGTTAAGAATCTGTGCTCTGACATGTGCTTAGATTATATCCTATCTTGGTCACTTAAAGGCTACATACATTTCAAATTCTTTACCATTACCAAACTTTGTTTTCCTTGTGTATTAAATGAGGATGTATGATTGTCAGAAAAGGATGACAATGTTTTTGATGAAAGTTATGAACAAATAGAAAAAAAGTATCAGTAGTTACAAGGATGTGAAACTCAGTTGTCAAGGAGGCAACTGTTCAAAGTGAGAAACAGCAAAATGACCTACCAGAAGTTCAGTCTTCCTAGTCCCCAAGGCCCATAAATGAGGTCCTAGAATCTTAACTTTGCCATTCTTACATGAGTTTTCATATAGTCCCTTCACCATTTGGAAGATTCAGGCTTTCTTCCTGTCGATTCACCAAGATCAAATCATTGATGCAAGATACTTGAACATCTTCCTAGGTTTCCACAGGTCAATTTTTACATCATACTCAAGTATCACACTTTCCTTAGCACTATTTCCACAAATATAAAGAGGCATTGTATAATAAAGTATCCTACTCTTACAGACAATTAAAGGATCAAATGTGATTCTTACATGTTATGTGCTTAGCACAATGCTTGACACCTAATAAATATTAGGATGATGGTTACTGTATATAAGAATGCCATCATAGTAAATAAGAGCATGATGTCTACAACTAAAGTAAGATATCTAATATTTTATCACAATTAAATTTTCAAAGGTATGTTAAATCCTATCACAAATAATGTATAGCTATGTCAAATCTAAAAGATTAAATATGCAGCATCATAAGGGAAATCATTGAATTTTTCTTTACCTTGCTCTGGAGTAACTGGTAGTAAATCACTGCTATCCTCAAGCTGTTAACTGTCTTCTTGTAATAAGAAACATTTCCTATTATTCTGAATGTGTAAATATAGCCAGAAATTTTGGCAGAAGTTATTACTTCTATCCCTCATCACTGTGTCAGTGTGAAGCTTAGAACCTTTCACACTACTTTGAAGCTAATGTAAAGTGTCATTTCTCTATTAAAGTGGAAGTAATTTTAATAAATTTGATTTTTTATTGCCAGATATTATGAGTTAAGATTCAAGTTATAATTTACAAAGAAAAAGTAAAAGTAACTTTTGAAATTCAGCTTGTCATGACCATGAAACCACTTGTTGTAGGTAAGCCTATAGTGCATGCTATATCCCCTCATCTTCTATACTTGTGATATAAGCCACTGAAGAAAAGCCATTTCAGTTTTTCTACCATTTAGTAGGACTATTTAGCGATTAGATATGTTAGTCACTCAGTTGTGTCTGACTCTTTGTGTCTCCATTGACTGTAGCCCACCAGGCTCCTCTGTCCATGGGATTCTCCAGGAAAGAATATTGGAGTGGGTTGCCAAGCCCTCCAAGGGATCTTCCCAATGGATTCTTTACCAGTGAACCATCAGGGAGGTCCAGGCATTAGGTATGGGTATAGAAATTATTTCACTTCTTCTGATGCATTTACTAGCCTTATTGTGCAGCACAGTATACTGGACCCTTCTTTCCAGAAGCCACACGGTCTATTCTAACACATTCTTTAAGAAATCCTTTACCATGGAAATATGCTCTCTTTTTCCAGTTCATATTTATTCATAATGTTGCAGTTAAATTTTGCTTATTGCATATGTTTTCACCTTGTATTTACTATTTCATATCATGGGTTATCTAAGGGAAAGGATGATACTTCTTTTTTTAAAATATGTATTCCAAACCACTAGTAAAAAGCTATAAATCAGAAGAAAAGATCAGGAAAGAAAAGGATGATGCAATGAAGAAAATGTGCATTAAGGTGGGTAAGCAGGCTACAGGGAACATTGTAGACATATCTTTATGACTCAGTTTTTAACCATGAAACTCGTATTCAAATCATATATATAGATACATATATAGGTGAATGGATAAACAGATACACATATATACATATATATTGTCACTACAAATGAATATTTCTGTATATACCTAATTCCTTATCATTTCAAACACATAGCCAAATATCTTTATCTCATCTTCAGGTATCTGTTAACCTACGTAATTACTGCCAGCTTCAGAATAATTTAATTTTGTTATCACAATGTGGGGGGGGTCGGAGTGAGCAAAGACATTCCGTAGAGAATATGAGGACATTAAAAGCATTCTCCACAGTGATGGGAAATAATATTCCATGATATTTTAACTACATTTTAGCCATCAGGATACAGGGTTTCTCATCAAACTAAAGCTATATTATGACTCAGTTGACCAATTTTAACATTTGTTTATATGACAACCTAAGAAGCAGTTAAGCTGTCTAATTCCTATCAGTTTTCCAACTTCAGTGAGGTCCAAAAATCACCCAGGAAGCAAGTTAAAATGATACACCTGCATCTTCAGATAAGCTGAATCATTAACTCTGTTGTATTGGAATCTAGATTCTACACTTTTAACAGTTCTCAGCAAGCTGATACATTTATTATGTAAATATGTTTAAGATTTATTATAGTTAATAAAATATATTTTTAAAAAATCCTACTGAGACTAACAGTACATGTGAAGAACTGTGAAGGCCTTGAGATTTTACTCTTTACAAGCTGACAGACTGACCACCATATTTTCATGGATGTTGTCAGAGATATTTGAATCCGGGTGAAGATTCAAGGACTTGGTAAGTAGACTCATTAAAAAAAAAAAAAAAATTAAGACCCGAGGTAAATAACAGATTTATATGGATTTTCATGCTTTTCCAAGTCTCTTAAAGTGTATTCAAGAAGCTAGCCAGTAAAGTTATCTGAAAAGTTCCACTCCAAATAGAAAAACTATGACTCTTCTTAGCAGAGGGTTCATATATGTTGACCTTTAACTATATCTACTGGTTTTAAGATGGTAGTTATTTAAATTCAAATACATTCTAAAAGATCTATACTTTTTACTCTCCTCCCCCAAATTTTATGTTTTTGATGTTATATTTAACATCTTCATGTTTATCCATTTAATCCATTTATCCATTCACTGTTTATTATACTAGTTTTTACTATTTTCTTATCTTTAGTCTTTGTACTGGCTTATTTAAATAGTTGATCCTCTGTCCTTACTAGATACTTGCCTTTCCCAGTGAGATTTTTCCCTTTCTGCAGATTCTTACTTTTCATCTAGAGAAGACATTTGAAAACATTCCCTTTACAATAGGTTTAGTATTGATGAGCTCTTTTAATTTTTGCTTGTCTGAGAAGTTCTTTATTTCCTCTTCAATTCTAAATGATATTTCTGGGTAGATATCCTAGGGTGCAAGGTTTTCCCTTTCAGGACTTTGAATATATCATGGCATCCCTATGGCCTGCAAAGTTTCTGCAAAGAAATCAGCTTATAGCTTTAAGGGAATTCCATTGTGCATGACTTTGCTTTTCTCTTTCTGCCTTTAAAATTCTCTCTTTATCTTTAACTCCTTTGCCATTTTAATTATCATATGTCTTGGTGTGGGTCTTTACAGGTATATACTTGGTGGGACCCTCTGTGCTTCCTATACTTGGATATGTCTCCTTCTTCAGGTTTGGGAAATTTTCAGCCATAATTTCCTCGAATATATTTTTAATCTCCTTCTTTGTTTTTTTCCTCCTTGGACCCCTAAAATGTGAATGTTCATATGCTTAATGTAATTAGTTGCTTTAATTAATTAAACTTCTTTTTTTCTTTTTTTTCTTTAAGGACCACACATGATTTGCCAAGTTAGTTTTACCATGACAGATACACATTAAATATATCAAACAGAAACATTTACATATATGACCCATTTCCATTATTCTATCTTCTGGGTCACATGCATTCTACTACATCATTTATGGATTCTTCATTTCTGATTGGGTCTTTATCTATATTTTCTAGTTCCTTGTACGTGTTCATTGTTTATATCAACACTTTGCCCTAATTCAATTAATATTTTCATTACCAAGGCACTGAATTCTTTATCTTGTAAATTGTTTATTTTTCTATTTTTTTCAAGGGTTTTCTCTTGCTCCTTCAAGTGAGAGTAGTTTCTCTGCCTTTTAATTTTGCTTAACTTTCTTTGCCACTATGAATTTAGGTGAAACAGTTGCCTATTTCAGTCTTGATAATACACACTCACTCAATTTCTTTGTCACACTCAGCCTATGGGTCTACATTGGTCTAGAACTCTCAACCCTGAGATATGGGTGCTTGCTATAATTACTTAGGAACAAAAACTCATTGTCTTGCTCTAGTATTTCTGACTTTATCAACTGCATGGCAAAAATCATCTTCTCAGTTGCTAGCATCACTCTACTGAAAGTCATTATTAATTTCTCATTGCTTATCCAACATATATATTCAGTTATATATTCTTAACACTTCCATCTCCTTGGCCTCTTCCACTATTCAGACCATGATCGCTGACAACTGTAAGTGGAGACTACCTGTTCCTCTGCCTTTCCTTGCCGACCTTCATCTGCTCCATTATCCACAGTGCAGCCTAAGTAACTTCTGGAAGAAAATTTTAATCATATCATTCTCTTGGAAGCTACAATGTCTCCCTCTGATCTCAAATTAAAGTTCAAACTTCTTAAATCATTTTAATGTCCTTCAATATCTTTCTTGCCGTCTTTGTCATTCCTAGGGTTTTAGTATGCTACATTCCAGTCGTATGGATATCTTTTATGTCCTAAGCCACAACATGTTTTCCCATCTCTGTTGCCCTGCTAGAGACTTTTTTGACTCTCTCCTCACTTGGCTAAGTCTACTTCCCCTTCAAGTTGCAGGATAAACATCAGTACTTCCAAGAAACCTTCCCCATCCCCACAATCCAGATTAAGTGCCTGTACAAGGGCTCTGATGGCAGTCAAAAAATAAACATAATAATCATCTCACTATGTTGCAATTTTCTGCCAATCTTTATATCCAACCATATAAGAGAAACCAAGAGAAAAGTAGTAATTTTACTATTGTGCAGTTATATTCTCACTGTCTAGCACATGGCTGATATAACATAAACACATTGTCTACATGTAATGAATGAAATATGTTAGTGCACTATGCCAGGAACATTATAGTGAAGAGATTACAGATGATTGTTGAATAACACCAGTTTGAACCACAAAGGTCCACTTCTATACAGATTTTTTTCAACAAAAACATTGGAAATATTTTGCCATTTAGATAATTTGAAGATAAACCATATAACCTAGGAATATCAAAATATTTAAGAAAATGTTTTGTCATGAATGCATAATAGATATTAATCTGTGGTTTCGTAGGCATAAGGTGAGTGATATTTAATATGAAATTAATAAAGCTGTTAGTTTTGTGACTTTTCTAAGAATTACATTATCATAAAGTATGCTTCTCTATCTCATATTATAAAAACTGCCTACCCAGTTTGTCTTTTCAGGTGTTTTTTTTTTCCTATGTAACAATGTTTCCAATATTGTATTATGAATATGATTATAATACTCTATGCCATAAATACTTTATAAAAATTCATTCATTAGTGTATAGGCCTGGATACCATGAATCAATCATATTACTGCTTCTTTACTATCTGCTTGATTCAATATGCATGAAACACTATATGTGTAACTTAATATGAATCTCTTTTTCATATTATCTTTTCATTTTGATGTCTACTGATAACACTACTTATAATATCTACAATGTTTTGTATTATATAAGACAATATTGATGTAGGTAGTGACAGAATTCATCTTGTAAATAGATGACATAAACTTATGGTATCAATAAATACAGTACTGGAAATGTATTTTCTCTTCTTTAGGATTTCTTTAATAACTGTTTTTTCTCACTTCTCTTAGAATACAATATATTATATATTTAGCACACATATGTGAATTGAAGGTTTCGGTTATCAATCTTTTTGGTCAACAGTAGGCTAGTAGTAGTTTAGTTTGAAGGAATAAAAAATTATATGAGGACTTTTGACTGTGCAAGGAGTCAGTGCCCTTAACCCCCATACTATTCAACCATCAGCTGTATAGATATAATGAGAAATTTAATATGGTATAGGAAATTTACCTGTACCTAGGCATCTGATAACAAAGTCATCATTTCAAAATTTTCAAATTTAAAATAATTGTTATAATATAGGGTGATGATTTTTGTCCACTGAGCCTGTCCACTGAATACACCAAGAATGAGTTTAATGGTTCAGGTCTTTATTCATATCACTGTAACAGGCAAGCACTCTGATTACTCGTTTTGAAAAAAGAAGTCACAGTGGTTCAGTATTTGGGCACTTACTCAAAAGGCAATGTTTTATTTCCTTTATGATGTGGAATTATTTAGAATAACAAGGGCAGTCTAACTTCACTTTTTGAGGAAAACTAAAGTGTAAATTAAGCAATTTTTAAAAGATTAAATTATAAGACATTTAGTGTTGAAAGAATGCAAAGATGACTAAAACAAACTCCCTACCTTAAAGCAGCCTATAGTTTAGAAGTAAGGTAAGTAGTTATGTCTCAAAATATAGTGTAGGGAAAACTAACAATAGCTGTAATAGTAATAAAAGATATCATGAAGATACAAGAGTGGGTGAAATTGCTTTTGGCAGGTTCAAGGAGTGAGGTCTGAAGAATATTATGGAAGATGTCACATGAGAACTTGGTGGGAGCTAAAGTTTGGATGAGTGGAGAATGGAATAAGGATTTCCATGGGGGAGTAGTAGCATTGTCATCAATGATTTGGACTAAAACAAGGATGCCCAAGGCCTGTTTGGGGAGCATAGGGTATCCATACATGTGCAGTATATATTGAATGGAAAGACAGGGGTGTGGTAAAGAACTGTTGTGGATGAGATTGGAAAGTAGGATTAATGCCATATTCAAAAGGGCTTTGGTTACTGAATAGTAAGAATACATTTAAGGTTTCTAACCAGCATGGACATTCTTCAGAAATAAACAAACGATTTTCGGTTGAGTCTATCTTGACATTTTTGTTAAGCTTCATGAATTTTGTAGTTAAGTGTCAACCCCATATAATTTGATGCTGGACCTCCTTAAGTAAAGAAGGAGATTACAGTGATTTGAATAGTACAATGAAAATTTACTACCATTGAAATGCTAATGTAGATGCAGTTTTTGCTGAAGTGAATTCTTATTGTGGGAGATGTAGATTTCAGGAATAGGAGATTTCACTTTTTATCTGAGAAATATTTTCAAGAGCATAACTGTTATAATATCTTTAATGAATCATTTCCATTGTTTATATTCCCATTCACCTTATGCCATCTTCACATAGAAGAATCGACATTGTTCTTTAACTACAGGTATAAAGAGAGAAGGAATTATCTGAAATCATTCAACCCTTTCACTTACGTACTAATCAGTTTACAATGAAATTATGTGAAATATCTTTGCTATATTTAGACTACCTTTGGCATCTAAGTTTATGGTAAAATAATATTCAATCCATTTTCTTTGATTGGGTGCTTTCCAGTTTTCTACTTTAGCAAAGCAGCTGAAGAGAAAAGAAGGGACATAAAGGACAAAGCGTATAAACTGATTGCATTGCAAAGTATAATTGAAAACATGTGCACTGCAATATTTGAGTAAATGGCAGGCATATAATTGTCAGTTCTTCTTTCTTTAAAGTAGGCATATGGTTAACAGGAAATAAGTTTGAAATAATCTTTATGTGGAAGCAAAATTACTTCCTCTTTAGTATTCATTTCTTAGCAGAATACTTAACATGTTCTGTATTTGAATATAAAGAATCTTTTGAGAGTAGAGTAATAGATTTGTGGATTGGATTAAATACACAGCACATTTCCAATCCTTAAACTATGTATATTACATGATAAAAGATATTATTTAATTAAAAGTATGCTCTAGATCAGCATTTTTATTTAATAATAAGACAGCCTTACTTTCAAGTCTATAAACTGGATTTTTTAAAAAGCTCATAAACACAGTATGGTTCCTAAAAGTTGTAGCAATCATGAAACAGTTCGCTTCATAGTTCATTATTTTCTTCTGAAAAATCTTTATTATACAGAATTTTAATTATATATTACTTTAAGAGTCAAGTCCTAAATTTTTCTTTCAACATACTTATTAGGGTTTTACATTTTTATATTTTGTGTACCTGTTAATATGTCAACTTCATTTTGTAAATGTATAATGTGCTTTCATATAATGTATCATATATATTACATGGGTAATTAATCAGACCCATGATCAAAAAACTCAAATGACTTTTATTACTTTAAATAGGATTGTGTCATTTATTGAAACTTATTCTAAGAAATATTGATGGATTTGGGACTTGTACCAGGGCACAAGAAACTATGTAATTTATATATACTAGCTCGAGTCAAATGTATTATCATTTATTGTTAAGCAGTTTAGCATGTGCTTGGCATTAGTCAGTCCCAGATTAAAACTTTAGCTGTAGAGTTCTTTTTCTTAAATAGCTCTGGACAAGTCACTTAAAATGTCCAAGATTCTACATTCTTAGCTATTAATTTGCACTAATCCTTATCTTGCAAAGTGTTATAGATCTTAAATGACCTATTTAAAGTGCATAGAACAGTGTTTCTTAGCAGGATTTACTACCAGTATTGGTTTTACACATAGGAGAAACTGTGGCTTTATTTCTATTATCAAGAAATCAATATTCTGCTAACAGGGTTGAAATTAATTGAACAGCAGAAAGAGTATCACAAATAAAAAGAAACACCTGCTTGCATCAGTGCCCTCCACCCTCTCCACACACACATATCAACAGGTAAACACTTGTCATTGCAGGGAGTTGTACATTTTGTGTACAATAGAGAGAAGCAGAGGGACACACCAAAGCTGTGAATGTCCTATCCCCACACAGCATGACAGGATAGATCTGAGCCCTGATGTCTCTGAGATCTCTAAATCAAATCTTTCTACATGACTCTATTTATACGAAAGGCAGCACAATTAACAGAGTTCCAGTTATTGTATTTGCGCTTCTGGGCAAATAGTTAATATCATATCCAAGTAGGATATATTTGATGTAAGCCTCATGCACCTTTAACTTATCTAGGTATTTTCTTGCCCATTTTAAGGACAGATTTCTAGAAATCAGGGCCTTCAGTAGGGCCTGTCCTGCCTCCAGGTACTCAGAGTTTAAATTTGGCATCTTTTACAGGACAACAGCTGGTCTCTTTGCAAGAGGTGGAGCATGGAAAGAAGATAAACCCTTATGCTATATAGGGCACGAAGAACAGCTTGAAGTAGAATACTCTGAAAACAATGACACTTAATACAGACTACAGGAGAAAAAGTTATGTAAGTTCTACTTTAAGAATTTTTAAGGGCAGCATTACAATAATCCAATTTTAAAGATAGAAAAGATCTCCCAATTTTGAAAAACACTATACTTCGGAGAAAATGTCTCAGGAAAATAACGGTATCTTAGCCTCTCACTATCTTAACAACTTCTAAAAACAAGAGTTAAACCCAATACTTTGAACTTTAGTGACAGAGGAAAACAACTTTGATAAAATACAATTGAAGTCATAGTAACTCTTTTCAAACATCATCCATACAGTACAATCCTTATTAAAAATTCACCCATTCCTTTATATATATGAGATCTAGTTTAACTGAATATTAAATAAACAGGGAAACTTCCATAATGAGGTCAGATAAAATGCTATGTAGAACTATATAAGCAGATATAGCTTCCTAGGTGGCACAACAGTAAAAAATCTGCCTGCCAATGCAAGAGATGTGGGTTTGATCCATGAGTCAGGAAAATCTCCTGTAATAGCAAATGGCAACCCACTGTAGTATTCTTGACTACAAAATTCCATGGAAGAGGAGACGGTCAGGCTATAGTCCATGGGGCTACAAAGAATCAGACATGACTGAGCACACACACAAATTATTAATGTGAGGGGTGGAGAGAAGTACGTCACCAAAAGATGTTTTCTTATCTTCTCTGGATACCCGAAGCTAGGCAGAGGGGCTGGAATAAACCTCACTCTTCTCTACTATTTCAGGATGAGCATTTCATTCAGGATAATCAGATATAAATAAATATAGACCTAAAATAATTTTACTAGATATATAGTTATATTACATCCATGCTACATCCTATGGAAGAAAGCTCTGTAAGGAATATATGTTTTTCAGAATATTCCTTTTGAGTTATTTTAGAGCTAGATATACATACGGAAATAAAAAAATTAAACATCAGAAGTACTCTCATCCTGTGGCCTGAGTTTAAAACCTATTTACTGTATGATCAGTTTTTTTAGACAAAAAATATTTTTTTTAACTCCTACTAAATTCCAGGTACTGTTTTAGCAACTGTGAACCAGACCAAACTATGTCCCTCTTGGAGTTTACAATGAGAGTGAGAATAATCTACACATAATCCATTCCTATATTGCTAAAGGCTATGAAAAAAAACAGATACATGAAATGAACTTTAGAATGACTAAATGAAGGGGCAAATGCTAATTTAGTTGAGTAGTCAGAGAAATCCCCTCAAAGGAAGTAAATTTTAACTTGAAACACAAATTATGAGTGGAAGCAGCCATATAATCATCTAAGGAGAGAGAATCCCAGTAAAAGCAAATAGTACTATTAAAACCCTCAGAGCCAAACATGAAAACCAGTTGCTTGGCAGAGGACGGAACGGGTGAATGTTGTAGACAACAAGGTCAGAAAAGTAGTCACTCAGACTCACAGGAAAAAGTATCTTCCAATGTAATTATACTAAAGTATAAGATAATCTGAAGAAGTGTTATAAGACATAACACTTAGAATAAATGGTTTTGGCTCCTGTAAAGAGGGTGGATCTACTAAGTTAGAGTAAGAGGAAAGAATTAGTACATTATTACTAAGATGACTTGGAGTTTTGAGGGTCCCAAAATACATTAAGTGTAAGTTATATATGTGTGTGGTTTGTAGTTTTCCTGTTTTTTATTTTCAGATATCAACTACTTGTACAGGACCTTGAAATTCATAAGTTTCAGCATTATGCCTGAAATGTCCAATGAGTAGAAGACCTTTGATATTTTTCTTTATTTCTAATGATCAATGTATCACTGCCTCCATAGGTGTCATGTGTAGTAATAACTTGAGTGTAATGCACTAATGAATAAAAGGGCGGGAGAAGCTTACAAATGTGGTCCATTCACAGGAAATGTATGCTAACAGTTAGTATTTAATAGATGAATAATTTATTTCAGTTACTTTTGGGGTCTAAGCATTTGTTCATTTAATAAGCATACACCAATGGCCCTCTTTGCCAGGTACTGTGTTGGGCATTAAATATATATAAGGAACAAAAATGACCTGCTACTTGAGCTCATGAAGCTTTTGAACTTTATATCCAAATATAAATGTTCTTTCAGTTGGGAGTATTTTGTTTTCAGAGGATAGTAAAGATAAGGTATGTTTCTATATCAATAGAATAATCTATGTATTCAACTTAATTTTTAATTGTCTGCTATGTTTTAAACCCAATAACAATGCCAGATAACTAAGCTTCAGTAGAAAAACTGTATTTGGTGATATTGCTCAAAATGTTTCCCTTTACCTAATATAATATTATTTAGTTCTTTGTATATTATATCTGAAAGAAATTAAAGAAAAAAATAGAAATTATGTGAGAGTGAGTAAAACCAACTGAACTTTTAAATTATGTAGTTCATTTCACTTGGTACCAGTGATGAAATGGGACTTTGAAAAAAATTAAACATTTTTTTTGTTTATTTGAGTGACTGGAGTATATGCTGGAGAAGGCAATGGCACCCCACTCCAGTACTCTTGCCTGGAACATCCCATGGACGGAGGAGCCTGGTAGGCTGCGGTCCATGGGGTCGCTAAGAGTCAGACACAACTGAGCGACTTCACTTTCACTTTTCACTTTCATGCACTGGAGAAGGAAATGGCAACCCACTCCAGTGTTCTTGCCTGGAGAATCCCAGGGACAGAGGAGCCTGGTGGGCTGCCGTCTATGGGGTAGCACAGAGTCGGACACAACTGAAGTGACTTAGCAGCAGCAGCAGAGTATATGCATCTAACATTTTGAACAACATTTATTTACTTATTCATCCCTCTAGCAATTCATCTATCTATCTGTTGATTTATTTGCTACAGGTATTAATGGCAAAACCTTTTGCTGATGAGGGTAATATTATATTATATAATTTGTTATATTTGTTATATTTATTCAAATTTGTTATATTTCTTCCAGTATTTTATGTTTTCTGTCTTTCCTCTTTACTTTTGCTAATAACAAACATTTAGGCCAATAACTCTTTAAAATATTTAAATATGATAATGTTTACAGAAGTGTATAAATTACATTGAAAGTATAGGATGTTGTTTAGTCAGTAAGCACCCCTTTGCAGCTCACCAGGCTTCTTTGTCCATGGGATTTTCCAGGCAGGAATACTGTAGTGAGTTGCCATTTCTCTCCCTAGGGTATCTTCCCAACCCAGGGCTTAAATCCATGTCTCCTGCTTGACAGATGGATTCTTTACCACTGAGCTACCAGGGAAGTCCAAAAGTATAGGATACTGCTCCTGTAATAATGCCTCATAAAATAACATGAATGAGAATGATTACATGATAATATTATTGCTTTTAGAATTGGTAAAATCATGTACATTATTTTAATAATAAGTATATTTGAAAAATTTTCCATAGGAACCCCCTTGGCAATAGGTGGAATTTGATTTTGATATATTGTTTGGAAAATATAAATTCAAAAATAAAAAGGAATCCAGAATTGTAATATCTAGTCCCCTAGATTCAAACAAAAGAAACGGATGGGTTGGTAAATCCATTTTAGTAAGCTCAAGCGTTAAGCCCAGTGCTAAGAAGGTTAAAAACATTCCTGAGGGAAAACCATTACCTACATCATGAAAGCATACCCTTGCAGAATGCAAAACCTCATTTCACTCCATAGCCGAATGACTCACAAAGAACAGCTGACGGTATGAAACCTATATAGGCTTTAAGTTTCTTTGGGGAATGCTGGATGGTGCTCAACGTGAACCAGGATAGGAAAAGCAGAAAATATTAGAATCTTAAATTATTTTCATATTATGAATAGGAAATTAAGGTTGGCACTATACACCCTTACTTTATCTCCTCAGGTAATACTCATCATGTCACGTGCGTTCAGTGGCTCCAACAAACAATGAGGCACAGAAAAGCTGACAAGAGCACATGTCCAAATTCTGTAAGTTTATTTAACACGAGATAACACGACACATGCGTAACCAAATACAGGTTAACTTGCACAATCACTGTATAACAGCTATAAAGTGAAGTGAAGTCGCTCAGTCATGTTTGACTCTTTGTGACCCCATGGACTGTAGCCTACCAGGCTTCTCCATTCATGAGATCTCCCAAGCAAGGGTACTGGAGTGGGTTACCATTTCCTTCTCCAGGGGATTTTCCTGACCCAGGAATCGAAGCCAGGTCTCCCACATTGCAGGCAAATGCTTTACCCTCTGAACGACCAGGGTAGCCCATGTATATAATAAAATTATATATTTTATAAGTAACTTTTATCATACTTAAGAAATACGTATATGCTGTTAACTCTAGGGTGTCCAAATGTTCGGAGGCCATAAATGTTTAACATATATTTTAAAAATATTTTTCTAAAAGCTCCTAGAAGTGTGCTTTCTGTGTTACATCTAAAATTATTCATGAGCAATATGATGAATCTTTTCTACTATGTTTTCTTCCAGGAACTTTACAGCTTCAGGTCTTAAATTTAAGTCATTAATCCATTTTGGACTTTTCTGTGTATGGTGTATGATAATGGTCAAATTATATATTTTGCAGGTGGGTACCCACTTTTGCCAACACCATTTATAAAAGAGACTATTTTTTTTCCCATTTGCCACTTTATTATCACTTTGTTCATGCAATGGTCTCTTATATCTAATGAATAGCTTTGACAGTTATTTTGAATTTCGTATCATGTAAGTCACATAACTCCATCTCAACAAGGTCAGTTTCTGGAAAGTTGTTGATTTCCTTTGTTTGGAACATCTTTGTCTGATTATTTTCCTTTACTCTCACTGTTGAAGTCTACATATTAGATAAGACAGGCATGTTTCCCAGTCCTTACAAACAGGCCACACACAGGAGAAGATCTCTACCAGTCAGCCCTGCTGAAGATTCTGGGGACCTCTACCACCTCCTTCCTTCCCAAGGAAGAATCAGAAAACTGTGGCTTTTGTCTCCTCACTCAGTGCTGTGCCAGGAGGTAGGACCATTGGCATCTATCAGACTACTTTCCCTTCATGGGATTGGACTGTTCCCAACTCAGCAGAGTTCCAAAACTGGTAAGGTGCCCCTTTTGGGGGCAACCACAGATAGGCTGCCAGCTGGGTGCAAGGTTTGTCTCTTTCCTCCACCAGAGACTAGCTAGGAAGTAGGTTTTTTTCATTTGCTTGTCTGTTCTGAGCTAGGGGAGGCTCTATCACATCTACGAGCCCCAGCTACTATCTTCATTCTCCCCTTAGTGCTTAGACTGTGCAGGTTGGCCAACAGTTTGTTTGGGTTTTCTGCAAGAGTTATAGGAAAAACCTGAACGAACTGTTTGAACAATAAAACCTACTGGACACAGCAAAAACAGTTCTAAGAGGGAAGTTTGTAGTGATACTACCTTACCTCAGGGAACAAGAGAAATCTCAAATAGACAGTCTAACTTTACACCTACAGCAACTAGACAAAGAAGCACAATTAAAACCCAAAGTCAGCGGAAGGAAAGAAGTCATAAAAATCAGTCATAAAAATAAATGGAGATTAAAAAAACAGAAAAAAAATCAATGAACTAAAAGCTGGTTCTTTGAAAAGATAGACAATTGATAAACCTATAGCCAGACTTATTACGAAAAAAAAAGGGAGAGAACCCAAATAAACAAAATTAGAAATGAAAAAAGAATTTACAACTAACACCACAGCAATATGAAAGACCATAAGACAACTACCAAGAAACTCTATGCCAATAAATTGTGCAGCCTACAAAAAAATGGACAAATTTTTAGAAAGGTACAATCTCCCAAGATTAAACTGGGAACAAACAGAAAATACGAACAGATTGACAAGTACTGAAATTGAAACAGAAATATAGATAAACAAAATAGGATAGAAACTCCAAAGGTAAACCCACAGACCTATGGTCACCTAATCTATGACAAAGGAGGCAAGAATATGCAATGGAGAAAACACAGTCTCTTCAATAAATGGTACTGGGAAAACTGTACCAGCTTCAAGTTTTGAAGCTAGAACCTTCTCTAACACAAAAATAAACTCAAAATGGATTAAAGACCATTTTAATGTAAGACTAGATACTACACTCAGTGCAAAACATAGGCAGAGCACTCCTTGACATACATTGTAGCAGTATCTTTTTTTATAGACCTGTCTTCTAGAGTAGTGGAAATAAAAACAAACAGATGAGTTCTTAACTAAACTTAAAAGTTTTTGTATAGCAAAGAAAACCATAAACAAAATGAGTAGGCAACCTATAGAATAAGGAGAAAATATTTGCAAATAATGTGGTCAACAAGGCAATAAACTACTAAAATACAAATTGGTCATACAGCTCAATATCAAATAATGGGCAGAAGACCTAAATAGACATTTCTCTAAAGAAGACACACAGATGGCCAAAGACACATGAGATAATGTTCAACATTGCTAATTATTAGAGAAATGCAAATCAAAACCACAATGAGAGATCACCTCACTCCAGTCAGAATGGTCATCAAAAAGTCTAACAGATGTTCAATAAATGCTGGAGAGGGTGTGGAAAAAAGGAACCCTCCTACACTGCTGGTGGGAATGTAAACTGGTATAGCCACTAAGGTGAGGAGTGTGGAGGTTCCTTATAAAACTAAAAATTGAGCTACCATATGATCCAGCAATCCCATCTTGGGCATATGCCCAGAGAAAACTCTAATTTAAAAAGGTACATACAGCCCAATGTTCATTGCAGCATTACCTGTAATAGCCAAGACATGGAAGCAACCTAAAGGTGCTTCAACAGATAAGTGGAAGATATGGTGTATATACACATACTGGGTTAGTTGAAACATTCATTTTGATTTTTCTATAACATCTTTTGGAAAAACCTGAACAAAATTATCAGCCAGTACCTGTATATACACACACAGAGGAATACTACTCTTTTATAAAAATAAAATAATGCCACTTGCAACAACATGGATGGGCCTAGAGATTATCATACTAAATTCAACCAGATAAAGACAAATATCACATGATATTGTTTATATGTGGAATCCGAAAAATGATACAAATTAATTTATACACAAAACAGGCCCACAGACCTAGAAAACAAACCTATGGTTACCAAAGTGGAGGGGGGTTAGAGATACATTAGGAGTTTGGGATTAACATACACATACTACTATATGTTGGAGAAGGACATGGCAGCCCACTCCAGTGTTCCTGCCTGGAGATTCCCATGGACAGAGCAGCCTAGTGGGCTACAGTCCATTGGGTCACAAAGAGTCGGACATGACTGAGCGATTTAGCAAGCATGCACTACTATGTGTAAAATAACTAACAAACAAGCGCATAATGTATAGCATATGAAACTATACTCAATATTTTGTAAAAAGGGAAAAGAATCTGTATAGTCATAATAGTTGTGTATATATATAGACACATAACTAAGTCAATTTGCTGTGTACCTGAAACTAAGAACATTGTAAATCAACAAAAATCATAAATAAATAGAAATACAAATGCAAGGGAGTAAATACAATGTTGTTAAGACATTTTAATGCATGATCACACCATCATGTGCTGGAGAAGATTCTTGAGAATCCCTTGTATTGCAAGGAGATCAAACCAGTCAATCCTAAAGGAAATCAACCCTGAATATTCAATATTTTGGTCATCTCATGCAAAGTGTGGACTCATTGGAAAAGACCCCTTGCTTGGAAAGATTTAGGGCAGGAGGAAAAGGGGGCACCAGAGGATGAGATGGTTGGATGGCATGACTGACTCAATGGACATGAATTTGAGCAAACTCTGGGAGATGCTGAAGGACAGGGAAGCCTGGCATGCTGCAGTCCATGAGGTCACAAAGAGTTTGACACGATTGAGTGACTGAACCACAAGACATTTTAGTAAGAACCTCGGTGGACAGCCTTATAACTTTTAGGTGAAGAGGTACAAAGTGTTAGAACCAGGCAGCTACTGTATAAAAGACTAAAAGCTTGTAATCTAACAGAAGGGGCCAGTGACTTGCAAGTAGGGAAACAGAACTCTTGGAAGACAGACCCAGCACTCAGTGGCTCTGATGTAACCTTGAACAGCATTCTCAGTGTTTGACAGTATACATGTTCTGTGGCATACTCAGTAGAGGCAAGAAGAAATTTCTTTTATTTTTTAAGAAATAATTTCTGGGTATAATTTTTTATCCCTACTTCATTCTAAAAAAATTAGGCAAAATGTCATAGAAAAAATATTATTTTTACCATTTTAATAAAGACAGGAGGAATAGAGAATATTACTTATAAAACTGTTGAAAATATTTATAAGAAGATTGACCATAAGTCAGTGATAAGATTCAGGAATGGCTCTTTTAAAACGTTTGTGAGTTTCACATTTTGACATATTCATGAGAAAAGAACACTAGTCACTTTATAATTCTAACACCCAAAGAAACCATAAGTTTTCCTTAAAGTACCTTTTAAAATAATGCATTTATACCAATTATCTGAATTATTTATACCTACTATATGTTCACTTATCTCTTTTAAAAATAAATGTGTTGTTACAATATTTAGACAGCAGTTTCAAATTAAAAGTATATTTCATTAAGTAATTATTAAGGCATATTCTCTCTAGGGATTTTTGAACACCCACTTATTTCGCTTTTAATGAAAAATTGCCCAGTATAACTAAGTTGCTTATGAATGCTTGGACCAGTATTTTCACTGCATTCTGTAAGTTTTCTGATAAACTACTTCCTTCTAAAATAAGTGGGTGATATATAAAATAAAAGGTAGACCCATTAGTTTTGAATAGATCACATTCTTTAAATAGAAAGTTCACAGATAATTTGGATAATATTCAATTTTAAGTAACAATAATTAAAAGCGAAATATTTAACTCTCAATGAGCTGTGCCAAATTAGGGCAAAATCAGGATTAGCAGTCCCTAATTTCATATTTCTTTTCAAAATATTAAGTTAAAAATGACTGCAAATACTACATTTTCCTCAATGAGTCATGTTTGCTATGTTCAGAAATACATTTACCTTTTTTAAAAAAACCAACATTGTTTAATGGAAGCGATTTATTTGGATCAACCCCTACTCCCAAAATCATACTTATAATAGCTGAACCTCTATTTTTACACCTACCATGGGCTAAAGATTGATCATTTCATTTCAATGTGATAGGGCAAAGCTGTTTATAAATCTCAGCTTTAAACTTCTTCACCTGTATATGTTACATGCCCCTAGGGATGCTATAAGAATTAATGAGTTTGAAAAGTACATTGACCTTTCTAATGAAACATGCTCTATAAAGTACAAAATGCATTTTACTTTGCTCCAAATAAGATACACTGCAAATAAAAATATTAAAGATCAAATTAAGGCAAATTGACAATACAAATTATAAATAGAAATCATTGTCTCCAATAAGGTTTTGTTCTAGCTTAAGGAGTTTGCTCTTGTCCCAAATAGCTCTTCTTAGATTAGCTTTGCTTCTATATCTAAGAAATTAGGTCATTTCTTAAAAATATATATACCAGTAATGTTAATGTTTTATAGCTGAATTAGATTATTGATTGTATTTTTCTCTAGCCAGTATATGAGAGACTAATACAGCTAGTTTAAGTTTTTTAGTGATAGGGTTTAGTCCAGTGCCTGGCATGTAATAGATTATTTTGTTCAATTTGTCTTTTAATGGGAGAAACAGACTGTATAATAACTTGACAGTTAATAACATTAACGCTTTTGAAACTTCATCATCTCATCTTTTAATAATTTGGAAAACTTCAATACTATAAATCATAGATTAAAGAATTTTCTAAAAGTAATAGTTCTCAAATTCTTGTATCTAAATAAACAATGGTAGAAAAGAGTGAAGCATTCAGGTAGAGAGGGTTGGGAAACAATCAGAAACTATCACAAAATTTCTTTGAAATATTTTGAAAATCCTACATAATCTGCATTTTTTCAATAATATACTAATGTGTAACTTGTTGTAGAGATAAATTTCCCTTACATTTAAAAATGTGATAATTCAGGATGACATACATATTTCAAAGGCATGCTCATTCTCTTTATATCACCCATAATAAAGACCTTATTAATCAGTTAATTACTGATTATCTATTTCTACCCACAAGAATGTAAGCTTGTTCAACACAGGGGCAGTATCTTTCTTGTTCTTTTCTGTAGCCTGAGGGCTTAGAATTACACCTGGTATATTATATACATTTGAATATATCCACTGAATTAAATAAGTCAAGCTAGATGAAATGGACCAATTCCTGTAAAATAATCTATTTCTTCTTGAGAGAGTTGTGCAATATGAATAGACCTATATATCTAATATAGAACTTGATTTAATAATTAACAATTTTCCAAAAGAAAGAATACCAGACCCAGATAAATTCACTGATGAATTCTACTAAACATTTAAAGAAATTATACCAATTCCCTACAATATTTTTCAGAGGCTAGAAGCAGAAGACATATTTCCTAATTCATTTTATGAGGCCTGAATTACACAAATTCCAGCAATATATGAAAAGAATGGTACTCTATGACCAAATGGGATTTATCCTAGGTATGTAAGCCTAGTTTGAAATCAATTAATTAATACCATCATATTAGGCTACAGAATCTTGAACATATTAATAGATATAGAGAAAACACTTGATAAACTACTACACCCACTCATGATTAAAAAAAGAAACTCTCAGCATACTAGGAAGATGAAAACATTCCCAATTTGATTTTAAGAACTGATTAAAAACTACAGTTAACATTATACTTAATGGTGAGAAAATGTGAAACTTTCTCACTAAGGTTGGGAACAAGATAAGTATGTAACTTCTCATTGTTGCTTTTCAATATAGTACTGGAAGTTCAAGTCAACACAATGACATGAAATTGGGGGGAGGGAACAAATAAGATTGGAAAGTAAGAAATAAAACTGTCTTTGTTCACAAATGGCTTGTTCACATATATAGAAAATCCAAAATAATTGACAAAAAAAAAAAAAAACAACCCTGAAACTAGTAAGTGACTACAGCAACATCACAAGATACAACGGTAATGTACAAATGTCAACTGCTTTCCTATGTATCAGTAATGGACAAGAGGAATTTGAAATTAAGAGCACAATATCAATTACATTAGCATCCCAAAATGAAATTGTTAGTTACAAATCTAAAAAAATTATGTCTAAAATCACCTAAGGGAAAACCCCCCCAAAAAAAACCACTTTGATGAAGAAATTAAAGAAAAACTAAAGAAATAGAGAAATTTCATGTTCATGAATAGGAAGACTCAATATTGTCAAGATGTCAGTGCTTCCCAACCTGACCTATATAGACTGCAGTCAAAATCTCAGCAGGTTATTTTATGGATATCAACAATTTGACACTAAAGTTAATATGTAGAGGTAAAGTACCCAGAATAGCCAACTCAATATCGAACTCAAAGAACAAAGAGGAACAACACTAGCCAAATTCAAGACTTACTACAAAACTACATTATCAAGATATTGTGGTATCAGCAAGAGACTATCCAACTAAACATAATGGGACAGAGATAGTCCAGAAGTAGACCCATGTAAATGTAGTGAACTGATCTTTGACAAGAGAGCAAAGATAATACAATGAAGCAAAGATAGTCTTTTCAACAAATGGTGCTGGAAAAAGTGGACATCAACATC
Organism: Cervus elaphus; assembly: GCF_910594005.1. Lineage (NCBI taxonomy): Eukaryota > Metazoa > Chordata > Mammalia > Artiodactyla > Cervidae > Cervus > Cervus elaphus. The sequence continues at coordinate 33,964,345 of NC_057831.1, forward strand.
CAAGAAGATCTTACATCCTTCATGTTAATTAAATGAAAATGAATCATAGATTTAAATGTAAAACACAAAACTATAAAACCTGCTAGAAGATAACACAGGAGAATACCTAGATGACCTTGTGTATGGCAATGATTGTTTTTTTTTTTTTTTTAGTTTCAGTACCAGCAGCAAAATCTATGAAAGAAACATAGATAAACTAGATCTAGATAAATCTAGATAAGCTAGATCTAGATCAATCTATATAAACATAGATAAAGAAAGATAGAAACATAGAAAGAAACATTGATAAACTGGACTTCATTAAAGTTAAAAACTTATTTTCTACAAAAGTAAATCCCAAGTGAATGAGAAGGCAAGCCAGACTGGGAGAACATTCTTGCAAAAGACACGCCTGATAAAAGACTTACTGAAAATATACAAAACTTTACTGAAAATATATATCTCAATAATAAGAAAGCAAATATCCTATTAAAAAGTGAGCCAAAGATTTAACAGATATCTCATGAAAAAAGATATAGCAAGTAAACCTTTGAAAAAATATTTGACATCCTATGTCATTAGGGAATTGCGAATTAAAACAAAATGAGGATAGCACTACGTACCTACTAGAACAGCAAAAGTCCTAAAAATTCACACACCAAATGGGAACAACAGGAACTCTATACTATTGGTAGAAATGCAAAATGGTATAGCCAGTTTGGAAGTTATTTATGTGATTTCTTAAAAAACTAAACATACTCCTACCATATAATCCAGAAACTATGCTCCTTGTACTTATCCAAATGAACTGAAAACTTCATACAAAATGTCCATTCAAAGTCCTGCACATGAATGTTTATAATAGCTCTTTTAATCGTTGCCAAAAATTAGAAGCACCCAAGATATCCTTCAGTAAGTGAATGAATAAACAAACTGTGGACATAAAAATAATGAAATATTATTCAGTGCTGAAAAGAAATGAGCTTTCCAGACAATGAAAAGACATGGAGAAAATTTAAATACCTATGACCTAGTGAAAGAAGCTAATCTGCAAAGGTTACATACAATATGATTCCAACTAGATGGCATTCAAGGAAAGACAAATCTGGAAACAACAAAAGCAGCAGTGGTTAGAAGGCATTAAGTGTGGGGGAGGGATAAATAGAGTACAGACAATTTTAGGACAATGAAACTATTCTGTATGATATTATAATGGATACATTTTATTATCCATGTGTCAAAGCCCACAGAATGGACAATTCCAAGAGTGAACCTAATACAAATTAATGATTTGGTGAAAATTACATGTCAGTATATGTTCATTGACTGTGGTACAGATGTTCATAGTGGCAGAGGTTATACATGTGTGGGAATAGGGATATATAAGAATTCTTTGTATTTTCCATATAATTTTGCTGTGAACAGAAAACTGCTCTAAAATTTTATTTTTAAAAGTACCAAACACCTAGAAATTTTGAGTTCTTATTAAAGTAAAAACATAACTATTACTTATGTCCCATATCATTGAAGTAAAGGGAAAAAATGAGCTATTAGTAATTAATCACACCAAGTTAAAGTTTTTATAACATTAATTTGTAAATAGCCTCAAATAGTCAGGATTTTAATTAACAGCCAAAATGATTTAGTAAGCTGTGCACTAACCTAATCTCTAATAATAGAATGACTAATTTGATAAAGTAGGGAAAATGCTGTAGCAAGGAGAAGGTGACACAGAGATTTATAAGATAGATGGAGATAACAGAGAGATCAACGCTTAAGACTGATTTATACAACTTAGTAAGTGTTTATCTGAGAAAAAAGAGCCAGATCGTAGATGCGATTGTTCAATTCTGCCACAATTTTGTGATGACTCTGATTCATCCTCACAACCTTTTGTATGTATTAATCCAGAAAGTCACTACCAGGATCATGGATGAGCAAATTTAGCAAGTATTTATGGATCCTCACTATATATAGGATGTTTGAGATAAATTTTATTGTGAATCCAGTGACAGAATATTTAAAAACTCTCTTTTAAGAGTATATATATATGAGAAAACAATAACGAGAGTATTGAAAAGGTGTTAATTTTAGAATATTTGGTAATTGAAAAGGACACAAATATAAGTACCTAAGGAAAAAAATAACATCTACATGATGAAAGATTTTTATTGAAATATTTCAGGAATAAAAAACTTGGTTTAGACAGCAATCTGGAAATACAAACTATTATTGCACACAAATGAAAGAACTCAGTAAATAAGAAAAAGCACAACACCCAAACTCAGAACTCTGAATGTCATGCAGACAAAAATATGAACCAGATAAAGAGTTTCAACTTAAAGAGTTGAAAATATAAAAAAAGAAAAATAACTGGAACAACTGAATTGCTCATTCTGGAAAAGGCAAAAGTGAATAAATTCTATGAATATAAACTAAACTGAAAGGTCTCTTAGTCCTTTCAATTAGGCAGAAGATGGTGATCAGCCATCATCCAGTTGTGCTGAAAGACCAAGAGAAAATGAGCTCCATTATGAAGAATCCAGAAGTAAAGACTGTTACGTTGCATAAGCATTAGAAGAGACAACAATAAGAATTTACAGACTGTCTTTCTAGAGAGTTTGGAAGAGGATGCACGCTTTTCAGCTTTCCTGGGTTAAGTTGCTGTTGTTTGTAACTAGAATAGTATACTTGCTAGCTTCTTTTATTTATTTATTTATTTTTATTTATTTTTTTTTATTAGTTGGAGGCTAATTACTTCACAACATTTCAGTGGGTTTTGTCATACATTGATATGAATCAGCCATAGATTTACCCGTATTCCCCATCTCAATCCCCCCTCCCACCTCCCTCTCCACCCGATTCCTCTGGGTCTTCCCAGTGCACCAGGCCCGAGCACTTGTCTCATGCATCCCACCTGGGCTGGTGATCTGTTTCACCATAGATAATATATATGCTGTAACTTGCTAGCTTCTTAATTCATCTCCACAGCGGGAGAAACCAAGGCGGAATTCACAATTCAGATGGTACTGAGGTATGAATTTAAATAAAATGTGTGTTTGAGTAGGGAAGTGTGTGCTGTAGGGGGAAAGTGCTGTAGAAGTAGCTGGCTTACTTCTCTATGTCTGTGATCTTGAACTTCTGATAGCATCTGTTGTTTTTTCTGATGTTATCAAAAGTTCAAGACCATGAATGTGGAGAAATAAACCTGCTACAGTAAAGGCCTCCCAAACATCTTCCAGTAGTAAAGGGATCTGCTATTTTTGCTGTAGGTTTGTTTCTCTTTTGTTTTCTTGAAGAAAATTTAATTCTTAAATGATTGGGAACAAACAGATTTAAGAGTAATATTTGTAAATGAGAAAAATTGATGCAGGTAGTATAATTAAGAAGCACTTTTTTTTCCCCCCCAGTCATCTGAAAAGTTGAGAAGAACACATACTCTCTCTCTTTCAATGACTCTAAGCCTAGAATTAAGACTCAAATTTATTTAGTTTGGACTATCTCTGAAGTTTATCTTCTGCGCATCTTATTCATTCCTCACAGATACAAATGCCATTTACAAAGAAAGAATTTCCCTCATTAAAGAAAACAATTTAAACATTTGCTTTAGACTATTATGCTTTGTACCTGATTAAACAGTAGTTATACCAATTACCATGGCCCATACAAACACCATTCAGCCACTTTAAGAACAGCTATTTTTAAATCTGATCAGCTTATCTGAATATAATAAATTCAGCTGGACAGGATAGTACAGGCATACCTTAGAAATACTGCAGGTTCAGTTTCAGACCACCAGAATAAAGCGAGTAGCCCAATAAATGAATCATACATGTTTTATTTTCCCAGTCCACATAAATATTATGTTTATAATATAATGCAACCTATTAAGTGTGTGATAGCATTGTGTTTGAAAAACAATATATATACCTTAACTAAAAATACTTTGTTACTAAAAATGCTGACCATCATCTGAGCCTTCAAAAGTCATAATCTTTTTGCTGGTGGAGGGTCTTGCCTGCTAATGGCTCCTGACTGATCAGGGTGGTGGTTGCTGAAGGCTGGATGACTCTGGCAATTTCTTAAAATAAGAACACAACCTTTGTTAGACTTTTCCCTTCATGAAAAAATTTCTCAGTAGCAATGCTGTTTGAAAGTATTTTACCCACAATAGAACTTTCAGAATTGGAATCAATCCTATCCAAACTTGATTTTTTTTTTTAATCAACTCGGTTAGACACGCCTTCCTCATGAAACTTAATCATTTCTAGCTTTTTATTTAAAATAAGAGACATGCAGTCTTCCTTTAACTTAAATACTTAGAGGCCATTGTAGGCTTACTAACTGGCCTAATTGCAATACTCTTGTGTCTCAGGAATAGAGAGGCCAGAGATGAGGGGGAGATGTAAAAGAAAGGCTGATTGGTGGAGCAGTCAGAACACACATGATATTTATCAATTAAGTATGCCATCTTTTAAGAGTCCCATTTGTGGCACCCTCAAACAACTATAATAGTAATATCCATGACCACAGATCACCGTAACAAATATAATAAAATAATAATGATGTTTGAAATATTGTAAGAATTATTAAAATGTGGCAAAGAACCATGAAGTATACTAATTCTACTAGAAAAATAGCATCAATAGACTTATTTGATGCAGGGTAGTCACAAATCTTAAATTTGTTTTAAAAAAAGCAGTATCTATGAAGCACAATAAAGAACAATAGATTTTATTGCTCTGACTGATTAGGCATGCCTATATTATGAATTAATCCTTACTCTCATACCTATATGCCACAAGCAAAATTAAAGACTAGAACTAGAGGAAATCCTGTTTACATTATATGGAAAGGGATATCAACCAACAAATTTTTCTATGAATTTCTTAATTTGGTAAAATAAATACAAAGGCAAAAATAAGAACTCTATGCAGAAAAGATATACTCTGTACTCCCATGTATGTTACTGCTTATAGCTGTAAGCCTTCAAGTTTTAGGATTCATTTTTTTAAGTGATTATTTAGCAAAAAAAAAAAAAAAATGACTTATCACACTTTATATGAGAGCAGACCACTATTTCTGTATAAAATTCTGGTGTTAGTTTTTCTGTGGGCACTAACTGTACAGTACTTTAAAGGCTTCTAAAAATATGGATACATTTTAAGTTTTGGATACAATTGTTTAGGTTTTAAAAATTTTATACCAATTTGTGTGTATATTACCATGTGATACAGTGCCCATATTTCTTTTAAACATTGTTCACAGTGTACTATTAAATTATCACTGCAATTCCATTCACATGAAAATTTTAACATTAAATGACATCTACAATGTAGACAACTACATTGTACTAAGTACTTTTTTCCTAACTAATTTTATTCTGTCTGTTGTCATATTTCTTCAGTAAAGAACAGCAATACCTACAGGATATTGTATATGGTTAAAAGCATGGAGACTTACTGCCTCAGTTTTAATATCCCTTACCAGCTGTGTGACCTCGGGAAAGTCACTTGACCTTTGCAAGTCTCTCTTCATCTCTAAAGGAGGATAATTATAGTATCTATTTCATAGGGCTTCTATAAGCTAATATGCTCAAGCCTTTTAATGTTCTACCTGATCACTAATAAACACAAAATGGCTCTATTCTTCTCAGAGCTATACTTATTAACTTATGCAGCAATCAAATGGAGGACAAATGTGATAAAAGATTGGGACCATCACCAAGTGTAGACATAATGGGGATTTAAAAACAAAATCCTACTAGCACCAGTGGATTCCACTGATTAAGAACTCTCTATCTATAGGATTCCATGAGAAAGCAGATGGAGCACTCAAATTAGCATACATTAAGAAGAATTGTCAGAAAGACATATTTACAATATTTGCACAAAATAGAATTACAAGGAAAAGTGCAGATTCTTAGTTACAGTGTGGGCCCCTTTAAGATTCTACGCTGAGAAGGGAACAACTGGAAACTGATGACAAAGAAGATTCTGTTGACAAGGCTGAGATTTAAATGACAGGAGCTAAGACTTTTGGTCAAGGTTGATAGCCAGACTTCTGAGTCTCTGCAGTTTGGGAGCCAGGTTTATAAATATTCCAAAATCACTCTCCTAGCCCCTTCCAATCTCCTGTCCCTACTCCTCTTAGAGAAAATCAACTGCAAGGGAACCCATTGATGAGTCAATGCAAGTAAAACCCTACAGCACAGAGCAGAGTGTACAAAGCTAAAAATTAGTCCTAGAATTTTAAGCATACGAAATCCAACCTTCTGTCTGCCTATCATCTCGCCATCTATTTATTGATCTGTATAATGTTGAATGTTTGGCAGGTAAACAATATAAACACAAGTTTAACTTCTGGGGAGCATGAATACCTATATACTAGCACATGTCAAAATAATTTCAACAAATAGTTCACAGACTCAAAAGTTGCCAGAGTGTTCAGATCAAGATGGCAGAGTTAGAGGACATTGAACTCACCTCCCACTACAAAAAATAATAATAATAATAATAAAAAACATCAAAAGTACCTTTACCTGTGGAAAAATCCTCACTGAAAACTAACTGGAAACTGATGGAAGGACTCAGGTACAACCAAGGCTATAAGAAAGATACATATGCAATCAGGTAGAAAAGGAAGAAAAGTGACCAGGTTGGGACCTGTTTCCCTGGGAAGGAACTCAGAGAAAATTACACAGGGAAATTACTCTACTCTGTAGAGTAGCAGTTCAAGCTGCAGATTGGATGCCCAGCCCTGGGGCCCTACGGGAGAAGATAAGCCCACTTGGCTGATTGGAGGGCTGCCGGAACTAAAAGAAGTACTGTGGGAAGTATGGACTCCACGTGTGAGGACCACATATGCAAAGCCTTGCCCCCAGGGAAGTGCAGAGAGAGTTCTGCTCTAGTGACTTCCAGGTTCCTGTGCCAGCCTCAATGCTCACCCAGTCCAACTCATTCCTTGTCACAGAGGCGCACTGGACCTAGCCTAGCCAAGGTAGTGGTGGTGGGGTGAGAAAAGACTTGAACAGGGGCCCCAGAGGTGACTCAGTCCCAGGACAGAGCTTGAGTGGGTTGACATGCCCGTTTTGGCATTTACTCAAGCAGCACCTGAGAAGTAGCCCAGAGCTCTGACAATGGCTGTTCCATGGCAGCTCACCTTGCCACACACACCAACAGGGCAGGCAGCGGGCCTGCCCTGCAGGGAGATTCTCTGTGTGGGGAGGCAGATGGGGGCAGTGATTGGACGTGAGGAGTAAAGGGGACCCGCACCACAGACTGCCCCTCAGGGCAGCTGCAGGTGCATTCACAAGTAGCATGTGGAGCCTCTCCCTGTAGTTGACATGAACTATGACCCCGTATGGGCCCTCCTTACCTCAGCATCCTCCCCTAAGGGGCAAGGGTCCTGGTGTGGGGGGAGAGGAAAACACACACTTGAAAGGAATAGAGCCAACTCGGGCCTGACCTGGAGCACTTCCGCTCCAGCAACTTGGGATCAGACCCCCCACTCTAATAGGGAACAAAGGGGAAGTCACACCACACACTCAGCACCAGCTCTAGAGCCTCCCTATCTAGTTCTATTTCCTAACAAGGTGACGCCTGCCAGCACACCCTGAGGAAAGAAGAGACTTGCACCCACACCAGATCCAGCTCTCATACCAAAGGTTCTGAGCATATGTAATCCGTATAGGGATGCTCTTGCATAAGATCACACCTTCATGACTGCAACAGGTAATTGTTTAACCTAAATTCATAGAGGCAGAGAAAGTTAAGCAAAATGCAAGGCAGAGAAAATACTTTCAACTGAAAGAGCAAGAGAAAATCCCTAAAAAAAAAATAATGGAACAGAAATAAATAATTTATCAGATAAAGAATTCAAAGCATTGGTACTAAAAATGTTAAATAAATTCTGGAAAAGAACTGATGTATACTCTGAACAATTTAATAAGGAACTAGACTAGAAAATATAAAAAAGGCCCAATCAGAAATAGATAATTCAGTATTAGAAATAACAGTAGAAAGAATGAGTAACAGAGTAAGTGATAAAAAAGAACACCTAAGTGATCTAGAAGATACAATAATGGAAATCATCCATTCAGAATAGCAGAAGACAAATGAAAAACATTATGAAAACAATCCAGTAGGTTTTGGGGATAGCAGTTATATACCAGCATTTACATTATAGGGGTCTCGGAAGGAAAAGAGAGAGATAAAGGGAATGAAAATGTATTTGAGAAAATTATGGCTAAAAACTTTCCAAATTTGAAGGAAAAAACAGATACCCAGGTACAGGAAACACAAAGGGTCACAAACAAGATGGACCCTAACAGACACACGCCAAGACACAGCATAATTAAAATAGCAAATGTTAGAGAATTCTAATGGCAGCAAAAAAAAGCCAAATAGTCACAAAGGAAATACCCATAGGCTATCAGCTGATTTTCTCTTTAAGCCAGAAGGGCTTGGCATATTATATGCAAAGTGCTGAAAGGGAAAATCCTGCAACCTAGTATATTCTACCCAACAAGATTAACATTTGTAATAAAAGAAAGAAAGAACTTCCCAGAGAAGCAAAAACTAAAATAGTTCACCAATAGTAAACCTACTCTAAAAGAGTTAAAGGGCTAAAGAGTTTGCTCTAAATGGAAAATAGGTAGGAATATATAGGAAAGGGGGCATTCCACTGGGAAAGGCAAGTACATATTAAGGATTGAAGATCAACCATTGAAGCCAGTATGAAGATTAACAAACACAAAATTATAAAAGCAACTATAACTACAATAAACAGTGAAGGGGTTAAATATGAAAGTGTAACGTATGATATCAAAACCCACAAAATATAGTGAAGAGGAGTAAAAATTGTAGATCTTTTAGAATGTGATAGAACTTAAATGACCATCAGTTTAAACAAGTAGATATGGGTCAACATATATGAACCACAAATCAAAAACAAATAAAAGATACCAAAAACTAAAAAAGGAAGAAATACAAGCATACTACTAAAGAAAATCATCAAACTTTAAGAGAAGAAGAAAAAAGAAAAAAAATGAAAAGAGAAAACCTTCAAAAACCAGAAAACAAGTAACAAAATGTCAATAAGCACATACCTACCAATAATAACTTTAAATTTCAATGGACTAAATGTTCCCCTCAAAAGCCATAGGTTGGCTGAATGGATAATAAAAATAAGACTTTTCTATATGCTGCCTATTAGAGACTCACTTCAGAGATAGACAAATGAAGATTGAAAGTGAAGGAACAGAAAAAGAGATTTCATACAAATAGAAATGACAGGAAAGCAGGGTAGCAACACAATTCAGACAAAGTAGACTTTAAAACAAAGGCTTTAACAAAAGACAAAGAAGGTAATTATATAATGATAAAGGGATCAATACAAGATGTTACAAATTTTTCTAAAAGAGGCATGCATGCATGCTAAGTCACTTCAGGTGTGTCTGATTCTTTGCTAACCTATGGACTGTAGCCCACCAGGCTCCTCTGTCCATTGGATTCTCCAAGCAAGAATACTGGAGTGGGTTGCCATGCCCTCCTCCAGGGGATCTTCCCAACCCAGGGATCGAACCTCATCTCATGTCTCCTGCTTTGGCAGGTGTGTTCATTACCTCTAGTGGAAGAAGTCCATAAAGATGGCTAATATACACATGAAAAGATGCTCAACATTGCTAATAGAGAAATGCAAATATAAATAACAATGAGATCATCTCACACCTGTCAGAATGGCTGTCATCAAAAAGTCTATAAATAACAAATGGTGAGAATGTGAAGAAAACGGAACCCATGTATAATGCTGGTAGGAATGTAAATTATTGCAGTCACTGTGGAAAACAGTATGAAGACACTTCAAAAACTAAAAACAGAACTACCACATCACACAGCAATTCTAGTCCTGGATATATAGCCAGAAAAAATGAAAACACTAATTCAAAAAGGTACATGCACCCCAGTGTTCATAGCAGCATTATTTAAAATAGGCAAGGTATGGAGGCGAACCAAATGCTTATCAACAGATGAATGAATGAAGAATACACACACACACACACACACACACACACACACAGAGGAACATTACTCAGCCATAAAAAATAAAATTCTGCTATTTGCAGCAATGTCAACCAAGGGAATATTACAGTTAGTGAAATAAGTCACAGGGAAAGACAAACACTGTATAACTCATATGTAAAATCTAAAAAATAATAGAAATGAATATATATATATATACATATATATATATATATGTGGTATAATAGAATAATAGAAATAGATTCACAGAAATAGAAAACAAGCTTGTGGTTACTAGTGGGGACAGGGAAGGGAGAAGAGTCTCATCTCATTAGGGGTATAGTATTAAGCGATACAAACTTCTACGTATAGAGAAGCAACAAGGATATATTTTATAGCACGGGAAATTATAGCCATTATCTTATAATAAGTTTTCATAGAGTACAAAGTATAAAAATACTGAATCACTATTCTGGACACCTGAAACTAATATTGTTAATCAACTCTACTTCAATTTAAAAAGTTGCCAGATGTTTGCTTAGTCAAATATTAACATTTGTTTTATGCCTAAGCAGACACAGATTTCTCATGGAAGTGTTTGTTGTTACAGTTGTTGATTCTTCCTGTCAGAAATCTTTTCCATCTCCGGCTGTTTGATGCCTTTAAGTTTTCATGCCTTTAATGCTGAGAGATATGACCATTCTGTAAATCTATATGTTCTAGGAAGATGCATTTTACATTAGTATGAATAGGTGAGATTGTGAATAAAAGCAGGAAGAGTAAAAGAGTTGGTTTGTGAAGGAACAAGAGAAGACAAAGGGAAATATCAAGGGGTGCCAAAGATGGGTTATCTCCTACATTCAGCTTAATGTGATCCTGCTCACATCATAAGTAGCCTACATGACTTGCTGGAGTCTGTTTTGTTTCTGCACAGTCTTTTTTTCTTATGCTTTAACAAGTCAATGCGTGTATATGATTTAAAATTCAAACTTTATTACAAAGATGAGGATGAGCATTATTAGGTTGGCTGAAAAGTTCATTTGGGTTTTTCGTTATCTTACTTTATCAAACAAACTTTTTGGCCAACCTGGCGCTTATCTCCTGCCCAACTTTCCCCTTGAAGACTCAGTCTCCATGGACCAAGTACTGTCATATCTTTTCACTATTTCCTCTTATATTTACATTTTTTGAGATATTCATTAATTTGTATGTATTGATATCAAAACTTGGATTGTGTAGGAATGAACAGAAATAGTTTCCAAAAGCAGGGGACAATGATTATAACCAGTTAATCCCAAAGATATGCAACTGCTAATAGCAACACTGAGCTGAGTATGGGCTGCTGCCCAGTGGACAGAAGATTTTGTGTTCTTGCTTTTATTTCTCCTTCTGTGAAATTTTATTCCATTCTCTTTACCTCCTCTTTCCCAGAGTCCACTAGAATCTTAGTTGTTTTAGCACATCTGGTTCTATTCCTGCCTGTTTACCAGTATTAATATCTTATGGAAAAATCTCAACACAGTCCTAAAGGTTCATTTTTGTTAAATTAGTATAAGTTTGACCAAATATCCTATTTTATTAATATCATAATTTGGTTAAATCCATATTCAGAGCTTGCTTTATTATAAATAAATGAGTAAATTCCTATTCAATTTACAATAACTATGTTTTTATTGTTCTAGATAGAAATTGTTTTAGTCATAATTTAACTGTTGAAATTTGTGCATTTTGAGGATTTAAACATTATCTTAATGTTGTTAAACTCCTCTACTCGGATGATATTTTAAGAAAGATTTAACCACTTAATTTACATTTATATGTTATATAAAGGAAAATCATCAGTAATAATTTTATTGTAATGAAATAAAAAATTATAAAATGAAATCACTATATATATAGGGCCATATCTAAAGAAAAGCTGATTTAAGAAAACAGTATTAATCCATATGGACAGATGGGAATATAAGGCAGTTCATTTACTTCTTTATTTGGTCTTTATTAATAATTTCAATTGTTGATTGAGCAAATTTTTGTTGACCTATTCTGCAATGTGTGAGGTAATTTAGGATGTCAAAGAAATATTTCATGTATTTTATTTAGCTTGTGGAGAGATATGACACTGACGTATGTCAATTATAAGAAAATAGTATGCTCCAAATAGCCTAGTAATAACCACATTAGTAACATCATTAGTCACAACAACAATGTGGGAGACCTGGGTTTGATCCCTGGGTCGGGAAGATCCCCTGGAGAAGGAAATGGCAACCCACTCTAGTACTCTTGCCTGGAAAATCCCATAGATGGAGAAGCCTGGCAGGCTACAGTCCATGGGATTGCAGAGTCGGACACTACTGAGCGACTTCACTTTCACTAGTAACAACATCAAAAATAACAGCAACACCTGTACTATGTTTATATTTTCATTGTACTAGTCAATTTAATACTCATAGCAACCACATGTGATATTACCGATACCCGTAATCTTCAATTACTTCAATAAAGAACACAGAAATTTTCCATAGATTGCCCATGGACATAAAGCTATTAAATGTCACAATAGGACTTCACAGCCACATAAACGGAATTTGAAGGTCTGTGCAACAAAGATTATCAGGAAGAGTCTAAGAAAGTAACATTTAGATGGATTTATAAAATTATTATAATTTAGACAGGGAAAGAAGAGAATAGAAAGAATTTAATTAGAGGAATCAACAGAAACAAAATAATGGAATCAGAAAGGCAGGTAGCAGATTTATGGGACAATAAGTACATGTATTTGGAAAAAGTATGAGGTAGGTGAAGGAGTGGCTACAGAAAATGTATTTCAAATTTAAGTAGGCTCTGAGATTGACTGTATGTCGACTGTTGCCATGAACGAAACAAGCTCACTAAATTTTATTTTAATTCTGAAGGTAATAGATAGTCAATGGAGGTTCTTGAGAAAGTTATTCTTTATATAAAATAGTATTTCCAGGTGTATGAGATTCACATATCTTTGTAATTATTTTTCCAGCTTGGTTTATGCATATTTCCTTGTAAGAAGCTTAGAAATATGCTACATATGTTACTGAAAACCTTTCTAATATTCTAATGCCACATGGAAATTTAAAAACAATCATGGTATAAATGAAAATCATATAAATGAATATTTTGTATTAGCTCATCTTTTCTTAGTCACTTAAAAATCACTAATGGTGAAATGTAGGAACAATGGTGTGTAAAGTTTCCTTCATCTTCTTTCTTATACATTCAGAGCTGAACTGCATTAAATCAAACAAAAGGACCTTTCAATTCAAGTGCCCAGCAATTTATTTCTAAAGTCACTGCAATTCTTAGGTTTGATTATTTGACTTAACTTGGTTTATACCTATAATCACAGCCAGCTTCCAGCTAAATTGAGAGGAAGAGCTATTTACCTTCTAAACCTATTCTTATTCACTTTTCTTGCCCTTCTTTCATCTATATTTCAACTATCTAAATCAACCATCCCACTTCATTCCCATCCCCATGGGAGACATTATAGAAGAAACTCCAAAATAGCTCTCAAGTTTGGATAAAATACAATCCAAAGCTCCTTCTAGAGTATCTGAGATTCTACCATCATTTTAAAACATATGACTTACTTTATACTACACAGATTGAGATGCTAGTTACTGTCAAACTGGGAAGAATTTGCTTAACTCATCCATATTAAAGTATTCATATTTTAAACTTCTGTCACTAAAATTAGGTGAAAAGTTGAAGCAATTCTGTAATAAATGGTCTAATGTAATTACTATTAAAAAAGAAAACTGAGGTGGAATTATTCAGGTTTCAAATATATATTGATTAAATTATATAAATAATAACTTATTATATCTTCATTTACCTGAATATATTTAAAGGTTTTAGTGTTTGTGTCTGGCACCTAATATACAGCATATAATAGGTAGATGATAATATTTTTTGAATGAATAATGAAACTCAATGGTGAAAATGTTAACTTGAAAATGAAGTAATTAGGTAATGATCAGATCTGAATTTAAATGTGGTGGTTCAAAAAGTGAATTTTTATGCACATTTCTTTTTTAATAGTCACCAAATCTTAGATATTTTGTCAATGATAATCTGTAAGATACTTTCACAATGGAGATATATTATTCCTCTTAGCCTTATTAATTTCTAATGGAAAAATATGCTAACCATAAATATGTTCACTGATTATACAGATTTTTGCTCTGGAAGTTTTTTTGTCTTTTTTCAATTGCACTTGCTTATTCCCAATCCAGAAACTATGTCAGTTAGCTTAATACTCGAGTGGGTTGTCATTCTCTTCTCTAGGGGATCTTCCTCACCCAGGGATCAAACTTGGGTCTTCTGCATTTCAGGCAGATTCTATACTGTCTGAGTTACCAGGGAAGCCTCTTAAGTATATGGAGTAATTACCTAATGATAGTGCAGATGAGATAATCAATGAAATTTGTTTTTTATGTAATAACTACTCAGACCATATTTATGAATGATTTCAAGTCATTAAAGAATGACTGAATTATTCCTTTAAATGGAACCTTCTTTAAACCTGCTTCTAGTTAGAAACACACCTAACATCCTACTGTTAAGGGTAGTCAGAAGACAATAGTGAAAAGCTTTCATTTTACAGTTTCTCATTGCAGGTAAAAGTCCAAAATTCCTTTCCAACTTGAAGCCCAGTGATATCTTCAGCTACTTCTCTGAGCTTTCCATTAAATTTTATAACAATTGAAAATTTTAACTTTCTTGACCTTTGATTTTCTCCTCTGTTTAAGAAGATTAGTTATCTCATAGTGAGAAGAAGCTATGATTGACCATTACATGGCACTGATTTAAGAAATTTTAGAAATAATTTCTTAAATGATTACTATAGCAAAATCTTTTATATCATGAGATGCACGCTAGTAAGAGGAGTGATGGAAAGAAGATGGTAACTACAAGGGGAAAATAATGGTAAAAAGAATGTTCAATATTTTAAAGAAATGTAAAAATCAAGTATACATTCTAGTGTTCTAGTCACTTTAGTTGGGAATGGGGGGAAATCAGCAATATTACTCCTCTTTGAAGTCTTGATTAAATATCACGGCCAAATCTTCTAAACCTCTTCTCTGTGTCATTCATTTGCAATGAATTGTGTTGTGCTTTATAACACCTTTCATGCCACTGATGGTTTTAACTTTCTGTGCTATATTTATCAATTCCATGAAAACACTTGTTTATTAGATGATTTTGACATGGAGGAATCATTTACATCTGTAAGTAAGTTTAAATACTTTTCCCTTTTATAGACTACATAACTTTCAAACCTTTAATAAGTTTTGCTAATATATTTAGGCTTTTTTTTTTCATTTTTCTCTTTTCCTTAACACTTTGAACTCCAAAAATAAATGAAAAACTTACTACATTGGGAAGTACAAGAGAGGCCACTTCCAGGTAGATAGTAAAAACTCCAACTACTGTATTTTTATAACATATTATATATATATATTTCATATGATGCTTACTATCAGATCTTTTGAATAGATAAATTCTCCAATTATTAACTTTAAACACTGCAGACAACTAATATATTCTCAACTTTTTAGATTCCAGCAAATTTCTTTGAATTTGCTATACCTCTAACCATAATGTGGACTTTGCTGGTGGCTCAGATAGGAAAGCATCTGCCTACAATGTGGGAGACCCAGGTTCAATCCCGGGGTCAGGAGGATCCCCTGGAGAAGGAAATGGCAACCCACTCCAGTATTCTTGCCTGGAAAATGCCATGGACAGAGGCACCTGGTAGGCTACCATCCATGGAATCACAAAGAGTCAGACACAACTAAGGGACTTCACTTTCCCTTTCACTTTTCAACCATAATGGAATTAATTTTATCAGTATCTTAGTCTAATTATTTTTTGTTTACATTAAGTAGGAATTACTGTAATAATCTTTTTAACATTTGCATGACTTCTAAAAGTACCCATTACATCTTCAATAAATATTTGTAAGTTTTATATTGAATAAATAAAGGATTTTAAAAACAAAAATAAAAGTTCTTTACAAAATACTATATTTTTTTTCCTGCATTAGGTACACAGTTGTACAAGCCACTAATTTAGAAAAGAAAAAATAAGATTATAGTGGGTCAATAACAGTTAGCATGTCTAGAAAGTTAGTAACACACTTTTTACACATTCTTAATTTGTTTTGAAAGTGAAAGAAGCTCAGCTGTGTCTGACTCTTTCCGACTATACAGTCCATGGAATTCTCCAGGCCAGAATACTGGAGTGGGTAGCTGTTCCCTTCTCCAGGGAATCTTCCCCACTCAGGAATCAAACCAGGGTCTGCTGCATTGCAGGCAGATTCTTTACCAGCTGAGCTACCAGGGAAGCCCTGCTAATTTTTTTTAGCATGCTCTTTTCTCTTAGCATTGTAACTTGTCTAATATGAAAAATGCTAAACTCAATTAAATTCAAGAGATAGGTAGAAAACATTGAATGATCCCTAAGCTAACTTATTTTCATTTATATTGAAGAAAAAGTGAGAATTTAGTCAATATAGATATAGCTTTGACTTTGAGTTATGCATTTTTTAATACATTGATTAGTGATATTTGTAGCATTATATTTTAGCAAAATTTTAAGATTTTACGTCAGTGGTGGGAAATCAGGAACTATCATTTCAAAATATGAATAAATGGACAATCTATGAATTTGTTAACATAAAGCCCAATAAACTGTTATTATAGCAGAATTGTGAAAAGCATGGAAAAATTGAGCATACACAACATAAACCTAGAATACAACTATCATCAGAGGAGCAAAATTGCAAGATTGACAATTGGTTTGTTTATTCATTGCTATTGATTTATTTCTCAAAAAATATAAGAGATTGTGATTGACTTTCAATAAATTAAATAAAATATTCAAAGTGAAGTGAAGTCGCTTAGTCGTGTCCAACTCTTTGGAGACCCCATGGACTGTAGCCTACCAGGATCCTCAGTCCATGGGATTTTCCAAGCGAGAATACTGGAGTGGGTTGCCATTTCCTTCTCCAGGGGATCTTCTCGACCCAAGGATTGAACCCAGGTCTCCAGCATTGTAGGCAGACGCTTTACTGTCTGAGCTACCAGGGAAGCCCCAAAGTTATGCCTAAATTAGTAGGCTAAAATGAAAAGCTACTTCATTTTCTAGTAACATTTAAAAATGAATCAAAATGTATATATTATATATATATATATACATATATCCTAAATATTATAAATTTAAAATTATTAACTGGTAGCCATGACTGAGTACATTATTATTTGCACATTATTGAATATATGCTATTAGTAAAGGAACATGTCCCTTTTGTAACATTTTTATTGACTATTTTATTTCTTCATTACAAAATATAAAAAGATGAGATAATTTGATTCATAAATTTATTTGAATTAAAAATAATATTCAAAAATGGTATCTCCACAGGTTTTTTTTTAAGGCATTTGCTTCTTCAAATGCTTTTCATTTCTGACTATCTATAGTATTCAGCAGATACTGAAATAATTCATAATGAGAAGAAACACTCCTGGGATATGAAATTGCTTCAGGGAAGAAATGTAATATGAATTCAGAAAATAAATAAACTCCCTGGGCTGAGCCTCTCATGTGAATTCTCGTAAATATCTACAACCTGTTCTGTCAATACTAATGATCAGAACATTTATCAGAGATAAGATTAAGGAAAGAATGTCTGAAGACAAAAAGTCTATTAACTTTCCTTAGCTGGTCAAAAGAAACCAAAGAAATACTTTCCAGCTAGACAGAAGAGAATAGCTTAGATCACTGACAACTACTCAATCTAACGAGATACTAAGTAACCTACCAGCAAGGACAGTTTCAGCTAGGAGTAAAAAGAAAAAGTAATTTGATTTCTCTATGTTGAAGAGTGACTATATTTTCTTACAGTTTCTACATGATTCCCAAGGTGTTACAACAGATAAGGGGAAGATAGTAAAATAAAAGTTGATGAGTAACGAATAATTTAAACATAAAAGCAAAAGAATTGGAATGTTTCTGTTGAATTTAAGCCATCAAAATAAAGTTAAGAAAACTGCAACTAATTATATGGATCAATATTTAATTTGGAATTCCTTCTTTTCCTACATGGGTCTTATTGGAACCAATAGTACCCGAAGACTACAGAATGTAGGAAAACACATCAAAATGCTTTTTATTTTTTTTAAATTACATGAACAAATACCCTTTCTTGAACTCTCAAGATCTACTGTAATATCACTGCTTTTGAAATGGCCCATACAGATTTTTCCTTCATTCACTAGTTTAATCTGTATGTTTTAATCAGGATGTATGCTCATGTAGTTAAGCAGAACTTACTGCAAGAGAGTAAGTCAGTCAAGATAGTATTTTGACTGATAAAAATTGTGGTATTAGTGAAGCTTTGAGAAACAAAATTGGTCATATTTTAATTAGAAGCAATATTTTCATTTTAGATTTAAGTTTTTTCCTCATTTTGAACTGTTCTCCTACTTAGATCTATTAATCAAAGGTTCCAGTTCTTATGTGGTTTTTCCTCTGTGGGTCTCAGAAGTCCTGATGATATGTGTGTTTATACCCAGATATTGTCTCCACTCTGGGTAACTATGAACAATGTGCTTATTTACATTGTATTATTTCTTACAGGCACTTTCCCAACACAGAGCAGAGCAGACATCACTGAAGAAAAATATCTTACACAGAAGGGGATGTTTAGGAAGACATAACTGACCTTTTACATCTAACATTTATTATTTCACTTTTTCATTCAACATAAAATATATTGTGCCTGATATGTGCCAATTACTTTGATGGCTATAGAGATGTAAAATACATATCTTCATGTCATCTCTGTCACTGAGAGAACAAACTTAACCTAGCATATGGTCCTGAGGAAGTGGGAAATAAAGAAGAAATATTTATTTTATTGGGAGTGGTGCTAAGAATAAGATCTATTAAATGGGTGTCACTTATGAAGGACAATGGACAAACACGAAGAGTTTAAAGAGGATTGCACACCAAAAGTCAGATCAAGAGGTTTCTAGAAATAAACCTTTTTTCCTTCACAAGTTTTTGAAGGACTACCCTGGTGATAAGTTTTACCAAATCAAAGGTTACTGACTAGAACTGACAGGGGAGAGCATTCTGTATTCAGGGGCTCTTTTTTTTTTTAATACAATGAATGAAGAATTTCATTGAAAGAAGAAGTCTAATTTAGAATACAGCAGAGACTATATTCCAAAATGAATGTAAGGATATATATCCAGCCTTCCATACACTATTTCACACATATAACATCCAGATTTATACTGCTATGAGTGAATCCAAAGTACTGAATTTGGGTAGTGTTCAAGTAGATGATTAGTAATTACTACAAGCATATCTATATGCATATAAAGTTACCTACACACATCTATTAAGCTTTTACCACACAATAAAAAGTGCATTATTTGAAAAGGTAAACAATTAGCAAATCTCGTTTTCAAAGGGAGATATATTAGGTAAACTAGCAATGTCAATGTATGTTTTCAACCACAATGTTTACTGAAGACAGATCAGGCTAACACAAAATTGCAGACCTGCAAGTTAAAAGGGCTTCCCTGGTGACCCAGACAGTAAAGAATCTGCCTGCCATGTGGAAGACGTGGGCTCTATCCCTGTGTTGGGAAGATTCCCTGGAGAAGGGAATGGCTATTCACGTCAATATTCTTGCCTGGAGAAATCTATGGACAGAGGAGCCTGGCAGGCTACAGTCCATGGGGTTGCAAAAAGCTGGACATGACTGGCCAACTAACACAACAACAAGTTAAAAAGAAGAGTCTTTTCTTTTTAACATTACTTAATGAGGTGAAACTGATTTTTTTACTTCATCAGCTTAGGACACATTACCATAGAGATGATCTATTTTTAAAAGGAATATCAAAACTGCACTTGACACTTTGTACTCCATCACTTTCTAAGTTAGAACTGATTGATAATTTACACATTGAGACAACCACTGTAGAAAAATGCATTGTAAGAAAATATAACAATTGCTCTTGTATAATAAGCTGGTTCTATTAATTATGTCACCCAAAAAATATTTCATTTCTTGAATGTTCCATTTCAGGAGAAAGTATGACCCATTTATTAAATATAGAAACCTGTGTCAATGTTACATATCTCTTTTTCTTCATAATCCAAAACCACACCATTTTGGTTCTGTTTGCAAAATATTCCTATTATTTTCTCATTTCTCTTTCTAGTCCATATCATTGCTCAAGATACTTTACTGTCTTTGACTGTCACAGTGACCTCTACTAGTCTCTTTCATTTAAATAGTATATTCTGCACCGGTACCAGGATTGTTTTCACCATATATGGATCTCATCATATTAATGATGTTCAGATACCTTTAGAGGCTTCTATTGTTGATTTTAAAAATATTTTTTTAGCAAAGCATTCAGGACACTTCAGATTCCAAAACCAATCTATATTTTTGACTTGATCTTAGAGCAGGTTCTCTTTGGCATATGTACAACAGTTGACTTATTATTCTTAAATACTGTTTACATCAAGACCTAGAAGACTTCATTCAGTAAGTATAACATGCTAAAATGTCATTTCTCTTCATCCATCAAAGAGCAGCTCACACATTAATACTGGTCCTCCCAAAACTATTCCAGTTTCCTTGTACGGTGCTCTTTCTTACTGGGTTTAACTATGCTATGTACATTACTTCCTTTGAAAAGATTAGGATGGGGGTGGGCTACTCTCAGTGTTGTCCTAATGACTTTCTGTGGGAGGGTGGTTTTTCCTGTTGTTGGAGAGAGATTAGGATATCTTCCATTCAGGAGAGTATGCGATGTCAAGAGAAGGGTGATCAGTATCAAAGTCCATAAGTTAAGACCACTTATATACTAACAAGAAAGGACTATATCACACAGCAAAAGAAACCAAAACAAAATGAAAAAATCATCCTGTGGAATGGGAGGAAATATTTGCAGATTATGAGACCAATAAGGGCTTAACTTCCAAAATATACAAATAGCTCATACAACTCAAAAACAAAAAAGAAGCAACCTATTAAAACCTATAGAAAGGTCGGGGGGCAGAAAAGCAGATATTTTGCCAAAGAAGAACCACAGATACCAACAGACATAATGAAAGGATGGTCAACATCACTAATTAACAGAAATGCAAATGAGAACTACAATGAAGTTCCATTTCACACCAGTCAGAATGGGCATAATTAATAAATCTACAAATAACAAAGGTAGATGTGGAGAAAAGGGAATCCTCCTATACTGTTGGTGAGACTGTAAACTGGTGCAGATACTGGGGAAAACTGTGGATCCTCCCCAGAAAACTAAAACAAAAACAAAAACATGTTATCTAGAAAATCCATTCCTAACATATATCCAGGCAAAACTATAATTCAAAAAGATACATGCAGATCTATGTTTACAACAGCAGTACTCACAACAGCCAGGACATGGAAGCAACCTAAATGTACATCAACAGATGAACAGATAAAGATGTGGTACATGTATACAATGGAATACGATTCAACAAAAAAAAGAACAAAATAAAGTCATTTGCAGCAACTAGGCGCAACTAGAGATTTTCATACTAGAGTAAGTAAGAACGACAAAGACATATATCATATGCTCTCTTATATATATAATCTAAAAAAATGATACAAATGAACATACCTATGACACAGAAAGAGAATCACGGACATAGAGAACAGACAGGTGTTTGCCAAGGGGTAGGGGCTTGGGGGAAGAAGGCAGTAGGAAGTTGGGGTTAGCAGATGTAAGCTTTTATGGATAGAATGGCTAAACGACGAAGTGTTGCTATATAATACAGATGATTATATTCAATATCCTATAATAAGGGCTGCCCAGGTGGTGCTAGTGGTAAAGAACCCGCCTGCCAATGCAGGAGACATAAGAGATGAGGATTCAGTTCCTGTTTTGGGAAGACCCCCTGGAGGTGTGCATGGCAACCCACTCCAATATTCTTGTCTAGAGAATCCCATGGGCTATAGTCCCTAGGGTCTCAAAAAGTTTGACATGACAGAAGCAACTTAGCACTCACAGATCCTATGATAAACCATAATGGAAAAGAATATAAAAAAGAATGTCTATATACATATAGATAGGTATAATTGAATCACTTTGCTGTACTGAAGTAATTGACACAAATTGTAAATCAACTATACTTCAATTAAAAAAATAAAATTTTATCCTCATAAGAAAAAATAAGCTTTCAAGGGAAATAAAGATAGCACCAAGTTAAAAGGCTAGATTTTATATTCAGAGTTACAGTTATTGTCCAATAAAAACAATTCATGTATTCTCTCAAGAAAATTTTCACACTCCCTGATGAGCAGGGTAAGAGATCTGGAGGCCCTTTTACTATTTATGTGTGATGAGAAAACAGCTCTTTCTCATCCCTTATAAGAAGATAACAACAACACACTTTAAGACCCTGTATTAAATATTCATATCTTTTAGTAAGTGATAGAATTCAAGTGGGATAATTGTTTCCTGGGATGTGATTTCTCTTGGGTAACTATAGAAAAACTACTTGTTTTCTCCTGGGATCTGTTCATTCGAAAGCTCTAAGCACATCTATTGCATGGTTCCTCTCCCTCCCGCTCTCTTATCTTCCTCTGTTAGGCACAATCACTCGGTTATTGCCACCAAATTACTATCAATTAATATCAAACTGAGAAAACAACCAGATTTTTACTCACTAAAAGTTGGGGAAAAATATCTCCAAGAATTTTATATGTGTTCAGTAAATGCTTGAAGTTACCTACACCATCTTGTAACTGTATCCATTTAACAGAACTGTATATTTATCCTTCCAAAGTAAGTAAATCTGCTCTCCTTTTTTCTCTTAAATAACTGAAATTTCCTCATTATTTTTAGTTAGAATTAAAAGATTTATAATATCAAGATGAACATAGTAACTGAAAATACTCCTCCAAAAAAGAAGAGAGATCTCATAATGACTGTCATTAACAATGTCACAAAATGAAGACACCTCTCAGACATACTTAGAATTTCTAAAATTATATCCTTCAATGTAGTGGATACATCACAATTTAAGAGTCATCTGAGCTTGAAATTCAGATTAATAAACTACCTATTTGATGACAGGAAAAGTTATATAACTTTCAATACTTTTGATAATTATCTAGGCAGGCTATAGTCCATGGGGTCTCAAGAGAGTTGGAAATGACTTAGTAATGAACAACAACAAACCACTCATACATGTCCTATTTCCTCTCCAGGATGTTCATAAAGATAAAATAAAGTCATGTAAAGACATTTTATAAAATATAAAAATATTTCCAGTGCTACTTGTATTCAATATGGTTACTAACTTTAAGTAGATGATTTTTATTATTCTAACCTGTGGAATATTTCATATTTAGAACTGACCTAGAGGTGTATTTTCCAATTAATATTTCACAGTTGTCAGACTGTCATAAAATAGTCATATAGCATTCTTACAGATAAAAGGGCAGTGAAGTTAAAAGTACTAATTAAGAAACTTGATATTAAGAAAAAGAGAGAAAAGTGTAGGTTTTTTTTGCTAGTAGACCTGTTTTGCAAGAAATACTAAAAAGAGTCCTATGTGAAGAAATGAACAGACAAAAGACAATAATTGAATCCATGTGAAGAAATAAAATTACCAGAAAAGATAAGCACATAGAGAAATCACAAACATAGTAAAAATGTATTTTTGCTTTAATATCAGTATCAAATACAAAAGTAATGCAAAAAGAGATTATAAAACTATATTGATGGATTGTGATTTAAAGATATAAAATGTTTATGATAGTAACAGCACTTAGGCATAGGAGACAGAGATGTATGTTCTGTGTACTCCTAAAATAAAGTTGGGATTAATCCAAACAAGATCATTTTAAGTGAAGATATTAACTGTAGTCACTAGGGCATCCATAAGAATATAGTGAAAAAAGAAAAAAGGGAAAAAATAACATACTAGATAAGTATCTATCACAAACAAGGCAACAACTAACGCTGAAGAAGCTGAAGTTGAACAGTCCTATTAAGACCTACAAGACCTTCGAGAACTAACACCAAAAACAAAGAAGCAAACAAACAAAAACTATCCTTTTCATCATAGGCGCTGGAATGCAAAAGTAGGAAGTCAAGAAATGCTGGAAACAGGCAAGTTTGACATTGGACTACAAAATGAAGCAGGGCAAAGGCTAACTGAGTTTTGCCAAAAGAATGCACTGGTTATAGCAAAACACCTTCTCTTCCAACAACACAAGAGACAACTATACACATGGATGTAACCAGATGGTCAATACTGAAATTAGATTATTTATGTTATTTGCAGCCAAAGACAGAGAAGCTCTATAGAGTCAGCAAAAACAAGATTGGGAACTGACTGTGGCTCAGATCATGAACTCCGTATTGTAAAATTCAGACTAAAATTGAAGGAAGTAGGGAAAACCGCTAGGCCACTCAGGTATGACCTAATTCAAATCCCTTGTGGTTATACAGTGCAAGCGACAAAAAGATTCAAGGAATTAAATCTGATAGAGTGTCTAAAGAACTATGGATGGAGGTATGTAACAATGTACAGGAGCTGGTGAGCAAACTATCCCCAAGAAAAAAAAATGCAAAAAAACAAAATAGCTGTCTGAGGAGACCTTGCAAATAGTTGGGAAAAAAAAAAAAAAAAGACAAGAAAAGGGAAGATATATCAATGTGAATGCAGAATTCCATAGAATAGAAAGGAGAGATAAGAAAGCCTTCTTAAGTGGACAATGCAACAAAATAGAGGAAAACAACAGAATGGGAAAGATTTCTCTTCAAGAAAATTAGAGATACCAAGAAAACCAGAAATTCCTGAGCATTTCATGAAAAGAAGGGCACAATAAAGGACAGAAATGGTATGGGCCTAACAGAAGCAGAAGATATTAAGAAGAGGTGGCAAGAACACACAGAAGAATTTTATGAAAAGGGTCTTAAAGACCCAGATAACCATGATGGTGTGATCACTCATCTAGAGCCAGACATCCTGGAGTATGAAGTCAAGTGGACTTTAGGAAGCATCACTACAAACAAAGCTAGTGAAGGTGATAGAATTCCAGCTGAGCTATCCCAAATCCTTAAAGATGATGCTGTGAAAGTGCTGCACTCAATATGCTGCAAATTTGGAAAAGGCAGCAGTGGTCACAGGACTGGAAAAGGTCAGTTTTCATTCCAACCCTAAAGAAGGGCAATGCCAGAGAATATTCAAACTACTGCACAATTGCACTTATCTCACATGCTAGCAAGATAATACTCAAAACCCTTCAAGCTAGGCTTCAACTGTACATGAACCAAGAACTTCCAGATGTAAAAGCTGGGTTTAGAAAGAAGACAGAGGAACCAGAGATCAAATTGCCAATATCTGTTGGATCACAGAAAAAAGCAAAATAATTCCAGAAAAACATGCACTTCTGCTTCATTGACTACACTAAAGCCTTGGACTGAGTGGATCACAGCAAACTGTGGAAAATTCTTAAACAGAAGAGAACACCAGGCCACCTTACCTGCCAGCTGAGAAATCTGTATGCAGGTCAAGAAACAATAGTTAGAACCAGTCATGGAAAAACTGACTGGTTCAAAATTAGGTAAGGAGTGTGTCAAGGCTGTATATTATCATCCTGCTTATTTAACTTATATGCAGAGTGCATCATGCAAAATGCCAGGCTGAATAAAGCTCAAGCTGGAATCAAGATTGCCGGGAGAATTATCAATGATTTCAGATATACAGATGACACCACCCTCATGGCAGTAATTGAAGAGAAACTAAAGAGCCTCTCGATGAAGGTGAAATAGAAGTGTGAAAAATCTGCCTTAAAATTCAAATTCAAAAACTAAGATCATGGTAACTGACCCATCGCTTCATGGTAAATAGATGGGGAAACAATGGAAACAGTGACAGACTTTATTTCCTTGAGCTCCAAAATCACTGCAGATGGTGACTGCAGTCATGAAACTAAGACACTTGCTCCTTGGAAGAAAAGCTATGACGAACCTAGACAGACTTAAAAAGAAGAGACATCACTTTGCCAACAAAGGTCCATCTAGTCAAAGCTATAGTTTTTCCCGTAGCCATTACGGATGTGAGTTGGACCATAAAGAAGGCTAAGTGCTGAAGAACTGATACCTTTGAACTGTGGTGCTGGAGAAGATTCTTGAGAGTCCCTTAGACAGCAAGGAGATCAAACCAGTCAATCCTAAAGGAAATCAGTATTCAATGGAAGGACTGGTGCTGAAGCTCCAATACTTCAGCCACCTGATGGGAAGTGCTGACTCATTGAAAAGACCCTGATCCTGGGAAAGACTGAGGGCAGGAAGAGAAAAGGGGGCAACAGAGGATGAGATGGTTTGATGGCATCATTGACTCAATGGACATGAGCCTGAGCAAAATCTGGGAGATAGTGAAGGACAGGGATGCTTGGCATGGCACAGTTCATGGGGTCACAAAGAGTTGGACATGGCTGAGCAACTGAAAAACAACAAATGGATTAACAGAAGAATATAAAAGGCGTAAGACATACAGACAAATATATCAAGAGGGCAGATATAAATCCTACATTATTAATTATATTAAATATAAATTGGCTAAACACTCCAATCAAGAGGCAGAGATTACCAAAACAGTTTTAAAGAAACAAAGAAACCAGGATCCAACTATATGCTGTGATTCTCACTTTATATTAAAAAACACAGTTTGCAAACAAAAAGATGGAAAAGATATATATACCTTATGTGATGGTTTATTTTATGTGTCAGTCTTACTGATATTGCATGTAAAGCTGCACTTGGTGTTTCTGTGAAGTTATTTTGAATAACAAAATATTTTAAATCAGAAAACTGAGTAAAGCAAATTGTCCTTGATGTGAATAGGCTTCATCAAATTAGTCAAAGGCCTGCTGCTACTGCTAAGTCACCTCAGTCGTGTCTGACTCTGTGCAACCCCATCCTTGGGATTCTCCAGGCAAGAACAATGGAGTGGGTTGCCATTTCCTTCTCCAATGCATAAAAGTGAAAAGTGAAAGTAAAGTCGCTCAATTGTATCTGACTCTTCTCGACCCCATGGACTGTAGCCTACCAGGCTCCTCCGTCCATGGGATTTTCCAGGCAAGAGTACTGGAGTGGGGTGCCATCGCCTTCTCCAGTCAAAGGCCTAAATAAGAGCAAAAACACTAACCATCCCCCACGTAAAAAAATCCTTCCTGCTTGATGGTCTAGAACTGAGATATCAGTTTTATTTCAGCCTTTAAATTCAAACTGAAATACTGATTCTTCCTGTGATACAAACTGCCAGCCTTTCAACTGAAACTGTACTATGAGTGCTTCTGGTTCTTAAGTCCTTGGTTCAGACTATATTTAAACCATGAACTATCCTAGGCTCCAGCTTACCAACCAACTTACTCTGCAGATCTTGGGATCTAACTGTGTAATCCAATTCCCTGTAATAACTAAATACATGTAATGCATAATACACCTTGGCTTTTAGATCTGATTGCCCTGGAGAATCCTGACTAATACACTATGCAAATAGCAACCAAAAAAGAGATGTAGCCATTATATAAATATCAGATCAAATAGACTTAAAAACAAAAATGTTATGAGACCAGGAAGAATGTTCTTAAACAATAAAAGTATAGATATATCAAGGAAACAGCAATTACAAATATACGCACCCGACAACACACTTTCAGTAATTAAAAGCTGGAAGAATTGTAGGGAAAAAGTAACAATTTAAAAGTAGTACTGACTTCACTTTAAGCAGAAATTGAACAAGGAAATGTCCTGTTTACCTCAGATTGGGACTTGAAGCCATGTGCTGGGACTCAAACCCAGCCAAAACCCATGGTACCTGGTTTCAGGACCTAATTAACTCTGGATTTGATGTCTCATCACAAGAATTCAGTGAGAGACAAAGTGATAGGTAGGAAGTGGATTTATTCAGAGAGAAAAACACTCCACAGATAGACTTTGGGCCATCCCATTGCAGAGGGTGAGTGCAGAGACCTGGAAATGTTATTGTAGTTTTTATGGGGTGGGTACTATCCTAGGCTAATGAATGGGAGGATTATTCCAGCTATTGGGAAGGGGTAGATATTTCCAGGAACTGGGCCACCACTGACATTTTGGTCTTTTGACTGTGTATTGGAAGCTGCAATATTTTGGCCACCTGATGTGCAGGGATAACTCATTAGAAAAGACCCAGATGCTGGGAAAGATTGAAGGCAGGAGGAGAAGGGTACGACTGAGGACGAGATGGTTGGATGGCATCATCGACTCAATGGACATGAGTTTGAGCAAGCTCTGGGAGTCAGTGATGGACAGGGAATTCTGGTGTGCTGCAGTCCATGGAATCACAAAGTGTCGGACATGACTGAGCAAATGAAATAACTGGAACTGTCATGGCACCTCTGGGTATGTCATTTAGCTTGCTAATTGAGGATCAAGGTCTAGTCAAAGTTGGCTTATCTGCCATCTTGGACCCATTTGATTCTAATCAGTTTATGTTGTGTCCACAGGCTATGTCATTCTTTCAAAAGTTGTGCCCTGACCCCTTCTCTCCTGTTTCAGAAATGAAAGACTTGAAAAACACTACATGTAAACTAAACATAAAAGGAAACTATAAAACACTTCACCCAACCACAGCAGAAAAACATTCTTCTCAAGTGCACAAGGTATTCTCTAATAGACCTTGTTTTAGGCCATAAAATATACTTCTATAATTTTATAATTATTGAAATCATTCAAAATATGTTCTTCAACCAGAAAAATATTAAAAATCAATAACAAGAGGATATTTACAAATATGTGGAAATTAAATAACACATTCATAAATAACCAGAGAGTTAAGGAAGAAATCACATGGGAAATTAGAAAACAGTATGAGATTAATGTAAATGAAAACATAGCACATTAAATACATATGAGATACAGCAAAAACTGTGCTTATAAGAAAACCTGTAGCTGTAAATGCCTGTTTCAAAACAGAAAAGAAAAGATCACAAAGCAATGCTTAAAAGAAGCTGGAAAAAGAAAACACAATTAAACTCAAGGTTAGCAAAATAAAGGAAATAAAAATGACAAGAGTGGAAATAAAATGGAAAATAGAAAAGCAAAACTTAAAAAAGGTCAACAAGTCTGAAAATGTATTCAAGAAGATCAACAAAATTGTTAAAACTTTAGCAAGAATGACCACACAAAAATTCACAAGTTATAAGTTAGGAAGTGCATTACCACAAATCTTACAGAAATAAAAGTAACTATAGGGAAATACTATAAACAACTGGATGCCAAAATTTATACCATCTAGGTTAATGGAAAAATACCTTGAAAGACACAAATCACCAAATCTGATGGAAGAAACTGAAAATCTGAATAAACAAGTAAAAAAAAAAACCTGAATTAGTTTTTTTAAAACCTGCTTATAAGACCAGATCAAGATGGTTTCACTGGTGAATGCTATGAAGTATTGTAAGTATTCCAGTTGTTTTTTTTGTTTGTTTGTTTGTTTTTGTTTGTTTGTTTGTTTTTGTTTGTTTGTTTTTTTTTTTTACAAATTCTTCCATAAAATGGAGGAGGAATACTTCTTCAATGATTCTATAAGGCCAATATTAAGATCCCCTGGAGGAGGGCATGGCAATCCACTCCAGTATTTTGCCTGGAGAATCCCCTTGAGGATTCTCCAGGAGCCTGGGGAGCTACACTCCTCGGGGTTGCAAGGAGTCGGACACGACTGGGCGTCTAAGCACAGCACACAGCACACTGGTAACAAACCTAGACAAAGACTTTGAAAATAACTACAGATTAACAGCCTTTATGAACACAGATGTTAAAATCTGTCAAAGTACTAACAAATCAAATCTAACAACATATACAAACAATTACATACCATGACCTAGTATGATTTACCCAGGAATGCAAAAGTGCTCTAATATAGAAAATTCAATTAATACAGTAAAGCATATCAATAGAACAAAGAAGAAGATCTACACCATCAGGAGATATAAGAGATGCAGGTTCAGTCCCCGGGTCAAGAAGATCCCCCAGAGGAGGGCATGGCAATCCACTCCAATATTTTTGCCTGGAGAATCCCATGGACAGAGGAGCCTGGTGGGCTACCATCCATAGGGTTACGAAAAGTCATAGAGCAACTATGAAAAACAATGCTAAACAATATACTTAATGATTAAAGAATAAGTGTTCCCATCTAAGATCAGGAAAAACAAAAACAAAACAGGGATATCTGTTCTTGGTATTTCTGTTCAATACTGTACTGGTTTCTAGGCAGGGAAATTTGGCAAGAAAGATAAATAAGTCATCCAGATTTTAAAAAAATACATAAATTAAACTATCAACTATCTCTATTGACAAATGACATAATCTTGTCTATAAAAAAATCCTGAGATTGTCTGAAGAATTATTAGAACTAATTAGCCAGTTTATATATTGCTAAATACAAGATAGAAGATCAATAAACAAAAAGTAAATTATATTTCTGTATACTAGTAATGAACAATCTAAAAATTAAATTAAGGTAACACTCTGTAGATGCAATATAATCACTATAAATACACAAATTGTTTTGTTTTTGTTTACAGAAATTGTCAAATTGATACTAAAAATGACATTGAAAGGCAAGGGACTGAGAATAGCCAAAATAGCTCTTGGGAGATTAGAGACTGGAAAGTGCCTGCTTATGGGCCAGAAATGGGGGATTGAAAGTGTTTTGAATTAGGCAGTGATGATGGCTGCTCAACTCTGCAAATATACTGAAAACCATTAAATTATACTTTTTAAAAGGGTGATGTTTATGATATGTAAGTTGGATCTCAATAAAAGATTTAAAATGTTATGAAAAAGGATATTGAATTTCATTTCCATTAAAATCAATAAGTATAATAACCATTTAATTCTTTTTTCTTAAGAATAAAATAATTGAATTAAGAAGAAATCAGGGGAACAAGGAAAATATATATTGGAAATCAGATGAGCATATTAATAATTTATTCATTTGGTTCATCACTCTGCTCACCTGGCTCTTTGTCACCATGATAATTTTGACTGTTAAAAACCTTTAAAATATATTCATATTTAGTGATGTTTCAATTTATACATATAATGTTTTATTTGCTAACAGGTAATAGCCAGGAAATATAAGAAAAATTGATTTAGGAATAGAAACCAGTGAGTAAAACTAAAAAAAAAAAATTACAACGGCTTTGTAATTTTTCCTTAAAGATGATTTCAATGATGTGAATAAGCAAAACTGTTTGGTATTATTTAATAAAACTACATGGGGTTAAGTGATGGTATAATAAAACCTCTATAAAACTGTTCATCTACAAATGTTTTTCTTCATGAGATAAAAAAGGCAGCATTATAATTAAGACACAATCATACATTATTAGTCGGTAATACAACTCTTACCTGGGATTAGACCTATAGTTCCTAGTATACTTTTATTTCTTAACTCTGAAATATAAACCCCTTTCTCCCCCCAAATTATCATTCAGCCTCAATGCTTTATATTAATCTCTCTGGCAGAATAGAATTTGTCATACTTTTATACTAAAAACATGTTTGCAGTCTTTCCGTGACATCTAGCCCTTTAGTTGTAATCTACATTTACAATTTGCAACTTCAATATAGTTTAATTCAGCTCAATAAGTATATAAAAAGGACTTATATGCAGAGTGGACAGTAGTATAAGAATACTGTCTAAGATAAATTCAATACACTCATTCAATTTAA
The DNA here is from genome assembly GCF_910594005.1 of Cervus elaphus. NCBI lineage: Eukaryota > Metazoa > Chordata > Mammalia > Artiodactyla > Cervidae > Cervus > Cervus elaphus. Next base: position 33,996,185 of record NC_057831.1, read on the forward strand.
TAGTACTTCTCATTAAGCTCTCATTATATCCTGTCACTGACAAAGATTTAGGAAACTGGAAAACAGTCAATACAATCAAATATTTGGTCCTAAGGGGCTGGAAAAAAGAAACAGAGAAGTTAATTTAACCTTTAATGTGACTGTTGAGTCATTTGGATGACAGCTCTTTTCAAGTTTTCAAGTTCTGATCTAAATTTTGTATTTTCCCAAACAGTTACATAATTTTCAATGCATACTTTAAAAATAAACATATTAAAAGGCAACAATGCATATATTTCTAACAACATATACCATTATTTTTTCCACTTTTAGCCTGACAATATAGTGTTTTTCTTTTAAACAGGGTATATTGTAGGTTTTTGTGGCAGTATCTATTTATTGTTTTTCATTTTCAGCCCTATAAATATTGAATTTCTTAGCCTCCCTAAAATGATTCTTTCTAATCCTTTCCCTGTATTTTTTATTATGTTAATCCTGATGAAACTTCCAAAGTAAATCCTGAAGACATTTTGTTGTTGTTGTTGTCACAAATCATTGAAACATGAAAGGGATTATAGATCATTCACTGCCGTCTATCATTTCAGTCATTTCAAAAAAGCAGTTAAGTAATGCTAGATTAGAGATTAAATATCAGGAATGATATTCATTTCCTTTCTACTATTTGTTTAAATGTAGTCTAAATGGTTATTGTGTACTTGTTTCAAAGACTAGGCTTAAAGATCTTCTTAGTTACAGAAAAAATAATATCACCAAGAACTTTGTTAAGCCCAAACATCTTGACTTGCAGACTTACAATTTATCTCAGAAAGTCGCTTAGTTTTCTTTCTGTTCAAATCTATAACTTCAACAAACATAAAATAACATAAAAACTATCTTAACACTTGGTGATTGATTTTCATCAATCAGTCTGATGAAACTGATTCTGAGAAAAGAATAATTAGTTCTGAGAGAAGAATAATTTCTAAGGGTGCACTTTTTCAAAGATAAATAACATTTTCACTACAGATTTTCAGCTTATTTTGTTTTATTATGCCTTAATTATCACAAATACTATGTGTATTTTTCATAGCATTTTAGCTAGCACTTTAAATATTAGTCATATACTCTAATTTTGCATGCATTATTATTCTAATATCTTAATCATTATTTTAACAACACTGAAACAAATTTCTATGTAAAAATTTATACTGTTCCACCTCACCTTTCTCTCAATGGACTGCACTTTCTCTTACTGTAACTCCGCACACAGAACAGATAGTAGCAATAGAGCAATTTGGTTAAGAGAGACTCTCTGGAGACCAACTGCCTGGATTAATAACCTGGTTTTGGATAATGGCTGTATGATTACTGAGTAGATTAACTTTTTTAGTTTTGGCTTTGGTATCTAAATGGGGGGCTTGCCTGGAGAATCCCAGGGACAGGGGAGCCTGGTGGGCTGCCGTCTATGGGGTCGCACAGAGTCGGACACGACTGAAGTGACTTAGCAGCAGCAGCAGCAGCAATTAGGTATTTCTTAGGACTGTGGTGAGATTAAACGAGTTAATCTGGCATATGGAAAGCACTCAATGTTTATTATTATTGCTATTGTTTTGATATTATTATTTAATGCTTAGAAAAATCTTTTAATTTCCTAACTTAATTTTTAATTGTTTATGACAAAATCCAAACATGCAGTAGTTCCCCCTTGTCCATATAGTAGTGAATATTTTTTACAAATTTACTGAAATATAAATGTCATAAAATTCCCTCTTTGTAAGTGTTCATTTTCACTTACATATTTAGATATGTAACAGATTAGATATCTTAACTTAACTTAGATATTTATTGCACCATCACAATTGAGTTTTAGAATTTTCCATCCTCTAAAATGTATCCATGCATTTGTTTGCAGTCAATCACCGGAAACATTCCTAGTTTAGTGCAACTACTGATTTGCTTTCCATCTCTATAAATTTTCCTTTTAAGCATATTCTATTAATATGCAATCATATAATAGTCTTCTGCCTCTAGCTCTTTCCACTTAATATAATGTCTTTGAGATATACTCCTGTTGTAGCATGTATCTATAGTTTATTCTGAATAGCATGCACTATAAAAATACATCAGATTTTATTTATCTATTCATCAGTTGAATGACATGGATTATTTATTTTTCACTATTATGAGTAATACTGCCATGAACATTCCTGTATAAATATTTGGGCAGATACATATTTTCATTTCCATAGAGTAGATGGTAAAACTGATGAGTTGTATGCTAGGTTATATTTAAATTTCTTAGAAACTATTGTTTCCCTAAACTGTTGAGCTATTTTACCTTTCACCAGCACTGTATGTGTTCCAGTTTCTCTCCATTTTCAGCAACGCTTGATATTATCTGTTGTTTGAATATAGCCATTTCAGAGGAATCTCTTTGTGGTTTTATCTTGGGCTTCCCTGATGACAAATGATGTTCAGAATCTTTGCATGTATTTATTGGTCATTCTTATATCTACTTTTGTGATTTATTCAAAATTTGTTCTGCTGTACTATGTTAAAGTTGCTCATAAATTGAATTAATCTATTTGTAACCATTTTTTATTTAAGACCATTATAATAGGTTATTAAAAAAATCTTTCTCATTATTTTTGTTTTTATTAAATTCTAATGTTTTAATAAAATGTTTTGTAGCCTGGAGCCTTTATATTCTAGCCTCCCAAGTGAAAGTTTAAATACATCTACATTTAGCTTTTGTTTATTCAGAATAAGTAATTTTCCAAATGTCACGTGAGAACACATAACCAGAGTCCAGTGCTTTACTATTACTTCAAATACATTAAAATTAACAGTATTTTCTCAATAATCTTTCTCACATTTTATATATACATAGATATATGCCTATATCTGTAATTAATTGTTTATTTTATTTCTAATATTTTTACAAGTTTGCCTGTCTATAGCAGATATATTGTTCAGAATATGCAAAACTTACACAGATTTCACAAAAACAACACTTTAAAGATGTCTTGCAAACAATAGTTTAAAGGCCACTTTTTATTGTTTTGGAATTCAATTACATATTGATTCAAAATCTTGCAAATTATGTATTAATACCTAATTAACGATCCATATGATACTAATGGCTCATGATTTTAAGAGCATAGCCATCAATGACTATCTGTAATACAAGTGTAAGTTAAGAATATGTTCAGTTATCTCATTGATTTCTCAAATACATACTAATTAAACTACTACAAAGCAGGCACTTTTCATAGCACTTGATATTCAGTGAAGGAGAAGACCAGATAGTTTTCTGTACTTATTTTAATACATTTAAATTCTCTATTAAATTCAATAGAAAATTTAAAATGTATTGAATTAAAATTGAATTAAAAATGAATTCAAGTGGAATTCTCTATTAAATTGAATTTAATACAGTTCTCTTCAGAAGAGATTAAGAAAGAATGGACGGCTTCCCTGGTGGCTCAGTGATAGCGAAACTGCCTGCCGATGAAGGAGACACAGGTTTGATCCCTGATCCAGGAAGATCCCACAGGGCGTATAAGCTGAAAGGCAACTAAGCCTATGAGCCACAACTACTGAACCGGTGCTTTAGAGCCCAGGAGCTAGAACTACTGAGGCCAGAAGGCACAACTGCTAACGCCCATGTGCCCTAGAGTCTGCGTGCCATCACAAGAGAAGCCGCCACGATGAGAAGGCCGAGCACCACGCTGGAGAGTAGCCCCTGCTTGACGTAACTAGAGTAAAGCCTGCAGAGCAATGAAGACCCGGTATAGCTAAAAATAAAGAAGTAAAAATAAGCATTAAAAAATTAAGGAAAGGAAAGTTGGACAATAGAAAGTGAAAGTTAAGAAATATGGAAATAAAGGGTAAGATGTCAATATTTGTACAAAAGGAGCCTAAGAAGGAATATTAAGAAATAAATAGGAGGGAGACATGAGGAAATACTGGTGCACAATTTTCTAGGATTTAAGTAGAAAGGCCTAATTGTAAAGGTCCACAAAATATAAAAAGAACAGATAAAGTGATATATATACACACACACGTATGTATCTTATACATGCTATAACAGCAGATAAAGGTAATCGGAAAGCTTCCTAGAAAGCAGAAGTAGATTACCTATAAAAGAACAAGTTATAAATTGATAGTTTCCCGAACAGCAATATTGTTTGCAAGATAAATGATAATTATATAAGGAAGGAAATTTAAGCCAAAATTTTATATCTAGCAAAAGTAACATTTGTTTTATAAGGTGAAAATTTAAAATATATAGATAAATTAGATATTAAATTATAACTTAGTAAATATAATTTAGTTAGTTGCTTCTGTCTTAGAAAAGATTTTAAAAATATAAAATTCTAAACAAAAATCAACACAACGGCAGAAGCAGAAGTATGGATACAAAAACAGAAAAGAGGGAAGGGAGGGTACTTAATACTAAAAATTTTATTCAGCAGAAATTACACACAATAATAAGTGTAAGAAATAAAAAGATAAAAATAAATATCAGTTTTAATAGAGGTAATCTTTAAAGGAATGTGAATGGATTAAGAAGTTCTTCAAATTAGCTGCTGTGTGAAAATTCCAAAAGAAGTTAAGAAATGAAAATAAGTAGAAAATAAAATGAAAGAAACAAATCTTAATATATAATGGACTGCAATAAATGTAAATGGCTAAACCAAATGTAATCAGAGATCCTCAAACAAGTAAAAAGTAAGAATGAGCACTATATCATGAATATGAGAGACAAATAAGAAGGAGGCTGAAATCTAAAACTAAGGGAATAAGACCATGGAACAAAATAAATCTAAAATATCAATTTTAATATCAAACAATTTGGTATTCCATGAAAAACAAGGAAAAAATCTAACAAAATGTCATAAGAAGCAAAGTGATATATTACATATTGTTAAAAGAAAAATGAATCAGTACAGTATTTTCAGCATACCTAATAATATAACTTCAGACTATATTCATATAAATAAGGCAACTAAATTATGAAATATTAATAGCAATTAATATATTTTTATCTGGAACTGATAGCTGAGGCAGGAAAAAATACATAGAAATGCAATGAATTCCACAGTGATTCCAAACTAATAAATAATAATCTTGACAGTCCTTAATATATCACCAGTTACTGTGTACATACCTAACAGATATTATTTGTTCAGTCCTAATCTATAGAATGTGTCTTACTGTCCTCAATATTTTATTTGGGAAAACTAAGCACAGAATGTTTAATTTGCTCAAGATTGCTCAGAAAGAAGTGGCAAAACAGAGTTTCAAATCAGTTATTCTGAATTCCAGAGCCTATACTATTAAATAGTATATTATGTTGAACTTCACATGCTCTATTCAAGGCAATAAATATTTTGCAGGTCTCATGAAACATTCACAAAATTTGACCATTGAAAAAACTAAAAAAGAAGGAGCAATTAATTTTAAAAGGGCCATATATCCTCGACTGTCGTCTTTGGCTTCCCTGGTGGCTCAGCAGTCAAGAATCTGCCTGCAATGCAAAAGACCCATGATCAATCCCTGGGTCAGGAAGATCCCCTGGAGGAGGGCATGGCAACCCACTGCAGTATTCTTGCCTGGAGAATCCCACGGACAGGGGAGCCTGGCAGGCTACAAGTCTACGGGTTCACAAAAAGTTGAACAAGACTAAGGGACTACACTTTCCTTTTTCTACTTTCTTGGTCATAATAAATGAAATTATGGGGAAAAAAATAGATGAAAAAAACTCCACATCAAGAGAATGAGAAGACTAGCCACAGGTTGGGAGAAAATATTTTCAAAGGAAAGACCTGGTAAAGACTATTATCCAAAATATCTGAAGAACTCAAAACTCAACATAAATAAAATGAACAATCCAATTAAAAATGGGTTAAAGACTTGAGTAGACATCTTACCAAAGTAGATATTCCAATGGCAAGTAGTCATATAATAATAAGTTCAAAAATATTAAGTCATTGGGGAAACACAAATTAAAATAACAAAAATCTTATAAGAATGGCAAAATCTATTAGAACAGTCAAAATATGGAACAATGATATAGCAAACATTGGTAAGATGTAGAGCAATAGGAAACTTTCATTCATCGCTGTTGGGGATGCAAAATGGTACAGCCAATTTAGAAAATGCTTTGGCAGTTTCTTACAAAACCAAACATATCCTTATCATGTGTGTGTGAGTGTGTGCTAAGTCGCTTCTGTCATGTCTGACTCTTTGCAACCCTATGGACTGTAGCCTGCCAGGCTCTTCTGTCCATGGAGGTTCTTCAGACAAGCATACTGGAGTAGGTTGCCATGCCCTCCTCCAGTGGATCTTCCCAACTCAGAAATCGAACCCAATATCTCTTATGTCTCCTGCATTGGCAGGTCGGTTCTTTACCACTAGCACCACTTGGGAAGCCCAGGGGAAAAAAAAAAAAAAAAACAACTGCATGTGGATATTTATAGAAGCTTTATTCATAATTGCCAAAACTTAGAAGAAACCAAGAAGGCCTTCACTGGGTGAATAGATAAACTGTGGTACATCCAGACAATTGAATATTATTCAGAACCAAAAAAAAAAAGCTGCAATGCCCTAAAAAGATATGGTGAAAAACTGAAATGCATATTACTCAGCCAGTTCAAAAGGGATACATTCTGTGTGATTCCAAGTATATGACATTTAGGAGAAGCAAAACTATGTGGACAACAAAAAGATCATTCGTTGGTAAGAGGTAGGGAGGAGAGAGGAGTGAATAGCCAGAGCACAGTGGATTTTTAAAGGCAGTGAAACCACACTGTGTTACTAAAATGATGGATATATATCTTCAAAACCCATAAAATGTACACCAAGAGCAAATCCTAATGTAAACTATGGACTCTGAGTGACAATGATGTTGTCAATGTAGGCTCATTATTATAATATAATAAATGAACCACTCTTATGTACCATGTCGACAGTGGGGGAGCCTGTGCATGTTTGTGGGGCTAGGTGTTACACAGAAGTCCCTGTGCCTTTCATTCAGTTTTGCTATAAATCTAAACTTCTCTAAAAACTAAAGTTTATTAATTAAAAAAGAGCTCCATATATCTGGAGACTTTAAAAAAAAAGTACAACAACAAATGTAGTAGCTACATAATATTCAGAACCAAACCACAACAACAAATACTAATTCTCAAAATTGGTGGATACAGTGGACCAATTATGGACTCCTTTGATGAAAACTGAAAACATTCAATTAAATTAAGTGTATGTATTAGATAAGATTAAAACAAATTAGATAAAGCATTTTCTTTGATTCAGGCATTCCAGTCATGGTTTAAAGCCTTAGAAAAATTCCTACACAAAACAAAAAGGTATAGACAGTCCCCAACTGTAGATTTTTCAGCTGTCAATGGTGTGAAAGTGATTCCCATTCAACAGAAAACACACTTTAAACTTTGAATTTTGATCTTCTCCCAGGCTAGCCTTAGCCTGATCTGAAAGCTGGGCAGTGACAGTCAGTGAGCACAGCTCCCAGGCAGCCACACAATCACAAGAGTAAACAACCAGTACACTCACAACCATCTTGGACCCATACAACCCTGTTGCTTTTCACTTTCAGTATGGTATTCAATAAATTACATGAGATGTTCCATACTCTATTATAAAACAGGTTTTGGGTTAGATGATTTTGCCCAACTGTAGGCTAATGTAAGTGTTTTTAGCATATTTTTAGGTGAGGCTAAGCTAAAGATCAGTCCTGGGTGTTCACTGGAAGGACTGATGCTGAATCTGAAACTCCAATACTTTGGCCACCTCATGCGAAGAGTTGACTCACTGGAAAAGACCCTGATGCCGGGAGGGACAGGGGGCAGGAGGAGAAGGGGACGACAGAGGATGAGATGGCTGGATGGCATCACCGACTTGATAGGCATGAGTTTGAGTGAACTCCGGGAGTTGGTGATGGATAGGCAGGCCTGGCATGCTGCGATTCATGGGGTCGCAAAGAGCTGGACACGACTGAGTGACTGAACTGAACTGAACTGAACTGAAGCTATGATGCTTAGTAAGTTAAGTGTATTAAACACATTTTTGATTAATGATGGGCATTTTCAACTTCTGATTAATTCATCAATATGTAACACCACAGTGCACTGAGGCAGACCTCTATAGAAAGAAGGCAGCTTTATCTTAGCCTTTTTTGCAGTAGGAGGAAATTGGAGATAATCTTAGATAGATGGAGGACTTCCCTCAGCTGGTAAAGAATCTGCCTGCAATGCAGGAGACCGCGGTTCGATTCCTGGGTTGGGAAGATCTGGAGAAGGGAAAGGCTACCCACTCCAGTATTCTGGCCTGGAGAATTCCATGGTCTGTATAGTCCATTGGGTCACAAAGAATCGCATACTGCTGAGCGACTTTCATTTTCACTAAGGTAGATGGAAGCAACATTAGCATAACAAATAAGTAAATTACAGTGGATACAAGCAATGGAATTCTTTGCAGTATTCAGAAACACTGATTAGAATCCTTAGTATTTTAAACACAGAAGTGAGTGAAAACAAGAAACTTGAGTTACAGCTACATAAATTAAGCATTCACAATAGGATACAATGTTTTTATGAAAATGGCAAAAGTTAATATACCAAAGTCATTAGAAAAGTGCATAAAAGGAGAAGCAGGGAGTAGGAAAAATATATAAGAAGAGGGGTAAGGTATGAGGACTGTGTGCTACAAACTGAAGAATAGCGTTAGATGATCCCTCTGTACCTGAGGTACCCAAAAAAGAAAAAAATACAGAAAAAAAGTATAACTATAAAATTTACTTAGTAAATAAATCTACTAATCAGTTAATACATTTTTATCCCTCCAGAAAGATGGAGTATATAGTTATAATTATTACATTTATTTAAAATAAAGAGAAGTAGAGAAAAACATATTTTCTCAAAGTCACCCAACCAGTAATAAAAGCATAAATAGAACAAAGACTGCGGATCACTTTTAGACTAATGGTATCACCTATGTACATTTTCTCTCATTAGAGTAGTAGATATAAAGGGGAAAATCTTAGGAAATAAAACTAGTTATCCCAGGGGGGATAATATACAGTGTAAATAATTCTCCATTTTCTCTGTAGATGCAAAAATCACTGAATTATCTTCCAGTTAAAGAAGCAAGGAGGAAATAAAACATCTAAATTTTCCTCTACTGATTTTCTTTAACTTTTATTTTAACTTTACCATGCAGTAGTAATAGATTTCTCATTCTGAAACCAACAAAGAATGTCATTTTGCTTTCCTCATTCTGACCTTCGGTCGATTTTCTATTTGCATATTCCATCTCAAGTGCTGTATTTCTCAGTATCAAAGCCCGGATGCATGGCAGAGCTGTGCTCCTTAATGTATCGTCTGTGTACAATGGTTTTGCATAATAGCTATATGTTGCTTGGAGATGCACAGTTAATCACAGTAATCCACACTATACACCATAATGATGGATACTTAAATTACTTCTTTCACATATTAGGGTCGGAGAGGGGAGGGAGTTGTGGGGGAAAGTCACTTCTAAAGGATAAAGAAAAATTTATACAATTTTTCTACAACCAATATGCTATAAAATAGTAAATGTCAGTTAATTCAGTCTGTCTGGTCCTTTCGTTAAGAAGTTTTCAAAGGTTTATATAATACTGAATCCTATAAACCTATTGTTTTTTTAAACAAAGGCAAACTTAGGGAAGCTTATATGATACTCTTCAATTTTAATCTGTTATATTATGTATTTTTTTTTTACCTCTAGTTTAAAATCTAATGGTTAGTGTCAATTACTGAACATGAAACCTCCCTTTTAAAAAATAATTCATGACAGCATCCCTCAAAACCTGCTGTAAAAGCAACAGTTGTTTATTATTTAATAGTCTGAAGAATCAAAATTTGCTCTTTTAAGTAAAGTGCTGAACATTACAGGGGAAACAGTCTATGCCAATAACATAGGGATTTTGGTTTTATTAAACTTCATTTGTTTTCAGTCTTTGGCAGTGCTGCATATTTATTTCTCCTCCCTAACAAGAAATTTGTGGCATCTTAGTTCTAGCAGAATTTTAAAAATATAAAACCCATAATATTAGGAGAGCTCTGAGGCTTATTATTATTATTACACAGAATTTGCACCTTACTGAGGCACTGTCCTAGAAAATTTCATTTATTTCTCAAAAGCATTTCACGAGATAAGTAGTCCTATTTTAACCATAACTCATAGGAGGAATCCAAGGTCTCAAAGAGATTAAGAAACCTGATCAAGCACAAATAATGAGTAAGTGGGAATTTGGAATTTGAACCTAATAGTTTAACTCCAGAACTTGTTTTTTTAACTGGTACAACATGCTGTCAATAAGACCATTGCTACGATGAAATGCGCAGAGATCAAATTTGATTCTAAGTATAGAAAGAAGAAAAGCAATAAAGATGGTCAGGATACAGAGGGACACAGATTAGTTTATGCAACTTCCTCTTCTCTATAGTCACGGCTGAAAGTATATACTTCAAATGAGTCTTTTTTAATGTAACTTAGTTTGGAATATATATATATATATATATATATATATATTTGAATTGAATACATATATTTACAAATCTTTATGTCAATTATAATCCCTATGATCATATCTTTGATGTAGGGAGTGCTGACATGATACCAGCACATATAGTAAATTGTAGGGTATCAGGAAAAAAAAATCATTTCACAAGTTTTAAGGAAAATATAATCAAATCATAGCTTAGTGATCCTATGTTTATTTCATTTTGTCTCTTCCTTTATTCCCCTATCTAAGCCACAAAGAAACAGCCTCAAGCATTTCACTGAGAGTTGTTTCCAAAGGAAAATGAAATTATCATCTGCTGCCAGTAACACTCAGGTTTTCTCAGGAACTTTTCTATGTTTTGTCTAATGGTGGAAGATTAGAGTGGCTTGAAGGACCCTCACATTATCTAAGTAGGATAAGACACAAGTGAGTGCACATTTTTAAGATAAAAGTGTTATACAAATTTACTTATTTACTATCAACTCTGCTAAGTTGTTCCAGAATTTAAATTCTTATGCTTTTATTAAAAACTTGATTATAAATAAGCCCATAGTATTTTGAAAGAATTTTACTGCTAAGATTTTACTTTCAAGAAAACAGTTATGAGCTTCATTTGGATTTACAGTAATTTTTACATATTTTTTTTTTATCATTTTGTAAAAACAAAATGGAAGGAATGAGGATAGATCAGTACTGATAAACTTAGTATTTTACTTTAACATTTAAATTTTCACACACTGGACACACTCCTCATACTTCATTAGACATTTGGGGAGAAAATATTTCTAAATATTTCTGCTCATAACACAAAGTAAATAGGTTCATAACTAAATGAGAACCAAATGGAAAGCTCACAAAATTGGGAAAAAAGAACAGAAAAAGACATATTGAGACAACTATTTCAGCTATTTAACTGATATCATATTGCTTTATGCATCATACATAAGTTATAATATGATTGAATCTGCTACATTAACTAAAATATAACTGATTCAATGAACTTCACAGTCTTTACTAAAGTAAATTAAATTTTGATCATTTATTTCATTATGACAATAATCTATGCTGCAACTTATAAAAATACAAAGTGGAAAGTAATGGAAGTGACTCAACAACTGCTAGTAAATGTAAATCCCTCCCAACTCTCCTCAGTTCTTATATCCTTTTAAACGAATGACACTATATTTTTCATCTTATTCTGACTGCTCCTTACCTATTGGTAAAGTAGTGTTGCCAGTTAGTGCTGCAAGGAACATTAGGGTGCATGTGTCTTTTGGAATTATGGTTTTCTCTGGGTATTAAGAAGTGCTGGAAAAGCTGGATAACTACATACAAAAACAAACAAAAAATGAAATTAAAACACTCCCTAACAAGGAAATCAATCCTGAACATTCATTTGAAGGGTTGATGCTGAAGCTGAAGCTCCATTACTTTGGCCACCTGCTGTGAAGAGCTGACTCACTGGAAAAGACCCCAATGCTGGGAAAGATTGAAGGCCAAAGGAGAAGGGGGCGGCAAGGAATGAGATGGTTAGATAGCATCACTGACTCAATAGACATGAATGTGAGCAAACTTCGGGAGATAGTGAAGGACAGGGAAGCCTAGCATACTGCAGTCCATGCAGCTGCGAAGGGTCGGAGCCGAATGAGCAGCTAAACAACAACTAATACCACAGACAAAAATAAATTCAAAATGGATTAAAGACCTAAAGGTAAGATCTGACACTATAAAACTCTTAGAGGAAAATATGGGCAGAACATTCTTTGACATATCACAATAGGATCTTTTTTGACCCACCTCCTAATGAAAATAAAAACAAAAATTAAAAAATGGGGCCTAATATTAAAAGCTTTTTCACAGCAAAGGAAACCATAAACAAAAGAATAACCCTCAGAATATAAGAAAATATGTGCAAACAAATTAACTGACAAAGGATTAATCTCCGATAGACAAACAGCTCTTGAAGCTCAATATCAAAAAAGAAACAATCCAATCAAAAAATACCTACAAGATCTAAATAGACAATTCTCCAGAGAAGACATACAGATGGCTAATTAACACATGTAAAGATGCTCAAACATCACTAATTATAAGAGAAATGCAAATCAAAACTACAAGGAGATATCACCTCATACCTCAGAATGGCCATCATCAAAAAAATCTACTAACAATAAACGCTGGAGAGGGTGTGGAGAAAAGAGAACCCTCTTGCACTTTGGGTGGGAATGTAAATTGATACAGCCAATATGGAGAACAGTATAGAGATTCTTTAGAAAACTAAAAATAGAACTACCCTATGACCCAGCAGTCCCACGCCGGGGCATACATTCAGACACATACACTCCAATGTTCGTCGCAGCACCATTCTCAATAGCCAGGATATGGAAGCAACCTAGATGTCCATGGACAGATGAGTGGACAAAGTAGATACATAAACACAATGAAATATTCCTGAGTCATAAAGAGGAACAAAGTTAGGTCATTTGTAGAGACACGGATGAACCTAGAGACTGTCATACAAAGTGAATTAAGTTAGAAAGAGAAAAGCAAATATTATATATTAATGTATATATGTGGACTCTTAAAAAATGGTATAGATAAGCTTACTTACAAAACAGAAATAGAGATACAGATACACAGAACAAATGACACCAAAAGGGCAAAGAGGGTGTGAAATGAACTGGGATTGACATATATACACTATTGATGCGATGTATATAATAGATAACTAATGAGACCCTACTCTGTATCTCAGGGAACTCTACTCAGCGCTCTGTGGTGAGCCAAATGGAAAGGAAATCCAAAAAAAAAGGAGATATATGTAAAGCTGATTCATTTTGCTATACAGCGGAAACTAACACAATATTGTAAAGCAACTATATCTCAAAAAAAATTAAGCAAAAAATAAAAATTTTTAAAAATGAAAAATTTTAAAAAGATGGAAACTTTAAATGTGAAATCATATTCAAAAATTAGCAGCATAAATGGGTCTAGAGAGATATTATCTTCTGAAATCTAGTGCAAAATATCATTTTGCTATTCCTCTGGGTTCCCTGTAGCTAATATTTAGCTTTTGCTGTCAGACATTGAAAAGTGCTCCAGTGTAAAAAGACAGTCACACAGAACTACACAGTGAGCTGTCCAACAATGCTAACTTTCAACGCTTCTGAGAATTACTTCCTTAGCTTGGTTCTTTAAAAAAAAAAAAAAGATACTGCATTTGTGATATTGAGAAATGAAATTAATGGCACTGCCATTTATTGATAACAAAGCAAATGCTGTGAATAAAACCAAATTATGAAATTTTAAAGCATATTGACATAATTAGGAGGTTTCTTCCTTCTTAGGACTGTTTCTTAGATAATCACTCAATCCACTGACTTGGGCACTTTGACTTACAATTGATTAGAAACGATCACTAGAATTCAGGTAAGTCAGAGAAGAGCATACTAAAAACAGAAATGCCAGCTAAAAGACTAATGAGTTCAGAAAGACTACATAATTTTGCTTTGATAATGATGTATTCTCACAATGGTAACTCTTGATCACTAAGAAATATGAAATGGCAAGTATCCTACAATTATTGTCTTTTTACTTGTAACTGGAAAATGGCAATGATTACATTTCAAGGTGTTTCACTTAAAAGGATACTTTAAAATTTATTTAAGTCGCTGTCATGTCCAACTCTTTGCAACCCCATATATAGTCCATGGAATTCTCCAGACCGGAATACTGAAGTGGGTAGCCATTCCCTTCTCCAGGGTTCCCTTCTCCAGTGTATCTTCCCAACCCAGGGACTGAACCCAGGTATCCTTCATTGCAGGCAGATTCTTTACCAGCTGAGCTACCAAGAAGCCTTTATTTTAAAATAAACACATTTGGCACTTGAACATTTAGAATTAAAGTATCTTGAAAAATAATTTACACCCAACTAACCATGATTCGACAATACAAATATTAACTGAATTTCAACTTTAGGTGATTTTTTTTTTTTTGCATTCTTTACTGGATGATAAAGTAAATTAATAATATTCTATGAAAGGGGCATGAAAGTAAAAGTGATAGTCATTAAGCCGTATCTGACTCTTTGAGACCCAATGGACTGTAGCCCGCCAGGCTCCTCTGTCCATGGAATTCTCCAGGCTGGAATACTGGAGTGGTTTGCCATTTCCTTCTCCAGGGGATCTTCCTGACCCAGGGATTGAACCCGGGTCTCCTGCATTGTAGGCAGATTCTTTACCATCTGAACCACCAGGGAAGCCCTGAAATGGGCATAGGAAAGCAATATATTTGAATGTATATATGCATTTATTTATATGAAAGTCATATATAAGATATAAAATATATTTATCTGTTCAGCTGAATAAAAATTACTCAAATAAAGGCTCACATCCATCAGGCTTTCTATGTGAAATTATGCTTATTTCTTTGGAAAACTTATTTTACCCATGCATATGTATGCTTCTTGAGGGTAATATTTATGAACATTTTACATTGTTTTCAGAGATTTCCTTTCATTATGAGTTTGTTCACCAAAAGCTTTCAATGGAACATGAACATATAATATCTACACTGTGTAAAATGAAAACTCATGTATCTAGCATTATTTGTTAAAATGCTATTTTACACACTTAATGCTACTTGCCAACCAAATCACTTGCTGGTCACTGAACTCACCATGCACTTTCTCAAATATATAAAGTTTGAGATCTGGAATGATCCTATAAAATAATCCATTATAAAATGGTCAAGTTCAAAGATCACTATCTCTATGATGATTGTCCTCTATTCCTTCATTCAGAAAATTGTCCAGAAAAAGCCTAAGATCAGAGGGAAATTGCTCCTGAGAAATCTTATAGTGTAAATCAATAAACATCTTCAACAACATCTTTACTATAGGTTTAGTAATGACTTTTTCTTATATAATGTTCTTTAGGAAAGGCCACATAATCATCTGAAAGCACAAAACTACATGCAACTGATAATTTACAGTCAAAAGTATCATTCTGATAGGTAAACTTCCCTATAGATGTATTGCAGATTATCTACAGCCGATATTATTCCTCAGAGACCCTAAGCTGTCCTGGAGAAGTCCTGGGAATGCTGAGGATTGCCGATTTACCTATAGTTCACAGAGAATTTGTACATTTTTTGATTTTGTAAATTCAGTTTTTCATATGATTTCATTTGAAGGAAACATTCAGTAGTTAATAGTTTAAGACCACTGATCCTAAACAGTGGATGAACTGGCTTTCTACTCAGTTTTGCAAAGATTCGGGACAGCAGGAAATCTGAGGTTATACTACTAGCCAATAAGACTGTTGGCAGTACACTGGATTTACATTCCTACAGGCAGTGGGGTTGTGGTGTTGACAAGCTTATATAAAATTCCAGCCATTATAATGCATGTTACAAATAAAAGCCATCCCAGTTCCTGTAGAATATAAGCCAAGAACAGCCCCATGGGGAAGACTGAAATTATGCTAATTAAATAATGGTACATATCAGGAGTACATTAAAATCTCAGCCAAACAACACTATTTACAAGCTTAGAAATAGCACTTTACTTTTTCTTACAGAAGCTGCCATCATTAGACATATTACTACATTGCAAAACAAACAAACCAACCTACAACAAGTATTAGCAATGATATGCCCTACTTTATTATTTATTCATGATCCTAGTCAGTTGAGTTTTTTAGATGAATAAAACATGATGATTATAATATTTTTAGCATTCATCATTGTCACTGTAGACACTCCCCATCTTCGATTCATCTGATATCCAGGTACATATGTAAAATTTATAATTAAAAAGAATATATATTTTAAAAACACAAAGTGAATAACTTCTGTTTTTAAATGCTCACATATATTTCTGGCATACTGATAATGTGGCATAGTTATACCTATGCTATGATCAAAAATATATAGATTTCCATGGAAATATTCTCTTATATTCTGATGCATAATGCAATGTATATGCTAACACTGAAATAATGATTACAGTTAACATCTGCTAAGGACCCATTATATAGTAAGATCAGTATAAAGCGCTTTGTGTGCATTTTCTTATTTACATTTAAGGAAAATATTATATGCTTCTCATTTTACACCTAAGTTCACTGAGTCAAAGGTTATCAACTTGCCTCAGACCTCAAATATAATTAATAATTGAGATGGCACATGGAGATAGCACATGAAGTTGGGTCAGTCCAGCCTACATTTAAGTTTCATATCAAAGACTTGCAATATTTGGTTGAGAAAGTTTCATTTGATTAGCAATGGGGATTAAATCATATTGCCACTGCTATCTAGCTATACACTTCTGTTAATTACTTGGCTTCTCTTATCCACAGTTTCTTCATCTGTAAAGTGGGTATAATAGTGGTTTTTGCCTACAGGTTTAATGCGAAAAATAACTAAATTACATAATGGTGTAGCATTATAAATATAGCTATTATTATTAATGTTGTTGTTTTTATTATGTTTTGATTATGGAAAAAAATATCATCCAAGACGTCCTTAATGAAGGGTCACTGTGCAGAGAAGAGGAAGGTGGAGGCTGGGAAGACACTGGGGCCAAGAGCTCTAACTATCCCAGGGACTGGGTAAACATACTGCGCAGGCCAGGCAGTAAGGGACCAATGAGGGCAGGTAGCTCAGAGAAGAAAGAGGCATTATGAGAAACACAGAAAGAATTAGTAATTTTCCATATCACCCAGAATAAAACTGAAAATCCCAAGGCTTGGCGTGAGTTGCTACCTTCTACCCCTTCTACCCTCAACTTTGGTCACAGCACCTCATCTCTTTTCTTTCAAAAGGACTGTCATTTTTCTGTCATATTCTGTTGTTTCTTCTGCCTAAAATACTACTGTCCCATGTGTCTCTGTGGCTGGCTCATCACCTTTTCCAGGACATTATAAAGATATCATCATTGAAAGAAATCTTCTCTCATTACAAAATACCACTTTGTTCTACCTTATGTCACTCTTTTTTCCATTTTTTCTCTTTTATACTTAGAATTGATCACTTCCTAACAAATGTCATTGTTTTTTGCCCCCCACTTTTTTTTTTTTTTTTAGTTTTTTTCCTTACCTTTCCCTCACCCTCACAAGAATGTCAGTCTCATGACCACAGGGAATTTATTTCACTGCTGCATCCCCAAGCCTTACTACACTCTCTGGTACATGGTAGTTGCTCAGAAAGTTTGTTTAATTAGTTATTTAATTTAGATCATCATTTAACAGTTGGATTAGCTGTGGAAGATTCATATTTGGGGATCTATAGATAATTGGGATTTTTTAAAAATTACATGAAAAATAATTTCCATACAGGATGAAAAGAACAGAAATGGAAACAAATTATTTTAAGTGACAAGAGGACGCTGTAGGCCAGTGTCCATTTAACTCCTAAGTTTTTGATAATTGCTTACAAGAACAAATAAACTGAAAATATTGACCAAGTACTCTGCATCTTTTTTTTTTTTTTTCAGTTTTTGAACTACATTCTCAGAATCATGAGAGAGAAGCAGATGCTGAGGAAACAAGCATGAGAACATACTCATTATTTTCTAATGCTTTGTTTAACAAGATTTAAAAATATTGCAAGGAAACGTCTGAAGTCATTTTTTGTTTATATGCCTACTAATTCTATATTTTGGCCATTCCCTGACTACTACACTACCTGTTCCAATATAATGTATTCTTAAAATATTTTATTTGAAAACATAAAAATAATTCCATTTTCTCTATTGCTCTTTAAATCGACACTTTGACCATATTTGTTTCCATCCATAGAATTTTTTTCCACAACAACATATCAGTAACAATTATGCACATTAGTTTCTCTTGGGTTCACAGCATGTCTAATAAGTAGACTTGTGTACATTCCTTCTGCTGCCTCTTAACTCATGTTTCCCAAGGTTTGTGATATTTTAAATGTAAAGAAGTAAAAAAAATAAAAACCTAAATTTTTAACATAATTCAAACTTTAATGTTTTCTTCGTGTGTCACTGGGTAAACAAATCCTACTTTTCTACTACTAAATCCAAGGCATAAATATACTCCACATTTATTTTGAAAGAATATTTACTGCTTCTGTTTCTGTTTTTAAATCAATAAGGCTTTTGTATTACTAGCTTGTACACTATTGAAAATATGAATGACCTCTTTAAACACATGTATACATCATTTATTTCTGAATCTCTTCCTAATTGCTTTATATTTTAGATAAACATAATTGAACAGTTATTTCAAAGTGAATCAGATTTTTACACTAGTTAATATTATATAACTATGAGCAATTCCTATGAAAAAAAGTCTAAGGGTTGAATGTGGAAATATCTATAATGACCGTAAATAATAATCACAACTTTAAAAGTATTTTTTCTTTAGAATATTGTCATGATATGAGCAATTAAAAATAACAGAATTCTGGTATTAATATCTGGAGTAGGTAGTTATCTGAAGGCCAAAAGTTCTCCTGGTCTCTGTAATTTTTCTCTATTTTTCCCAAAGATATTATTTTGGGCCAAGTTAAACTGATGATCTTATCTATAAGACTACATGACAATTATTTGCTCAGGGCAAGAATAATTTTGTGCCCTCTCTCTAGATCTATGCCCTATAATTTGGAAATAATTTGTAAGAAATTTTAATATAATTGATGCTCCAAAATATTAAATATCAAAAATTTATACAATATATTATCTTCATAGTAAATAAGATTTAATAATACATTATTAATATTTTAATAAGAAGTTTCTAAGACAATCCAAAAGAATGCGCAATCCTTAATAATTGCAGTTAAGTAAACTGGGATATACATAACATAGCCAAAATGAATGCATTTATATTCTGAAATTTAAAAAAAACTTGTTTTGAATTCCATTTGTGTCATAATTCTGTTTCTCTACCATATCAGAACATTAATTGTACTATTTTAAAATATGATATATTTATATCTATTTGTATATATATTCAAAATATATATGGATATATATATTCAAAAGAAGTCCTTATTATTTTATACTTATGTACAATGGTTCTCAATTTTATTCCCAAATGATTTCAGTCATAGCAATTTTGAGTTTACGTTACCATTTTCATAAGACAAGATATAATCAACATATATGCAGCAAAAATAATTCTCTGCATTTAAGCAGCAAGAATTTCTACCTGAACTAGAAAGGTGTGCTTCAGTGTATTAGTAACTATCTTCTTTAGGTTTCGTGTTCACTGAGAAGAAATGCTTTTACAATATAGGCAGCTTTCAAAGGTTAGGTAATACTTGCATTGCAGATTGTAGTTCTGTTTGTAGGGCAAGTAGAGTACAAGTGAGTTTACTACAGATGGAGTTAAAAGGCAGGCGGTATTCATTCACTGACTCCTGCTTTTTCACTCATACATGCCACTTTCTACCCTTTTCAAAACAAACTCATATTTTTCTCATAGTGTAAAGACAATGAAGTTCCTCTTTTATGATTCTGTTATCTTTGTGCCACAAATGAATGGTGACATATATTAACTGAATTTCAAACATTTATTCACAGCATAAATCTCCTGGAACAAAATATTTTCCTGACATTTGAGTCTTTTGGAGCTTGCCAAATCATTCCTTTGTCCTCTACCAGAGCTCTGAAATAACATATTTGTGAAAATGATATTTAAGAAATGACAGCAAGGTTGATAAATTGGTGCTGATTTATTGTCATTTCCTATTCATTTTTTTCCTGTCCCATACCAAAGAGATGTAATGGAAAATAGCTTTTCATCCATGTATTAGGAAATGCACCCAAGTCTACATTGACTTTTAGCTGAGAAATTAGGTATAGGATTCTGGGATCATTCTGAGATGTCAAGTTTGTGAATGCAATTATAAATCAGAGAGATAGAAGCTGATTTTCTACAAGGATATTAGTAGGTTCTAAAGTCACTGAAGAGCTCCAAGTATATTTGAGTGGCAGTGCTATTATTTTAGTTCAAATGGCCATAAATATTGTTTTAGACTTTTGAATAGGTAGGTCAGTGGTTCACAGAAGAGACATCTGAAGGTTCTGTTATAGTAAAGATAGCTGGATCCCACCTCTGGAGTTTCAGATTCAGTGGATCTGGTATGCAGTCCAAAATTTATATTTCTAATAATTTTGTGGGAATCTTAATGCTGTTATTTGGGGGACCACAGTTTGAGTTTCAGGGGAGTAAATCACTGACAGGTAAATCCCTTGGAAGCTGAGAATCACTTGTTTTCAAGTAGAAGACAGTAAGAACTAATACATTTTGTATATGATAGGAAAGTATCTAGCCAGATAGTGTCTATCATTTTTACCAATGTTTACTTGACACATGAACATATATGTATAAATATCAAATTTAAAAATTTTAATGTGTTCCCCGTTCTTCAAACATTCTAGAAGATGCAAGAGTGTTTCATTGACTTGTTGATTTTGTTTAGGAAAGACAAATTCACTGACCCCAATAAATATTGTGAGCATTTTTTTTTTTTTTATGCAGCAGTGATAGAGGCCGGGGGTAATAAGCGGTCATTTTAGCAAGGTTAGTCAAAGAAGGCCTCTAAGGGGTTGACATTTTACCTAGAATATGTAAAGAAGCAAGTTATAAAAAGATCTAAGTACAGGGTTAGCATTAGTTCAAGGTTTTAAAGTAAGAACAAGCCTGACTAAGCTGAATACAGTGCTTTTCAATTTGCAAAAAAAAAAAAAAAAAGTCACAGAAAGTGCCATTCAATTAAAGATTAAGGTTGAACTGGAGGTTTAAAAAAAAAAAAAAAACAACTGAGAACAGCTAGGGGAATTTGAGAATTAATCACATAAACTTTTTCACAGAAAAGGAAGAATAAGATTCAACAGTATTTATTAAATGAGTATGCTGAAGTTAAGGTCACAAGCCCAAAGAGGAAGATTCCAGAGACAGGCTGAGTAGACAAAAATACCATGCAGTTCATGTTACATTGCTGAACAACCAGAAAGTCAGTCTATCATTTACAACTGGGGGCATTCTTTTCCTGGAAATGGAATATTATTTATGTCTGCTCTCCATGAATTTCCCATTGTTACAACATAGGAGAAGTTGAATTTCAGAATAAACTACTTTTGACAAAAGATGGATTCAGTGTAAAATGAAAGGGAGCAACAACACCGCAGTCAACTGACTTCAGTGAGGCCCAATGTCTCAAGTCAGACCGACAACATAGAACATACCTTTCTAGTTACTAGAGAGGTTGAGGATCTCTCTACTGTGACCTCAGCCCAGGACATGGCTGGAAACACCATAGTGAGTTCTTACTGTTTTGGCTGTTTTTCTCCAGCTTGCGTAAAAATCAGCAGCACCCTCTGCCAACATATTCTTTTTCTTTTTAATCAGATATAAATCTTTCTCACAGATTTACATTTGCTAATATAAGGACACCCTCCTAGGACTCTACTTGGGTCATTATGATATGCCTTTGAAGAATCCTCAAAGTCTAGCTTCTCACACATTTAGGGTCTGGATATGGCTGCTACTGGGAATAGCTACACTCTTCTGTTATAACTAGTTTTTGAAAAATTTTAGAGGGTTGCATAAATTTATTTGGAAAAACAACTTGCAATCCCCATGTTATAGGCTGAACTGTGTCCCTGACACCACAAAACTTATATGTTGAAGTCCTATCACCATCATCTCAAAATGTGACTGTGTTTGGAGAGATGGCCTTTAAAGAGGCAATTAAAATAAGGCTGTTAGGGTGGGCTAGAATCTGCCCACAATGTGGGAAGCACAGATTTGATTCTTGGGTTGGGAAGATCCCCTGGAGAAAAGAATGGCTAACCCCTCCAGTATTCTTGCCTGGAGAATGCCATGGACAAAGGAGACTGGTGGGCTACAGTCCTTGTGGTCGCAAAGAATTGGACATGACAGCAACCAACACTTCAGAGTGGGCTCTATTCCAATATGACTAGTCTCTTTATAAGAGGAGGAAATTTGGACCTAAGAAGAAACACTAGTGATGTGTGCACAGAGAAGAAAAGCCCTGTGAGGACACAGAGAGAAGTCAGCTACCTGCAAGCCAAGCAGTGAGGCTTTGGGGACAACCAAACCTGCCTAAGTCTTTATCTTGGACTTCTAGCCTCCAGAACTGTGAGAAAACACACTCTGTGTATAAGTCACTCAGTCTTTGATATTTCCTTACGGTAGCTCTAGCAAAGTAAAACACCCCATGACTTCTGACTATGAAAGCATCCAAACAGTACATCTCACAATGGTTGATGCATCTTTGGAACACTGGCATTAGAGAAGAGGAGAGGAGGAGAAAAAGTGGGTAGGGAAGGGGAGGAGAGGATAAATAGCCAATAAGTGGATTTCCTTTTTGTGGTAAAACAGAAATGAAATCAGATATGGTGGTTAAGTATCTGTCTGTCTAGTCCCTGTCTCTCTAACACACATACACTAAAAAAAAAAAAAAAAAAAAACCTGATAAAAATGTCCTTTAGTTAGAACAATGATCTACAGATTGTCTGCTTTTGAATTCAGTAATGATTGAGAAGACTCTTGTAACAAGTTTCTTCAGAAGAAGTGTCAGATTCTATCATTTAGAATTAAGAATGGCATTTTAAAACAGTTGTGCTATAGACAGCAGTTTCCAAAATGCAAAAAATGCCTCTTGAACTTATGTGACATTTTAAAAGATAAAGGAACATGACTGTATTCTTCTGCTACTCAGTAATCCTCTGGAACTGGGCAGGGATGTGTAATGTACCCTCACAAAACAAAAAGAACAAATATTATTTGGATGTTTGCCACCTAATTAGTTGAGATCATAATTCTAATGTTCAAAAAAACTAAAATGTAATTATAATTCTTTACTCTGTGACAGTGAATTCATCATTTTATTATCTGAGCTCTTGATTTTTCTTCAGTTTGTAAGATAAAAGATGAAGACACATTGGCCACATAGCACAAAAATATCTATCAAACTGAAAAATTTGATACATTAATAATACTGAAGTCACTGCTGACTTAGGCTAAGTGCTTTAATGAATGACATTGACAAGGTAAAACGTCATCATTCTGTCTTCTGTATGCCTACCTACCTGGGCTTCCCTGGTGGTTCACATTGGTAAAGTATCTGCCTGCAATTCAGAAGACCCAGGTTTGATCCCTGAATTGGGAAGATCCCCTGGAGAAGAGAGTGGGTACCCCCACCAGTATTCTTGCCTGGAGACAGAGAAGTCTGGTGGGCTACAGTCCAGGGGGTCACAAAGAGGCAGATATGACTGAGCTACTAAGCGCGCACACACACACAAACATGCCCACCTAGCTATCTCAGGATGAAACTATGAAACAAAACTAGGTAAAGTAAATAATGGATCCATACTAACCACAGACTCCATGCTGAGCATCATACTAATATGAAAAAATAAAACCATGAGTTTCTGAGTGTTGACTATGTGCCAAGCATTGGGCTTGGCTCAAATACTCTTTTAATTTATCCTCACAAGAACACCATGAAGTATGGATCATGATCTCTGTTTTATAAATATGGATACCTAAAATCAAAAATAAAATAAATTCTCCAAGATGGAGAGGGCTGAGACTTTAATACAGCTTTAATACAGCTGTTTGACTCCTAGAACTCTGCTATTTACAATTTAACATGTTCCTCTAAAACAACACCATAACTAAGACATCCTGGCCCAAATGGAGAGAAAAACATAACCTCTGGTTAATGAGTCCAGTACTTATGTCTGTTCTCTTGTGATTTCTACTGAAGAGGGCTTAAAAGAGTACATTGGATAAAAAATGGTGTCAACTGTGAAAGGCACTAAGTATCATGGAAATTCTAAAGCATAACGGTTTTTTCTCCTTGTTTGCCCTTCTCAGAAGCTTCCATAATGAATATTACTTTCCCAAACCATATGGCCTTTTTACGTTCTCTTTTTCCACTAGTTAAAAATGTTTATGATGAAGATTAACTTTCTTCACATTTCATATGTTTGCTCATCTCAAGGAGAAACTCTGCAGATTTCGTCCGGAGCTGACTGAAGCAAAGAATTATGTTTCCCCTAATACAAAAACCATAGGCGCTGGCAGAACACAAGAACAGAAAATATCAAACAGAGGAATTTTTTTTGTAGTTGGTAGTAAGTACAACTTAACTAGGGGTGGTACTGATCACAGATTGTCATTGAAAGAGGTAAAATTTCACAAAAGGCATCCATCAGTAATTTACCTATATACCCCTTTTAATTCATACTGTTCATAGGGTTCCATGAAACCCAGAAAGATTGAAGGTTCTCCAGAAAAAAAGAAGGGATGAAGCCAAAGCAAAAACAACATGCAGTTGTGGATGTGACTGGTGATAGAAGTAAGGTCTGATGCTGTAAAGAGCATCTACTCTTTATATCTACTACTATGGACAGGAATCCCTTAGAAGAAATGGAGTAGCCCTCTAACTCAACAAAAGAGTGCAAAATGCAGTGCTTGGATGCAATCTCAAAAACGACAGCATGATCTCTGTTCATTTCCAAGGCAAACCATTCAATATCACGGTAATCCAAGTCTATGCCCCAACCAGTAATGCTGAAAAAGCTGATGTTGAACAGTTCTATGAAGACCTACAAGACATTTGAGAACTAACACCCAAAAAAGGATGTCCTTTTCATTATAGAGGACTGGAATGTAAAAGTAGGAAATCAAGAAACACCTGGAGTAACAGGCAAATTTGACCTTGGAGTACAAAATGAAGCAGGGCAAAGGCTAATAGACTTTTGCCAAAAGAATGCACTGGTTATAGCAAACACCCTCTTCCAACAACACAAGAGAAGACTCCACATGGACATCACCAGATGGCCAACACTGAAATACAAAAGATTATATTCTTTGCAACCAAAGATGGAGAAGTTCTATACAGTCAGCAAAAACAAGACCAGGAGCTGACTGGCTAAGAACATAAACTCCTTATTGCCAAATTCAGACTGAAATTGAAGAAAGTAGGCAAAACCACTACACCATTCAGGTATGACCTAAATCAAATCCCTTATGACTATACAGTGGAAGCGAGAAATAGATTTAAGGGATTAGATCTGATAGACAGAGTGCCTGATGAACTATGGATGGAGGTTCCTGACATTGTACAGGAGACAGGGAGCAAGACCATCTGCAAGAAAAAGAAATGCAAAAAAGCAAAATGGCTGTCTGAGGAGGCCTTACAAATAGCTGAGAAAAGAAAGGAAGCGAAAAGCAAAGGAGAAAAGGAAAGATATATCCATTTGAATGCAGATTTCCAAAGAATAGCAAGGAGAGATAAGAAAGCCTTCCTCAGTGACCAGCACAAAGAAATAAACGAAAATAATAGAATGGGAAAGACTAGCGATCTCTTCAAGAAAACCAGAGATATCAAGGGGACATTTCATGCAAAGATGGGCTCAATAAAGGACAGAAATGGTATGGACCTAACAGAAGCAGAAGATATTAAGAAGAGGTGGCAAGAATACACAGAAACTGAACAAAAAACATCTTCATGACCCAGAGTATCACGATGGTGTGATCACTCACCTAGAGACAGACATCCTGGAATGTGAAGTCAAGTGGGCCTTAGGAAGCATCATTATGAAGAAAGCTAGTGGAGGTGATGGAATTCCAGTTGAGCTATTCCACATCCTAAAAGATGATGCTGTGAAAGTGCTGAACTCAATATGCCAGGAAATTTGGAAAACTCAGCAGTAGCCACAGAACTGGAAAAGATCAGTTTTCGTTACAATCCCAAAGAAAGGCAATGCCAAAGAATGCTCTAACTACCACACAATTGCACTCATCTCACATGCTAGGAAAGCAATGCCCCAAATTCTCCAAGCCTGGCTTCAACTGTACATGAACTGTGACCTTCCAGATGTTCAAGCTGGTTTTAGAAAAGGCAGAGGAACCAGAGATCAAATTGACAACATCCTCTGGATCATTGAAAAACCAAGAGAGTTCCAGAAAAACCTCTATTTCTGCTTTATTGACTATGCCAAAGCCTTTGACTGTGTGGATCACAGTAAACTGTGGAAAATTCTGAAAGAGATGGGAATACCAGACCACCTGATCTGCCTCTTGAGAAACCTGTATGCAGGTCAGGAAGCAACAGTTAGATCTGAACATGGAACAACAGACTGGTTCCAGATAGGTAAAGGAGTACCTATACGTCAAGGCTGTATATTGTCACCCTGCTTATTTAACTTATATGCAGACTACATCATGAGAAATGCTGGGCTGGAAGAAGCACAAGCTGGAGTCAAGATTGCTGGGAGAAATATCAATAACCTCAGATATGCAGATAACACCACCCTTATGGCAGAAAGTAAAGAAGAACTAAAGAGCTTCTTGATGAAAGTGAAAGCGGAGATTGAAAAAGTTGGCTTAAAGCTCAACATTCAGAAAACTAACATCATGGCATCTGGTCCCATCACTTCATGGCAAATAGATGGGGAAACAGTGGACACAGTGGCTGACTTTATTTTTCTGGGCTCCAAAATCACGGCAGATGGTGACTGCAGCCATGAAATTAAAAGTTGCTTACTCCTTGGAAAGAAAGTTATGACCAACCTAGACAGCATATTGAAAAGCAGAGACATTGCTTTACCAGCAAAGATCCGTCCAGTCAAGGCTATGGTTTTTCCAGTGGTCATGTATGGATGTGAGAGTTGGACTGGGAAGAAAGCTGAGCACGGAAGAATTGATGCTTTTGAATTGTGGTGTTGGAGAAGACTCTTGAAGACTCTTGCGAGTCCCTTGGACTGCAAGGAGATCCAACCAGTCCATCCTAAAGGAGATCAGTCCTGGGTGTTCACTGGATGGACTGATGGTGAAGCTGAAATGCCAATACTTTGGCCACCTGATGTGAAGAGTTGCTCATTTGAAAAGACCCTGATCCTGGGAAAGATTGAAGGCAGGAGGAGAAGGGGATAACAGAGGATGAGATGGTTGAATGGCATCGCTGACTCAATGGACACGAGTTTGGGTAAACTCCCAGTGTTGGTGATGGACAGGGAGGTCTGGCGTGCTATGGTTCACGGGGTTGCAAAGAGTAGGACATGACTGAGCAATTGAATTGAACTGAACTGAATGCCTTTTATTGATAGTCCCAGCTACCTATTGTGTGTTATTTACTAGGATGATGATAGATAAAGGAGAAAGAGTCATCTCCAGAGGAAATATTGTGCAGGTAAAGAACCTACTTATGATTTTTTTAAAAAGTTTCCTGCTCTAGTTAATGTGATTGTGGGGTATGGCTTACATCTATGATGCTGCTTAAGGAACAAGTGATCAATAAAATCTTCTAAGATTCTATCAACTAGATCCATCTCTTGGTCTGTTATTCCAAGGATCCCCAAAAGGTGCAACAGGACTAGTTGGGCAGATTTTACTCATGAGAGAATCTTGGTCTTTGCAACAAATATGATGATACCAAGATGTCACTGGTTCTGATATTGAAAGATTTCTATTCAAACATAAAATTTGACATTTTTTAATTATAAGAAGCCATTTTTAATTAAAAATATTTAAGACTTTATTTTACATCTACAAATAGGATTTGGATATTTTATTGGGCACACAAGGGCAGGTATACTTCTAATCAACCCACACAATAAAATCAGGAAATTACTATTTGATTGATCTTGATGGCAAAAATATCTTTACCCAAATTATACTATAGAATCAAGTGAGAACATGTTAGATTCTTGTGTTTCCTTTGTTCATTTTCATATCCATCCCAGCCAAGATATTTTAGTGGCAGTTATAATTGTTTTACAAAAGCCTTGGAAACATGTCATATCACAGCACTTACAGAGATGCTATCATAATAGCCTGTCTCAAGAAAACCTCAGCAAAGCCTTAAAATGAAAGTTTACCAAGTGACAAAGTCACAAATTGATAAGGTACAAGTGAATTGGAAATTTACTTGGTAAACCAAACCTCCAAATCATTCAAAAACAATAAAAAATACATGTCACTGCTTCCATGTGTGCCAATCATACCAAAATTCTAAAATGAATCTCTTACTAAGGGCTTAGTTAAATAAAATCTTCAGATATTTTTAAGGAAACATGGCAAAAACACAGCATTGTGCTAGATGCAAAAAAGAAAAAAAAAAAGAAAAAGCTTATACACAAAGGCTTCTTAATGCTGGAAGTACTTTCAAAAGCCTCCTAAATTAATTCAAAGGGAAAAGAATATCAATACCAAGTACTGCCAGTTCTAGTGAGAGAATTGTTTACTACAGCAGCAAAACAAGCCATCCATGGCCCAGGGGAGCGCGTCATCACAGCTTTACTAATGGCCTATCCATATTACCTCATGACAACTGTGAGCCCAGCGCTTCCAGATCTATGTGGTGTGCCTGGGTCACCGTGAAGCTGAATGATCTCATCTCCTAGGTACAGGCCTGGCTGCTTCAGTCACCTGTACACAGTCAGAATCGAGCAACTCCTTTGGGTAGCTTACACTGATGGTAAGAATTTCAAATAGGTTTTTCCAAAATACAGTCCTATCGCCTAATAGAGTTATTATTCTTCAATTTTGGTGATGAGGCTGTTGACAGTTTTCTTGTGATACTTTGCATCTTTTACATTCATACCTAATACTCTGCCCTTTTGTCACCTGATCCTGTGCTTTACACTGGGCAATGTTCCCAATTTATTGTAGGAGAAAATGGACTTTATTTTATCTCATTTGAAAGATTTTGCTCCAATTAGCAGCATGATTTAGTTCCTAAGTAAATATTTGGAACTAGACAAAACCTTGAAATAGAGTTTGCACCTCAGATACTTCAGGAATCATTTGGTTAATAGTTACAAAAGTAGGTTATTTGTATCTACAGATTGAACAATTGCCCTTTCAACTTAATATATAATTTTCCTGAAGCCCAAATTTGAATCATACACGTTAGGATGTACTAGAATGAGGTTCTATGCAGATAAACAAGCAAAACAAACGGATTAAAATTCATATCCCAGGATGCTGTTAGGAAGCTGGAGTGACTTGGTGATAGCGTATGGGAAAATATCAACGCTGCATTGCAAGGCACACAATATTAGGCAGAACTGCATAACATTTCTTCATTATGTTAAAGTTTTCATCTTCAGGTCCCTGCAAGTACACAATGCTGAAAGTCATGTTCCTGTCCATCCCTACGAGACTTTGGAGGCACAACTTCCCTCAGTGTTGGTTGATGAGCTTCATGGGTTACTCTTGTATATAGGACACCTATCAGAACTTCCCACTACGAACACAGGAGCATTTGTAAATCAATACCAGACTAAGCTTTACCCACCGTCATGGCATTTATTACATCTCCACCTAGATATCCATTGACTGGTGCTGGAAATTCTTCACATGCTTGGTGAAAGATTGAAACAAGTTGTATATAGTTATCAGTTTATGAATCTGGCAGGTGACAATTTAACCAATGTCAGCTTATTTGAAGAACATTGTGAAAATCTTCTTTGTGATCTAATAAACCTGTCCCTCAACAGGTATGACAAGGTTAGGCCTTCTGAGGCATTAATGAGTCACCATTGTTCATGTCCATGCATTAAAGAATTATGGGTTCTACTCATTCACTTTCTTAATCACAGAAGTAAATGGTCTCTCTCAGAATCATTTTGGAACTGGTTGAATAAGCTACTCAAAACACTTTTTGAAAAATCAAATGACCAAAGAAGATCTGTGCTTATAGTCCAGCCAAGAGACCCATTGGGATTTAGTTGGTGGATTATTACTCATGTAGCATCATTTTATCAGTTCGATCGCCATGGAACACCAGATGAAATGAGACAAATAGAATCAAACTGGAACTTTGTAGAAGAACTGCTGAAAAAGTCCATCAGTGTTCAGGATGGTATACTAGAAGAGCAGTTACGAATGTATCTTCACTGTTGTTTGACCCTTTGTGATTTCTGGGAGCCGAACATTGCAATTGTCACCATTCTGTGGGAATATTACAGTAAGAACCTGAATAGTTCTTTCAGTATTTCTTGGCTTCCTTTAAAAGGCCTTACATATATCATTAAGTCAGCCTTGTCTATGCTAGAAATGGTGAATACCTGCTGCTGTGATAAACAAGATCATGACCTGTGTAAATCCAGCAGTAGTTACACTATTTTCCTTTGCATTCTGGCAAAAGTTGTCAAGAAAGCAATGAAAAACAATGGTCCTCATCCTTGGAAACAAGTCAAGGGAAGGTTGTGCCGTATCTTTCTTTGTCATGAATGTTCATTTACATCTTTGGAGAAGTTTTACTATTTGTGTTTTTTAACTTAATTTGTACTTGGATGTCTTTATGGTTTACATCTTAAATGTATTTGTTAAAGAATAGCAAAATATGCAGCATTTTGATCTTGCCAATTTGTTACAGTAAGAAACCAACCTAATATCCCTAACTTGGGGAAGATTTTAGTTTCTTATTTATCTCATCAGTCCTGAAGAATGAAATCCCATATATTAAGTGCTGGTATAAAAGAGAACTGTTATTTTTCTTGCCAAAGTTAATTGTAATGTTTCATGTAATTCCTTGCACATATTTTATTAAAACTTACAGAAATAAAAATCATGTCCAGATTATGCATTGGCAAATAATAGATTCAGTCTATAAAATTTTGTGTTCTTTGAGTCCACCAGTCTCACAAGCCCAGCTTTCTTGAATGAAGACTAACCAGAATATAATAGAACCAAAACCTCTGATGTTCTCATTTGAGGAGTATGCCATTTTCATATCTGGTGTGGTGAAATAAACGTTTGGTCACATTTGTAAAAAAAAAAAAAAAAAAAAAAAAAAATTCATATCCCAGTACTAAGTACTTTTTATTTGTGGCTGCATACATATTTTTGTGGGGGAAGGGGAAAATATAATCTTTTATTTGAAAATGGAAATCCACAAAGGTCCCACAAACATCTCTCACAAAAATGAAGGATTTACTGGAAGATGACAAATATCAAGAAACCATAGTAAATATATCTTAGTAGTCATTTTTCTGAGGCTATATTCAACCTGTTCCCTTTTTACACAGCCCTCCAGGTAACTGCTTACCAATTCATCATGATAGGCATGAGAAATAAAATCTACTTGCCAATCCTGGTTTACTATGTATAAATCGGCACTGGAAGGGTTGCCTTTATTTTGATATTTTCTTTACCATTTTAGTCTTCTATATTCCAAAGATGGTTAATAAAATGAAAGTGGTCAATTGCATTGGAAGAGAATTTGTATATTTAGGGAAAAAATGGCAACAGAGTTATGCCCAATCACAAGTAATTTAGATATCTTCTATGAGCATATTAGCTTTTGAAACATTTTTAGAAAACTCTAGTGTAAAAAATAAGGTGCTGAATGGCTATAATCTATACAATACTTAATGGATGTGGATGTAAGTATCCATTACTTCACTTCAAATTCAACATTCTAGGCTTCTTCCAAGATTGTACCCTCAGTAAAAGTAATTACTAACACTCTTTCAAAGCATTCAGAATTAACCTTTTTTTCCTATATTAATGTGACTTGTAGATATTTACATTTGATAAACATCAGAGATTCAATGTAGCTTAGTTATGGTTGGATCTAATCATGTACGAGGCAACATACTACTCAAGTGTTTACACAGACAGAGTGATGAATATTTGATTTAGGTCAATTTAGGAATGTTCTCTGGCCTTGTCTGCCAGTGGAATGGATCTCCTTGACCCTAACCTTTTAAGTGCACTTTCAAATTGACGTGAGGGACAAGAGAGAGAGAGAGAGAAATAATTGTCAGTTTCAAAACAAAAACAAAATGAATGCACACTGGCTGACAATTCAGTTTCTAAAAGGCCAGTTAAATTGAATCAAAGGTCTTCCTTAAAGGTATTATTAGGAAAAATATTACATGCAGTCCACCTTTTCTGAGAGTCATAACATTTTAAAAAGCAATGCTCTATTAGAGAGATTTTTAAAAGTACTTCATGTCTTATTGTTACTGTATTTCATAGTGAGCTAGTGGGATTTCTCATTTGAAATGTCAGGTTTATAACTAGAAATCCTATGATAAAAAGTTTATCTTTTCTAAAGACATAGGTAGTTTTTCAAAGATTTAAATTTCTAATAAATCAGTTAGATAAATATTCATTCACCCTTTCAAATTATAAATTATTTTTATACTACTTCTTTTGGGCTTCCCTGGTGACTCAGTGGTAACGATAACCCTATATGCAAAACAGAAAAAGAGACACAGAAGTACAGAACAGACTTTTGAACTCTGTGGGAGAAGGTGAGGGTGGGATGTTTCAAAAGAACAGCATGTATACTATCTATGGTGAAACAGATCACCAGCCCAGGTGGGATGCATGAGACAAGTGCTCCGGCCTGGTGCACTGGGAAGACCCAGAGGAATCGGGTGGAGAGGGAGGTGGGAGGGGGGATCGGGATGGGGAATAAGTGTAAATCTATGGCTGATTCATATCAATGTATGACAAAACCCACTGAAATGTTGTGAAGTAATTAGCCTCCAACTAATAAAAAAATTAAAAAAAAAAAAAAAAAAAAGAATCTGCCTGCAACGCAGGAGATGCAGGTTCAATCCCTGGGTTGGGAAGATCACTTGGAAAAAGATATGGCAACCCACTCCGGTATTCTTGCCTGGGAAATCCCATGGCCAGAAGAGTCAGACATGTTAGCGACTAAACCACCATCGCCACTACTTCTGTTTCCTTTTGACAACGTTAAGGAAATAATAAACTACTTTGAAGAGTGAGCTTTAAGATTTGTAAAGTGGAACTTAAAAGATTGTATAATTTATTTAGGTAAGAGACTGAATTTTGCCTACTTCCCTTTAAGATTGAAGGCGATATTTATCATAACAGCCTAAGCATCATCACTGAGACAGGAATAAATCATTTACACATTGAGATATAGTAATGCTTCACTATGCATGTGTGCTCAGTCTTTCAGTTGTGTCTGACTCTGTGACTCCACGGACTGTAGCCTGCCAGGCTCCTCTGGCCACGGGATTTCCAGGCAAGGATACTGGAGTGGACTGTCACATATGGAACCCACATCTCCTGCGCTGGCAGGCAGATTCTTCATCCCTGAGCCACCTGGGAAAACTCAATCCTTTAATAAAACCTTTTATCTTTTGTGATGTTTCTATTCTGAGAGCATGGCTGCACCTCTCTCAAGTAAATGGATTAATTTCTTTTTCAGTTATACCTGGTGCTAGTGGTAAAGAACCTGTTTCCCAAAACTGGAGACATAAGAGACACGGGTTTGATCCCTGGATTGGGAAGATCCCCTGGAGGAGAGCATGGCAACCCACTCCAGTATTCTTGCCTCGAGAATCCCCATGAACAGAGGAGCCTTGCAGGCTACAGTCCATTGGGTCTCAAAGAGTTGGACATGACTGAAGCGATTTACCACACACATTATTTCAAATAGTAAAATTCAATAACTTTTTTATGATTAAAGTTAACTCTAAATAGAAACTTAAATAGGAGACTGCATATGTACAAGTAAAATGAAAAGAAAATCCTCATTTCTTGGAATACTAATAAAATTCACTACTGTGATTGCTTCCCTTTCATCAGGTAAACTATTCCTATGGTCATAAACATTGTTTTATACCTTAATATTATACTTTCTTTTTTACAAAAGTAAAATGTAAAGTTTCAGAAAATGATTTCAATATCTGATATATACAGGATATAATGTGTATTTGAATAAAATATTATGAATAAAAAATATTTAAGCTGTCTGATAAAAGGAAACTAGGTTAGTTAAAATTTTTCTCTTGCAATTACAGGGTGAAAAATCTCATTTATTCAGGGTTGTTATTACTTAAGAATTTGTGATAATTAGGGCAATGAGTAGATTGAAGTGTATAGTTATATTATGATCAAAGAAAAAATTTACTCTTTAACATAGTCTACTTTTTCCTATATTTTTCTCACGTTTTAAGTATACTTTTGTTTTAGTAAACATCAATAGGACCCTTGAAATATGATTTATGTTTAAGCAATTTAAGTAGATGATATAGATAATGAAAAAGCTCTTAATTTGTTCATAATGGATGCATTATCACTAGTTACTTCTCCTTTGGTTTATTCCACAAATAAGACTGTGGTCCCCAAAAGGAAAGAGGGAGACTTCTATTTGTGAAGGGTCCATTACACATAGGCTCAGAATGCTCATGTGCTCAGCTGTGTCCGACTCTTTGTAACCCCGCAGAATCTATCCTTAATTGCTAGTTCAAAAACAGTTATCAAGGGGTATTCCTTTGAACAGTACTGTGTTAGTCTTTAGGGGACCCAACA
Source organism: Cervus elaphus (assembly GCF_910594005.1). Taxonomy (NCBI): domain Eukaryota; kingdom Metazoa; phylum Chordata; class Mammalia; order Artiodactyla; family Cervidae; genus Cervus; species Cervus elaphus. The sequence continues at coordinate 34,031,054 of NC_057831.1, forward strand.
AAGAACTAGATAAAATCTCTGGATAAAGGTACTACTATTATTCTAATTGTGAACCAATGTAATGAATATGTTTACATTGTATCCATGCCCAGTCGGGTCCACTCTTTGTGACCCCATGGACTACAGCCTGCCAAGCCACTCTGTCCAAGACAGGAATACTGGAGCAGGTTGCCATTTCCTATGCCAGGGGATCTTCCTGATTCAAGGATCTAACCTGGGTCTCTTGCATCTTCTGCACTGACAGGCAGATTCTTTACCACTGTGCCTCCCAAGAAGCCCCTATGTTTACTTTATCTACTCATAAAGGCATCCACAAAAATTCACAGGAATGCTGCTAATCCAAATGCTGATGGCAGTCAGGAATAACAACAGGTGTAATGAAAGGACCTCTTAGGAAGGAAATTAACAATGCAAAAATTGTTGCTCCATTATTGTATTTTTCTCTTAATAAAGTATATATTTAGTTCACATTCTAGGGTCAAACTGTTTGCATTCAAATCTAATCTATACAACATTCCACCTGTAGGACTTTGGGGGCTTTATTAACTTAAAAAAAAATTACAGTTTATTTACAGGACTATGTTAGTTTCAAATATACAACATAATCCAATATTTTACATATTATATTTCATTTAATGTTATTCTAATATATTAACTATATTCCCTGTACTGTACAATATACTTTATTGTGTCTTAATTTTCTCATCTGTAAAGGAAGGGGTAACATTTCCTGGGTTGCAAAGACTAATGAGACACTACAAATTCTAAATAAAAAACTGATATAAGTTTTGACACATGGCAAGTTCTCAACAAATGCTGGCTACTATTATCATCATTATCATGTAAGCAGTTAAGAAAATATTTATTATCTCTGCAGTGTACTGGCTCTCTCAATAAATTATGCTGAAAACTTGAGATCTGGGCTATGAGCGAGTCTTAGGAAATTTACAATGTGTGAATGGTGAGAGAACTCAAGAGAGATTTAAAACTCAGGATGTATGGGTTTACCTTTCAAGAGACCCAGGACCATTGAGTTGTCTCCAGATCATTTAAGTCAGACACAATGAAGCTGACTGCCCATTGGAGAGATTTACATTTCTAAAGTTTCAAGTGAGAACCCATTATCCTTTTCTTCCCATCGGCAAAGAACAGAAATTTTTCTCCTTCCTTTTTGGGATATGTAGGGAAGGTAGCTGTCCTTTTCTACAATATATAGGCAGAAAAAAAATCCATTTGCTTTTATCCCCTATGGAGTGCAAGGCCCCTTACATAGTTAATCTTACCATTTGTCTTTCATTGTGTGCTTTACCAATAAACTCCAGGATAAAGGAGGTCAACACAATTATTGATGGCTGTTAATGACTACATCTGTCTCTAATCCAGAACATCTTGGGTGCATACTCAGGATAAAATTAATAATGATGTTTTTCCCAACCCAACAATCATCATCATCACCATCAATATCATCATTATCATTATGATGGCAGAAAATAGCTACAATCTAGCTGCTAGATATGCAAAAACCTGGCTTGTTTTCTTCCTGGGTGCAGAGCTAGAGTATAATTCTCAGCCTCTGTTGTACATCAGTACAGCCATGTGACTAAGTTTTGGCCAACAGAATATGGACACAAGTTAATGCCTCCTCTAGGCCAGGTCTGGCCTTACCTAGAGCCAGACATCCTGCAATGAGAAGTCAAGTGGGCCTTGACTAAGGCTTCCTAAAGCATCACAATAAACAAAGCTAGTGGAAGTATTGGAATTCCAGTTGAGCTATTTCAATCCTAAAATATGCTGTGAAAGTACTGCACTCAATATGCCAGCAAATGTGGAAAACTCAGCAGTGGCCATAGGACTGGAAAAGGTCAGTTTTCATTCCAATCCCAGAGAAAGGCGATGCAAAAGAATGCTCAGATTATCACACAATTATACTCATCTCACACGATAGCAGAGTAATGCTCAAAATTCTCCAAGTCAGGCTTCAATAGAACATGAAACATGAATTTCCAGATGTTCAAGATGGATTTAGAGAAGACAGAGGAACCAGGGATCAAATTGCCAACATCTGCTGGATCATCAAAAAAGCAAGAAAGTTCCAGGAAAACATCTACTCCTGCTTTATTGACTATACCAAAACCTTTGACTGTGTGGATCAGAATAAACTGTGGAAAACTCTGAAAGAGATGGGAATACCAGACCACCTGACCTGCCTCTTGAGAAACCTGTATGCAGGTCAGGAAACAACAGTTAGAACTAGTTATGGAACAACAGACTGGTTCGAAATCAGGAAAGGAATATGTCAAGGCTGTATATTGTCACCCTGCTTATTTAACTTATATACAGAGTACATCATGAGAAATGCTGGACTGGATGAAGCACAAGCTGGAATCAAGATTTCTGGGATAAATATCAATAACTTCAGATATGCAGATGACACCACCCTTATGGCAGAAAGTGAAGAAGAACTAAAGAGACTCTTGATAAAGGTGAAAGAGGAGAGTGAAAAAGTTGGCTTAAAACTCAACATTTATAAAACTAAGATCATGGCATCTGGTCCCATGACTTCATGGCAAATAGATGAGGAAACAATGGAAACAGTGAGAGATTTTATTTTGGGGGGCTCCAAAATCACTGTAGATGGTGACTGCAGCCTTGAAATTAAAAGATGCTTGCTCACTGGAAGAAAAGTTATGACCAACCTAGACAGCATATTAAAAAGCAGAGACATTACTTTGCCAACAAATGTATGTCTAGTCAAAGCTATGTTTTTTCCAGTAGTCTTGTATGGATGTGAGAGTTGGACTATAAGGAAAGCTGAGTGTCAAAGAATTGATGCTTTTGAATTGTGGTGTTGGAGAAGACTCTTGAGAGTCCCTTGGACAGCAAGCAGATCCATCCAGTCCATCCTAAAGGAAATTAGTTCTGATTTGGAAGGACTTCCTTGGAAGTCCTTTGGACTTTGGAAGGACTGATGCTGTTGCTGAAACTCCAATACTTTGGCCACCTGACATGAAGAACTGACTCATTTGAAAAGACCCTGATGCTGGGAAAGATTGAAGGTTGGAGAAGAAGGAGATGACAGAGGATGAGATGGTTGGATGGCACCACCAACTCAATGGACATGAGTTTGAGTAAACTCTGGGAGTTGGTGATGGACAGGGAGGCCTGGCGTGCTGAGGTCCATGGGGTCGCAAAGAGTCAGATACGACTGACTGACTGAACTCAACCCGGGTTCATAAAACTTATTCTTCAACTCTCTACTTATTTTCTCTTTCTTTGTATACTAGATAGATGAAGCAAATCCATTGGTAAACTTTGAAACCTTTGATTTTAATCAAGCCAATAGAAGGTACCTTAGATTTTAATCAAGCCATTATATGAAGAAGGTTTGCTCTAACCCATGCCTACCAATCTTCATTATTCTTAAATGTGGGTATGTAATAAATTGTTTTGTTGTGATAAATTTCTAAGATTTGGATTTGTAAAGGGGTATTATTGAAGTTAGCTTATGCTAATACAAAACTTGTCGTATTAATCAGTATGAAAGATTATCAGTTGTAGATGTTTAGGAAAGGACTAAGTGGTCTCTTTGTAACCTCTTCTCCAAAGGAATTCAGATAATCAGTCATGACTCCAGACCAAAAGCAAATGATAGGAAGTAAAGGGTTTTGTAGGTAAGGTGTGTGTGAAGGAGGGAAAGAACATAGAAGAAAGTGAGAAGAAAAATTTTGCAGTTTACAATATACAATTGTGAAATTTCTATCACTCCTTCTAGCTCTTCTGTTTCTTATCTCTTATGTAACTATTCACTATAATCTTTAAATCTTCTAATCCATTTAAGTGTTTAAACTTTTGGCCTTTTCCAAAATGACAAAATAATCAGAGAAAAAGACTACCTCATTCTGTCAATTATGAATTCTTCCTATGGGTTATAGATCCAGGATGATGTAGACTTAGGGGCAGAGAGGGAGTTAAGCACCATCTGGCAGACACAGTATTCAAACACAGTAAGACCTTGACTTCATAAATGAAGTATATATTTCACCTCAGGATAAGAATTCACTTTACATTGAATATAAAGGCATGCCTCCTAAATATTCAACCTTTCTTTTTTTTTCTTCAAATTCACAAGGGCCATATTTTATTGCTTTCAGATCAAATAAAAATAATAACATGGCTGCCCATGGTAACTCAGTGGTATAGAATCTGCCTGCCTATGCAGGAGACACATGTTTGATCCCTGGTCCGGATGCATCACAACTACTGAGCCCGTGCTCTAGAGTCTGGGAGCTGCACCTATGAAAGCCCACGTGCCCTAGACCCTGTGCTCCACAAGTGAAGTCAGACAGTGAGAAGCCCGAGCCCATGAGAGTAGCCCCTGCTCGCTGCAACCAGAGAAAAACCTGTGCAGCAATGAAGACCCAGCACAGCCAAAAATAAATATATTTAAAAAAATTAACAAAACATAGATATTTTTTCATTTGCAAATTTAAAAGACAGACTTAATTGATTATGCTCACACCTCCTGTCCAAAGCTGACTCTGAATTTTACCACAGTCGATCCATTTCTGCAATGTGTTCCTGTCACTAGATGCTTATCACACTCCTTGAGATTATGCTCAGAAGAGCTACACAACTTCCTTTCGAAGGCTCTACGCATCACGGTAGTGGTGAGTCACCGTGGCATTTCTATCCCTCTGGCACTCTCTCAGTCAATAGCAATGTTAAGTAACAGCAGGTGTTTCCTTCACATTCATTGATTCTACCATGAATCAGACTCTCATTATCTTAGGCCTGAATTACAGACTCTGACTCTGAACTCCCCTTCACTGTTCAATCTTAATATGATTTTGTGATATTGTAATTTATTATAAGAAATAGAAATTTGATTTTTGTTCCCAGTTTTGGTTCACGGATCCCAAAACCCTCGACATTTCCTAAGTGTAGAGAGTGACAAAGGTGTCTGTTGTTTTGTTAGTGATATGACTTTTGGAAAGCATCTTAGTCCACCCCCTGACCTCCAGGGAGGGGAGAGGAGCTGGAGATTGAAACTACTTCCAGTGGCCAATGACTTAATCAATCATGTCTATGTATCAATGGGCATGATTAGTAAATCATACCTAAGTATTAATAGGCATAATTAACAGTAAACCTTCATAAAAAACAAAAGGACATGATCTGAACAGCTTCTGGGCTGGTGGTCACAGAGAAATCTGGAGGAGACGGGAGTACGTGAAGAGGGTATGGAGGCTCCTCACCTCTTCCCACATACCTTGCCTTATACAGCTCTCCCACCTGACTGTTTCTGAGTTATGGCCTTTTACAATAAATCAGTAATCTAATAAGTCAAATATTCCTTTGAGTTCTGAGAGCCACTCTAGCAAATTAATTGAACCCAAGAAAGTCATGGTAACCAACCTACATACAGTTAGTCAGAAGAACAGATAACAACCGGGCTTGTGAATGGCATCTGAAACCCAAAAAGAGGGTCAACAGAACCTCCAATCTAAAGCCCATAGTTCAGAAGCACAGGTATTATAATAACCTGAACTTGCAACTGGCACCTGAAGTTGGAGGTGGATGAGGTTGGGGGAGTAGTCTTTACTGAGCCCTTAACCTGTGGAATCTGGTGCTATCTCCAAGTAGGTAGTGTCAAAATTCAGTTGAATTCTCAAGACACTCTGCTTGTGTCCATGAATTGCTTGTTGGTATGGGGAATGCCTGGGTCTTCCCTGGTGGTTCAGTGGTAAAGAATCTGCCTGCAATTCATGAGATGCAGCTTCAATCACTGGATTGGGAAGATCCCCTGGAGAAGGAAATGGCAACCCACTCCAGTATTCTTGCCTGGGAAATCTCATGGACAGAGAGGCGTGGAGGGCTACAATCCATGGGGTCCTGCTTCCAATTTGGTTGGAAAGAAAGTGACCCCTGTAAAATAAGAATTATGAGAGGATGAAAGAACTCAATTCAGTTTGTAGGAAGTCAGGTCCCATGATATGTGAGTGACGCATGAACTTTCTTTCACCTCCACTGATGGTGTTATTTTCACTTAAAATGTTTTTCCTTTATAATTTTTAGCATGTTCAAATTTTTCTTCAGTGTTCTAAACATTTTAGATTCTTTTTACTTATGTAACAAAATCTAGCAATTATATTTTATACTCAAAACAATTAAAAAAATAGAGGTCACTGAAAATATTCTCCTTAAAGTTAAAACTTATATATAACTCCAATTGAAACTGTCACTAACAGCAAATGGGACAGTGGAAAATTTAAAATCAAGATGCTGAAAGAAGAAAATTAGGCCAAGGGAATTTTCTTTTTACTAAGATTTCACCAGTTTTCAGGGACTTGATATTGAAATAAACACAGCATCTTAACTGAAAGTGGATAACTGAACATATATAAAATTTTAGATTAACTCTTTAATAAACTGCATGACTTTGATTTCATAGTGTCAACTAAATAATTCACAATTAATGACTTAAGAAAAATTCCAAGATAAGCAGCTACTTAAGACTCTATGATAGACTGACTAATAACTCCCAACAATACCTAGGTTCTAATATCTGAAACCTGTGAGTCTTAACTTTTTTGGAAAAAGTGACTTTGCACAGGTGATTAAGGATTTTGAGATTAGCCTGGATTATCTGGTTGTGCCCTAAATTTAATCAGGTGTGTTATAAGAGGAGGCAGAGTGCAACAGGACTAGAGAAACAAGCGTAATGCGACTACTGAAGCAAGATGAGACTCTGCTGGTTTTAAAGATGAAGGAAGGAACCAGCACCCAAGAAATGCAAAGAATGCTACTCTAAGAGGTTGGAGAAGCAAGGTACAGATTCTCTCCTTAGGGCCTTGAAGAGATCATAATGCTGGCAACACTAGACACCAAGTTGACATTCACTAATCACTAGAAATTTTCTTTCCTATCTATTTGTGTGTCCAGGTATTATTAGTTTCATAAATTATTGACTGTAAAACTAAAATATATGGAATAGTAATAAAGCCAGATACATTTTCCTTTATATAATTTCTCCAATTTTTTCCACCCCTAGTATAGACTCATCTCACTATGCTAGAAAAGTCAGTGTAGATTCAGCCAAGATATATAACACCCGCCAGATAAGCTTGGGTTCTTTGGATGATAGCATTGAACAGGTAGGCAAGGTGAAGTGGTGGATGCCATTTGTCTAAAATAGATGGAAACTTTAGCATACATCATTGAATTTGTACTCTCCAAATGCTTAGGTTTAAAAGTCAGTAATCCAGGCAGAGAAAGGTTCAAAGACACTTAAACGGATCTAAAATTTTCTTTAGGAGAAAAGACGTGCTCTAGAAAAAGTAAACACTTGTAACAAGGAAATAAAAATGGCCACTCAATTTCACAAGAAGCAGTCTTGAGAGATTTTCTGTGGCCTGACATACAAATGACCTGGAGGAAAGTAAAACACGAAGTAAAATGGAACAAAAGAAATTGCCTGTAAATGAACTCGATCACTTTCTCAAGTAGACGGTGTTATCGGGTTGATTGGGAATTTGTTTCCGGCTCTGCTAATTTGCAGAACACTGATTTTACCAGGGAAAGGCATAAAATGTCCAGTGTTAGGAAGTATATAGATGCATTTATTTTTTGAATTTGCAGAATTGTTTTGAAATATTATCACACACAATTCTAAATGCTCAAATGACCATGTAGAAATTACAATGCACACTTGGCTCAAATCCCTTACTCTTTTAAACACATTTCTTTAGTTAAATAGATTATTAATTCTAAAATCCAATGAAGTGACAGGTAATGAAATGAGCTAACTTCATGTAAGGGAGACTAATGCAAAGGCTGCTTAAATTCAAAGTGTAAAGAACATTTGATATGTGAAGGCTGGAAGATTATTTGAACAATTAAATCTTTATTGCATTCACCAATAGTTACCTGAGGTTAGTGATCTTATTTTCCATAACTAAGGACAAGGCAAGGCAGAGCTTTTATTTGCAAGAAAATGACCTAGAAAAAAATCTTATTAGGAATGCTCTCCAGCTTGAACTGCAACCAAAGAGCTCAACAGTACTTGTCAAGAAGAAAGTGAGGGCTCCAGTCTTTATTAGCTTTGCAGGTCAAACACAGAGCCTGCTGTGCCTGAATAATGAAGAAATTCATCCAATTGTTTTAAGACATTTGTATTGTATTCTTTAGGTTTAGCTTCAACAGTCCCTTTGCACATTTTGGAAAACAACTTGCACTTATTCACCTTTCTTTTTGTCATTAGGGTTGCATCATTTCTGGAAATACTTTTAAAGAGGAAACAAAGATGTATATCAAGATTTAATGTTTGATATATGTACTTTCCTATGAACAGCTATATGAATATATTTTAGTATTTCTGGTACTGTAGAGTTAATGTGTAGTGTTGTCCACTGCAGGCATCCTTGTCAGCTCAGCTGGTGAAAGAATACACCTGCCAATACAGTAGACCTGGGTTTGAACCCTGGGTTGGGAAGATCTCCTAGAAAAGATAATGGCTACCTACTCCAGTATTCTGGCCTGGAGAATAATAACTCCATGGACAGAGGAGACTGGTGGGCTACAATTCATGGGGTTGCAGAGAGTCGGACATGACTAACGGAATAACACTAACTAATGCAAATTTACATAGAAGGAAATGCTTATCTGCTTTTTACCTTTGTTTCTTATACTCAAGTGGACTACAAGCAGTTCAGGAACCCTGTAAAACACCTTCACAAGGCTGGAGTCACAAGTTCAAATTATTTTAGAGGCTGGGTTTCATGGAATCTACAACAATATGAAGACATGCCTTAGCTGAAGGCAAATTTTACTTTAATTCTGTTGACCAAAGAGAGGATACTAAAAAAAAAAAAAAAAGAAAGGATACTATGTGTCAGTTTTGGGTCACTATTCTGGGACTTCTACCACAGAAGCTACTTCCCAGGATTTGTTGAGAACATCTAAGCATACATTCCATAATGAGATCTAAATACCAATTATGCATAATTCATAGTACATAGAGTATTCTGATGCAAATTCTCATTAGGAAAAGTGGTAAGAAAGTCTTAGGAACTCAACCAAGGAATGGATATTGGTCCAATCAGGATTTCTTTGAATCACACTAGACCATTCCACTTAGGCTGAGCAGAAATGTTCACTTCTTGTTAATACTAGTACTTGCTACAAACACTTAATATTAAACTGGGACTTTGTTTTTGTACTTCAAGTAAAGTTTTTACTACTAAAGTTTTATCTTCAAGTTCTGTAACTGACAGCCATACACAATCTATGTATTGGAGGCAGCAAAAACTGTTCTTGTAGAGAAGTTCATAATGATACTATCCTTTCTCAAAAATAAAAAAAAATCTCAGATAAAAAACCTAACCTACCATCTGAAATAATTAGTAAAAGAAGAACAAAAAACCTTAAAATCAGTAGAAGGAAGGAAATGATAGAGATTTTTTAAAAAATAGGAAAACAATCAATAAGAACAAGAGCTGGTTCTTTGAGTGTTATACACTCAGTCATGTCTAACTCTTTGTGACCACATACACTGTAGCCCACCAGGCTGAGCTGTCCATGGAATTCTCCAGGCAAGAATACTTGAGTGGGTTGCTATTTCTTTCTCCAGGTGATCTTCCTGACCCAGGGATCAAACCCAGGTCTCCTGAATTGCAGGCAGATTCTTTGCCCTCTGAGCAAAACTAACAAATCTCTGGCCAGGCTCACCAAGAAGAGAGAGAGGACTCAGATAAACAAAATAAAAATGAAAGGGGAGAGATAACAACCAATACAACAGAAATATAAAAAACCCATAAAAGAATACCATGAACAAATAAATATCTGCCAACAAATTGGACAACATAGAAATGGTTAAGTTTCTAGAAACATATGCATGCTGAAACTGAATCAAGAATAAATAGATAACTTGAACAGACCTATCTCTAGAAGTGAAATAGAATCTGTAATTAACAAACAAACAAACCTCCCTGTAAACAAAAGTTCGGAACCAAATGGCTTCACAGGGAAATTTTACCAAACTTACAAAGAAGAACTTATACTGATCCTTCTCAAAGTCTTCCAGAAGACTGAGTAAGAGGGAATACTCCAAAGTCATGAAGTCACCCTGATACCATAACCAGACAAAGACATTACCAAAAAAGAGTTACAGGCCATAAACTTTGATGAATATAGATGCAAAACTTCTCAACAAAATATTAGCAAATTAAATCCAACCACACATAAAAAAGATCATATCACAACAAAATCAGATTCATCCCAGGGTTACAATAGTTCAACATATGCAAATCAAACAATATGATACATCATATTAACAAAAGGAAAGATATAAATCACATGATCATCTCAACAGATACAGAAAAAGGCATTTGAAAATATTCAACATCAATTGATGATAAAAACTCTTACAAAAGTGAGTATAGAGGGAACATATTTCAACATCATAAAAGCTATTTAAGACAAAGCCACAGGCAATAAAATACTCAATGATAAAAAGCTGAAAGCCTTTCCATTAAAATCTAGTGAATACAACAAGGATGCCCACTCTTACCACTTCTATTCAACACAGTATTGGAAGTCCCACTCATAGCAATCAGACAAGAAAAAGAAGTAAAAGTAATTCAAATCAAAACAGGGGAGCTAAAATTGTAACTTTGTGCAGATGACATGATACTATATATAGAAAACCCTAAAAAATCCACACAGAAACTACTAGAACTGATTAAATGAATTCAGCAAGGTAGGAGTATACAAGATTAACATATAGAAATCAGTTGCATTTCTTTACACTAACAATGAAATATTAGAAATGGAAAGTAAAAATTCAATCCCTTTTAAAATTGCATCAAAAAATACTCACAAATAAACCTGACCAAGGAGCTAAAAGACTGATATGCTGAGAACTATAAAACATTAATAAAGAAACTGAAAATGATTCAAAGAAATGAAAAGATATCCTATGCACTTAGAGTGGAAGAATATTGTTAAAATGGCCATGCTACCTAAAGCAATCTACAGATTAATGTGACACATACCAAATTACCCACAATACTTTTCACAAAATTAGAACAAATAATCCTGAAATTTATATGGAGTTTATATGGAACCATAAAATACACAGAATTTCCAAAGCAATTCTGAAGAAAAAAACAAAACAGAAGGTATAACCTATTTATACTACAAAATATAAATCTTCTTTTTATACTACATACTGCAAAGCTACACTAATCAAAACATCATGGTATTGGCACAAAACCAACATATGAATCAATGGAATAGAATAGAGAAACCAGAAATAAATTTATGCGCCTCTAGTCAATTAATCTTGGACAATATAGGCACAAATAAACAATGGAGAAAAGACAGTTTTTTCAACAAGCAGTGCTGGGAAAGTTGGATAGCTGCATATAAGTCAATGAAGTTAGAACATACTGTCACATCATATAAAAAATAAACTCAAAAGAACTTAATCACTTAAATATAAGACATGACACCATGAAACTCCTAGAGAACATAGGGCAAAATATTCTATGATGTAATCATACCAATGTTTTCTTAGGTCAGTCTACCAAGGCAACAGAAATAAAAGCAAAAATAAACAAATGGGACCTAATCAAATTTATATACTTTTGCAGAGCAAATGAAACCATAAACAAAATGAAAAGCCAACCTATGGACTAGGAGAAAATATTTGCAAATAATGTGATTGACAAGGGCTTAATCTCCAAACTATACAAATAGCTCATACAGTTTAATATAAAAATCAAAACAGGAGCCCAACAAAAATACAGGCAGAAAACATAAGTTGACTTTTCACAAAAAACATACAGATGGCCATAAAGCACATGAAAAGATATTCAACACTGCTATTTATTAGAAAAATGCCCATCAAAACTAATATAATAAGGTATCACCTCACACTGGTCAGAATGGCCATTATTAATATGTTCACAAACAATAAATGCTGGAGAAGAGTATGGAGAAAAGGAAACTCTCCTACACTGTTGGTAGGAATGTAAATTGGTCCAGCCACCATGGAAAACAGTATGGAGGTTCATCAAAAATCTAAAAACAGAGTTGCCTTATGACCTAGCAATCCCACTCCTGGGCATGTATCCAGACAAAACTATAAATCAAAAAGATACATGCACCCCTATGTTCAGAGCAGCACTATTCACAATAGCCAAGACATGGAACAACCTAAATGCCTATCAACAGGTGAATGGATAAAGATGTGGCTCATTTATACAGTGGAATATTACTCAGGAATGAAATAATACCATTTGCAGCAACATGGATGGACCTCCAGATTATCATATTAAGAGAAGTAAATCAGAAAGAGCTAAACAAATACCATATGATATCAGTTATATGTGGAAGCTAAAATATGACACAAATCAACTTACTTATAAAACGAACAGACTCACAGACATTGAGAACAGACTTGTGGCTGCCAATGGGGAGGAGCATGGGGAGTTTGATAATGAGTTAGGGATTAATAGATGCAAACTTTCATATACATACTATGCTATATAGCACAGGGAACAATATTCATTATCCTGTAATAAATCATATAGAAAAAAAATCAGAAAAAATATAGGAAAAAATAAACCATATAGAAAAAATCAGAAACTAACAGAAACTAACACAACATTGCAAATGAATTATCATCAAATAAAACATATTTTTAAAAATTCTATAGTTACTTCTTCTTTAGTGTGCAATTTGCTCTTAATCCTCTCTGATACATTTTTCATCTGAAACGTATTTTTCATATTTAGAATTTCAAAGTGAGTCTATTTTATATGCTCCATATTTTTCATCAAACTCATGCTTTCTTGATTATTTGAAGCATATTTTAATATGCTCATTTAATGCATTTGTGTATTTATTCCATTATCCATGTCATTTCTGGATATGTTTGTATTGATTGTTTTTTTCTCCTTATTTGTGGTCCTGGTTTCATGCTTTGCATATCTCAAAATTTTTTTTTTAATATTCTAGGTGTCAGATTCTTTTTTTCTATTTTTTTTTAAGAGGTAATCCTTTAAATATTTTTGAAACTTGTTTCCAACCTAGTTATTTAGAAACAATGTGATGGTGCTTTTTTCATGCTTTTACCTTTTTTAAAGGAAGGACTATAGCAGCCTTAATGTAGGTCTAACTTGGTTCCACTTCTGAGGCTCTATCTTTCTGCCTGTTTCTCCAGGTACTACAAGCTGGCTTTTGGGAAGGTGAATTATTCCTAGCTCTGTGTGAGATCTGTGAATTGTTCTATCTATTCCTCTTCAATGGTTCTTTAGCTAGCTTTGAGTAGTTTCCCACAGAAATTTTCTGATCTGTACTGAGATGAAGACTTGAGTGCAATCTTCTGCAGACATATACGCTCACTCTCTCCTGTAGCTCTCTCCTCTCAAGTGCACTGCCCTCTCAATTCTAACAAAATGGCTCCTCCTGCCCCCTAAGATTCTGTCTCCTCGATGTAGTGAGACCACCAAACTCTGTTTGGTTCCTCCTCTCTGCATTTCAGCCTGTAACAGCACACAGTAAGCTGAGGCAAGATAGAACTTAACTCACTCGTTCTCCTCACTTAGGAATCCCTATCTTGTGCAGCCTGTTGTCAAATGTTTGAAAGCTGTTGTTTTGCACATTTAATCCAGGTTTTAGCTGGTTAAGACAACAAAATAAATTTGATCCCTGTCACTCCATCACATCTGTTCACACTGCTGGGCACAATAAAGGATAGAAATGGTATGTACCTAAAGCAGAAGATATTAAGAAGAGGTGGCAAGAATACACAGAACAATACAAAAAAGATCTCAATGACCCAGACAACCATAATGGTGTTCTCACTCACCTACCACCAGATATCCTGGAGTGTAAAGTCAAGTGGGACGTAGGAAGCATCACTACGAACAAAGCTAGTGGACGGGGTGGAATCTTAGATGAGCTATTTCAAATCCTAAAAGATGATGCTGTGAAAATGTTGCACCCAATATGCCAGAAAATTTGGAAAACTGAGAAGTGGCCACAGGTATAGAAAAGGTCAGTTTCATTCCAATCTCAAAGAAAGGTAAAGCTATGCCAAAGACTGTTCAAACTAACCAACAGTTGCACTCATTTCACATGCTAGCAAAGTCATGCTCAAAATTCTCCAAGCTAGACTGCAAAAGTACATGAACTGAGAACTTCCAGAAGTTCAAGCTGGATTTAGAAAGGCAGAGGACCCAGAGACCAAACCGCCGACATCTGCTGGATCATAGAAAAAGCAAGAGAATTCCAAAAAAAAAACCATCTACTTCTGCTTCATTAACTACACCAAAGCCTTTAACTGTGTGGATCACAACAAACTGTGGAAAATTCTTAAAGGAATGGGAATACCAGACCACCTTTCCTGCCTTCTGAGAAACCTGTATGCAGGTCAAGAATCAACAGTTAGAACCAGACATGGAACAATGTACTGTTTCCAAATTGGGAAAGGAGTACTTCAAGGCTGTATATTTTCACCCTGCTTACTTAACTTACATGCAGAGTACATCATGAGAGATGCTGGGCTGGATGAAGCGCAAGCTGGAATCAAGATTGCCAGGAGAAATATCAATAACCTCAGATATGCAGATGACACCACACTTATGGCAGAAAGTGAAGAACTAAAGAGCCTCTTGGTGAAAGTGAAAGAGGAGAGGGAAAAGCTGGCTTAAAACTCAGCATACAAAAAACAAAGATCATGGCATCTGGTCCCATCATTTCATGGCAAATAGATGGAGAAACAATGGAAACAATGATGGACTTTATATTTTTTGGGCTCCAAAATAACTGCAGATGGTGACTGCAGCCAGGAAATTGAAAGACTCTTGCTCCTTAGAAGAATAGTTATGACCAACCTATACAGCATATTAAAAAGCAGAGAAATTACTTTGCCAACATAGATCCGTATAGTAAAAGCTATGGTTTTTCCACTAGTTATGTATAGAAGTGAGAGTTTGGACCATAAAGTAGGCTGAGTACTGAAGAATTGATGCTTTTGAACTGTGGTGTTGGAGAAGACTCTTGAGAGTCCCTTGGACTGAAAGGAGATCAAACTAGTCAATCTTAAAGGAAATACATCCTGAATATTCATTGGATGCTAAGTTGAAGCTCAAATACTCTGGCCACCTGAAGTGAAGAGCTGACTCATTAGAAAATAAACTGATGCTGGGAAAGATTGAAGGCAGGAGGAGAAGGGGACCAACAGAGGATGAGATGGTTGGATGGCATCACAGATGCAATGGACATGAGTTTGAGCAATCCCCGGGGGATGGTGAAGGACAGGGAAGCCAGTAGTGCTGCAGTCTAGGAGGTCACAGAGCAGGACACAACTCAGCAACTGAACAACAATACTCCATCATGAATGAAAAATAGATGTCTTTCCTGAGGGTTTATAAATAGATGTCTGATTAAATAATTTTCT
The DNA here is from genome assembly GCF_910594005.1 of Cervus elaphus. Classification (NCBI taxonomy): domain Eukaryota; kingdom Metazoa; phylum Chordata; class Mammalia; order Artiodactyla; family Cervidae; genus Cervus; species Cervus elaphus. The sequence goes on from NC_057831.1 coordinate 34,046,520, forward strand.
ATGCAATCTGATTATTCTTCAGTCTATATTTAAACAAAACTTTCTCTGAAATCCACTTTCTTCTATTTATGAGGAAGAAATGAAGAATCTCTGTGACTAGGAAGAGTTTCTTCCTAGTATGACCAGGAAATGAGACAATTCTTCCCTTAGACTGCATGGTGATCCTGTATAAAAATATTAAACATCGTCCAGCTACTGAGATTTTGTGCTTCAGTATATGACTTGCCCTTTGCAATATTGAGTTTCAACACAGTTATGTGGCGACTGAATAAACCACATCTGCAAATTAGGACTTGGCTGGTCAGTGGTAACATAAAACAAAGTAAAAGAAGATAAAAAAAGTTAGCACATGCTTTCTATGTGTAACCCTGCATTTTGGGAACTCTGTGTTTACAACTTTGCAAAATGAAGAAGGTCTAAGAACATTAAGGTTATGTGTTTCTTTTTTAGTTTAGTAATAACCAAATAATTCTCCTTCCAAAATATAACCTAATCCTTGTAACAGTTGACAAAATTCTAACCATGTTAAAATGCTAGTCTTTTTTCAGTCTCTCTAAAATGCTTACAATTACATAAACATGTAATTCTCATTTATTGGAAATAGAGTAAGATGACCACTGAAAAATGATATGTTTCATATGAAATGCCTAGTGATGCTTCATGACTAAGACACACCTGGATTTCACATTTGGAAGTTTTTCTTTCAAAATTACATGTCAACATGCGATTTCAGTAGCCACTACTTTTCCCATTTTTCCTCAGTATAAACTATACCATAGACCTACACTCATGAGTAGACTGTTGTTTTAAAAAATATGACTAAATATGCTCCAGGGCACAGAGGATGGAGTGACTCACTGTATGCTGGGAGCAATCTCACAGGAAGGTGACATGTAAAAATAAAGATATTAAACATGTAGATTCAATACTAGAAAATACAGAAAAATTAATGTACCTCAGCTTTGGAACTAGTAAAACCTGGAAACAAAATCTTTGCTAAACATATTACTCTCTTTGTCAGTGTCAGAAATAAGACATATAACTCAAGCCTGCTGTCTTTTCAGGATTTTTGTTATTTTTTTCCCCTGGAACAATCTTTCCCCACATATCCATACAGCCCACTCCTTCCCATCCAACAAGTGTCTCGTCACATTAGCAAGCCCTTCCCTTACATAAAACAGTAAACCATCACTACTCTATTCTCCTTATTCCTTTTAATTTTTTGTTATAGTTCTTCTTACTGCCTGTAATTCTGTACTTTCACTTTTAATTTTGTTGTTGTCTTTCTTTCTAGAATGCAAGCCTCACAAGTGTGGTAACTTCATCCAGTTTTTTTCTGCTATTGTGTTCTCAGTCTTTACAATGGCACCTCACACATAGTATATGGTCCATAAACATGTATAGAATGAATAAATGAATGAAGCACTTAATATTGTGCCTGGTACATTATAAATCACAATCACAGAAAACTGGCCAAACTGATCACATGGATCACAGCCTTCTCTAACTCAGTGAACTATGAGTCAGGCCATGTAGGGCCACCCAAAACGAATGGGACATGGTGGAGACTTATGACAAAATGTGGTCCACTGGAGAAGGAAATGGCAAACCACTTCAGTATTCTTGCCTTGAGAATCCAAATATGAAAAGGGAAAAAGATATGACACTGAAAGATGAACTCCCAGGTTGGTAGGTGCCCAATATGCTACTGGAGAGGATTGGAGAAATAACTCCAGAAAGAAGAGATGAAGCCAAAGCAAAAACAACGCCCAGTTGGGGATGTGACTGGTGATGGAAGTAAAGTCTGATGCTGTAAAGAACAATACTGCATAGGGACCTGGAATGTTAGGTCCTTTATCAAGGTAAATTGGAAGTGATCAACAGGAGATGGCAAGAGTGAATTTCAACATTTTAGGAATCAGTGTACTAAAATGGACTGGAATGAGTGAAATTAATTCAGATTTAGTTCAGACCATTACATCTACTACTGTGGACAAGAATCCCTTAGAAGAAATGGAGTAGCCCTCATTGTCAACAAAAGAGTCCAAAATGCAGTACTTGAATGTAATCTCAAAAACAACAGCATGATCTCTGTTCGTTTCCAAGGCAAACCAATCAATATCACAGTAATTCAACTATGGACAGAGGTTTGTAACATTGTGCAGAAGGAAGTGATCAAAACTGTTCCCAAGAAAAAGAAATGTAAAAAGGCAAAATGGTTGTCTCAGAAGGCTTTCAAATAGCTGAGAAAAGAAGAGAAGCAAAGGAAAGATATATCCATCTGAAAGCAGAATTACAAAGAAGAGCAAGGAGACATAAGAAAGAATTCCTAAGCAATTAGTGCAAAGAAATAGAGGAAAACAATAGAATGGGAAAGACTAGAGATCTCTTCAAGAAAATTAGAGAGGCCAAGGGAATATTTTATGGAAAGATGGGCACAATAAAGGACAGAAGTGGTATGGACCTAACAGAAGCAGAAGATATTAAGAAGAGGTGGCAAGAATCACACAGAAGAACTATATAAAAAGGATCTTCATGACCCAGATAACCACAACAGTGTGATCACTCACCTAGAGCCAGACATCCTGGAATGCAAACTCAAGTGGGCCTTAGGAAGCATCACTATGAACAAAGGTAGTGGAGGTGATGGAATTCCAGTTGAGCTATTTCAAATTCTAAAAGTTGATGTTGTTAAAGTGCTGCACTCCATATGCCAGGAAACTTGGAAAACTCAGCAGTGGCCACAGGACTGGAAAAGGTCAGTTTTTATTCCAGTCCCAAAGAAACACAATGCCAAAGAATGCTCAAACTATCCCACGATTTCACCCATCTCACAGGTTAGCAAAGTAATGCTCAAAATTCTCCAAGCAAGGCTTCAGTAGTATGTGAACCGAGAACTTCCAGATGTTCTAGTTAGATTTAGAAAAGGCAGAGGAACCAGAGATCAAATTACCAAGATCATTTGGATCACAGAAAAAGCAAGAGAATTCCAGAATAACATCTACTTCTTCACTGACTATGCTAAAGCCTTTGAATGTGTGCATCACAACAAACCATGTAAAAGAGAAGGGAATAACAGACCACCCTACCTGCTTTCTGAGAAACCTGAGTGCAGGTCAAGAATCAACAGTTAGAACTAGGTATGGAACAACAGACTTGTTCAAAATTGGGAAAGGAGTACGTCAAGGCTATATATTGTCACCTTGCTTATTTATCTTATATGCAGAGTCCATCATGAAAAATGCTGGGCTGGATGAAGCACAAGCTGGAATCAACTTTGCCAGGGGAAATATTAATAACCTCATATATGAAGATGACAACCCCCTTATGGCAGAAAATGAAGAACAAAAGAGCCTCTTGATGAAAGTGAAAGACGAGAGTGAAAAAGCTGGCTTAAAACTCAACATTCAAAAAACTGAGATCATGGTTTCCTATCCCATCACTTCATGACAAATAGATGGGGAAACAGTGGAAACAGTGAGAGACTTTATTTTTTGGGCTCCAAATAAGTGCAGATGGTGACTGCAGCCAGGAAATTAAAAGACGCTTGCTCTTGGAAGAAAAGCTAAGACCAACCCAGACAGCATATTAAAAAGCAGAGACATTACTTTGCCAACAAAGTTCTGTATAGTTAAAGCTACCGTTTTTTCAGTAGTCATGTATGTATATGAGAGTGGGATCATAAATAATGCTGAGTGCTGAAGGATTGATGCTTTTGAACTGTGGAATTGGAGAAGACTCTTGAGAGTCCCTTGGACTGCAAGGAGATCCAACCAGTCCATCCCAAAGGAAATCGATCCTGAATATTCATTGGAAGGACTGATGCTGAAACTGAAGCTCCAATACTTTGGCCACCTGATGTGAAGAAGTGATTCACTGGAAGTGTCTCTGATTATGGGAAAGATTGAAGGCAGGAGGAGCAGGGGATGACAGAGGATGAAATACATCATCAACTCGATGGACAAGAGTTTGAGCAAGCTCCGGGAGTTGGTGATGGACAGGGAAGCCTGGCGTGCTGCGGTCCATGGGGTTGCAAACAGACAGACATGACTGAGAGACTGAACTGAACAAACGTTATAAATATTCATTCACACGCCTGCAACTTTCTGTCATCATCATTATAAGCTTTATTATTACTCTAAAACACAAAATACTTCCATGTACCTCAATTTTCTTGTGGGCATGTATGAAAATTACAGGAAAATAGGAAAAATTCTTTTGACACCCAATAAGAAATTCTTTCTATCAAAGACTGCACACTGAGTAAATTAAAATTAATTTGGAACTACATCTGTAGGTTAAATAAATCATTCCAAATGTGTATTTGGTTGTTCTTGATAAATGTGTTTTAATCCATTTGAGTCATTTAATTTTAGTTATTTGATATTTTATTGAATAAAATTCCCTGGAGTTACAGAATTAAATTTGATATATTTAGAAATGAATAGGAGTCTAGAGTGGCAGAAAGTGAAGAAGAACTAAAGAGCCTCCTGATGAAAGTGAAAGAGGAGAGTGAAAAAGTTGGCTTAAAGCTCAACATTCAGAAAACTGAGATCATGGCATCCAGTCCTATCACTTCATGGGAAATAGATAGGGAAACAGTGGAAACAGTGGCTGACTTTATTTTTCTGGGCTCCCAAATCACTGCAGATGGTGATTGCAGCCATGAAATTAAAAGACGCTTACTCCTTGGAAGGAAAGCTATGATCAACCTAGACAGCATATTAAAAAGCAGAGACATTACTTTGTCAACAAAGGTCTGTCTAGTCAAGGCTATGGTTTTTTCAGTGGTCATGTATGGATGTGAGAGTTGGACTGTGAAGAAAGCTGAGCGCCGAAAAATTGATGCTTTTGGACTGTGGTGTTGGAGAAGACTCTTGAGAGTCCCTTGGACTGCAAGGAGATCCAACCAGTCCATCCTGAAGGAGATCCATCCTGGGTGTTCATTGGAAGGACTGATGCTGAAGCTGAAACTCTAATACTTTGGCCACCTGATGTGAAGAGGTGACTCATTTGTAAAGACCCTGATGCTGGGAAAGATTGAGGGCAGGAGGAGAGGATGAGATGGTTGGATGCCATCACTGACTCAATGGACATGGGTTTAGGTGGACTCCGGGAGTCGGTGACAGACAGGGAGGCCTGGCGTCCTGTGGTTCATGGGGTTGCAAAGAGTCAGACATGACTGAGCGACTGAACTGAACTGGGGAGTCTAGAGAAAGTATAATATTTAAAAATTATGAAAGACAAAAAATATAAGCTGCTAATACTAATAAGTTAGTTACCACATTAACATGATATGAAACAGATTAATTTGGACCAAAATATCGATGGTGGTTTAGTTGCTAAGTCGGGACTGACTCCTTGGCTCCATGGACTATAACCCATCAGGTTCCTCTGCCCATGGGATTTTCCAGGCAAGAATATTGGAGTGGGTTGCCATTTCCTACTCCAGGGGATCTTCCCTTACCAGGGATCAAACCCACATCTTTATTGGTGGGAAGTGGGTTCTTAACCTCTGAGCCAGCAGGGAAGTCCAATAAATTTAAATTTTGCACAAACCTGCACAGCATTGTTTTCGGCAACATTGTTATAAGAGAAGTGCTACAGGCACACAGAAGAAATAGTCATTTGTTCTGCAATGGGAGGAGCTTCACCTTAGGGAGGCCATCTGAACCACCAGTCAAGATAAAGAATAAAGGGGAAATAGCAGGGTTTGGACACGAGTTTGTGCAAACTTCAGGAGAGAGTGAAGAACAGGGAAGCCTGGTGTGAGCAGCCCACGGGGTTGCAAAGAGTCAGACGTGACTAAGCGACTGAACAACAATAAGCGACAGAGCCAACACTGTGAAGGGTGAGAGAGTGCGGGGCAAAAGACAGGAGCTCTAGTCACTTAGAGAAGGAAGGTGGAATAAGTTAGAAGAGTGGAAGGAGAAAATACCACGTTCTATTACATGAGGGTGTCATATCAAAAGTTTTTGTACTGTAAAATTATATGTAGCCTTAAAATTCACAGAACATCTTAACACTCTATAATTCTCTGTAACCTTAGGAGGTCTTCTAAGCAGGCTTAAGACATCTGAGCTCAGGAAAATAAATGGCCGACAGGAAAAGGTGAGAAAGGCCCCGGTGTCACATGGCAAACAGTGGCCGAAAGCATATGGCCCAAGCTAAAGACACACCACCCATTTCAGTCCCGTTTTCCTCATCTTAAGGGTTGGAGCCATTTGCTCCATGCACAATTTTAATTGAACTGAATCAAGAAAAAAGTGAAACTGAATTCAAGAAGAAATCTGAAAGAAAAGAAAGTGAAAGTTGCTCAGTTGTGTCCAACTCTTTCCTTCTCCAGGTGCTCTTCCCAACCCAGGGATGGAACCCAGGTCTCCCATATTGCAGGCGGATTCTTTACCATCTGAGCCACCAGGGAAACCCAGGAATACTGGAGTGGGGAGCCTATCTGTTCTCCAGCAGATTTCCCAACCCAGGAATTGAACCAGGGTCTCCTGCATTGCAGGTGGATTCTTTACCAGCTGAGCTACCAGGGAAGCCCAAGAAGAAATATATGTATTTACAAAACTATTTCACAATAAATACCTCCTTCAGATATAACAGCTCCAAATTTTAAATAACCCAAGTATCTAACAATAGGAAAATATTTTATACAACTATAGATCAAAAATGTGAAATTATGTTGTCAAATACATTCAAGAATACAAAGATAATTAAAATGTAACATCAAGTGGAAAGGATGGAGGACTTTATTTTATGCACTGTATATTCATTTAATATATACACTACATTTGTTTTTATATAAGAGGACATACAAACACATAGAGAAATATATACATTTCTTCTTGAAGGAACACTGGACTGAAATGGATGGTGTGTCTTAGCGTGGGACATGCGCTTTCAGCCACTGTTTGCCATGTGACATCAGGGGCTTTCTCACCTCTTCCTATCTGTCACTCATTTTCCTGAGTTCAGATGTCTTAAGCCTGCTTAGAAGATCTCCTAAGGTTACAAACAGAGAATTATAGAGTGCTAAAAAATCCTGTGATTTTTAAGGCTACATATAATTTTACAGTGCCAGAAGTTGTTTACCTCATATCACAGAACATGGTATTTTCGCCTTTCACTCTTTCTAACTTATTTCACTTTCTTTCTCTAAGTGACCAGCACTCCTTGTCTTTTGATCCTTGCTCTGTCACCCTTCATGATGTTGGCTCTGTTGCTTATTGTTGTTATTCAGTTACTCAGTTGTACATATCATGTAAACAGAAGTAAAAAATAAATCACTATTTCTGAGGAGGCATGCAATCAAAGACAATAAAAGGTTATTAAGATACCACTTTCTTTGTTCTTCTCCAACTTAGGCTATGATTTGTTAATGAGAGGAAAAGAGAATGAACATGAGTCCATCAATTTTTGACCTTCATATTTTCACAAAATTCAAAATATATCATCTCTACTCCCAATATTTATTTTATTCTTATGACTCCCACACCAGTCCAGTCTATTTTTTGAGAAAGTGCCTTGCTGTTGAATGAGAGAGAAAAGGAAAGAGATAACCATGCTTGAGGAAAAAAAAAAGGTTACTATACTTGCCACATTGGACAATAATCTCTCTCTTTTCTCCCCATACAAAAACTGTTGCAATATATAAGTGGAAACCCATTGCAATAGCCTTAGATATTATAAAATTATAATAGATACAATTTTAGAAAATCTAAACTAAATTAAAATCTGGAAAAGGTAGAGTACTGCACAGTAAAAGGTAAGGAAAGACATAGTGAAATTATCTTGTGTTAAAGGAGAGGGGAGATTATTATCATCTCAAAGAAGTTATTTCAGGGCAGACATGCCCTCTTAAATTGAAGCATATCAAGAGAAAAATATTTTTAAAGACTTTATACTCATTTTCATGATATAAAATGAGACACATCCGTAATTTCTCTTTGTTTTAACAACATACTTTCCTTCCTATAATAGAGAGGCTGATGCCAAAGCACTTGCTGAAGCACAGCACACCAAATTGAAATGAATGTTTTGCCCCAGTGTGAAGAAGGCTGCTGATTTTTAGTAACTAGCCTCACAGTTGGATTAATTGAGAACAACTGCTGATGAGAACAAGCAATGCAACAAATTATGAATAAATAATATTTTCTCCATCATTTGGCATTTTACTCCCAGTGGTCCATTAGCTTAAAAAACAAGAGACTCAGCACTTAAAAGATTTGTGCTCAGTTTGTTCATAAATGTTTCGCTTTGCTTTACTGCTATTTATGATTACCTCATTAGATTTTACATGTTCTAGGACATTGCCGAAAATATGCAGTGATAGGTTTCTATTGAAGAATCTGTGCTAATGAACAATGAAATGATTTAGCATTTGCTCCTTATTTTACATGGCCACCATGCTTTAATGTGAAGACACACATTCTCATATGTTCTTCAGTTTTTGCTTTTAACTCTGGTAACAGAACAGATGCCACTCAAGACTGAGGAAAATATTTAAGCATAAGTAATCACACTCCATCAATAAAGCTAACCCTTACATAATGTGCCTGCATTTTAAGTGTATACATTAGTTGCAGGAAAAAAAAAAAGAGAATGAAAACTTGAAGGAGGGGAAATAAAAAGCATGTAAGTCTGTTTTTTTTTTTTTTTGTCTTTCCTGAGGAACCCATTCCAATGCCAGGGCAGAGGTAAGGGGAATCTCCTCCAGTTCAGTGAGGCTATTATTAGTTTATCATTATTAAGTTCAGAGAAGGGGATGAAAGAGGATAAGATGTTGGATGGTATCACCAACTCAACGGACATGAGTTTGAGCAAACTCTGGGAGACAGTCAAGGACAGAGAAGCCCAGTGTGCCCCAGTCCATGGGGTTGCAAAGTATTGGATGTGACTTAGCAACTGACAAATGACAATTAGGTCTAGAAAAGATTTCAATTCATGTATTTTCAGATGTTTGAAGAAGTAAATCACTCTGAATTGTTAAATGTTTATACAATGGATGATTATCTAATCCAGTGTGACTGAAACACTCAGAATTCTTAGCATTTTTACCTAACAAGAGTTATGTATTCTGTTTCTTAAAATTTTGAGTGCTAATATTAATTATTTTAAGCATCAATTCTGAAATTGCGATGCTCTAGGAGTCTACTTAACACTAGAGATATTTTGACCAATAATTTAGTAGCTATAATTTATAGGTTACCTCCCTCAATATTTTTGTTGTTTTATCACATCATTTCTTTTTCATGGCATTTGTTTTTCCATGCTTTCAATCTACAACAGTTTAAATTATTTCTTGGTTAAATAATTATATTCAGAACAGACATGCTTCTCTCAGGGTGTGAGATACAGTCAATTTCAACTCAATGGTCCATCATTCTGTTGTCTTTAAAAACAGACGACCAGGAATACAAGTTTTATTCTTGGACCAGTTACTATAACAGATGTTTACATCTCATTTCCTTTCTCTACCAAATCATAATTTGAGAGCAAAGGTGAACACAAAGTACAGCCTCTTCAGTGCCTTCAATTCCTAACACATTTTGTGAGAGTGAATGAATAATGTGCAGGGCTTTGGTGATGCATTTGTAACCAACCTGATTCAACAGGCAAATATGAAGCTCAGCAGGCCTTCATTCATACCCCAGGTGCACATGCCAGAAACACGACTCTCATGTGAAAGGTCTTCAGCAGCCCTCAGCAGGAAGTCACTAGACACCAAAGCTGTTTTCTACATGGATTTATTATAATGATTTTTTGTTATTTTCATGTACATATTTTTGGAATTTCTTTTCTAGATGTTTGAGACATTGCACTTTTCCCAAGCATCCTGGTCTTCCTTAGACTAGACCTTCTCTGTGGCTTTGACTTTTCTTCCCCCTAATTTGGATTTACCTGTGGCTGTCTGTCTGTCTGTTTCCAGCCCTAGCTGAGCCCCACTCATGGCTTAACTATTGTGAGACACCTGCCGTAGCATAAGTTGCTCTGACAAGAGTGATGCTGAAGCATGATCGCAGTCTGCTATTTCACAAATTGTATGATCTTAAATAAATAACTTAATTCTCAAAAGTATCACTCTCTCATTCACCACTCCACAGGTTTATTAATATTGACATCACTATGTATTTGATATGTCTACAGCGGCCTAAATAACAACTCTCTCTCTCTCTCCCTCTCTCTCTCTCTCTCTCTCTATATATATATATATATGTAGATATATATATATATAAGCAGCAGAAACACAAAGAATTCAAACCTGAAATCATTATCAACTTTCCCATATTTTCTGCTACCTTCAAAAAATTAACTTCATTGACACTAAAAGTGATAAGAAAAGGTTTGTGGAGAAGATGGAATTTTATTTTAGTCTTTAAATTATTCTTTTATTCAAAAGTTCTTATAAAATATCTAAATAATAGTACATTTATTGAAAGCTGATATATGTCATGTACTGTTGGAGGTGATTTACCTATAGTATCCCAATTAAAGTCCTACTAAATAAGAAAGATGTTTTGAGGAACTGAAATAAATGCAGTGTGCATAGAGAACAGAAAGTAAGAAGGAAGATGACATAAGATAAGACCCACCAGCTAGTTGGTGTTCAGAACTCTGAATCTTGTAGGTAATGTTTAACATTTTCATCTTTTCCTCAAGAAAAACAGAAGCTTCAGTATCCTTTAAGGGATGTGGTATTATAATTATTCAACCTTCACTATGAAAAATGTTTGAAAGGGCCAAAATTTTTTATGAAAAAACCTGAAAAAAGACTGAAATATGGCTAAGCCATAGAACACTCTCCTACTACTCTGGCAGAAGTTCATGTCTTTCCTTTACAAAGTTGCATTGCCATAATAACATAAACACAATTTTTTTTCAAGGTAGTTGTTTGAGTCAAGAGAAAGTAAGACAAACCCAAAATATAGACTGGAGTTGAAACTATGAAATCCAACTGAACATTCTGTCTTGTTACATGAATAAAAAATTAGCTGAAATATTTCAAATAGTCTTTAAAGAGGGTAAATATTTTTCCTTGCATTTAGTCAACATTTTCCCCTTGAATTTAGTCAAAATCATTAGGATAACTATTTCTGAGTTGTTCAACATAAGTTTTTAAAAATACACAGAAACAACCATATATGAATCCACAAATTTTAATATATACAAATACTAAGAAACATGAGAGGATACTGAAATATTTTCCAACAAACCTCTCTCAGAAGAAGAATAATAAGAAAAGCAATTTACTTTTGAGTACTTAAAGCTTATCCTTGGATTTTGTAAATATTTAGGCACTTCTGTCATGCAACTGAAATGACATGAGCAGTGTTAGATAAGTGCTGTAACACCTATAACAAAAATGCTTAGCTTCTGCTACAAAACACCAGATGTTGTCCATGGGAACATCAGCAGGCAACCTCACACAACAGGTGTATAGACTGATGGATCAGAATAGAGAGCCTAGAAATTAACTCACAATTATATGGTCAACTTATCTACAAGAATGGAGGCAAAAATATACAATGGAGAAAAGACAGCTTCTTTAATAAGTGGTATTGGGAAAATTGGAGAGCCTCATGGATAAGAATTAGACTGGACTACTTTCTCACACCAAAATTAAATAGGCGGAAAATGGTCTAAAGACTTAAATGTAAGTCCAGAAAGCATAAAACTCCTAGAAGGAAACAAAGGCAGTATGCTCTTTGGCAACAGTCTTAGTAATATGTTTTGGATCCATCTCACCAAGCAAGGACAACAGAAGAAAATAAATGGGATGACATCAAACTAAAACGCTTTTGCACAACTGAAGGAAACCATCAATACAGGCAGTCAACTTAGTGAGAGAACATATTTGCAGACAATATATCCAATAGGGGTTAATATCTAAAATATAAAAAGAACTCATACAAACCAACTTCAAAAAACAAACAACTACATGGAAAAGGGGCAGAGAACATGAATAGACTTTATTCCAGAGAAGGCATACAGAGGCTCAGTAGACCAATGAAAAGATGCTCAACATGAGTAATCATCAGGGAAATGGAAAAAAAAACCACAGTGAGTGTAACTTCACACCTCTAAGAATGGCTATAATAAAAAATACAGCAATCAATCCATGTTGGCAGTGATGTAGAGTAAAGCTAGCCCTGGTGCACTACAGATGGGATTATAAACTGGATGTAACTACTACGGCATTCCTGGTGGCTCAGACAGTAAAAAATCAGCAGGAGTGCAGAGGATCTGCTGCAATGCAGGAGACCAAGGTTCGATCCCTGGGTCAGGAAGATCTCCTAGAGAAGGGAATGGCAACCCATTCCAATATGCTTGCCTGGAGAATTCCATGGACAGAGAACTCTGGTAGTCTACAGTCCATGGGGTCACAAAGAGTTCAACACAACTGACAGACTAACACTTCAGGTCACTTAACTTACTATGGAAACCATCATGGGGGTTCCTCAAAAAGTCAAAAACTATATCATTTAGCTATATCATACCATATCCAGAGACTATTTCACTTCTGAAAATTTACACGTAGAAAACAAAAACACTAATTGGAAAATACACAGCAATGTTCCCTACATTTTTTTTATAATAGCCAATATAGAGAAGAAAGTCCAGTGCTGTAAAGAACAATATTGCACTGGAACCTGGAATGTTAGGTCCATGAATCAAGGCAAATTGGAAGTGGCCAAACAGGAGATGGAAAGAGTGAACATTTCAGGACTCATTGAACTAAAATGGACTGTAATGGGTGAATTTAACTCAGATGACCATTATATCTACTACTGTGGGCAAGAATCCCATAGAAGAAATGGAGTAGCCATCATGGTCAATAAAAGAGTCTAAAATGCAGTAATTGGATGCAGTCTCAAAAACAACAGAATGATCTCTGTTCATTTCCAAAGCAAACCACTCAGTATTACAGCAATCCAAGTCTATGACCCGACCAGTAATGCTGAAGAAGCTGAAGCTGAATGGTTCTACGAAGACCTACAAGACTTTCTAAAACTAACACCCCAAAAAGATATCCTTTTCATTATAGGGGACTGGAATGCAAAAGTAGGAAGATAAGAGATACCTGGAATAACAGACAAATTCAGCTTTGGAGTATAAGATGGAACAGGTCAAGGGCTAACAGAGTTTTCCCAAGAGAATACACTGGTCATAGCAAACACCCTCTTCCAACAACACAAGAGTAGACTCTACACATGGACGTCACCAGAAGGTCATTACCAAAATCAGGTTGATTATATTTTTTGCTCCCAAAGATGGAGAAGCTCTATACAGTCGGCGAAAACAAGACCTGGAGCTGACTGTGGTTCAGATCATGAGCTCCTTATTGCCAAATTCAGACTTAAATTGAAGAAAGTAGGGAAAAACCACTAGACAATTTAGGTATGACCTAAAGCACATCCCTTACGATTATACAGTGGAAGCGACAAATAGATTCAAGGGATTAGATCTGATAGAGTGCCTGAAGAACTATGGACGGAGGTTTGTGACATTGTACAGGAGGCAGTGATCAAGACCATCCCCAAGAAAAATAGAAAAAGGTAAAATGGTTGTCTGAGAAGGCCTTACAAATAGCTGAGAAAAGAAGAGAAGCTAAAGGCAAAGGAGAAAAGGAAAGATATACCCATTTGAATGTAGAGTTCCAAAGAATAGCAAGGAGAGATAAGAAAACCTTCCTCAGTGATCAGTGCAAAGAAATAGAGGAAACAATAGAATGGGAAAGACTATAGATCTCTTCAAGAAAATTAGAGATACCAAGGGAATATTTCATGCTCATATGGGCACAATGAAGGACAGAAATGGTATGGACCTAACAGAAGCAGAAGATATCAGGAAGAGGTGACAAAAATGCACAGAAGAACTATACAAAAAAGATCTTCATGATTCAGATAACCTCAATAGTGTGATCAGTCACCAAGACTCAGACATCCAGGAATGCAAAGACAAGTGGGCATTAGGAAGCACCACTAAGAAAAAAGCAAATGGAGGTGATGGAATCCCAGTTGAGCTATTTCAAATCCTAAAAGTAGATGTTAAAGTATTGCACTCCATATGCCAGGAAATTTGGAAAACTGAGGAGTGGCCACAAGACTGGAAACGGTCGGTTTTCATTCCAGTCCCAAAGAAAGTCAAGGTCAAAGAATGTTCAAACTACCACACAATTACACTTATCTCATATGCTAGCAAAGTAATGCTCAAAATTCTTCAAGCCAGTCTTCAACAGTACATGAACTGTAAACTTCCAGATGTTCAAGCTGGGTTTACAAAAGCCAGAGGAAGCAAAGATCAAATTGCCAACATCCTTTGGATCACTGAAAAGCATGAGAGTTCCAGAAAAACATCTACCTTTGCTTTATTGATTATGCCAAAGCCTTTGTCTGTGTTGATCACAACAAGCTATGGAAAATTCTTCAAGAGATGGGAATACCAGACCACCTGACCTGCCTCCTGAGAAGTCCATATGCAGGTCAAGAAGCAACAGTTAGAACTGGACATGGAATAACAGACTGGTTCCAAATCAGAAAAGGTGTGTGTCAAGGCTGGATGAAGCACAAGTTGGAATCAAGATTGCTGGGACAAATATCAATAACCTCAGATATGCAGATGACACCATCCTTATGGCAGAGAGCAAAGAGGAACTAAAGAGCCTCTTGATGAAGGTGAAAGAGGAGAGTGAAAAAGTTGGCTTAAAACTCAACATTAAGAAACCTAAGATCATGGCATCCAATCCAATCACTTCATGGCAAACAGATGGGGAAATAATGGAAACAGTGAGAGACTTTATATTTTTGGGCTCCCAAATCACTGCAGATGGTGACTGCAGCCAGGAAATTAAAAGACGCTTGCTCCTTGGAAGAAAAGCTATGACCAAACAAGACAGCATATTAAAAAGCAGAGACATTACTTCTCCAAAACTATATCTAGTCAAAGCTATGGTTTTTACAGTAGTCATGTATGGATGTGAGAGTTGGACTATAAAGAAAGTTGAGGGCCAAAGAATTGATGCTTTTGAACTGTGGTGTTGAGGTAGACTCTTGAGAGTCCCTTGGACAGCAAGGAGATCCAACCAGTCCATCCTAAAGGAGATCAGTCCTGATTATTCATTGGAAGGACTGATGCTGAAGTTGAAACTCCAATCCTTTGCCATAAAGTGATGGGACTGGATGCCATGATCTTAGGTTTCCATCCTATGCTCAGTTCGCATATGGAGTGCGAAGAACTGACCTATTTGAAAAGACCCTGATGCTGGGAAAGATTGAAGGTGGGAGGAGAAGGGGACGACAGAGGATGAGATGGTTGGATAGCATCACCAACTTGATGGACATGAGTTTGAGTAAGCTCCAAGAGTTGGTGAAGCCTAGCGTGCTGCAGTCCATGGGGTTGCAAAAAGTCAGACACGACTGGGCAACTGATCTGAGCTGATATAGAAGAAATTCAGTGTCCACTGACAGATGAGTGGGTAAAGATACACACAGACATACTGTGCTGTGTTTAGTCACTCATCATGTTTGACACTTTACAGCCCCATGGACTATAGCCCGCCAAGCTCATCTTTCTGTGGGCTTCTCCAGTCAAAAATCCTGGAGTTGGTTGCCATGCCCTCCTCCAGGTGATCTTCCCAACCCAGTGATAACACCCAAGTCTCCTGCATTTCAGGTGGATTCTTTACCATCTGAGCCACCAGGGAAGCCCAAGAATACCATACAGGGTAGCCTATCCCTTTTCCAGGGAACATCCCAACTCAGGAATAGAATTGGCACTTCCTGCATTGCAGGCAGATCCTTTACCCACTGAGCTACCAGGGAAGTCTTGTATAGATACTACTCCACCATAAACAAAGAAACAAAGCAAAATTCATAAATCTATTTGCAAGAACACTGAATGATGTAGAGGGTATTTTGCTAAGCTCAATAAATGTGACAGGAAGAGACGAAATGGTATGATTTCACGTACATGTGGAAACTAAAAAAGCAACACAGACAAAATGTAAACAGACTCAGATAAAGAGAAGCATTGGGTGGTTACTGGGAAACAGGTGATGGAATTAAGAGGTACAAATATCCAGTTATAAAATAATAAGCCATGGGGGTGTAATATATAGCATAAAGAATATGCTCAGTAATACTGTAATAACTTTATATGTAGACAGATCACTACTAGTTTTATCAAGTTTATTATATATGCAAAATTAAATCACTATGTATTATACCTGAAACTATCATTATAGTGTATGTCAACTATAATTAAATCATTTTTTTAAAAAAGCAGAGGATGTTGATTACAATGTTCTTTGCATGTATAAAGGTTTGAAAAACAATTAATGAATAATAGAGCTGTATTTGTTTTTTGTAGGCTAGAACTTCAAATAACAGTGAAATCAATAATGATTAAAAAAGATTATACATGTTGTCAATATGAATAAATCTACAACACATAAATGAGAAACAGAAAACTAGCTATTAAAAAGTATTTTTCATTCATAAATATACTTATAGCATAATAAGTGGATTCCAAATAAACAATGTGAAGGTTTGATGAAAGATCCAAAAATGGAATAATTTGATCATCCTCTGGGACACAGGTTTAAACTCTGTAATTCTCTGAGTAAATTTTATACACTAAATTTTTGTGTTCTTCTATTACCTAAAAAACTGTACCTTGAAACCTAATTTCCAATGTGATGGTATTTGGAGGTGAGGTATTTGAAAGGTACTTAGGTAATGAGGGTGGAGCCTTCATGGATGAGATTAGTGTCCTTGTAAAAGAAATCCCAGATCCCTGTACCCTTCTGCCATGTAAGGGCACAGCAATAAGATGGCCATTTATGAACCATGATGCAAGTTCTCACTCAACACTCAATCTGACCACAGTGATTTTGGACTTCCAGCCTTCAGAACCACAAGAAATAAATTTCTGCTGTTAATAAGCCACCTAGTCTATGATATCTTGCTATAGCAGCCCAAATGGATTAAGACTATAAAAGATCATTATAGGATCTTTAATTTTCCAACAGCAAGGCATGTATTAATATATGAGCCATATTATAAAGACTCAGATTTGTTTACCAGCCCATTATGTTTTTGTAATTGTACAAAAATGGACAATATAAAATTATGGTTTAGGTTCTCAACTTCCTATACCAAGACAGAGTGATAATGCTTACAGAAAGCAAGGAAGACAAAATATTTGACATGGACAGATATGCATTTTTATGTGACTTTAAAGTGCTATAACCAAGACTACAAACCCCATGGAAATATACTTTACTACCCTATATTTACAACAGGACAAACACAACTTATCAGTTGTCAAGTATCACTAAATCCAATTTTGTTAGGAAAAAAATGAAACAGAGAAATTCAAGTTGGATTGAAAATCAGTGTAGAACTACTCATCTGTCTTTCCAAGATATAAGTCATGCAGGGAAGTTGGGACATCAGGGGCATTAGGATCTTAACTAAAATTATATTCCTAACTAACCATGGTATTCATATTTATTCACCTATACATTCAATCAAGCAGATTTAAAACATACTAAGCAAACCATTTAAATCTCACCAGATCATTTAAAATTCAACATCAGTTATTTAAAAATAATAATTATTTGCAATTGAGTCAAAGATATATATTTACAATAAATAAATCATATAAATTTTATAAGAATAATAACTTTTATTGAGTATTCACTAGCTACCTAATTTAATTTTCACAATAGTTAAGTAAAGTAGGTTATTTTGATCCCCATTTTACAGAGGGAAACAGTGAGATTTGTAACTTCATCAGTATTTTCCACTCCACCAAAAAAAGTTAGAATCTGGCCACTACACGCAAAGTTTGAATTTTTTTCCGCTATTCTGTGCTGCCTCCATTGTATAATCCAAAGTAATCTTCTAAAATCGTTCTAGAACTTATTGAGTCTGATGAGGTAATTTTACAGATAGGAAATTTGGGTGCAAAATAACTGATTCAGGATGATACAGGTTTGTAGTTCTTGGCACAGAATACCCATTAACTTTGGGATTATACTTTAATGAAAAGTAAAAATGCTCAAATATATGTTTTTGGAAAAAAAAGTATATTACATGATGCTATATAGTTGGTTAATCACAAATTGAGAAAAGTGGCTAATACTTTTTAGGAACACACAGCAAGACAGGCCATGGGGAAATTTCATTCACTCTTGACCTGTTACTTGAAGAAATAAACATTTTCCTTTCAAAAATATTATCATAAAATGTAAGCTTATTAAATTATTGTATTGATGTTGTTATTTGACCATAGAAAAATGCCTTCAGACTTGAGCCTTTCATATTCATTTTGGATGAAGATAGCATAATGGTTAAAAGCCTGGATTCTGGAACTAGTTACTAAAGCTCTGCTACCATTTCTATCTGATGTAACTGAACTACACCATGTCCCAGTTCCTCATTCAGAAAGAATGTAGGTCATAAAAGTACTTATTTACAGTGTTGTGGTGGAGTTTAAATAAGTCATCTAAGATATAGTTTTAAGACCTATCCATTGCTTGATAAGGAATCATACGGAGAAGTAGTCTGACCCAGGCACATGAAAAAGACCACAGGCCTGTAGGTCTGGGGAAATTGAAGAATAAAAAAGGGTCCTTCAGGATGCAGAATCAAGCAAGGTGGCAGTGGGCTGAGGAACCTCTGTTAAACTTTCTCTAAGTCACTCAGTTAAAGTCATCTGCCCATATTCATGAGAAGATACGTGTAGGAACTGAAGTCAAGAGAGTGTTGTGGGTCTGCACAAATATTTCAAGAAGAGGGTCCAGAGAAGATTTGGTGTGAATCTGAGCTGTCTTCCTCAGTTAAAATTATTGAAAAAGAAGAAATATTCAAATGTGTTTGTTCTGTTGGAAAAATAGTTGAAAGGGGAGTGACAAAGATGGCAGAGTAGGAAGACCCTGAGTTCACCTCCCTTTGTGGGTACAGCAGAATTACAATTAATTTACAAAACAGCCAACAATGAGAACAACTTGGAGACAAGCAGAAAAGATTTCCTACAACTAAATCTATAAAGAAGGAACTACAGGGAGACAGGTAGGAGGGGCAAAGACACAATATAGTTAAGACACCCCACCCCTCAACCCCTGCCCAGGAAGACAACCAACTAACAGGAAGATAGAATGGCAGTGGTTCTCCCGAAGCAGCTAGGGGTCCAAGACCAACCCTGGGATCTCCAGCCTGGGGGTCCTATACTGGGAAGATGAACCTTCAAACATCTGGTTCTGAAGGCCAGCAGGGCTTGCATGAAGGAGAGCTAGAGGATTGTGAGAAACAGAGATTTTGCTCTTAAAAGGCATACGCAATGTCTCACAGACTCCAAGACGAGTGAAGAGGTAGTATAATAATTTGAAAGAAATCCAGGTAGACTCATTTACTGATCTTGGAGAAGCCTCCCAGAGTCAGGAGGCCACTGGAACTCTCCCTGGGGAAATAAATGCTGGTGGCAGTCATTTGGGCTTTCTTCCTCAAGACTATTAGTGACAGGACCCAGCCCTGCTCACCAGTTGATAATATTATCAATATCTTAGCTATATTTTAAGGGTTCTATCACCTTGGGTAATGGAAACAAATAAAAATAAACAAACGAGACCAAATCAAGCAAAAAGCTTTTGCACGGCCAAGGAGACTATCATCAAAATAAAAAGGCTGCCTACTGAAGGGGAAAATATTTGCAAATGACAAATCTAAAATATGTAATATATACAGAACACACACAACTCAATGTTATAAAAGCCAACAACCCTATTTTAAAGCCTGGGCAAAGGCCCTGAATAGTCATTTTTCCAAAGAAGACCTGTAGATGGCTATCAGAAACATGAAGAGAGACTCAACAGCACTAAACATCGGAAAATTGAATCAAAATCACGAGTATCACCTCACACCTGTCAGGATGGCTCTAATCGAAAAGACACAAATAACAAGTGTCGGTGAGGATGTGGTAAAAGGGTAGCCCTGGGGCACTGATGGGGATGTACACTGGTACAGTCACTGTGGAAAACAATGTAGCGGTTCTCTAAAATATTAAAAATATAACTACCATAAGATGCAGCAAGTCCACTTCTTTTGAAAGTAACCTAACTGCCCATAGACAGATGAATGGATAAAGAAGGGGTATATGTATGCAACAAAATATTACCCATAAATATAATGAAATATTGTCATTTGCAATAACATGGATGGACTTAGGAAGTATTGCAGTAAGAGATTAAGTCAGACAGAGGCAAACACTATATGATATCAATTATATGTGAAATCTAAAAAATGAAACAAATGAATAAACGTAAGAAAATAGAAACAGAATCATGGATAGAACAAGTGGTTCCCACAGGAGATGGTGTTGGGGGGGGAAGTGAAATAGGGTAGAGGGATGAAAAGTAGTACATTTTCAGTTATGAAATAAATGACATGGTGATGAAATGTACAGTGTGGGGAATATGGTCAACAATAACATAATATCATACATGGTGACAGACGGTATCTAGACATTGTGGTGATCATTTTGTAGTATATAAAAATATCAAACCACTATATTGTATACTGAAATCTAATATAGTGTGGAAGATCAATTATACTTCACAAAACCGACAAACGCATTCATAGAAAAAGAGATCAGAGGCAGGGGATTGGGGAGAGAGGGAATTAGATGAAGATGGTCATTAAAATGTTTTTTTAAAATAGTGATCTAAATCACTTATAAGAGTGTCTGGCTGATGATTAGTGCTCAATAAATATATTTGGTAGCTAGCACATTCTTTTTAAACATAAATTTAAAATCTATTTAACTTTTCAATTTTTTTCATAAGAATATAAAGTATCCAAAATATTCATACACATATGCAGATATAGATAAACAAATCACAAATCAACAGTTAACATTTTGGATTCAATTAAAAACACTTTTTAAAAAATTACATACAATTTATCTTTCAGGTTGCAAAATACAATTAATATAAAATAGATTGTAGTTTTTAAAATTTGTGAATATTTTTGTATAAAACATTATGGTGAATTTTCTTAACCTTTCAGGACTCAATGCTATCTTGATTCTAATGAGAATTTTAGCTTACGATAAAAATTGGATTGCACTCATTCTTACTAGACCATTTTGTCCTTAAGATTATTCCTCAATTACTGTTATTTAATTACAGTACTTTGTTACTTCTACAGGATAAATTAAAAATACACATTTCGTATTAATTACAACACTTTTGAGAATGTATTTAATTCCCAGGCAATTTAGAAGAACATATAATTACTGCATGTTTGGGATGTCAAGAGATTTTATTGTATATTAAACATGAAAATATGATGGAAGTAAAAACAAAACCTTCCTAACAGACTTTCTCAAAACCATCTCCCTCAATTTATTTAAAGATGAAAATGTTTAAGATTCTATTACCTGTAAATGATAAACAAGCGCTATAGTATAAACATGCAACCATAATCACATGTGCATAAAAATGATTTATCAACTCCTGTGATAATTTATTGTTTCTTTTATATGAAGCATGTTCTTTCTCTATATAATCAAACCAATTTCAAGGATAGTTACTCATCACCTTTACTGTGTAAGATTCACCTCTGTGAAAATAAAGCATATTTTACGCTTAATGAACTTGAATTTCATATTAGCCCCTCAAAAATAAAACATCATCATAGTAGAAGCTAGCAGTTCTAGAGCAATTACAATGTACTTTTGGTTTCTAAGTGCTTTAGATATAGAAACTATGCACTACAATAATTCCAAGAGATGGGAACTATGATTATGTTTCTAATGAGAACACTGAGGCATAGGGTGCTTAAGTAACTCCCCAAGGGATTTAGCTAGAAAACACTGATAAAAAAGAAATTACTATAGTGGTTGTGAATCAGGGAGAAGGGCATGGATAATTTTGTGTGAGAAAGAACAAAATTGCTCCACTGAACTGAAATGACTGTTGATACAGATATGGAAGGCTTGAGTAGGATGGGAGGGGTAAACTGTAGAAGAACATTCCAGAAAGTAACTCAGATTCTGCTGACTCCTCAAGGCTTTTCTTAGAGTCTGTTCAGTTCACTAAGCCCTCTTAGAGTGATCTAACCCACTTTTGAACACATTCTGTTCTCATTTATGAACAAATATTTACTGAACACCTAAAATGAGGAATCCAAAGATGACAAATGGCTCTCACTCTTGATGAGCACAAAGATTATATAAAAATATTTAGCATCTATGAGTTTAAAGACATGTTCTCTTTGCCATCATTTTCTTACACAGGCTTTCTTGCCTCTGGCTACCTTACATGCTTTCTGGTGATCAGACCACATCAATATCCTCATACAAGGCCTCTCTCTACCTGCTTACTCCTCTAACATGAATAGTGCAAAAAACAGGAACTCGCTTGGCTGATTTGGATACATTTTCTTTTGTTTTCTTAGAACATCTTTGAAACAGATGGCAAGAAATTTTCCATAGGCTAGAATGTATATTTTTTAAACTGCTGGTAATATAGGCCCATCAGTAGAAACTATTCAGAAGAAAGTACAAGTAATTGCTTTCAATTCAAAACGCTGTCTGCATTATTTGTGGCATTATCTGAAAAATAAATTCTTTGGACCTATAAGCAATATGTTAGAAATTAGCTTCAAGTCTATTCTTTGCATAAAAAGAAATATTATGTGTCATTTCCACCTATTTTTGCTTAATGAACCTCTGATTATTAGGTTCCTAATGATGTCTACATGCTTTCTCCATCATCAAACAGACCTACTTATGTATGTTTTTAGGAAGTAAAATCAATCAGATGCTTCAGCATGCTTTTCCAATGGAATAAAAAGGAGAATAGTCATTATTACTCTATTCAAAACTCTTTCATCTTCTAATATAAAAGTACAAATAGAATATTATTTTAATTTTTAGTAACATTTCAGTAGCCTAGTCACATATTTTCATTTATTTGAAAATCTTATAACTTAAAGAGTTGACATTGATATTACTTCTAAAAGTCTTTAGCCTTCCTAACTGCCTTCCGTCCTATGTAAATTATTTATCCTCCACTAACACCAGCTGCTTTTCTGTCACAGCACTTGTACTAGACCTACCACTGCTATAAATTGGTTGTGTATGCTTTGATTTTACATGCTTGGATACGTCTTGGTGTTTTACTGGATGTCCTGCAGGATTCTTCTCTTTCAATACATTTCTTACACCTACAAAATCAAGGCCAGGAACTGTCTCAAAATACTGTACTTTTTAAAGCATTTACCAATCATCATTTGATTAAAAATAGTTTGAAGATTAAAGAAGAATCAATTAGTATTTCATAAGCACCACTCTCCTCCTAAAGCTATGCTTGCAAATCAATATGGGAAAATACATGCATAGCAATTTTTATTCAACAGTATGGAACAGTGTGATTAAGTATAACTTAGAATTGGACAACAGGGCAACACAAAATACAATAGTAGTGTGGCACACAGCATTACAACACTCACTACAAGGGAAGGCATGATTAGTTCAAGCTCAAATTACAGAAGGTTCCTGGGGTGTGGTGTGACTAAATGAGCCTAGAAGGATAAATAGGGACACTTGAAGAAAGAGAAATAATGTCCAATGTAAAGGTCAAGGTAGGAGAAATGCTTCAACTATGTAAGCATTAATTTCTTGTATGGTTTTCTATTGTTGTTGTGACAAATACCATATACTTGGCTTAAAACAACAAAAAAATTTATTACCTCGCAATTCTGAATGTCAGAAGTCCAGCATGGAGCTCCCTAAACTAAAATCACCATGTGCACAGGGTTACTTTCTTTACTGGAGGCTCTGTGGGGAGAATCTACTTCTAGACGCATGCAGATTGGCAAAATTCAGGTCTGCATGCTGGGAGGAGTAGGTCCTGCTTCCTTGCTGGACTTCGCCAGAAGCAGTTCTCTGTTTCCAACCTGCCCTTGTTCCACTCTATCTTTAAAGCTATTAAAGTCAAGTCCTTCTCATGCCTCAGGTCACCTGGCTTCCTATATGACTTCCTGCTCTCTGATGGGCTGTTCTGTCAGCCTTACCTGCTACTAAGGGCCCAAAAGATTACCTTGGGCCCATTCCAATGTAATTTGCAATAATTTCCCTATTTTAAAGTCAGCTGATTAGCAACCTAATTCAATCTGCAAAATTTCTTTTGCTGTGTAATAACATATTTATATATATATGATGAAGTCATGAAAGTCAAAATCTTGGCTACTACATTTATTCCACACATTTTTATTGTGCCAGAAGCTCTAATTTTAAGTGTGAAGTGAAGTGAAGTCGCTCAGTCGTGTCTGACTCTTTGTGACCCCATGAACTTAGCCTACCAGGCTCCTCCGTCCATGAGATTTTCCAGGCAAGAGTACTGGAGTGGGCTGCCTTTTCCTTCTTCAGGGGATCTTCCCAACCCAGGGATCAAACCTGGGTCTTCTGCATTGCAGACAGGCACTTTACCATCAGAACCACCAAGGAGTTCCCAATTTTAAGTGTGGGGGGACACAAAAATAAATAAAAATGCTCATTTTCAAAATCTCAAAAGACTCACAACCTTATAAGAGAGAAAAAAATAATCAACTATTTTTCCACTAAAATAAAGGCACATACAAAGTCTTCAAATTATACAACTGCTCACATAAATTAAGTCACAGGAAAAGGAAAAGGAATACTAAAAATACTCAGTAGTCAAGAGCAAAAAAGAAAAAAAAGAAACACACACACACACAGAAATTTAGTGATTAAAAAGCTCTGACAGGTTTATCTGGAGGGTGATATCTATCAGGTGCGTGAAGCCTTTCAAAGTCCCAGAAGAGCAGGTTAGATATATTAAGTTACATAGAAGAAATAGGAGGTCACCACACGTGATCACTGTAGTGCTTTACAGGTCACTAAAGCAATTTCTCACCAAAAAACTCTCAATGTGGAAGTGGCTGAAGACATCATCTGGGGCAACCGTATAACCTGACTTTAATTTCTTACAAGTAATTGGTAAAAAAGCCAGAATTAACAACATCCAAGCCTTTTTTTCTCTAGGTACAACTATTATTCTTCCACATCACAATATTATAAAAGAATGTTTCAAATAAGTTAAAAGAGCCCAGGGAGAGAATAATTTCAGTGAGATGGAAAGTTCAGGAATCTATACTACACAACATTCACAGAGTTATGTAAAATTATATAACTATCACAAATATTCAAACTGACAACAGATAATTAACTCTGCAAAACTGTAATTATCTCAGTTTAGGATAAAGGGACCTCATACATCAAGCAATATACTAGTTAATATATTTTTAATAAGATAACTAAAACCTTAACTTTAGAATATGCTCTATTTTTTCAATTAATGAAGTTCCACAAATTTAATTTAGTGATTAAATATTATCGAGTCATATTTGCTAGATATAATCCTATAAAAGATTTAGAAAGAAACTAGGTTAAAATGATTAAGACAATTAACAAATTTATATTTTACTGACCACAATCTAGGGGAAAAAAAATAAGATAAATTACATGAAGGCAACAAAACTTACACATTCTTGCTGCCTATGTCCCCTTTAATTCGTTCCTTTATTTCATCTGTATAATAAAATAAGTCACAGAATACTCAGGCTTTCTAAAGAATCTCTAGTCATTATCATTAACATGGTTGAACACTTGCTACCTTAGAAATTTCTTTTGCAGAAACAAGTTCTTCAGTTTGCAAGACTCAAGTAACCAAAACATAAAAGCACACATGACCAGTGTCTCTTTCATGAAGTTCACTCAAGTTTTTGAAGCAGGGAACATAAAAAAGGCCTTTAAAATTTTTTCATGGCAGATCAAACAATGATCTAAGTAAATTTCATTCTCTATTCCCTGTCAGTCCGTATTGCCCTTCATATTATTACATGCATGCTAAAAATAGTAGAACTTATTTAATGTTTCATTTGGGAAAATGGCTTAGGTTTGAATATAATAAGTGAAAATTTAATTTTCATCTTCCTTCAAAATTCAAGCATCCAGTAGAAACAACAGTAAGATTTTTCTGCAAAGTGTTTGACTATGTAATATTTTTAAAAATAGGAAACTGATAAATTTCAAGTTAAAAACAAAAATGCAGAAAGCACTGATAAAAATGATGAGGCATTTATTATATAATCTTTCTCTAGTCATATTACTCTATTAATTATGGTAAAGCTAAGACAATTTTTCAAAGAAAAGAATTTTACTGTTACTATATTCATCATCTTGCAGGCATCTAGAGAATACATAATAAAAGACTTTCAGTTACATTTATGAGGATTATTGAAAATAAATTACTAAATCTTTTACTTTAGAGTAATATTCATTGATCATACCACACTTCAGGATGTTATAAAATCTTGAAGGCATAAAAATTATTATATGGGAAGAATAAAATGCTGTATTAGGAACCAGAATAAAGGTTTTCAAAATGACTTTCAAAAGTCTTTCTAAATAGAACATATGGAGATGGGAAAAGAACTTTACTGGCTTGAAAAGAAAAATTGGAAAACTAGAGGAACACCTCAATCTGGAAAAAGAATATAAAAATATGTATCACTGGAAATGGCAGTGTAAATTAAGTCTCATTAAATACCTACAATGAGTGGAGGTAAACAGAAGAGCAAAAACTATGTAAATGAAGGTTAAAAGGTACTAAGATGAATAAATTGGACAATGTGAGGGCATGTTAAATGATAATTAAAATCATTCAAATATATGTCTGCAACAAAGATGAACCATTTAATTGTTCCTAATGAAGAGTTCATTAGGACAACTGTTAATCTTTATTGAGGTAGGAAAAATATTTAGTGAGACTCACTGTTGTAGATGACATTTTTTTGGTCTTAGCTAATGTGTTTGAGTGTTTTTACACAAATCCAGAGACAAGTCAAATCAAGAACATTTGTTTAAGTTTCAGGTGACTGCTTTGTCAAAATGGAGTATGATGTACATAGATGAAATTGTTCACCCTGCAGTAAATAAGGGATCAGGAAAAGAGACAGAGTATGTGAGTTGTAAACATTCAGCTCTGATTTGAGGACATTCTTTATTGCCACTTATGCAGATAAAACAGAGGAGCAGATCATGGTTGGATAACTCCTCAGAAAGTCATCATGTCTGATCAGAATACTTAAAGCAGTAACTTCAAAAATGGGCAGTTTAAATAAGGACTATCCCAACTGCTATGTCATCCTGCCGTTGTGATATATAATATTTTCCTTTGGTTCTGTCTGAAGGTTCATAAGCTGGTCTTCATAAACACAAGGCACAGAAATTATATAGTCTCTAGAGACAGGCCATGAAAATTATGGCTTGCCTCAGGAGCAAAACTAGCAACAAGGAGAGAAAATATTTAGATGACTATGACTACCTATTATAGATTTGTTGTTGAGTCACTAAGTCATGTCTGACTCTTTTGCAACCCCATAGATTGTAGCCAACCAGGCTCCTGTGACCATGGGATTTCCTAGGCAAGAACACTGCAGTGTATTGCCTTTTCTTTCTCTAGGGGATCCTACTGACCCAGGGATTGAACCTGAGTCTCCTGCATTGGCAGGCAGGTTTTTCCCTCAGTGAGCCATGAGGAAAGCCAGGCAAATCTAATTGAAGAAGAAATTTAAAGCCTTGAAACAAATGTTTGTAAGGTGGTAGGACTCATTACCAAAAAATAAAAGACAGTGGTAAAGATATTTTTAAAAGGTTGAATGCAATTCAACAATGAATACAATATATTTGTTTCTAGCCAAGGAAGTTGTCACAAAATTGCAAAAAAACTGTCTGATGCAGCCAAGTGGTTTGTTATTGGATTCACAATTTCATCTTCCCTCATGAAAATCAGTATTCAATAGATGCTTGTTGTATGATTAAAAGTAATGGAAGTATGTTGAATCACAATATTATATGAAATGTGCTTTTAATTACATTTTACTATTTTCATAGAAACATATTTGAAAGCCTGTTCCCATAAAAGGTTAAAGGTTTTCAAATTTTGTCAGAACAATGACGAGAAATAAAAGAAGATTTACCTTTGTTTCCCACTTGGTCTGATTTCTGCTGTCAATACTGTCATCTGATTTTAACAATTCTCTTTATCTTAATGCAGATGAGGCTATGGTTGTTCTACCTAGCCACCTCTGTGTTAAAGAACTCCTCCTGCATTTGTGGCCTGAGGGCTTTTTTCTGGCCTGGAGCACTATCTGCCCCTGTGCTGGGCAAGCTGGAAGTGCTCAATCAACAGCAGTGGAGCAGTGAGAAACAAGGACTTAGGGGATAAAGTTCCCAGCTCTCAGGCCCCTAGAATGAGATAAGTGAAGCTAGCTATATACACTATCATCAACACTCCTCAGCAAAAGTGACTCCCATTACCCCCAGTAAAATTGAACTCCCATTACCCACAGTGGTAAGTGCTTAAAATCTCACTCTTTATGATTGTCTTTGCTTACCTCTTTCATGCCCCCACTCTCCTCCTGGCATTTCTTGGGATCAGCTTCCTATAAAACTACTTGAATTCCCAATCTATCTCAAGGCCCACTTCTGGGGAAAAACAAACCAGGGCATGTTCTACATGTATAAAATGGAGATGTTAATATAAATCTCAAGAAGGTACAGTAATACTGGAGTGGGTAGCCATTCTCTTCTCCAGGGGATCTTCCCAACCCAGAGAGGGAACACAGGTTCTCCCACATTGCAGGGGGATTCTTTACTGTCTGAGCCACCAGAGAAACCCAAGAATACTGGAGTAGGTAGCCTATTCGTTCTCCAGTGGATCTTCCTGACCCAAGAATCGAACCGGGGTCTCCTGCATTGTAGGCAGATGTTTTATCAGCTGAGCCACCAGGGAATCCCCATTAAATTAAATAAGATAATTTAAATGGGCCTTAGTCATATACAGATGCAAGAACTGGACCATAAAAAAGGCTGAGAGCCCAATAATTGATGTTTTTGACCTGTGGTGCCGTGAGAAGACTTTTGAGAGTCCCATGGACAGCAAGGAGATCAAATTGATCAATCCTAAAGAAAATCAACCCTGAATATTCATTGGAAGGACTGATGCTGAAGCTCCAATACTTTGGCCACCTGATACAAAGTGCTGACTAACTGGAAAAGACCTCGATGTTGGGAAAGACGGAGGGAAGGATGAGATGGTTGGATGGCATCACCGATTCAATGGACATGAGTTTGGGCAAACTCCAGGAGACAGTGAAGGACAGGGAAGCCTGGCGTGCTGCAGTCCATGGGGTCACAAAGAATCAGACACAACGGAGCAACTGAACAACAACAGCAGGGAACTTCATAAAGGAAACTACCTTGTTCCTTATTCTTAGATGTTGAGCTATTCATTTGCAGGTAGTCATTGGTGAATGACTAAATTAGATGATGTTTCAGTAAAGTTATTCTAAAGATTAAAAATTTCCTATCTTCACAGGCAGAAGCCTTCCTCTTGCACTAGACAAGTGGATTCAGTCCAGATTTTTGAAAAAAAAAAAGTCATTAAAAAATAGCATGTGTGTAAATATGCATGGAAACAAACAAACAAAACACAATGATTTTATTGCTAGTACTTGTTTAAGAGAGAATTTGGAAAAATGAAACTGTATTTTCACTGCAGCACTATTTACAATAGCCAGCACACTGAAGCATCCTAAATATCAATGGACAGAGGAGCGGCTAAAGAAGATGAATACATACATATAATGGAGTATTACTAGGCCATAAAAAAGAAAAAATAATGTCATTTGCAGTGACATGGATGGATCTAGAGATTGTGATACTGAGTAAAGTAAGTCAGGCAAAGAAAAACACATTTTATATGATATGGCTTATACATGGAATCTAAAAAAAAATTATATAAATGAACTTACTTACAAAATAGAGTTATAGATGTAGAAAACAATCTTATGGTTACCAGGGAGGAGAGAAGGGGGAGGGATAAACTGGGAGATTGGTATTGACATATACATATTACTATACATAAAATAGATAACTAATAACAACCTACTGCAGAGGACAGGGAGCTATTGCTCAGTACTCTGAAATGACCTATAGGGGAAAAGATTCTAAAAATAAGGTGGATATATGTATACAGACAATTGATTCACGTTGCTGTACTGCCGCAGAAAGTAACACAACATTGTAAATCCACTATATTCCAAAAAAAACTAAAAGACAAGAAATTATATTAAGATACAACATAATGCCTGCACCATGAAATAGTACTTATTTTATTATCTGTGTCTTCTTAATAAACTGTAAGTCTTTGATATATTTTACGTTCTTTCTTCTTTTCTATCTGGGATATTAACTGTATGTTTAATGAAAATTGAATGGGTTGATGGATGGATAGAAATATATTCTTTGGAATGTGTTTATTGTTTATACTTGGTTTAGTATTTTGAAAAGAGAGATACTATCATCAATAAATCTAATACACTAGAAAAGAATATATTTCCTCAATGAAATACAAATGGAATTTTAGCTGAAAATAGAACAAATTTTTACTCTTGTACTTTGACACACATGTTTTGGATAGCATGAATGGCTTTCCTTGTATTAAAATCATTTATTTTTTATGATGAAAAGAATATGATGTAACTTTCTTATTAATGAAAATAAATTTTCTAGGTTTGAGTTTTCAATTTGAAGTAGGTATAAACATGGGTGGTTTCCTTTTCATAGGAACCAGAAATATTGAAGTTCTTGACTTCTTCCCTAAACTGCCATTGTATTAGAATCGTCTGTTCATTCTCATCAGATTAGCCGTTCATTGTTTTGTTGTCTACTTTTCTGTGAGTATGTGACAACATAAGATGCAAAGTGAGTCAAACTCTTCGGGGCTTACTTGTTAAGAGTGCTTTCAACTCTGAGTACAGCATGCCTATGAACGCATGTCACTCTCTACAGATTGCACGTTAACAAGTTTTTTGCTGATTACATTTGCATGTAGACTGTTTCTGAAATCATGCTTTCATGTCTTAATTTTTAAAACCCATGGGAACTTGGATTTGGGTATTGAGTTATTTAAAGCAATTTGTATACACATTTTATTCCTTCTGGTTATTTATTTTTCTTGTATGTTGCTTAGAAAAGGCCAACCATGAAATTGGAGCTGCAAAGCAAGAACAAATTTATTGATATGAAACTGCTCTGAAAACTCAATAGGTGTGCAGCAAAGCAAGAAGGGTAAAGGGGCTGAATAATTCATTGAACCTTTAAGCATCAATAAATAACAGTTACAGTGAGGAATGTCTGCTTTGCAACATTAGCTATGAAATGTGAGTATGAAATAAAAGACATCTTCAAAGTGCCATATTGTAAGGATATTCAAATAAACAAAGGTTGTTTTTTCATTAATAATTCTGTGGAAAATAAGACTATGAATAAAAAATTTCAGGACTGGAAAATCCATGCTATGCTCTATAGTGCTTCAAATATTACCTACATAGTTCAAAGAGTTAGAAGATGCATAACAACATAATACAAGGAAAATATTTTATTTACACTAAGTGTTACAATGATGAAGATATTATCACTGCAACTATAAATCAAAGTCATTCATTTATGTACCAGGAACAGAACTATAATACACTGTAAGCTATACTGAACACATGCAAATGGGACACCCTTACAGAATATACTATAACTACTATATTATTATTACTAAATTTGTGGAACTGCTTACTTACAAAATGATCAGTCACAATGATGATGAAATATTTAGCAACTTTGAAGAGCAGACAAAATACTGACAGAATTAAAAAGTAGCTAATAATAAAAATAGCAAATTTCAGGTAAAGGAAAAAATTAAAAGATAAATTAACCAGAGTGTGAGAAAACAGTTGGTATAGTGGAAGCAGTGCAAGTTTGGCATAAGAGAGACCTATCTATGTGACTTACTAAACTTATTAATCTGGACATGTTACTAGATTTCTGATTTGGTGTTTCCTCATTTATTTTCTATGTCAATAATTCCATCTACCACTCATAGATCTGTTATAGGATAACAATATATGTACAAATACAACTTAGAACAGTTTAATAATTTGGATTCTTAAACTGCATTGAGTATTAAATACATACTAAGATTTCATGTCTTTGAGAATCAAATAAAAACAAAGAAATGGGTATTTATAAGGAAAAACAAGCATATTAACTGAGGTAATATACATAAAACAGGTAGCACCAGGCCTGGATCAAAATAATTTCTCTCCAACTATTAATTTTCTCCCTCCTTCTTTACTTTCCTTTGTTTATCTCACCGTAGCTCTAAGAGTGGTAATTATAACTTCAAGTCACTTAAGTATTTCTTTTGGAACTTTTGGAAGTTCTTTTGGAATCCAAAAGTTGGATTTGGATTTTGGAATCCAAGAGTTCTTTTGGATTCATCCATCCTGTTGGAAGGATGTCTTCAAATCTGCTTCCAGTTGGATGATATGATATTGATGGTGGCATGAACATCACCAGTCTGTATCACTTAGTGCTGTGCTGATTCTCCCGTTTGTGATATGCGACAAAGAAGCCAAATGGCTGATTCAGGGAGATGGGAAAGTACAGCACTGGACCTACTTGGAAATTAAACACTGTATAATTGAATTTTGGAATAGATCCAAAATATGTATTTCATGAGAAGCTGACATTTATTTTTCTAGCTCTTCACGTATGTTATATAGATGACGACTACAGAAATTCTATAAGGTTCATGACTTGCAGTTATGCTTCCTGAAGGGGAATACCAAGATGCCAGAAGTGGTATTAATATTCCAGAGACAAGGACAATTATATTTTCAGCTTCTCTTCGTATGATCATTTGCTCATATTTGACATGAGATACAAATGAATGGCTTGCTATTTTAAGAACAAATTATTACTCAAAATAATGTGGACTCTATGATAAATGGTCTACAGTATACAGATATTTTAGGTAGTCTATTGGATATAGCAAAGAAGAATTGATGAAAATGCAATGCAGAGCATAATTGCTTAGAAGTCTACCAAGTGAGTTCATTTCATTTTAAAAAAGATATTAAAGGAAAGAAATGTGGTGCTTTGAATCTGAATCATTCTTATCGCTATTTAAATTCAGTACTTTTTAAAGATAAAGAAATCGAAATTAGTGAGATCAGCAAAAAAGGGGAAAACGATTTAAAGGAAAGCTGAAAAATTATTTAGTCTGAGAAAGAGAAGACAATAAATAATCCTTTGTTAGAAACTCAGTGTTTGAAAGGGTAAAACAAATTGCAAAGACAATAAGTAATAGCAGTTGCATATTACTAGAGAGACGGAAACTGTAGTCCTACCATGATGTGAGAAAAAGGCAGAGGCTTAAATCAATGTCTTACACAAGGGAAGAAAAATCAAATCTTCAGAATCAGGCAAAGAGAAGCAGGTAAATGTAGATTTCAGAACTATCTACGGTCTACCTGTTCATTTTATAAAAATAGGAAATAATGAAAATGCACTTCAGAGAAAAAGAGTTAGGAGTTGAGAGGAAAGGGAAATGACTCATCACTGAAATAAAAGCAGGGCTTCTATTTCAGCATGAGCATATATTTACTCCACATGACAGTTTTGGACTTGTAGGCAAATGCTGGGTGTGAGCACATGTTTATACTTACACTCTCCCAAAACTCCACTAAAATGCTGAGGAACAAAAACAAGGCTAGAGAAGAAAAGGGAATTGGAGGGCAAAGTCAAACCAAATAGGAAACATCAAAAATGTTGGGGCTGAAATCTGATAAACAAGTGTTATCTGACTTAGCAGGTCAGAGAAACCTAAGCTCTGAACCAGGGCTGGGGCGAGGGGTGGCAGGAAGCAGACTATAAGCACGTGAAAAGCTCAGTGGTTAGAAGGCAAGTACCTCTCTGGAGAAGGTGGGAAGACAGGGGTGAAACAGAACCGCTATACAGGTATAACACACAGTGATGAACTCTTAAAATTCCCTCTCACTTCCTATAAATGCTGAAGTAACTTGGCATGTAAAGCAGGTTGGAGTTACCTCTATTTCATTCTACTGTTTTTTGGTGGTTTTTTTCCCTTTTATGACTCATCTCTGAACTAACAGTTCAGTTCAATTGAGTTGTTCAGTTGTGTCTGACTTTTTGCGATCCCATGGACTGCAATACGCCAGGCTTCCCTGTCCATCATCAACTCCTGGAGCTTAATCAAACTCCTGTCCATTGAGTTGGTGATGCCATCCAACCATCTCATCCTCTATCATCCCCTTCTCCTCCTGCCTTCAATCCTTCCCAGCATCGGGGTCTTTTCCAATGACTCAGTTCTTCGCATCAGGTGGCCAAAACTACAGCATCAATCCTTCTAATGAATATTCAGGACTGATTTCCTTTAGGATGGACTGGTTGGATCTCCTTG
This sequence comes from Cervus elaphus, assembly GCF_910594005.1. Classification (NCBI taxonomy): domain Eukaryota; kingdom Metazoa; phylum Chordata; class Mammalia; order Artiodactyla; family Cervidae; genus Cervus; species Cervus elaphus. Next base: position 34,080,937 of record NC_057831.1, read on the forward strand.
CAGTCCAAGGGACTCTCAAGAGTCTTCTCCCACACCACAGTTCAAAAGCATCAATTCTTCAGCACTCAGCTTTCTTTATAGTCCAACACTCACATCCATACATGACTATTGGAAAAACAATAGCCTTGACTAGATGGAGCTTTGTTGGCAAAGTAATGTTTCTGCTTTTCAATATGCTGTCTAGGTTGGTCATAGCTTTTCTTCCAAGGAGCAGGCATTTTTTAATTTCATGGCTGCAGTCACCATTTGCAGTGATTTTGGAGCCCCCCAAAACAAAATCTGTCACTGTTTCTATCACTTCCCCATCTATTTGCCATGAAGTGATGAAACAGGATACCACGATCATAGTTTTTTGAATGTTGAGTTTTAAGCAAACTTTTTCAGTCTCCTCTTTCACTTTCATCAAGAGGCTCTTAGTTCTTCACTTTCTGCCATAAGGGTGGTGTCATCTGCATATCTGAGGTTATTGATATTTCCACAGTTTATTGTGATCCACACAGTCAAAGGCTTTGGTGTAGTCAATAAAGCAGAAGTAGATGTTTTTCTGGAACTCCTGCTTCTTCGATTATCCAACAGATGTTGGCAATTTGATCTCCAGTTGCTCTGCCTTTTGTAAATCCAGTTTGAAGATCTGGAAGTTCATAGTTCACGTACTGTTGAAGCCTAACTTGGAGAATTTTGAACATTACTTTGCTAGCATATAAGATGAATGCAATTGTGTGGTAGTTTGAGCATTCTTTGGCATTGCCTTTCTTTGGGATTGGAATGAAAATTGACCTTTCCTCTGAACTATGGAGCCCATATTTTAGCTTAGAAATATCTAGCATTGTGTTAAAAAGTAAGTTAATTATTATTTCAAGCAATATCACTCATTCTGTGAACCAACCTGTTCTTCCTCTCAGAATTCTCCCCTATTTTTCGTCAATGCCTCATACTCTTCATGTTCACAGTCTTTGGCTATTCAGTTTTCATGTTCTTCTAAACCCACCTCTTAAAACTAGGGTTTGCCTTGTAGCTCAGTTAGTAAAGAATCTTCCTGCAATGCAGGAAACTGGGTTAAATTCCTGGGTTGGGAAGATCCCCTGGAGAAGAAAATGGCAACCCACTTCAGTATTCTTGCCAGGAGAATCCCATGGACAGAGAAGCCTAGCAGGCTACAGTCTACGGGGTTGCAAGAGTTGGACACGACTTAGCAGCTAAACCACCACCATACCTTGTAAAAGGTTCAGTGACATAGAAATGAATGGCTATTCATTTTTCATGTTCTATAAGCCCACTTCTTAAACTCTTTATTCCCCCACATCTCATGATTTCTCTTAGCATTCCTACAACTTCCAGTATCTTATCTATTATTAATACAACTTATATTTCTAAATTAATATCTTGAATTCAGAATTCTGAATGACGCTCTGGACTAGTACTTCTCATAGAGTGACCCTCAAATTATTCTGACTAGCTCTGACCTAAGAAACTCATACCAAAATAAAATTTCACTCTGTCACTAAGCACCTAAGCATAGTTCAGATCGGTTCTTCTTTTTATGGTTGGAGGGTGGTGGTAGTAAAATATACTTGATGACAGGTGTAGCATGCTGTTCTTTAGTTTTCTGGTACAAACACATTTCTTTGGGGACCAGAACTTAGTTTAACATTGCTTTACTATTATATTGTCTATCATGTGTATGTGCTCAGTAGCTAAGCCATGTCTAATTCTTTGCAATCCCATGGACTGTAGCCCACCAGGCTCCTCCTCTGTCCATTAGATTTCCCAGGCAAGAATACTTGAGTGGGTTGCCATTTCCTTCTCCAGAGGATCGTTCTGACCCCAGGACAGAACCTGTGTCTCATGCATTGGCAGATGAGTTCTTTACCACCGAGCCACCAAGGAAGCCCTTAATTGTCTATTAGATACCTCTAAATAGTTGTTCATAGTAGTTACCTCCAGTTCAATTTTTTTTAGTTAAAGTAATTATTATCATTTCCCCTACAACATGCTTTACTATTAATGGGTAGTAACAATGAAATAACAAATGTAATCTTTTGCCTTAATGAATTATTTTTTTAATGAATGATAACAACCATAAACCTAAAAACTTAGTGGTATTATTTCTTCTTATCTTTCATTTTCACCATAAATTCTTCTATACTTTTATCTTATCTATTCTATTTTAAATAATCTTTTAAATGAGACACCATTCCTTTGGATACTTTTCACAGTTTAAAAGAAAAATGTTTAACTTTTAATATTAAATTATTTTAAATTTCATATCTAAACTTTTTAGAGTTTAAGTAAACTCAACCTATCATAAAAACATCTTAAATTACCTTTTTCATTTAATTTTCTTCCTTTCCACCCCTCCCTCATTTTCTGTAATTAAAAAGTGCAATTGTTATGTTACTTAATGGCTTTAATATTTTCCCATGGCTCCTGAATACTTAACGAAAATAAAGAACATGACAGTAAAACTAGCTAGCTTATACAGCACCATGGGTCCATGTTGTGCTAAGCATTTAAGGAGATACAACTAATCCTCAAACTAATCCTTATAATCACAATTTTACAGATGAGGAAGCTGGGTCCTAACAAGTTTTAATTATCCAACATTACACAGACTCCAAGTGAAAAATAAAGTCCAACAACCTCATTCTGAAACTTTCAGCACATAGGATAAAGTTTGTATTCTCTGAAAACTATACAAGGCGCTTCATTTTCCTGGCCAATCATGTATGCCCACCCTGATCCCCTCCCCAAACATGACAGCCTGTCCACACCAAACTACCGAGCTCATGCATCACATCACATTATTCTGTTGTTCCAAGTCATCACGTTTGCTTTTACTTTGCCACTGTCACCCTCTTTTCTACTCGGGAAATTTCTAATTCTTTATTAAAAGTCAACTCTTAAGTTTACTTTTTCAAAGACTTCTATCTAATGCCCAGGGAGAGTTGTACTATCTCATGCAAATGGGATTTTCCCAGCCTCACAGAATTTGAAAAATAATCCAGGCATGGTACCTGTCTTTAAGGAATTTACAATCTGACAGGAAATAGAGACAAACACATCACTAATCTACTGCTTCTGTGTAGATTTGTAGCGAAAGAAAAAGGAGGGAAGTCATATGAAAACACACAACATGGGTGGGTAGGCCAGACATTGGGAATAATGAGAGTGTCTCAGAGAGACTGGACTTCCCAGATGGAACTGGTGGTAAAGAACCCGCCTGCCAATGCAGGAGACATAAGAGATACAGGTTTAATCCCTGGATTGGAAAGATCCCTTGGAGTAGGAAACGGTAACTAATATCAGTATTCTTGCCTGGAGAATCCCATGGATAGAGGAGCCTGGTTGTCTACAGTCCTTTGGGTCACAAAGAGTCAGACATGACTGAATCAACTTAGCATGCGTTGTCAGAAGGACTAGCATGTAAGCCAGGCATATGATACATGACAAGAAAGAAGAGAAAGATCTAGAATAAAAGATATTTGATATAAGTCTTCTTGTATATTACATCTACTATATAATTAATCCTCATACATCATTATCTGTTTATGTGTGTCTCCCACCCACAACCCCCCAAATAAGCTACCTAAGACCACATTCACTCTCTTTCCATCATAACTAGGTCAGAACTGATGCACAGTAGTGCCCAGTCTAGATGTGTTAAATGTAGAAATAAATAATTTAATAGTGATCTAAAAATAAATCACGGACATGGATTGTAGAGAGGAGGGCAATTTCAGGAAATCTTTAGCAATTTGAAATGAGAGCTGCTGGCAGAGGGATTTTCACATTCAGAACAAGCTAGGGAGAGGCACATATCTAGGATGTTATCTAGCTTGGTGTCTGATGGGGTGGGAATGCAATTATGAGGGGAATTACATTTGGGGTTCATGTTTGCCTGTGAGGCTTTCAGGTTTCACTCAGGAATGTCAGGAGTAGTAGTAGCAGTGTTAGTCACTCAGTAGTGGCCGACTCTGCGACCCCACGGACTGTAGCCTGCCAGGCTCCTCTGTCTACGGGATTCTCCAGGCAAGAATACTGGAGTGACTTGCCATTCCCTTTGCCAGAGGATCTTCCCAACCCAGGGATCAAACCTAGGTCTCCTGCATTGTAGGCAGATTCTTTACCATCTGAGTTACAGGGAAGATCCTCAGGAACATCAGTGTTCCCTAATGATTCTGCTGTATCTTAGGAAAAATGACCTTTATCTCATCAGGCTTTAACTCATCTTCACAGTCACTCGCTTACCACAGTTCTAGACTCTTAACTGACTTAAGAAGTAATTTATGAACTGATGAACTAATGGTTAGGTGCAAAGAAAAATCTCTTAATATTTTTATTTCACTTGGAACACTTGAAGAAGCCTATTTTCTCAAATAAAATGTCAACATCAGTAAATAATAGTTTAAAATGCTTTATATAAGTGTATGTCATCATGGAATATTACATACAGTTGGGTAAATTAATTTAGGACAACACAATTGTCTAAATTATTATTGTTTAGAGTTGAATAATATATTTCTAAACCCTGATTTGACCAGCTTACTGAGATTGTAGGTACATTCTAATACAAGTTGCCAAAAAAAGAAAGTTCAACTAAACATGGGTTTGCATTTAAAATGTTACTATCACAGCAGATCTCATAAATATATAACTAATAGCTAACCAAGTTTCAGAGTCTAAAGTTTAACATTTAGATACTGCCATCAGGTGTAAAAGTTCCCACCAAGATAATTTCAGAATTTAACCCACAGGTGAAATGCATTTTTTTACTTTTTGCCTGTATAACCATTTTATTTCATAAATTTATTTGAGAACCACATTTACTCGCATAATGGTTACTTTCATATATAATCACAAACTGACTTTAGAGGAAGAGAAAACAGGTCAATAAAGCCTGCACAAAGTTCACAGAACCCAGTTAGTTGCCTTAGGCAATGTGTTAAATAGCAGCAGTTTCTGTAAATAACTCATATTTATTTCAAGTGACAGGTCTCAGTCTCAATGGCTGAATTACTCTGGAAACTAATACATGGATATGACTGGCATAAAGAAGCAGGGGCAGGCATAATGACAGGATAAAGAGGCAAGCAAACATTTATTCTTTGTATTTTATCCTGTGCCAAAGAGACTGGCTGCATTTCACGCTGTTTATACATTTGACAAAGCTTGGGATCAGTGAACCTGGGGATAGCTGAGTTTTATAAAAGTGAAAACTTGAGAGAGCCTTAATCCCCTGGTGACTGAGATGGTAAAGAGTCTGCTTGCAATGCAGGAAAGCTGGGTTTGATCCCCAGGAAGGGAAGATCCCCTGGAGAAGGAAATGGCAACCCACTCCAGTATTCTTGCCTGGAAAACCCCATGGATGGAAGAGCCTGGTGGGTTACAGTCCATGGGGTAACAAAGAGTGGGACATGACTGAGCAACTAACACACACAATCTAATTCCTTAAGACCAAGTTACCTACTCTGGAGAAGGTGTAACTAGTCAAGCAGAGAATTTCTCTCTCCCCTCAATTACTCACAACTCATCTACCATTCCTTAAAGTCTCCAGCATCTTTGCATGGACATAAAACAAGATTCCTGGGGCACACAATACACTCTGTTGTTGCTTTTTCTCCCTAGAACCTTGGACAAACTTGATAATGTCAGATGCTCAGGACAAATTAGGTGATATACTGTTTTGTATTAATTCACTCTATGGACTCCTCAAATCTTTAAGCTATTCTTACTCTGATTGGGACTCATCAGACCTACCTGAGCCTACAAGTCCATCATATTTCCATGATAAGGTGCTGGTGGACAGCAGCTCTGCAAGCTCTGTGAGCATGCTAAATGCTTCAGTCGTGTCCGAATTTTTGCAACCCTCTGGACCATAGCCCACCAGACTCCTCTGCCCATGGGACGCTCCAGGCAAGAGTACTGGAGTGAGTTGCCATGCCCTCCTCCAGTGGATCTTCCCTACCCAGAGATTGAACCCAGATCTCTTATGTCTCCTTCACTGGCATGCAGGCTCTTTACCGCTAGTGCCACCTGGGAAGCACCCTGTATGGTCTATTGGGTGCGATTTAAAAAGTAGTTAAACTTGCACTCTGTCTTCAATGGCAAGTAAATTCTTTTTTGAGTTTGTCCTCTCATAATGGCTACACTATTTTAATAGAGTCAGCTCCCTATGCTGCTGCTGCTAAGTTGCTTCAGTCATGTCTGACTCTGTGCGACCCCATAGACGGCAGCCCACCAGGCTCCCCCGTCCCTGGGATTCTCCAGGCAAGAACACTGGAGTGGGTTGCCATTTCCTTCTCCAATGCATGAAAGTGAAAAGTGAAAGTAAAGTTGCTCAGTCGTGTCCGACTCTTAGTGACCCCATGGAATGCAGCCTACCAGGCTCCTCTGTCCATGGGACTTTCCAGGCGAGAGTACTGGAGTGGGTTGCCATTGCCTTCTCCATCAGCTCCCTATAAGGGGATGCATGAAGGTGTGATCCAAAGTAGACCACCAGCGCCACATTGTATCCTGTGTCTGTATGGGTTCTGGGAAGCATTTTGTTGGTGTAACTGACCAGCAGTTAGAAGTTCAGTCTACCTGAGGGTATCTGAGAGCAGTCTTCTGGAAGCTTTGCTGGTTAGATAAGCACATAAAGAAAACCAGGTTGAATAATTTGACGAAGATGCATGGTTTATTCCAGTTTGAAAGCTTTTTTTTAAATAAACATGGGAAATACTGATTTAAACACAGATCAAGAGTATCAGGCAAGAAGTATCAGGGTCATACTTGCACTTATTCCTTTATAACTGGAATTTTTTAATAGCTCTATTGAATTAAAAAAATTCTCTTAATAGATACAACATGCTTAATTTATCACAGAGGGTATGAAGAAAATGTAGGTCATTCATCAGAGTGTAATTTGCAAGGGAAAAATGCAGTGGGATAAATCCCGTTTCTTTTTCTTTTTTTGTATTACAGATTTAAAGTAACATTGCAATAAGCTGAGGTGCTTTTTAGTTGATGTGCTAGAAATGATTTTGTTTTCTTTTTGGCCACACCATGGGGCATGTGGGATCTTAGTTCCCTGACCAGAGATGGAACCTGCAACCCCTGCATTGGAAGCACAGAGCCTTAACCACTAGAACACCAGGGAAGGCCCAGAAATGACTTTAATGACTGATACTTCAGCTACTCTTTAATTTGTCATTAATTTTAGCTGGTGTTTCTTATTTTCCTTTTTGTTAGGCAAAATAGATTTTAAACATATTAAATTTGCATGTGTGTGTGTTAGTCACTCAGTTGTGTCCAACTCTTTGTGACTCCATGGACTGGAGCCTGCTAGGCTCTTCTGTCCAGGCAAGAATACTGGAGTGGGTTGCTATTACCGTCTCCAGGGTATCTTCCTGATCCAGGGATCAAACTGGGTCTCCCCCATTGCAGGAAGATTCTTGACCAGCTAAGCATCTAGACTTCCTTGAAATAATAAGACAAATGGTTTTCTATAAATGTGATCTAACTATTGATTCTAAATTTTGGTGCTGTGAGATACCAATCTATTACCACCTACTCCTAGTTCCAAAATACCCTTTACACAACACATCTGGTATTTAACTGCTGAGTTAATTTATAGCTGTCTAGATATTGACTTAATAGAAAAATGCAGAGTTACATTAAGCTTTTTTTTAAAGAAATTGCCAAACTGATCTATTTACCTTTAACAATTATTTGAAATAGATTATTATTATTGGTCACATTTAGGCACTTAGTCTAATGATAATACTGACATAATTAAAATAAATTACTCTCCATACCTTTTAGTCTCTTTTATTTTGTTGGCAGTATTTATAATATTTAATGATTTACTAAAGCTTCCATTTCAACGCTTCGTCTTTTTCCATTGAAAACCACATCATTGTAAGGCTAATCTCTCAAATTTAACAATTATGATAAATGTTTCTGAGTTACTGGAAACAAGTGACCAGATGGTTTCCCAGGTTTTGGATCATCTTGTATTGAGGGGCTGTATGATTTTAGAATGGAGATAAACTTTTTCTGAGTCATTATCATGCAGTATAAGCTACTACACTAAGCATAGATTTGTAAGAGCCCCATTCAGCTTTCTTTAAAACTCTTTCAGATTCAAGCAAACTTGCAAGTGTATTAAAGAGAAAGCAAAGGAGGTAAGAAAAAACAGTGACATGCTGTGTCAAATTTCTAGTCAGTCTGCAAACGCTCACTGAGTTGACTCTCCCTCAGCACCAGCTGTAACCCAATTAAATTCAACACTGCACAGGTGTTCACAAAAATGACTAACACAAAAGCATACTTCCCTTTAGGGCTCTTAAAAAAATTAAGAGTTCTTTAATTTCTATACACCTTCAAAACCCAAACCAAAGAATAAAATATTGGGAAAAGAATAAATTAGATACAGCAGGGGAAAAACACAATCAGCATGAGCTATAACCCAATTAACTGAATAGCACTCAGGTGTTTGCAAGAGTACACACGTAAAATTTTACCAACACAAATCAACTTTCTCTAACACCCCTTAAGACTGATGATACATATCCATTTGTCTTAAGGTTTCTTTTAGATGAGCATTTTCTGAATCTGGATTCTTAAATATAGATTTCATTGTAAAATATAGTATAGTAAAAATAAATAAAGATTTTATCTAAATATTCCATCATGGGCACTTATTTAAAAATACATGTTTTAGTTTAGCAGAGCTCCTTAATATAGGTTTTAATATTTATTGATATTCTTTGAATTTCATAAGGAGGCAGAGAATATTCCCCCTTTTTGTAAACAGAATCTAACAAATTTGGGGTGGTTTTCCTGATTTTGATTATTTTAAACTCAAGATTTAACCATGTTAGGAAGATCTACTTGGATATACAGCTTTCAGTCATGTGAAATTTAATGTCTATTTAGAATGTCAATATCAATACTTAGACACATTAGTCAGTTTCTTTTAATGTGGAAATGCAAAGCTGTTAGCCCATTCACGATTGCAATTTACTGGGTGGAAACAACTTTGTGCTCACTTTAATAGAAAATTGTAAATTGTTTACTTGGTTTGCAAAATGTGACCTCAAACCAGTAGCATTAGTAAACCTGAAAAATATGTCGACCTGCACTATCTCACCCCGCATCTCAGACCTACTGAATCAAATGCTCTGGGGATGGAGTCAGTAATCTCTCTACTGTGATAAACCAGCCCTCCAGGTCATTCTAATACACTCTCAAATTCGAGAACCACTTGTTTATTGTATGTCTGCCTCTTAATATATCACAAGATGTGAAAAATTCACATTTATACTGTAAAGAAAAAATAATAAACAGAATCCTCAGTTAAATAGAGTCAGGAGACCCAAAGGTAGACCTTTCATGTCCTGCCGCAAGAGCAGAACCCAAGATGAAGAAAGACTTCCTCTTCTTGCCTGGTAAGATCTCAGCCAGTGAGAGGCTGTCACAGCTCAACTAATGAAAAGTCACTGTGCTATAGACTCTCAGTTCCTTCAGTGACTCACTGTTTATTAAAGCCCTCCTTTTGAAACCTCTTTTTACCTCTCGAAGAGTTCTCCTTCTTTGTCATGCCATGTCCTGCTGGGGCAGCGGGTGGGGAGGAGGACCTCCATGTGGCTCATCATGGTTGCAGACCTCAAATGTAATTTTTGGCTAATCTCAAATAAATCCATTTTTTTTTCTGGAGAAGTAACTGGCAATCTTTTTGTGTTAGATCAACAATATCATGGAATAAATCTAAACATATCAGTTTATCATTTTCCCATCCTCATAATAATGTCTATATATAATACACTATTTCTAAATTTCCAAATGTTCAATAATGGCAAAAATACATTTACTTCATGTATAATAACTATAATGATATGACATTAAATGAAAAACTTAGACTATTTGAAACATCCCTGTTACACCTGGAAAAATAGACTGGTTATGTTATTCTCAATGGCTTCATCTTGAACTGGATTATACAATTAATAGAAAACTTCATAAAAGTATTTGTATGATTCTAATTTAATTTGAAGTTTCTCCTTCTAAGTACATATAGAGAAGACATAAACATGACAAACAAAAGTGAAAATACACTTAATTTGCATAGTGAGTCCGTGTGTGTGCACATGTGTACATTTAACATTACCACCTAGTTTGGGTAATTTAGCCTACTACATTTATTATATCTGGCCTGGTGTGCTGCAGTTCAATGGGTCACAAAGAGTCAGACACAACTGAGCGACTGAACTGAACTGAACTGATATTGCTAATATTTAAACTGATTATTATTAATATCTATAAATTATTATACACTGTTTACACTCTTTTACAAAGCTCTACTAAAATGTACATAATTAGTAAGGAGACGATTCTGTGAGCGGTTAGGATGTAGTTATTGAACTGTGGTGTTGGAGAAGACTGGTTGGAGATCCAACCAGTCCATCCTAAAGGAGATCAGTCCTGAATATTCATTGGAAGGACTGATGCTGACGCTGAAACTTAATACTTTGGCCACCTGATGTGAAGAACTGACTCACTGGAAAAGACCCTGATTCTGGGAAAAATTGAAGGTGGGAGGAGAAGGGGACGACAGAGGATGAGATGGCTGGATGGCATCACCGACTCAATGGACATGAGTTTGAGTAAGCCCTGGGAGTTGGTGATGGACAGGGAGGCCTGGCGTGCTGCAGTCCATGGGGTTGCAAAGAGTTGGATAGGACTGAGCGACTGAACCCACTGACTGACTGGTACTCAAATAAACACATTTCTGAGACTAAGGAACTAACAGTGATAAAGACTATGTATCCAAAGATCTAAATGATTATAAACATTAGAAAAGGTACATGTACATATTTTATATATATGTATATATTTTCTTGATAAAAATATGTATATCTTTTATATATATGTGTATCTTTCATTTATACATGTAGAGAGGAAAAATTAATTCTTGTTTTCAGAAAGTCAATTATACCCCAGTTTGGACCTCATCTTCTCATTCATGATACAATTATACACAGTGTTTCTTCTGCATGCTATTTTGTAGAGCAACACAAATAATTTAGGTAGGAATTATATAATATCAACAAAAAATGTAAACTTCCATTTATTAATTTTAAAATATTATAAAAATATATTTAAATTATTTTTATTTATAATATAGGTTAGGCAAGGAATGTGAAATTAAACAATTGTCATGCTTATTTATCATTTAGTACAAAGCAGTTCATGATGTATATTTTTAGGGAATATTTTCAGAAATTTTTTAATGATAAAAAATGTTTTTATATCCAGGAAAAAATTACCTAATCTAGAAATAAACTTCTGAAAACAAGCTCAGCAGCTCTAGTCATCTCATTCTTTCCTTATTGATCACTCTTTTTCATTTACAGCTTTCTATAATTTCCCTCTTCCTAGAGAGTACAAATAATCTGTCAAAATATAAATGAATAACAAGTATTTTAAGAAAACTTCTTTAACTTCTGGAGATTTATCACATGCAGATAGCATAAATCACTGGTAAATCTTAACCAGATGACATCATGGAGGGTGCAGGTGTACTCTTGCAAACAGAATAAAAAGAGCTCTATACATATTAAACAAATACAATGAAGGTATTCCTACTACTATGTGCATATTGATGTAATATAATATATGTGAACTTCTACACATATACTAGCATAATCACAACCACATGTATATATGCAATGACAGCATATGTTATCACCAATATGCCAAAAGAGAATCCTCTTAATAGACAGCATGCTTAAGGCTAGGAACATAGGAATAAACCAGATGAATACAGCTCCTGACTCTTGGAGCTTAGATCATGGTGATCATAAGTCATATACCAAGATCACTAATGGAGTAGATCATTCAAAACCAGCTGATAAATCAATATGGTTTGAAAAGAAGTTCATAGTAAATATATGTAAAGTGGTTTTGCTTTGAACAAAGAAGAGTGAATCAAACAATGAATCCAATGCAGGAAACCATGAGACATCTATTTTTAGATCCACCTTTAAATCACTGTTACCCTATAGTTACCTGCTTGCCTTTTTTTCTCAGTATAGTGTCAGAGACAATAGGCATAAAGTTATTAATATTTGAATATTAGAAGTAATAGTAAGTTAGCTTCTAAAGTATGTTATTGTCCAAAATATTAATGTTTCTATGGATATGAATACTTCAGCTAAAAAGGTAAGATAAACCTTAATATTAAGAAAGAGTATAGATGTAATTGAAAAAAAGATTATGCAAGGAGTACTTTTTAAAATAAGGAATCTCTGAAAAACTTCTTCACATATCTTTCAGTTTGCTGATACATAGAAACAGTAAGAAAGAGATGATGGATTTTAGCACATTTATTTCTGATATTTATCAGATCTATGTTAACAGGAGTTGATGTGTCCTTTACTAAAAAAAGATATACAACACTGATATCTGATTTGAAATTTCTTATAAAAATCAAGATGATTAGGTAGGGAAGAACTTATAGGATGGAAGAAGATTCAGAAAATAGTCATAAGGAGAAGATTACTACACAAGGCCAAAATTAATATGATTTAAAATATAAAGAGGATGAAATTATTAAATATGGGTATGATCAATACACTTCTAACTAGTAGAAAGCTAGGAGATTTTAAACAGGAAAAGGATGGATAAAGAGGCTATGATACATATACACAATGGAATATTACTCAGCCATGTAAAGAATGAAATAATGCCATTTGCAGCAACATAGGAGAAGGAAATGGCACCCCACTCCAGTACTCTTGCCTGGAAAATCCCATGGACAGAGGAGCCGGGTAGGCTGCAGTCCATGGGGTCGATAAGAGTTGGACATGACTGAGGGACTTCACTTTCACTTTCCTGCATTGAAGAAGGAAATGGCAACGCACTCCAGTGTTCTTGCCTGGAGAATCCCAGGGATGGGGGAGCCTGGTGGGCTGCCGTCTATGGGGTCACACAGAGTCGGACGCGACTGAAGTGACTTAGCAGCAGCAGCAGCAACATAGATGGATCTAGAGACTGTCATACTGCAGTAAAGTCAGACAGAGAAAGAAGAATACCATATGATATCACTTGTATGTGGAATCTAAAGAAATGATGCAAATGAACTTATTTACAAAACAGAAATAAAGTCACACAAATAAAAAACAACCATGGTTGCCAAGGGGAAACTGGGAAATTGGGATTAACATATACACACTATTACATATAAAATATATAACTAATGAGAACTTCAGAGCCTGCTGTATAGTACCAGGAACTCTACTCAATATTCTGCAGTGACCTATATGGGAAAAAAATCTAAAAACAGTGTGGATATATTTATAACTGATTCACCTGGCTGTGCCACAGAAATGACCACAACATCATCAGCTGTACTCCAATACATTTTTTTTTAATGTTAAAATGCTAAAAAATCTCAAAAATTAGTTTAAATAAAGTTTAAATGCCTGGTGGCAGAGAAAAAAAGAGGAAGACTACTGCCAATGAAATACATTATTTTATAGAATGGATAGTTCACTTATGCATTTGATATATATAAACTTATTTTAGTTTTTTTCTCTTACCAAGATCAAAAGATATATGTTATGGATTAATTACCAAAGAATTAAGGACATATAGGAATTTATCTAACAACTAATATAAACAGAAGTGCACAGCTTTAAAACAGCTCATGTTTAAACTGATGTCATTGCTTCATAAGTGATATAGAATATTGTGCTGCATATCCTCACTATGGCAATGCTTTTACTCTTATAATCACACGCAAAAAACTAGAATTAGAAGAATGATGCATCATGCAAGTCTCAGCATGCATGGCGGTGTTTTATGAATAAGTTGTGTCTGACTACTGACTCCTCTTCAACCCCATGGACTGTAGCCTGCCAGGCTCCTCTGTCCATGGGATTCTCCAGGCAAGAATACTGGAGTGGGTTGCCATTTCCTTCTCCAGGGGATCTTCTGAACCAGAGATCGAACCCACATCTACTATATTGGCAGGAGGATTCTTTACCACTGAGCCACTGGGAAGGCCCTGGTAACGGTTACCACATCTTGAAGGAAGAAATCCACTGCTATCCCTATTTAATCATGTTCTTGATTTCAAGTCCCGTAAACATCATTAGATCTCTGTTGTATAGGTGTTTGGGAAAATGAATTCTAGACACACAGATTCAATCATCATCACTATGAGATGAAAACTTTTAGTAATGGGAACAGTCCTTTTGAGAGCACAGAAATTCATAGAGGGACTGCTACATCGTTTCAACAACTATCCTATGCATGCGCACAGTCACAAAGTAGTTCTTGCATTATTTATGGCAGCATTTTGTCTGCAGATACCTACATTTATTCACTTTTAGAGTTGTGGGTATGGGCAGACAAACAGCAAAGAGGATTTTCTTAAGAGAGAATTTCTTAAGGTATTTCTTTCTAGGCATTCAAAAAATGGTACCACTTCTTTAAAAATGTACTTCAAGCAAAACTGTTTACCAAACCGATTTTAGATAGGCAAAATCTATCCATTTTAATGCTTATCCAAATACAATGTATCACTAATTAGTAATTTAATAAAATATTTAATCAAATTAAGAAATGCTTACCATTTGATTTCTATTTGTAGAATTACTTTCAATAACCTTTATATAGTAATTTAGCATAAATATAAACATAGTCCTACCATTAACATATATTTACTGAATAGCTAATAGCATCAACTCTACTCTCAGTCTACTAATGAAGAGAGATTCAAATTCATTCACTAAACTCGACATAACTATCTGAAGAAGTAAACTGAAAGAATTATAAAGAGATATACAGTGCTAGAGAGAAAAAAGTTACCACTAAGGATGAGATAATCCTTGAAATAAAGGTAGAAGGTTAAAAAGGAATGGGAGAAGGGAGGTGATTCCATGCACAACAAACAGTAGGAATGAAGGCATAAGTGAGAAATCGACAGACACGTGCATCGAGGCATAAGACCAGCTCTAGGTGAATAATTGGTATACAGGGGTAGTGGATGATGGGTATCTTTTGAGCAGAAAATATCGCATGTTGTATTTTTGAAGATTAACCTAACAGGATTCTAGTAACTGAGTGTTCAATGGGGAGAGTAGGTGGTAAGTGAAGAATAAAAGTCAGGAGAATAAACAGAAGGCTGTTAGAATACTTCAGGAATAAAAGGGCCTGGACTAAGGTAAAAGCTGTGGAAAGGAAGGAATGAATGAAGATGTCTTTTGCAAGTAGGATCCAGAGACTTTCATGTCTGACTCAACTTGACAGAGAATATTCAAAGATAACACAGAGTCTAAGGAGGTAACCAGAATAACATAGCTGCAGAAAATGCACCAGGGCTCAATAAGTCCATGTTAAATTGAGACAGTTTTAATGGATTTGGAATCTTTAAACAAAAGTAGTCAAAATGTATTATTATCTCTTATCCTTTCTGTTTGAAATAAGTTTAAATCTCATTCATTTATTCAGATCATTCTGTACCAATATTTACCTGGATTCTATTATGTGCCAGGCAAACACTAGGCTCTGAGAATACAAAGATTATAAAACAGAGCACTTGATTTCATAAAGTTTATAGATAGTAGCAGAACAGAGATATTAGCAAATACTTATATCACAATAAGTGATCTAATTGAAATATATGAAAAGTGCTATGGGAATCTATTCATTGAAGGAGACTATAAGCATGTATGTATTTATTTGTATGCATATACTTGTATATTTGTCTATACATATCACAAGTGAAAACATATATATGTATGTTATATAAGTATGATAACTAACACCAATGCATTTCATGGGGTCGTTCCTTGCCTTTCCCCATTTTCTATTTGTATCTCCCTTCTTTTAAAAAACACACATAAATAATCTAGAATTTCAGTATGGCTTCACCAATACCACTAATATAAACAAATCCCCTAAAATATCACTTTATCTACTACTCCCTCACTGCATGGGGACAAAAGGGCATATGGTCAAATCCAAAGTTACAAGCTACAGAAAAGTATACTCAGAGAAGAGTCACTTCTTCCCCTATTTTTCTAATCCATATTTCATCCACTTAGATTGACTTAGGCTTCAATGTGTTTCTTCTTATTCATATAAGTAGATATAGTCGGCCCTCCTTATCTGCCGGTTCCATATCCATGGATTCAGCCAATAGCAGATTGAAAATATTTGGGAAAAAAATATGTAATTTTCCAGAAAGTTTCAAAAAACAAAACTTGACTTCATTGCATGCAGACAACCATTTACATTGTTACAACTATTTACATTGCGTTTTTGTTGCATCAAGTATTATAAGTAATCTAGAGATTATTTAAAAAATTAGGGAGGGTGTTCTTGGGTCATATGCAAATACTACAGCATTTCATGTTAGAGATTTGAGCATCCTTGAATTCTGGTATTCAAGTGGACAGCCAATCCACTGCAGATACCAAGGAATGACTGTATGTGTATATTTATTTAATTCCATCTTTTTAAGTTAAAAGCTAACAGTATATATTACCTGCTGCACTTGGCTTTTTCACTTAACATTTTCCCTTAGAAAATCATCCCATATCAGTTCACAGATATCTCATTCTTTTTTACAGATGCATAAAACTCCATTGTATGTATTTATCATAGTTTATTCAACTAATTATCTAAGTTTGGATATTTTAGTAATTTCCAATATTTTACAACTAACGTTTCAGTGAAAAAACCTCATGTGCATGTTTTTTGTACTATTAAGTATGTATCTTCAGGATAAACTCCTAGAATTAGGATTTCTGGGTTGGAAAATAAATTTCCATGTAATTTTCTTAGATCTGGCCAAATTGTTCCCTAGGTTCAATTTTCATTACCACCTGGAATGTATAAGAATGCCTGTTTATCCACCATTTTGCCAACAGAGCATATTTTTTATTTTTTTTTTTAATTTTGCCAATATCATGGGTATTTCAGTGTAGCATTATTTCTCATTGCTCTTATCATGAGTAAAGATGATATCTTTTCACATATTTCAGAGCCACTTAGGGAAATTGTCTATGTTTATCTTTGATAAATATTTTCTCTCAATTGTTGTCTTTGATGTTACTTAGGGTGCTTTTTGTCATGTGACAGTTTTTATTCCCATCTAGTGAAATTTAGCCATGTTTAATTTTATTGTGTCTGAGTATTGAATCAATTTAGAAAGCATTTCCTTATACCTAGCTTACATAGGAATATGTCCTTATTTTCTTCTAGAACTTAAAATTTCAATGTTTATATTTAGTTCTCTGAACCATTTTGAATTTACATTTGTACATGGTGTGAGGAATCTAACTTTATCTTACACTAAATGATAATTTGTTATCCTAATACCATTTATTAAAAAAAAAACATTTGATTATTTAAAAGCATTTCAGAAATACATTAGAAAAATATATCTTGATATCATATTGCATTTTAATCTCTTAAAATATATAACAGAAACACTTATTTGCATGTTTCATTAAATATTCCAATTGTTTCCTGAATTTTAAGCAGAAGTCACTTTAACAGTTTTCCAAAAAGTAAGGTATGTTGACTGAAATACATTTCCGCCAACCATGACGTACTCAGCCAAACTACAAATATTTTTTTTTTGTAGACCTAGGTGCTACGTTTTCCATGCTTTAGTAAAGCTCCAGTTCACTATCACTTATTTACCATGACTCATTGGGATCCTCTCCCACAAAAGAGGACTAAATTAACCAGCAATATTTAGGGCAAATATCCATTGCACAGCAGTTGGAACTTGAACAAAAAATTTTACTTTAGCTACAGCAACTAGAACAGGAATGGATTACCCACTGTGAGCCAAAGCTGGTTCTTTAACAAAAACTGCATGTTTCCTCACCTACCATCCATAATCTTCCTACAGCAGTTGGGGATTTTAAAATTGAGTCTAATATTAAGATCCATTACCGACATTTGTACTGTTTGTGATTTAGAAAAGTGAAAATCACCCTGCTGGGCCTAATAGCTGTCTGTCCCTCAAGATGGCAACAATTTCTTACAATGTAACACAAAGAGAGAATTCAGGCTCTGCTCCTTTATCTTCTCTTTATGTATTTAAATCTTGTTTCCCACCTTCAGATATGAACATATAAAGTATAATGGGGATTAGAAAACTTTCTTCTATTCGGAACAAGACAGTAAATGTTTTAGGCCTTGTGAGCCATATGGTTTCTGTCTTAACTCTGCAGATGTAGTGCAAAAGCAGCTGTAGTTGGTTCTAAAACATAAAATTGAGCTATTTGTCTTGAACCTTTTAACGTTTCACTATTATTAACATCATAGAATAACTCCACTTAAATTTAATTTACTGAAATAGAATAATAAATTCAAAGAATCTGCTCTAATGTTGAGAGAGCTAGAAATGGTTAAGGAAGCTTGAAGAATTAATTAGTGCAATACCTCAGGTTGAGAATATCTTGATAAAACTCAACACACAATTACCATCCAATTGGCCAAAGTGCTCCTGCACAATAAGTGAATATGACATCATCTGTAACAGAACTAAATGTATGGGCACTAGGAGGAGGTAGCCTACAACATTTTCTTCCCTATTTGCACGCGCGCGCGCACACACACACACACACACACAGCCACACACAATCCTATTTTTCACAATGTGAATATATATAAAGTTTCAAAAGGTAAATAATAAAAATCTTAAACAAAAGCACAAAAGGCTTCAATGTTTGTGCCTGAAGGCCAGCAAGACAAACTGATACTTTCCCCAACTGTCTTACCTGAACTTTATGTAATTATTTTATTTAACCTGACAACTCAAATCCTGTTTCATTACTACACTTAAATTCCAAAGTAATAGGAAGAATTTCTGAAATACTCAGCATTCCATGGCTTCAGCTTGACAAATGGCCTTACTATTGTACTTTACAATCACGCCTGAAACGGGTTCTCTCATTCAGAATGTAGAGATTCAGTTTTAGAAGTTGCTATTCATGAGAATCCATTCCATTTCATGCAGAGGACTTAATTATCTCCTTTATCTGTGTTATGCTTATTGGACCGTTGAGGGAAACTAAGTGAATTTAAATACAGTTTTTGAATGTCAGTCATATAAGAGGTAACTCCTGTAATTTTTTGCATGATCACTGATTCTGTTGCTATCATAGAATATGTATTTTGAGAATATTAATAAAGTAACACCAAGTTTCTTTTTAAAAGAGCATTGAAACTGAGAAAGAGGAAATGAGATACAGTACCAGAAGAAAAACTGTATTTGCAATCTATTACTAGTAAAGGTAAAAGAAGATAAACTCTACTTGGATTTTGGAACTATTTTTGTCTATAGTGAGATGAGCTTATATGATATGGATAACTGGAGAGAGAAATCACTGGACGTTCTGATTACTATGGCATGAGGTTATCTTAGCTGTGGTTAAAATTGTATACACTGCATTTTGGAAGATTAGAAGAATAAGCCTTTAGTACGTGGTGGTTATCATCTTTCCAAGTCTCAGTAGTATGATAAGAAGGGATGGTAAAGTTTGTTTTGTAGAAGAACCAAGTTCTCAACATATGTAGAGGCCTAGTTATACTTTTAATCAATGGCTCAAGTGATCAAGCCCACTTGGGCTTTCCACGTGGAGCTAGTGGTAAAGAACTCGCATGCCAATGTAGGAGATGCTGGAGATATAGGTTTGATTCCTGGGTTGGGAAGGTTCCCCTGGAGAAGAGAATGGCAACCCACTCCAGTATTCTTGCCTGGAGAATTCCATGGACAGAGGAGCCTGGCGGGCTACAGTCTGAGGGTTCGCAAAGAGTCGGACACAACTGAACGAGTGATCCAGTAACACACACACAAGTGATCAGAAGCTATACAGATACATAGATGCATATAGAAATATGTTAAAGGCAATTTAAAATGTATTATTTTTCATAAACATCTTGGTTAAAAGTTCACTGGGCTTTTTCTATAACATCTTACTGGAAAACCCAGATGAAATTTTTGACCACCCCAATAGAAAACTTAGTGGATACAAGTAAGCCTGCATCACTTTGAGGGCAAAATTACAACTCATCCTTACAAGGTGGAATCTGGAATGTTTCTAAATGTTGTCCTAACCTTCTTATGTCCCATCTCTCTTCTCTTCTTTTAAAAACTATTGGGAACAGAAAGGCGTAGCCTTAGCCCTTAAGGTGGTAAGTTTTATGGTGCTGGTCATGGGTAGAAGAGATCTTTAATGTACAGAAGAGATTTCACAATCTAAAATTCTTGGAATTAGAGATTGTCAAGAATGGGAATTACTAACTCTGTTATCGTTTGAGCTCTGGTTCCTATATTTTTCTAGTCTGCTTTAGAGCATACGTAACATGTATTTTACTTTATGTTAATTCCTTGAATGTTGGCAATTGGTGTAGTATCTATGAAATGCTATGTAATTAAATATTCAATAACTAGAACATAGTTTTTTCTCATTCAAAATTTGTAAATGTGAACATATTCTGTAGTAGAACTTGGATATTTATCATTTTCTATCCCAAATTGATTAGCATTTTTAACAGGTATTTGCAGAGTACATGGTCTACATACACATGGAATTAAGTAACTTCATATCAATTTTAAGAAACACAATAATTATATTTTGAAGTAACATTTCAGCAATCCAAAATTCAAAAGCTACTGATTGAGACAGTATGAAGTACTTTTGACCTGGATGATGTCAAACTGAAAAAACATTTGTCTAACTGAAGATTAGTCATCTATCTATTCATTAAAATATTAACTCTTCAAACAATTATTAACAAACTACTTTGTGGAAGATACACAGGAGAAAGAAATTTAAAGAACTTCAAGCAACTTAAACCTGAAGCTATTATTCAGGAGACAATGATAGCAGGAAAGGAATTGCTAAAAAATTTCTACATATTGTAAAAATGAAGAAATATATTATTTCGCTTTGGTGTAGTAAAATACCCCCCAAATCTCAGTGGCTTACCATAACTAGTATTTCTCTCATAATCTGCTGGATCTCTGATCTTGTTCTACTGCCCAGGCTGAAGGAGCAGGCCTTTTTGGGATATGTCATTTTCATGGCAGAGGGAAAGAATCAAAATAACTGGCAGAATTCAGCAATGTCTATTTAACTGGCTGAGATGTGACATAAATTACATCCATTCACATCCCATTGGCCAACACATGTTACAAAGCCTAAAGCAAAATCAAAGGGACAGTGAGAAAAACTTTGCCTATTGGCCACACAGAAAGTCACAAGGCAATGAAAGAGGATTTAGAATGCTATTATAGAAAGAAAGAGAGAATACTGCTGAAAACAATAAAGCAGAGGAATTCTGTGTTTTCCCTCTATGGCAGGACTCAGGAGTCATCTCCTTATCCATGGCACCTCTTCGTATTTCCTTTTTATTTCTAGTTGATTCCATTTTTGTACTATATTGACAAATTGATGGGACCCACAACAGAGTAAACTCCTTAATTCTGAAAGAATAGGGATCAATTTTACACTTAATGCAAGGAAAACATTTTGAGCTTCTTAGTCATTCTCTTTTTCTTTCTTCTCTCCAGAATAAGATCAATTAAAGAAATGAAATCACCACTAGAAAAAAATATTTTAAATGCAAATTCTTAATCAGTAAAAGTGCATGGCAATCCTGAAGCCTGGAGACAATGGGTAGCTGAATTAAGTTCCCCCCACCAAAATAAATCATGAAAGTTGATCCTATGACATAGATCTTACATGTTCTAAAAAGGGAAACAACTAAAATGCATACTTCAAAGCAATAAAAAAAGTGTGTAAGTCTGCCAAAAATTCCAGAAGCAACATTAAACTGGTAAAGGCGAACAGGAAAGAAAAAATATACTACATATTAAACAAGTCTGTTGTTTTGAACATTATAGTTTTCCTGCTGTTATATTTGCTAAAGGGCATAGAACTATTATTAAGTAGGAGCCAAAAAATCACAGTGTAGACCAAATGGAGCATATTACTGTGAGTAAATATTTGAGAACATTGAACTTAATATTAGCTGCTATTGAACAAGAACAAAACTCAATGTAAGCTATGGATCTGACCACATGCCTGTCATAAGAGTTCTAGTTATCTCATCTGGCACCCTAGGAAGAAAATAGAAGGGAATAACAGCTATGAAACAAAATTACTTCATACAAGTTATTATTTCTTTAAAATGCAACTACTCATAAAAAAATATATCATTATTTTTACCAACTAAACACACAATAAAATTGTACATACTGCATTTATTCCCATATATTTTATAGAATAACAGAGGCTAAGAATAAATGTCATTCAAACTAACTAAATAAGCAAGACATGTTGACTATTCAAAACATTTCCTATA
Source organism: Cervus elaphus (assembly GCF_910594005.1). Classification (NCBI taxonomy): domain Eukaryota; kingdom Metazoa; phylum Chordata; class Mammalia; order Artiodactyla; family Cervidae; genus Cervus; species Cervus elaphus. The sequence continues at coordinate 34,103,317 of NC_057831.1, forward strand.
ATCATGTTAGACTCGCCAGGTCTTGCTTTAAAATATTTGCTGTCCACAGAGCTCTATATAAACTATTCACAACTACTTAAGAACCAGTTCCAAAAGATGTTCTCCAGGATAATACATGGGCTTAATGGACGACATGTGTTTCAAGGACATCCAACACATGAGGTAACTAATAACCCAAAGATAATGACCAGGTAATATTGACAGTGGGAAGACATTGGTAGTGGGAGGAAAAGATGAAAATCCATGGCATAGTAATGTGTGAGAGTGGCTATAATATTCTCTGTATAAGACAACATTATAAGGGGGGAGAAACTGTGACTAGAAGGAAACGTCCACTGGCAAAGAGAGAAGACAAATATGAAAAGAGAAGAAAAGATTCCAGAAAAATGACTACAGAAAGTCTGAGAAATAACAATCTCAAGAACTGCTTAATTTTCAGTTCTATTGCCAGGACACTTGTATCTTACACTCAAAAAAATCTGCCTTTTACTAGGAAACTTCTATGAATCTCATTCTTACAAACTAAAGATTGTAATTAATATGTATGGTCTATATTTTGACATTTCTCTAATTATGATTACTGACAATTGACAAGTTATAGCATGACTTTCAACTACAAAATAGATGCAAATGCAAACAAAATAAACAAACTGTATTTGATAATCATATTGTTTATGTGGTACTGATCATGAATACTGAAACTGAATTTTATATAGCATGAGATAAAGCAAATGGAGAACTTAATGATACACAAATAATTAAAGATTAAGAACCAGTATATTCAGCATAAGAGAAAGATGAAAGTATAACTTCAAAAAGATTATGTTAAAACTCTTAGTTCAAATTTGAATTCAATCAATCAGTATGAACTCATTGTGCAGTGTATATAGACAGTCCCATATTTATGATGGTTCAACTAATTAATACAACTTTTCAGCTTTACAATGGTACAAAAGTGATATGCATGTCGTAGAGTCATACTTTGTTTTATAAATTCAGTCTTTTCTTGGTCTAACTACATGCAGTACAATATCTCCAGTGATGCTGGAGAGTGGCAGTGAGATGCCGGTCTCAGTCAGCCATGCAATCATGAGGGTAAACAATCATTCTGTATGCACACAGCCATTCTGTTTTTCACTTTCACTACAGTCTTCAATAAATTACATGAAATTTCAATTCAATATTTCAATAAAGTAAAGGCAGGGTGCTAGATGATTTTATCTACCTGTTGGCTAATATAAGTGTTCTGAGCACGTTTAAGGTAAACTATGCTAAACTTTAATATTTGGAAGGCTAGGTGTATTAAATTCATTTTCAACTTAAGATATTTTCAACTCACGATGGGTTTATTAGGACACAATCCAACACATCAACCAATTTTAATGGACCCTGGATTCTGGTTCAAATGCACTATTGAAAGAACAAGGTTATTTGAGGATTGTGTATCCTGACTGAATATTTCTGTTCAGTTGCTCAGTCGTATCTGACTCTTTGCGATCCCATGGACTGCAATCCCATGGACTTTGTGATCCCATGGACTGCAGCACGCCAGGCTTCCCTGTCCTTCACCATCTCCTGGAGCTTGCTCAAACTCATGTCCATTGAGTTCGTGATGCCAACTCAATGACTGAATATTTGGTGATATTTAAAAAAACTATGGTTAAATATTCTTTGATAATGATATTGTATTTGATATGCAGTAAATATTTATAGTAAGATGATACAATGTCAGGATTTGTGTAAAAACACAAGTAGTAGTATGAAGTAGAATAGAAGACTATTGATAACTGTTGAAGCCAGGGGGACATAATGGAAATTTATCATACTAGTCATTCTATCTTTTGTATATACGTGAAATTTTTAATATAAAATATTGACGAAATAATCAGTTGCCAATAAATGACAGAAATGGAACATATTTAAAGCTTTTTCAAAAATACTCAGCATCCTGTGAATGAGCAGCACCAAATGAACTGAAAACATCTATACCTATCCATACTAATAGACAAATTATTCACACAAAAAAGAATGGAAAAGTATATCCATATTTATCCCCAATTTTACATTAGTTATACCAGTTATACCATTTATACATCCACTGGGAACTTTCCTGCTAGCCTGTGTTACATACTGGGTGGTGTACCCATGTCTAAATATGGACCTGCCTTCAGAGTATTAATTCCCTATGATGGTTGTATTTTTCGGCTCATGAAAAATGGTTCGGCTCATGGTTGTATTTTTCGGCCATCACAAAGTGGCCCTATGCAAAGTTATTGATATATAGTATGTATGCACTCTATAAATTTTGTGGTTTTTTTTTTTGGTGAATTGATTAAGTAAAGAATAAATTAACTGTGTAAAATAAATATCTTATCAAATTAATAATTCCTTATAAATTACTAAATTGTAAGTTTGTTTAGTTAAATGTATACATTATGAATTCAGCTATGAAGAGTCTGATTCTACCAGCTGAACCAAAACACAGTGATGGTATTATTGGTTTATCAAGGCAGTCTCTAAACAATTTTTTTCATGTAAAATATCATCTACATTGTATAGCAGGCTGTGAAAACTACAAGAATTGATATATTTTTAAACATAATATTCCAAGCTTTCATGCTAGACAGGGAAACAAAAATAGTTCATGATACATTTGCTAGAGAGGTACACACTGTTAAGACCTTACCGAGAACAAACAAAACAAAATGAATGTCATGAGTAAGGAGTGTCAAAGACCAGAACTTAACCATTCAATATCTAATCTGATAGCAAATCAACCTCTTTTTCTCCCCCTCTTCTCTATTCATTAATAATTCAACACATATGTATGGGACAATACTATGAGTTATTCATCGTATTATGAAGCAATTAGCAAAGCATAGATAGCTTTGTCTTAAATTTACCTATCAGTCTGCAGGGTCAGAAAATGAAAAAAGTTTTTTTGTGTGTGGATGGTTAGATGGATAAATGCATGCATACATGTATATATTTACTGCTTACCTTAGATTAGCCTATATATAAGCTACAGCAATGTTCCCCCAATGCCCAACAATACACATGTAACACTGAAAACCTCTCTCAAACATCTAAAATGCTAATATTCTTTAAAGTCTGTCTGTTAGAAAGAGAAATGCAGTGCTACCTAAACTTGTCACAAATACTAAACTATGAATATAATTTGATGAAAGTTGGCTAAACTTATTTAATATTTTCCCCAAAGATATTATTTACCCTTTGTCTGATATATTTTAGATACCAGGTTCAATTTTACTTTAGCTAGCAGATTATTTTTCTGAGACTGAGAGTAACATTAATGGTCTTCTCTATATCTGTAACCAAATTTGATTTTTTTTTTTTTTTTTCGGTCACACCGTGCATCATGTAGGATCTTAAGTTCCCAACCAGGGATAGAACCCGTGCCCCCTGCAGTGGAAGTGTGGAGTCTTATATTACAATCTTGATTCTTAAGGAAGATATATTGGACAAAAAGCTGAGTTAATGGTGATAGTCATAACTGTATTCATAACTTTATGATGAATATCTTAACATTTTGAGGGAAATGTAATTAATAATAAAAAATAATTAATTTCTTTGACAAACAGGTAACTTAATACATTAATGACTTGAATTATGGATCTCTGTACTAGAAGAAAGACATAATAAAATATTTAAAGATATTAACTCAGAAATCTATTAAAATTATCTTTCTAGACTAAATATGAGAATTAATTCTTTATATAACATCATACAGTTAGGAATTTTTCTCTTTGGGTAGACAATAACATTTATTAGGGGGAATTCCTATAGGCTGTCAATACCAGGGACATTGTCTTGCTATTAAAATAAATAATAGCACTGGGAAGAATGCATTTAGTTACTAAGTTATTATGTAATTAAATAACAATATTTTACTTATGGTACTAAAATTTTAAAGTTGAGTGTGCATTTCCAGTGAAAAAGTTTCCTTAATTTAGTTTAAAATATTGATAGAATTCTTGTATCTCAAATATAAATGAAGCTGACTTTTGCATTTCAAGCAGAAGAAAATTTACCACTGAACAATGGTGTTTCAAAGTTAGAAACACAAACTAAAGTGTAATTACTCTAAGACTTAATAGTAAGAGTTGTTTTGAAGTTGACTGTAATAGTTAACATCTCTACACGAAGATGATTCAGTTCTTGTAAGTTCTTACAATAATATATACTTTCTGAAAAGGTCATGTGTATCCTTGAATCCATGGTTTAAAATATGTCAATACTCTATCAAAATGTGCTGAGACATCAAGGAGACTGTAAGGTATGATTAATGCAATAGACTAAATACTGGGATCAATGAACCACAGTAATAATCTTATTTACAATATCTCTGCCTTCATTCAAAGTCATATGATAACCAAACTAAATAGTCATTTGTTCCTAAATTAAAGAGGGGGGAAATAATTTCTATCTTGAAAAACAAAACAAAAACTACTTCTGTCATTTGAACTGACTATAGCAGTAAGATTCTGACCGAAGAACACACATGTTCATATACCTAAATTATTTAAAGGATTCATTGTCTCCTTTAATAAGAAATGATGTGAATATTTTTCAAATGTTCTTTTCTGAAGCTAATCCTAAATTTGGATATTTTATTGAGTCCTAAGTATCTGTTGGATACTGCTATGTGCTATACTTATACAGTTTTACTTAGAGATAGCAGGAAAAGAGGATAAAATAGAAGGTACAATAAAAGAATCAGTGACCTACTCCTCATGTTTGATTCATACATTGACAAGTTAGTTTAGTTACTGAATCAGCTGTTTCACCAGTTTTTTTTCTTAATTATTTTTGGCACCTTCATATTTTATGTCTTCTCTTCCTCATATTTTTTGTCATTTTCTCACCTATACATATCCTGTTTCAGTCAATTCAGATAACTTCTAATTCAACTCAACAAAATTTTATCGAGAGTAAGTCATTTTTCTAGCGATAAACCATAAGTCCTTGTCTTCAAGGACTTTATAGAGTCAACTCTATAGCATTATGACAGAAATATGTTTTGGGGTATAAAAGATAATATTTTATCTACACTGGCTTCTTAGAGGATATAACCCCTGAATAAAAATTAGTTGGAAAAATAGAATTTGAGAATAGAGGGAGAGCATATTAAGCAAATAAAGATCTCTTGGGAACCTAAGGCATAATCCAGGATTGATATAATGAAGGTCTTAAACCAAGTTTGGATTTGTTTTAATGATATGCATAACAGGCTCTTTCAAGAGTTCGCGCTAGTCAAGTATACAACTAGTATCATATAAACCCTGAGCTTCTCTTACCCTTACCCTGAATATCTTTATGGCTCACTCCATCAGTTTCTTCAGATCACTGCTCAGAAAGGCCTTCCCTACCTAGGTTTATATTATAACAACCCCAAATCCTCTGATCATGCTTTGTTTTCCACTATAATTTTTCACCCACTGATATAGTATATATTTATTCATTTAATTGCTTGTTTTCTGCATCCCATTGCTAGACTGTAAGGCCCATGAGAGCTGAAAATTTGCCTGTTGAAGTACTTAGGTTAACAAATATTTCTTTGAAATGATGTATAAATGAATGCTGGTCTTCACAGCAGGAACTCTTCAGATCTTTCACATCCATGTGCCAAAGTTGGATTAATTAGTATTCTGCACAGGTACACAGACCCCAATCTCATTAATTAATTAATTTATTTATTCATGCTGCTTGAGGATTCGTCTCTAAACCATTTCCATTTTCACCCTCAGAACTTAACATGAATAGCACCTGAAAACAGTTATCTTAATGTATACTGAATTTAAATATATTAAGATGATTTTTATATTCTACACATTCATTTACACATTTGTTTAGGGCTTTCCAGGTGGTGCCAGTGGTAAAGAACCTGCCTGCCAATGCAGGAGATGTAAAAGACCAGGGTTCAATCCCTGGGTTGAGAAGATCCCCTGGAGACGGAAATGTCAACCCACCCCAATATTCTCACCTGGAGAATCCCATGGACAGTAGGGCCTGGCAGGCTACAGTCCATGGGGTCACAAAGAGTTGGACATGACTGAGCAACTTGGCATGCACACACTCATCTGTTGATCAGAACAAATCTGGAAGAAATATGGCCTTAGTATGCTCATTGTGCAGACTCAGTATACAGTGTCTTTCTCACACATCAAATATATAGCATAGCCAACTATAAATCTTAATCCCACAGCAATCAGAGAAGAAAAGGAAATAAAAGGAATACAAAGTGGGAAAGAAGTAAAACTGTCACTGTTTTCAGATGACATGATGCTATACATAGAAAATTCTACCATAAAATGATTAGCACTCATCAATTATACATAGACTATACATATAATTGTAAAATTACACACAGAAGATACTACCATAAAATTATTGGAGCTCATCAATGAATTCAGTAAAGTTTCTGGATACAAAATTAATACATATGAATCTGTTGCATTTCTACACATTAACAATAAAATATTAGAAAAATAAACTAATGAAACAATTCCATTCACCATCACATAAAAAGAATAAACTATCTATCAATAAATCATTCTAAGGAGGCAAAAGGCCTATACTCTGAAAACTATAAGGTGCTAATGAAGGAATCTGAAGACAATATCAATGGAAAGATATACCATATTCTTGAATTGGAAAAATCAATATTGATAAAATGGCCATACTACCAAGGCAATCTACAAATTCAATGCAATTCATAGCTAATTTCTAATGGCATTTTTTATAAAACTAGAATAAATAATTCTAGAATTTCTATGGAAACTAAAAAGACCTTGAATAGCCAAAGTAATTTTGAGAATGAAGATCAGAGCTGGAGGAATCAGGCTCCCTGACTTCAGATGATACTATAAAGTTAGAGCAATCAAAATTGTATGGCACCAGCACAAAAACAGATATATAGATCAGTGGAACAGGAAAGTTCAGAAATAAGCCCACACACCTATGGTCAATTAATCTATGACTATGGAGGCAAGAATATCCAATGGAAAAAAGTCTTTTGCTGGGAAAATTGGATAGCTTCATATAAAAATATGAAACTTGAACATTTTAAAAAACATACACAAAAATAAACTCATAATGGATTAAAGACATAAATATAAGATTGAATTATATAAAATTACTAAAGGGAAACATAGGCAGAATACTCTTTGACATAAATCACAGCAGTATTTTTTGATCTGTCTCCTAGAGTAATGGAAATAAAAACAAAAACAAACAAATGGGACCCAACCAAACTCATAAGCTTTTGCATAGAAAAGGAAATCATAAATAAAACAAAAAAACACCTACAGACTAGGAGAAAGTATTTGCAAATGATGCTACTGACAAGAGATTAATTTCCAAAATATAAAAAATAGCTCAAAGAGCTTAATATCAAAAACTCAAACAACCCAATCAAAAAAATGGGTAGAAAACCTAAACAGACACTTCTTCAAAGAAGACATACAAATGGTCAACAGGCACATGAAAAGATGCTCAATAACACTAATTATTAGAGAAATGCTAATCAAAACTACAATGAGGTATCATCTCACACCAGTCAGAATGGTCACCTGACTGGTGTGAGATGAATAAAGATGTTGTTACTTATCTAAATATTTGAAAGGAATACCAGGGAAGAAACTAAAAAATTAAGGATTTTTATGATTAATATATATTAATAAATTAAAATGTTTTCAGCTGATAAGTATTAGAATTAGGGGATAGTTCAATAACCTTCCAGTCATACTTTTACATATTTACACAGAAAAGAAAATAAGTAAATTCAGTGTTAAATATCACTGATGTATATAGTTCTAAACTAGCCTGGTCATGAGAATAAAAAAAAAAATTGTATAGATGGTATCAGGAAGTAAACACTCTTTGTCTAGGTTGTGGATTCCCTTCTTTTCTTCAGTTCAACACAGAGAAGTAAAAAAGTGAGGCCACTTCACTTCAGGCCTATCTAAAGCAGTCAGGAATTTGATAAGCAGCTTAAATCTTATTTAAAAGAAAATGAGCTATAAATAAGTATATGCATGCAAGATCAATTTTAAAGCCCCTCAAAAATCTGTAATCCTTGAACACTGTGGCATTTTTAGTTGTCTGTAATAATTATTTAGTTCTACAAATATTTTTATATTTATTTTACTCCTAATGTAAAATAATAACATCAGTTTTGAGGGTGATTTTTCTTAATATTCTCTATGAAAGCAAACTTTTTGATGTTGAAATCAACCAGTGCATCACTATTAACAAAGTAGCCTACTGTGTGCATAAAAATGACAATATTATACTCTTGAAATTACAAAGAAAGTTATACTTCTATATCTATTAGTACTATTAATACTTTCCAGTAATCCTAAATCTAATTGACCCTTGTGTATTTGTTAATGCTTACACCATCTATATCCTGTATTCAAATTTCTAAACTACAAAATTGTTCAAATCAATAAATAGTAAGTATAAAATTAAATGAATTAAAACTTGCATCTACTATAAGAAAATATCCATGAATATTATCTACTGGGCACTGTCCCCTGGTGATAGATATTCCCTAATATCTAATACCTAATATCAAGTTAATACTCTGTTCATGCTTATGCCAGAAAAAGCATTTAAATTATACCTAAAAGAGGAACTTTAATATCTTACACTTCGAACAAATTTTAAAATTCATAAAAATGACAAAGATTAAATGAGCATTCATGTTGCAAGTGAAGATAGTTTTCAATGTTATTTTAATAGCCAACTTATAAATATGGAATTTATGCTTAAATTTTCATTGTGATGGGAAAATATATTAACATCTGCATACGAGTACAGTCACTCAGTCATGTTTGACTCTTTGCATCTGCATGAACTGTAGCCTGCCAGGCTCCTCTATCAATGGGGTTATCCCAGCAAGCATATTGGAGTGGGTTGCCATTTCCTCCTCCAGGAGATCTTCCAACCAGGGATTGAACCTCAGTCTCCTGTGGTTTCTGCATTGACAGGCAGAGTCTTTACCACTGAACCACCTGGGAAGCACATCTTAACATTTAAAACAAAGTGAATTGGTAGATTATCTAAATTTATTATGCAGTGTATGGCAGAAAATGAAGAAGAACTAAAGAGCCTCTTGATGAAAATGAAAGAGGACAGTGAAAAAGTTGGCTTAAAACTCAACATTCAAAAAATGAAGATCACGGCGTCTGGTCCCATCACTTCATGGCAAATAGATGTGGAAACAATGGAAACAGTGACAGACTTTATATTCTTGGGCTCCAAAATCACTGCAGATGGTGACTGCAGAAATTAAAAGACACTTGCTCTTTGGAAGAAAAGTTATGACCAACCTAGAGAGCATATTTAAAAACAGAGGCCTTACTTTGCCAAGAAAGGTCTGTCTAGTCAAAGCTATGGTTTTCCTGGTAATCATCTACGGATGTGAGAGCTGGACTATAAAGAAAGCTGAGTGCCAAAGAATTGATGCTTTTGAACTGTGGTGTTGGAGAAGACTCTTGAGAGTCTCTTGGACTGCAAGGACATCAAACCATTCAATCCTAAAGGAAATCAGTCCTAAATATTCATTGGAAGGACAGATGCTGAAGCTGAAACTCCAATACTTGGCCACCTGATGCGAAGAACTGACTCATTTGAAAAGACCCTGATGCTGGGAAAGATTGAAGTCAGGAGGAGAAGGGGATGACAGAGGATGAGATGGTTGGATTGCATCACCAACTCAATGGACATGAGTTTGAGCAAGCTTCAGGAGTTGGTGATGGACAGGTAAGCCTGGCAAGTTGCAGTCCATGGGGTCACAAAGAGTTGAACACAACTAAGCAACTAAATTGGACTTATTACAGAAATGAGAATTCATTTTTAATAGCTAAAGAAAAGTTTAATTAGGAAGCAAAACTAAAGTAATACCTTAAATTTACATCTCAGAACTCTAATTCATGAGTGTCTTGCAAATACCCTGGAGGTTGTCATTCATCCTTACAACATTCTAAAAGCTGAACAAATGGAAGAAGAACAACTCTTCTTAGATATATCAGAAAAGTGAAGTTATAAGGCAATACATTGTCCCCAAATTGGAGAGACAAACAGGTGAACGCTAGTGTGCATACTGGTACACTGTGTATATGGGAAATGATACAGCTACTTTCAAAGATAGTCTGGCAGTTATTTTACAAAATTAAACATACTCTTACCACAGGATCCAATAATACCACTCTTTGGTATTTACCCAAATGAGTTGAAAAGTTATGTCCAAACAAAACTCAGCATACAGATGTTTATAACAAAAATTGCCCAAACTTGTAATCAACCAAGATGTTCTTCAACAGATGAATGTATAAACAAAGAGTGGTACTTCCATAGTATGGTATATTCAGTGATTTTAAAAAATGAGCTATCAAATTATGATATGACAAGCAAGAATCTTAAACACATATTGCAAAGTAAAAGAAACCAACCTGAAAAGGCCACATACATTCCAGCTATATGATATTCTGGAAAAGGCAAAACTATGAAGACAGTAAAAAGATCAGTGGTTGGCACTATTAGAGGCGGGTAGATGGAACCTGAGGATATTTAGAGAAGTGAAACAATGAAGTTTTAATTGTAGATACATGTCACTACACATTTGTCAAAACACCCAGAAGGTATAACACCAAGAGTGTAAATAAAGTATGGACTTTGCTAATAACATATCAGCTATAGCTATTATAGCTCAACTGTAAAAAATGTACCACACTAATGCAAGATGTTAAAAATTAGGGAAATTGGGGAGATGGTAATGGGATATATGGGAACACTGTACTTTCCACTCAATTTTTCTGTAAACCTAAAATTGCTCAATAAATAAATAAGTATATTAATCAACAGCATAGAAGTTGAATTCATTATCCTACTTTACCTTAGTCAATAATTATTAATTAAAAATAATTTGTACTTTGAGATAATTATATTGCCAATAAAGTTCAACAATCTCTGGAAACAATCAGAAAAGTAATAACTACTAGGAACCTAGTATTTATAACATTTCACAGCCTATATTGATTTCTTTTTAATCCTCAGAGAGGCTATATTGTTGATTAATATATTCTATTTAAGTTGGCACATGCTCATTGCCCATAAATGTTTAGGAAGTCTGTCTAATTACATGAGACTACTTCTTATCGAATAATCATATCAAACATTTATCTTTACTTTTTATATATTTTGAATATACCAATTTTCATCCCAATATTAATATATAAGCATTTGCATGTATAGATATAAGAAATATATCTTTACCTTTTTCCTGGTGTTCCTGTGATTATACTTAATGTAGTTTTCTCCAAGTAGCAGTTATACTGTAACTCAAGAAAATCTAAATCTGATTTAGTGTCTCTTAAAATGAAATCTCTTTTTCCTCTCCTGTTTTCTTTTGTGGACTCTCACATTTGTGATTAAAAAGCAAACAAAATTTTAATCCTAAGAAAAAATTTATAAATACCTAAAATATTTCACTGTTTTTCCAGTAATTGTTTTTCTATTCAATGGGATGGTGAAGTTACCAGTATTCAATACCACTTACAAATTATGTCCATTATCACATGCATGCTATTACATTGCTGTTACTTTTTCTTTCCTCAATAATTGAAGAAAATCATTATTATTATGCTCTAGAATGTAGAATGTAGATATTTTAGATTTCATAATTATTATGCTGATTATTCCACTGATAAGTACATTGTCACCCTACTTATTTAACTCATGTGCAGAGTACATCATGCAAAATGTTGGGCTGGATGATTCACAAGCTGGAATCAAGATTGCCAGGAGGAATATCAACAACAATAGATATATAGATGATACCACTTTAATGGCAGAAAGTGAAAGTGTTAAGTGTGTTAGTCACTCAGTTGTATCCATCTCTTTGGAACTCCATGGACTGTAGACCACCAGGCTCCTCTGTCCATGGAATTCTCCAGGCAGTAATACTGGAGTGGATTGCCACTCCATTCTTCAGGGGATCTTCCCGACTCGGACTGAACCCAGATCTCCTGTATTGCAGGCGAATTCTTTACCTTCTGAGCCAACAAGGAAGTCCATGGCAGAAAGTGAAGAGGAATTTAAGAGCCTCTTGATGAATGTGAAAGAGGAGAGTGGAAAAGCTGGCTTAAAACTCAACATTCAAAAAACTAAGACCATGGCATCCAGTCCCATCACTTCATGGCAAAGAGATGGGGGGAAAGTGAAAACAGTGTCAGGTTCTATTTTCTTGGACTCCAAAATCACTGCAGATGGTGACTGCAGCCATGAAATTAAAAGACTCTTGTCCCTTGGGAGAAAAGTTATGACAAACCTAGACAGCATATTAAAAAGCAGAGACAACACTTTGCTGACAAAGGTCTGTATAGTCAAAGCTTTGGTTTTTCCATTAGTCATGTATGGATGTAAGAGCTGGACCATAAAGAAGGCTTAGCACCAAAGAATTGATGCTTTTGAACTGTGGTGCTGGAGAAGACTCTTGAGAGTCCCTTGGACAGCAAGAATATCAAGCAAGTCAATCCTAAAGGAAATCAACCCTGAATATTCACTGGAAGGACTGGTGCTGAAGCTGAAGCTCCAATACTTTGCCCACCTGATGTGAAGAGTTGGTTCATCAGAAAAGATATTGGGAAAGACTGAGGGCAACAGGAAAATGGAGTGACAGAGGATGAGGTGGTTGGATGGGATCACTACTCAATGCACACAACTTTGTGCAAGCTCCTGGAGATACTGAAGGACAGGGAAGCCTGGTGTACTGCAGTTCAAGGGGCTGCAATAAGTCGAACACGACTGAGTGACTGAACAGCAATTCTACTGATTTATGGTCGAGTCTTCCAAACTTCATTCTTTGCTATATTACCTTCAAATATCATATCATTGAACTATTATTTACTTTTAAATCTTAAATAAACCACATTTTAATCCATATGTATTTGAAATCTTATTTCACAATCATAAGTGGAAAACAAGAGGAGCTCACCATAAGTAGACCATAATCATAAAACATAAATATCATAAAACAAAGTATTATCAAATTTTAGCTAAGCAGTGTTGTCTAGTAAATGTCTTTAGTCTAGTGCCTCTTCTCCCTTTGTGAAAGAAGGAGATTGAATGTGTTAAAATGATAAAGACATATCATCTCTATAGTAAAAACCTTATCAGAGGAAATCATGAACAATCAGAAGAGATATTAGGCATTGTTCAGAGAAATTAGAGTATCCCTCTGTAATCAATATTCCTTAAGTTCACGACAGCTATAATCATCTCTGCTATAATCCAAGATTCTACACTTGGGACATAATGGCATAGAGATAAATGCAGCCAAGGATTTACTTTATCTCTGGAAAACACATTTTATAAAATGTTAAATCATCGTGGATTTGGTTTATTTTCACTGTATTTGCCAAAGGCTGTTCTGACATAAGAATTATTATTTTTTTTACTAATTTTTTAATCAAAGAGAAAAATTAGGCTAGAGCAGAAAGAGCTGTTAAGCAGATAAAGTGGAATTTTATTTCAGTTAATGAGGAAAGGTTTTTAAATCATAGAGTTAAATACAATTTAAGTTTTTAAAAAATGTTTATTGAACACATACTATGTTCTAAGTGCTGGCTCACATGCTAAAATGGAGGACAAGGAAATGTTCATAAGAATTTTGGCAAGAGAAAAAATAGGCTTAATCTTTATTATTACTATAGGGTTTCTACTATCAGATAGACAATAGCAAATATTTGTAACATATTTTAAATGCAGTATTTTACAAGATGTTAACTAATTCTAAAATCAGTACCATCTGTGACTTTTGTTAGGTTCCAAAACCCTGGGGTGTCAAGTAGTAAATTAGCCAAGAGGTTTGAATGACAACTTGAATATACCTAAGGAAAAGCATGGATCACACAATTCCTGTGCATGCAAGTCAAACAGAATGAATGAAAAGAAAAATGCATTTATCAGTGGGGAAAGGCGCACAGAAAGTATGTATAACTATGTCTGGAAATAAAATGTAACATATATAATTGATACATATTAGATGAAGATACAAAATCACTTTTAATAATTATATATGTAGAAATCTACCCTAAGTCATAAATTTCTTTTTTGAATGTGAGAACAACAGAACTAAGTCATTATGACAGAATGAGGGGTTGAGTAATCTATCTCTTTCATTTTGTTTTTATGGAGACAAAATGGAGGAGCATGACATCCTAGAAGTAAAATAAATAAAAATTAGTATTGAATTGATTATAGACATGGAATGACCTGTGAAATTTCAATATTCTTAACACTGTGGTAAAAAATAGCATTTTAATCCTTATATTTTGGTGACTTTTCAAGATATTAGCACTTACTCTTTGAATAGAGCAGAATAAGGAAGTGGATAGTATATGAGGCTGCTGCTGCTGCTGCTAAGCCACTTCAGTCGTGTCCAACTCTGTGTGACCCCATAGACGGCAGCCCACCAGGCTCCTCGGTCCCTGGGATTCTCCAGGCAAGAACACTGGAGTGGGTTGCCATTTCCTTCTCCAATGCATGCATGCATGCATGCTAAGTTGCATCAGTTGTGTCTGACTCTATGCGACCCTATGGACAACTGCCCACTAGGCTCCTCTGTCCATGGAATTCTCTAGGCAAGAATACTGGAGTGGTTTACCATTTCCTTCTCCAGTATATGAGGCTGCCTAGGTTTAAATTCTAGCCCTGCTACTGACTTAACAGTAGGGCCTTATTCATTTAAATTAGTAAACCTCTGCAAGTTTGAGGTTCTTCCTCCGAAAATGAATATAACAATATTAACCATTCTATGATGTTGCTGTGAATATTGTGTCAATAAATGTGAAGTATTAACAGTGGTACTCGACACAGCTAACCCTCAGAAGTTTTCATTATTTCTGTTACATTTTTCTTTGTATCATTATTTTTCTCTCACTGCAAAAATAATAAATCTCAAATATTAAGAATAAAAAATTTTGATATTTAGTAGATATTTCATATTGAATTTCTCAGAATAGTTGTGGCTTTATATTGTATTTAAAATATTACAAGAGTATTTGTTAGTCTTTTTTCTTCTAATAATAAGGTTGTTGCTAATATTATCCATTCCAAATTATAATATTTCTCTTCATAAATGTGTATAATACCTAAAACATTAAGCTTATATATTTATCTTTCATAAAAAGATTAGCGATTTAGATTTTGGAGACATCTGGGGATAATACAGGTCAATACTGATTTAAAAGCAGGCTTTAGATTTCATAACTCTGAATTCTGACTCCAGTGCTATGTGACCTTAGGCAAGCTACTTCCTGGACAACTTAGTACCGCATCTGTAAAATGAGACACCGTTACTGACCTTGTAAAGATATTGTGAACATTAAATAAGACACTGTTTAGAGGTTACTTAGGATGGTATTTTATCTCAGGGGTACAATGAACACTAGATTTATTTATTAACTGATAAAAGTGAATAGGACTTCACTGGTGGCTCAGACGGTAAAAGCGTCTGCCTACAATGTGGAAGATATGGGTTTGATCC
Organism: Cervus elaphus; assembly: GCF_910594005.1. Lineage (NCBI taxonomy): Eukaryota > Metazoa > Chordata > Mammalia > Artiodactyla > Cervidae > Cervus > Cervus elaphus. Next base: position 34,118,891 of record NC_057831.1, read on the forward strand.
CTGGGTCAGAAAGATCCTCTGGAGAAGGATATGGCAACCCACTCCAGTATTTTTGCCTGGAAAATCCTATGGACAGAGGAGCATGGTAGGCTACAGTCGATGGGGTCGCAAAGAGTCGGACACGACTGAGTGACTAAACTTTCACTTTCAAAGGTGATTATACTAACAATTTCAATTGTCATAAAGTTTATGACATTTTCATTCTCTGAAAATCATACAATATATCTTCAGATAAATCTATTTAATGAAATGTTTCAATAACTGGATTTTAAGCCAACTCACAATGATGAAGTGAAACAGGTAAATACTGATATGAAAATGCAGAATTGAAATATTTATTTTCTGATTATATTTAATTTCATCATTGCTTCTTATCCTGTGCCCTCTTGTACTTTTTTATATATGAAAGCAATTAGCATAGAGGCACAAAATATTGAAAATAATGTCAGGGAGATATACAATTCCAATAGCCCAAGTAAAAAGCTTTAAAATTTCCAAGTAAATGGAGTATATTTAGTAACTATCATTTTATTCTAAAGGAACATCCTAAATAGTAAAATTGTACTTTCAATTGTGGTTGATTTTTTTCTCTACCAAGAAACATTAAAACTACTTTAAAAATTGCAGTTAGTAATATTTTGAAACTAATAATTTTTAAAAGCCAAAGTTCTTTGTAGTTCTAAGCCTATCACCCAAATATTGCTTTATTCAATTCATAGTTCAGAAAAGTAAAGCCACAGAATTAATCACTGCATTTTTATTTTCCATTCTCTATTGTTCCCTTTTGTAGCCTTCAATTATGAAGAGAAAATTATGAAAATAAAATAAAAACTCAAGTCATCCTTGAAAGCAATGATCTGAAAACAGAGTTAGAGGACAAATCATTTTATTAAACTTTATAAATGTTGAGAATAAAATAGCAGAAGACAGCAGAATTAATTCAGAGCTTAGCCCTCTGAGATCTGGGCAGCAAATTCACCACGCTACTCCTCAAGTCGTTTAATATTTTCATTAAAATGGAAAAACTTAACAGGAGTTTCAATTATGTCCATTATGCCCAGGAGACCAACTTTTGAAACTAGGCCAACAGATTCTAACTAACTGATAAAAACTAAATGGCTTTTTACATTACTTGTACATTATTAAAGCCAGACAGAAATGCTTAAAAAAATTTAAACTGATTGACATCTATTTCACTGAGTTCCCCCAAGCTCATATCCTGGTGCTCACTGTAAATCGATATAGAAATAACTATGTACTAAATAACAAGATAACAAAATCAGGATCACAAGAGGCACAGAACTAACAGTGAATGAGATGTAGACACCGCACATTCTTCATTAAGCTAGGACATCAAGATAAGTTATGATTTTTTATACCTTATCAAAGCATGGTAGTCTGTATAACTTGTTGAGTCTGTATAAATTGATTTACTAAACTGATGACATTTTAAGGTTAAATTTTTCTCTTTCATATGAAGACCTATTTTCCTAGCACTAAGAATTAAGCATTTTAAAAGTTAACATTATGATCCCTAAACTAATATAGTTATATCTATTCTTCTTAAAGCTTCAGTAGATGACAATTGCTTTTATCAAGGAGCATCTTTTCATTCTTCATGAGACCACATCCCAATTTTCCTCTGTGGGAAAATATTTGTCCTCACTTTTAATTCAATACATTTGGTGGGATCTACTTATACTTTGAACAGGGCTACCAGTTTCTTAACCACAGCGACTGGCTCATTGTGTATATTTGCCCTCTAAGAACTAAAAGTACACCATGAATCTTTTGCTGTAGATTCTGGGAAAGGAAAAGACGTATTTACCTTTGGACTGAAATCTAAGAGGATGTGGGGTGCCATGTTGTTACCATGCAGAACCAGAGATGAGCCAAACACAGCAAGCAGCAGAGCCAAGAAATAAAGAGATGCCAAAAACTGAGAGCTTTATTTCTAAATTCAGCTGCCTAAAGTAGCCCCACTACAAACATTTACTTTGATTAAGCAACTACTTTCACTTACCAAAAACAGAGACTCAAAATGATCAAAAATAAGAGGTTCTATAAAGGAATCTTTTAAATTAATTAATTGACATGTTCATCAATTCAATGTAATATTTGTAACATCCATTAACTATCTTGCAATATAACAAGTGCTATAAACTGATTTAAAATTCACTTTTAATATTTTTTCTTTCCAGCACATCAAGCCTTCTTAAAGCAAAACTGTACTTGTTTGAATATTGTATGCTAGTACATATGTACAGAATCTAGAAAGATGGTACTGATGGCCCTATGTGCAGGACAGCAGAGGAGACATAGACATAAAGAACAGATTTATGGGCACAGTGGGAGGAGGAGAGGGTAGGATGATTTGAGAAAATGGCACTGAAACATATATATTACTATAGGTAAAACACATAGCCAGTGGGAGTTTGATCTATGACACAGGGAACCCAAAGTGGGTGCTCTGTGACAACCTGGAGGAATGGGGTGGGGATGGAGGTGGGGGGGGTCAGGAGGAAGGGGACACATGTATGCCTATGGCCAATTCCTGTTGATATATAGCAGAGGCCATCACAATATATGCAATTATCCTCCAATTAAAATAAACAGATTCAATAAAAAATAAATTTAAAAAAATGTACTTGTTTGATATAATTTGAAGTCTCCTATACTAAAATAATTTTAACATGGTGATAGACTTCTATAGGTTAGGCTACTTATAAGAGACAAGTATAAAAATGCAGTTGCTCACTAATCATCTTTGATAGGCAAAATCACACAAAGTGTCATCTATATAAATGTCTCTTTACATGGAAACATAAAAAAGTCTTCCATAACATTAATAACTATTGATTAATCAGATTCCTTAAAAACAAAACAAAAATTGTATCTTATGGTATAATAAACTGCTTGGTAGATAAAGAATTAACTCTGAGATAATATCTAGGTTTAATTTCTAGCTCTAGCAGTTATAAGTTGTAACACTATGTCAAGCTTCTTAACCTTTTAAGATATAATTCCTTAATTTATAAAGTGAAGACAATCATACAAACTCTATTATATGGATGTGCAAGAGTGTAAATTATAAGGAATAAATAGGATGTACTATATCACCGCTGGAGAAGGAAATGGCTACCCACTCTAGGACTCTTGCCTGAAAAATTCCACAGACAGAGGTGCCTGATGGGCTACAGACCATGAGGTTGCAAAAAGTTGGACATGATGAATGACTGGGCACACACAAGCACATCACCTACATAGTAACCATTTAATAATCACTGGTCTTAAAATTATTTTGAAAATAAATATTGAAATAAGTAAACTGGAATCTTTGAGGGGAACATAGCTATGGGGAAGGGATATATGTATACCTATGGTTGATTCATGTTGAGGTTTGACAGAAAACAGCAAAATTCTGTAAAGCAACTATCCTTCAATAAAAAACAAATTAATTTTTAAAAGTTTTAATTTTTTTCATATTTTCATTTTTCAATTGATTTTGCATATGAGCAATTACATTTTTTTCTTTAAGGATTTAGAGAGTTAACACTTTAGCACTATTCAAAAAATAATTATTTAGAACTATAATAAAATTGAGAAAATGCCACTATACAGAAATCAACTTTTAATAGATTGTTTTCTTTAATTTTGCCCTTTTTTGATATGATCTTGCTAAGTACTGGATATGAAAAATTTTTTACCTCAGGTGTGCACTGATAGAGTCCAAAAGTCAAACAAATAAAAAAGATAATCCTCAAACAGATTATGTGATATGATGGGGAAAGTAGAAGAAAAATTCAATGGTAAGTGAACAGCAGTCTTTAAATAAATCAGTATTTTGGTCAAACTGCCTGCTTTTCAAAAGACTGCTAAGTGGTATTAAAAGTTTTGCTTTCTTTAGGACAGATAAAAATCTATATTTAAAGGGAAAAATACAATAACATGTGAACATCACAGGGAACTTTTATGGATTCCAGTTTACTGGTCTTTTCTTTTGGGAATATGCTATTAACATTTAACCAGATAGCTACTGAAAAACCACATTAGCAGGTTCTACATGATATGAAGACTTTTAAATGACTTAATGTGCAAATTTGTTCTAAATCTTACTTTAAATCAGTCATTAGGTATAAACATAGATTTTAAGTGCATTTGAGTTCATTTGGCATAACTGCATTTTGATATCTTATTTAAGACATTAAAAAATCTGTGCTTTTTTCTTAGTTTCATCTATGAATTACAGTATATTAGGGTCAACTTGCTTATATAATCCATTTATCATGCTATTTTCACTGCCCTCACCTAATTTCTAAAAAAGTCATATGATCACAAACTCCGATTCTTCCAGAACTAGTTATTTGTTAGTTCCCGAAGTTCCAAGGGAAAATCCTCTAGACTTTTACACTATGTCTTAAAGAACCTGAAATAGAATTATTTTGAATTGCGCATTGTTATATCTTCCTCATAAGGCTAGCTCATGCCTCATCTCACACTGAGGATTCACCTTATAATTTTCTCTTTTTGCAGGATTATCATTAATAAAAATCCTTACATTCCCAATTTAGCTTTTGTAATAATTGCTACAATGTAATGATGGGCAGTAGAGCCAAAACTGCAAGGCTGTTGGGAAAACTAAGCTAGAGAGAAAGATGGTGCAGAACAAATCTGGGGAGGTTTACAAAGCTCATCTGGATAATAAAATTATCTATCTACAGAAAGGAGCCAGGGTTCAAGTTGAAGGTGATTAAGCTTGAATCTGATCAAAGCTATTCTCAAGAGGTTGGCATTAAGTATGGTTTGGTGCTTACAAGACTGGACCTAAAATACTAAAAATACTGCTTTCTCCCACCTCCACCGCCACATATACCTCCCGCCTATGGAATCAGAAAGTTTAAAATATCTGAACTTAAATATGGGCTTTCCTGATGGCTCAGTGGTAAAGAATCAGCCTGCCATGCAGGAGACATGGGTTCCATCCCTGGGTTGGGAAGATCCTCTGGAGAAGGAAATGGCAACTCACTTCAGTATTCTTGAGTGGAGAATCCCCATGGACAGAGGAGGCTGGCAGGCTACAGTCCATGGGGCCACAAGAGAGATGGACATCACTTAGAAACTAAAGAACAACAAACTTAAATTTTAAAAAGTCCCAATTCTCCTATCACGACTAATTAAAAAAAGAAAATCAAACACTCATACATTGGCAATTTTATAAAAAGGCTTAATTGTATTCCAGAGAATATCTAGAAAGCATCCCAAGTTCTTGAGAGTATCTGTGTTAAGCTACCACAATTAAGAAGGAAAAGTCTTGTGGGAACAGAGCAAAAAGGTTTTATTCCAGCTCACCTGGCTAGAGTTTAGAATCCACATGCAGGTTCTGAAATAACCCAAAGTTGGAGCAAGGCACAGGGTGAGTCCCAAAGGCCCAGCAGACAAACTGGTCACAGTCACTAGGAGTTAGATAAAGCTGCAGCCCAAAGTTCACACGATGGGGAAGAACTGGACACTTAAATGGAAAGAATCAGACTACATTCAGACATAACTCTTAAAGGGCTAGGTCTTCTAATATGTTTTCAGCTGAGATTAAGGAAGTGGGCAGGGCTGAATCCAGATATAGCATTTAGTATTCAGTTCAGTTCAGTTCAGTCGCTCAGTCATGTCCGACTCTTTCAATCCCATGAATCGCAGCACGCCAGGCCTCCCTGTCCATCACCAACTCCTGGAGTTTACTCAAACTCATGCCCATCGAGTCGGTGATGCCATCCAGCCATCTCATCCTCTGTCGTCCCCTTCTCCTCCTGCCCTCCATCCCTCCCAGCATCAGGGTCTTTTCCAACGAGTCAACTCTTTGCATGAGGTGGCCAAAGTATTGGAGTTGCATTTAGTATTAGAAGGTAGTAATTAAGACTTGACCCAGTGAAGGAAAATATTCTTTTATATATGAGTTGATGTTGATGTGTGTGAAGTAAATTAGGAAACCATAGTAGATACTAGGGCTTCGCTGGTGGCTCAGATGGTAGAGAATCTGACTGCAGTGCAGGAGACCCAGGTTCAATTTCTCGGTCTGGAAGATCTCCTGCAGAAGGAAATGGCAACCCACTCTAGTATTCTTACCTGGAAAACTCCATGGACAGATGAGCCTGGTAGGCTACTGTCCAAGGGGTCACAAAGAGTCGGATATGACTGAGCAACTAACACAGTGGATATTCATGCATTAAAAATAAGCATCATCATTCAATTACCAGTTCAGCTAAAGTAATTTTAAAACTTTTGTTCAAAATTTCTAGACATATAAAAAAATCACTTAAAATCATTACAGTAGCGTCAGTTATGTAAACTTGACTGTTCTTGAAAATGGAAAAAAAACAGAGCAGTCTCCAGAAAGGATCCTCCTCAAAGGGTACACATAACAGCATTTTGAACTCTTCTGTAGAAGGAAAACCAATACCAAATAGAAGAGGCTAACTACCTGATAAAGAATTCTTCATTCCAAAGGGAATGTCACAGTTCAATAACCTCAAGAACCATAGAAGCCCATCACAAAACCACTGGACACCAGATAATCTCTCCTTTGAAAGAAGGCAGGACCTGCAAGCACCCTGATTCTTATCAGCAACCCTGCCCCTTGACTGTAAGACTTCTCACAACCCCTCCCTCACTAGGCTGGGACACACAGTTTTGATGGCATTAGCCCACTGTAGCCCCTTTTGCCTGGCAAAGCAATAAACTGTTCTTTTCTAATTTACCCAAACTTTGCCTCCAAGATTCAATTCAGTGACAATGTACAGAGGCCAATTTTCAGTGTCAGAAACGATATGCATATACAACTACACTGGTCTTATGTATTGAAATGTATCTTGATGAAGTGGAGATTGTCTTGACAACAACAGTTAACAAATGCTTATATGCATATAATATACCATAATAATTAAATTTCAGATCTGCTTTCTTCTTACTACATACACACACCTTCCCTTTTATTGTCAGCTATGTTATACAAAAGCTTGGCTCTGCTAATCTGACTCTCTTCGTTTTGCAACAAAAGCTATGAAAAAGAGAAGTAGGGGAAAAAATGAGAGCACAGCAAATGGGAAGTAAAATATGGCCAGAAAATGACTTTGTGATTTTTTTTTTTTATGTATGACAGGTTGTGAAAATGTAAATGTATACACAATTTAAATGACTCTTCATCACTGGCAGTGATGGTCACACATAGGCAATTTTTCTTGTCTCTTTGAACTCTGAATCAACTTCCAGTCAACATGATTTAAGCACATTTATGCCCTCTTTTCTTCAGGATGCTTGCTAAAGAAATTGTCACCTTGTCCACAATCACACTCAGCTAGACAACTCCCCACTGCTCTACTTTCACCTGAAAACTTCATCTGACTTCCCCTATAGGCAGAAAATTATTGATAGAAGAATTCATTTTTGCTTTACTCACGTTATGGACAATTATTATATTACCCCCTTTACAAATATGATGATACTCCCTTTATGCCTAGAGAAGGGGAAGAATTTCCACTCCATTCTCCATGAGAGAAAGGTAACTTTCTACAATGTTTCCTTATTTATCACCCCCCTCCCCCCAATGGAATGAGTGGAACGATGACTGTCTCATCCCTGTCACTGGGAAAATGCCATAAAGGATGCTATGGTCAGTTTGACCCTGTCCCCTCTCCTTCAGAGCAACCTCCCTAGTTTATTCTCCCCTTGAACAGTAAGCTCCCAAGGAATGGAGGGTGGGACTGGGAGTGGGGAAGTTAGATGTAGGAGGCTGCCAGTTGCTTGCTCTGTGACTCGGAGGGAAGTTCACCTAGGGTGGTATGGGAAAAAAGAATGCTCAGTGTGGGCTGGGTTTCACACTGGGACTCCCCTCCAGCTTTACCTGACCTTTCCCTCCCTTCCCCCAGGGACTGCCTTCCCATTGGCTCACAATACTTAGAAGCCTATTAGAACCTGGAGGCTCCAGGCTTAAAAGTCTCAACTCGGAAAAGTATATAAATGCAGACTAATTCTCATACAAAGAATATATGTTAATTTTACTCAGAATAACAGCAGTCTTTTAATTAATAAAAGATATATTTAGAAGCCCTGTTTTATCTTAGTAAGAAGACCCTCAGGGCAGATTCATGATGTACAGACACTGAAGATTTTTTGATTTTTTGTCCTTTTACATCTCACTTCATCAGAGTTTTTATCCATCTAGACAAATATATCTTCCTCATTGAGATTTACATGTGTAGGAAGCACACGGTAGATAGATGTGATTTCAAGAAAGACAAACCAAACACATTTAGACGTACAACTGGACACAGAAACTGTCCCACTTAACTAAGCATCATACACACATGAAAATACACTTGCATATGAATATGTACCCACTTAAAGACAGAAAATAATGCAAATATGGCACACTGCAAAAATGGTCACATATATATACATTAAACAATACAGATATATTTATCGTTCCCTGATCGTTAAAAGTGTTTTCCACAACATTGTTTTGTACATTTTGTATTTGTGTGTTTATCCTTTATCTGCCTCTTTAACCGATTTTACATGGCAGAAACTTCCTTCCTTGTGTCTCCCCCATCTCCACTGCAAATTATATAGTACATTGCAAATTGCTACTGTTGTTTAGTCACTAAGTATCTGATTCTGTTGTGATCCCATGGACTGTAGCCCACCAGTTTCCTCTGTTCATGGGACTTTCCAGGCAAGAATTCTGGGGTAGGTTGCCACTTCCTTCTCCAGGGGATCTTCCCAACCCAGGAATCAAACCTGCATCTCCTGCACTGGCAGGCAGAATCTTTACCACTGAGTCACCTGGGAAGCCCGCATTGCACATAGTAGACATTTACTTAATATTTTAAGTTATTTTTTAATGAACTAAGAAACCCATGTAGGCAAAACCTTACAGATAAATATGCACAGGATTCAGGTACACACACGCCAGGATGCACATAAAATTGAGAGAGCAATGTGATCCTAAACAAAAGATACAGTCTGAAAAGTTATGAGCTAGTGATATTTGGTAGTGTTAGAAAAACGCCACGGGAGGAAAAAAGCCGCCTCTAAGGACCGGTGGTAAAGGCCTTTTATTAAGCATCGCTCTCGGGCAGAACTCCCGGGGGGCGGGTGAGTGAGGAGACAAAGGGAGTCTGCGAGGTATGAGGGGTGGGGAGGGGTTTTATAGCCAGGGTCGGCATCCAAGCCAGGTCTTTTCATATAAGAAAGAATGCGCGGGCTACAGCGGCGGTCAGTGTCCGAGGGCTCTGTGTTGGTACCTGATTGGGCCAGGCTGCAGGGGGTCGGTCCCCGGAAGTTTAGCCAGCCTCCGGAATTTGCCTTGCAGCACTTTCCCGGGGCTTGCCCCGACCTTTCAGGTAGAAAGGGGATAAATATGAGGAGTAAAACAGACGGGTTGTCTAACAAAATAGGCCCAGGATTTTGGCATTAATTATACAGAAATAACATTTTCAATAACTTCACAGAATGATTAAATAATCAAAGTATTTTATCAAATTTTTCATTAATTAATTTATATAAACATTTGAACATTTATAAATCACACTGAACATTCTTTTACTTTAACTTTTAAAATTTCTAAGTTGTTTAACTTGGTGAAAATTTTACAATTTAGTGTAATGCATAGGTCATGCTCATTTTCTAAAACTTATTATTAACAACCCAGTAATTGTTTTTCTTCTGTTGTAAGGAAAACTTATCTGAAAAACAGAAAGTCTGTCATTCATTAAATCTGTTTTAATGGAATCACTCAAACCTAAGTCAATCAGAACACAGTTAATCCTGCCTTGTTCATCTGTTACATCCTTTTTACTTGTGATATCAGCTCTCAGCCCATAACTAATAGCTAATATTTAACTGGTTGTTTTAAACTATAAATTTCTCTAACAGGATTATACAAATATAGATTGTATTGTTTTTAATTATGGAAAAGACTACATTACTCATTGACTTACATGGTGGCACCATAATGAAATAGGGTCTATGTGGTTATATTTGAACTCAAAAGAGGTGTTCTAGCTTATTTCATTTTCAGAACTGATATTCATAAAGGAACTAGGAAGTACAATGTAATGTGACAATATATTTAAAAATGAAAATGCCTTGTGTTTTAGTTGATATAATGGAGGGAGTGAGGGATAGCAAGTGAACATTATAGGTAATATAATCGTTTTAAGAGTAAAAAGGAAAAGAATGATTTACAGATAGCTAGCATTCTTGCTAGAGTTCATAGTGCTTTCCTCAGCACATAAGTTGATTGCAAGGAACAATTTTTCAGGTGACATAACACTTGCAACTCTAGAAGACAACTCACATTTCCATTCTGAAGAATTCTATGATAAACAAGTCATTTTATCTAATATACAGTGACAGATGAGTAAGACAGTGCATTACACTGTATTCAGAATTCTTTTTTTCAGGACTATCAATCCAACATAATGGTATGTTATAAAAGCATGCACACTTGGACAATTCCTCTCAAACAATAGCATTCCAAATGTTTCTGCAGATGTTTGGTGAAGACTGCCTTTGTGACAAGAATGGATGTTTAGAAGCTTATAAGTATAAAAATCTAACACAAGAACAAGCACAGAAATCTAACACAACTCTTCATGAGAGTTTGTTCTTCTTAAGTAGTTCTTTCTGGCACTGAAGTTTCAATCTGGAACACTGAGTTTCATAAGTTTTTATCCATATAACAGAATAATGTGAATTATATTGCTGTTTTTAATAGAGTATGTCCCTCAATAAACATAGCTTTATTTAAGACTTTATAGGGAAAAGGTTTTATTATGTAAAGAACAGGTTCAGATTCCATATAGTTATCTAGCAGCAAAATAGCAGACATGTGACTTTAACTGTATTAACCATATAAATAACCCCTGATGTTCCACCTACCTGTAGTTTGCCTATTAGAGCTAATATCGGTCCTGATGGATGTTACCATTGCTAATATTCTCACTTGTTCTTTCCTACCACTTTCTGTAACATTATCATAAATTGTCACAATTGAGGTAAAGTGTTCCTGCTTTTTTTTAAAAATCGGAATATGTGAAAGCTATTATATGCATCCATTGAATAGTTTTATATATTAAAAAAATACAAAAGGAACTAGAGACTAAGGTACCTAAGTATTACAGAACTGTTAGATGGCAATGGCAATTTTCTATTATTCCAGTGTATGTATTTTTATATACACCTTTTTTCTAAATGACTTAAAGTTAACTTATTATTTGTATCTGCTTTGCTATTGTTCTCTTTTAATTATACATTTCTTGAGACCAATGACAATCTTTTTCATACTAAATGAAAATTGCTTACAATCTAGTACTATAGCTTATAAATGTAGCACAAGTTTATACATAAGCACTCGATAATGTAGGTAATGATGGTGATAATATCATCAACGTAAGCAATGCTTCCAGCTTCAAAAAGGAAAGAATATTATATTTCGATTAACAATGGAAGTATTATTTTGTTTTAAGAATTATTCAATTATGCTATAAATAATTATTTTAAAAATAATAACATCAATCACAAAATAAGGCTAATCATAAATTTAAACTAGTTTTTAATGACCTCTAACTGGTTTCAACACAAATAAAAATGTCACATAAATCAACATAGTACATTTTTAGAAACTCTCAAGACTTCAAGTAAGTTAATGAGAATCTAATGTCATATTATTATTCATTCTTATTGACTTCAGTTTGTTGAAAATTCATTAAGGTTTTTACACATATGAGCCTAATTTTGATAGAGATGAAAACAACTTTATGTTAGAAATATACTGCAAAGAGTTTCTATTGATGATACAGACTGGTATATTTGAAAAATACAGGACTTGTATCTGGGTTTCATATCTAACCTGACAACACATAGTGAACAAATATCATATGTCAGATGTTATATTAATTGCAGTGTTGATAGAGCTTATAGACTACTGGGTGGGACACTCTTTTTGTCAGTCACTTTTTTTTAAATATGAAAATTAACATTCAAACTAAAATAAATAAAACCTATGAAGATTCTGTTTCCATTAATTTAATTCAAATTTATAAAGGTTGGTTGACAACTTAAAGGAAGATTTCCTAAGAAAATGCCAAAGGACTGAGATCTGAAAAAAATAGTGTTCATAGTAGAATGTAAGAATAGTGGAAAATGGGACTACTGAAGAAATAGCAATGAGAAATTAAGTCATTCAATTCCTCTGGGTGTCATTTTCCTCAAATGTAAAATAAGGGGGACGGATTAGGTGACTTAAAAGTCTCTTCCATTTCTAACATTATGTGAACCGGGTAATGAGAACATGAAACTTGTCCTTAACGGATGAGATATTGGTTACAGAAAAAGTTGTTATAAGTTGAGGCAGACATCTCTCTAGGGCAAATGGATAGTTGATCCTAGTGCAACAGAGATATTTTAAACTAGAAAAATGAAAAGATAACAAAGAATTTTTATTTCTGTTTCCAGAGAATTAAATTAGTCTTTTTAGCAAATTGACATGGTTTCCCCAAGGGAAAGACAATCTCTCCTTAATTCATGAAAGAGTTATTTTAATAGTGTAGGGGAACAAAGATAGCTTTCTGTAAATCAAACAAAAACAAAAACAGACAATAGAAAATTTCCCCCAAATCTTTAAGAGTCATTTCTTGACTCTCTTCTCACTCCACATTTGCCATCACCAATTCCCAAAGCATGCTCAAACTCATGTCCATGAAGTTGGTGATGCCATCCAACCATCTCATCCTTTGCCTCCCCGTTCTCCTTTTGCTTCAATCCTTTCCAGCATCAGGGTCTTTTCCAATGAGTCAGCTCATCACACGAGGTGGCCAAAGTATTGCAACTTCAGCTTCAGTAACAGTCCTTCCAATGAATATTCAGGATTGATTTCCCTTAAAACTGACTGGTATGATCTCCTTGCAGTACAAGGGACTCTCAAGAGTCTTCTCCAGCACCACAATTTGAAACATCAGTTCTTTGGTGCTCAGCCTTCTTTATGGTCCAACTCTCACATTTGTACATGACTACTGGAAAAACCAGAGCTTGGACTATAGGAACATTTGTCAGCAAAGTGATGTCTCTGCTTTTTAATACCCTGTCTAGGTTTGTCATAACTTTCCTTCCAAGGAGCAAGCATCTTTTAATTTCATGGCTGCAGTCATGAAATTAGAGACCAAGAAAATAAAATCTGTCACTGCTTACTAATCATAAAAAGCTAAATTAAATATTATATATGCCTATATATCCGGTGGTCAAAATGTTTTGCTAACTTTTTATTGGATCCCTTCATCGCATGTATCTAACTAGAATTCAATTTTTAACTAACCCGTACAAATCATTCCTATATGTTTTACTAAAATCTAAAAATCCAAATGATTTAGAAAGTCTTTTCTCTAATTATAAGTTCCTATTTTCTTCACATATCTTAATCTAATCAATCTAGAACTTCTTTGCTGAGCAAGATTATAAAAATATTTTAAATGCACACAGTTATCATGTATTCTAAATTCAGAAATTCTAGAATTCAAAGCTCAGAAAAGCAAACTTAACATTGTTAAAATAAAAGTAAAGCTAACCACTGAGAGAAAAATCTATAAGTTTTGAAAGCATTAATTTCTGAAATAATTTATAGATTTTATGTTAATGAATGAGTAATCATTTTCATTTCTCAAACTAAAACTAACAAATATTTTATTTTGTGGAAATACTATTGTAGGCTATAAATGTTTTGTTACATTTTCTAAAATTCTCTTTCCTTGCTATGAAGACTGTTGCCCTATATATTGTTACTGAACTGAAGGAGTATAAAAATAAGAGGAATGAATTGACTCACATATTAGTCCTATGGAAGGCAGCAAAGTCTGGGAAGCTTTATATAGTATTACAAATAAAAGTGGATGAAGGAAAAGACTTTTATTAATGCAAAATTTTTCTGCTAAGATTTTATCTTCATGCTGAAAATCTGTAGCACTATTAACCTTGACCCAAGGCTCATCTTTATTTGGTCTTTTTCTTTCTTCATCTAATTATTCCCTGTGACAACCACTTCTAGCTTCTTATCTGATACCCACTCCCCCATCCTGCTTGCAGAGAGAATCTTGACTTCCCCCTTACCTAGGTCAGGATGTACCACCTAAATAAACTTGCTCTTTCCAGCTCACTTGCATTTAGAGATGGGACATGACACAATTCTAGACAATAAGCTAGTGGCAACAGTTTGTATAAAAGATTTCATTTTCTAAGTAAATTATTTCTGGGAAATAAACCTTGGAAACTTTTTTTTTCCTGTCTCAAACCCGCATGCAAAGACTTGGATGTACAATAGCCTTATCTTATGACCATGATTGAGACTTCCCTGGTGGCTCAGACGATAAAGCATCTGCTTGCAATGCAGGAGACCCGGGTTTGATCCCTGGGTTGGGAAAATCCCCTGGAGAAGGAAATGGCAACCAATTCCAGTACTCTTGCCTGGAAAATCCCATGGACAGAGGAGCCTGGTAGGCTATAGTCCATGGGGTCACAAAGAGTTGGACACGACTGAGCGACTTCACTCAGTATGACCATGATTAGTGAAATCACTCTAGTGAATTCACTCGACTGCAGCCATGAAATTAAAAGATGCCTGCTCCTTGGGAGAAAAGCTATGACCAACCTAGACAGCATGTTAAAAAGCAAACATTAATTTGCCGACAAATGTCCATCTAGTCAAAGCTATGGTTTTTCCAGTAGTCATGTATGGATTTGAGCGTTGGACCATAAAGAAAGCTCAGTGCTGAAGAATTAAAGCTTTTGAACTGTGGTTGTGGAGAAGACTTTTGAGAATCCCTTGGACTGCAAGGAGATCCATCCAGTCCATCCTAAAGGAAATCAGTCCTGAATATTCATTGGAAGGACTGATGCTGAAGCTGAAGGTCCAATACTTTGGCCACCTGATGCAAAGAACTGACTCACTGGAAAAGACCCTGATGCTGGGAAAGATTGAAGGAGGGAGGAGAAGGGGATGACAGAGGATGAGATGATTGGATGGCATCGCTGGCTCAATGGACATGAGTTTGAGCAAGCTTTGGGAGTTGGTGATAGACAGGGAAGCCTGGCGTGCTGCAGTCCATGGGGTCTCAAACAGTCAGATATCACGCAGCAACTGAACTGAATTGATGACCATGATTAAAAATGTCACCTGCTGTGTTGGGGAAATAAGAAGACAAAAAGGGAGTACTGGTGTTGATATCTCTGACATCTTGGAAATTAGAAACAAAGTATTTCTCCTGGACAAAAGGCATCCATCCTCTTTTCCATTGATCAGATGACCTTTTGTTGAACCTAACATACTCAGTACCACAAGGTAGTCCTAAAAAAGTCCAGACCCTACTGATTTCACTGAGGCACTGCATCAGACCTATATTGCTACTCCTAAATTTCCTGTGCTTAAAATGATTATATTCCAGATTTATTTAAATAACTATAGTATAGTTTTTTGCTTGTCCATTATTCACAACTAAATATATCACTGACATGAGTTTTACAGTTATTTAGAACCACCAGAGAAGTCCAAATATATATTCAAAACATAAACTATTATATCCCTTAGAAAAATATATTATTCTATGTAATACTTTTCTTTAAACTAAAAAAAATAATTTCATTAGAAATATAAATTTAAAAGATCAAACTTGTTTTCAAAACGTATCCCCAGCATTTTGCACACATGAACAAGTATACGTCTGTAGACAACATCTGCAAATTCCCTTCTAGACTTTGCTGAATACAAGAAGCAATTAAGTCCTTGTGAGATTCTGACTAATTGCAAACTAGCATGAGATATAGCCTATATATTAGTACTCTCCAAGTGATGAAAAATGCAAAATTATTAAATATCATAAGAAAAAATAATAGAATTGGGGATATAGAACAGATAATTGTAAAATAAAACATCCCATGTACAAAGTCAGCACATAGACACTGAATTACTTAGGCATAGCTGCCCTTGTTATTTCCACTATAAAGTGAAAGGATATGATTAAATTATTTTTAGATTATTTCCAGTTTTAACAAAAATATATAAGGAGTAGAAATGACCATATGGGAAATTTGATGTTGCTGTATATAAAAATCCATTCATATCTTTAGTATGTATTTACCAAGTGTCCACTGCATACTGAAAGACTGTTGGAGACAAGTTCAGTTCGGTTCAGTCACTCAGTCATATCCCACTCTTTGTGACCCCATGGACTGCAGCATGCCAGGCTTCCCTGTCCATCATCAACTCCCGGAGCTAAACTACATAATTCAGACTGTCTCATGCAAGTCAGACCTCAGAGATGCAGAAACCGGAGGAAAGTCTCTGCTGCCTCTGAGGCAGAATATCAAGGTCTTTCTTTTTATGTTCAGCAGAAAATTCATGCCAGATTGACTAGAATGGAGGTCTTAAATCCTCAAGTCAGACTTTTTTAGGTTCTTGGAATTTTAAAAGAAGGATAATCTGCTTTTTGTTTGTAAAAGGAAAATAGTTTGAAGTTTATCTCAGTTAAATACACTAAATGACTGTTTTTGTTTTTGAATACTCTAAATCCAGATGAATTCTGTTTTGGGAGCCCAGGTTAGGGCACTCCACAAAGTACCTTAATGGTATACTGATTATTTTGAATTAAAGTTAAGATTTGGGCAACACAAGAGGGTCACTCTGATCCTCCTGTCTCCTTGAAAGCAGGAAATAAATCTCTCATGTAAAAGATACACTCTCTGCATCTGAAGGTACAAGGACACACTTACCTCCAGAGATAGAGAATTCATGGCTAAGCCTATTGCCAGTTAAACCGATACTTGCCATCAGCCTCTACAAGAATTAGGTCCCTAGCCAATACAGTCACTGAGTTTCAATACACCCTGAAAGGAGTTCAGGGTGGAGATCAGAAAAGAAGTACTCCGCGCTCTAGGTAAAACAGGCAGAACAGGCCTTCAGATAGTTAGATATTCTCAGAAATACATCTTATGAGCCCAATTTGCTTCATCTTCTCATGTCTAGAAAAGTACTAAATTCATTAAGAGTTTCATGTGCTCCTCGGGGTTAGCAGCAAAATTCTGGCAAAATGTGTACATGTTGCATGTATCCCCCTTCACTAAAATCATATATAATCCTGACCTTCCTCTCAACCTCTTCGGAGCAGTTTCTCAGAGGTATCTGAGATCCTTTCTCTCAGACTATAGTTGCCATTTTGCCCCAAATAAAACTTCACTCATAACTCTGATGTTGTACATTTTTTCCACATGGCACGATATAAGCAAGACTTGTTACTTTAATTTACTATTCCATGCCCAAACTCTGCTTAGATGTTTCACTAATCGTGTACCCAAAACATTTTTTATCCTGTTAAATTCTCATCATAAATGATTTGTTACTGTAAAAAATATAAAAGCTGCTTGCTTTGGACACTTCTTAAGTCTTGTTTCTATGAGATCTCCATGCGCGAGAAACAAAATGCGTTTCTTTTCCCTTGTTAATCAGTCTTCTGTCAATGTTATTATTAGTCCTGCCACAAGAACTCCTGAGTTGTAGAGGAGAGAAATTCCCCCCTCCCCAACAATATTATTATGTGTATAAAACATTAGAAAACATTCAATATATGTGGGAAAAAAAGATTCATGTTTCTTAGACCATAAGTGTTTTGGAAAAAGTGGTTGTGGCATCAGAATTTCCTACGGTGCTAGCTAAAAATACAGAGTCCTTGGTATAACCTGAACCTACAGAATCATAACCTCTAAGAAGGAGACCTGTGAATCTACATTTTAGTAAGTTTTTTTTGGGTGGCACACACTAAAGCTTAAGAACCACTGCTCTTCACTTATTCATAACAAAGAGCATCTGCTTATCTACATTGAAAAGGCAACCTGGACCATCACCAAACACCTGTTCTCACGATAGCCAGCTACCTTGCCCTTCTAGCCCGGTTGGATTTTTTTTTCTGTTGATTACAGCTGGGTCCAGCCCTCCAGTGCCTACCAAGTCCAATGGGTATTCATCTTTTATAGATTTGGTCATTTACTACTGGTACTAACCCCAGTTTTCTCAATAAAATCTAATCTTTGCTCTTTATCTTGATATCTGTATGTGCTAAAAGAGAAAATAGAAACATTTTGTTGCCATTCTTATTCTTTTTTCAGATAACATGCTAAAAGACTGTTTTAAATTTAACTTCTTAACAACCTCTATTTCCATTTCTATCTTTACAGTGTAATTGATCAAGGAGCTCTTTGTTTTTTGTAAAATGAAATGAGATTAGCCATCTGAGCTACTACCTTGAGTTTTTAAAAATTCATTTTGCATGTTTACGAGGCTCCATTATCAGATATGTTTTGAGAACTATTTATTAAATCAAAGCAGACACATACACTCTGAATAATGGCTATAAATATAATTTTCTATAGATATTTAGACAAATATTCATGTCTTTGGATGAATATGTTTTTGAATCATTCCTATAAAGGGGCTTCCCCTGTGGCTCAGTGGTAAAGAATCGGCCTGCAGTGCAGTAGCTGAAGGAGACGTAGGTTCGATCTCTGGGTCAGAAAGATCCCTTGAAGGAGGGCATGGCAACCCACTCCAGTCTTACTGCCTGGAGAATTCCTTGGACAGAGGAACTTGGCGGGCTACAGTCATAACATCACAAAGAGTCGGACACGGCTGAAGCTACTGAGCATGCATGCATGCATTCATATAATGAAATTTTTATTGAGCATATATGAGCTAGCCACTGTGAGAGATTATAGAGAAACAAAAATAAGAATAAGAAATGCCCTCCCTAACCTTTAGGAATTTAGAGTAAATTTATATAGGCGTTGCTTTGGAAGTAATAATTTTATTAAAAATTCTTCACAAAATTTCACATGTTCTTTTTGAACTCATATTAACTTATAACAAACACTTGAACTCCAGCTTATGGAGGAGGTGGGAAAGGGCTGCAATCCACACAAACTCAGATATCTAAAGTTATTGAATTGGAGTGAGTTTGTAAGAAGAATTAAATTGAGCAGCAATGTCAACCCAGGGGTAAATCTGTCAGATCAGAAATTCGTGAAGAATATCAGATTATTTATAAGAAAAATAAAAATAAAAGATACATTTTTCCTTGCTAATATCAATATAGTCCAGTAGATTTGCAACACTGCTAAAGGCAAAACAACTTTGGGAAAGCATTGTTTTTGCTATAAATGATTCTGTATCCAGCAGCATTTTGAATAATTCATTCATTCATCCAATATTCATTCAGCACCTATTTTGAATCCACCTTGAGTTATCCCATAATACGAAAGATAAAATAGTGAGTAAAAGTTCATGTTTCCTGTCCTTAGGGAAATTCCATTTTTGAAAGGGAGACTGACATATTAATCAAATAAGAAAAAAGTTGTACTTGTAAAATAAGTTAATTCTTATTGAAACATATGATGTGATAAACAGAGTTAAATGATTATTGGACTGGTCAGGGA
Source organism: Cervus elaphus (assembly GCF_910594005.1). Taxonomy (NCBI): domain Eukaryota; kingdom Metazoa; phylum Chordata; class Mammalia; order Artiodactyla; family Cervidae; genus Cervus; species Cervus elaphus. The sequence goes on from NC_057831.1 coordinate 34,138,409, forward strand.
GATCTTGGAAGGCTTCTCAGAGTAAGTGATAAACATGTTGAGATCTGAAGTCTGTAAGATAAGTTAGCTGGGAGAGCATTCATGCTCTGAGGTTCTGTCTACTCTAGGCGGGAAGATAGCATGCTTGAAAAATAAGTACACTCATGATTTTATTTAAAAATATAGAAAAAAATAGGGACTTCCCTGGTGATCCAGTGGCTAAGACTCTGAGCTTCCAATGCAGGGGGCCCAGGTTAGATCCCTGGTGAGAAAACTAAGATCCCACATGCCTCAGCTAAGGCCTGGAAAAGCCAAATAAATAAATAAAAATCTTAAAAAAAAAAAAATATATATATATATATATACACACACATATATATATATACACACATAAAAAGAAAACCAAACTCCAGCTGAAAGCTAACTGGATCTATTTCCCAATAAAAATGAAGATTTAAAATGGAAAGTATTTCACGAATATAGGAAACAAGTTAAACTGACTTCAAATAGAACAGCTATAAATAATGAAGCAAAACCATTGCTGTTGAGTTCACTTGCTATTTAAGAAACCCCTGATTCTTTAGGTCAAACTGGAATCAGCACCTTTCTTGTAATTTCCACCTCCCACACAGTAGGGACATTGAGCCTGTAAAAGCAATTTCTTCTGTCAAATGCAGGTCATGAAATAAAATTTGATCACTAAAGCTATAAGTTCTCAAATCATGTCAAATTGTAGACCCTCTCTAATTCATAATTAACATTAATAATGACATAATTCACCAAAACAGAAATCAGAATAAAATTACCAAGAAAAAATTCTAAGCTGTTATTGTAATAACTTCCTTTTTGGACCTAGAGTGGAAAAGCCTATTTAGAGTGGAAATATTTATGGAACAGAAATCAAGTGCAGCCAGTGCTACTAACTAGTTCAGTGTCCCAGATTGAATTAATTTACTTTTCAGGGACTGACCTATAAAAATAACAAAGGAAGAAAAAAAAAAAATAACAAAGGAAGAGGTGAGGAATGAAACTAATTCTAAAATGTAAGACAAGGTAAGAAAATGATGGTTCCAAAGCTTACTTTGAATTTTCTGACTCAATTTATTTGTTTTGTTTTTGGTCTGTCAAGTTTCTAAAAACCATGACTACACAATGTAATCTTTCACTTTCGTGAGAATTAACAGTGTAAAACTAACCTTGATTTTAGTATCCTGGTGGTTTAGTCTGCTAAGTCCTGCCTAACTTCTGCAACCCCATGGACTACAGTCTGCCAGGCTCCTCTGTCCATGAGACTCTCCCGGCAAGAATACTGGAGTGGGTTGCCATTTCTTTCTCCAGGAATCAAACCCAGGTCTCCTGCATTGCAGGCATATTCTTCACCAACTGAGCTACAAGGGAAGCTTTTAGTATAGACTGAGCTTAACTACTGTCTCTCTAGAAGGCAAATCTAAGCAATAGAGGTCAACTGTACAGGAAAGGTGGGCTAAGGGTAAGAATGAGAACTGTGCTTTCTCGGTTTTAAGAAAACAAGTAATTCGTTTGTAAATGTGGAAACTCCTTCATTTTTACAAGTCTTTGCTTGTCAGCGGGTATAAAGAAAGTGTGCATTTACAATTCATTTAAACAAATACTGCACTCTAGTGAGCCAGAGATGAACAGGCTTCTTCGCAAGCTGTTTAAAAAGAAGAGACAGTACTCCAGAATATTTTCTTTTATTTCTCTGCCTTAGTAATATGGCACTTAATTTTAGATAATTCAAACAAGTCTAGATGATCTATAATAACTGTGTGCAGAAATATAGTTTCCTATTGCTTTTCAAAAGACTAAATCCGTAACTCCAAAACATACCCAGAAGAGCACAAATGATTGCATTTTAAATTCACAGGGTGTACAGTAGAAAGTGGAACTAAAAGGAAATTGTTGATGTCAAGGAATCATCCTGCATCTGAACCCCAGGAAATGAGGTCAGAGAAGATCCAAATGAAAATAGCTCTGGATCAGGGTCCCAGAGACTGTAGGTATAAGGACAAACATGTGGAAAACTTTTTAATAATCTCAGTCTGAGAAACTTAAGGGGTTGGCTATGGCCGGAAACATTTATTGGCAGCAACTATATGTGATATACTCCCCTAGAAGATGAGGATTTAGCAGAGTAAAACAAACAAAAATCACTGCGTGGCCATTTTATTCTGGCAGAAAGAGACAAAAATGCAAAAGGAAAAAGTAGAACAAAATGTAATTTAGCTACTTTTATAAAGATAGTATGTTGTATTTTAATAGTTGCAGATAGTAAGGGGGAAATAGCCACGCAGAGAGAAGAGTTGGCTTTCAGTATTATCATTCTAGTGATGTGTCCCAAACATAGATCTTCAGGCCAGAGTTCTATCCTGATTCCAGACTTTTATATATATTTGAGAAATGCAATATTGTCTGCCATATCCGCAAACAAAGAGGGTCACAGCCATCAGTGATTGTAGCCACCACCAAGGGGAGCTGGTGAGCCCTGAGGGAACTCAGGAAGGAAAAGAATATCTACCATCTAGCAGTCATGAGACGGCAGCCACTCCCCTACGGTGAGGCCTCAGGAAACTCATGATGTGAAAACAGAGGATACTGACCCCATATAACTGAGGTGCATATCAAAAGGATGATTTCAGTGATCCCAGGCTCTTGCTTCTTCCTATACATGGAAAAGTACTAAATTCCTTAACTTGAGATAGCTAAGTTTTCCTTGACTAACAGTAATCTTTTTGTTACCAAGTCCAAACTAGCTCTGCTTGCTGCACAACAAGGCAATGAATCTGAGAGGTGAGGTATTGAGACAAAGAATATGACTACTCGGAAAGCCAGCTGACTGAGAAGATGGCAGACTAATGTCTCAGAAGTAACCATCTTGTTAGGGCCTGGATGCCAGGTTCTTGTATAGAGTCAGAGAGAGAGAGAGAGAGGGGCAATGAGGAGCTAAAGTCAAAAGGCAGAATAGAGAGGGAGAGGCAGTGTGTAAGTAAAAAGGATCTTTAGTCTTGCAGAACATCTCCAGGAAGGGACAGCCTTTGGAAGGGGTGGTTTAATCTCTTCTATTCACAGGTGGGCAGGGTCAGATCATCTCTCTATGAGCTGAATAAAGGCACTTCAGTTTACAGTCAAGCAGAGGGGCAGGGTCCTTTGAGGCAGGTCATTATTTAAGACTATAATAACAAAAGGAACAAAAAGCAGTCAAAGAAACAGTTCCCAACATGGAATCAGAATTGGCTTCTCTGCAACATTCTGTTCCTTCTCCCTGCTCTTTGCTGCAAAACTTCTATATATTCTAGCTCCCCCACCACTTACTCCCAGTGGTTCAATCAGGATTACTTGAGATGCTGCTTTCCAGGCTCAAGGTCCTAAAAATTTGCATCAAATAAAACATAACTCTCAAGTTCTAGGTTTAAATATGCTTTTAGTCAACACATTCAACTGCCTATTTGACCTGAATGACTAATTATGTCCATTAATAATCGATATCTCAGAATTAATATATCCAAAATTAAACTTATCACCCCTCCAAATTGTAAAGCAGAGGGTATGTACATATCAAATCTGAGCACTAACTAAAGTTCAAATAGAAGTCTTGTAATGGGAAATAAACAAAACAACTTATGAAAGAACTTTTGAGTAAATGTTGGTCTTGGTAGCTTGCAACCATTGGAAGGAACCCCAGCCATCCCCCAAACAGGGCAAGAGCAATAGTTAGAACCACTGAGATCACTGAGAAGTAAATGATTTTTGCAGAGTGGTGGCCTAAAAAGACCAGCAGCATATTTTATTCAGAGACTTGAAAAGGAGACTTTAGTCATATAAGTGAAATAATTGGAGGCAGATTGGCAGTGGCTAATGAAATCCTGGGTGAGAGCATCCATTGCACCTGAAGGGCTTTGCTCCATTTGGACTGTGGGCGGATGTTTTGAAATTAAATGAAATGGTCTTCATTCCACAGGAGAAAGTTTGACAGTATTTTTAAAGAGACAGAATTTTTATAGACAGAAAGGTTAAACATAAAGCTGTCTTACTGGTACCTTCAAAGTCCACCACTGCTGAGCCACTGGTCATCCCATGTGGCCCACTCCCTAGGGGTGATGTAAGAAATAGATGGGCTCCAGGTTAGACATTTACAATCGGCCTCCTGTTTGCCCTCTGAAATGGAAGTAACAAGAGAAACAGGGTAAGTAGCCGGTGTTTGTCTCTTCTATGTACCTTAAGATAACAGTCATGGCAAGGGGAAAAACCTTTTTGAATAAAGGATTAAGGGATCTCCATCCCCCCTCTTTTGGGACAAGCGAGACACTACATATATTGAGAAGGGCTCCTTGTGGGTCAAAAGTCAAAGGATAACAGCAGGCCATAATGAGTCCTGCTCCTCCCAGAAGCCTTCACTTCAAGATTCATGTTGGCTGAGGGCACATCCCAGGGCAGGGTCCGGGGGTAGGTCAGGTGTGGGGAAAGAAACCAGATAATTGGCCTGAAGGAAGACAAAGACCCAGAAGAATTGACCTAATTAAATGACTTAAAGGCTTCTTTACTGTGCTCCTCCTCACTAGGGGGACACCCACACCCTTCCTCTCTGGGTGTGTATCTCTGCCTTGCTTCTATCTCAACTAAACAAACTGTTTCTCTATGTGCTATACCATTTGTTGTTATGCTATGTCTCTAATAATAAACTGTATCTGCATTTCTAGTTTCTGCCTCCATGATAAATGCATTTTTCACTGGGGGTTAGGATCCAGAGAAAAGCAGCTTCTTACCTCTAGCCCTTGCTGGTTTGGTGGCTAGAATTCCTAGTTTTCATCCAGGCTACCCAGGTTCAATTCATGGACAGGGAATTAAGATCTTGCTTCATGCTACTGCACACGGTTGCTTCTTTGAGATCAGAGGCATTTATAGGGCCTTCTGTAGGAAGATCCTTGAAGACTGATGTGAGAGTGTTAATATAAGCTCATGTGCCTGACACACAGTGATGCCAAACAAATTGAAACAAAACTGTGGGTCCAGGAGCCCCACAGGGCCCTGCTGGGGGTATGAAGAGCACCACCATATTTGTCAATATATTAAGCAAACAAAGAAAGAATGCCTGATACCTCAGTAGGGAATTGTTTTGTCCTCAAACTGGCTGAGGATATTTATATTTCACATTCTAATTTCAGGATAAAACAGAATAATTTGTAAAACTGTAAAGTTTAATTGTTTTCTAATATTTTTCCATTGAAATTATTTGTAATACTATCATAACAATTTTTAATTACTTGCTGAATCAGAAAAGATAACAAGATATTGGGAAACTATTAGTTTGGGGGCAATTTCTGAGTTAAAATTATGATTCTGCAGTTACAAATAGTATGACCAGGGGAGAGAGAAAGATTCTTCATACTCAATTATGAGTAAAATTCAAGTGAAAGTGAAAGTCGCTCACTCATTCTTTGCGACCCCATGGACTGTAAGTCCATGGAATTCTCCAGGCCAGAATACTCGAGTGGGTAGCCTTTCCCTTTTCCAGGGGATCTTCCCAATGCAGGGATCGAACACAGGTCTCCCACATTGCAGGTGGATTCTTTACCAGCTAAGCCACTAGGGAAGCCCAAGAATACTGGAGTGGATAGCCTATACCTTTTCCAGCGGATCTTCCCGACCCAAGAATCAAACCAGGGTCTTCTGCATGGCAGGTGGATTCTTTACCAACTGAGCTATCAGGGAAGCCTTAATATGCACGTAATGCTAACCAAATAAGATTGTTGTGAGGATCAAATGGGAACGTCAGTGAAGGTTCCAGTATTTCCCAGGAACTCAGTAATTTTCTTAGAATTGTGTATGTTACTTCTTTAGAGAAGAAACAGAATAACTGAGATTGATGATCTTCGTTGTTCTCCATGGTATAATTTTTTTGAATGATGTTTATTTCCACAAGTCCAAACATGTTACTAGCATTCTTCTGTCATTTATTAAGTCCTTGAGTCCTTACTATGTTTCAGTCTCGCTCTAGATTTGAAATCTCTGTCTTCTCAACTTTGGCAGTGTGCGTGTTGCCCCTGAAGTTCTTTATTTTCAATTAAAAAATTTCACACAGAGAGAAAGATAAGGAGATGTCATGCATGGTCTTGGCCAGAGGGAATATGCCATGCAGGTAGCAGATGCTTTTCAGAAATTTCATGGCTTTTAGGAAGATGACTGTAGGATTCCACCAGTCACACGTTCAGTCATCTCCTAAACTTGTTTTTACTATAAAACATGACAACAGAGGAGACTGGCTTCTGCATAAATTTTTCTAAAGTGGAAAAAATAAAATCAGATAATGCATAACATTTATGTGAAGAATGCTACAGAGAATAGAATACTACCTTGGAGGCAGAGTAAGTTAAACACAAAATGAACCCTGCTTTTATCATTATTCTCAGACTGATTTAGCTATATTCTCGAGAGAAAAATGTGCCTGTCTTCTAGAAGTGGAAGAAAAATTTCTGAAAGGAAACCTCTGTACTCATTAAGAGCCTATTACCAATTCACATATGCTGTTGTTTTCCAAACAAAGATAACACTTTAAATTGTATGCGAAGGTCTAGCTGGGACTACAGAGTGAACTATCTTTGACATTCTCTCATGGAATGTTTTTATAGAAATGAAATGGGCTAAAATATAAAAATGTAGTGTTCCTTGTGAAAAGGGAGTAAAGAAGAAATGTCATAAAGGAGCAAAAAGCAACACCGATCTTTTCAACCCAATCCTTGATTCTCCTCCTCCCACTTGGCTTTCAGGTCTTGCTTTGTGTTTCTCAGGTTTCTCTAGCACTGCCTGGTAGAAGAGCATTTGTTTACCCACGTGCCAGCTACTTCCCTTTTCCCCTAACTTCGCACTCAGCACTGCAGGTTTGGAACACTGAGACGTACATGGCCCGGGGCCACTGCTTTAATTAGGTATGCTTGTGCTTAATTATCACAGAAAAATGTAACCCAGCCTAAGGTCTTTTGTCCTAATATAAAGACTGCCTTTTGGTGTATAGCTATTCAGAGGAAACTACATAGGAATTACTCTGTTATTTTCATTAGATATGATATCTTGTGCTGTTGATCCTAAAAGTTGAGTATGCATACCTAAGAAGACATATTCTTTTGATCTCATAGAATAAACACAGTATATACATTATATATACCTGGTATATACATTATAGTCATGTGTAGTCTATCATATGTATGAATATTGTTGCAGGAATTTTACACAAGTTTCAAACACAGTTCTTGCCCGTAGTTACATACACAGAACGATAACCTTAGTGTCTTTGACAGTGAATTCACTCTCCTGTAAGAAACACTGAGAGTAACAACACTGACAGGGTCCTACAACTACCAGGAATTGTTCCACTTTCTTTGATTTGTTAATTTATAAGACATTAAGAACCTTGTGATTTAAAAACTACTGTTATGCTTTTTTCAAAGAACAGAGATGTAAGATAACTTGGTCAAGGTCACACAGCCGATAAGTGGCGAAACCAATAACTGGATTAAGACAGTCTGGCAGTGAGTCCACTCTCTAAACCTCTGGGCTACACCACTCATAAGGTGCATTAGCTGAAAGTGCTGGGCTTACTGTACTGCTCAGCAAAATGTTGATTGAGCTCTATTCTTGGAAAATTAATTATTACCGATCAAGTTGATTGGTTCACTGCTGTGTTGTTTTTTCTTCAGGTTTCCACAAACAAAAAGAATTCAAATTGCTTATTATTGCTTCAGTTCAGTTCAATGCATTGATAAAGAACACAGAGCCAAGACAAAAACATAGAGCAATTCCTGGCATATGAAAAATACTCAGTAAATGCCAGTGGAAGCTGCTGCGACACCACACAGATTTTTTACTTTATAACTTACTCATTCACAAAGTATATTTGGTCCCAATATACTGCCAGTAAATGACTAGTTTTGGCACTGGAACTAAAATGTCTAATGTGGCATTATTTCTGCCTGAAAGGAGTTTATAACAGTGTATAGCATTCTCTATTATCTCTGAGGCCATATCATTTCAATGTACGGGCTACCTTTCATCCGCATCCCTTTTCCTGAGGGCCATACAACAGTTGTAGGAGATTCCTCCGCCTCTGCCTCAGAACAGACCAGAGGAATGAGTACACACAGACACATACACACACACACACACACACACAGAGTCCCATCTAACAGTAAACCTTATTTAATGACTCAAGGTTGTGAATAAAGACCATGGTTTCCTGACTTCTTAGGCGAGGAAATTTTGAGGCTTGTGTTCTACCATTTTTCAGAATTTTTCTATAAGATTAAGCTCCAGTTGCCCACAGTGGTATCTGCCTTGATATTCATTTTTTACTAGCTGTTATTCACTGTCTCACTCTCCCCCTCCTGTACAACAGTATCCTAGGTTTATCAGCCAAACCATTTAACTGCATTTGAATCACTGTCTTCAGGGATCTCTGCCCCTAGGGGAATTTTAACTAAAACACAGGGAAATAGATATGTATAGACATACAAAAACCAGGTAAGACTATTAATCTTACAATAAACACTGATATTGGGTATAGTGCAGATTAAAAAACAAAGAAATAAAAGAAGAAATGCCAATTTATTCTGAGAATTTTCAAAGGCAGTGAAGAGAGGAGAGAGTACCTTAGGAAAAGCAAAGAACTTGAATAGATAGAGTGAGAAAGTCGTATCAGTGTGTTGGGAAGTTCAGTATAGCTTCAGTAGAGTATCAGGTGGAGGCAGGAAGTGCGAGAGTTAGTCTGGGATAGATCAGAGACAGCCTTCTTTGTCTTGATGAAGAGTTTAGACTTAATTTTGTAGGCAAATAAATTTGTAGACTTAATTTTTGTAGACATTAAGTCAAACTTTGATGTTTTAGTCAATTAAGTGACCATATGTAGCTTGCATTTTAGAAATGTTAATCTTGCAATAGTACAAACAATTATGCTTCCACAGATAACAGCAAGAAAGACTATCAGAAGAGCACTGCAAAGTCTAAAGGAAGATGTGAAGCAGGAACTAAGTCAAAGAAATGAAAGTGGAGAAGAGAACAGAAATTAAGGAGAAGTTAGGAAGGTAGAATCAATTGACCTCATCAACTGGTAAGAAGCCAGAACATGATATGTGAAAAGAATGTAGAGATTCTCTCTATTGCTTTCTCTGATACCTGGGTGTATGGAAGTGTCTTTCACAAACACAGAAGAAATCACAGGGGGAATAGACATTAATTTAGGAAGTGGAAAGGAAAAGCTACAAGATAATTAATTCAGTTTTGAAGATGTTATTGAAATATTTCTAGAACATCTGGGAATTTTCCAGTAGACAACTGTATGTGGAGAAAAGAGAAAGATTTGGGGATTTCATAATGTAACTGTACCAAATATCTACTGCCACGTGACTACTTCAAATGCAGTGGCTTATAACAAAAATGACTTATTATTTCTCATAGTTCTGTAGGTTGGCTAAGCAGTTTTTCCCTTTGTCTCACCTGGACTCACTCAAGTAGCTGCATGTAGCTGCCGGCTGGCAGTCTGGCTGAAGTGGAAGCAACAAAGTGGCCTTGGTCAGAGATCTGGGAACTTGGACAGTTTTATCACTTCCATGTGGCTTTGCAGCCTTCACACCAGCTTCCTTACATGCCGAGAGACAAGAGTGGAAGCTGCAATGTCTGCTAAGATTCTGTGCAATATCACACCTGCCACATTTTACTTGTCTAAGCAATCACAAGCCCGGCAAAACTCAAGATGGTGATGAAACAACAAGGTTACATTGCAAAGGCACATCAGAGCATCAGAGCAAGGTGCAATTCAGCAAGTGCCATCATTATAGCAGACAAGTCCAGAGTGGTTTTGAAATTTTGGATGTACCAGCCTTGTAAGTAGGAACTGAAACCAAGTGAGCAGGCCATCAGGATCCAAGTAAGAGATTCAAGGAAAAGGTAAGGAACAGATGCAAAAACGAGACAGGGTCCAAGGAAGCCAGGAAGAAAATTCTCTCAAGAATAATGGAGTACTTAAAAGCATCAAAAACTCTGAGGTAGTCAGCAACACTAAAACCAAAAATTACTCAGATCTGGCAATTAGAAAGTCATTAGTGTCTTTTGCCAAAGTGGTTACAGTAATGCAGTGGTGGGTAGAGACAGAACCTGATTGCGGTGGCTTGAGAAATAATTGGATGTGAATATCTATTTGTCATTTTATCAAGTTAGTTAATAAAAGAAAAAAGGATATAGGGCTGTATATGGGAAATGCAGCAAGGAAGGGTAATGAAAGAATGTATGTAACACGGAGGCTACTTAGTAAGTTGGCTGTAGTTGCTTTTTTTAAGACTAGTAGTCCATGATTAATACGTTTTAAGACCTCATTGTTACTATTTTGATACACAATTCCACAGCATAATAATCAGCACTTGTTCCCTAATATTCTGTTGTGTCAAATTCTTAAAAAACTAAAAAATGGGAACTTCTCTGGTGGTGCAGAGGGTAAGAATCTGCCTGCCAATGCAGGGGAGAAGGGTTTGACCCTTGGTCCACGAGGATTCTACAGGCCAGTGAGCTGCTAAGCCTGTGTGCCACAACTACCCAGCCCGTGTGCCACGGCTACTGAAGCCTGCACACCCCAGAGCCTGTGCTCCTCGACAAGAGAAGCCGCCACAATGAGAAGCCCATGCACTGCAATGAGAAATCTGCCCTGGTCACCACAATCAGAGAAAGTCCCTGAAAAGCAACAAGGATGCAGCGCAGCGAAAAATAAATAAGGAAATTCAAAACAAAACAAACCAAAAAATTACTTGAAAGCAAATTTAAAATGTCAAAGTTATCAAATATTTCATTTGACACATTAATTAATGAAGTAACCAATAAGATATTGTATTGAAGTAACCAATAAGTAACCAAATAATGAGGTAGCCAGTAAAATGGACTAAATTTTTTTTGCCCTGTTTTTGTCAGGGCCTTAATCCCAATGTAACAGTATTGGAGGTGGGACCTTTGGGAGGAAATTAGGTTTGGATGAGATTGGAAGGGTAGCACACCAGTTATGGGATTAATTCCCTTAAAAAAGGGGGCCTCCCAGAAAAAGAATCCACTGCCAATGCAGGAGATGTAAGAGATGTGGGTTTGATCCTTGAGTCCAGAAGATCCCCTGGAGGGGGGCATGGCAACCCACTCCAGTATTCTTGCCTGGAGAATCCCATGGACAGAGGAGTCTGGTGGGCTACAGTCCATAGGGTCACACAGAATTGACATGACTGAAGCGACTTAGCATGGAAGCACACATCTTTTAAAAAAAAAAAAAGAGAGAGAGAGAGACATATCCTTTCTCTCTCCTTGAATACACTAAGAAAAGGCCATATGAAGACATAACCAGAAAGAGAGCCCTCACCAAGAACACAATCCTATTGGTATCCTGATCTTGGATTGTTAGCTTCTAGAACCATAAGAAATAAATGTTTGTGGTTTAGGTCACCCACTCTATGTTATTTGGTATGGCAGCCCAAGTCAACTGAAACAAATGTTAGGACCAGTTCAAAGAATTTGTATATATGGGCCATCAGGAATGTGGAAATGAAATTGTTAATAGGAGAAAATCAGATACTTTCTATGAAGTAACTAAACCTCTGTGTTGAGGTGAACTTTTTTATCAGGCAGAAACAAATGTATCTCTACTGCAGACAATTTATTTGTATAACTATGAACAAGAACCCCTGCATTATTATAAATTTTCCACAAACTGGCTCCTATCTGTATGAAGTTGCAAAATAGGCTATTTGCTAGAAAGACAATGAGAGATACCACTCCCTCCACACCCCTCTCTCACCATGTAAACCCAGAAGAGTCCTGTAGAAATGCTGAGCCCTGAAAGAACACCCCGTAGTCTTTTTTGCCCATTTCCAAACCCTGGACAATATGTTCTTTTCCTGGTAGCTTTCAGATACTACTATATATAATGATTTATGGCAAAAGGAATATCCCAAGTTTAACTTCAGTGTTCTGAATAACAATGTCATAATGGATTCTGTAATTTGAACAGGGTTTAAAAAATTAACCTTGATGTGTCATTTCAAAGTTAAATGACATAATCAAATGTTGACTGATAACAAGTAATTTAAAAAGCCCACTATAATGAGCACATGATCATTATATAAGCATTTATACCAAATTAGTCTTTTAGATGATGTGATAACATAGGGAAGATTAACAAATTATTTTAATTTTGGATAATTTTATATCACTGTTCAGAACTCAGATCTGGTATCACTTTCTGCCTAGGTCAGTGACCTTTAGACATGATTATTTTCCAGAAAACAGTTTGAATGAACCTAGATCCTTTTAGGTATATCCATTTGTGGAGCTTCAAATTCATAAGTAAACTATGTTAGGAGAGTAATAAGAAACCACTTGAGTACCTAAATTCATTCTACATACTTTCCAAAACTGAATCCCTACCTCTCTGTACCCACCCACGCGTGTGAATGCACGGGCACCTGTGTGCGTGTTTGCACGGACATACATGCACCCCTCAGCTCTCGTTACGCTGCACTGTCCTGGGACTGAAAGCCTCTGTGCCGCGTGCTGTGCTATTCGTTCAGTTGCATGACTCTGTGACCCTATGGACTGCAGCCTACCTGGCTCCTCCGTCCATGAGGGTTCTCCAATCAAGAATACTGGAGTGGGTTGCCATGCCTTCCTCCAGGAGATCTTCCCAACCCAGGGACTGAACCCAGATCTCCTGCATTGCAGGCAGATTCTTAACCAACTGAGCCACCCAGGGAAGCCCCTAAACCTCCTGGGTCCTAAATAAAAGGGGAGAGTTTCTGTAACAGATAAAGAAACTTTTGAACTTCTTGCACTTTTTTCTTAAAGATATTTCTGTTGAGGGTAAAATCTGACACTGGAACTACTGTCTTTCTGTACTGTTTTATATTAGAAATGCAGATATAAAGAATTGGTTGTATGAACCATGTCAAACAGATCTTTACCTGGTTAGCTGCTTCTGCACCTTCTCACTCTCCCACATCATCCAAAAGATTCTTGACAGAGAATCACAACAGAGTGCAAAGCCAAGAGACCAGAATGATTGAACAAGTAAAAAAAAAACTAGGTAAGGAATATTGAACACATTTTTTTCATGCAACTAAAATAAAAAATAAAACATTGCAGCAATCCTCAGTACTCATCTCTAGGGTTTGTCATGAAATAGGTACAGTGGGGAGATTATCAAAGAAAAGCCAGAAGTGTAGATTAATAATATGAAATCTTTTAAATATTGCCAGAAGGTTTTTTAGAATTAGTACATTCATTAACATCAAGTAAAGTCCACCAACAAAAGTTTTATGTTTTTTTTCTTTTCTTTTTTTTTCCCCCAGATTTAGGACTTCTTATACAAAGAAGTATTTTTCAGTTCTATACAAACCAACCATAAAATATTCTAATCTGAGTCAATATTTATACTGTTTATCCATAAAAATACTCAATACGTTTTTCTCTAATAATAATTTTCTAGCTACATGATCAATTCATTTGTAGCTTTACATATTTTTTCTTTCATTAAATGTATGGAAAAATATGATCATGTTCAATTTCATGAAATGTGTTTCACATAGACTTTCAATTTACAATTATTTCTCTAAATTTATGATATAATTGCATGAAAAACTAATTGAATTGATAAATCAGCATAGAAAATATTTTTAAGTACTGAGCATCTTGTGAGTATGGGAAAATAGAGTCTAAAGTTTTCATATGTATGCATAGATAAGTATGATAAGCAAAAAATGTGTTATATTTGATAAAAATATTTAAATGTCATGGAATGGAAATATCAATTCAAATAGTAACAGAAAAGGAATACATCTTTCAAGTGTTAAGGAAGAACTGGTTTGGATTACTGCAAAAGTGTTCAGGTTATTATCATTTTTGAATTCCATTAAATACACTTAATAGAGTGACACAGTATTTTATTAGCTAAGATTTCCCATAAGTGGGAAATAACTTTTGCAACTATATAAAATTTAAGATAAATAAATTCAAGTGCCAAGTTAAACATGTGTGAGAAGGTATTTAATTTTTTAAAATTCTATTTGGAGTTATGGAGTAGAAATTTGGAGCCCACTGGTTTGTATTGAATGTTTTATGCTCTTAAGAGCACTTCCTTAAGAGCACTTATTTTAGTTTGTACTTATGAATTCCTTTTTATGTTCTTGAATTAACATTAGTCTTCCCCAGTAATTTGTGTGTTTCATGGAATTAGGGATGGGGCTTACCTTTGTTTATCGGTATTCTCAACAACTTGTGCAGAGTCTAGACTCTCACAGATAATGATATGTATTGTTGTTAAATTGCTTAGTTGTGTCCAACTCTTTGTGACCCCATGGACTGCAGCATGCCAGGATTCCCTGTCCTTCACATTATCCTGGAGCTTGCTATGGCTGTATTGAATTATTCACTTAGCTAACCTCCAAGCAAAGTAACATTTCTCCCATCATTCTCAACACATATTAAATCTCTGCCTCTTCCTCCTTGATGTCCTTCTATACCTACATAGCCTGCTAGACAAATCAGTGCTGTCCGTGGCAATTAGTATCATCCTATATTTTATGACTCTTGTAATATAGTTATCATTTTACTAACACTAAATGTTTAGCCTTTTATTACTATTACCATTTTTAGAGATGAAATTGTACACCTAGAAAATGTTATACAATGTAACTTTGAAAAATTAATATAAGCTGAATTCTGGTACTTAAGCCAAAATTGTTGCAGATTTTGAAGTCTTCACATGTTTCATGTCTTTTAGTTTTTCTGTGTTTTAAAACTCAAAATAATTTTCCTTCAATTTCATTCCTACAAAACTTGACTATTGGTTCAATTATACAAGGGATACTCATCAGAATTTTAACAGTTGACAATGAAAAGATAGTGAATAAACACAATGTTGAATGACAACTCATGATTTTGGAAAAAAATGTTTTCCGCATTACTATTAAAAGGCAAATTTATTGGATGGATGTCAATCTGCTCAGTTCAGTTCAGTCACTCAGCCGTGCCCAAGTCTTTGTGACCCCATGGATGGCAGCACACCAAGCCTCCCTGTCCATCACCAACTCCCGGAGTCCACCCAAACCCACGTCCATCGCATCAGTGATGCCATCCAACCATCTCATCCTCTGTCGTCCCCTTCTTCTCCCACCTTCAATCTTTCCCAGCATCCAGGTATTTTCAAATGAGTCAGTTCTTCACATCAGGTGGTGAAAGTATTGGAGTTTCAGCATCAGCATTGGCGCTTCCAATGAACACCCAGGACTGATCTCCTTTAGGATGGACTGGTTGGATCTCCTTGCAGTCCAAGGGACTCTCAAGAGTCTTCTCCAACACCACAGTTCAAAAGCATCAATTTTTCGGTGCTCAGCTTTCTTCATAGTACAACTCTCACATCCATTGGAGAAGGCAATGGCAACCCACTCCAGGACTCTTGCCTGGAAAATCCCTTGGACAGAGGAGCCTGGTAGGCTACAGTCCACAGGGTCACGAAGAGTTGGATATGACCTAGCGACTTCACTTTCACTTTTCACTTTCATGCCTTGGAGAAGGCAATGGCAACCCACTCCAGTGTTCTTGCCTGGAGAATCCCAGGGACAGAGGAGCCTGGTGGGCTGCCACCTATGGGGTCGCACAGAGTCGGACATGACTGAAGTGACTTAGCAGCAGCAGCAGCACATCCATATATGACTACTGGAAATACCACAGCTTTGACCAGATGTCCCTTATTTGGAAAAGTAATGTCTCTCCTTTTTAATATGCTGCCTAGGCTGGTCATAACTTTTCTTCCGAAGAGCAAGTGCCTTTTAATTTCATGCCTGAAGTCACCATCTGCAGTGATTCGGGAGCCCAAAAAAATAAAGTCTGCCACTGTTTCAATTGTTTCCCCATCTATTTGCTATGAAGTGATGGGACAAGATACCATGATCTTATTTTTCTGAATGTTGAGTTTTAAGGCAACTTTTTCACTCTCCTCTTTCACTTTCATCAAGAGGCTTTTTAGTTCCTCTTCACTTTCTGCCATAAGGGTGGTGTCATCTGCATAGCTGAGGTTATTGATATTTCTCCCAGCAATCTTGATTCCAACTTGTGCTTCATCCAGCCCAGCATTTCTCATGAT
The DNA here is from genome assembly GCF_910594005.1 of Cervus elaphus. Lineage (NCBI taxonomy): Eukaryota > Metazoa > Chordata > Mammalia > Artiodactyla > Cervidae > Cervus > Cervus elaphus. The sequence goes on from NC_057831.1 coordinate 34,154,559, forward strand.
GTACTCTGCATATAAGTTAAATAAGCAGGGTGACAATATACAGCCTTGACGTTCTCCTATCCCAATTTGGAACCAGTCTGTTGTTCTATGTCCAGTTCAAACTATTACTTCCTGACCTGCATATAGATTTCTCAAGAGGCACGTCAGCTGGTCTGGTATTCCCAGCTCTTTAAGAATTTACCACAGTTTTTGGTGATCCACATAGTGAAAAGCTTTGCAAAGTCAATAAAGCAGTAAGAGATGTTCTTCTGGAACTGCCTTGCTTTTTTGATGATCCAACAGATGTTGGCAATTTGATCTCTGATTCCTCTGCCTTTTGTAAACCCAGCTTGAACATCTGGAAGTTCATGGTTCATGTATTGTTGAAGCCCAGCTTGGAGAACTTTGAGCATCACTTTATTAGCATGTGAGATGAGTGCAACTGTGGGGTAGTTTGAGCATTCTTTGGCATTGCCTTTCTTTGACACTGGAATGAAAACTGACATTGACCTTTTCCAGTCCTGTGGCCACTGCTGCGTTTTCCAAACTTGCTGGCATATTGAGTGCAGCATTTCCACAGCATCATCTTTCAAGATTTGAAATAGCTCAACTGCAATTTCCTCACCTCCACTAGCTTTGTTCATAGTAATGTTTCCTAAGGCCCACTTGACTTCACATTCCAGGATGTCTGGCTCTAGGTGAGTGATCACACCATCATGATTATATAGGTCATGAAGATCATTTTTGTGTATAGTTCTTCTGTGTATTCTTGCCACCTCTTCTTAATATCTCCTGCTTCTGTTAGGTCCATACCATTTCTATCCTTTGTTGTGCCCATCTTTGCATGAAATATTCCCTTGGTGTTCTGATTTTCTGGAAGATATCTCTAGTCTTTCCCATTCTATTGCTTTCCTCTAGTTCTTTGCGCTGATCACTGAGGAAGGCTTTCTTATCTTTCCTTGCTATTCTTTGGAACTCTGCATTCACATGGGTATATCTTCCCTTTTCTCTTTTGCTTTTCAATTCTCTTCTCTTCACAACTATTTGTAAGGCCTCCTCAGACAGCTATTTTGCTTTTTTGCATTTCTTTTTCTTGCAGATGCTCTTGATCCCTGTCTCCTGTACAATGTCACAAACCTCCGTCCATAGTTCTTCAGGTACTCTATCAGATCTAGTCCCTTAGATCTATTTTTCACTTTCACTGTATAATCATAAGGGATTTGATTTAGGTCATACCTGAATGGTCTAGTGGTTTTCCTCACTTTTTTCAATTTCAGTCTGAATTTGGCAATAAGGTAAGGAGTTCATGATCTGAGAGACAGTCAGCGCCCGTTCTTGTTTTTGCTGACTGTATAGAGCGTCTCCATATTTGGCTGCAAAGAATATAATCAATCTGATTTTGGTAATGACTATCTGGTGATGTCCATGTGTAGAGTCTTCTCTTGTATTGCTGGAAGAGAGTGTTTGCTATGACCAGTGAGTTTTCTTGGCAAAACTCTATTAGCCTTTGTCCTGCTTCAATCCGTACTCCAAGGTCAAATTTATGTTACTCTAGGTGTTTCTTGACTTCCTACTTTTGCATTCCAGTCCCCTATAATGAAAAGGACATCTTTTTTGGGTGTTAGTTCTAGAAGATCTTGTAGGTCTTCATAGAGCCGTTCAACTTCAGCTTCTTCAGCTTACTCTCAGGGCATAGACTTGGATTACTGTGATATTGCATGGTTTTCTTTGGAATCAAACTGATCATTCTGTCATTTTTGAGACTGTCCATCTGTATTTCTGCATTAACTTTAATCAAACAGTAACCAGTATTTCTTTTCATAAAATGTCACTAATATGTATGCTAATTACTACATGAACATGTGGCACTGGTTTAACACCCATACTCAAGTCAGTCTCACTGTTTGGAAGTGAGTTCATGGTTTTAGAGATAAATTTTTAATGATATCTACAAGGAATTTAAATGGTCACTTTGCATAGAAGAAATGAACTCAGAAGTAAAGATATCAACACTGTATTTGCTTCCGCCACACATTTCAGTTAATAATTATATAACTCTTATAAAGACATGCTTAATGAAAGAATGATAAGTAGCCAGATCTTTTTTTGATGTTGTTGCTGCTGTTGTGGAAAATACTATCCTCAGGTTGTTCACTGTTAGGAAAACATCTATTTTAAAGTGTCTTCATTTAGCAACAACAAAAATTTTTCTAGCACTTTTCTGGCAGGATAAAAATCCTATAATTCTGATAGCCCTTTTTAATAGCAGTAGAATACTACTCCAGATAACTTCAGGTGATGTTTAAGCTTTCAGACCACTTTGCCGAATGAAGTAGGCATTATGGATGGCTTTTAGTAAATACTTAAAGTCCTGAAAGCTAGAGACTGGAGAATAACCAAAGCTACATGTGAGTACACGTTTAAGACAAGATTTTAACAAGGGTCAGATTGAATCTAGTCTTCTGTAAATATTTCATGATTTTGAAAAATTATGTAATAGCTATGTGAAAACTGTAGTTATAGTAAGGCATGCAGTAGCTACGTTATAGTTCTGTATGTTTGAAATTGCTATTTATAAAGAGATCTGTTTCCAAAGTTATCACTTCTAGATGGTAATAGATCAGCATTTTATTCCAGGACAATACTATCACCTTGTGACAGCTACCTGAATTTAAAAAAAAAGAAAAGAAAAGACAGTGTCTATGAGTTCACTGGGGCTTCCCAAGTGGCTCAGTGGTAAAGAATCTGCCAGCAATGCAAAAAACACAGGTTCAGGTCCTGGGTTGGGAAGATCTCCTGGAGAAGGGAATGGCAACCTACTCCAGGCAACCCATTCCTACCTGGAAAATCTCATGGACAGAGGAGCCGAGCAGGCTACCGTCCATGGGGTCATTAAAGAGTAGGACAAGCAACCAAAAAACAACGAAATTCCACTGAGTCAAAAGAACATGAGCACTTAGCAAACTGAACTCCATTTTGATAGAGAACAAAAAAAGCAAAGCTCTCTAAATGTAATACCAGAATTGAGGGTTAGAATACAGAGGGAGGTGAGATAGACCAGCACAAGAAATGAGAGAATTTAAGATAGTCACCCCCTTCAGGAAGAAGACCTTGCTGGAAGAAATGAGACAAAGCCCAGAGGATAGATTAGGCACAGTGGTTGAGACAATGATAATAAATGGCTGCATATAAGACAATGTTGTAGTTGAAATGGCTTAGATAGGATTAGTGCAGTATAGAATACCAGATGTAGAGTGTGTGCTCAGCCTTTCAGTTCTGTCTGTCTGACTCTTTGTGACCCCATGGACTGTAGCCTAACCAGGCACCTGTCTCCATGGAATTTCCCAGGTAAGAATACTGGAGTGGGTTGCCATTTCCTATTCCAGGGGATCTTCCCAACCCAAGGACCAGACCTGTGTCTCCTGCATCTTCTGCATTGGCAGGCAGACATTCTTACCCACTGAGCCACCTGGGAAGCCCAGATATAAAGACCAACTGAATTCTTTATTATACAACACAGTCTAAGAGTAAAGAACTGTCATTTTTAACTAGTTGCTGAATAGGGCTAGTTAAAAATGATAGTTCTTTACCCTTACATTGTGTTGTAGAATAAAGGATTTGGTTTGTCTTGATCCCTGGTTCCTGTGGGGCAACTTCTAAACTCTTGGATTTTCCCAAAAGATGAAGTGTCTCCATTATTCATGATGGGTTGGTCCCTTGGGTCATACCTGAGTTTATGCTAGTGAGATGATTCCTGCCAGGCCTTGATATAGTTTTAGGATGGGGGATAGCCATGCTGAAAAGACCAACCATGTGGCTAGAGGGCTGGGAATTTGAGATTGTAAATAAGCCCAACCTCCTAGGAGAGGAAGGCAAGTTAGAGACTGAAATTTAATCATATGGTTAATGATTAAATCAATCATACCAATGTAATGAAATGCAACTGTCATGGACTCAGAGGTCAAATGAAGTCCTAGCTAGTTATACATACTGTTATCAGGAAGGGGAAATGCCCTAACTCTACAAGGAATACATAGAAGCTCTTTATTTTGCATCCTCTCCTATATTACTTTATGAGTTTTTTATTTTGGTTAGTTCTGATTTATTCTTTATAGTAAAACTTAAATTGTAAATATAGCACCTTGCTGGATTTTGCAAGTTCTTCTATCAAATTATCAAATCTAAAGGCCAGTAGAAACCCCTAATTTGTGATCAGTTTATCAGAAGTGTAGGTGTCCTCAGAAGCTCTGAGCTTGAAGCTGGTGTCTAATGAGAGGGTACTGTTTTGAAGGACTGTGCCCTTAATCTATGAAAAGCGACTTACCTCCAGGTAGTAACTGTAAAAATTACATTGCAGAGTGGGACACAAGGCTGTTATGAAATTCTTCCCCACTTCCAAAAGAAACAATTTAGTAGAGTTCTATACTTAAGCCTGATAATTATGAAATCAAAGAGTAATGGAAGAAATCTAAAAGGCACTAAAATAGTCTATCCCAGGTAGAAGGAGATTCCAAATTCAGAGCAAAATAAGCAGAAAGTGTGATTTTATAATAATGTTATTAATACAATTAACATCAAGTTACTGACTTATCTCAACTACAGATAGAACTAGTCCAGAGTCTAGGATAGGGCTAGGCTGATAGATCCATTTCATGTGAATAAAAGAAAGTGAAAAGGGAGTGAATAAAAGGAAGGGATACAAAGTTTGGGAGGATAAAAAGTTATGACAGCAATAAGATTGACCTTATAAATAGCTTTATGCTTCTGTTTATACTCATCCCAATTTGTTTTTGTTGTGATTCTGTTACTAAAATAACACTTCAAACTTAAAATGTCATTCAGTTCAGTCCAGTTGCTCAGTTGTGTCCGACTTTTTGAGGCCCCATGACCATAGCACACCAGGCCGCCCTGTCCATCAATAACTCCCAGAGTTTACCCAAACTCATGTTCATTGAGTCGGTGATACCACCCAACCATCTCATCTTCTGTCCTCCTCTTCTTCTCCCACCCTCAATCTTTCCCAGCATCACAGTCTTTTCAAATGAGTCAGCTCTTCACATCAGGTGGCCAAAGTATTGGAGTTTCAGCTTCAACATCAGTCCTTCCAATGGACACCCAGGATTGATCTCCTTTAAGATGGACTGGTTGGATCTCCTTGCAGTCCAAGGGACTCTCAAGAGTCTTCTCCAACAGCACAGTTCAAAAGCATAAATTCTTTGGCGCTCAGCTTTCTTTATAGTCCAACTCTCACATCCATACATAACTACTGGAAAAACCATAGCCTTGACTAGACGGACCTTTGTTGACAAAGTAAAGTCTCTGCTTTTTAATATGCTGTCTAGGTTGGTCATAACTTTCCTTCCAAGGAGTAAGCATCTTTTAATCTCATGGTTGCAGTCACCATCTGCCGTTATTTGGGAGCCCAAAAAAAAACAAATTCAGTCACTGTTTCCACGGTTTCCCCATCTATTTGCCATGAAGTGATGGGACCAGATGCTATGATGTTAGTTTCTGAATGCTGAGCTGTAAGCCAACTTTTTCACTCTCCTCTTTAACTTTCAAGAGGCTCTTTAGTTCTTCTTCAATTTGTGCCATAAGGGTGGTGTCATCTGCATATCTGAGGTTATTGATATTTCTCCCAGCAATCTTGATTCCAACTTGCGCTTCCTCCAGCCCAGCGTTTCTCATGATATACTCTGAATATAACTTAAATAAGCAGGGTGACAATATACAGCCTTGAAGTACTCCTTTTCCAATTTGGAACCAGTCTGTTGTTCTATGTCCAGTTCTAACTGTTGCTTCCTGACCTGCATATAGGTTTCTCAAGAGGCAGGAGAGCTGGTCTGGTATTCCTAGCTCTTTCAGAATTTTCCACAGTTTATTGTGATCCACACAGTCAAAGGCTTTGGAATAGTCAATGAAGCAGAAATAGATGTTTTTCTGGAACTCTTGCTTTTTTCATGATCCAGCGGATGTTGACAATTTGATCTCTAGTTCCTCTGCCTTTTCTAAAACCAGCTTGAACATTTGGAAGTCTGTGGTTCATGATTGCTGAAATCTGGCTTGGAGAATTTTGAGCATTACTTTACTAGCGTGTGAGAGGAGTGCAATTGTGTGGTAGTTTGAACATTCTTTGGCATTGCCTTTCTTTGAGATTCAAATGAAAATGACCTTTTCCAGTCCTGTGGCCACTGCTGCGTTTTCCAAACTTGCTGGCATATTGAGTGCAGCATTTCCACAGCATCATCTTTCAGGATTTGAAATAGCTCAATTGGAATTCCATCACCTCCACTAGCTTTGTCAATAGCGATGCTTCCTAAGGCTTACTTGACTTGACATTCCAGGATGTCTGGCTCTAGGTAAGTGATCACACCATCATGGTTATCTGGGTGTGAAGATCTTTTTTGTTCAGTTCTTCTGTGTATTCTTGCCACCTCTTCTTAATATCTTCTGCTTCTGTTACGTCCATACCATTTCTGTCCTTTATTGAGCCCATCTTTGCATGAAATGTTCCTTTGGTATCTCTAATTTTCTTGAAGAGATCTCTAGTCTTTCCCATTCTATTGTTTTCCTCTATTTCTTTGCATTGATCACTGAGGAAGGCTTTCTTATCTCTCCTTGCTATTCTTTGGAACTCTGCATTCAAATGGGTATATTTTTCCTTTTCTCCTTTGCTTTTCACTTCTCTTCTTTTCACAGGTATTTGTAAGACCTCCTCAGAAAGCCATTTTGCTTTTTTGCATTTCTTTTTCTTGGGGATGGTCTTGACCCTGTCTCCTGTACAATGTCATGAACCTCCGTCCATAGTTCATCAGGTACCTGTCTATCAGATCTAGTCCCTTAAATCTATTTCTCACTTCCACTGTATAGTCATAAGGGATTTGATTTCCATCATACTTGAATAGTCTAGTGATTTTCCCCACTTTCTTCAGGTATAGACACTTAAAAAACATAGGCAAACAAAAATATAAAAATAAAAACACTATTTTTCTTTTTATCCAAAAACTTTAATTACGTACACCTTAACATGTATCTTTCCAGGTAACTTTCTGTGTTTATAAAATTCATATTTTTCACCTAAGTCAGACCATAAAACAAGTCATGGAGATGAAATGTACAGCATAGAGAATACAGTCAACTATATTGATGTGAATTCGTATGGTGACAGATGGTAACTGTGGCTTCCTAGGTGGCTCAGTGGTAAAGTATCCGCCTACCAATGTAGGAGATGGTGGTATCTTCCTTAATCAGGAAGATACTCTGGAGGGGGAAATGGTAACCCACTACAGTATTCATCCTAGGAGAATCTCATGGGCAGAGGAGCTGCAAAGAGCTGGACACAACTGAGCACACACAAGGATGTTAGCCAGACTTATCATGATGATCATTTTGTAATGTATAGAAAAACCAAATCACTAATGTTATACACCGGAACTAACAGTGTTGTAGGTCAATTATACTTCAACGAACAAACAAACTCATAGAAAGAAAAAGAAATTAGATTTGTGGTTACCAGAGGTAGGAAGTGGGAGGAGAAAGAACTGGATGAAGGTGGCCAAAAGGTAAAAACTTCCATTTACAAGACAAATAAGTAGTAGGGATGTAATTTACAACATGATAAATATAATTAACAGTATTGTCTGTCATATATGAATGTTGTTAAGAGTAACTCCTGACAGTTCTCATCACCAGGAAATCCTTTTCCTTTCTCTTTTATTTTGTATCTATATAAGATGAAGATTGTTCACTAAACTTATTGCAGTAATCATTTTGTGATGTATGTAGGTTAAATTATTATTCCGTACACCCTAAATTTATACAGTACTGTATATCAATTATATCTCAATAAAAGTAGAATAAGCTTTTATTTTATCTAATAATCAGTTGATATTCAAATTTTCCTTAATTGTCACAGAGATGTTCTTTGCAGCTATCCAAACTGAATATAATCCAGGACTATGAAATTATCGGATGGTTGTATCTCTCATGTGTCTTCTAGTCTAGCATTGCATACCTCTTTCATGACAAGATTTACAAGTAGTTGTTCTATGGAATACTGTACCTTCTAAATTTGAGTTGAGTCTTCATAATGTGGATTAGTTTGTTTCCCTATTCCCCATATTTCTTACAAATTGATAGTTCTAAAGGTTTGAAGACTGAAATTCATTATTTTATAACCAAACCTGAGGTGATATTACATATTTTATAGTGTATCATATGGGGAGACACATCATTTCTGGTTGGCCTATGCTTAGTGATAATAAGAATGACCTTGGATTAGGGTAATAATCATTCCATTACACAGTTGCATTTTCTTCCTTATAACTAAGAAGTAATCGATGTTTCTGTGGGAATATGAAATGTCTACTTTTTCAAAGTTACACCTAACATACTTAAGAAATTGGTAATTTCTGCCTCAGTCATTGATTTTATTAGGTCTCCATATTGTCATTCTGCTCTGCACTGCCTCTGATACAAGTTTTTTTTTTCATAATGACATTCTCAAGATATGTGTATCTTCCACTAGATTATACACAGTGAAAAACAGAGACTGTCCTTATTTCAGTAACACCTCCATGTCTAATGGGACATACTCAGAAAAAGGAAAAAAACAATGACAAAAAAACCCAACCCAAACCAAAAAAAAAAAAGGAAAAGAAAACCCTACCTCTGTTGAACTAAGTTTGAAAGAAGAACAATTGCAATAAAATAAGAAAAGTATTGAATGTCCAAAATATGTGTTAAACTGTTATGGGTGCAATTGTTTTCCCCCCAAACTATATGTTAAAGTTTTTGCCCCCTACCCTCAGTACTTCTGAATGTGACCTTATCTAGAAATAGGGTTGATGCAGATAAAGTTAGCTAAATTAGTAAGGTCACGCTGGTAGATTAGGGCTGCTACTCCAATGTGAATAGTGTCTTTACGAAAAATGGAAGTCCGGGTAGAGATAAGAACACAGAAAAACACCATGTAAGACTTCTGCTGCCAGACAAGAGAAAGGTTTGGAACACATCCTTCCCTGGAGCCTTCAGAGAAAACATGGACCTTCCTATATCATGATCCCAAACTGCTAGCCCCCAGAATGGTGAAAGCTAGTCAAAGCTATGGTTTTTCCCATAGTCACGTACGAATATGGGAGTCTGATCCTAAACAAGACTGAGCACGGAAGAATTTATGCATTCAAACTGTGGTGCTGGAGAAGACTCTTAAGAGTTCCTTGGACAGCAGTGAGATCAACCAGTCAATCCTAAAGGAAATCAACCCTGAATATTCATTGGAAGGACTGATACTGAAGCTGAAGCGCCAACATTTTGGCCACCTGATGTGCAGAGCCAGCTCACTGGAAAAGACCCTGATGCTGGGAAAGATTAACAGCAGGAGGAGAAGGGAATGACAGTAGATGAGATGGTTGGATGGCATGAGTTTGAGTTCAATGGACATGAGTTTGAGCAAACTCCAGGAGATAGTGAAGGACAGGGAAGCCTGGCGTGCTGCAGTCTATTGGGTCACAAAAAGTCAGACTTGACTGAACGACTGAAAAACAACAACAATGAATGGTGAAATTATATGCCTGTTGGTGAAGCTACTCAGTTTGTGGTACTTTATACAACAGTCCTAGGAAACTAATGCACTCTTACCTATTTCTGTTTCAAATTCAAATTCACACTGACAAGACGTTTAAGAGTTCTAGCCCACATATCAAGAATAAATAAAAAATTTAAAAAATCAAGGTCCAATCTAAATATAAAGAAAACAAAAGAGAGGAAGAGGAAATGGCTCTGGTTTTACATTCCATTGTTAGCTACAAACTGCTTTATTCCCTGTTGAGTACAAGGGGTTGCAAGCCTTTTGTGCAGGATTGCTCTATTACATGTAACATTGTATTTTAAGCAAACATTCATTTCTGGCAAGTCAATATTGCAAATGAAATATTGTCTGAAGAGAAAGGAAAATCAATATCCACCTTTAGGGTCATTAAATTTTGATAAGGATTTTCTGCAAACATCAATATACTACCAAACAGATATGTATTGCATGGGTTTAGTTCCCTGTTTAATCCAATCTGTATAGGAGTCCACTTGAACACACACATAGACACCCACATACACACAGTTTTCTACAGAATCACCAGTAATCTTCTTGCTTTGCTGCTTGTTTTATTTTAAATAGATGTATTTACCAGTATCAGCCTTGCCATTAGAAAGAAGTACCAAGCCAACCAGATCCGTATGTGCACTCCAAGACAGTTGAAGAAACAGAACAGAATAGTCAGCCCAAAATGATGGAGAAGGCAAGAATGTTTTCACTTGCCATATTTAAGAAACGTATTGCTATTTAAAACAAAACAAAAACAAGGAGAACAGGCTATAGAGTAAAATCTGAGAAGAACTCAGGCTGAGATAAAAACAAATTAAGTGTCCTAAAAAAAGGGGGGCTGCTTACCGTTACATTGGTTTTGAGACAGTATCCAGAGAAATTACCATTTTCTAACAGGGCTCAAATGATCTATTTGATCTATTATTTTCCATGAGTTATTTTTCCATTTTATCAAAAAGTAAGTTCTCAATAATCTATTTCTAAAGAAAAAATATTTTGCTAAATTATGTTTTATGCATTTGTTTGTTTGATTATATATTACAAACAACTGCAGGCTTTCAAAATATTTTTCTTGAATTATTAATGCCATGAACCTAGCTATACTTTACTGTTGGCTAATTATCCTTATCCCATTCCACTCAACATTTGATTAACATCCCTTGTGAAATAGGTTAATGATAATCTGAATGCCCTAGGCTAGTAATTCTCAAATCCTTTGTTCATGCACACTTTCAAATACATGCATGCTCATGCAACAGCAGAGATACATTGTTTGGAACTTGGAATGTCTGAATAAACAAGTTACTAAAGCATAACCGCTATGAAAACGTGTGGCATACCAGACATAGTACACTATCAAATACTCTGTCTTTTTGCTAATCCCGAGTTCATAGCAGGCCTCAGCCACAAAGCTTACAGATAATGTACACAAAAATGTTTGCAAATCTCTCCAATCTAGGGTTGGATCTTTGATATCCTTTATAATGGCAAATACTTTTAGTGATTCCTAATTGTACGGCTCTACCTTCTATTTTCTGGAACATTTCCTTCAAAGTACTTTCAGGTATCCCCAAACATTTAATAGCCAGAATGATACAGTTTCCGTTTGTGCCTTTAGGACATGATAAGCACTTTCATTGGTATACATTTTGTCAATCATTATGAGATGAAACGGTTCACTAAAGTATAAACAAGGGGGGCCACAGCCCAATAAACAACTGAAAGACAACTTTAGAGAAGTGGTATAAAAAAACTCTTTGTGTTCATACACACTTTCAAGTGTGTGTATCCCCACCCATACAGGATATGTTTTCAGAAATGGGAGTGCACTAAACTCAGATTAGAGCAGAGATGATCATTACTCAAACCCAAGAATTTAGCAGTGGGTGGGGAGTTAATATCCACAAATAAAGAATGTTTAACAGTCAGAAGCACTGACTTTTGTTTGCTAAAAGCATTTCATAACCCTCAGATCATGAGGGAAATATAGAATTACACTGTACTCTAAAGGGCTATTTAAAAGATAGAACTTCTATTGCAACATGTCAGTGATGCATGGGCCCCATTAAAAGAAGAATAAATGATCTATGTTTTGTGTAGTTCTTTTGATGAATTTAAAGGTTCAAAACAATAGTGTACAAAGTAGCAGTGATTATAAGGCAAACACTATTACTCGAAACACTTTTATGTGGTTTCTGTCTAAATATTCAAGCATTCTCTTAGCTACCCTTCAGCAGGAACTGAATGGTATATGCATACACAGTTGCAGCAAAAATAAATTTAACAACATGCTTCCCCAGTGGCGCAGATGGTAAAGAATCCTGCAATGAAGGAGACTGGAGTTCCATGCCTGGGTTGCGAAGAACCCCTGGAGAAGGGAATAGCTCTCCGTTCCAGTAATCTTGCCTGGAGAATTCCTTGGAAGGAGGAGTCTGGAGGGCTACAGTCCATGGGGTCCCAAAGAATCAGATATTTATGAGCAACTAACACAATTTATAATTTAATAGCATAACACTGATTGGTTGAAAATATTCAGGTAATATTTGGCAGGGGTTAGAATACACCGCTTAAAGGGCATTATAGAAACTGTATTCTAAGGGAAAGAAAGTAGGAAGAGGAAGTGAAACTAGACAGCATTGCAAAGACAACTATCTACAGGATCTGTTTAGATTCCCTCCTTATATTGTTTCCTAATTTTTCTTCATTAAACTACTACACAGAGAGATTATATGATGATATGCTCTAGGAGCTCCCACAAAGAGTTAATATAACTTGAAATTTGCTAAGAGTGTAGATCTTAGACGTTCTCACCAAAAACCCAAACAGGAGCTTAAAAGGTAACTATGTGAGGTAATTAATGTTAACTTATTGCATTTTAAAATACATATGTATATTAAATAATTACACAGTATACCTTTTAAAAATCACATTGTACAATCTAAATGTATACATTTTACTTGCCGATCTACTTTAATAAAGTTGGAATAAAATGAAATGAAATAAAAGTTGATACACAATGGATAAAACAGCATATTCTTTCATAAGTCATTAAGTTTCTAATATACTCATTTGAAAATTCATAGATTGTTGTTATGCTTATTTAGGAATGAAATTTGGATAGATTATACCTGATGAAAAAATCTTCAGTATTAAAATATTTCAACCAAGAATAAGACTGTCTCTTCTAATTACTATAACAAATTGATAAGATTATTTTATAGAAAACATTGGCATTTCACTCAATATTTATCTTTAGTAAAGTCTGACATCTTCCTCAGATTACAAAAGAAAGGGAAAAAATAAAAACAAAAAGCAATTTACCTAACTGAAAGTTCTGTAACATTTGACTCAACAGCCAACCTAAATTAAAAGTTGCAAGAATATTGTCTTTGCTACTTGCAAAATGGCAAATGTATCATTCACTGTGAGAATAATGCATACTAATTTGCTTTTAAAGTTTTGAAATCCAGGGAAAAACTGACAAAGATTTTGGAGTTGGACAAGCATTTTAGTTCAGTTATTTTCTTTTCTCCCCAGGTTTGAATGAATCAAGCTGTAGGTTTCCTTAAACAATACAATGAAGGTTATAGAATGGATATATTTATGTGTTAATATGGGGTAAAGGCTACTTTCAACTAGAAGTTTTTATTAATGGTATCTGCTAGTAATAGGAAAGCTGACAAATTTGAGACATTATGCCTTTAGGACATGGTAAAGGCTTATAGGAATCACTGAAAAATAAATTTGCTATTAAGCTTCCTTGTGCTTTCAAAAACAAGCTAAATTAAATGAAAGCAAACACTTAAAAACAAGCAGCATTCGGTAACTTTTTTCCATTAAAAAAAATCTCCACTTTTGAGTGAACCAAATCAATCCAAAGCAAAAAAATAAACTACTTTAACTCTTCAAATATGATCCAAGCAGTTGAAATAAATAAAAATATGAAAATTTTTGTTGTAATGCTTTCCCTTTTCCTTTGTTTTAATCTTTTTCTTATTTACTCTGGAAATAACTTGAACTGATAGCTCTCAAAAATTCATCTATAAGAAAAGGAAAAATAATCATATTAATTACATTGAAAGACTGACAGTGATGCTTCTGTAAAAGTTTTATTTTTTATGCTGTTTTGTTTTTTATAAACATTTTTCTACCTCCTCCTCTAAATAATAATTTAACTGGTCCACTTTCAAATTACTAATAAATAGTAGACCAAAAATTTATAAAATACAAAAATAAATCTGCACAGAGTGGGAAACATTTTACATAATGCCCTCAATTCTGATTACATTGGTGTAGTCTTTCCTCTGTAATACTGTTCTCAAATCACTTATATTTTAATGCTTTGCAATTAATTCTAGGTTAAAACATGTAAGAAAATTTTGTTAAAGAAAAATGTCTATCTTATAACTGCAGATTGTGCCTTTTGAACTTTTCCACAAAAATGTCATATCTGAAATGGATTCCATTTACCATTATATTCATTTTAAGTTGTAGAAGGTTTAGGGACTCCAATGTATTTTTTTTTTTTTTGGTTATTATAAAATGAATGAAATGTTTAAATGTGATCGTCTTGCTCCACAAAAATCATGAAAATGCTATGAAAACATTTGTAAAAAACACTATGAAAACATTTGTAAAAACAAATGCTTGAACAATTCTACAATCTAATAAACTAACAGAAGAAAGATCATAGGGAAACAAGACATTCACTGAGGTAATAACTGTGTGAACGTTACTGAACCAAAACTATCTTTCTGTTTATTTTTTGAAAGGAGAGGGAAAAGATCCAAGTTATTTCTGTGTGTGAGAGGTTTCAGATATTTTATAGTGTTAATAGGCATTAATCACACACAATGCTTCAGTGAAACAAAGAAAAATAATCTACCTTAGAAGGAAGACAATGACAGAAGTTTGTCTCGCTTTCCACAGCTGAGAAATAAGTCTTAAGAAACACATGTATTTCACCATGTAATTGTGGTTTCTACTTCTGTATTAGTGTTAGATATCATTTAATGTAAATAACATTCCTTTTATATCTTCCTCATAATTTAGAAGGCAAGCGCACTTTTAAAAATGAAAACAATAAATAATAAATAAACATGCTTCCAGTAACATTCTGGGCTTCTGGGTGATTTGTTCATAGTGTTAATGGTGTGTCTATGTGAACATCTGAAACAATATATGCTACTAATTAAAAGACTGTATATCCTGTGGTGTGAACTCTGTGATCTAATTAAATTCTGGCTGCCCTCCATTATGGAAAAGGGAAGTATGTGGTGTGTGAAAATGTGCAAATTAAACTAGATTACTAAGTCCTTGAACCACTATTGGGTTGCTAAGGTAAGAGGTTTTTGATGATCTGGGGTATATGAAATGATGAGTCAAGAGATACGGCTCACAGAGTGTAGATATGCATATTATGGCAGCTAGTTCAGGTTAGCCTGACAAAGTTAAGTCAGCTAGTGTATCAAAAAGCATTAATTAGGAAGACAAAGGCAATGCCTGGCATTCCTATTTGACAAAATGTTAACCCAGTTAAATCTTTCCTCTAAATGTAAGTAATCTCAAGACTAAAATTATGAACTATTTTTGTAGCTATTCTCTCTTTTAAACTAACTGTATTTTATCAACTATTTTAAAATCCCAAGACAAAAAAAAAAAAAAAAAACCAAAAAAAGAAACCTTGTACATTTTAGGAATACCTTTCAGGAAAGCCTGTTATTCTAGAAAATTCTTCCACAAAAATTAAAATAGAAGAGAATGCATTCTTGTTCTATTCTCATATCATTTCTGTTTAAATATTTTTAAATTTTATTTCACTTTTTCTTAAATGATACTTTGGACAAATTTTGAAAAAAAAAATTGAAGGTAATATAACATATTAGTGCTAACATGCCTTGTGCTGAGATTCTTATCCATTAGCTTTGATATAAAAGTCTAGCTTTCAATGAAATTTTCAATTTTACTTTATTTCACAATTTCCAGATAGTCTATGCCATGGTTAATTTTACATATCAACTTGACTGGGCATGGGATGCCCAGATATTCGGTCATATATGACTTTGGTTGTGTCTGTTAAGAGTGTTTCCAGAGGAGATTATCATTTGAATCTGTAAACTGAGTAAAGCAGACTATTCTCCCCAATGTTGGTGGGTCTCATACAATCTGGTGAAAGCCTAAAAACAGAACAAAAGTCCCAGTAAGAAACAATTTGCTCTCTCTGCCTGGCTGTCTTCAGACTTGGACTTCAACTGGAACTAGACCATCAGTTCTCCTGTGTCTTTAGCTTGCTGCCTTCAGATCATGGGACTGTTCAGCCTTCATAACTTCAGGAGCCAATTCTTTAAGATTTATTCTTATTGATACATAGTTAGATAAGACTAGAGCAGCAATCAATTACATGCTTCTTAATACACTTCTGCAAACTCAACTCTAAAAAAATTTCCTAAACAAAGATAAAAATAAAACTCTGGAATATATCCTAAATCCTGGCTGGGGCATAGTGTGAATCAAAGAGCCTTTATGCTAACCTAGTTCATCAAATCTATTGTATATCACTGATGAAGTATAATTTTGAAAGATTACTTAGTGATAAACACTCATTATGATAATAATAACCTTTACTACTTAGCATTTATATCTTTACTTTCCCTTCTTTTTCAGTTATCACTAGTATTTAGGTAAAATCTTTTGGAAATACCTTGAAAAATCTCACTATTTTCAGTGACAAAATCAAATGTTTTTTGTTTGTCTATACTAAATGTTTTAGTATGCTTCTAAACATGGGTTGGGGTAAAGCATTGTTATAAAGATATTTGAGTAATTTATTTTATGTGTTGAATAATTAACTATATTTTAAGCTACATTATTAAATTAGTATCTACCTGAGGCACAGATGTCTCAGTCTCTGAAAGCAATTAATGATTTTATACTTTGTTTCCTAACAGAACTGATGGTGGCTTCATTTTCACTGCCATGTGCATACATTAGTTTATTTCCTTGCCACTAAAAAATGGTGCCTTCAAGTCCTATTCAGAGTTGCAATTTATCTAAAATAATGAGTAGATACTAAATCTAGACTTTTTAATAAACCATTTTTATGAAATTTCCATTATCAAAAATCTGGTCACACACCAGATAACAGAAAAATAATATTGACATAGTTAGTTCATATATGTAATCATATATTGTTTGAAATAAATTTATAAAAGGCCTCGCCATTATTACTAGATAGTTATACTGAAACATTTATTAATTCTTTCGAAAGGATTGCTGACTTCTTGAGTCTTAAAACTTTATTCCAAAGTCAAGGCAACAAAATGGCCCATTACTTTAAGAGAAGGTAAAAATCTAGGCTAAGGAAAACCATTGGTATCAAGCTCCTAACTTGGCAATGACTTGTTTTGTCTCTTTTGTTCTTCTCTTTTACTTCTACTTATCAAGGTATCTTCAATTAGAGACTAGATATCACAACAGCAAGAAGTTCATTTAAAGCAAGTAAATCAATTTACTTTTTAAAAAGAAAAGTATGAAAATCACCTTGTACTGTTTTCTGACTAATCCAGGATAGCTAGTACCAAATAGAAGACTCTGGAGTCTAGTTAGATATGAGATCTCTACTCTGCCCATCTCTCCATTTTCTTATCCCTAAACTGGAGCTAATAATGATAGTTATCCTATAGGTGACTATTAAGTTAATATAAGTATGGTGGTCAGAGCCATGCTTGGCCCATACTAAGTGCTATTTAGGATCAACTCATTATTTTGAATATCAAAAGGTATACATGGGTCTTTCTTAAATGAAGTTAAGAAATATTTTTTTTCAGTGATATTGTTTGTGCTCCTTAGAACACAATTTAATCAGAAAACACAAACTGACATTTGTATATGCTCATAAAATGCAGTATGTTATGAAAAAATGATGTTTTAATTCAGTGTAACCTCACCAAATGAGGTGCATACCTCACTTTTAAGGGCATAATGGAGACTGAACATTTAAATATAAGCCTATAACCACAGTTCTTTTACCTAAAACTGTAGTTGTCAAACTTTAGCAGAGATCAGAATTACCTATAGGGCTTGTCAGGACACAGACCATGGGACCCACCTCCAAAGTCTCTGACTTATTAATAACAACTCTAACAAGTTCTCAAATACTGCTCCTGTTGCTGGTGTGGGTACCGCACTTGGGGAACCACTGCTCTAAAAGGTGTGTCTGAATTTCCCATCTGGGTTTCAGGCCCAGTAGAATCAGTGCTACAAGCCCTGAATTGCACTGTAACCAGCACTTACCAAGGACTTGGGAGAGGCAGGTAATATCTGAGAGAACTAAGCTTGTCTAAGGCCTTGCCATTTATTCCAGTCTATGTTTGGGAACTACCACAGTCATCTGGGCCACTTGCATGGTCAGGAAAAGGGCAAAGTTTTATTTAAGACTGCAAAACTGGTTGGTTCTATGATTTTACCTCTGATTTTCATAAATAATCTTGTCTATTAGCCTCCATTCCTATATGTTCTGTGTTCTTCCCTTTATCTAAGGGACCCGAGTCCTGGAAACTATATTTCCCATCTCTCATTGCTTCCACTGTTCTGGATTTGTTTTAGGCTCTGCCAGTGAAATGCCTGAATAAGACATTTGGAAGTCGCCACTTCTCTGACAGGGATGGTGGTTGACACAGAAGCTCCAAGACACAAAGTCACGTTCTCCAGTGCGGTCACCTAGAGCCTGGGCGGCCGTGATTAGTGGCCGCAGCCTCCTGACTGCGGCATCTCAGTCACGTGGCCTGACTGGACAATGAGGGATGACTGCTGATTTCTGATTCAGTCACTATCCAACTATTCTGTACTTCCCTGTTTTAAATCGTCTTTGGTGTCTGTATTCAGATATGACTGATAACATTCTCCTAACACTTCTTTCTACTTCCTGCCCCTTTCCCTGTATCTCACACTCACGGGTGCTGGTGTAACTCTTTATGAGCTGTCATCTGTGCTGTTTTCACTCAAATTTGATTCCCTAATTATGCTTTCCTATGTTGGATTTCTCCCTTAACAACATCCATGAGGGCTTCTGTAATTTTTTAATCTCCTAAATATGTCCACAGAATCTTGATTCCCTTTTTTTCCCATCTGCAACTCACATGCAGATTTCTCAAGAGTTAGGTTCCAGATTAAACATCCTTGGTCCTACAAACTTATTCTAAAATATTTTTATCACCATCTCTCAAACACCCCAATCTCCTTGAAAGTCTACTACATAGGTTTGTTTTTTTTTCCCCCCTGTATGTTAGTCAGTCTGCCCTCTGCGGACACACTTACTTCTGTTGAGAAATTTATCATGTGATCAAGTTTTCAGATCCTTGGCAACTACTCTTCTCACCCCAGATGATTTTGCCTTCATCATCCTTTCCTTCATCCTAACCTTAGACTCCTCCTTTCAAAGTCTTTTGATCTTTCTTCAGTTTTCCAAGCATACGTGTGCAACCTAGATCTTGCCATTGTCTTGTTGTTGTTCAGTCGCTAAGTCATATCCAACTCTTCGTGATCCCATGAACCACAGCACACTGGGCTTCCCTGTCCTTCACTATCTCCCAGAGTTTGCTCAAATTCCTGTCCCCTGAGTCAGTGATATCATTCAACCATCTCATCCTCTGTCTGCCCCTTCTCCTCTTGCCATTTTCTGGAATTGCTTTTTCTCCAAAATGTTAAACTCAGAAGTCCAAATCTCAAATCTCTTATTTCATACTCAATGATCTCAACCCAAAGAAACACACTAAAATATTCTCTTCCTCATCACCCACACCTGAACACTCACTCCCCAAACACCATGCACACTGATCTCTCACACACACACACATATAACAACCACACACATAACACACAGAATACAATCATACTACCCCCCATTCTTCCAGTGTGGTCTGAACACCGTGGACCTTTTTCATTTTTTTTTTTTTTTTGAGGAAGAAAAATGCAACTTCAATTCCTGCTGTACTGCCCCTGCTTTCTCCATAGCCCCAGTTTTTAAAATGTACTTGTCTTTATTCTAAATATAACACATGCTCTTTGAAAGAGATGAGAAGAGAAATGTAAAATAAACCTCAGGAAATTTCTCAGAGGGTAAACATGCACTCATGAGCCGAAACTTTTTACAGTGTAAATCAGACTTCTCTTCCAAGCCTCATATTCACTGAACATTCATTCCATTTATACCCTTAATTTCACCTTCTGTCTGGGTATCCTCACCTTGAGAGCAAACCTCTGTCCTCTTTAAGGTCCACTGAAAATAACCTGTCTTGTGGCCTTTTCTGACCCTGAATCTTAACAATATTTTTATTTATATTGTAAAAATACAGACACAATATTTACTATCACTAGGATAAGAAACAAGATAAAAATCTTTCATTACAAACTGCACTAAGGAAAAAAATACATTTTAAAAAACTGCATGAAATTACATCAAATTAAAAAGTTTCTGCATAGAAAATGGAGCCATTAACAAAATAAATAAGCAATATATGGAGTGGCAGAAAATATTTACAAATTATATGTCTGATAAATGAGTGATATCCAAAATATATAACAAACACATAACTCAATAGTAGGAGACAAACTCTAGTTAAAGGAAATAAATCATAAAGATATATATCATGGTTACTATAGTTAATAACACTGGCTTGCATATTAAAAGTCTTATCACAAGAAAAAAACATTGTATAACTATATGTGGTGATGGATGTTGACTTATTGGGGTAATCATTTTGCAATATTTGTATACACATATTGAATCATTATTTTGCACACCCAAGACAAATATAATTTATACAAAAACCTATACCTAAACTTTCCATACTTTTGACTTATTCAGTTCAGTTCAGTTCAGTTCAGTCAGTCAGTCGTGTCCGACTCTTTGCGACCCCATGGACCATAGCACGCCATGCTGCCCTGTCCATCACCAACTCCTGGAGTTTACTCAAATTCATCTCCATTGAGTTGGTGATGCCCTCTAACCATCTCATCCTCTGTCGTCCCCTTTTCCTCCTGCCCTCAATCTTTCCCAGCATCAGGGTCTTTTCAATTGAGTCAGCTCTTCGCATCAGGTGGCCAAAGTATTGGAGCTTCAGCTTCAACACCAGTCCTTCCAGTGAACACCCAGGACTGATCTCTTCCAGGATGGACTAGTTGGATCTCCTTGCAGTCCAAGGGACTCGCAAGAGTCTACTCCAACAGCACAGTTCAAAAGCATAAATTCTTCAGTGCTCAGCTTTCTTCACCATCCAACTCTCACATCCATACATGACTCCTGGAAAAACCATAGCCTTGACTAGATGGACCTTTGTTGGCAAAACAATGTCTCTGCTGTTTAATGTGCTGTCTAGGTTGGTCATAACTTTCCTTCCAGGGAGTAAGCGTCTTTTAATTTCATGGCTGCAGTCACCATCTGCAGTGATTTTGGAGCCCAAATAAAGTCAGCCACTATTTCCACTGTTTCCCATCTATTTGCCATGAAGTGATGGGACCAGATGCCATGATCTTAGTTTTCTGAATGTTGAGCTTTAAGCCAACATTTTCACTCTCCTCTTTCACTTTCATCAAGAGACTCTTTATTTCTTCTTCACTTTCTGCCATAAGGGTGGTGTCATCTCCATATCTGAGGTTATTGATATTTCTCCCAGTGATCTTGATTCCAGCTTGCACTTCCTCCAGTCCAGCGTTTCTCATGATGTACTCTGCATAGAAGTTAACTAAGCAGGATGACAATATACAGCCTTGATGTACTCCTTTTCCTATTTGGAACCCATCTGTTGTTCCATGTCCAGTTCTAACCGTTGCTTCCTGACCTGCATAGTGTATCATTTTAGAGGGATATTATATGCTGGCTTTGAGACACACAGAATGGGGTCACATGTGAGCTCCATGAGTGACTGACTGCATGACCTCAGGTAAGTTATTAACCTCTCTATACTTCAATTTCCTCATATGTAAACATGCGGATTATACTGGGAATTATACAAGCCTAGTCTTATCCTTTTCAGAAGTAGAAATTCCTATCTACCCTAATAAATATTATTGTGTGTATTTATTTAATATAAAAATTAATAAAAAGACACTTCAGTTAAATATTGTTTGGAGACCAGATAGAGACTACTCATGCCATATAACAAAAGCAGAGCTCCATAGGAAGAAGACAGACACCTCTTCTTTCCTGGAAAGGATTCAGCCAATGACAAGTCATGGATACTTCGTTTACCACAGCTCTTCCAACCTCCTTTTCTTCTCTAAAAGTGTGTGTCCCTTCCCTTGTTCTGTGGGGATTTTGCATGTGGCTTGCCATGCTTTGAATCTCAAAATGCAATTTTGTATTGATCCAAAAAAAAAACAATGCTGGTGAAGAACTATGTGGCAGTCTACATATTTTAGTAATTACATATTTTATATACTTTAGTGTATAATATAACTTATATATAACTTTAGTATATAACATACATAACTTATTAAAATATAATTATATACTATATAAACAAATACAATAATATATATTTTAGTATAAAATTATTTTCAAATATAGAATTTGGAAGAACTGAATTAGCTTTTGCATATTCTATTACTTACTTTTTACTACATCAAAGTAGAAAATAGAATCGAACTGAATCAGAGCAACCAAACATGGAAAATCAGAAACAAATCTTATTCAATTTTATCACCTGTAGTGATATGTGACTAAACTTAATTTTAATTTGGACCATCTAGAGATAGCATAGTGGTCAAAATAACATGTCTCAATTCCAATTTTGGAATAGTGATTTCTTTTGTATCTTTCCTTATTTAGAAATTAAGTCTACAGATAATTACAATAAATAAATTGAGTTACAGGTGTCACTAGTGGTAAAGAACATGCCTGGTAATACAGTAGACTTAAGAAATGCAGGTTCAATTCTTGGGTTGGGAAGATCCCCTGGAGGAGGGCATGGCAACCTACTCCAGTATTCTTGCCTGGAGAATCCCATGGACAGAGGAGCGTGGCAGGTTGTGGTCCACAGGGTCACAAAGAGTCAACACAATTGAAGCACCTTAGCACAACAGGTATCCAATAATGACAAAATTAAAATAAAGTATATATAATTCATTAATACTGTTTTAAAATATTATGTTAAAGTCCAGGCAGCTGTGGTACATATATACCATGGAATATTACTCAGCCGTTAAAAAGAATTCATTTGAACCAGTCCTAATGAGATGGATGAAACTGGAGCCCCTTATACAGAGTGAAGTAAGCCAGAAAGATAAAGAACATTACAGCATACTAACACATATATATGGAATTTAGAAAGATGGTAACGATAACCCTATATGCAAAACAGAAAAAGAGACACAGAAATACAGAACAGACTTTTGAACTCTGTGGGAGAAGGTGAGGGTGGGATGTTTCGAAAGAACAGCATGTATATTATCTATGGTGAAACAGATCACCAGCCCAGGTGGGGTGCATGAGACAAGTGCTCGGGCCTGGTACACTGGGAAGACCCAGAGGAATCGGGTGGAGAGGGAGGTGGGAGGGGGGATCGGGATGGGGAATACGTGTAAATCTATGGCTGATTCATATCAAAGTATGACAAAACCCACTGAAATGTTGTGAAGTAATTAGCCTCCAACTAATAAAAAAAAAAAATAAAGTCCAGGCATTTTAATTGCAGAGTAAGTTTATATTTCAGTGGTATAATATATTAAAGATTTACCGTGTAAGAACTGTGAAAGCAGAAATCAATACATAGATCTGTTATTTACTATTTCTATATTCCCTTAATATATTCTATTCAAAATTTCCCTGTTAATTCTTCAATGTATCAAATTAAAAAATCAAATCTTAGTGGCTTATCTTAAAGAGCTAATTACATTCTGAGTTATAAATTTTTAAATGCTGAATAAATGAATCAAAGGTAGAATTATAAACAAAGAGAATTGCATTCTCTTTTATAAGACGTATTGTGTGGAAATAAAACTTACAACTTGTGAATGATAAAAGAGTCATTTTTATCATTTTTCAAGCACCTGAAGTACCATTCCCTTTTAAAGGGTACTCAAATGTCCCAGACATGTGAGCTGACCCTCCATTTGACTGCAATCTCAGTCCATTTATGTGATCTCTGTCCATTTATGCATTTCAATTTATTTTGTAGCCTGAATATGCAGGACAATAATTCTAATTTACTTATCTCGCAGCCTCACTGGGCCAGGTGATTTCACAGGTGCAGTGACAAATAACTCATAACCAAACAAATGAGATAATGACAGTAAATGTGATCAACACAAATTCTACTTGCTGAAAAAAAAGGAGGAATACAATAGGAAGAAAATAGCTATTTCTGTATCCCCATCAGAAAATGATTTTCAAAAATTCAGTTATCCTTTATTTTTCATTCTTGTATCTGTTCATTCTATATATTGTCTATTAGCCACTTGTTTAGATTGATTTGCTTTTGATTTATGAAAAGAAACCATTGAAAAATCCTAAGGATTAATTCTAGAAAAGCCTGTGATTTAATGCATATTGCTTTCCGAATCTAAACATAGAATCATAATGCCATGTGGAGAAAGGGTATAGAGGCTGTGAAAGGGCAGGAATATGAGGGAAGGGAGATTAACAGAAATGTGGAAAGAAAACGAAAAGCGGAATCATTTTATCTTTGGAGTAAAATATAAGGAAAAAGTTACAGATTTTGACTCCCACTTTTCTCTATCTGCTTTCTTCCTTATTCTGTAAACCTCATTCTCCATAGCTACCCCTATTTCTCATCTTCAAAATCTATAAGCAATCTATTTTCAGAATTAGTCACTCTCACAACTCTGAAGTTTGTGGGAATTTGAGTAACTTCAAGTGAAAGTGAAAGTATTAGTCACTCAGTCTTGTCTGATTCTTTGTGACTACAACCCCATGGACTGTAACCTGCCAGGCTCCTCTGTCCATGGAATTCTTCAGGCAAGAATACTGGAGTAGGTAGCAATTCTCTTCTTCAGTAGATCTTCTCCACCCAGGGATTGAGCCCAGGTCTCCCGCGTTGCAAGCAGATTTTTTATCCTATGAGCCACCAGGAAAGCTAACCTGATTTCAAATGAAAGTTTTGAGGAACTACTTTAGTACTTAAGTATTTCATTTTTAAAAGCCACATTGTCTTGCCAATACTTTGAGAGTGTGTTGTACTTACAGACATAAATCTTCATTTAGTTATTATAAAGGCACTAGGTTAAAGTTTTTTAATTTAGTCTTTTACTATAGAATATCTTAATATGAAACATGGTTTCAAATATCTTAATATGAAATTCAATGGTTTTTAAAGCAAGCTATTTTTCCAATTACTGTGACATTATGTAAAAACACATGCATGTCGATTCATACTATGAAATTTAATACAAAAGAAAAAGATAACTGTGATGCTCTAACACTTAAAAGCTACTCATCCCCAAATAATAAAAAAAAACCTCATCATCATTGTAAGTAAAAACAACAGAAACCTAGAGATTTCTTATTGTATGTAATATTTATGAATATATTTTCATAACTATTGGAGAACTATTTTTATAACTTTTAGTGATCTTCATAAAACAAATAGTATTCTAATATTATAAAATATTTAATTTTTCAGATTTCAATAATTATAAAATTTGTCCTTCAGGAACAAAACACCATATAACCTTTTAAATCATAGAATATCTTTCTCGCTAATAAGATTTTGTACTCAAATCTTTAGAGTGTTTTTAGTTTCAGTTCAGTTCAGTCACTTAGTTGTGTCTGACTCTTTGCGACTCCATGGACTGCAGCACACCAGGCCTCCCTGTCTGTCACCAACTCCTGCAGTTTACCCAAACTCATGTCCATTGAGTAGGTGATGCCATCCAACCATATCATCCTCTGTCGTCCCTTTCCCCTGTCTTCAATCTTTCCCAGCATCAGGGTCTTTTCAAATGAGTCAGCTCTTTGCATAAGGTAGCCAAAGTATTTTGGAGTTTACTAATAGCTAATATTGTATTTTTCCCTTAAAAATTTTAACTTTTAAAGAAAGTTAAGGTTTTCAAAGGAAAAATACAATATTAGCTAAAATTAAACTTTCTTTAAAAGTTAAATTTTAAAATTCTCTAAATTTTGTACAGCTTTCTGATATAAGAAATTTAAAACTGTTATTTATATGCTCTTGTAACATTTAACTTTGACTGTACTAATTGAATTTTGTCATTTTGCTGATTTCTAAGTGATAAGCAATACAGAAAATATACTTAACCAAAAGAGTAGTGTATGATAATACATTTCATTAGAAATGTATTTTCTCTCTGTAATTATAGTGAAATGACAATGTAAGATTTTTTTCTTTTTTGAAATTAAATAAATGTCATGTTTCACTAGTGTGTAAAAATCTCAAAGGCAGGGACTGTATATTTGTCATCTTTTGAGAGCATCATCTTGTGCCTAATATGGAAGTTGGGTCACAGTTACTGAGTTGGTGTAGAACAGTGAGATGTATTTGTACTCCAAAGACACAAAACAGAATTTAAAACCCGACTCTGCCATTGCACACTGTAGTATGCTGAACAGTCTCCCCCAAAATATATTTCCAAGTCATAACCCACAGTTCATTATGTGACCTGATTTGAAAATAGGGATTTACAGATATATTTAAGCTAATGGTCTCACAGAGTCAGACACGACTAGAGCGACTTAGCAGCAGCAGCAGCTTGAGATCGGATGACATCATCTTGGATTTAGAGTGGTCCTAAATCCAATGTCTTTATAAGAGGTAGAAAAGGAGAAAAATGAGGGGCACACAGTGGGAAGGCTATAAGAAAGTGGAAGCAGAGACTGGAATAAAGAAGCCCTAAGCCAAGAAACACCAAGAATTTTCTGTAGCCACAAGCAGTGATGTAGTAGGCTTGTAAAGGATTCTTCATTGAGTCTCAAGAAGGAATCAATCCTACTGACATCTTGATTTCAGACTTCTGACCTCCAGAACTGAAAGAGAATATATTTCTGTTGTTTTAAGACACCAAGTTTGAGATAAATTTGTTAGGGCAATCCTAGGAAACTAATACGGGACTTATAGCCTCTAAGAGAGAGTTCTCATTTTAAATAGGGGCTAACGCCCACTTTCAGATCTGTTCAGAAAATTAAACAAGGTAATTTAAACCATTTAACATTTTATCTGATATCCAGCAGTGCCCAAACACATTGGTTCCCTTCTTGACAATGATTTAGGAGCCCTCGGTAATAGGATTTCCCAAAGGAACATATCTAAAACATGTTTGTCTTAGCAAAGAGCATAATTTGTATATATTTACATAAACTACAATCCATTAAAAGGCAGTTTTCATGTATATTTTCTGTATTAGTGATGATTTGGAAACCAGCATGATAAGAAAATTTAACTAAGTGCAGTGAATATTAATTATTAAAGAATTACATAGCACTTTTGAATCTTGTATAATATCAGAAATTCAGACAATTTTCATCTAATTCCCTGAACATCTGCCCTCTTGATTCTTTTATCATTGAAATGAAAATATAAGAGAAAGGATTCTAAACTCTTAAATCCCAGAGGGTCACAGAAGACCTTTTGTAGCTCAGAACTTGAAGAATAATTATACTCTTACATATTTAGAGAATGAAAAAAAATCATGTAATTTTTAAAAGCTTTTAATCTTAACAGCCTGATCCCACCTTATCTTTTTTTTTTTTTACTATCACTAACGTTTTGTCACTTTTGGCTCTCCCTCAATACTCTTGTTAATTGTAAATAAAATTCTGACCAGAAAAAAATAAAGGCTGACTATATATCATCTTCTCTAATTTAAATAGCATCTTGCAGCAACCAAACTTTTAAAAATGCAGAGGCTATAAACATATTTTGAATGGATTCTGACCAGCAAGTTTTTATAAAAGAATCTCAATGTCCAATGCACATTTATTTATAAACAATGAAATTTGTCCTTTCTCACGTAAATTGAAACAAAAGCAATGCCCCAAAATAAATTAAAATTACATCATTAATTTTAAATACTAATTGACATAAAAATGATACTTTAGGGAAAGACTCTTGACAATATAAGGATGTACTTCAATCTGTTCTAGAGAGTAATAATAAAGATTTTTCATTCAGGTGAGTTCCATATGTCTATTTATGCCTGCCAATTTTCCAAATTCAATATATCCCACAAAAGTGGATGCTAGGAAAATAAAAATTTGATTTATAGAAGTTCACAACATTGTTCCCAATGAAACTTAGCAGTACCGCCAGGGAAGTGAGGAGGTGGGTAACAGTAAGAAGGGCTACTTGGGGAATGTTCTGTGGGTGCCTCCCAGGAAGGCTTTTCTCCGCCCATTTACAAATGTACCTTACAAATGTACCTCTTCCAAACTGTATGTGTCTTAGAGAATGCATTATTATATAGGCTGTATATTTTTATTTTTAAAGGCTAGGCAATATGCCAAGTCAACACGGTATCAACAATAAAAGTCACATGTCTCCAAGTGAACACGTTAAGGAATACACTTAACACATTGTTTTAGGCCAACATGGAGCCATTTGTGTACAAATACAGTGTTTGTACATTGAGATTCTTAGTGAACTGAAAATACCAAATAGTGAGATTATTTGTTTGACAACAAAATGAACTCATTTTATTTAACTAATACTTTATCAAAACTTGTCATACTTACTAATATTTTTATGTAATATTGTGATTACTTTAGTAATAGTGACACATTTTCTTCTCCCTAAGGGTCTACGTAGTACATGTAGCAGTCAAAGGAAGACATTTATATTTCTTGACCTGTGGTAAAGGAGGTGAATATCCTGGCCTAATTTTTAAGAAGAAACAGAAACACTTTTGTATTTATACTCATATCCAATAATATCCAATTTTTCACATGAATATTAGATCATTAGTACTCATTTCACAGCAAACTGAAAAATAGACTTAAAATAGCTTAAAGATTATGTGAGTAACCTAACAGTGCTTATTTGAACATAACCTTGTACAAATATTTAAAAAATCCTAAATTTTAACAAAAAATCAGTGCCTTTTGTCAGTAACATAAAACTTAATTTATAAAAAAAAACATATTTAGATAGCCTCAAATAAATCAATGAAGTTAGAACACTCCCTCACATCACATACAAAAAAATTCAAAATTAAAGACTTAAAAAAGGACGCTATAAAACTCCTAGAAGAGAACACAGGCAAAACCTTCTCTGACATAAATCACAGCAATATTTTCTTAGATAATTCTTCCAAGGCAAAATATATAGAAACAAAAATGTACAAATATGACCTAATCAAACTCATAAGCTTTTACTTAGCAAAGACCACCAACAAAATGAGACAATCTGTGAAACAGGAGAAAATATTTGCTAATGATGACCCCAACAAGGGATTAATTTCCAAAACATACAAACAACTCAAACAAATCAATATCAAAGCAAAAACAGCACCAAGCTGAGCTTTCTGTGTTATACCGAAGCTTCCTATTAACTATTTATTTTATACAAGGTAGTATATATATGTCAATGCTACTCCCTCAATTTGTCCCACTTTCTCCTTATTCCACTGTGTCCACAAGTCCATTCTCTACATTTGTATCTCTATTTTGCCCTGCAAACAGGTTTACCAGTCCATTTTTCTAGATTTCATATATATGCATTAATAACGGGATGGGCGGTGGGAGGGAGACTCAAGAGGGAGAGGATATGTGTATACTTATAGCTGATTCATGTTGTACAGCAGAAATTAACACAATATTGTAAAGTAATTACCCTTAAAACAAACAAACAAACAAAAAAAACCACCAATCAACATTAAGCAGAAGACCTAAATATACATTTCTCCAATGAAGACATACAGGTGGCCAACAGGCACATGAAAAGTTCAACATTGCTAATTATTAGAGAAATATAAATCAAAACTGCAATGAGGTATCACCTCACATCAGTCAGAATGGCTATAATCAAACTATCTACAAACAATAAGTGGCGGAGAGGTGGTGGGGAAAAGGGAACCCTTCTACACTGTTGGTAAGGAATGTAAATTGATGCAGCCACTATAGAAAACAGTATGGAGGTTCCTCAAAAAACTAAAAATAGAACATATAATCTAGCAATTTCAATCCTGGAAAAACAAAAACACTAAATTGAAAAGATATATGCACCCCAATGTTCATAGCAGCACTATATACAATAGCCAAAACATAGAAACCACCAAAGTGTCCATCAATAGAAGTTGTGTTATATTTATACAATGGAATAGTACTCAGCCATGAAAAAGAATGAATTATTGACATTTGCGGCAACATGGCTGGCCTTAGAGAATATCATACTTAATACCATATTAAGTGAAGTAAGTCAGATGAGAAAGACATATTATATGATATCACTTACATGTGGAATCTTTAAATATAATACATATGAATCTATTTACAAAACAGAAGCAGACCACAGACTTAGAAAACAAACTTTGGATAGTTACCAAAGAGGAAAGGAACAGACAGAAGGATAAATAAGCAATGCAGGATTAACAGATACACATTTCTATATACAAGGTAGATAAGCGACAATGATTTACTGTGTAACACTGGTAACAATATTCAATATCTTTTAATATCCTATAATGGAAAATAATCTGAATCATTTTGCTATAAATCTAATACTGATGCAATATTGTAAATTAAATATATTTCAATAAAAAATAACAATGCTTGCTGCTATGAATTCAGTTTGACAGTTAGCAGAGAAACTGTCCCTTTCCAACACTGCAAAGAAATGCTTCAATTGTACAAGTACTCAACCCTTCAGGCTTGTGAGCCACGCACAGAGGCTCAAAGAAGCTGTAGCCTGGCTCCTGCCATCCTCTCCACATGCTGCTCCATCTCCTTGGACTTGTTATTGCTCACATCTTTACTGTACCTGATTAAATTCTGTTCAGCCTCCTTGAGTTAATTGGTATCATCTTTTAGTTTTATAGAAAGAGGAAAACAGTCCATAAAATTTAGCAGAAAAATGATGATAACCTGATAGAAATTTTCAGAAAAAGAATCTTGAAAAAAGACACAGGAAAAATGGGTTAGAAGCCCAGCTTTTTCAGTAAGACTTGGATTTTGGTAAATCATTTAATCTTTCAAGGATTTATTTGTAATATGGATGGATTGGAATAGTTAATCTCTAGGATCATTTATAATTCCTTATTATCAGCCTATGATAATTTCTTATATTTTACCCCTACTTGGAAATTTTTAACCTATCTGCATCTTCAAGAAAAGTCTTAATGGCTTAAGTTAAATACACCCTCAAACTATTTATCAACTCTCCACAACTACTAAATAATTGGTACTAACATATTTGTTTAATGTGTTGCCTTAATCTAGACTTTCACTTCTATGTCACTAGTGACCTAATCATTTTCTGTAAACTTTAGTAGGATGTGGCACCATGTGAATGCTGACAGATATTTTTTAATATGTAGAAGGTGAAGAATTATAAAATAACATAAGACAATGTGCAAGGAAACATTTACTCCTTTAATAATTAGATGTTGGTTAATGCTCAAAAACTTTCAAAGTTCCAAGACTGTTTTGATTATTCCTAATTCTTAAAGATAATAACAATTCATTTACTTACCTCATTATTTATTTAAAAGAAAAATATGAAAGCAGGATTATACTTATTTTATTCTTATTACTGTACTAGCCTACAATATTCCTTGTCAATTAAATTTAGAATTTCCATTTCTAATCCTTTAGCATTGTCATTATGTTTTAGAATAATTTATAGTGTTTTAACTACAATAGAAAATAAAAATCTATGCTGGTTTTGGTCAGAGTAGACTGTGACAGCATGACAATACATATTACAGTCATTGAGAAATAGAATTATGGAATAACAAAAAAAATTACTGTATTTTAATAGTATTGTTCCTGTCTCTACTTTGTATCTTATTTTATGCCCAGTTTCTGCCTTATCATTAACTTTAAATATCCATTATAAAACTGTACTGACATATAAATATATACATATATACACAAAAATAAATACATATAAATTAACTATTAGAGAGGTAGATAACCTACAAAAATACTGAAATTATGATTACTATAGACTGAATATTTGTATCTCCTCAAAACTCATAAACTGAACCTCTTCTTAAATGAGATGATCCTTTGAAGTGAGGTCTTAGAGATGCAGCACCCTCATGAATAGGATTAGTGCCCTTATAAAAGAGACATCAGAAAGTTCCCTCACCCCTTCTGCCATGTGAGAAGTTAAAAGCCAGCATGAACCAGGAACTGAGATCTCATAAGACATCAAATTTTATAGTTCCTTAATCTTGGACTAGCTAGCCTTCAGAACTATGAGAATAAATGTTTGGTTAAGCCATCCAATCTATGGCATTTTTGTTACAGTAGTTGGAAAAGACTAAGGGGTGATAATTATTTTTGATAATACCTTAGAAGTAAATATGTAAGTGTGTGTACTCAGTCGTGTCTGACTCTTGTGACCCATGACCCTATGGACTGTAACCTGTCAGGCTCTTCTGTCCATGGGATTTTTTCAGGCAAGAATACTGGAGTGGGTTGCTATTTCCTACTCCAGGAGATCTTCCTGACCCAGGGATCAAACCTGTGTCTCCTGTGGCTACTGCACTAACGTGAATTCTCTACCACTGTGCCACCTGGTAACCAGCATCAGTAGTAAGTATAAGTAAATCTAATTAATCTAATTAAAGGTTAACAAATTAAATCATAACATGGCATACGTCATCTAGGAGTACAGATCAAAGAAGTCTATTTTCAGTTCCATTTATTCCATTTTCAGTGCTATTCTTTTCTTCCTTTAACATTTCTTAAAGTGGAAATATGCTGGTAATGAATTTTCTCAGTATTTGTTTTTCTGAAAAATTCTTTATTTTCATTTTTGTAAGATATATTCACTGAATTGGACTTCGCTGGTGGTGCACTGATGAAGAATCACCTGCCAACGTAGGGGACTTGGGTTTGATACCTAGGTCAGGAAGATTCCCCTGGAATAGGAAATGGCAACCCACTCCAGTATTCTTGTCTGAAAAAAATCCCATGGACAGAGGAGCCTGTCAGACTATAGGCCATTGGGTTGCAAATGAGTTGGACACTACTGAGTGAATGAACACATGCCCTTAACTATAGAATTCTATATTTCTAGTTTGTTTCTCCCTTTCAAAACTTTAAAAATGTCACTTTATTTTTTCCCAGCTTATGAAGTTCTTGATGAGAAGTCTACTGTAATTTTCATCTTTTTTTCTCTGTATGTAAGGTATTTTTTCCTTCCTCTGGCTACCTCAGACTTTAT
Organism: Cervus elaphus; assembly: GCF_910594005.1. NCBI lineage: Eukaryota > Metazoa > Chordata > Mammalia > Artiodactyla > Cervidae > Cervus > Cervus elaphus. The sequence continues at coordinate 34,187,493 of NC_057831.1, forward strand.
CTTTGATTTTCAGCAGTCTGAATATGATATGCCTGGGTTTATTTTTCATTTTTCTTTACCTGTTTGGTGGTCTTTAAGCTTCTTGGATCTGTAATTTGCTAAATGCTGATACTTCTAGAAAAATTTGTAGCCATGATTGCTCAATATTTTTCTTCTTCAGTATGCTCTCTCTTTTCCCCACCAAGATTCCAATTACACATAAGTTAGACCACTTGACATTGTTCTACTGCTCTTGAATGTTCTTTTTTGGGCTTCCTGTCACTTCTTTTCCCCCTGTTGTGTTTCAGTTTGGGTAATTTATATTAACCTATCTTTAAGTTCATTGATGTTTTCCTTGGCTATACTGAGTCTATACATAGGACCATTTCAGGCATTCTTCATCTGTTGCCAATCTTTCAATAAATACAATTTCTATTTGACTCACCCTTATAATTCTCTTTGCTGAAATCACATATCTATTCTTGCGTGTTGTCAAACTTTTCCATTGGCATATTTAACATATTATTATTTTAATTCCCTTTCTGACATTTCCAACATCTGCATAATATCTGAATCTGATTCTGTTGATTCTTTTGTCCCTAGAGAGTGTGTTGTTTCTTCTTGCTTTTCTTTATGCCTTCAAATTTTTGTGGAAAGCCAAACATGTTGTGTAGGACCCTAGAGACTTAGGTAAACAAATTTTATGTCTGGAAATTGGAATGCTATTCCTCTGCTAAGGCTTTAGGATGGACATTTCGGTCAACATAGGCAGAGCTGAACTGAGTTTTCTAGTGATGCTAAGATTACCTACAACTGTCAGTTTTCTCTAATGACATCTGGGATTTAGGGCACAAACTGATTTGCCAGGGGCTTTTCTAAACTTGACTCCCCTGGTGGCTTAGAGGGTAAAGCGCCCGCCTGCAATGCAGGAGACCTGGGTTTGATTCCTGAGTTGGGAAGATCCCCTGGAGAAGGAAATGGCAACCCACTCAAGTACCCTTGCCTGGAAAATCCCATGAACGGAGGAGCCTGGTAGGCTACAGTCCATGGGGTCCTGAAGAGTTGAACACGACTGAGTGACTTCACTTTGTTTCTTTCTTTCTAAACTTATGGTCCACCTCAGCTTTAGTCTCTCCCTGGCACGTGTGCCTTAGAGAGGGTTTTCTTCCACATTCTTGTAACATTCCCAGCCATATTATCTCTAATTAATTATAACTCGCTGCTTGTTAGTCTACGGTATAGAAAGTGAAGCATTCTCTGCTCCTCTGATTGAGCCTCAATTTTAAGAAGGCAGTGTGTTCCAGAGTCTCACAGATGTGGCCTTCTTGGTGTTTGTCTTCTCCTCCAGCTGTAGTTCTGTGTTCATCATGTATTCTTGTCCCTGTTCCAGGAATAAAGGATTCTTTTCTCCAGCTGCAACTGGTCTTCACTGGTGTGGTTTGCTTTCCCCCTGTGTTGTAGACTTTTGTTCGGACAATAGGAAAGAAGCATCTGGGTGAAATCTTGTGCCTTTCCTATAGTAGCTGCAGATCCCTTCTTTAGACCTTCAGCTCAAGAGAGACTTTCACAGGAATCTTGCCAATATTTTAATGTGAGAGTCTAGCGAGGCCTAAAAGAAGATTCTACCAGTGAGTCCAAATTCTCATTCTATTTATACTCTCTTAGGCTATGTTTGCCTGTTGGTTGACCAAAATTTAACAGAATTCTTACTGTTATCTAACTGTGTCTGCTACATATGGTCTCCCCTTACAAGGTACTTGTCTTTACTTCTGTCTTAGGTTAATCGTTTGCACCGTGACTTTAGCTCTCTGATGGTTCAAGAAAAGTTTCCTTAGATTTATATTGAATTTATATTTTCCCTAGGATTTTTGTTGTTATTGTAAGGGTAGGAACAATGCTCTTTTCAGCTATCTACATGTCAAGCTGAAACTAGAATATCTACATATAATTTTAATATATAGTCATTACCTAAACAAATTTAATAGCCTATTATGATAATCACAAATATCTATAAATCAGAGAAAATGCTTTTTTAAATCATAACTGAGCAAGCTTTTTACTTTTCAGCAGCTCAAAATTGTAAGCTCAATTAAATGCAAAACCATTATTTTTTTGGACTCAAAAGAGAGTATTTAACATTTTCCTTGTAAATTATAGGATTATAACATATATTACATTTTTCTTTTGCACTTTTCCCACTTTCTACCAATCTTTTATATTAGCTTGTCCTCTATTTGCAGTATATTGAGAATTTCATTATGCCACTTAAATGTTATCTTCTTTCTGACTGAAACTTATTTTCTGAAGAACAGAACTTCCTCAATCCCCAGTATATTTGTGGATGTAACTGTGAATTTATAGACACAGTGTATTTGTCTCTGCTCCCTAAGAATGCAGAACTAGATAAGCACTGCTTTATTGATGTAAGGTTTGTAGCACCCCACCAGACATGGCTTCCAAAGGTATATTTCAAAGACAGTGATAAGAAATGTTCTGTGAGTTCTCTCTAACTATTGAAGCCTCCTTCTATATTGCTCCAAGCACAGCAAAGAAAGAAGAAAACAAAACAGAAGTTGCATCTAAAATAGGATGCTAAATAACACAAAGATACTGTGAGGGGTGATACAGACTCCTCTCATTGTAGAATCACAGCCTTGCCAATTCCTCATCATTTGAATAATTTCTCTTTTGTTGCTGGTTCTGTGTCAGGTTATGACCAAAGAGAACTCTTAAAAATTGGTATATTTTTGAAATAGTTAAAGTGATGACCATAAAACAAGGAAGTCCTTAATACCGAATTAAAAAAAAAAAAAAGAATAAAAATTTGGTTAATTGTAACCTCAAGAAAGTATTAGTCATTGCTTCTGACATAGTCAAAAACATAAAATACTAGAATCAAGAATCAGCTGCAAGATATCAATATAGACACTGATTTTAGGGAATAGGGTAGGATTGAAGATATTTAATATGAATATTGTGATGTTCTTATGTAGAATAAAACATTCATCTTTTGGCATATCTTTAATAGGCTCCAACATTACAAATACTTCAGGAGTCTTTAGTAACAGGTAATTCAGAGATCTGAAGACTTTTACTTTACCAAAAAGAAATGTGACAATTAGCATCACAGATTCATGGCTTGTAAGTTTACTATTTCCATGTCCATGTATTTGGGAGAGTAAAACCCATTTTATGGTCTTATCCATCAAGGTACAGGAAACATTTCAAATGTAGGTCCTAGGCTTAGAGAAACCATCCATCATTTTATTTTCTCTTTGTTTGCTGTAAGATTTACTCTCATTTAACTAGTATCAATTATTTGAAACCTCAAATTTATGGTATTATTTTTATATTATACACTTTGTAAAGTCAAGAAATAAGCTTGTTGTGAACGTGTTAGTCACTTAGTCATGTCTGACTTTTTGTGACCCTATGGACTGTAGTCTGCTTCTGTCCATGTAATTCTCAGACAAGAGTAAGCTTAGTCTAGATTAAACACTGTACTTTCATAAGCTTTATATTTCCACTCATAAGTTCAGGGCACATACAATGAATTCACATTCCCAGAAGTCTCTAATAAGAATATCTTCTCTATCTCCATAACAATAGACACTGCTGCCTTTAAGGTAATCTAACTTATATGCATGGAACAACAGACTGGTTCCAAATAGGAAAAGGAGTACGTCAAGGCTGTATATTGTTGCCCTACTTATTTAACTTATACACAGAGTACATCATGAGAAATGCTGGTCTGGAAGAAGCACAAACTGGAATCAAGATTGCTGGGAGAAATATCAATAACCTCAGATATGCAGACAATACCACCCTTATGGCACAAAGTGAAGAGAAACTAAAACGTCTCTTGATGAAAGTGAAGGAGGAGAGTGAAAAAGTTGGCTTAAAGCTCAACATTCAGAAAACTAAGATCATGGCATCTGGCCCATCACTTCATGGCAAATAGAGGGGGAAACAGTGAAAACAGTGTCAGACTTTATTTTTGGGGGCTCCAAAATCACTGCAGATGGTGACTGCAGCCATGAAATTAAAAGACACTTACTCTTTGGAAGGAAAGTTATGACCAACCTAGACAGCATATTTAAAAGCAGAGACATTACTTTTCCAACAAAGGTCCATCTAGTCAAGGCTATGGTTTTTCCAGTAGTCATGTATGGATGTGAGAGTTGGACGGTAAAGAAAGCTGAGCGCTGAAGAATTGATGCTTTTGAACTGTGGTGTTGGAGAAGACTCTTGCGAGTCCCTTGGACTGCAAGGAGATCCAACCAGTCCATCCTAAAGATCAGTCCTGGGTGTTCATTGGAAGGACTGATGCTGAAGCTAAAACGCCAACACTTTGGCCACCTCATGCAGAGAGTTGACTCATTGGAAAAGACCTTAATGCTTGCTGGGAAGGATTGGGGGCAGGAGGAGAAGGGGAATGACAGAGGATGAGATGGCTGGATGGCATTATTGACTCAATGGACGTGGGTTTGGGTGGACTCCAGGAGTTGGTGATGGACAAGGAGGCCTGGAGTGCTGTGATTCATGGGGTCACAAAGAGTCAGACATGACTGAGCGACTGAACTGAACTGAACTTATATTCATAATAATGACTTTTTACTCAAAAAAAAGGCTAAAGGAAATCAGCATAATTCTTATCTTGTTTGTGATCTGACTATATTTTTCAATTTTTATCAGTTAATACACTAACTGGGCAGAACCCTATCAGGCCTTCCTAGAACATACCCCTCCCTGCACATCCTGACCATGTATCATATTTGTAGAAAAGCTATAGTTTTCCAGGAGTCCCATGAGTCACAAAAGTCTGGCTCAAGATTAGTGTGTGAAAGACTGTGAACATGCAGGTAGGCAGGAGAACTAGTAAGAAAAGCAGTCATATCACAGACTCTTTAGTTCCTCCCTTAAGGACACAGAAAACAGTGTCTGATGCATACTCCTGAGTCGTTTTACAGTTGCCAAAGCCCCCACCAAGTGGAAGAAATTAACTTCCTGATGACCGTGAGCAGTTAGGTCTGGGAGCCTTAGGAATGATACTACAAACTGCGGTTTTAGCACCCTGTCACCTCATCATCAACCAACCAGAGAACTGTGCAGAGCTGATCACATACCCTGTGACTACCTTTCCTCACTGTGCTTTAAAAACGCTTCCCTGAAACCTACTGAGGTAGAAATTGTGAGACAGTCAGTGTAGGACTCTGAGACCTTGGTCTTGTTTTCAATAAACTTCTCACTCCATTAACCTAAAACTATACCCTCTTTCCTGAATTCCTGGAATTTGTCCTTGGTCTGATAAAGTATCAACACTCAGATCCAGGAAAAGGAAGTAATTAACTTCTGTTCCATATTCCCTAGGGAAAGACAACTGGTGCTCATTAATCTTTAGCCCACATATCTGATTCCTTGTAAAATGGCCAGAGGGCATGAAAAAGGGTGGCAACTTAACCCGAGGATCAAGAGAATTCATAAAGATGTTAAGTTAAACAGTGACCTTTAAACTGACTGGTTAGAAATGACATATTTTAAGGACAGAAGCCAACCAAAAATGTACAGATCAATACTAGCAAGCATATAAACTGCTGTAAGTCCCACCTTTTGGGGGACTCTTTACACCCTCTCAGTGTCTATGCTGAGAGCTTTATACTTTTCTTTTCTGTAAAATAAATCCTATTTTCTTGCTACTGTGAGTGTTTGCCTGTTCGTAAAGTTCATTCTTCGGCTCCGTGAACAAGAACTCCAATTCCCATTTCACTCTCTGGGACTTCAAGTCTTTTGAGCATTAGCTGCCCTGGACTTCTTATATGGTGTCTTACAACAAGCACTGAACTTTCCTTCACCACAACCTGGTGTCAGTAGACTGGTTTTACTGATCAGAGACTAGTGGATTCAAGTTGGGTTTAGTAACAGTACTGCACCAGTAACTACATAAAATAAACCATAATTTCAGTATATTTTAGAAAGTCATATGGTAGGGAAATAGGTAAAAAGACATAACAGCAAGGGATAATTGGAGACCAGCTAGTGGTTATTTAATTTTAGAATAATATTTAATATACCTAAATCCCATCTTCTATTCACATTAGCAGCTCTTTCTACTACAGCTTCATTCATAAGAATCTAAACCTTCAGCATTCTTTCATGGAAAAGGAGAGAGTAAAGCACATATTTCTGCTTTTTATTTAAACATCTTTATAATGGCTTAAAGTGTCACAGTTCTTTCTTTTTTCTTTCCTTTTTTGTGGTTTTTGTAAATCATTCACAGATCCTTCTCAGTGAATGTCATCAAATTATGTATTTCTTTTGCCCATAGTGAAGAAAAAACTATACAAACAGGTCTGTACCTTTGAATCATCTTTAACACCGTATTAAGATGAATCTACTTAGCTTTTATTGCTAGGCACAACAATTAGCATCATGTGATGTATTGCTATAGCACTCTATCATGGGGGTAAAACAATCATGATTTTCTGATGGATGCTGGCGTGGGAAAAGAGAAAAGACATAGGTGGAAATGGGCAATGAAAATAGCTCATTCTCAAAGTCTGATGGCACTTAGGAGATTCTACATATTAAATTTACATATACATCTCTCATTGACAAAATGTTCATGTTAAAGCAGACAAGTTGTCACAGAAATCTGAGCTGAAGAGCAAATATCTGACTCTCTGCAAGGTGCATATATTTATTATACAGGTAAGCCAGTTTGTAAAATCCAAGTTTTCTATCTAAAATTTTACAGATCATTTTAAATTTGCTAAATATGATGACTTAAGAAATAAAGTGGTTGGAAAGCCAAGCTTGCTTTAAATTCACTAGAAAGAGTATTTTTTAATGGATTTTTTTCCTTTTCAAGGAAAGAGGTCTCATTAGCTGTGACTAAAACACAGCTGTGTATAATATAAGGGTCCTTTGAAAAAGTCTGTAAAGGAAGTTAGGATTTAAGAAAGCTTACTGATTTGGTTAATAAAGCGCTATTATTGTTGCTAAGTGAAAATAAACTTAAGTAAGAGCCACTTCTAGTCTTGCCCCAGACTTTGAGCCATTCTTGAAGCTTCAGCACACTTGGCCACATTGCACTGCAGTTTTCTTAAATGGGCTGGATAATGACAAACAGGTAAGGAAAAGGCAAAGAGAACCATTTACTACAAACACATTGTAGGTAATACACAACAGTGGGGATTGCATATTGACCTTAGGGCATTTGGTCTCAATCAGCATGCCATGCTACAGCACAGAAACACACTGTCATGTTTACAACACAGAGCTGAATATAAGAGACTCACATAATTGCCTGCGAGAAGGTACAGGAGCACTTCCATAAGCTGTGCCCTGTAAATAAAACACATTTTTTTTTTTTTGGAGCAATTGAGCATTAGTACCAGTAGAATATGGTGAAGAAATGAACAAAGAAAATGAAAAGAAATTCAAAATAAAGACAGTTTAAGATGCTTTTATTAAATAAGGTTTTTGAGTTATTCCATTTGGTAAACATAAAGATCAAAATAAATGTTTGTAAGAAATTAAGAAAAGATATGTAATACACTAAAAAAAAGTAAAATGAATGTTATAGCAAAAGACAGGAATAATTAAATTTGACAGAAAGGGAGGTTTGTGAAATGTAGAACACACATGATATTTATGAAGTGGCCTCCTTAAAAAGTAGGTTCCCTTGCACCAGTTCCTTAGCTGATGAAAACATTTTCTCAAATTCTTAAATTAAGCAGTGTATTAGTATTTCCTCTGCTATTTTTCTACCTCAAACTATATAGAAAAATAATGACATCAAATAAAATGGCTCTAATCTATGCATCAATAAAAGTTAATCACTGAAAAATAGCATAATCAAACAGAATTTATTAAATAAAAATAGTAATTGTATATGATAGGCACCAAACTTAGAACAACCTTACTATATCCCTCTAGTTGACTAAACTCTGTACAAAAACTTATTGTAATTCAACTTGTATATTTTTATTCCTGGCACTGATCTCTATCACAAAATGATATTATAATATATTCAAAGAGAGGTTTTAAAATATTAGGTAAAAATAGATTTCTATGAAAATCAATAGTTCATTATAAATATAATTAACAGATGATGAGAATATCTGAAAAAGATTAATTGATATTTATTGAACATTTATTCTGAAGTTCTTATGTTTAGTATATGATAAGCATTATCTCAGTTTCCACAACAGTCTCTGAGGCAGTTAAAAATTTTACCTTTATTTATTATTATTTCCATTGTTTCTGATGAGAAAACTCTTTGTAGAATCAAGTAACTTTTAGACTTAATTTAGAAGCAGTTAAGAAGCTTTAGTTTTTAAAGGTCACACTGCTATACTGAAAATAATTAACAAACAAGCACCTGCTATATAGCACAGGGAATGCTGCTCAATATTCTATAATTACCTAAATGGGAAAAGAATTTGAAAAATAATAGATACATGTATATGTATAACTGAATCACTTTGCTGTATACCTGAAACTAATACAACATTGTTAATCAACTATGCTCCAAAAAAAACTCTAGTTGAGTAATTAAAATGGAGGATTTACAAAATAATCCCTGCTGCTGGCATTTCATGAACTTATCTTCTAACAAAAACAGCAAATGTGACTATTATGACCTTGGTTTGTATAAAGGTATACCAAAGAGAGAACTATCTTATAAAGTGTCTGCATGCTTGCATTGATGAATGATAAATAAGACATGCAAATCTGCTGCTTAAATTTTCTTTGTCTAAGAATATGTTTGTATCTCTGGATCTACTGAGGAAGACACATGACCTTTTCCTGTGGTCTAGCAGGATTTGCCTAGGGTAGATTTAAATAAATTTTGTCCTGGATGGAGATTTCTGAGTTAATTTGATCAAAAAATTGCAACCTACACTTCAAAGAAACCACAGTACTCCAGAAACTTGCTATAAAGGCTCAAGTGTGTTGAACAACGCAAGTCAGAGCCTTCTAACTACTGTTCCAGTTTTGCATTCTGGGATGGACTAATGTTATACCTGTGTTCTTCAAATAGAACTGAATGCAAGAAAGATTTCAGAGAGAGATCTGCCTAAATCTCATAGATCCTTAGCTATATAGACATAGGTTTGAATCAAGAGCACAAGATCATTATTCACTATGCAAGGTTGACTAAAAATACCATCATTACTTGTAGCAAAAATTTATCATTTGTGAGAAGTGTATTGTTTGTGTTCTTTGCTTTTACAATTTTTAATGAGTTGCCTCAAGTCCAAGTGCTAAAACAAAAAAAACTCTTATTTTTTCTTATAAAGCTGGATTATTAAATTTTCATATTAGAAACTAAAAATAACATTAACTGTATATTAGAAAAATATTTCCAAGGTTTACAATATGTTAGGACTGATCTTTATTAGCTATATAATTAGAGAAAGATGTGTATTCAAATTTACTCCTATAATAATCCATGAACAGACCACTGGAACAAAATCTACCATATGGAAAGGTACTATATTAATACTCTGATTAGAGAAGCTAGTTTCTTAATTTCTAAAACTTCTAGTTGCTATGATAAATGGTGGGTAAGGTCACAATTAGGTTAAATGCAGAGTAACTCAATAGAATTCTGAGGGAGAATTCCTTGGCTTTAAGTTTTTATCTGACTGGCTCCAAGCAATTTATTGTATGATACTTCTCTAATTTCAGTGACAAACTTGATGTTATGTGGTACACATATATTCTCTGGTTGTCTCCGCAGATCACAATTCTCCCCTCAATTTGCCTATTTCTACATCAACTAAGTTTCTTTGATCGCACTTTGCTCAGGTGACTTTTGTCTTTGTATTTTTCATCACACTTTTCAGAGTCACTTCGTTATATGTTTATGCTCAATAGAATCATTCAAAAAAAGATTTTAGTTTATAGGGCAGTTTTAAGCTCACAGGAAAACTGAATAGAAGTTACAGATTCCCCCTATAAGACCTGCCCCTAGACATGCATACCCTCTTCCACTATCAATATCCCCCACCATAAGGGTGCATTTGCTATAATTGATAAACCTACACTGATACATCACTATTACCCAGAGTCCATAATATACCTTAGGGTCCACTCTCAGTGTTGTGTATCTACCATTTTATAGATACACATTTAGGATGTATATCTACCATTTTAGTATCACACAAGATAGTTTCACTGTCCTAAAGCTCCTCTATATTCTGCTTATTCATTCTTCCCTCTCCCCAGTCCTTAGCAACAACTGATCTTTTCACTAATTTTTCCAGAATGTCACATAGTTCGGATCGTATAGTATTTAGCCTTTTCAAATTGATTTCTTAGTAATATGCACTATGTTTCCTCCATGTCTTTTCGTAGCTTGATAGCTTATTTCTTTTTAGCATTGAGTAATACTCCATTGTCTATATGAACCACAATTCACCTACTGATGATTGCTTAGAAAAAGAGACACAGAAATACAGAACAGACTTTTGAACTCTGTGGGAGAAGGTGAGGGTGGGATGTTTCAAAAGAACAGCATGTATACTATCTATGGTGAAACAGATCACCAGCCCAGGTGGGATGCATGAGACAAGTGCTCGGGCCTGGTGCACTGGGAAGACCCAGAGGAATCGGGTGGAGAGGGAGGTGGGAGGGGGGATCGGGACGGGGAATAAGTGTAAATCTATGGCTGATTCATATCAATGTATGACAAAACCCACTGAAATGTTGTGAAGTAATTAGCCTCCAACTAATAAAAAAATTAAAAAAAAAAATGCTATCATATGTCAGCAAAGAGACCCAATATAGACAAATTTATTTTCTTTAATGAAATGCCACATCAATAGAGTATATTTCCAAGGTGTTCATTTATTGGACCCAGGCTTTGGAAATGAATATACATGTATCAGTTAAAAACAATGGAGAGAAAATGTCACAAATTTTAATTTTTTACTTTTCAAGTAATGCTTGAATTGCATTAACAAATGATCAGAAATTACCCTAGGAAAACTAAGCACTGTCAAAAAAGTTAACATGCTTAGGAAAACTGCTTGAAGTGAAGTGAAAGTCACTCAGTTGTGTTTGACCCTTTGCAACCCCATGGACTGTAGCCTGTCAGGCTCCTCTGTCCATTGAATTCTCTAGGCAAGACTACTGGAGCGGGTAACCATTCCCTTCTCCAGAGGATCTACCCAGGGATCAAACTCGGGTCTCCTGCATTGCAGGTAGAAATAATGACTAAGCCTACATAATCCAGTTTACCCACATCTATTTCATTCTGATCCCCTTTCTTTCTAAAAAGTCGACTGAAAAAAAAAAATGGCCAAGCCAAAAAAAAAAAAAATTTTTTTTCATCTATAATTTGAAACTATGAATTGAAGTAACACAAAAATAATTAAATGTAACAATATACCTTCTTTTTCCTCTGGAAATACTTGGTAAATACAGATTATAGTCCTAGTTCAGAACACCAAGATCAAAAGAAGAAATATACAATCTGATCAGGGTAAGAGTCAATATCATTTTTACCTGAGCTAAATGTTAAAATGATATCTCAAGCATAATTCAATAAAAATTTAGAACTTACTAGCCCCAGGCATGCACATCAAACAGCTAAACAGAGAAAGACACGGATGGAACTTTGAATACAAAAATTCTTAAATAACCCTGTATCCAAAAGTCTTGGGTCCAGTGTTTTTCAGAATTCAGAATTATTCAGAATATGCAAAATAATACCCCAAGCTAAGTCTAAGGCTGGAGTAATCAAAGATATCAATATTTCTCTAGGAAAAATATAACTTCACTATGACTTTTAAAAATTATAAACTGCCTCTAGTCAATTTAGATCAGACTAGATTTGATTACCAAATAAATCAAAGAAGGATTTTAAGTTTTCAGGGAATTTTTGTTTGCTTGTTTGTTATTTTGGATCTCAGAATAGCAGATAAAAGATTAAAGACCTATAAAACTATTTAAAATTACATAATTAGAACCTATGGGAGCATGACATTTTTATAAAATTAGAATTTCTGCCTCTACCTTAGATCCTCTTAAAGTTTTCTTTGTAATGAAATAATTTAAGAAACAATTAGCTGTTCAAGAAAATACTTAGACTTGTTTAAGACTTGCACATTTATAAGTATGCTCAACTTCAATTTCTAGAACAAAGTTGATAAAGGAAAATTTGACCTTGGTCCCATCACAGTACATACATGCAGAAACAGCAGGATTTAGTTAATATAACCATTTTAAATGTTGTGGAATAATGTGATTTTAAATGAAAATAAATATTTCTGAAAAACATATAAATATTTCTACATGCCTTCATGCTTTTTGGTGGAATTTCCATTTTAAACTTATAAGAATAATGTTTCAGAGCTACCTTTAATCACTAAATAACAGAGATGTGATCATATTTCAGGAAATATGTAGATTGCAAAATGCTTGGCAATTTCTTAAAATCAAAAACCATTCAGGTGTGTGTATTTTAGGTACCTAAACTACACAAGAAAACTACTAGTTTTGTTCTCATTTAGGTATTTATTTTAACCTTTCATTAAAACACACAAGTTGAACATATTAAAACATTACCCTTTTAAAATCCTTCTTGTACTATAGATTAGCCAAAGGCATGCCCTTGATCTCCCACCTTAGATGACATATAGTGACAGTTACTTGCTCATTAATCAAACAAGGCAGTATATAGAACTCACAAGGTAACAGTGCCTTTAAATAGAGTGCAGTTTTGGACCCAGTTTGTTTTCCTTTACATAACTAAAAACAGTGATTGTCAGACTGAATATCTACTATTAGCATTTTAGACCTCATTTCAAGAAGAATCCTTTTAAATTTAAATTTGAAATTTAATTTCACTGCTTACATTTGAAAGTAGTGCAATAAAGCTGAGACAATATTGTAGGATTGGTGTTGGATCTCCTAACTACCATGGGGAAAAAGAAATGATTTTTAAATAAATAAATAAATAAAAAATAACAGGGATTTGTGAGATACTTCCTTTATGTTCTCAACAACCTGGTAGAAATTCAGAAATGAAAACCTATAAGGAAATTATAAATGCATCTTATAGCCTCCAAATAATGATAGGAGATCTAAACAATTCTATTTTTATTAAGGAAATAACCACAGTGAAAATGCACTGAGAAAACTATGACTTTCTTTTTTCACCTACCTCTACGACTTTCTATTTACCATAGTTATATAGTTATACACATTATAATACATTTAACACAGATATTTTAACAAACATTTGCAGTACAAACTTTGATATCATTAATTTTAAGTCAATACTACTAGTTTATGAGAGACATTAATTGAGGTATGTGAAAATAATATACGTTCTTACATGAACTTAGTTTACGAGAGACATTAACTGAGGTATGTGAAAATAATATATGTTCTTACATGAACTTAGTCTTTTCTTTTCTTAAATTGAATCTCTTGAAAGTTACTCTTCTGTAATTTTCAAAAGTACATCTCCTGCTAGTACTTCAGTAAGAAACACAGTGGTGGGTATGAACTCAAATGGCACATTGAGAATATGAAATGCTTTCACCCATAAGGAAAACACAAATTCCTCTGCATGTTTTATACCATTTTAACTTCTAATAGAAATCACAACTTACTGTATTTCCTGGGGATTTCCCAAGGCACAGCCAAAGGCAATCAGTTCCTCCCAGTTAGTCATAAATGTCCTGTGTTTCTTTCATTGCTTAAATATTGCCCTAAGCCCTTTTCTTTTATTATACGCCTTTGAAACAGAGCGAACCATTTCCCAAAAGACACATCAAAAAGAAGGTTGACATTTGCAGAAATAAGAAGCAGCATGCACTGTGTGTTAATATGAGGGCCTGAAAGACTTGACATGCGTTCCTCTAATTATTTTAGATCCTCTTTCTGGCAGTGTGTTCATTTATTATCAATAGAAATTAAAATCTTTTCAATGTCAGTACTATTCACACTACAAAAGTATGAAAAATAAATGAATACTAAGGACAGTCTATTAAATATTTTCTTTTTATAGAGGTAAACATTCTTTTTAAACTTATTTTCTCATTTGATACAGATGTACCAATTATGATATACTTTATTCTTTTTACAGAAAAAGAGAAGATCAAAACAAGTAATGAAAAACATTTCATTTAAGAGATTGTCCAAGAGAACTTAATCATTCTAAAATACACACCTGACATATACAAATATCCATCAAAACCTCTAGTGCTTCTTCAATGATGGCAGAATTTAAAACAAAACAAAACCAAAAAACCTTTGCTTAACTCAGGTCTGCTACAAGCTACATTCACCAACTCCTTTATTTTTTCTTACCATTTTCCCAACTAATGTCCAGACAGATTGTTAAATACAAAATTGAAAAATATGTAGATTGTGAGAGGCAAAAAAGAAAGGATATAATTCTACAAATTTTATGTCTTGATTGGCTGACTGTGAACTCTTATCTAAGTTTGTATATTGAAGGTACAGTAACATTCCAACTACTTGTAATCAAACACGCAGAATATTTAGAAACGTAAGAGAAATGTGAACCTGAAAGTAAAATGGTGCTGAAATAGTAAAGAAGAGATTGTATGATAGCACTGTTTCACAGCCAAAGAATATAGTTTTTGTTAGGCTACAACATATAATAAAATACATTAAATCAATGCCTTCTGAGTTGGAAAATCAGGACTAGTTCATCAGCTACTAGAGAAAGTCTATAAACCAAGAATCACAAAAAATGTATCTCCATATGTTAAACATTTCAACTTAAAACACAAGAAAAGCCATTCATTCATCCATATTCTAGTACAGGACTGAGGTCTCTTGAATGAGAGTGTTCAGTAAGTCACTCTCCTCCCTCTTTCTTGCAAAGTCACACAGGAATGCACCTTCCTCAAATTTCAGTTGAAGTTAATTTAGAGTGGCCTTAGAGCTTTAAGTTTCTTACAAAGCAATCTGAATATTGATTTTCTCTATGAATTTGCTCATTTCTCCCAAAATTTTTGTAATTTTCAAGACTTTCTAAAACTCAACGTGTGCTCATCCTTTTCACTTGTCTGTTTTATCTGCTCACCTGAATTTTAACTAGTTCACCTAATAATAATATTTAAATGACATCTGCAACTAAAATAGGTTAAGGGGCAAACAATTCATGGAAAAGAAGTGAGCTGGTCAATATGAGAGACAGGCATCAGCCTCATAGCTTTCCAGAGGCAAAGTGACACTTGAATCAATTCAATGAGTAGATCAAGTGACAGTCTCCTATGATCTGGAACGATCATGTGAATGCTGATTTATTTTCAATAATCATTTTCTAAGATAGGTAGAAGGTCTGATGGGAACATGTAAAATCAAAATAATTTTCTGATACTAAACATGATAATCTTCAATTATCTGGAAAATTCTGCTAATTCACAGCTCCTAGATTCTTGTGTTAGTAAATTAATGAGGTTTTTGGTATATTTAAATATACAAAAGTTAACCATTATATACTAAATCATGCTTTATTCAATAGTTTAATTTTCAGCTCAGTTGTTCCTATATTCAATTATATATTAAATATATGATTCTTACTCAAAAAGTTCTAAGTTAATTACAATTCCAAGAGAGTAATTTGCTTTTGTTTTTTGACCATACCAGAAGGCAGGTGACTTATATGCAGAGTACATCATGAGAAATGCTGGACTGGATGAAGAACAAGGTGGAATCAAGATCGCTGGGAGAAATATCAATAAGCTCAGATATGCAAATGACACCACTCTTATTACAGAAAAGTGAAGAAGAACTAAAGAGCCTCTTGATGAAAGTGAAAGAGGAGAGTGAAAATGTTGGCTTAAAACTCAACATTCAGAAAACGAAGATCATGGCAACTGGTCCCATCATTTCATGGCATAGATGGGAAAAAGTGGAAACAGTGACTGACTACTTTTCTGGGCTCCAAAATCACTGCAGATGGTGACTGCACCCATGAAATTAAAAGACACTTGCTCCTTGGTAGAAAAGTTATGACCAACCTAGACATCTTATTAAAAAGCAGAGACATTACTTTGCCAACCAAGGTCCATCTAGTCAAAGCTATGGTTTTTCCAGGAGTCATGTATGGACGTGAGAGTTGGACTATAAAGAAAGCTGAGTGCCAAAATAATTGATTCTTTTGAACTGTGGTGTTGGAGAAGACTCTTGAGAGTCCCTTGGACTGCAAGGAGATCAAATCAGTACATCCCAAAGGAAATCCATTCTGAATATTCATTGGAAGGACTGAGGCAGAGGCTGAAACTCCAATACTTTGGCCACCTGATGCAAAGAACTGACTCATTGGAAAAGACCCTGATGCTGGGAAAGATTGAAGGCAGGAGGAGAAGGGGATGACAGAGGATGAGATGACTGGATGGCATCACTGACTTAATGAACATGAATTTGAGTAAACTCCGGGAGTTGGTGATGGTCAGGGAGGCCTGGCAAGCTTCTGTCCACTGAGTCGAAAAGAGTTGGATGCGAAAGAGTGACTGAACTGAACTGAAGGCCTGTGGGATCTTAGTTCCCAGACGAGGGATGAAACCTGTTTCCCTACAATACAAGTGCATAGTCTTAACTACTGGACCACCAGGGAATTCCCAAGAGGTAATTTAAAGACCAGAATCAGATTTTAGTATTTGGTAAGTAAACTTAATCTATCATTTCATTTCAGTTCAGTTGCTCAGTCCTGTCCGAATCTTTGCGACCCATGGACTGCAGCATGCCAGGCTTTCCTGTCTATCACCAATACCTGGAGCTTACTCAAACTCATGTCCATTGAGTCGGTGATGCCATCCAGCCATCTCATCCTCTGTCGTCCCTTTCTCCTCCTGCCCTCAATCTTTTCTAGCATCAGGGTCTTTTCCAATGAGTCAATTCTTTGCATCGGGTGGCTAACGCGTTGAAGTTTCAGCTTCAGTATCAGTCCTTCCAGTGAATAATCAGGACTGATTTCCTTTAAGATCAAATGGTTTTATGTCCTTGCAGACCAAGGAACTCTCAAGAGTCTTCTCCGATACCACAGTTCAAAAGAATCAATTCTTCCATGCTCAGATTTCTTTATAGTCCAATTCTCACATCCATACATGACTCCTGGAAAAACCATAGCTTTGACTAGATGGACCTTGGTTGGCAAAGTAATGTCTCTGCCTTTTAATATGCTGTCTAGGTTGGCCATAGCTTTTCTTCCAAGGAGCAAGTGTCTTTTAATTTCACGGCTGCAGTCACCATCTGCAATGACTTTGGAGCCCCCCAAAATAAAGCATTTACTGCTTTGGGAACTGGGGTGAAGATTTATCTTGTGGTAGCTGAGACCTTCCAGGGCAAAGGAGAAACCCCAGTAAGATGGTAGGAGGGACAAAATCACTTTTAGAATCAAGCCTCATACTCATCAGAAATGCTCAGCAGGCTCAAACAAAACCTTGTGTGTACCAAGAGACCCCACAGAAACTGAGCCAGACCTGCCTTTCAGTGTCTCCTGTGGAGGTACAGGTCAGTACTGGCCTACCATATGGGCAGGAGCTCTGGGTGCAGCAGACTTGGGTATGGCATAAGCCCTCTTGGAGGAGGTCACCATTAACCCCACCATAGAGCCACCAGAACTTACGCAGGACTTACACAGGACTGGGGAAACAGACTCTTGGAGTACACAAACAAAACTTTGTGTGCACCAGAACCCAGGAGAAAGGAGCAGTGACCCCCACAAAAGACTGACCCAGACTTGCCCGTGAGTGTCCAGGGGTCTCCATCAGAGGCGTGCATCTGCAGTGGCCTGCTGCAGGGCC
Source organism: Cervus elaphus (assembly GCF_910594005.1). Lineage (NCBI taxonomy): Eukaryota > Metazoa > Chordata > Mammalia > Artiodactyla > Cervidae > Cervus > Cervus elaphus. Next base: position 34,205,273 of record NC_057831.1, read on the forward strand.
GGGGGCACTAGTACTGCAGTGTGTGCATGGGACCTTTTGAAAGAGGTCACCAGTATCTTCATTACCTCCACCATAGTTGGCCTCAGGTCAAACAACAGGAGGGAACACAGCCCCACCCAACAACAGGAAATTGGATTAAAGAGCTATGGAACATGGCCCCGCCCACCAGAACAAGACCTAGTTTCCCCCATAGTCAGTCTCCCATCAGGAAGATTCCATAAGCCTCTTATCCTTCTCCATCACAGGGGAGATAGAATGAAAACCACAATCACAGAAAACTAATCAAACTGATCACATGGACCATAGCCTTGTCTAACTCAATGAAACTATGAGCCATGCTATATAGGGCCAAGCAAGACACATGGGTCATGGTGGAGAGTTCTGACAAAACATGGTCCACTGGTGAAGGGAATGGAAAACCACTTCAGTATTCTTGCCTTGAGAACCCCATAAACAATAAGAAAATCTATCATTTCATTCATGGGTAAAAAGTTGAAGTCAGTAGCTACTGAAAATTCTACTGCCATTTCTAAGGAAATGTCAATAAATTACATTAATATTTCTTTCTTATGGGTCCCTGAATAAAATATAATTCTCAATTTTTAGATTGTATGGTTTTTTCAATTGACAAGCTTTAGTAAATTCAAAATCTAGATAGCAGTTTATATGCTATTAAAGCTAATTTAATTTTAAGTCAGTTTAGCTAAGCAATAAAAAGGAAAATGGATGTAAGAAAAAGACTCTTATAATACATGTGTGTGTGCTTAGTCGCTCAGTCATGTTGAAATCTTTGTGACACCATGGACTATAGCCCGCCAGGCTGCTCTCCATTGGGATTCTCCAGGCAAGAATACTGGAGTGATAGCCTATCCTTTCTCCAGGGGATCTTCTCACCCCAGGAATTGAACTGGGGCCTCCTGCATCACAGGTGGATTCTTTACCAGCTAAGCTACCAGGGAAGCCCATTACAATACATATGTCCATGCAAATAAATACTATATTCTCTATGTAATATATCAATAAAATGCTTTATGAATCAAGGATTTACCTTCTTATTTATGAGATTTTACTCTCAGCAGTCACTGATATAAATAGTGATCGAACTAGTTAAGAATTATTTTTAGTATTCTCCAAATTTAACAACAATTCTTTTAAAATATAGAATTTTAGAAGTCTATTGCGTTTTAATAAACATAGGTCTCAAAACTGTAGTGTGAGAATTTTTCTTTGAGAAAATATGGAGGATTGTGATTTTTAAAACAAAGAAAAAAGGAAATTAAGTGTGAAAAAATAGGCAATTCTTTTTCAGAAAACCCTGTTCATTAAAGAATAAACTACTTTTGAATGATTTTAAATACACAATAAGACAAACTCACTTATTACTGAGAAAATTCCGTATACCTTTAAAACACTAGAAATGATCATTAAAAGATCATAAATGGCCTGCATGTGTTAACCACAAGTTATTTATTGCACAAGCTACTTTTCTTTTCCTATTATGTATTAAAAGTGATAAAACTGTGGGAAACATTTAAACTCTCAAAAAAATAAAGAGAGCAGCACTTTTTCCTTACAGCTCTTTGTTAATAAAAAATAATTTGTGCTCTCCTGAGGAAGACATTCTATAAATGCAATATAAATGTGCTTTAGGAAAATTACCAGATACTCTCTTGCTCACCCTTCATTAGTTTTTCATCCTGGTGGTTTGTTAAAAGTCAGCAGGGAGCATATTTATGGTTTTGGTACATGGCAGTATAATTATTTCCCTGTTTCCCTCATTTGTCCACACTTAAAAAAAATAAAAATATAGTTTATATTGAAAATAAGCAAAATTATTGTGAATTGAATTGGCCCCAGTTGTCCTTTACTTCAACAATCAGCAGGGATTTTTAAATAAATATATATATATATATCTCATGTCTATATAAATGGCAACCCAGGCCGGTACTGTAGCCTGGACAATTCCATGGACAGAAGAGTCTGGCAGGCTACAGTCCATGGAGTTGCAAAGAGTCAGCCACGACTGAGCAACTGAGAACAGAGCCCGTCATGTCTACATCTTACACATGTTAAAGTTTAAAAAGAAAAAGTAGCTATCATCTCTAGAAACTCCTAACATGGAACCAGAAGAATTTTCCCAGTATTTAAATGCTTTGAAAAGGTTTTCCAATTTAAATGATTATTTTTCTATCATTTTCTATCATTTTTCTATCAAATTTTGCTTGGCAAACTAACCTCGGGTTTTCTCCTTTCTTTTTATGTATATTAGTTTTTGACTCCTTTAAGGCTTAATATTTAGCACCATTTTGACATATGTCAAATGACATCTTGGCTTTATAAAGTAAAAATGTAGACGCACAGTTAGCTAGCTAAGGGACTCCATCAGAGATGAGCACTAGGATAACAGCTCTGAAAATGTGGGTCAGTTCTTTTACAGAATTCAGTGTCCTCAAATATTTTGCAGTCTGTGTGCTCACAGTGTCATATAACTTTCAAGTGATATCTATTTAGGGAATCAATATTTTTTATTTTACTGTAGGCAGATGAAAAAAATGAATAAACTTGAATTTTAAAATTTGGCAGTAGGCTATAAAAATGTAAGTGCAGAATATCACACTTGAAATGAACCTACTCTGGCCTGTTACAAGTAGAAAAATGCAAGTACTTTATTTTCACATGAGTCATATTTGGAGAAAAATAAGCGTTCTTAAACAGTCACTGCCAGAGTGCTCAAATTACTGAGGTAAATATCTGAACTTTAGGCATAGCTAATTTGAGTACCTTTTGTCACAAAAGTACTTGAAGAAGCAGCAGTTTTATCTGTCTGTCACACTCTCTGAATATACATATACACGTAGTTGCATGTATGTACATTGCATATCTCAGGATATTTTCAGACATGACACTTCATTAGTTTCTTAAAATATCCTCATGAGCTAGGCAATATCATCTCCATTAAACAGATGATAATGCAAAGGCCCAGAGAGCATAAATGACTTAGAGAAAGCTTAAGTGTCACTAATACTAGAGCGAGTGATTTTGAAGGTAAAGGGATTCAGGTTGTGCTAAGCTGAGCTAAACTGAGAAATTAAATGTCTCAGTAATTTTTTTTTTCATGTAATAAGAGCCTCAAGTTTGAATTACAGGGAATGAAAGTTAACAATCATGCTGTTATATAATGTTGAGCTAGGTTAGAAACGTTTTTAAAAGTTTTCTTTTATAGTATCATCCTATTCAGACATAGTAAGAACACCATAAATGTTATTAGAAACTCATAAAAATAATGTAAATAAAAATAGATGTGTTTTACAAATAAAACAGCTCCCTAAGTTTTAAAAGTTTAAATATTAACTGGAATTTAGGTTATTTGGAGAGAATGAAGTACACCTGTATTTTAGGTTCTGCTAATTAGAACTATGAATCTATAATTACAATGAGGAAAGCTACACAAGTTGTGAGATAACATTCATTCATTTATTCACTCATTCATTCATTCAACATTTATTCAGTGAATAGCTACAATGTGCGTGTCCTCTCTAAATTTTAGTAATGTATTCAATTACGGGTCCCTCAATTGAAAAGAAAGCATGCCACCACACTTTGAATGCCTACCAAGTGGACCAGGTTGCTTTCACGTCTAATACAAATCATTGTTATTTTAATAATAATGACAAGAGTAAGCATGTATTGAGACCTCACTTTGTGATAAATGCATTAAGGGTATCAATTACTTAAAACTCACGAAAGTGAGTTTTTGTGATATATTTTTATCCTCGTGGATAAGTGGATATATTTTTATCCTAAGTGGATATATTTTTATCCTCGTTTTCCAAGAAGGAAATTGAGAAACAGACACCATATAATTTGCCCAAGGTTTTAGAGTCAGTACACTAAAAGATTTGAATTCAAAACAGCTTCAGAGCTGATGTTCTTACCTACTGTTTTTGATCATGTACAAGCACTTTTTACACATCATTTATTTTAATCCCCTGAGAGTCTCACAACCTTTACAGTAATTCTTCAGGGCATCTATTGTCTTAATTTTACAATTCAGGAAACTGAAGTTTGTGGAAGAGGTTAAACAACTTGTCTAAAGTCATTATTGTCTGCCCTCTTCTCAAATATACTAAGCAGTGCTGTATTTGGGCACTTCAGTACTTACATTACTCTGTAGGAGGTTAAACATAGCTTTGGAGCATCAGCAAAATAAAGGTAAAAAGAAATGGGTATGTGTATTTAATGAATTGTATACTTGCTATTAATGATTTAAAAATAACAATATCAACGAAGGGGGAAGTCCCTAGAAATTAACTGGATTCGTTTCTTCTTCTTGTCTAGTTTAGTGTTGTTTTCATTTGAATTATGTATGTGGGGGATGAAGTGGACTGTGATAAATCACTAAATTCTCAGTGCTTAGGGCTTCTAAAAGTCTTACTCCTACTCCACATATCTCATTTTATACTCATAAAAGTTGCATGAAGTAGCATTATTTGTGGCAGAAAGGAAGCAGAGAAATTCAATAACTTTTTTAAGTTCACAAGACTGGTAAGTAGCAGATATGGAATGTAAACTAAAGGCATTATGATTCTAAAGTCCAAGTTCTCTCCAAGATATCATACTGCCAACTAGTGTATTCAAAAGAATGTGCTAGGATAATAATAAGATTTTTATCTTATCTCCAGGTTATCCCTGGAGAAGAGAAAATTCAGAGGATGATAAAACCGACTTCCGCTATATTGCCACATGCAAAACAGGTCTAAAAATTGCATTATTCCACTGAGGCAGGATTAACACCAAGGGATGGAAGGGAGAAGGACAGATTTTGAATTAACCTAAGAACTGTTTTTTAACAGTCAAGGTTATTACCAGGAATGTTTGGGTAAACACTGGATGACTATGTTGGTGTGGTAGACTGTACAAGCACTAATGCTAGGGAACAAGTTTTCTAGAAGTCTGGCTCTTAAGTTTAACTATATTTTAGAATGATCGGGAAAATTACCAAAAAAATCTTTTTCCTGGGTACCACTTTCAACAGTTGTGATTTAATTGGTATGGGGTATGACCTAGGAGTGAGGATTTTTTTTTTAAACTTCCTAGATAACTGGTTTTAATATTTAAACAAAAATTTGAAAAGGTCCTATCACTCTTGAAAGTCTTTAGGACAACGAACCATGAAGTAGGACCATGAAAGACAACACTTTTGAACAATGGTTTTTAACAAGCGACCTCCATGTTAAGCATAACAATTTTGAGCATATATTTGGAATTATAGAGGGTTGAGTTTTGTCTCTGCCAACTGATCACTTTAAAGCTTCATCTACACAGTGAAATCCTAGCAGGTCTCCCCTTATGGGATGGTTGAGAGGATTAATATTAGATCTAGCACAAAATCTATAAAATAGTAGTTCTTACTTGTATGATTAATTCCAGTGAAGTAGACAGTACTGTAGAGAACTGCATTTTCCTTTTCGCTGAGCTCTTGAGTGGGGGTATGTGTATATACCAAAGGAGTCATGGTAGGGAGAACAGCATGTTCGGCTGTTGGATGATGATTGACCCCTTTTTCTTCTCAACTTTCCATCGCATGGTTTTCACATCCTTCACTCTTACTCACTGTATTATCTCTTTAAAAGAGAAAGTGTAAATTCACCAAGGTGATTAAAAGCAACAGTGTAAAGGATGTGAGGTCACAGCACTCAGCTGTATATCCACAGAAACTCTAGAAGCTAATCTTGCGTGAACTGAATAACCCTTAAGTGAATCTGACAAAAAATATATATGAAAGCATAAACATATTTAAACACTCAACTCTGCTTGCTCTTTGTTTTTAGTATTTTTGCAGCTGCTCCCTTTCCCAAATGCTCCTAAGTTGAATAAACTCTTGTTTGTAAGAATACCAAGGTCTTGATCATGTCTGTATTAGCACATACTCTTTGAAGACTATAAGGAAAACAAATGTTAGAAAACTGGCTCACATCAATGCTTTGAGAAAAAAAATATCCAATACAGAATATTTAATTAAAACAAAATCATGAAACGAGTATTTTTGTTTTTAAATAAAAGAATATGCCAATGAATTCACCAAGTCCCTTGAAGGTATATCTTTAAGATAACATACATAGAACATTTCACTTCCCTCATGATGACTTTGAATCTTGCTTCCATCTACACTTTTTAATAATGCTGTTATACTTTTCAATTATCCTCATATTTTTATTTTTTTAATTTACTAAATTTTTTTCTTCACTTTCCCAAATCTCTTACTTACAATTATTTTTATATCAAGTTTAATTTAAATATCATTTGCATCCTATTTTCAAAATTTAAAATCATTTTCAGTAATAGCTCTCAGGTCCCTGGGCATATGAAACGGAAGAATCACAGAATTGCATTTATGGACACAGGGGTTCTTATGTTGGCTCTATCTCTCAACACATTGGTGACCCCAAACCACTTACTCTTTTTGCCTCACTTTCTCACCTGTAAATTGGCTAAATAAATTATATTTATAAAGCACTTAGATCATTGTCTGGCATTCAGTAAGTGCTCTCTAAGGCAAGGATTCTCTGGTGGCTCAGATGGTAAAGAATCTGCCTGCAATGCTGGAGACCTGGGTTTGATCCCTAGGTCAGGAAGATTCCTTAGAGAAAGGAATAGCTTCCCATGCCAGTATTCTTGCTTGGAGAATTCCATGGACAGAGGATCCTGGTGGTCTACAAGTACTATGGATTTATTTTTGCCTAATTACATAAGGCCTGACATATAATAAGTAGTCAGTGAATAAATTTAAGGTAAGTCACCTACTTGCATAACTAATTATTTGTATGATCTTGAATAATCACAATCTTTTTGTGGTTCAATAACCTCACCTTAAATGGAAGGATTTTATCTACTTTGCATCACAGAATTGCTAAGACAATCAATCAAATGTTGTAATATGACACATTGTTGTTGTTTAGTCACTAACTCCTGTCCAACTCTCTTGGGATCCCATGGACTATTGCCTGTCCAGCTCCTCCGTCCATGGGCTTTTTCCAGGCAAGTATACTGCAGCAGGTTGCCATTTCTTTCTCCAGGGTATCTTCCCAACCAAGGAATTGAACCTGCATTTTCTGCAGTTCTCCTGCCTTGCAGGTGGATTCTCTACCACTGAGCTACCAAGGAAGTGCTTTACAAATGCAAACAAGTGTTTTAGAAATGCAGGTTATTATTAAATATTGATATTAACTCAATGTATCTGTAATGTATTTTCACATGTCAGCAGAAGGGACTGTATTTAGCTCAGTGAGCATATCATTGCAAAAGAGGTGAGGCCCTTCCTGTGAGAGGATGTTCTGCTCCAAAGATACTGCCTGAAAATATTGCTGAAAAAAATTGTTTTAAATTATATTTTATTGCATCTTATTGCACAGAAAGCTTAGCTATTTAAGGTTTTTTAAAGGGTTATTTTTAAGTGATTTTAGTGCATTAGAATTGTGTGTGTGTCTAACTTTGCCTCTTACATTGTGAAAAAAATCATTTCTACACAACTGACTCCACTTGATAACAAATTCTGAAATATTGACACCTAAAGTATTAAAATTAAACAATATTATCATGTGTTCAGTATAAAATAGAGTGATAATTGAAGTTATATAGTTTAAAATAGTGGGTGCCAAGTCTCACTTTCCATGGATAGTCTCACCTGTTTCTTTCCTCTTTTTCTTTTTGAAAATGATGCCTTACTAAGCCAAAATTATCAATCGTGTACAGTGTCCAGTTAAATGCACAAATATTAAAATTAATCTTTTCTTCCCAGAAATATTTCTCAGAGTAAAGTTACAGCTCAATAAGGAAGACATATTTCCATCTTAAAGTTAGCACTAAATATTTTACTTGTAGTTTTTTGGCATAATTGCAGCTTATGTAGAAGAAACATTTGCATTTTCTGCAGTGGCATTTAATAATTAGAACCATTCTTTTTTTTTTAGAACCATTCTATTCAGAACAAACTGAACATTTTCCTCACAAATATCTACACCTAAATTAAGTGCACTGTTAGGTTACAGCACAAAAAGGTTATTTTTATTATGTGCCTTTAGTCTTTTTTATATTATGTTTTATTCTTTATTTTTTAAAATTTTAAGTTACTGTGGTGAAAACACTTGAGATCTACTTCCTAAAAATATTTTAAGTGTACAACACACTATTGTTGACCATAGATGTAAGGTTTTATGTAGATGAGAAAGTTTTTTTATTCTTTATAAGATACTGTTTTTAAGACTTTGGGGGGCTTTGCTTTATTTTTAGAGACCATTTAATCACTTGGAATAAATATGTTTAGTTGCCTGCTTTTCATTAAGATATGGCTCTAGATTTTCAGAAATGTGTGTGTGTGTGTGCATGGATATGTGTATAAATGTGTATTATTATTGAATCCTCCTAATAAAAATAGAACATGCAAGTTGAACCATGAATATTAAAATATATCTTTCATGTTGAGCTCAGATTGGTGATAGAAGAGTTGAATTTTCATTCTGAAAAAAATGAAACATTCCCTGGTGGCTCAGAGGTTAAAGTGTCTGCCTCCACTGTGGGAGATCCGGGTTCGATCCCTGGGTTGGAAGATCCCCTGGAGAAGGAAATGGTAACCCACTCCATTATTCTTGCCTGGAGAATCCCATGGACGGAGGAACCTGGTAGGCTACAGTCTACCAGGTTGCAAAGAGTCAGAAACGACTGAGTGACTTCACTTCCACTTTCTGTTAACTTCACTGCATCAGTGGACTACTTTGAGACACATCAAAATGTACTAAGAGAAAATAAGAGCTAACAGGAAGTTCACTGTTTTCTCTAATGTAATATTCCAAAGGATATACCAATACTTCTTTTCTGTTGTGTGTCTTAATAATAATGTATTCTTCACTTTTTCCATACATAGTACATGGTAATAGTTTGGGTGCTACCAAATTATTTTGGTCACCTGTGGTCAATAATAGTGTGTTGTAGAATTAAAATTATTTTGGGAAGTAGATCTCATGTTAAGTGTTTTCACCACAGTAACTTAAAATTTTAAAAATAAAGAATAAAACATTAAACAATATAAAAAAGACTAAGGGTACCAAACAGATGCCTTTACCCAGGTAAGAACATAGAGTGAAGCAAGAATTCCCTCTTACTACATAGAGACAGTCTGGAATGCTGAAAATTCTCTGTAAAGTGACAGAAAATATTTCTAGGTATTTACAAGTATATCACCATTGACTAAATTAACATAACTGACAAAAACATATGTCACCAAGAACAGAGATTTTTAGGCCAGGAAGCATAGTATGGGCAAAGACATAGTGTCCTCCCACCCCAGGAGAGGAGATTCAGTTCCAAGAATGTTGCCTGGCATCATTATTTTTAGCATAATGCCACTTCATATCAAAATCAAACACCAGCTTCTTTTAATTAACATGCTCACTATGCCATTTCAATTAACATTTGGCTTTTCGGCTTCCTTTGTCCCACCCACACTGAGACAAGGTTGAATAACTTATCTGCTTCCCTAGTATTGTAAGCATTCTTACTGCACATAGATAAACCAGAATTGTGATTTATAAATTTTAAGTTTATACATCAGGCTCATGAACTCATTTCTTTGTAAGTCTGCCAATGAGTGATAGATCTGCCCTCGGAGTGCAGAAAGTGATTTATCATTCTACAGGATGATGATTACACGCCTGAAGTTCTGAACAATCGTCTCAACTGTGACATTCTCTCAATCATAATAACCAAACTGGCACGCACTTACGTAGGTCTGTCATGTGAAACACAGTTTAAGTTCTTTACAAAGACTAACAAATTCTATGGTGACAACAGATCTTCAAATTCTTTATTTTTATTATATATATATTTTTTCATATCAAATGACTGAATCAGAAAAGCCAGGAATAAAGAAACGCATTAAATCCAGCGGTCTGGTTCTAGAAACCGTGGCCTTAACTTCTATGTGTCTGAGTACTTCTAGAACATTTATTAATATGATCATTAATGTTCTAGAAGCCTTATTAATATAAGTATTGGCATTACAACCTATTATATCTTTCTGCCTTAAGATTTTTTTTAAATCCACAAAGATAAATACAGTTTTATAACAGGTAAGCAAGAATGAAGATGCCATTTTTGTATCACTAATGTATCTAGGTCCTAAAGATCCTAAAATATGCTATTTCAGTAGAATAGTGAGTTTATTAGAAAATAGAAATAAATTTTAAAATATTTTTGAAACAACTGACATTTTAAAAGTAATGCAGAAAATCAAGAAAGTAACCTATAGTGTTTTTGAAAGAAATATTAAAGTACTCACCTACTCTTATAAAAGATTACATTGAAAATGTGGACTTTGTGAAACTAAATTCACATATCTACATATTAATCACCACCATGATATAAGAGTAATTCATTTAGGCAATATATATTGAAAATTCTTACTGTGGACCTTTTACAAATAATGTACTATAAGAGGTGAATAATAAATTATGAAAATCTCCTCTTTTAAGTGAGTTTAAAAAATACTAACAAAATGGCAAAAATATTAATAATACATGTAGGATATGTTAAGTACTTTAAGCAGGTATAAGAGAGAAGATTATTCCTGACTGGACATTTAGTAACTGAACACACTTTTGGTGCTACTCTCTGACAGGCACAGTTTGAGAAGAATGGGGATTCAGCAGTGAACAGGAAACAAAACAAACAAAAAAATCTATATGCTCAGGGATTTTATTCTGGATTCCAGTGGCAGGAGAAAGACAGTAAAAAATATTTAATGTAAAAATAAGTGATGTGTTCACCTATTAAGTAGGATAGTCAGGAAAGAGAAGAGAACTTAATGAAATGAGGAACACCCTTAAACTTGTTTAGAGAAAAGCTTAAGGGTTAACAGCAGATGAAGAAGGGCTAGAGTTCTTATAAAGCAAAGTTCCAGTTTGGTTATTTTATAAAATGGAATTTAGGCAAAATTTTGAAAGATGTGTAGGACTTTCTATAAAAATTGATAAATAAAGGAAATTAGGATCATTCAGCATAAACAAAAAAGGATGTTGAGAAATGAGGGATGTTTGGGGAACTGTGTATATATTAAGCTGAAGTCTAAGGTGTGCATAGAAGGGAGGAAAAGATGAGGCTGGGACGGAGACTTGAAATGAGTTGTATGTAAATACAAAGACCTGAAATTTAGAAGTGGCATTAGAAAGGGAATATGTATGTAAAATGAAGAAGATAGAATTGATAAGATTTTATGACTGGCTTGATTTGATGGCAAAGAAAAGATGAGGTCAAAGATAATTTTGAAGTCTGGATCTTGGTGACCTGAAAAATTATGTTGTTATTAATAGGAAAGCAAATCAGAAGGAAAACCTGAATTGACAGTAAGTGATGAGTGACAATATCATTATATTAAAATCTCTCATAAATTACAATTGAAATTATGATCACTGTATTTGAATATTATATTATATATGTGACCATATTATATGTGTAATATTTCCATTATTTTAATTAAATAAGTATAATTGAGTAACCTTTATGTATAAACACACTTGAATTAAATAATATAACTTAATCTGTAATTTGAATATTACTAAGTATTTATATGAGAACCCACAAACATATAGGCATAGGCCATACTAAGTACATTACTTAAGTAATTATTTCATGATATACCAAACATTGGGCCATATGTATATTCAAATTACATACTGCTTAACAGGATTATTGTTATTCCTTGAAGAATTATAACATGGTATCTAGACTGCCATATATTAAAAGTAACCTTTTATAAAGCCAGACTATATAATATTGAGAATTGCTTTTAAAAGTGAATGAATGCCTAAAACATACTTCTGAATTTTGGAGAATTCAAATAAATGAAATAGTGTCATTTCACACACACAATTATAATATCTGTAAAATTAAACAGAAAATATTAATAAAATAATATTTTGCCTACATTTTAATTTTATTTCATAATTTTGTTTAAATTGCCGAGTATATAGCAATATAGAACACACACCCGAACACACACACAGACAAAATAGAAGTATTCTATACACTCAAACACAGAGTTTTATCTGTTTTAAATTATCTTTTGGAAACATAAATCCAACCTGTTAAATAGAGGGAAGAATTTCCTTTTTATTCCTCAGGCTATTTGAGTATATGATGGGAGCAATCTGAGATCAATTCTCAGATATATATGAAAGCTTTGAGCAAACATTTTTTTTTTTCCTTCTATCATAATGGGCAACTTCATCACAAGGGACTTCTAGAGCAGAAACCGGGCATTGATAATGACAAGGGGGTTGAAGAAAAATAATAACCTGAGAGAAAATCATGTGTCATGGAGGCATGGAAATGTGTTAAATCCAAGAAGGAAGTTTTGATTTTGAAAATTTTGCATTCTGAGAAAAAGACGTGTTCTTCACTCAGGACCACAACCTTCCCCACCCTCCATTCTTAAACACAAACTATATGCTAAAAACCCTGCCAAGTCCTCAGGGTAAAGAACAGGACAAGTTCTGTACCTCAAGGAGCTGACAGTTTCAGCTGAAAATCCATGAACAGATTTCAGCATATAGAGTATCTGATACTCAGTAGAAGCGCAATATATATTTGCTTATTTAATTAATACTGAGTATATGGAGGGCTTCCTTGGTGGCTCAGCTGGTAAAGAATCTGCCTGCACTGCGGGAGACCTGGGTTCAATCCCTGGGTTCAGAAGGTCCCCTGGAGAAAGGAAAGGCTACCCACTCCAGTATTCTGGCCTGGAGAATTCCATGGACTGTATAGTCCATGGGGTTGCAAAGAGTCGGACACAACTGAGTGGCTTTCACCAAGACAACAGAAAAAGCCGAAGTCCAACTTCAGAACCCAGGAAAGACTTTCTGGCAAAAATGAAAACTGACTTATGAGGAAAGGAAAGAAGAGACTGCTAATTGAAGAAACAACTGAAACAAAATCCTGGAACAAGAAACCTAGAATATCCAGACTGATCTGCTCAGTATTACTACAGTGTTAAGTATGAGGTAAAATAAATCTGGTATGCCTTTAGAAACAGAAAGCAGGATAATAGTAAGGTGTAATTGACCTAAAAAGCCAACCTTCTAGAAATGGTCATAGAAAGTGAATCTTAGAGTTCTTGGGTTCCACCAGGTTTTGCAATTTGATACCTCTAAGATTAAAATGGAAATATATTTACTTTTGTAGATACACTGCCATAACCCGTCTCAGTGAGAAAAGCATAAAATATTGATAAAAGAAAAGAAGACATTATCTTTTCCTTGGCTACAATAATAGTACTGTCATAGTCTTTTAAAGGGCTTCCCAGATGGTCCTAGTGATAAAGAACCCACTTGCCAATACAGAAGATGTAAGAGACAAGGTTTTGATCCCTGGGTTGCAAAGATCCCCCAGAGGAGGGCATGGCAACCCACTCCAGTATTCTTGCCTGGAGAATTCCATGGACAGAGATGTCTGGTGGACCACAGTCCATAGAGTTTCAAAGAGTGGGAGTCGACTGAAGCAATTTAGCAGTAGCGGTAGTCTTTTAAAGCATATGCCACTTAAAATCATGTAAATGGCTTAAGTCAACCAATTCAAACCTTTAAATTTTGAAAAAAATACAAAACTACAACCATGACTTTTTTTAAAGCAAATGTTTTATTTTAAAGTGTTTGGATTTACAGAAAATTTTCAACTGGGTTGTTTGTTTTCCTATGACTGTTTTAAGATTTTGGTATACTTTAGATACAAATGTTCTATCAGGTAAGTTTTTGCAAATATTTATTACCAGTCTGTGACCTGTATTTTTATTATCTTAATCACGTTCAACTTATCCATTTTTTTTTTCTTTCATGAACCATGTGTTGTTTCTAAAACTCATCACCAGGAGTCCAAGTTAGAGATTAAGGAACTCTGAACTCACCTCCTCACATAAACAGAACAAATCTACAGCCACAAAGGGATCATTTCCCTCTGAAAAAGACCTGAATACTAGATGAATGCTCCCCACAACAAAGGATAAAAGAAAATGGTAATAACTTCAACAGAGAGAAAACATAAGAAAGTTCCAAGCAGAAGTCACAGAGCTGAAGAATACAATGACTGGATCACGGCCTATACCATATCCAAAATTTAACTCAAAACGGATTTAAAAAACTGTATGTAAGACATGAAGCCATAAAAACTACTAAAGAGAACACATATGCAGCAAGGTTAGTTCCTTGAAATTGGACTTTCCAATTTTTTTTTTTTTTGATATGACAGCAAAAATCAAGGGAAACAAAGCAATGATAAACAAATGGGACAATATCAAACTAAAAAGCTGTTGCACAGCAGGGAAACTGTCAACAAAACAAAAAAGTTGCTTACTGAATGGGAGAAAATATTTGCAGATGATATATCTGGTAAGTGGTTAATATTCAAATATACAAAGAATTCATATAACACAACATTAAAACAAACAACAACAACAAAAAACAACTAGCTTAAAAAATGGGCAGAGGACTTGAACAGACATTTTTTCAAAGAAGACATCAGAGAGCCAATGGACATGTGAAAAGATGCTCTACGTCATTAATCATCATGAAAGTGCAAATCAAGACCACATTGAGTATCATCGCACACCTGTCACAATGGCTATTATCAAAAAAGACAAGAAATAACAAGTTTGAAGGAAAAGGAAATGGCAACCCACTCCAGTAATCTTGCCTGGAAAATTCCATGGACGGAGGAGCCTGGTAGGCTACAGTCCGAGGGGTCGGGTCACAAAGAGTTGGACACGACCGAGCGACTTCACTAAGTTTGACAAGGATATGGAGAAAAGGAAACTATTCCTGACTGATGGCACAGTTAATATGGAAAACAGTATGGAGTTTCTTCAAACAATTAAAAATAGAGCTACCATATGATCTGGCAATTCTACTGCTGGGTATCTATACACAGAAAAGGAAACACTAATTCAAAAAGATACTTGGGCCACTATGTTCACTGCACCATTATTTACAATAGCAAAGGTATGTGATGAACCTAAGTGTCACTGATGAATAGATAAAGTCTCTGTGTGTGTATGTATGTGTGTGTGTGTGTAATACTCATAACAGGATATTACTCATATATAAAAAGAATGAAATCTTGCCATTTTTGAGAACATGGAAAACCCTAGATGGTATTATGCTTAGTGAAATAAGTCAGAGAAAAAAATATACCAAATGATTTCACTTATAAGTGGAATGTATTTAAAAAAGAAGCAAAATTCAAAATAATATGTAAGAGAATAGATTGGTGGTTGCCAGGGGGGAGTAGGGCTTGGGTGTGGCAAAAGGGATAAGGGAATTGAGTACAATCTTTCAGCTATAAAATAAGTCATGAGATATAATGTATAGCATGGGAAATATAGGCAATAGCACTATATTAACTTTGTAAGGTGACAGATGGTATCTAGATTTATTGTGATGACAATTTCACAATGTATACATGTCATCTCACTATGTTGTTTACCTGAAATCAATATAATATTGTATGCTAAGTACACCTCAATTTTTTTTTAAAAAGCAACTCATCACTAAACCTAAAATCATGTAGATTTTCTCATCTATTTTCTTCTAGAAGATTTAAAGTTCTTTATGTCACTCTTAGATGTATGATCCATTTCCAGTTAATTTTTTGTTAAAAGTGTAAGATATGGGTAGAAGACTATAACACTGAATTCTAAAAACAAAACCTATATAAAGGTAAACATTAGGTAGTAGACCAACTGGAATTTATTTTATTAATAGTATTTGTTCTTCCATTCTACTGAAAGTAAAATCTCTAAAACTTTAAATTCCATAACATATACCTCTCCAAATCAATTTCCTGGTATTCTTTGATAACTCACTGATATCCTTCCATCTCACTAGCCACCATTCTAAATGTCAAGAATTTCTCACCTCAGAATCTTGATGCATTCCATTTCTTGTTTCAAACACATGTCCCTGCCTTTCAAATGCCTGTTCCATCATACATTTTACCTCTGCTCAGAGATTTACCCTAACTTTACACTATTTAAAGTACTTTTTCTTTATTAATATCTTTCATCAAATTGATATTTTCCCTTTATATTGCTTTTCAAGACATATACTTACATGCACACATATACACACACAGTTTGTGTCTGTGTGTATATAAAATATATACAGAAATATAAACAGAGTTTTATTCTAGGCTAAAATCTCCATGATGCTATGGATAATGCTATTTTTTTTATAATATATCCACTTCCTAGCACCATCCCTAACACTTTCTAGAGATTCAATACATTTCCAAGTAATACTTGAGTTAATTCCCTTCCCATTTTAAACTATAAAAGGAGAATTAACCTTAAATAAAAATTAAAAAGCAAAATGTGGAGGCATATTATGGAGACTAAATTAAAGTCAATGAGAAAATACATATAGTTAAGATAATAACTATGCCAAAACTACATAAAAGGTATTTTGCTAATAGAGACTGAAGTGTTCTACGGTTATAAAATGGGTACATTGCATTAACTATTAGCCAACAGAGAAAAAATTAGTATCTCCAAAATATTTTCTAATTTAGTGATAAGGCCATGCTGCTTTACTATAATCTAACTGACATGTTTTCATGAGGATAATATTAATGAAAATTACTCTTTATGAGTGTCTTGACTCTCCTTAAATTTTTTTTGTTATGCTCATTAATTTGCAGTCACTGAAATGCTTTATTATAGAAAACCATGGGAGCAAGACAGATAATAGTGTCTCATAATGACAGTTTAGAAAGCTCTAAAATAGGGATCACAATGATTTGCATATGTATTAATATTAGATTTTACTTATGGCAAAAATTCATAATATTGAATATCTTGTGAAATGCCACTATATCTGGATTTTTAATAATTTCCTTTTTGTTAGAACAAAGAATTTCTTTCTATGTGACATTTTACCAAATGACCACTCAGAACTAAGGTCTTACTATTTTTAATAATACTAGTTTATGAACATAAATTTCCAAAAGCACTGATTTTTCATTTGCATCTCTGAAATTTTGCTGATAGCAGTCATTGTTGGTGTAGGTACAGCTTCTCAGAATTATTAATCAATGTGACACTTAAGAAATCTTTCCTAAGAAGCAAGAGAATTCCTCACAGGGCAAACTCTGAACTTATCGGAGAACTTAGGAAGCTTCTGACTTCACAATATTATATATCCAAATGTGCGAGGACTTGTTCAGGTATTTCTCTAAAGGTGCATCAGGAGATGCAGTATGGTTAATTTTAAACACTCTAAAACCAGGGTGCCTGGATTTTCAAACCCTAGTTTTGCTGCTTATTAACTGTGTGATCCTGGGCATACTACTTAACTTCTCAATACCTCCATTATCTCATCCATAGAGTGGAGGTTAATTATAATGTCTGTGATGATTAGATGAATCAATACACGGAAGATGCTTAAAACAGTATATAACATGAACAGTATTCAGGAAATGCTGTTACTATTAACTATCTGGTCAACCTAACCAGGAAACCAGAATTTGAAGTGGGATGGCCAGGGGGTCCTATTAATGTATATTCAGGACTGGATGACTATTGGGCAAAAATGGATTCTCTCATTTGATGATTTTAAATTAAAATAATAATAGCACAGAGAAAACAGAAAAACTCTCAGAGAAGACAGCACATGTTTATATTAGGTATCTATTTCTGATAACAATTTTAGTAGCTTAAGAAAAAAAAGTAATTATCTCACAATTTCCATGGCTCAGGAGTCTGGATTCTCTGCTCACAATCTCACAAGCCTGAAGGTAAGAGAACAACTGGGATACATCTACAACCAAGTTTCCTCAGGTTTTTGGAAACGTGCATTTCTTTGCAGCTGTGTAACTGGGATCTCCATGTATGGGTTGGCCAAAAAGTTCGTTCAGGTTTTTCATACCATTTTACTTAAAAATCTGAAGGAAAATTTGGCCAATCCAATATTTATTGTCTGTTGTTCTGAGGACCACTCTCTGCTCCTAGATGCCACTTTCAGATTCTTGCTATGTGATCTCCTCTAGAGGCCTTCTCAAACTTTGAATCTCTTCCTGTAGGAAGGACCTTAAAAGAGGTCTTCTTACTGGGTCAGGCCCATTCAGAATAATCTTCCTTTTGATTACCTCAAAGTCAACAGATTAGTACTCCAATCCTGGGAGTGACAGTCCATCAAATTCACAGTCACATCCACACACAAGAGGAAGGGATGTTATACGGCCTTGGGTAACTGGGGTCATCTATGAATTCTGCCTACTACATAATGTGAGAAAAGCACTTTGCCCATTTTAATTGCCTCTCAATCCTCAGAGACTGCTTGGCACAAAATACACATTCAAGATATATTTTTGATAGTATGGCAACTTACTCAAAATTTAGTTGGCCCTTTTTTGAATGCTTTTAGATTGGATGGCATCACCGACTCAATGGACACGGGTTTGGGTGGACTCCAGGAGTTGGTGACAGGGAGGCCTGGCGTGCTGTGGTTCATGGGGGTCGCAGAGTCAGACACGACTGAGCGACTGAACTGAACTGTTCCCAAATAAGTTTACTAATACACAAGCACTGAGCAGCATGGAAGAATTTACTAAAGATTGCAAGGGAGAGAAGGAAGAGACCATTCATATTATACACTGCACAGTGAACTATTTAATATTCCTTTTTGCATTTTCCGAACCCCTCCCCCCCACCCCGCCACCTTCTTGCTCTTCTCTCTCTCTTCCCTGCCTTCTCTCTCTCTCCTCTCTCTTCTTTCCAGTTCTGTCCATTTATTTCAAGTGAATCAATGACAGGTCCTTTTCCTGACCCTCCAAAACAGGACTTTGCATCTCCTTATAGAGTTTCAGAAATCAAATGGAAAAAAAATCAGTAACATTTCCTTCACTAATTATAATAGCTGTCAACATATCTTTTCTTAAACCCTGAAAAAAAGAACTCTATATAAAAATATAAAAAGAGTTTTGTACAAGAATTGACAGGTATAAAAAATAATCAGGAAAGAAAAGACATGATATTCATTGATTCTCTTGTGATAAAAATAAGCAGTTTTATGTTAAATATGGTAGACTTGTAACTTACAAAGAATGGGAAAAATTTTGAATCGAAAATGATTCAGTTGTAACTTTATGTGGCTCAACAGTCTGTCTAGGTCCAAATGAAAGCATTCAAGAGGCAAGTTAAAATCTTTATTTCAGAACTCAAATGTCCTACAAAACTGAGTAAGTGTCCGGTCTTACTCCTGTTGGTGACATTGCAAAGTTAAAACCTATTTACTAAATTCCTCACTCAAATTCAGTTTAGTCTGTACTCACTGCTTTCCCCAAACCTTCCTAATTTCTGGTAAGTTGGGTATTTTATGACTCTGAGCTGTGTGTGTGTGTGTGTGTGTGAGTGTGTGTGTGTGTGTGTTAGTTGTTCAGTCATGTCCAACTCTTTGCGACCCTATGGACTGTAGAATGCCAGGCTCCTCTGTCCATGGAACTCTCCAGGCAAGAATACTGGAGTGGGTAGCCATTCCCTTCTCCAGGGGATCTTCCCGACACAGGAACCAAACCTGGGTCTCCTGCATTGCGGGCAGATTCTTTACCACTGCTCCACCTGAGAAGCCCTAGCTGAACTTCTGTATCAACTATTATCTATCTTTCTGAAGTAAAAAGCAACATACACTGACTTTTAAAATTTATGCATCTCTATGTGTTTTCCCTCTTTATGTATCTCATTATAATTTATAGAATAAACTCTTAAAAACTAGGGAGTATATTCCTCAATTTTACTTATATACTGATTAAATAAATTTGTATTGAGCAGCCATCATGTGATAAGTAGAAATAAAATTTAAAAAGCATTATTCAATTTTTTGGGGCTCAAAGCATATTTAAAGCATACAGGATATTTCTTTATAAACAGTAAATATTTTAATAATTAAACATCACAGATAAATGAACATGTAGATAAACTCTTTCAAATTAATTTCTCCAAATTTTTAGATAGGATCACAGCAAATATGCTTATTTGTATAAAATTCAAATAACAGTCTAACATGTAACAACTTTTAGTCCCCACTAAATCATTTTACCATTTGTGTGTGAATTTCTCTGTCTTGAGTGAAATAAATTATAATTGCTTCCATGACCATATTTACTAAAAGTTGGACTTAAAATACGTTTAATATTGTCCAAACAGAATTTTTTTTAGAAAATAGGTCAACATAAAAGCTGTGATGTTGTATGAATTTAAAAGTACATTTGACTTTGACAGTAGTTTGGCATTTTATATATTTGCCCCTCTGGCTTCTTAATGTGCCATTGTTTAAAAATGACCAAATTAAACACCACAAGACTGGGATTCTAACCAGGTCTGATAACTGTGTCACTGTGGCCCTGTTCCATCTCCGATAAAAGACACGTTGAACTCAATGCTTTATAAGATTAGTTTCCAATTTGTATAACTGATTGAATGATATTAACACAGTTCCAGGCTGAAGACCAAATACCACCCTCTGTTTAGAGCAGGAGAAGAGGTACTTGATTGACTTGGGATTTTCACTTGTCTAGAGATTAAAGTAACCATGTAAATTGCTTAAACTTTGAAGTTCTGGCTTCATTTAAACCATTCTTATCATAAGTATATGCCTTAAAAAAAAAATCACTAGTAAGACAGGCTTCAGAGTGATTTGACAAATCTCAGACTTCAAGTTGTGAAATCACACACTGTGGATGAGTTTGATTATCTACAGAATTCCTTAGGGCAGCATTTCTCAGAATGCTGTTTCTGGTCCTCTCACCAGAACACCCAGATCTGAAACAATTTGCCTAGGGAATTGAATCTGAAATTTGAGAAGCCTGGCTCCTGGTAAAGAGTTACCTCTTAAACATCAGCTGAAAGAATGATCCACAGTATTAATCTCAACAAAACCCAACCAGGTAAAAGGAAAAAAATAGGTACATGTTCATTATCTGAAGGAAGAAAAAAAAGATTTCAATAATCGTCTGATGGGAACCCAGAAAAAGGAAAATCTCAGAATATAGTTGACAGGGGAGGTCTCTGAAAGTAATTGACAAGATGATTCTAGTTTACTCTGCAATAATACTTTTACAGTGGAGATAGAGTCATGAGGTTTCATAGACAATGTACTAGACTTTAATTCCACTCAACTTCACCCAATTACTTATCCTTATTGTGATTGTTTCCTTCTTTATGTATTGTGATTCAGTTATGACCAAGAACATTTTTAGACTTTTCTACAGAAAGGAATTTGCTACAAAGGCTATGAGTGCTCTGTTCTTCATAGCAATAATATTTCTCCTATAAATTTTGTTATCATTAATTAATGATAACATTAATTAATCACCAAAAAATTCTCTGAGAATATGTACAAATTGTAGGATTTGAACTGGAACAATGAGACCCCATTAAGGCAATTTCCTCAAGTATGGCTTTGCTTTCCTTCTGTAATTAAATTTTCACTAAATATACCTGTTTTAACTTGACATATATCTCAATATCTAGATTACTCTAAATCATTAAATATTATAGAAGAATCTCCACATTCTCTCTTACTCTGCAAAGGATAAAAGCACAAATGTTAGCACTGTTTTTTCACTCTGCAAAAACCTGTTACTATTTTCTTTCATGCACTGAATTGTGCACATTTGATCATCAGTTTTTAAAGTTGGCAAGAAGACAATTTTTTGGATAAAGCATGTGCAACTATGTTCCCTTCTGTATCATAATTGCTGGTTTATAATGACTACCTGATTTTGAGGATTCTGGATTTTATTTCACAGTTAAATATCTGATCTTAGGTCCATATTTTGATTTTATATGCTAGTAATTGCCTTGCTTTTAACCTCAGATAAACAGAGCCCTAGTACCTTCTTGATTTTTATTCTCAGATGAAAGCATCTTCAGACTGAAATAATATGCCACAACAAAGGATTCCATGAAAGCCCTATGTCCTTTTATATTTTGGCAAGAACTTGATTACAGGCTAAATTACAAGTATTTTAGATTCACTATTGGTTCATGTCAGCTTCCTAAAAGGCACATTTTTATACAGTCTATACTATTTGGGGAAAAGTACAACTATTTGGGGAACCATAGAAGTACATCATTCATATGGTTGAAGAGGTATTCAGGCTTCATGCCAGGTAATGCATGAAATTCAATTAATGAAGATGTTTGGGATTTCACTAAGCTCATCAACTGGAATATGGTCTTCAAAAGCTTTGTTTTTCTATTGTGTAACAAGCCTCTTACTAAGGGTGAAAGACTTTTGTTATATTCCCAGGTGGCGCTAGTGGTAAAGTATCTGCTTGCCAATGCAGGAGACATGAGACACGGGTTCGAGTTCTGGGTCTGGAAGACCCCCTGAAGAAGGAAATGGCAACCCATTCCAGTATTCTTGCCTGGAGAATCCCAGGGACTGAGGAGTCTGGCAGGCTACAGTCCATGGGGTCGCATAGAGTCAGACACGTCTGAAGCAACCTAGCTCAGCACAAATTTAATATTAAATTTTAGACTAAAAATATCTCAGCACTTTCTACATACAAACAGACTAAGAGCTTGTGAAATATATAAAGCAATTTCAAAGACTACAATTACCTCAGTGTTTCAAGTTTCTGAATCAACAGCTGAACAAAGATCAGGAGTTTAGAGAACTGAAAAGGCCCTGCTCTAGCATTCTCAGTCCCGACATCTCCTTATTTGTCATTCTATGTAACTGTCCAATCATCAACCCAGAGTTAACTCCAGAGCTCCCAGATTGTTAGAACTGAAGTCAAACAGGGTAGAATCTATTGTGTCTACATTGTAACCTGCTTTCAAAGTAGTTTTCATGCACACTACAATTTTTAAAGTAAGTTTAGTACTGAATGCCAGAGACTGACATTTCCGTTTTAGATAATTATATCACTTTAGCTTTCTCACTGAGAACAATCCATATGTTTAAGCCATGGTCTAATTCAAGGTTTTGACAATGGAAAAGTTTGCCTCTTGACCAGATTTTTATCTTCATGTATAAATTCCCTGAGGTAAATTTGGCTAAACAGGGAATGATAAAATAGGAGAAGAAAAAAATGTAATAGCAAAAAAGTGAAACTGGTCAAAGGTAGAAAGAGAGCAATTATAAAGACAGTCTAACATTTACCTACGAAGTTACTTGGTTTCTGTCATTTTTGGATATAGGATAAGCCTGGGATTGATGAGAGGAAGCCACATAGGCAAAGTAGGAATTAGGTGAAATTTGCTAATTCTACTTGTGAATATTCACAAAAGATTGTTCATTACTTTGGGAATGCCTGCATCAATTCTTATCACGTCTACTTTTTGTTTAGGAAAAACTATCCAGCCCATTCTTAGTTTAGCGTGTCTTTTGAAATGTGCCTACCTCAATTAAAGAGAATTGTTGTCATGGTGACAAAAGTAATCATCCTATGAATAATAATTAATATTCACCCATTTAAAATGCAATTATATTTTGATCCAGCAGCACCTGAAAAAATCTCTCTCCCAATATTTCATATATTAGAAAACATACTTACATCTTATAGTTAAATATCTTTAAATCACAAATGAACAAATGTCCATGCAGAATTCAAAAGAATGCCTTTTAATATTTGACCTGATTACTCCCTAATAACCTCAGTATAGTTTCTACACCAAGCCTGTCTCCTATTCAGAAAAAATGAGGTTGCCCTACTTTGGAAAAATACAGGACATGAACTTTGATTTTAAACTATAAAAAGATATGTTGATTTTCCCCCCAATTTAAATCCTATCTATCACAAAGCTAGAACAGTGGTAGACAAAGAAAATCAAATAAAACAAAACATAATCTGTTTCATATTTAAAAAAAAAAAGTGTAGTCATCAAACCAAGGCTGGAGCAAAAACACTGCTAAGACTGAATGAACACAAATTAGAAGTTTTATTATTCTTTCTGATTACACCAAGAATTATACAGAATTTCAAAGCATTTCTAAGAATTCTTGAGAAATTCACTTGAGGAAAAGAAGTCATGGCTTTTATCAGTAACTCATATAAAAATATGCTAGGAAGTTTTACTTTTTTTATTATAGGCATAAGCTAAGCTAACTGTGTGCGTGCTCAGTCATGTCCGACTCTATGTGACCCCATGGACTGAAGCCACCTGGCTCCTCTGTCCATGGACTTTTCCAGGCAAGAATATTGCCATTTCCTCCTCCAGGGGATCTTCCTGACCCAGGGATCAAACCCCCATCTCTAGTGTCTCCTGCATTGTAGGTGGATTTTTACCACTGAGCCACTTGGGAAGTTCAGATACCTTGAGTGAATATGAATTTGAATGTGTACCTATCTTCCAATAGCAAGTAAACAAGAGAGGTGGGTTCAGTCCCTAGGTCAGGAATATCCCCTGGAGAAGGGAATGGCTACCCACTCCAGTATTCTTGCCTGGAAAATTCCATGGACAGAGGGGTTTGGATGGCCCCAGTCTATGAAGCAACAAAAGTTGGACATGATTGAATATTGACACACACACACGCACAAACAACAATAATTTTTTAGCTTATATTTTAGGGATAAAATATTTAAGATTAAAATAAGGGCTTAAATAGTGCTTGTTATATATTACATATAATCCTAAGTGCTTGATTTATGTCAATTGACTCAGTCTTCATATCACCCTTGCTGAAGGTACTGTTTTTTCTATAGCTGGAAGATGACAGAACCAAGATTCAAAGCCTGTTGGTCTGACTCCAGAAATTGTATTCTTAGCCACTAGACTATTTCCCTCTCAGAGGAATAGACTAATGCCATGATATTGTGGTCTAATCATACCACAGATGATTGTTGAATTCCATGTGCCATAATTTAATAGGAGCATTGATAACATAAAAATTTCTAAAAATGAGTGGTGAAAAGTCTAGAAACTTATGTCAATTGAATATTGGAGGAAATGGGAACACCCAGATTTTACAAAGAGAAGACACCAGAGAGGAAATGTCTAAAGTTTTCTCATATTTGAAGGAAAGAGTGCTGAAAGAGAGATTAGAGATTAGATTTACTCAAAGTATAGTATCACTAAAATAAATATTTTAATTTTATTCCTATAAACTTCAAAATTCCATCTGACTTACAAAGAGCCAAAAGCACAAGTTATGCTTGTGTAACTTTGTAATCTCATATTCTACAAATTATTTTATAGTAATCAAATTTAGCTTGTATTTTCCAATTAGAATACAGCCTACAACCCTACATCCTGCAATATAGAACTATTTCTGGTGGTTAGGTCACACTACAATCTCCACTGTGTGGTGAAGTGTTTTGGAGTTTGTTCGTCTCTAATTGAGCTATCTGCTCAGATCCCAAGATTTATTTTTAATTGAAACATTTACTAGAGCAATGGCAGAATAAGAGAAAAAAGAAAGCAAATTGATGAGTGTCTTCAAAGAATTAAATTAGAATCAGAGTAAATGTTGAATGGTGAGATTGAATTTTAAGGGTTTATAATTCTTGTTTATCAAAGTTAATGGAAAGAGAAGATGAGGCTGGAGTGAACACAGAGATCTAGCTAGAAAATGAATATTAGGTTGAAACTCTCAAGGCACTTCTGACAACAGGATTTTACATAATTGAAAATTAAAGGTATTCCCCATTTTCTTTTGAGTTTTCATTCTGCCTTCTCTGCGCCTTCAGTGTTTGTACATTTTGTCTACTGTTGGAAAATATTTTTCAGAATATAAAACAAGAAAACATATTTGCATTTCTAGAAAAGTTCATTGAATACCCTATAGAAGAAAATAAAAAACTCAAAATGTAGGTAACTGACAAAGTTTATCCTAAATGCATTAGTAATAGCTTCACTATGCTATAAATTGTTTTGACAGTGTATATATTTTTATTCACTTATGAAACTAAATGCTACATCTGCAAAAGAAGGTTAAAAAAAACTTAAAATATACTTTAATCTGGTCATTAAACTGAATTTATAGACTAAATGGATCACCCATTGAGACCAGAAGATCTAGTTATGGTTTTCTTTTGTTTAGTTTACAGGCTGGAATTTGATTTTGGTACTTGAGTAAAAAGCTGGGCTTCAAATTATAAACCTTTCTATGGGACAATATTGCACCATGTTTCAAATTAGAAAAAGGGAAAGTTAGCAAAGAGAAAAACCTTAATAGCATTTTAATGGTATATTCTGATAATGACCTAATCAGCATTTTACAGGAACTTATCCTTTAAATTAGGCATTAGGTTTTGTGCTTCAGAGACTTGAAGAAAGCATTCCATTCAATAATGTAAATAAAATTCTTGCTCAGAGACTCTCCTTGAATTCCAACAAAGTGTCCTTTAGTGAAGGTACTTATCTGCAAATTATTATTTCATTATGTCTTTCATTTCAGCTTCCAAAGGGGCTATCTCTAACACACATATTTAATAAAATAAAATGATGTTTCTTTAACAAAGACTCCTTAGAGTACAAACCAGTCCAAGTGAGTACAAACTAGTCACTTTTAAAAGTCTAGTTTGTTGGAGAAAGGTACTCCCTCATTGTTTTGGAGTAGAATAATTCTGATTTTACTCTTCTTTCTTCCCTCACTTCCTTGCTTTCTTCCTTCCATCCTCACTCCCTCTCCCTTATTTCATAAAAGACATACATGCATCATGTTTAAAATTCAAACAGAACAGGATATAAAGTAATCAATAAATGTTTCTCTCCAGTCCCCTCAATCTGAAGTAGTTCAGAGTTCTACTCCCCAGAAATTCCTACTGTTCATACTTTCTTGAGTACCCTTCTTAGAATTTTTATACATATACATCCATGTGTGTGTATACATTTTTACAAGAATGAAAATTACACATACTCTTCTGTATCTTCAATTTTTTCTATTATCAGGTAATACAGATCTTCCTCAATTTTTTTTAACAGTTATATTAAGTCTACTGTAAAAACAACCCTTTCTTAAAAAGGTCAACTTTGAGAAACACTTAAGTATTGGGATATTTGTAGAGATACACTACTTTATTTTTAGCAACAAAGTTATGTATTTATAATAATGAATTATTTCATTTAAGTTCTAAATAAATAAATAACATATTCATGGTACAAAATTCATAGTTTTAAAAATGTATACCATGAAAAACAAATTTCTTTCCTACTCTTTTTGAACCATACAACTCCTTTACCTAGAGTAACCAGCTACTATCAATATAAGCATATTTGTACTTTTTATTTGACTTCTGTCAAAATGATAAAATACTATACACTATTCTGCACATTTCCCACTTACTATATCTCAAGTATAATTCCATATCAATACATTTGATCCACTTGACTCGTTGCAAGAATGCAGAGCATTCTACTGCATAGATGTTAACTTGATTTACTGAAATATTCCCCTGTCAGTGGACACTGAGACTGTTTCCAAATCTTTACTATCACAAACACCACACTAAATATTCTTATATGTACATTATTTAACAGGTGTGAACCTGTACCAGAAGTATGAATCCTTAGAAGTGGAACTGGTGAGTTGAAATGTGGTACAATTTTTATTTTGAAAGATGTTATTAAATTGTCCTCCAAAGATATATCTACTATTAGATTTTTACCACAATTCTTCCTAAAAGGATAAAATAATTTATATTCTTGCCAGAAATATGAGTGGATCACTTTCTTTGCACCTTAACAGCAAAAGACATTACTATTCAACTTTTGCCAATCTGATAGATACAATGTACAATTCCACTGTACATTTTGTTTTCTTGGAATAACTTTTCGCATGATTTGTAATCATTTGCTCATCCTTTTGTGTCTTATGTTTTAATTTGTGAACCAGTAAGAGTCATCTTCCTTTTATCAATAGCTTTATTCATTTGTATAGCTGAAATTTGCTTGATACTTAATTTGTAATAATATTTTCTATTTTGAATGATTTAAAAAATATTTTATAATCTTTCCTCCTATGTGTTATGTTGATTTGCTTTGTTTTGTGTAGTTTCTTTTTGCCCCCTCAATAATAAATAGATGCTACATATCAAGTATATCTGGAGAAGGGAATGGCAATCCACTTGCCATTCTTGCCTGGAGAATCTCATGGACAGAAGTCTGACGGCTACAGTCCATACGGTCGCAGAGTCGGACACAACTGATCTGCTAACACACACACACACATCAAGTATATAATTTGCTATATCTTAAAAAGTATTTTTTTTTAATTCCTGCAAAAGGCAATTAGGGTATTTCTAGTTACGGTTAGTGTATTTTCAATTATTCTACCCTATTTTACCTCTTCATCCATTTGTTTAGCTGAGCATATGATTTTTCTGTTTTTAACTTATATCTATAAAAATGTTTATAACTTTAACAGCTTATTCAGATTTTTGACTATAAATAAAAATCATTTTCTCCTCTCTAAAATCCTTATAAGTGATATCACTTTTCCCACAAAGTTTCAGTGTATTTCCAGATTCTTAAATCAAAAATTTACTATAATTCTTGGTCTATAGTTAAAATAATTCAATCTTTTGGCCATTTATTTAATTTAGTTATTTTCTTCACCACTTGGTTGGCTCAAGTTCATCCTCAAGAATTTTCTTATCAGCACACAGGAAGCATCTCCTTGAATTTTTGAGTGTTAAACTTTTATCTGTTGTTTTAATACCTGAATGGCTGTTTGGCTGGGTGTAAAATAACAGGACCAAACTTACAGAAATTTTTGAGAATTAATCCTCTAAATTCTAAATTTGAATGTCATTAGGAAGATGTTTGAGACTAACATAAATTTTGTCCCCTCAAGTGACTGGAAAATTTTCCTAAATGCCCCAAAGAGTTCTATGCTATTTTTTAGGGAACTCTGGGACTTGTAATATATATCTATAAATAATATATTTATGTTTCATCATTTGCTAAATGCCCCAAAGAGTTCTATGCTATTTTTTAGAGAACTCTGGGACTTGTAATATATATCTATAAATAATATATTTATGTTTCATCATTTGAGTGACGTCGCAGGTTGGCAAACATGTGCTGCTCACACCGCAGAAGGTTTGCTTGCCACACCACGATGATTCACATGATTTATCATTAGTCTATTCTACTAAGCTTCTTGTTGCCAAATCAGTTATAAAAAGTTCCCAAAGCTAGTTCCTATTGTTCCAAATAAAGGATTGTAGTCTTTCTTGCTCAAGATTTGTAACAAATTTTAAGGAATTGTTTTATGCTAGTTTTAGCTGAGACCAGCATCCAGAGACCAGCTCTAAAGATGTGCTCATAACTGTATGATCTTCAAGGCATTTTTCAGCTCTTCCTCGCTTATTCTGTTTATTGATGCAGATGGATTTTGCTTTATATGCATGTGTGTGTGTATGTGTATATACATATATATCTATATATATATATGTTTGTGTGTGTGTGTGTGGCTACAAGTTAAAAGAGAAAGATTTCATCTCCATTCTGTTTACAAATGACACAATGAAAGGTTTTAGGCCATGCTGCTAGTTAATGAACTATATCAATAAGGACAAATATACTTTTCATAATATAAATATAAAAATGATTTTATTCATTCTGCTAGTTAATGAATTATGTATTTTACCTTCATTGGGGATGTCACTTTAGTAGAATGGAGCTCAAAATTAACTTTTAAAGAAACTTTTAATTCTCTTTGAAATATAGTTGATTTTTGAATAACATAGGTTTAAACTATGTGGGTCCATACAAATATACATACATACACACACACACACACACACAGACACACACATGTATTTTCCAAGTAAAAACTTCAGCACAACACAACTCACCATTCATTGAATCTAGGAACATAGAACCACAGATATGGATGAACCACAAATAAGGAGAGATCATGTACACTGAAGGCTAATTATCAGTTATACATAGATTTTTCCACTGTGCAGAAGACTGCTGCAAATAATCCCTGCATTGTTCAAAGTTCAACTGTATTATTTTAAAGTCTAATTCTTTAAAAATTACTTTTGTTTATTTTCAGATCATTATGTTTAATCAGCTTACATTTATGCATATTTTAATGTGGATATACTGTAAAGTTGGTAAGAAGCTGAAAATATTTAAATTTTTAGGATATATATGTGTGTATTTGCATGTTTCTTTTGTGTAAACAATCTTGACAATATGCTTTTATAACAGAAGAAACATGTGTTTGCTTTTAAAAATAAAAATGTATCCCTTACAGTTTACATTACAAAAAAAATAAAATGTTTGCTAGTTTTCAAGAACACTGGATAATTCTTATATTTAAATTATATCTTACTTTAAGAAGCCAAGTAGCAGAATTCCCCAATATAAATTTACTCAAATTATGACGCGTTGTTAATCTTTTCAATATATTTTCTGTTACTTTCCCCAGGGTTCCTGTAATAATTGGAGAAGGAACTTGGAATTCTCTGAGCCGGGTATGTTGCGACCTGATATGGTAAAAACTACAGTGTGGACAGGCATGGCAAAAAAATTCACAGGACTGCCTGCCCAGAAGTAAATAGACTGACTGATGTTTACATGCTAAAAACAGAAATCATAAAAGTGATGAATCTACACATCCTCTTTATTTTATTCTTTTTGCTTTTGCACACAGTCTGTCTTACTCACAGTGATCTCCTTATAAAATGCATAACCCTTAACCTACCTGAAATAGATTTGGAATCAATTTGATATTTTTTTCTCATAACTGACTAAATGTACAGTATCTTTTAAAGAAGCAAAAAAAAAAATCACAGACATCATTTTGAGAAACTGTAATTTAACTAAATATTTTAAGAAATGCCTTTTGTTACGATCAGAAATTCTGTCTTCATACACATACACAGATCAAAGCTGGTCTCCTGAATTGCAGGCAGATTCTTTACCCTCTGAACCACCAGGGAAGCCATATACATACACAACAGAATACTACTAAAATCGAGAAACTTTAAAATAACTGCTGTCAGGTTCTTCTGAGTTAATAAGTAGATTCCAGTTAAGAGAAACCACTATGTCATTTTCACTTTATTTTCTACTTGCCAATTCCTTTGTTTGCTGGTTTTATTTCTTATTAAGTATTATCTGTTGTTTAAATTGTAGCTATTTGCAACTCCTTTAAGGTATAAAAAATTATTTGTGAACTACTACATAAATCTAGCACTCATGTATTATATGTTTTAAATAACTAAAAATAAGTTGTAACAAACCCTTCATTAATAGGTTAAAGTTCCTTATGTAATGACATTTGTGTTTATAAAGATAAAATAATCAGTAACCACACAATCTATAAGTTATAAGTTATAAATTTACAGGGAGTAACTTATAAGTTATAAAGCTATAGGGAGTATTTAGATACGTCAGGCACTTTATTAAAAACTTTATCTGAATAATTTCATTTATTCCTCAAATTCATGTGTTAACTATTTCTATTATGATTATTATGGCTATATAGCAGATCACACAACTACAGATGACGTATATTTCTCAACATCACATGGTTTTTATTTGGGCTTTCCTCATAGCTCAATCGGTAAAGAATCTGTCTCAATACAGGAGACCTGGGTTCAACTCCTGTGTCAGGAAGATCCCCTGGAGAAGGCAATGGCAACCCGCTCCAGTATTCTTGCCTGGTGAATCCCATTGACAGAGGAGCGTGATAGGCTACAGTCCACGGGGTAGCGATAGTCGGACATGACTGAATGACTTTCTCTTCACATGGCTAGTAACTGATGAAGTAATATATTCAATCTGAAATGATCTAGAGCATATGATGTTCTAAATCAGTAGATCACATAATTTGTTGCATAGCAAGCTCCAGTGTGGAGTTCAGATGCACTTAGATTTATCTATGCAACATTCTCACATCAAGAAAAAGAAGGATTAAAAAATATATTGAACTTGGTTCCAAGCCATTATATGACAGAAGAGTTGAAGTCATCTTTGCGCAGTCTTATTTCAAAGTGCACCCATTCCCTTAATCTACACAATAAAATGATTTATTTATCATTGATAATGTCATTAAGGAGCATGCTCTCTGTAGTCCAGCCCAGATGTACTTAGATCTATTCATCCACCTCAAATATAAGCCATGTAGAATTCTGACCTATTTGTATTCAAGAAGATAATGTTTAATTTAAATCATTGGCACAAATTTTTCTTTTCTTTTAGTTTCAGGTTTTCAAAATTCTTCATTCTTTCTATTTTGGAAATTCCAAGGGTTTACCTTAGCTGTGCCATACAAATCACTACATCAGAAATTCAAACTTGGTAAATATCAATAGACCCATCCTCCATATCTTTTGTGACATTTCTGAGTCATCATCATTTTTTGCCTTACATCTTTTCTTAATCACTACTTATTTATCTCTCACTGTTTTATTTACCCCTTTTCTCTATTTATTCACCTTAGGGATTTTGTTCTGTCCATATGTTTTTGTTGTTTTATAATTTACAAATTGTCCACACATACCCAATCTAGACCATACATAATTTCCCTTGTGCTCTGTGCAGGTGACACAGTGGCAAATAATTCACCTGCCATCCAGGAGATGCAAGAGACACAGGTTTGATCCCTAGGTTGGGAAGATCCCCTGGAGAAGAGAATGGCTACCCACTCCAGTATTCTTGCCTGAAAAATTCCATGGACAGAGGAGCTTGGTGGGCTATAGTCCATGGGATAACAAAACATCAGACATGACTGAGCTTGTAGTACCAAATCTGAACTCAGAAGCTTAGACGCTTAGATTCTACCAAAGAATTTCAGGCTCTTTCCAATCTTATTACAAAATTTTCCCTGAGTATACAAAGTAACACAATTTACCCAACATCACACAGATTAAAAGAATCAGGATTAGGGTTTAAATCAAACTCTGACTATAAATCTGCACATAAATACACAGGATATTCAGAACTAATTCACATGAGGTTATACTGCAAAACACTCACACATGTCAATGGCAGAGAGAAACAGCATACAGATCTTCTGTCATCTATTAATATTAGGGGTTCTGGTATCAGTATTTAGTCAAATGTTATTTATATCAGAAAATATTTCTAAAACTGAGTATTTCATTTATCCTTTGACATCGGGTTTATTTTACCTTTCTTTTATATTCTTAAAGAAAAAAAAATTATCCATCACACACATTAGGTGTGTATCCATCATGAATATACGTGAATTTTAATGTGTAGTCTTAGACTGCATAATATATGTATATAACACATGTCTCCTTCAAGATAAAATCCTATCACAATACCATTTTGTTTCATGAATCCTATCTTACTGGGATTTGAACTGCTAAAACCTATTATTTTTACAAATAAAATTAAGAAATTTTGTGTTTAAGACATTCTGATTCTATGTAAAAATTATTTCCATTAGAAGCCATATGAAGGTGAAGGTGAAGTCGCTCAGTCGTGTCTGACTCTTTGCAACCCCATGGACTGTAGCCTACCATGCTCCTCAGTCCATGGGATTTTCCAGGCAAGATCACTGGAGTGGGTTGCCATTTCCTTCTCCAGGGCATCTTCCCAACCCAGGGATCAAAACCAGGTCTCCCGCACTGTAGGCAGACACTTTACTGTCTGAGCTACCAGGGAAGCCCTAGAAGCAATATACTAGTATCTAAATAGTAATTCAACAGGATGACTTTGCAGATTTTTTATATTATCTCTTCTTTTTGATATTATCTTTTATCTTATCTCTAATCTCTTATAAATACTTCTATTATCTCTGTTATCATCTATTACACATAATTTCCATTGTTAATCCCTGTGAGTCAACATCAAGTCTATCTTTAAATTAGCTATCATCTTACAGTCTCTTCTCATAGTCTGAAGGAATTATAACAGTTTATTGTTTATTTTAGCAGAGATGAGACACATTTAAAGGAGAAGATACTATGATGGTACGAATTTCAAGACTTACACTTGACCTTCAGATTTCCTAAGTATTGAGACATTTGGCCAATGTAATATGAATTGGCTGTCTACATAGATAAAATTACATAACTTACTATATTTAAGTTTAATATTAAAATTTAATATTTAATATTAAATACGATAAAAATTCAGTTAGTCCCTGTAGTCACATTTGAAATACTCACTAGTCACATATGGGCAGTGAAGATACAAAATATGTCAAATATCACACCAAGTCATATTGGAAACCTTTAAGAACATAGGAAAATCTTTTGGCTTTTGCTATTTAGTTATAGACTTACTTAAGAATGAATATTAAATATAAACCTTATCTCTTAGACTTCTACATTGTACTTCAATTTTATTTTGTCTCTTCTTGTCGGACTTCTGCATCAGTTCAGTTCAGTTGCTCAGTCGTGTCCGACTCTTTACGACCCCATGAATCTCAGCACGCCAGGCCTCCCTGTCCATCACCAACTCCCGGAGTCCACCCAAACCCATGTCCATTGAGTTGGTGATGCCATCCAACTATCTCATCCTCTGTCGTCTCCTTTACCTCCTGCCCTCAATCTTTCCCAGCATCAGGGTCTTTTCAAATGAGTCAGCTTTCACTATCAGGTGGCCAAAGTATTGGAGTTTCAGCTTCAACATCAGTCCTTCCAATGAACACCCAGGACTGATCTCCTTTAGGATGGACTGGTTGGATCTTCTTGCAGTCCAAGGGACTTTCAAGAGTCTTCTCTAACACCTACTTAGACATCCTGGACTTCTGCATACTTATGTACAAAACTGCCATTTTGTTAGATGCATGTAAGCAGCACAGTATATAATAAATGTCAGTGAATTTGAAGCAATGTTAACTCACATTTCAGTTAATTTGAATTTGAAGCCAGACAAAGTATTTGTTGCTTATTTCCTCAAATTTTGGCTTCCAGGGTGGCACTCGTGGTAAACAACCTGCTTGCCGATGCAGGAGACATAAGACGTGGGTCTGATCCCTGGGTCAGAAAGATCCATGGAGGAGGAAATGGTAATCCACTCCAGTATTCTTGCCTAGGAGATCCCATGGACAGAGGAGCCTGGCGGAGCTATAGTCCATACAGTTGCAAAGAGTCAGACATGCCTGAAGCACCTTAGCATACATGCAAACTCACTCTCACACTTGGTGCAAAAATTATTTTTAGGAGCAGCTCAGTCAAAGCATGAACCCTGAAACAAAACTTGGACCAACTTCTGATGTACCTGCATTGCTGACTTCCTTCCAATACAAAAATTGTTTGGAAAGCATTTTTTAGTTATAAAAAAAAGTAGCTTACTATTAATTTTTCATACTCAATAAATATTTTATTTTTGAAAGGATCAACTTTATTATTAGTTACAAAACAAAATAAATCTGAGTTGCAGAGAGAATTCTTAAGAAACTCAAAGTAGAGATACTAGTCATATCTGTATCTGCTAAATGGCAACCCTAGATATAGTGGTCAGTTCTAACCTTAGAGACTTACATTGTCTATGCAATGAAATATAAACTCCTCATTGCTCCTGAATTAATCCAGTGTGTGTCTGCAATCTTCCTTGTCCGAACTTTCCACTACTGGTTTCCTGTATAGCCTTACAGATCTCACTAGCCATCCTCTACTATGCTTTCCCTTTCAAAAACTCTCTTTATCACCTTGCTGGTTATTTAAGTCCTTCATATATTTCATTTATGCTTTTTTAGGTCACCTGTGCCACTGATTTTTTTTTTTTCCCTTTGGAACTATTACAGCACTTACTAGTTAAAAAAATATTCATTTTATCCTGTCTTATGTGATCATGCTTATTTTTTTATTTATTCTAAGTCCATTTTTTTTTTTTTTACCAACTCTTGAGATCAGGAATACTATCCAAAAATGTTTATAAGTTGTGCCTGACAATAGTGGTTTATAATTGCAAAGTACTTTCAGACAGGTCTTTAAACTTTGTATTATTTGATTTTCTGAATGAATAGTACTTCCCTAGAAAAGAGTAGAAACTCATTATC
Source organism: Cervus elaphus (assembly GCF_910594005.1). Lineage (NCBI taxonomy): Eukaryota > Metazoa > Chordata > Mammalia > Artiodactyla > Cervidae > Cervus > Cervus elaphus. Next base: position 34,241,254 of record NC_057831.1, read on the forward strand.
TATTAGTTACTTTTTGATATGTCTTTGCTTTTTCTTTTCTGCTTGTTTGGTATTTTTCTACTTATTTTTCAGTAGAACTAATATTATTTGAGGTAGGAAGCCTACTTGGAATTTCTTTTAAGTTTTCCATATTTTTGAATATATGACTATATATATGACTATTTTAAAGATTCAGTTTGTGATGTATCTGCTAAAAAGTAATAAACTAGGGGACATCCAAAGTGCACAAGAAAACAAGAGACAGTTGTGATTTTTAACACTAATATAGCATTGATTATGTCCCTACTTTTCCTAGGGCTGTGCTGTCTGATATAGCAACCACTAGCAACACGTACTTGTTTTTACATTAACATTTTTTAAAATTTAAAAACTCAATTCCCCAATCACACTACTTACAGTTCAAGTGCTCAACTGTTACCTATGTCTAGTGATCGCCATGTTGGATAGCATGAAATGAATCTTTCCATCATCACAGAAAGTTCCATTAGACAGCAGTGCTCAAGGAATGTGTTTTGCAATTCAAGGTACTCCCCTCTAGAAGGTCAGCCTTCTTAGTGACTGAAAAGCAGCAACTGGGTTTTTAAGTCAAATTTAGAAACATACACACTACATTTGAAGGATAACAAATATTATGATAGGAGAGTTGTTTGAGAGTATTAAGCAAACATATTTGCAAACTATTCTTGGAGATCAAACAGTATAGTACAAGGAACATATAAGATCCATACTGACTTTTATGCTGTATTTATTGGAAAAGTTCAACTTAGTTAAAACTCTTTCGACTACAAGTAACAGATAATAAATGTAACTTGTTTGAGTAAAATGTGAACATATTAAAGATTCAAGGGCCAGTATTCTTGGGCTTCCCTTGTGGCTCAGCTGGAAAAGAATCCTCCTGAAATGCAGGAGACCTGGGTTCGACCTTGGGTTGACTGACAGTTTCTGGATTTTTTGGGACTTCCCTAATGGTCCAGTGGTTAAGACTCCACACTTTCAATGCAAGGCAAGCAGGTTCAATTCCTAGAGGAGCTACTCCACATTCAAGGTCAGAAGGGGCGGCCATGAGGAGATACCCCTTGTCCAAGGTAAGGAGCAGCGGCTGCGCTTTGCTGGAGCAGCTGTGAAGAGCTACCCCACATCCAAGGTAAGAGAAACCCAAGTAAGAAGGTTGGTGTTGCAAGAGGGCATCAGAGGGCAGACACACTGAAACCGTAATCACAGAAAACTAGCCAATCTGACCACACAGACCCCAGCCTTGTCTAACTCAATGAAACTAAGCCATGCAGTGCGGGCCACCCAAGATGGACGGGTCATGATGGAGAGGTCTGACAGAATGTGGTCCACTGGAGAAGGGAATGGCAAACCACTTCAGTATTCTTGCCTTGAGAACCCCATGAACAGTATAAAAAGGCAAAATAATGGGATACTGAAAGAGGAACTCCCCAGGTCAGAAGGTGCCCAATATGCCACTGGAGATCAGTGGAGAAATAACTCCAGAAAGAATGAAGGGATGGAGTCAAAGCAAAAAAAAAATACCCAGTTGTGGATATGACTGATGATAGAAGCAAGGTCCAATGTTGTAAAGAGCAATATTGCACAGGAACCTGGAATGTTAGATCCATCAGTTCAGTTCAGTCGCTCAGTAGTGTCTGACTCTTTGTGACCCCATGAATCGCAGAACACTAGGCCTATCTGTCCATCACCAACTACCGGAGTTTACTCAAACTCATGTCCATCGAGTCGGTGATACCATCCAGCCATCTCATCCTCTGTTGCACAAGCTGGAATCAAGATTGCCGGGAGAAATATCAATAACCTCAGATATGCAGATGATACCACCCTTATAGCAGAAAGTGAAGAGGAACTAAAAAGCCTCTTGATGAAAGTGAAAGAGGAGAGTGAAAAAGTTGGCTTAAAGCTCAACATTCAGAGAACTAAGATCATAGCATCTGGTCCCATAAGCTCACAGCAAATAGATAGGGAGAGAGTGGAAACAGTGTCAGACTTTAATTTTCTGGGCTCTGGTATCACTGCAGATGGTGATTGCAGCCATGAAATTAAAAGACGCTTACTCCTTGGAAGGAAAGTTATGACCAACCTAGATAGCATATTAAAAAGCAGAGACATTACTTTGCCCACAGAGGTCTGTCTAGTCAAGCCCGTGGTTTTTCCAGTGGTCATGTATGGATGTGAGAGTTGGGCTGTGAAGAAAGCTGAGTGCTGAAGAATTGATGCTTTTGAACTGTGGTGCTGTAGAAGATTCTTGAGAGTCCCTTGGACTGCAAGGAGATCCAATCAGTCCATCCTAAAGGAGATCAGTTCTAGGTGTTCATTGGAAGGAGTGATGCTGAAGCTGAAACTCCAATACTTTGGCCACCTGATGCCAAAGTTGACTCATTGGAAAAGACCCTGATGCTGGGAGGGATTGGGGGCAGGAGGAGAAGGGGATGACAGAGGATGAGATGGCTGGATGGGATCACCGACTCAATGGACATAAATTTGAGTGAACTCCGGGAGTTGGTGATGGACAGGGAGGCCTAGAGTGCTGTGATTCATGGGGTCGCAAAGAGCCGGACACGACTGAGTGACTGAACTGACTGACACGACTGAAAGATTCAAGGAGGTTATTTTTATTTTTTTTTACCAAAATCATGGGTGGTAATTATAAATGTTGCACCTGAGAGGAGTTGGAACCAGGTATTTGGAACCAAGACTGCTGTAACTCAGTTTCTTTCATTCTGAAGCCATCCTCTGCTCTGCTCTCCTTCAAGCATACACTGCCTTCTTTCTGCTGCCTTTGCTTCTCCACTTTTGAGATCTAAACAACCAGCCCACAATAGCAGCTATGCTTTCCCTCCCCTACATTCTCTCTCTCCTTTTTTATATATACCTGTGTAACTGAGATTATACAGAATCCATGTATTTTCCTGCTTTTCTCTGTAACAGCTTTATTGTGCACATTTCTTCACAGTACACATATTAGAAGACATCATATTTAAAGAATCCAGAATAGTTATTGTAGACTATAATAATTCATTTATAATTTATTTGACAAATCCCCCTTTGGTCAATATGTTTTATTCCTAATTTGCTCTTATAAATAATTATCTATATAGTACGTCATGTTTTTCTGAGCATGTTCTTCCCATAGTGTCATCTAGCTGTTTACTAAAATTCAGTTTCGAGCATTATGGCATACATACAATGAGTCTAAGGACTAGATGACTTGATCATCTTTGTATCCACAATGTTTGGTGATGAATGTGAATGTCTTTTAGCCTTAATTTTAAATTCATGAATGAAATACTTCATAAAAAGACAATAATCACTTTAGAGATTAGTTTGAACTATAGGTATTTGACCCTAATAGAACACAATACTAATAAGGAAAAATTACCTGACAAACACATTATTGGATTTATTTACCAAGTCAAGCCTAGGGAGTTTATTTTTAATTGATGATATACAAGTATTAATTGCATTCAGAGAATAGACACAACTTTATTTGGAGCTCTTAGTACATCAATCTGTTAAATAAATACATGTGGTTTGATTAATACTGTCTATGTATCCTAAAATAGAGATAGAGGAAATTGTCAGTTATAGATCATTCTCGGTCAAACAAAGAATTTGCACCTCAATGCTATGACTGTTTTCAGCAAAGCAACTCATGAACATTTACTTCAGGAAATTTTATATTTATACTAAAATAGCAGAAGCTTGTTTCTTATACATAATAAAAATGAATTGACATGCTGTGATTACTGACATGTTGGAAGAAATCAAGTGTGTTATGATGGGAAAATATTTAAAAATAGAAATAAGAACTGTTAAAGTAATTACCAGCAGGCTGACATCAACTTGACAGATTATGTAAGATACAATGTAATGTAACATCATGTCATTCCCTATCTTCACATATTTTTATCTCACAGAATTCTGGGATTTTAAGTAATCATAGCGGTAAGCTTAATCCTTCAGAAATGTTAATTTACTTCCTAGCTACATATCTGTGTTGACTATGTCAGTTAATTTTCAGACATACTCAGTTTCTTCAACATGCCTTATATACTGATTATCCCAAGGCTGAGCATCTGTTTTAGCAAGAGAATTCATCCATAGCCTGAATTCATCCAAAAGTATTTCTTCTTCAATAGTTGGAATTAAATGGCTACATAGACACACATTTTCTGTGAATGAAAATGTCAAAATGAAACAAGACTAGTCTTGATCCCAGCCCTCAAGTGACATGTTTGATTAATATACAGTCAATATTAACTTTATTATATGGGTGTGTATGTGGTACGTAGGTATGAAGGAAATACAAGATTTGTGCCATGCTGACATCTGAACAAAATAATTTTGTTCAAATTTAGCTGCATGGAGTAAAATATGACTGTTTCCATACCTACCTACATTGCATGCAATGATTTTAGAGATGGATTGTTTTTTAAGTTGATGATTCATGGTAAAAACAGAAGCCACCTGACCATCCCAGTGACCCAGTGTTAGTCGCTCACTCGTGCCCAACTCTGCGATCCATGGATTGCAGGTCGCCAGGCTCCTCAGTCCATGGGATTTTTCCAGGCAAGGATACTGGAGTGGTTTGCCATTTCCTTCTCCAGGGGATCTTCCCGACCCAGGGATTGAACCCAGGTCTCGCACACTGCAGGCGGATTCTTTACCAACTGAGCTACCAGGAAAGCTTCCCGCCAGTGACCTCAGGTTACTCTTAAATGGGTAAGACATATTGAATATCTGGTCAAAGCTACAGTGGGTAACATGTGTACCAAAACCATGCATTAACAAAAAGGTTCATAATCTGAATAAGTAAGAGAAGGTGGTCCTCAGAGAGAAAAATGCATCAGACATAGAGAAATATAGAGGCCAAAAGAAAGAGCAATCTCTAGAGAGGGTAATACACCTAGCTTTATATTTTTGAAATCACCAATTTTAGGTCCCGGTTACATGAACTCTGCCTCATTTTCTGTTTGTATTTTTCCCTGAGACATCCTATTAGATCTTTACTAAAAATCCTTCTGTTATGAGCTACTTAAAGTGGTTTTGTGATTTTTCCATCTTAAGAGACCTGGCAAACAATGCCTTTTCATCAGGCAAAATATGAAAAAAGAACCTAGGTTTTTATATCCCCAACCTGGGCTCTCTCCATGTTCTTGGCTAGAATTCATTTTCTCTATGATACAAAACAAAGGATAATACATGAAAATTTCTGGAAAATCTCAGAATGAGACAGTATCATAAGCTTTGCAATATACATATTCATAAAGCCACTAGCAAAAAAGAAAACACACACATATATATGTTTGATTCCTGATACTACTTTTGTGTTTGAAATACACATAATACCTTAGATAAAAATTATCTAAATAAAACTGATATACTATTGCTAGGCTACCAAAAATCAACTTTGTTCAAATCTTTTCAGAGTACTGCACCAGAAACTGAAATTCGACTCTTATTTTAAAAGTGTTTTATGATGTTTTAATATTGAATATTGCTATCGGTTTCTCATTTTAACAGTAGTTCTAAAGAAGAAAGCATATTATTAAAATGAAGGAAAAAAAGGAAAGAGTCCATGTTGACTTGTGAACACAGATCATCATTGCTTATCTGTGACTGTACTGTTATGATCACATGAACCGTCCCCTCCCAGACATTTGTACATTAAAACATGTGGATTTTTCTTAAGGTGTTTGAGCAAAACAAAAGTTCATAAGAATATGTATATCATACAAGTTAAGTAAAAAAACTATCCCTCATACCAATTACAGAAAAGAAAATTTTGACAGTCAAGTCAAGCTAATAATATAGCAAACACTGTTCCTCTCCCCTAAAATAGTTGGAATAGCAAATATGTGTATTTGCCATTGCCTCTTCAATGTTTTCACAAAGAAATAGAACATAATTGATAAAATAGAATTTAACTTTTATTTTCCTCCCAATTAGGAGTAATTCCCTCCTTCCCCTTTCTGATCATTATCAGAAATTTGGTATGTATTCTTCTTCCCTGTCTACATTTTTATTTTTAACTAAGTAGTTCTCAAAATTTTTTATCATATAACCCATTTACTTACTTAAAATTATTAAGGAGCTCAAAGAATTTTACTTTATGTTGGTTATTTATATTTATCCTATGGAAGTTAAAACTGAGAAAATATATTTGCTCATTTATTTTAAATAAATAAAGCCATTACACATTATTATAAATACCATTTTTATGAAGAATAACTAAATTTTACAAAGAAAAGAAAATAGTACTAGGCATAGTATTTTTTTTACATTTTTGAAAGAATTTTTATGTTTGTCTAAATAGAAGAAAGCAGGACTCTCATATCCACTTCTAAATTAAATTTACTGTGAAAAAATGAAAAAATTTAAAAAAATTTACTGTGATATGTGGTTTTATTTGCAATACAAAGAGAAAATCTGGCCTGACACAGCTGGGAAAAGAAGAATTTCTCAGACCTACCAATATCTTAGCCCTACTAAATGCATTTCAATGGCTTTAGGGGTTTTGAACTATACCTTGAGAGCCATTGCCTAAGTTGCTTAGTCGTGTCCGACTCTTTGTGACCCCATGGACTGTAGCCTACCAGGCTTCTCCATCCGTGGGATTTTCCAGGCAAGAGTACTGGTGTGGGTTGTCATTTCCTTCTCCAGGGGATCTTCCGGACCCAGGGATCAAACCCGGGTCTCCTGCATTGCAGGCAGACGCTTTACCCTCTGAGCCACCAGAGAAGCCCAATTATATGTGCATTTATTTATAAATAATATATAAATATATAAATACAAATTTACTTAAATGGCACTGTGTTGTGTAAATAATTATGCAGCTGTTTTGAGGTTTATCAGGTTGACATATAGTTGAATTCATTGACTTTACCTGCTTTATAATAATTCAAACACTCTAGTACTGTTGGAGAGAGAGTCAGAGGGGTCAATGAAACAGAATGGGGACCCAGAGAGCAACCTATTCTTCTGTGGGGACTTGGTTGATGATTGCAGAGTGAAGGCTTCTCTATTTGGCATTTATGATACTCAGCACTCGTGCTTAATAACTGTACATGCTAGTCATTGAGAAAAAATGAAAGATGCAGGTGGTAGAAGAAATAAATCTAAAGTACATTAGGTGCTAAACACAATAATGGAGTCAGGGGGGGTCAGATAACAAAACTTCTGCCAGATTAGCACCACTTGTATCATTGATCAGGGCCGTTAGCAGATATCCAGTCTCAGCAGTAAACAGTCTTACCTAAAATGTAATTGTTTCAATGTCTTTTTATTTCCAGCACATTTTTTAGGGAACTTGCTTGTAGAGTCATGTGAAGGACAAAAATATTAAAGAGAAAGAAGCTGCTGTAGTTGTGGGACTGGAAATTTGCTTACTGATCAGTAAACTGCTTACCAAAGAAAAAATTCCATATGTCAGTTCCTTCTAACCACTTCTATTATTCTTGATGTTTCTGAATTATTACTGTGTGGACATGTAAGGCAACTCCTCCAAATCTCCATTGTATCCCATCATTTAACAACTGTATTTTCTGAAGAATTGTCCTCGTTAACCAACTAATCATAGGAATCAATTTTTTAAAATGTTCCATTAACTATGTGATTGCTCAGGCAAATAAATTTCTTGTCATATCTGTCAGCTCACTGCCACCAGTGAACAAACCAGCATGCAAGGAACTAGTATACATTTCCAGAAGCAACAAAAAGAAAAACAAAACAGAACAAAAAGTTGGTTCTCAATTTCTAACATTTAAAAAAGCAATATCTAACAAATGATATGATCATGACAAACATGTACCACCTGGATAAAATATTAAACTCCTTGTCTTTTCACTTTGATCCATACTTTTTAAATCCCAGTAGATTTAAAACCGCTTCATTAGGCCCTATTCTTCCCCAAAAGTGACACAGAAGTGAAGGCCTAACTGTCAATCTCCCATTCTTACCTCATTCAGAACAATTCTAGGGTCACTAGAATAAAAATTTAATATTAATTTATATTAAGAAATTCCCTAGAGAAGGAAATGGTAACCTACCCCAGTATCATTGCCAGGAAAATCCCATGGACAGAGGAGCCTGCCAGGTTATAGTCTATGGGGTCACAAAGAGTCAGACACAACTGAGTATACTCATATTAAGAAATTATATATGAACTTTCAGATATGTTTACATGTTAAGAAACATGTTTTGCCTTGAAAATAAATTAATAAAAAATAAAAATGACACTGATCAATATAAAGTCTGAGAATCATTCTTCATATGAATTTTTAAACCAATTGAACTTCTTCCTATAAGAGATATGAATGACAGATACTAATGCTGGCAAGCATAGGCCTATAATTAAAATTAATAGATTCAGGTTGGTAAAAATGTATAGTCTCTAATAGTTTTATAAATAAATTGTACTATTTTAGAAGTAGCACTCCTGATAAAAATAACATGCTACTAACAGTGGTCTTTGGCCCTCAGCTGATGTAGTTGATGGAAATTCTCATAGATCATCCCTATCTCTCTCTTCCATCAAAGCTTAGATAAATAAATATCATTATTTAAAGTCAATGTGGAAACATTTATCACTTATGTTTGACTGCCCAAAGATAATTGGCCAATATAGAGATTGGTGAGGTGGGATGCATACTGGCTTTGACAACTATTATTTTGAAAATGGATTTTAAGATGTGTTTTGAGCAAGTACTGGAATAAATTTAAGAAATTTGTATTGTATTACATCAACTTAAATTACTTTAGGTAATAAGATTTTATTTATAAGACTGAAAAGTCTAGACTTAACTGGATCCTGGTGTTGGAAGGAGATCATGAGGACTCTTTCCTCCTCCTACATTTCACATCTTTGCCCTCTGCATTTGCTAGGTTCTTAATCAGGTCTTCTCTTTGAGTTGGCAAAATGGTCATAGTAGCTTTAGGTTTTCAAGATATTTAATATTTTAGTGCTGATATTATGTCAGTCAAGAAGAAGAGGAGTCATTTAATTGGCCCTGCTTGAGGTATCTGTCAGCTATGGATCAATCATAATTCCCAGAAGTATTTGATAACCTGATGGATCAGCCTTGGTGATTTATGGTAATATAGGTGAGGCAACATAATTCACCTTCTTATCTGGAAGGGAAGGTGCAGTGTCCCAAAAGAAGAGAATACTCTGTCTTCAGAACAAGGGTGAACAATGCTAAATATACAAAAACAACGGATGTACTCAGTAACTCATTGAAATTCCTTGCAAGTATAACAGTGAAAGTTATCATTAAATCCTCATATATTAAGATGTTAAAAAGTTTATCAGCTTGTAGTACTCCTTTTAAATCCTGGCTTACTCTATTTCTCTTATTTTTCTCTCTTTCATGGCAATATTATTTGTCTGAGAGATAACAAGGTGATGATGAAACAGATGAGACCCAAGCATATTGTCTTTGCTTCATTCATTCATTGGTGAAATAGACAAATGAGTAAACTAACCCATTAATATTTCATTAAAATGAATAAAAAAGCTCTGTTAAAAAAAAGCAATAGGGTAAAATAACATAGGAAAGAATGTATCCTATTTATAGGGAAGACTGCTAATGTAAAAATGTAATGTAAAGAATGACAACAGGATGCCATAAAGTCAAGACAGTATGCATAGATTTATGTTTCCCAACTAAACTACATCATGTTACTCAGAGAAAATGTGTAACATTTATATGCACACTGGGATAAACTGACAGAAGAGTCAATAGCCAGAGGCAAGCCTGCAGGCTGAAGGCATAGAAGGTCCCTCTTCACCAGCTATAGGACTGAAGAATTACTGCAATTGAGTAACTCAGGTGTATATATCTTATTTGAAATTTTTGAGCATAAAATCAAGGAGTTAGTTGAGGAATCAAGAAAAGGTTGCTAACTGAAGATACAAAATTATTTAGAAGGAGGAAGACACTAGAATTCAGAATACAGACCATTTTGTTGTAAAAAGGGAAAAAAAGGAACAGAGCAGATGAAGTCAAAAAGGTTTAGAGATCAAAAATCAAGTAATTTCCAAGTTATTGGGGAGTTCTGCCATCTCAGAAATCCATAGAACAATAAAACCCCTATGATTTTTATTTATCAGAGGATTTTAATAAGTTCATAATTTCTATGGGGCTCAGAAGAATTAACATATTTAATTAACATATCAGGCTTCCCTGATAGTTCAGTTGGTAAAGAATCTGCCTGTAATACAGGAGACCCGGTTCAATTTCTGGGTCTGGAAGGTCCACTGGAGAAGGGAGTGGCTACCCACTCCAGTGTTTTTAGGCTTCCCTTGTGGCTCAGCTGGTAAAGAATCTGCCTGCAACGCGGGAGACCTGGGTTCGATCCCTGGGTTGGGAAGATCCCTGAGAGAAGAGAAAGGCTATTTACTCCAGAATTCTGGCCTGGAGAATTCCATGGACTGTATGCTAATTAATATATAGCATTTTCTTTAGAGTTACATTTCCTTTATTGCTGTCAATGGAAGTGTTCGAGAGAAATTCAAATACATTACTATCTAGTTTAAAGTGGTTCTATTTTTTAGTGTTTACTTAATAATTTTATAAATTCAATAATTTTTATCAAGGCTCCCAAATGTAAGATTCTTTGGTATATTGTACCATAATAAATGGGGTGGATGAATTAATTATTCTAATTAAAGGGCACGTATCCTTTAATTAAGTGTTCTTTAATAAAGGACAGTATCTGTCAAATAAAAATGTATTACCTGCATTCAAAGAAGAAAACTTTAAATAATCCCCTATACTCTAAAATTTTATTAAACAAATTTCAATTTTCTATAGAAAATAAAATATTTCAGAATTTTGTGATTTCTCAGTAATTTCATTGTTAATTAAAATATTACACATATGAAGTTACAGTTAACTGATGCCTTGATTAATGAAATCTCAAATAAAAGAGGATTTAACTATAATGAAAACATAAATTTACTTAAAAATTAATAAAATAATTATTTTGTGAGATAAATCTTTAATAAACTCTCCCTACAGCAAGTGGTGGGTGATGATTTCTTGTTTTCTCTTAATCACTTCTAGAACATATAACTTCATTCCATTTAAAGGAGACTGACTTTTTTATTCAACTAGTATGCTGAATAAAGCAGGTAGTATGCTGTCTTTTAGGTACCATTCTAACTACAGTTGTTTCAATATGAATAAGAACAACAAATAGCTTCTCCTCTATCGAAAATTAGTAAAGAAAGATGAACAATAAATAAGTAGAAAAATAAGATAGTTTCAGCAGGTTTTAGAGCATGTGAGGATATAAAATGGACTATGTTAGAAATAGAGGTGGGCAGGAACAACTTAAATTGGCTAATTATCTCTTTATAGGGGAAGGGTACTGAAATTAACTGAATGCTGAAATTAACTGAATGCTGAAATTAACTGAATGCCCAGGTATAGGATGTCAGAATGGTGTTTTATTTTTTATTTAACCTTAAATGACAACCAAAACACAAAATGTACAACCAAGGCACACAAAAAGTATTGTGATGCCATTAGATATTAAGTGGGCATTTTTATCTCTTTGTAGATGAATAATTGGAAACTGAAGACAACTATTTTTTATATATTGCTTGCATGGATAGAATAATTAGAATGAAAAGAAATTTACACACTGATTCCTGCCTTGTTACTGATTCTTTGATACTTCTGGCATTCTATTGTTGACAGGCATGAGGAAAATGATACAAGAGTAAAATTTATGTTCTCTTTTCTAACCCTAAAGATCCCCAGTGAACCAACATTCAAGATCTAGTCCTCAAAGCAGTGAAAAGGCTTTGTCCACAACTCAAACAGACAAGTGCTCTCTGGCATCTCCACGGACATAGGAAGGCTGCTAGGTGAGACAGCTTGACAGAGTGGTAAGCCATCATGGCTTCTCCATGGAAGAACCTGCAACATGTGGTTGGTCAGTAGGACAAGGATGGAGGACAAGGATGCTATGATATACCAACCTGATAGCAACAAATAGATTCAGCGTAAAGCCCCAAATCAGGTTCATAGACTTACGTTCCTGACATCATGAAAGAATGATATGCTTGCATTATGCAATGACTTTGGTGTCAAATACATTGAATTCTGTGAACCCACTTGGGTATAAATCCAGTCTGCAAGCTTCACACTCCCTTTATTGTTCAGGTTGATTTCTGGCTCAAATTTATTCACAGGACTTTTCATAAAAGCTGTATAGATATCTAGAATGCAGTGCACATTTTATAAAGGGCACCAGTATACTTCATATTTTATTTGTCATACTTGAAACTCACAATGGTTAAGTAGTTTACGAAGGTTATATAGGTAGCAAGAATTTCACCCAGTTTTAACATGGATGGATGTTAACACTAATTCTTTCTAATACATCACACTAGAATAACTTGTGTCTTTGAAACTGGGACACCTAATAAAGCAACACTGTTGGCAGTAAAGTAGACTCTAGGGTCTATGAGAGTAAGACTATGTCTACATTATCCCCAGTGTCCAAACAAGTGCCTGGCATAAAGTAGGCATCCACAATATAGTGCATGAATAAATGTACAAACATCTATATAAAAAGTTGAACTACTGCAATTAAAAAAACAACAAGGTTTTAAATCTTTTTGTGCATTAACTATAGAGCTCTTGTACTTCCCAATGTTTTTGCTTTTCATAGTTTTAGTTCATACAAAATCAAATATCACAAGTTAATGGACAGAACTGAGATACTTCTTACTACTTAATTCTACATTTGCTGTCTTGCCTATACAATCTCATTGGTCCCAAATTCTCAGACACAGGTGGCATTTCCTGCTGATATATAATAAGCAGTGATAACAATGCATCAGTTGTTAGAAAATTGTATCAGACATAACGCTAGAACCACTTAACAACTGAAACACTGAAGGGACAGCCTTACAGAGAAATGATAAAAAGGACTGACACCAAAAGAATGTGGATGCATCCCCACATCCCAAACCACCAAGGATCTCCAAAGCATCCAGGCTGGAGCTTAATGGGGCTGAGTTCACTTTTACAATTAAGAACAACTGTTTTCAGTTGTTCATTATGCTAACGAGCCTTAGCATAATGATTAGTCAGGCACAGTAAACACAGAATATAAAACTGGATTAGGAAGGAAAACATCGAAGGGAGTATGTTCTATTCCAAGCAACAAGAACATTCACCTGTCTGGAGTGAATACTGTACTAAATGTGTCTATCTAAAATACTGGAAACACTGATACATTTTAAGACAATTTTCCTGGACTTTTGTGCTACTGAATCTTTAAAATATTTTTGTCAATCTTTGAATATACATAAACTAGGGGAAATGTGCATAAGTTAAATGATTTGAAAGCAATTAACCATTGTCACAAATTCTGAAGATAATTTTTGATAGCAATTGCTGTTTTCTCTTTTTTCCCACACACATCTTAAAAAACTAATAAATATTTCAAACTAAAAACACAATTTTTTAAGTCTTTGCAGATATCATATGTTGCTATTCTACCCCTACGACTACTACTAATACTAGTGACTAAAATAGGAATATTTAGCTCAGTGCCAACCATGTTACATTATCAGTTAGTCCTTACATAATTCTATAAAATATACATTATTATCCCTCATTACACATATGAGGATGCTGAGTTTCTAGAGTTTAAACAACTTTCTAGTAACTTGGCTGAGCTAGAACCTAAAGCCTTTTCTGTGTAATGGCAAAGGACGGACTCCAGGCCCTATCCTTCATTGCTTTGCACACTTGCTGATGGAATATAAACAATAATATCTTTGTGGAGGCTTTTGAAAATGGCAAGTTCTACAACTCATAACTAGTTTTATTTCTCAGTAACTTAAATTATTTTCAGAATATTGTTGCTGTATGATCACAACTTTAAGGTATGGGAACAGCAGTAGTGAAACAGGAAAATGTATAGATTTAAGGCAACTGCAGCAACCAAAGCCTCTGAACCAAGGAACTTTGTCTACTCTTGTCTATACTTTTTGTTTTTCCTACATATTTCACTTCCAGCAAGTTGTGCAGGTTTTCATTACAAAATGTAACAAACCCAGTGGATGCTCACCCCTCCTCCCTTATATCCCTAGTTCAAGCTGACACCGTCCTCCACTGAACTATTACAAAGCCATCTCAGTTTGGCTCTCTTTTTGCCATTTATCCATTCTCCAACCTCATCCCAAGTATCTCATCTACACAGAAGCCATGATGCTTCTTTTCAAACATAAAGATCATTTCACCTGCTAGACAAAATCACCAATGGTTCCTCATCACAATCTGCCTTTTCTACTCAATTTTTAACAACCTTACATTTATGTGGGATGCCCAACAAAATGTTATAAAGTGCTCAATACTAAGATAATATTTTCCTAAGCTATTTTGGAATAAGTTGCCAACCTAATGCCTGCTCTATTACACCTGAAGATTTAGTGTGCATTTTCCACACAGAAAAGGGCCTTGCAACCCAAGTACAATCATCAATTTCAGGAACTTAACTGACCTTGACATTACTACAATCTAATCCACAGACCTCATTCAAGTGTCACCAATTGTCTAAATAATGTACTTTATAGCACACAGATTCAGGTCAGGAAAATGTATTGCATTTGTCATGCCTCTTATCTCCTTCAGTTTACTGTAGCTCCTCAATTTCTTCTTGACTTTCATGTCCTCAACACTCTTGAACACTGAAGTTATTTGGTAAATGTCCCTTTATTTGGGGATGAATTATTCTCTTTTATTTTCAGAGTATAGTTATTTGGGAAGGATAGTATAGAACTGACAACGTGTGGTTACTACTTCGTATCCAATACCATACAATTTTGATTTGTCCCACTACCAATGATGTCACTTTGATTATTTTATTAACTTCAAGGAAATTTATTCTTTTTTCAGTTATTAAGCATTTTATGGGGAGACACTTTGAAGCTATTAAATGTGCCATCTCTCATCAGATTTTGATTTATCCCTTTTATATATAGCTATACGAGTTCACGACTTTCTATTTATTCAATGAGCTATAGGGTATAAATACCATTTACTTGGTACTTAATTGCGCCAGAGTTGGCCATAGCAGGCCTTTCAATGATGTTTCTGTGTCATTTTGAAAAGTCATCATTATTCTTTGACCATTCCTTTGCTTTCTGGCACAATACATTATTTTGGATTTATCTTGTATTTTCTCTATGTTCTAGAATCAACCATTTCTCCAGTGAGTCCTAGTTTCTTTTGGTGGATAATGGCATTTAGAAGCTAATATCTGGGTGCCAGTTATGATCACTGGTACTGAGGTACTGTTGCCCACAGGTATTCTCAGTGGACAGAAATAGAAAATATATATATATAGATAGTTTTATGGACACACACAAATACATACATATAAAACATACCTACCTAGTACATATACATACACATAGAACCATGCATCATACCTATATCTCTAATTCTAGTAAACAGAAATCTGATTCTCATTATCCTTAACAATTCTACTTATTTTATCAAGTCCTGCAGTTTTAACAAATATGCCTTTACCCTCAGTACCACTTTTGTGCTCTGACATCCTCTACTGTGCCACTGGTCCATATGGAAACTCTCCCTCATTACTTTGGATTCCTCATCACATTATCAGTCCCTCACCCCTCTCATGTGGGACTCTGATGCCCCGTGTTACTCAGTAATCCTACGAGGACATTCTCTTGACCTGTGCTGATCTACCATGGTCTACTTCACCAGCCATATGTGCCTACCTCACTGTGTCCCACCTAATGGTTTTAGGACTAAACTGTTCAAGAATGAAAAAAGAGGACGAAAAAGGGCTTCCAACAACTTGAATAAAGAACAATGCTCTTACTTGGACCTACAAAGTCATCCATATCCCGAACAATATCTAACTTCCAACATTGTCTCTTACCTTTCTTCTCACTCTAACCTCAAAGCACTTGTTGTTCTTTTAACACAGCAAGGAGAATTGTGCCTCCAATTTTTGCAACTGTTATTTTCTGTACTTAGGACACATTTCCCAAGATTCCTTTCAGTTTCAATCTGACCCCACCCACACTCACACTCCATTAGCTTAACCTGATTTATTTGAATTACACTTTTCACTTTCTTATATTTATTAAACATATATTATACATTACTAATTTATTTATCATCTGTTCAATTGAACTGAAATGTAAGCTCCAAAACGCCAAGGATTTTCTTTTGCGTCATTCAGTGTTTTCTCAGTACCTCATAGAGCTTTGGTTCAAAATCTGCTCTTCTTCAATATATTATTTGAATAAGTAAGTGGTGGATGGGAACTCAGTCCTTGGCTCTGTCCTTTGCATCTTTGAACCCTGCCTTGTGCCTATGTTTAGCCATTTCATTTTTATCTTTTTGACTCATTTTTCTATTAATTTATAACAGCTAGTTCTTTGTTCTGCCTTTACATCTATATCTGCTCAGGACTACATGGCTGACCTGAGTTACTAGACTTCAGATTCTAGAAGCACCTACATGGTCTATCCTTGGACAGCCTAACCTCATTTTCATCTTCATGGAGTTAACGAGTTCAACTATTGTATTTGTCCTAGAGCAGATAATGCCAAAGACACACACACTTCCATGTGTGTCTTCCTTCATTTTCTTTCTAATATCCTTTCTTTTACTCCAATCTTTTGTTTAGGAACTTTCCATTTCCTCATTTAAGCACTCTATTTAAGTATTTGTCCGAAACAGAAAGATTGAAATATGTCAAAAATCATAGTATACTTAGGCTAAGCATGACGTTATTCTCCTCTCAGATAGTCACTTCAGCATCAAATTAATGCCTGAACAATGAGTTAGCATTTACTAAACTCTCATTACAACTGCTGGAGAAGGCAATGGCACCCCACTCCAGTACTCTTGCCTGGAAAATCCCATGGATGGAGGAGCCTGGTAGGGTGCAGTCCAGGGGGTCGCTAAGAGTCGGACACAACTGAGCGACTTCACTTTCACTTTTACTTTCATGCATTGGAGAAGGAAATGGCAACCCACTCCAGTGTTTTTGCCTGGAGAATCCCAGGGACCCGGGAGCCTGGTGGGCTGCCGTCTATGGGGTCGCACAGTCGGACACGACTGAAGCGACTTAGCAGCAGAAGCAGCATTACAACTGCTATGAGGAAATGCTCTTGATCCAATTCTGATGTCTCTCTCTTTCTACAGGAGCAGACTTTTCCCAAGTAGTACTTGTGGTAAAGAATCTACCTGTCAATGCAGGAGACTCAAGAGACACAGGTTCAATCTCTGGGTCAGGATGATCTCTTGGAGGAGGAAATGGCAACCTGCTCCAGTATTCTTGCCTGGAGAATCCCATGGACAGAGGAGCCTGGTGGGCTACAGTCCATGGGGTCACAAAGAGTCAGACGTGATTTAGCCACTAAACAACAACAACAAGATATCAGTGTAGCTCCTGGCCTCCTTTCTCCCTTTGTTCTCTCCTCCCAAGAGACCATGACTGCATAGGTGCTATATTTGGGAAAAGCAAACAAGTTATGTTTGGCTCAGCTCTTTGCTTCTTATTGGAATCTACTGATAATCTTAGAGAAGGGAAGTTTTCCATGACAAAGGTTTTCCAGCTCTTTGGTGAATAGGTTTGCCTAATTGTAAGGGTCAATGTTAAGAAGCCTATTCCTACTAACTAATAAAGGTGATATTCTGGCCTTTTTACATTACTCCTTCATATATTTCATATCATTTAGACCCAAAGTGTAAACTTGGTACTGATAATCTTTATAAAACTCATCTTGAAAAAAAAAAGAAAAAAAAAAAAAAAACTCATCTTGTTCTACTAGAATTTCCCCCATTCTGCTTCTTAGAGTACTAGTGAATTTCCCCGCATTCTGCTTCTTAGAATACCAGTGAGGTGATGTGTTCAGAGCATAAAATTATTTAGCTTAGAAGATTCCTATTATAGAAACGACTTAGTCATTTCTTGGTGTCTGTTTTTTATTTTAGTGTGTGTGTCATGACTTTGCAACTATATTATTTTTGCCAGATAAATTATTGACATACTATTTTGTGTTTTGAGTTCCTTGTTTTGAAACAAGGGATCAGTCAAAGACTAAGAGGTGTTTTTCCTTCCTCAATACCACAAAGTTGGCTAGGTGTTGGTTTGATGAGCATGGAAGCCCTTGCTTCAAAGTGTTATTAATTCCTTTTTTTCTTTTAACTTTAAAGATAAATGTTACTAGGTACAGCTGGTGAGTGACAAGGAGATGACACTATAGAAGGAGGCTTAAGTGTCCAGTCTTGAGAAGGAGAAAGAAAATTTTGCTACTTCCAGGAAGAGCATGATGGTGTAGAAATTTTACCAAATGGCATAATTTTCCCCTCCCCATCTTGAAAATAGGATCAGGGGGCATGGCAATGGGATATCTTTGAAGGTTAATCACTATGTTCACACTTGACCTGCCAGGTCAGGCAACAGGGCTCAAAAGATGGAGGACAAAATTTCACAGCAATATAGCAACCAGATGAAGTACTGAGTTGGCCAGAAAGTGCCTTCTAGTTTTCCTATAAGATGTTTCAGAAAAACCCATATGAACATTTTAGCCAATCCAATATTTAAACCATAGATTGCTGGAACCAAAATAATCTCTCATTTTATGAGCATCATGTAAATTCCTTGAATATTTAAATAATCTCCAGGATTGGACAGGACTTCACAAAAATAACTAAGATGGAACTGCTTACTATACTGTTTTACAAAATAGCTGATATTGAATTTGACCTACAACAAATAAAGTGCAATAGCATTTCTTTCACCAAAATGTTATACAGCAAATTCACACTGTTACTTTAATTTCTTTTGCTTTTTGTTCATAGTTCTTTTTCTTTCATTTTGAGGTAAAATTTAAATATGATGAAGTACATAAGCATTTATAATCATATTGCTATCACAGAATATTAGATAATAGAAAATTAATATCACCTCATGTTTATTCCCTTACCCCAGCCCCAGAGATCACTATTGTTCTAATTATTTTTTTGGGGGGTGGGGTCACAAAAGATTGGTTCTACTTGTTCTAGAATATAATATAAATTAAATAATATAGCATGCAATCTCTTACATAAAGCTTCTCAGCATGAAAGTGAGAGTGAAGTTGCTCAGTCATGTCCAGCTCTTTGCAACCCTATGGACCCACCAGGCTCCTCCGTCCATGGGGATTTCCAGGCAAGAATACTGTAGTGGGTTGCCATTTTCTTCACCAGGGGATCTTCCCAACCCAGGGACTGAATTCAGGTCTCCCAAATTGCAGGCAAACTCTTCATCCTCTGAGCCACCAGAGATTACCACTCAGAATAATGTTTTATAATTCATTCATATGGCTTCACGGATCAAAGTTTCATTATTTTTTATTACTTGGTAGCATTTCATATGAATATGTTATCATTTGCTTTCCATTGTCTCATTGATGGACATTTAGTTGGCTTACAGATTTTAGTGATTATAAATAAAGCTACTGTAAATATTCTGGCACATATTTATTTGGAAACATAAGCTTTTTTTAAAAAAAGAAATACCTGAAATCAGGTTTGCTTAGTCATCAGGAAGATATACTGCAGTGAGTATAAGCCCTGACATCTGGGTTTTCTCTTTTTTTGATGCAAATGCCTGAGAAGCTTTGATTGCTCCCTTCAACACTGGCTATCTCTGATAAACACATTGCCAGCCACAGGCCTGGATCAAGAGCCAGGCTGCCTTTCCCAACTAAGGCTCCTTTGTTCTCAAAACCATTTGGGCCACTTTCCCCCCCCTCTTTCCAGGTTTTACATTTCTTATGTTTTAAATTCATCAATAATGATTGAGCCCTCAAAACTCTAGGCCCTGCTATCAAGCTCAATAAAGGCAAAACCCCAGACTTGTGTTCTGTCTTCACTCACTGTACATGTGACCTCATTGTGCAGCCCCAGGAGAGCCATATGCTTTCCAGGACTTGTAAGTAATAAACCATTTTACCCACAAAGTTTCTTAGCTTACTTGCAGTCATAATAAGAATCACAAGGGCAGGTGCATCCACAACATTGTTTATAAATAAGCTAAACCAGCACAAAATATTTCTGTTTTATGTAATAAGAAAACATTTTTCCAAAGAAGCTCCACCATTTCACACTCCACCAACAGTGTATGAAATTTCTGGTTCTGGTTGTTGTCAGTCTTTTTAGTTGTAGCCTCTGTGGTGAGTACTTTCAATACTTTTGAAATTTGAGTTTAATAAAGGCTAAATTAAAATAATCAAAAATTTATAATAAAGGCTAATCAGTTTATGTGAAGGAAAGGAATATATCTGCCTTGCTTACCCCTGACTCTAGTGTTTAGAGAAACCCTTGATGGAATAAATGTACCATTAACACTTGTTGAGCAAAGCAATTATGTGAAAACTATCTGAAATGTTCTTTCCTGTCTTTGCACTAAATTTGCGAACATAAATTGACTAATACAGTCCTCAGTCCCTTTACTTCTAGCCTCTAAGTATTTATCACCAAATAACACTGTGTCAGTTAAAATTCATGTCACTCATTTCCCAAAATATTATTTTTTGCTTATTGCAGTCCCTCCTAGATTCAGTCCTTCAATCATACTTCAACTCTCAAAATCTCACTTGCCCCTAATTACGAGAGTCAATAAAGCCTCAACTACTGCCATCCAATTACATGTCTATTTATATTCTTAATACTCATGCCTCCACGGTTTTACACATTTCCTTTATGTAGAATGTACTTGCCCTTAACCATCTTGTATCTGTCATGCCAAGAATCCATGCACATATCTTTTTTTTTTTTTTTCTGGATAGAGAGAAGTAGAAGAAGGCTATATCACATCTGCAAATCCAGTTGTTTAGAACTGACAGGCAAGTATAAAAATGTCTGAGAGAAGGTGCAAACCACAAAAGGCACATGAAATAAAAAATGACTCAACAATTTCCCAAGGTATATGTGAAGAAAACTAGAGGCCCTTTAGATGTCCAGTACCAAGCATCATGTGAAATGTTAGGGTGGATAAAGTTCAAGCTGGAATCAAGATTGCTGGGAGAAATAACAACCTCAGATATGCAGATGATACCAGCCTAATGGCAGAAAATGATGAAGAATCAAAGAGCCTCTTAAAGAAGGTAAAAGAGGAGAAAGAAAAAGTTGGCTTAAAAGTCAATATTCAAAAAACTAAGAGTATGGCATCTGGTCCCATCACTTCATGGCAAATAGATGGGGGAAAAATGGAAATAGGACAGACTTTATTTTATTGGGCTCCAAAATAACTGGATGGTTGACTATAGACAAGAAATTAAAAGACACTTGCTCCTTGGAAGAAAAGCTATGAAAGCATATGAATACATAGACTAAAAAGCAGAAATATCACATTGCCAACAAAGGTCCATGTAGTCAAAACTACGGTTCTTCCAGTAGTCACATATGGATGTGAGAGTTGGACCATAAAAAGGCTGAGTACCGAAGAACTGATGCTTTCAAACTGTGGTGCTGGAGAAGACTCTTGAGAGTCCCTTGAACACCAAGGAGATCAAACCAGTCAATCCTAAAGGAAATCAACCCTGAATATTCACTGGAAGGACTGATGCTAAAGCTGAAGCTCCAATACTTTGACCACCTGATGAAAAGAGCTAACTCATTGGTAAAGATTGATGCTGGGAAACATTGAGGGTAGGAGAAATGATGACAAAGGATGAGATGGTTGGATGGTACCACTGACTCAATGGACATGAATATGTCAAACTCTGGGAGATAGTGAAGGACAGGGAAGCGTGCTGGTGTTCATGGAGTTGCAAAGAGTCAGACAGGAATGTGTGACTAAATGACTAAC
Source organism: Cervus elaphus (assembly GCF_910594005.1). Lineage (NCBI taxonomy): Eukaryota > Metazoa > Chordata > Mammalia > Artiodactyla > Cervidae > Cervus > Cervus elaphus. The sequence goes on from NC_057831.1 coordinate 34,263,139, forward strand.
AACCAAACAGTACAGAGTCTGGGTATCTGTTTTTGCATTGCTACCAGTTTCTTTCTGCCTGCAGTGGGGGAGACCTAGGTTCGATTTTTGGGTTGGGAAGATCCCCTGGATAAGGGAAAGGCTACCCACTCTGATATTCTGGCCTGGAGAATTCCATGGACTGAATAATCCATGGGGTTGCAAACAGTGAAGACATGACTGACCAACTTTCACATTCACATTCACCAGTTTCTTGCCTCATAAGTTGTTGCTGTTGAATGCTAATTCTCTACCCTCTGACCAGATAGGTGTGTCTGTATAAGTAGCCCTATTACTTAAACAGGATACAAGCTTCTTTAGAGGACTTTACTGGATCCATCAAAGTCACCCGTCTGTCTCCAGTACACTATTTTTCCATCAGAAATTCATTTCCCAGGTAACATGGCTTTGTCTGTATTGCTATATCTGTATTCAAGAAACATGTTTTCAAGAGAAACAAATATCCCTATACTAGTTGAGCTCCTAGGAATAAGTTTTAGCCTCAAACTGAAGTCTGCTTCTACAACTATACCTAACTTTTTTTTTTAATATGGTTGCTGATTTTTTTTGTCTTTTAAAAATATATATTTATTTTTAATTGGAAGGTAATTGTCTTGCAATATTGTATTGGTTTCTGCCATATATTAACATGAATCAGCCATAGGTATACATATGTTCCCTCCATCTTGAACCTCCCTGTCACCCCATTCCATCCCTCTAGGTATTGTCACAGAACACCAGATTTGAGCTCGCTGCATCATACAGTAAATTTCTACTGACAGATGAACAGATAAAGAAGCTGTGATACATACACACAATGGAATATTATTCAGCTGTAAAAAAGGAACACATTTGAGTCAGTCCTAATGAGGTGGATGAAACTAGAGCCTATTATACAGAGTGAAGTCAGAAAGAGAAAAACAAATATCATATATTAATGCATGTATATTATAACCTAGAAGGATGGTATTGATGTTCCTATATGCAGGGCAGCAATGGAGATGTAGACATAGAGAACAGACTTACTGACACAGAGTGGGGAGGGATAGGTTGGGATGATTTGAGAGAGTAGCACTGAAATGTATATATTACCATATGTAAAATTAGATAGCCAGTAGAAATATACCGAGGTTTGAAGAACACTTTATTCTTTTCAGTACCTTTCATGAATAAGGGGATAATTGCACATTTCAAATACATGGACCAATTTAGGGAGATACAAGAATGATTACTGACCCCACTAGATAGTAGATGTGGTTAAAAACATATGACTGCTTTCTTTTTTTAATAGAACAAGTATAATATTTTAAAATTTAACCTTCCAGGAAAAATATTATTACAAAACCATAGCAAAACTCTTAAGTTTTTTTCAAAGGACAATACTTGTAACCCCATGCTTTCACACATGTTGCTGCTCTCCCCAGAATAGTCCTGATTGAACTATTCTTTCAGATTTCAGTTTAAACATAACTTCTGCGAGGTGATTTACTTGGATGCTTCTATTATACTGGGTATCTTTGTTCTGTTTTCCATTAGTTCTCTGGATTTCCTACATTATGAGATGTTACTATGTATTTATTTTGTATTTAAAGACTGTCTTTTTTGCTAGGGCTCATGTCATCACATTCTTTGCTACATTCCAAGTACTTTTCATAGTGCCTGGTACCGATCTGTGTTCAGTAAGTTTTTGTTAAATAAATGAATAAGATTCTTAATCATCCTGCAAAAAATAATTGTTAAACCTCCAGAGCTAGCAATGACAAAAATAGAAAAATAAAGAGAATCTTGGAAGAACTGGTTGAAAGAAAGTAAGAGAGAGAGAGAAAGGGAAGGAATGAGAAAGACAGAGAACAAAAAAGAAATTATGAATCAAGGTACAGATTCTGGTATAAGAAAAACATCAGTGAAAACTGAGGAGTAAAACTAGACTGCCCTCTATTACCCACCATCAGTTTACATGGAAATGATAATTCTTGCTGTTAGCTGTTCTCAACATCACTAGTATAAAATGTACCTAATTTTTATTGAACCCAGGTTAAAGAGGCATGAAATGTCTGTAATTAAAGATAATATTTTTAAGTGTTTCTATAGAGTCTTGAAATATATCAAATAAAGAAAGTGATATTAATGATAATTGAGGTCATGTATTTCCTCCTGAAACAATGAGTGTATATTCTATAGACAGTAATCAGCCTAAGTGCTTTTTAATGAGCAAAGCTGTCAGCTAAAGATTATAACTTCAATTTAACATTAAAGGGAAAATTTAATTACTAAATCATCAAGTATATTCAGAATATCTCACTAACTTAAGAGTGCCTTCAAATTTTTTATAATTAAATATTGGACTCCACACTCAATTTCAAAATAAATGGTCTTGTAACTCACAGGCAATTTAAAAATATTTTTATATACCATAATGAATATTGTTTAGATTTATCTGTGTGGGAGGCTTAATAGATTAAAATGTCCTTTAGCAATGGAAGAAAATTAAGTCTATATAGAAGAGATATTATGTGCTGACTTTCATTTTAAGGATCATAAAAATATTTCATTTTATTTTAAAAATAAGTAATTTCCAAAAAATATTAGTAACAGTACAATTCCATTGCAATTTTTCTTTAGTTGTATATGTCAAAAACAATACCCCAAACTAACTTTTTATTAAAGAAAATATTTCCAGCAACTAATAATGTAACATACATTTTAGTAGAATGCATACTGTTCATGAGGTTCATGTACTGAAAGAAAGTTACATTCCAGAGAAAGCATGATGCTTTAGTTTGATGGGGATGTGTTTGATTAAAACAGCAGCATTACTTCAGTTAATTTGCTTGTAGAAAATCCACATATAAAGGAAATATTCATACCTGGCAGGGGACACGGGTTCAGTTCCTGCTCCAGGAAGATCCCATATGCCACGAGGCAACGAAGCCCACGTGCCACAACCACTGAAGTCTACACACTGACACTAGTAAAAACCACGCGGCCTAGAGTCTGCTTTGCTGCAAGAGGACCAAGACCCACCACAATGAGAAGCCCATGCACCACGACTAGAGAGTAGACCCACCGGCTGAAACGAGAGAAAGCCTAAGCGCAACAACAATGACTCAGAACAGTCAAAAATAAATACATTTTCTTAAGTCAGTTCAAAGGTCTTTCCACAGTTCCTTCAAGTTGTTGATTCTCCACTATTTATGTTTACACTGTACCTTGTACAATCCTTTATTTCTAAAGTCTCCTTGAGGACAGAGACCATTCTTAGACTTTACATTTATAAAGGACAAATCACTAGATTGATTGTCTCTTACATGATAAATTTAAGTAATAATAAACTTGCCTTGATAACCATATTATTCCCTATTCAAATCTTTAGTTATTTAATAATAGTTATAAAAATTATATCCTTGTCAATAATTTGACAACTAGAGGCACTAACCATACATTAAATTATTAAAAAATAAATATTTTCTACATTCTATCAAATGCTATTATTCAAAATGTTACTTTCTACAATTAAACAATAATTTTTTAGCAACTAATGGCTGAGGAAGCCTTACAAATAGCTGTGAAAAGAAGAGAAGTGCAACACAAAGGAGAAAAAGAGAGATATACCCATTTGAATGCAGAGTTCCAAAGAACAGCAAGGAGAGAGAAAAAAGCTTTCCTCAGCGATCAGTGTAAAGAAATAGAGGAAAACAATAGAATGGTAAAGACTAGTGATCTCTTCAAGAAAATGAGAGATGTCAAGTGAACATTTCATGCAAAGATGGGCTCAATAAAGGACAGAAATGGTATGGACCTAACAGAAGCAGAAGATATTAAGAAGAGGTTGCAAGAATACACAGAAGAACTGTACAAAAAAGATCTTCATGACCCAGATAATCATGATAATGTGATCACTCACCTAAGGCCAGACATCCTGGAATGTGAAGTCAAGTGGGCCTTAGGAAACATTACTATGAACAAAGCTAGTGGAGGTGATGAAATTGCAGTTGAGCTATTTCAAATCCTAAAAGATGATGCTGTGAGACTGCTGCACACAATATGCCAGCAAATTTGGAAAACTCAGCAGTGGCCACAGGACTGGAAAAGGTGAGTTTTCATTCCAATCCCAAAGAAAGGCAATGCCAAGGAATGCTCAAACTACCGCACAACTGCACTCATCTCACACCTAGGAAAGTAATGTTCAAAATTATCCAAGCCAGGCTTCAGCAATATGTGAACTGTGAACTTCCAGATGTTCAAGATGGTTTTAGAAAAGGCAGAGGCACCAGAGATCAATTTGCCAACATCTGCTGGATCATTGAAAAAGCAAGAGAGTTCCAGAAAAACATCTATCTTTACTTTATTGACTATGCCAAAGCCTTTGACTGTGTGGATCACAATAAACTGTGGAAAATACTGAAAGAGATGGGAATACCAGACAACTACACCTGCCTCCTGAGAAACCTGTATGCAGGTCAGGAAGCAATAGTTAGAACTGGACATGAAAAAACAGACTGGTTCCAAATAGGAAAAGGAGTACATCAAGGCTGCATATTGTCACCCTTCTTATTTGACTTATATGCAGAGTACCTCATGAGAAATGATGGACTAGATGAAGCACAAGCTGGATTCAAGATTGTTGGGAGAAATATTAATAACCTCATATATGCAATGACAACAGCCTTAAGGCAGAAAGTGAAGAAAACTAAAGAGCCTCTTGATGAAAGTGAAAGAGGAGAGTGGAAAAGTTGTGTTAAAGCTCAACATTCAGAAAACTAAGATCATGGCATCTGGTCCCGTCACTTCATGGCAAATAGATGGGAAAACAGTGGTTGACTTTATTTTTTGGGGTTCCAAAATCACTGCAGATGGTGATTGCAGCCATGAAATTGAAAGACACTTACTCCTTGGAAGGAAAGTTATGACCAACCTAGACAGCATATTAAAAAGCAGAGATGAAGGCGGGAGGAGAAGGGGACGACAGAGGATGAGATGGTTGGATGGCATCACCAACTCAATGGACATGAGTTTCAGTAAACTCTGGGAGTTGGTGATGGACAGGGAGGCCTGGTGTGCTGCAGTCCATGGGGGCGCAGAATCAGACATGACCGAGAGACTGAACTGAAGAATTGTGCAAGATGGAGGGGACATATGTATACCTGTGGCTGATTCATATTGATACTTGGCAGAAAGCAACAAAATTCTGTAAAGAAATTATCCTTCAATTAAAAATAAAGAACTGTGAAGATAAATAACTACTAGAGTTGTAATTCCAACATGAGGACTATAGTTAACATTGCTGTGTAAGGCATAGGAAAGTTGTTAAGAGAGTAAATCCTAAGAGCGCTCATTATAAGGGAAAAAACTGTGAACTCACTATTTGATAAATTGTAATAACCTGTTAATAATCATATCATACTTTATCGTTATTTTTATATTTGAATTGTTTCAATATGATAGTTCAGTTCAGCTGCTCAGTCATGTCCGACTCTTTGCGACCCCATGAACTGCAGCACGCCAAGCCTCTCTGTCCATCACCAACTCCCAAAGTTTACCCAAACTCATGTCAATTGAGTTGGTGATGCCATCCAACCATCTCACCTCTGTCGTCCCCTTCTCCTCCTGCTGCAATCTTTCCCAACATCAGGATCTTTTCAAATGAGTCAGCTCTTTGCATCAGGAGGCCAAAATATTGGAGTTTCAGCTTCAACATCGTCCTTCCAATGAATACCCAGGACTGATTTCCTTCAGTATGGACTGGTTGGATCTCCTTGCAGTCCAAGGGACTCCCAAGAGTCTTCTCCAACACCACAGTTCAAAAGCATCAATTCTGCACTCAGCTTTCTTTATAGTCCAACTCTCACATCCATACATGACTCCTGGAAAAACCAAAGCCTTGACTAGATGGACCTTTGTTGACAAAGTAATGTCTCTGCTTTTTAGTATGCTGTCTAGGTTGGTCATAACTTTCCTTCCAAGGAGTAAGCATCTTTTAATTTCATGGCTGCAGTCACCATCTGCAGTTATTTTAGAACACCAAAAAATAGTCAGCCACTGTTTCCACTGTTTCCCCATCTATTTGCTATGAAGTGATGGGACCGGATGCCATAATCTTAGTTTTCTGAATGCTGAGCTTTAAGCCAACTTTTTAACTCTCCTCTCCCACTTTTATCAAGAGGCTCTTCAGTTCTTCATCACTTTCTGCCATAAGGGTGGTGTCATCTGCATATCTGAGGTTACTGATATTTCTCCTGGCAGTCTTGATTCCAGCTTGTGCTTCCTCCAGCCCAGCATTTCTCATGATATACTCTGCATATAAGTTAAATAAGCTGGGTGACAATATGCAGCCTTGATGCACTCCTTTTCCTATTTGGAACCAGTCTGTTGTTACATGTCCAGTTCTAAATGTTGCTTCCTGACCTGCATACAGGTTTCTCAACAGGCAGATCAGGTGGTCTGGTATTCCCATCTCTTTCAGAATTTTCCACACTTTATTGTGATCCACACAGTCAAAGGCTTTGTCATAGTCAATAAAGCAGAAATCGATGTTTCTCTGGAACTCTCTTGCTTTTTCGATGATCCAGTGAAAGTTGCTAATTTGATCTTTGGTTCCTCTGCCTCTTCTAAAACCAGGTTGAACTTCCAAAAGTTCATGGTTCATGTATTGCTGAAGCCTGGCTTGGAGAATTTTGAGCATTACTTTCTAGCATGTGAGATGAGTGCCATTGTGCAATAGTTTGAGCATTCTTTGACATTGCCTTTCTTCAATATGATAACCACAGTGCAATTTTATTATCTTAAAAAAAAATACTCCATTTATTGAGATCCCTTGGGAAGGAAATAGTAAAATTTCTGCAAAATAGCACTATAACCACATTCAAGGATAATAACCCCACATATATGTCACTAATCAACATACTAAGAACATCAGAAATTCATAGGTAATCACATCTATAATTCTGTAATATCATCATTCAGCAGTTTATAATGGTAGTTCAGTGAATAGGGAAAACTGATATATTTTATCCTGTATAAATAAATATTTCAAAGCATATCTTATACTGCAAGATTTGCCTCCTGAGTGCAATGTATGAATTTAAATTTGAGTCTAGGACTTGTATAAACCTTCACATTGATAATGGCAGCTTGTATTTCTATGTGCAACAGGTATTTCATTTAATTCATCTCTCTCATCTTCATCTGAAATAGCTGTAAGTTTTGTGACTGAGTCTTGCATCCTACATGTGTCAGTGTGGTAACAGGAATCATTCATTCATTTATTCATAGAGGCTGAGTTTATAGTTTATTTCTACATATAAAGTGGAAGATCCATTCTCACTCTGCTTTGATTGAGATGCAGGCTTGAGCCAAACTACCACATCACTGTCAAACAGCGATTTGATTAGCAGCCCTTAGAAAAACAGATAAATGTAATTTTTACAATGTGTGGCATGTCCAAACAGAAACAGTTATTTGTAAGGCAGCATTACATATGAGGATGCTGAAAAGTAAGTATATCATTGGTCTGTTGTAAATATTCCTTAAGACTGGTCCACTTAAGTGCATTTAACACATTGTCAGATGAATAGAAACTTCTAGTAAATTTTGCTTATAAATTGTTCTTATTAATACTTTTCTGCTCCATTTGGATAACAGGACACTTTTAAAAGTCTGAGGATGCATGTATACTATCTATGGTGAAACAGATCACCAGCCCAGGTGGGATGCATGAGACAAGTGCTCGGGCCTGGTGCACTGGGAAGACCCAGAGGAGTCGGGTGAAGAGGGAGGTGGGAGGGGGGATCGGGATGGGGAATAAGTGTAAATCTATGGCTGATTCATATCAATGTATGACAAAACCCACTGAAATGTTGTGAAGTAATTAGCCTCCAACTAATAAAAAAATTAAAAAAAAAAAAAAAAAAAAGTCTGAGGATATTTAAAAACTAGATCTTACAATTATCAAATAGTAGTTGGTTGGTAACTAATACAACCATATTGACTATAAGTTATTCTTTTATTAATAATTTATTAACAATTAGATATAATCAAACATATCTGTATGAGTAAAACTATGTAACTATAATATAAATCTATCATTAAATAGAATTTAATATTCTATACATATACTACTTTTTCATTGATTGCCATTTGATTTTGTGAAATGTTCATTCCTTGCCTGTACTACAAATTGATACAAATCATTCACTTTACTTGTTTCATGGCATGCTAATAAAAATGTTTATGTAAGATTATATGCTGATTAAAAAATAAAAATCTTAACTTTCATATAATTGATCAGTTTTTAGGCATTAAAATATAGTTTCAGCAAGATGTTTAAGATATAAGTCTAGCTTTTAATGCTTCTGTTTATTGAATTACAAGTTCATGAGAACCCTAAAAGGTCCAAAGTTATGGGCTACCTCCAAGTCTGCTTTCACGTATTCTTGCCACCTAGATTTGGGGAACATTTACAGATGGACATGGCTTTGGATAGAAAGGGAGATGCTTCTGGATTGTATTCTCCTTGGAGATGTACACAAATCACACATTATTCTTTTATGGTCCCATGTTTGTCACTGCATCATGCACTTATTAAAAAGCATTGTACTATTTGATTAATTTATTTATCATTTATAAGTGACTCACCCTAAATGCAATGTTTTTGCTGTTTAACTGATCCACTTTTACTCTCTATGGACATCTTTCAGGTGTTTTGTTAGCTTCATAAAAATACATCACCCAAATGATCTTTCCAAAAAAAAAATCTTGCAGAAATAGACAATTTATATGTTCAGCGATATGGAACTTCCTTAGTTAAACAAAACAATTTAAAAATGTAGTTTGTCAGATCACCAGCCCAGGCTGGATGCATGAGACAAGTGCTCGGGCCTGGTGCACTGGGAAGACCCAGAGGGATCGGGTGGAGAGGGAGGTGGGAGGGGGGATCGGGATGGAGAATACATGTAAATCCATGGCTGATTCATGTCAATGTATGACAAAAACCACTACAATATTGTAAAGTAATTAGCCTCCAACTAATAAAAATAAATGGAAAAAAAATAAAAAATAAAAATGTAGTTTCTTTTGCAAATTTAAGATTACCAAGGAAAGACAGAAACCATAAAGAATGACAGTAGAAATTAAATAAAACAACAAAGAGATTAATCATACCTCTTGTAAACATTTCAAAAACATATCCCTGAGGAGGAAAAGATATATATAGGCCCAATTATTTAATGAACTCTGCCTTTAGGAGCACTGATGTGCTTTTTGCTGGAATGTAAAAATCTTTGTTTACTACTACTGAATCAATTTAGAATGACAAACAACACAGATTTTTAAATGTTTCTACAATTAATTTTAAAATGTGGGGAACAATTCAATGATTCAGAAACTTTACTTTGCTCTATCAACTAATAAAGACCCTTTTGCTTAAACTCTCAAAGTTCCTTTAGACTAAAACTCCCTCTGAACTGACACATCTTTTAAAGTAGGTTCATTTAAATTTGCTCCTCATTATTGTCAGATCTGATTTTTCTTCAAAAAATTTTTGTGCCCCAATTTCTTCAAAATTTATTTTGAAAAATATTGATATTCCTTTTAGTACCTGTGACATCTGACACTCCCACCTTCATGTTTCATCCCCTGTGGCTCAAGCATTTTTTGTTTATATAATATACATGAGTATACGTATAGATTCCACTTTCTCTACTACTACTGTTCTAAGATTCTAAAAAATAGTCTCCTCCTTTGTTTTCATTAAAGCATGAGAATTTTGAAACAGTATTTTCCAAAGGGCTTCCTCATTAAAAACAAAAAAGCCTTCTTATTAGAGTCAATAAAGTTATTCTCTATGTTTTGTAACATTGTTGAAATAACTGTTTAATCTCTCATTTGTACTAAAATTAACACTATAAATTTTCTCTCATATTGAAACAGCAAAATATGATTTTATACTCCCTGAGACACTCTGTAGGTGGCATTGGGTTATGCCACATTGTTGCATCTATATGAGAATCTATTTTTAAAATTATAGTCCTGGTGTGGCATCTCTAATGAAAAATTCTGGAAAACTCTTTTTCTTTCCTCTATCTGTCCTTTATAAAGGAAAACTAATAAAAAAAATACTATAAAGTATAAAGAAAAGATATGTTCAATTATTAGTCATTTGGAATTTATGAGCTAACTTTATAAATTAATTTTCAACTATCAAAATTAATGGTTAATCTCAACAGCTTATTTTAAAGTAATGACTTTTAGAGATTTAAAAAAAATGAAATTTTAACATAAGGTTTACCTTAAGCTTCATGGTTTCCTAGCTCTTTTTCTTAACATCTATTTCATTCAATATAATTCACTTGGTATAATTTTATTGTCCACTTTTTGTGGATACTGTCCTAGGGAAAATAATGGTGACAAGAAGATACAGTATTTCCTCTTACTAATTTTAAAAGCCAAGGGATAAGACACATAGAGAAGCAATTATTATCTTTTTTAAAATGTGAATGTCAAAATTAGGGAAATATGGGGTACTCTGTGGAAAACTTGTGAGACCAAGCCCTACGTAGGATGTTAAAGTAGCAATATCCAATGGAAGCATAATGTAAAGCACACATATAATTTTTAATTTTCTGGTAACCACAATAAAAAAAAATAAAAAAAGAATGCACACTAGGATTGACCATTGATATCTTGTCCTGTGCAACAGTTAAAGTGAAATGACCTTCCCGAAACTATAATAAAGCTATGTTTAACAGCAAAATATACCACATTACTTCAATTTCTATATTTAAATTTAAATAAATTAAAATTAAATAAAGTAAGGAATTTGGTTCCTCAGGCACATCAGCCACATTTCAAGGGCTCAAGAGCATATGTTTTTAGAGGGCAAATGTAAGGAATTCACTGAACTGACTCTCTCAATGCCCTTTCAGAATGCCTTCTTATCAAGAAAAGAATAGAAAGCTTCAAATTCTATTTTCAAGTCTCCCCAGAAACTAGGATGACTCCTGTCCTGCCAATCAAAACATATTTACATTTGGAGACAGCAAGGGCAGCCGCAGATGTTTTGCTGACATGAATCATGATAGAGGTTGTGTGGTTCTGGGAGGTTTGGTGGCAACTTTCTGATAATGAAGCTGCTTGCTCTTGACAGAAGACAGATCCTTTGGCAGTACAGTTCTTTGGTGTAGTTTCAGGTGTTATTCTTCAAGGATCAGCCTATAGTCTGCTACTTAAGTCAATTCTTCATTTTCAAGGGTTAGCACTACACTAATAGATCCATTTGTGTGGAAAATTGTTAGTAGGGACTAGGATCTGTGATCAATATAGGAACTAATGAAGACTCTCCAGAGAACAGAAGGGTAACGGAGTTTATTCTGAAGAGTAATAATGAGTGGGTTGTGGACAATAGGGAAAGTTTAGAAATGCTTCTAAGTAAGAGAAAATGCAACTAGAGGAGCCCATAGAAAGTATGATTAGAACAACAAGGGGAAGGGGAAAGTTGCCTTAAAATAGATGGCTCAATGCACTGAAAGCCACTTCACAAAACGGGAAATTCACTGAAAGCAAATGATCAGTTCATCAAGTTTATATATCTTGTTCCTTATAGTTATTAATAAAAAATACAGTAATGCCTAGATGGATTAGTAGAGTGTGGTCAGATGGGTTGTCTTGACCTTCCAAACTCTGCCTCTGTCTTCCCCCTCTGTATTCCCACAATCTCTCACTCTGAGTCACTCAGACTTTCCTTCTGTCGTCAGCCACCATGCCTGTGGTGAAGCATGCGCCTCTCTCTTCTCTCATTTCCTCTAATTAAAACTGCGGGCCTCTGAGGTCAACACAAATGATTCTTTTAAGTGCTAAGACTTGAGATCTAGCCACAAGTAAAATATATTTATAATTATATTCAAGAAGACTTTTATGACAAATAACATATTAATTTATGTTTTTAAGAGACAAATTCAATTTCTGACCCTTAGGATTTGCAGTTGAACAGTTTGGTGCTTTTTTTTTTTTTTATTTTTTCATGGTGAATACATAGTTAACTTTAATTAAGATGAATGCTTTTGTTTTGAGTAAATTAACAAATTTGAGGAATTTGGAAAATAGATAGACTCATCCTGAAGCTGTATGCACCTTGGGCTAGAAACAAGGGAGAGAGAAATGCTGGGAATTTTGGTAGTCCTTTAATGAATAGGGGCTCTGTCTTAAGAACAGAGAGAAGTGATTACAGAATTGTAAGTGAAATGTGAATAACTGCAGAGTGGAAAACAAGTATTGTGAGAAAGCAACAGAGTCTAAATACTGTAGGTAGCTGTGGCTCCCATAATCCACATAGATAGTAAGAGACATAAGGTATATCTTTGAATATCCTTATATCAATTATTAAACTAAAGGTATTGTTTGCATACTAGTGAGCAATAATGAAAATAACTAAAAAGGATGCATTACAAAATCTTGAGCAGCAGAGCACATGCTAAGTAACAATAGGTTTAAAAATCTAATACATTCGATTTTAGAATCTATCGTCTCATGAAATCAATTTCTTCCTTCTATCACTCATGGATTATATTAATATTCTTGAGTAGACCATGAAAAAGCTCTGTAGTGTTACTTGTAACACTGTGCCCAAAAAATTCCTATAAAGAGAGCAAACTTTTGCGTATGTGCACGCTCAGTCATATCTGACTCTTTGTGACTCCATGGACTGCATCCTGTCAGGCTCCTGTGTCCATGAAATTCCACAGGCAAGAATATTGGAATGAGTTGCCATCTCCTTCTTGAGGGGATCTTCTAGACCCAGGATTCTGTGTCACCTGTATTGGCATCTGGATTCTTTACCACTGAGCCACCTCGGGAGCTCAGGTAAACTCTCAGCAGTTTTCTAAATCAGCAATGTGCCTGCTGAAATATCAAATCTTTATGAATTTGACTTCTATGCAAGTACAAATACCAATACTTGGAGAAGTCCATGGGGAGATCTTAAACATGTAAGAAACATTTTAATATTGGCCACACTGGCAATGACAGAGCACATCCAAAAATAATCACCTGCTCACACACATTTAAACAGATATTTTAGGATCTCATTTTTACTAATTTCATTGCAGGGTTTTGAACTGCTGAAATGTGTAAAGGGGTTGAGTGCTAATAGCTTCCTTTGCATAGTTAACCTATACATACTAGTGAAAATCATTGTAATTACTGACTACTGAGTCTCAAAAACACTGACTTCAACACTTAATAATTTATTTTAAGACATTTTGTTTTACAATTAAGAACCTGAAGAGATAAATATATAGCTGCTTATCAAGCATTTTCCCAGCAATGTTATACAACTGGAAATCAACTACAATACCTGGAAAAAAGGAAAATGTGGAGACTAAACAACATGATACTAAGCTTACTGGGCTTGCCTGATAACTCAGTTGGTAAATAATCTGTCTGCAATGCAGGAGACCCCGATTCAATTCCTGGGTCAGGAAAATCAACTCAGAGATGGGATAGGCTATGCACGCCAGTATTCTTGGTCTTCTCTTGTGGCTCAGTGGGTAAAGAATCCACCCACAATGTGGGAGACCTGGGTTCAATCCTTGGGTTGGGAATATCCCCTGGAGAAGGGAAAGGCTACTCACTCCAGTATTCTGGCCTGGAGAATTCTATGGACTGTATAGTCCATGTGGTCACAAAGAGTTGGACATGACTGAGCAACTTTCACTTCATTAAGCAATCAATGGATGAAGAAAAAAAAATCGAAGAGGAAATTTTAAAAATACCATGATACAAATGAAAATCAAAACAAAAATGTCCAAAATCTATTGAATGCAGTAAAAGCAGTTTTAAGAGGGATGTTCACAGTGACACAGTGCTATCTCAGGAGGCAAACAAAAAATCCTAAATAAACAATCTAAATGTACATTTAAAGGAACTAGAAAATAAACCAATTTTTAAAATCAAATTAATTTATTTTATTTGGAGGCTAATTACTTTACAATATTGTGGTGGTTTTGGCCATACAATGACATGAATCAACCACGGGTGTACATGGGACCCCCATCCCGAACCCCCCTCCCTCCTCCCTCCTCATCCCATCCCTCTGGGTTGTCCCAGTGCACTGGCTTTGAGTGCCCTGTTTCATGCACTGAACATGGACTGGTCATCTGTTTTACATATGGTAAATGCTACTTTACATACATATTTTAAAATTACATATTTTCAATGCTATTCTCTCAGATCATCCCACCCTCGCCTTCTCCCACAGAGTCCAAAAGTGTGTTCTTTATATCTGTGTCTCTTTTGCTAATTTTAGAGCAAAAGCTAATTCAGTAGAAGAAAGAGAAGAATAAAGATGAGAGTGGAAATACATAAAATAGAAATAAAAATATCAATAGAAAAGATCAATGAAACAATGAGCTAGTTCTTTTTAGGTAAACTAAATTGATAAGCCTTTAAGCAGAGACATTAATACAGAAAGAAAGAGCCCAAATGAATAAAATCAAAAATAAAAGAAGCTGTTACAGCTGATACCACAGGAATACAAAGAATCATAAACGACTACTGTGAGCATTTATACATGAATAAATCGGACAACCTTAAAGAAATGGATAAATTCCCAGAAATATGCAATCTTTCAAGACTGGATCAGGAATAAATAAAAAAAATTTACATATTGAATACCAGTAGTAAGATTGAATCAGTAATCAAACGTCCCCACCAAAAAAAGTCAGGGTCCAAATGCCTTTGCATTCACCAAATGGTGAATTCTACTAAACACTTACAGAAGAGTTAGAACCCATCTTTCTCAAATTATTGGAAAAAAGTGAAGAGGAAGAAACACTTCCAAACTCATTTTATGAGGTGAGCATTACTCTGATACTAAACCAGACAAAGACTCCACACAAAAATGAATTTATAGACCAATATCCCTGATGAACATGGATGCATAAATCTGCAACACAATATTAGCACACTGAATTCAACAATGACAACAACAAAAATGCTTTCAGTAAAGTGGGTACACAGAGAACATACCTCAATGAAGCCTATATATGACAAACCCACACCTAACATCATGTTCAGTGGTGACAAGCTGAAAACTTATCCTCTAAGATCAGGAACATGACAAGGATGACCAGTTTCCCCACTTTCATTCAACATGAAAGTTGAAGTTCTAGCCACAGTAATTAGGCAAGAAAAAGAAATAAAATGCAGCCAAACTGGAAAGAAGTAAAAGTGCCACTATGTACAGAAGACATGATACCACATATAGGAAGGCCATAAAACTCCACCAAAAACTATTAGAACTATAAATTCAATGAAATTGCAGGATGCAAAATTAATATACAAAATCCTTTGCATTTTTATAAAATAATAATAAGCTCTCAGAAATAGACATGAAATAAACAATCCTGTTTCCAACTACATTAAAAAGAGTAAAACATCTAGTAAGCTAAAACACCTACATTAAAAATAAAACACTTAATAATTTAACGAAGCAGGTGAAGGACCTGTACTCTAGAAACTGTAAGACACTGGTGAAAAAAATTAAAGATGACACAAGTAAATGGAAAGATACACCATGCTCATGAACTAGAAGAATCAATAAAGTGTTCATATTACCCCCAAAAATAAACTGATTCAATGCAATCCTGGTCAAATACTAATGGGCACTTTTCACAGAAGTAGAACAAATAATCCTCAAATTTGTATGGAACCACCAAAAACCCTGAATAGCCAAAATAATCTTGATAAAGAAAAACAAAACCAGAGATATCTTAGTCCACTGATTTCAAATCACATATAAAACTACAGTTATCAAAACATTATGGTGCTAGCATAAAAACAGATGCATAGATCAACGTAGTAGATTAGAGAATCAGGAATAAACCCATGCTCATTTGATCAGTTAATCTAGGAAAAAGAGGCAAGAATATACAATGGAGAAAAGACAGCCCCTTCAATAAATGGTGTTGTTGGGAAAACTGGACAGCGACATGTAAAATAATAAAATTGAGCCACTTTTTATACCATATACAAAAATTAATTCTAAATGGATTACAGGTTTCAATGAAAGACCTTAAATCGTAAAACTCCTAGAAGGAAACACAAGCAATAACCTTTTCGACATTAGTATTAGCTATATTTTTTCAGATGTGTGTCCTCAGGCAAGGACAACAAAAGCCAAAGTAAATAAATGGGACTATATTAACCTAAAAAGTTTTTTTACAGAGAAGGAAACCACCAGTAAAATGAAAAGGCAACCTACTGGATGGGAGGAAATCCTTGCAAATAATGTATTCAATGAAGGATAGTATCCATAGTATATAAAAATTTCATGGAACTCAATATCAAAACCCAAGCAACCCAATTAAAAAGTGGGAAGTTGACCTGAGAAGACATTTTTCCAAAGATGACATACAGATAACCATAAGGCAAATGAAATGGTATTCAACATCATTAATAGTAAGGGAAATGTAAATTGAAACCACAATGAGATACCACCTCACACGTAATTATGGCTATTACAAAAAAGGCAAAGACAAGCGTTAGTGGGGATATAGAGAAAAGGGAACCTTTGTTCATGGTTGGTGGGGTGTATATTGGTAAATAGTATGGAGGTTCCTCAAATGAAAAAAAAAAGAGAGAGAGAGAGAACTACCATATGCTCTAGCAATTCTGCTTCTAAGTATTCATCCAAGAAAACAAAAACACTAAGATGTATGTTCATTATAGCACTATCTAAAATAGCCAAGATATGGAGAAGTGCCCATCCATAGTTAAATGGATAAAGAAAATGTAGTATGTGCATACAATGGAATATTAGCCATAAAAATATGAACTCATCATTTATGGCAACATGGATGGGTCTCAAGGTTATTATGTTAAGTGAAATAAATCTGAGAAAAAATACTGCATGATTTCATTTACATATGGAATCTAAAAAACAAACACAAATAGACATGTAGATACAGAAAGCAAACAGGTGGCTGTGGGTGGGATTGAGAGTGGTTGATGGAGCTAGGAAGGATGAACAAAGTAGGTGAAGGGGATTAAGAGATACAAACTTTCAGCTATAAAATAAATAAGTCAGAGCAATGTAGTCAATAATGTAGCAATCTTCTATGGTGATGAATGGTAACTGGTCTTCTGGCAGTGATCATTTCTTAAAATATAAAAATTTTGGATCAGTACATTATACACCTGAAACTAATATGATACTGAATGTTAATTACAACTTAATTTTTAAAATGTGGGCTAGACAGTCCATTTTTTATGAGTATAAATGGTACCAATATACTTAGGACATTGTCCAGAGTAGGCATTAACAGAAAAATTATTAGAAATTTAATAATAAATAATTTAGACAACGTTTTGTAAAAGCTGCACTTTTTTTGACTAGCAAAGAAACATCATCACAACTATACTTTAGGACAATAATGCTGCCAAAAATGTGAAGTAGATTCAAAGAAGACAGAATCAAAAAAAGTAGAAGGCAATTAAAATATAATGAAAGCAAAACCAAGGTTCTGCCAAGGGGATGTACAAAAAAAAATGTAGTATAAGAGATTCCAGAGATAGCAAGTTTTGTTGCTAATGAGAAGTAGGGGCAGAAAGGAAATGAAAAAAGTAATATTTTCCAACTCTCAGTAACTGAGAACATGTTTTTAACTAAAACAGACAATTTCCTACTTGGAGCAGGTTTGGTGGGACGGTTAAATTTGGGACATACTGAGTTTGAGGTAGAAATCTCAAAGAGAAACTGAAGTTGCAGAGGTAGAAAAATTCTCCTAGGGAAAATTATAGGAATATGACAAAATAAGCAAATCGGGGAACACAGCCACAGTTGAAACTCAAGTCCATGGAAAGGAGACAAAGGATAATACTGAAAGGCAGGCATCAAGGATAGGAAAAGAATCAGGAGAGGAAGTTAATGTTTCACAGAAAAGGGAGGCCAATGCTGTGGTATGGTGAGCCTCTGCAGGATTAGAAATGAAGCTTTTTTTATTTAGCAATAGTCAGGTCACTTTTCCCTAGAAGAGACTGGCTTCAGTGCAGATGAAATCTGGTTGTCAGTGAGTCAAAGGCAGAACAGAGGGGAAGGGGATGAAGTAGTGGTAGTGGGTTACTCTTTGATTTCAGTCAGGGTTCTTGGTAGCAAGAAACAGAAACCAACTCTGGCTGAGTGAGGCAGAAAAGGTATTTATTAAAAGAGTATTGAGTGTTAGCAGAACTGCAAGAAAGGCTCGGTAACCAAGCTCAGGTCCATGCACACCACAGTCAGGATTCAACAAAAGCACATGACCATCACAAGTCGTTCCAGATAGTAAAGTTCGCACTTTCAAGTCAGCCAGCTCTAGACAAAGGATGGTACCATTTATACCACTTTCAATACTGTTCTGGGTCCTTACACGCCAGGAAAATGCGTAAACTGCCTTAAAAGTGACTAGCTATGACTGTATCTTTGGCATATGACCATCGGGTTAACAGAGCCTGGGTCATGTGTCCCCACACTGGTAGTAAAGGAAACTACAGAAGTAAGTGGCATTTTCAGCTTCTCTAGTGAGAAATGCTCCTTCTCTTACCAAGATTCCTAAAGTAGAGGAGTTATACAACATTAGGGAGTATGTTCGGATGCTGGGCAATCACAAGAATACATATATCTAATATGTATCCAATACATATTATGTACAATCTATACATAAATAATAGAATGGGAAACACTAGAGATCTCTTCAAGAAAATTAGAGATACCAAGGGAACATTTCATGCAAAAAAAGCCCACAATAAATGGCATGGACCCAACAGAAGCAGAAGATATCAAGAAGAGGTGGCAAGAATACACAGAAGAACTATACAAAAAGATCTTAATGGCACAAGGGTGTGATCACTCACCTAGAGCCAGACATCCTGGAGTGTGAAGTCAAGCGAGTCTTAGGAAGCATCACTACAAACAAAGCTAGTGAAGGTGATGGAATTCCAGCTGAGCTATTTGAAATCCTAAAAGATGGTGCTGTGAAAGAGCTAACTGAATATGCCAGCAAATTTGGAAATCTCAGCAGTGGCCACAGGACTAGAAAAGGTCAGTTTTCATTCCAGTCCCAAAGAAAGGCAATGCCAAAGAATGTTAAACTAGTGCACAACTGCACTCATTTCACACACTAGCAAAATAATGTTGAAATTCTCCAAGCCAGGCTTCAACAGTATGTGAACTGTGAACTTCCAGATGTTCAAGGTGGATTTAGAAAAGGCAGAGGAACCAGAGATCAAATTGCCAACATTCATTGGATTACAGAAAAAAGAAAGAGAATACCAGAAAAACATCTACTTCTGTTTCATTGACTAAGCTAAAGCCTTTGACTGTGTGGATCAAAACAAACTGTGGAAAGTTCTTCAAGAGATGGGAATACCAGACCACCTTACCTGCCTACTGAGAAACCTGTATGCAGGTCAAGAAGCAACAGTTAGAACTGGACATGGAACAATGGACTGGTTCAGAATTGGGAAAGGAGTACATCAAGGCTGTATATATTCATCCTGCTTATTTAAATTCTATGCAGAGTACATCATGCAAAATGTGAGGCTGGATGAAGCACAAGCTAGAATCAAGATTGCAGAGAGAAATATCAATAACTACAGATATGCAGATGACACCACCCTTATAGCAGAAAGCAAAGAGGAACCAAAGAGCTTCCTGATGAAGGTGAAAAAGGACAGTAAAAAGCTGGCTTAAAACCCAACATTCAAAAAATGAAGATCATGGCATCTGGTCCTATCACTTCATGGCAAGTTGACAGGGAAACAATGGAACCAGTGACAGACTTCCTTTTCTTGGTCTCCAAAATCACTGCAGATGTGACTGCAGCCAGGAAATTAAAAGACGCTTGCTCCTTGGAAGAAGAGCTATGATGAACCTAGACCGCATATTACAAAGCAGAGACATTTCTTTGCCTACAAAGGTCCGTAAAGTCAAAGCTACGGTTTTTCCAGTAGTCCTGTATGTAGGTGACAACTGGACCATAAAGAAGGATAAGTGCCAAAGAATTTATGCTTTTGAGCTGTGGTGTTGGAGAAGACTTTTGAGAGTCACTTGGACTGCAAGGAGATCAAACCAGTCAATCCTACAGGAAATCAATCCTGAATATTCATTGGAAGAACTGATGATGCTTTGGCCACCTGATGTAAAAAGCCGACTCATTGGAAAAGACCCTGATGCTGCGAAAGACTGAAGGCAGGAGGATGACAGAGGACGAGATGGTTGGATGGCATCACCGACTCAGTGGACAGGAATTTGAGCAAGGTGTGGGAGATGGTGAAAGACAGGGAAACCTGGTATACTGCAGTGAATGGGGTGGCAAAGAGTCGGACATGACTGAGTGACTGACAACAACAAAATATGTATCTAAGAAGTTTGGTATTAGAAAGAAGAAAATCTGAAGCATAACTTAGCAAGTATTTTTTCTGGAACAGAAGAGATTTAAATATGAGAAGAAAGAGTCAAAAGAAACAGAGAAACTGAATACACTACAGAAGTAAATATTTAATAGCAACAGGCCTATTTAGGAAGCAGGAAATCACGTTACACAGAGCAGAGATAATGGAGTTGGCTTTGGAATAAGAAAGGAAAGCTTCGAGACAGAATTTTCTGAAAGCTAAATATGATAGTGATTTACCTATACTTTTACTTTCGAATCATCAAACGACAATTAAATAATAATTGATAGTAATGTTAGAGTATCAGTAATAGAACTGATGTAATGTTAATGGAATGTTAACAGTAATAATAATGTTAATAGAATAGTAATAGTAATGTAAACAGAACAGGTTATAAAGCATTTATTATTTTCAGACATCATTCTAATTAACTCATATAATTCTGACAACAACCACAGAAGCATTGTTATTGACATTTTATAGAGGAGGAAACTAACTATCCAATGAAGTTAGGACTCAAATTAATTTTATCTGATTCCAAGACTTTAAGGATAAAATAATAGGCAGTGCATATTGAGAGGAGATAATATTTTGAAACCATGAAACAGATGTACTTTTTTACTCTCTGTAAATCATATTGACTTAACACTTCCCATCCCCTAACTCCTTGATACTCTTTCCCAAAAAAGACTATATGAACAGAGAGGTCATTATTTAGCTCTGAGTTCTATTTAGAATCTTTTTTAACATCTTTAGAGACATAGTCTTGAAAGTAGGGCTTCAAGAGATTCCCTTTATATATCAAAGGCAAGGCTTACATGTTTGCAATAACAGTCTGCAATAACACAATATAGAGGATAGAGGATAGGGGAAATGATATACAAGAAGGTAAGTTCTTGACATATGAGAAGAGGAAAAAACATTCTGATGTTTGAAGAAGCTTCCAGAGATATGGAAGAGGTCAGATGATGCTAGAGTCCCTGAGGTTAAGAAAACTCTCAATAGAAGCCTGATAATTCAAGATAAAATTATCTTGCATGCATCTAGTATTGTATATGACTAGAGAACCTTCCCTGAGATTGTGCCTCCTCTTTACCCTAAGAGATCTTTGAGGGAGAAAAGATGCCCTCTATGAAGCAATGGACCTGAAAAAGATGAGGCTTAGGATAAAGAAATAACAGAATGCAGGCACCCTTAGAGAAGCATAGTTATGGCAAGGTTCACAGATTTCAACAGTGGGTGCAAGGAGCTGTTCAAATGACTAGACAGTCACTGCAATGCCGAGCAGATAGCTGTCTGGCCTACTCAGTGACCTGCCCACAGGACAGGCAAGGACAACACTCGAGCCAGGCTCTTCTGTGCTATGAGTTACTCCCGGATCGTATTCTAGGATAAAGAAAGGGGAGTGGAGGGAAAGATATTCAATGAGCGAGTAATGTTAATGAAAAAACGAGATGATAGGAGCAAAATTAAGACAATTTACATGGCATACCTTAGTTTTCAGTTGGTAGAGTCAGTGGTTGATACTGAACAGAATTGTGATTGATAAGAGAGGCCAAGGAGAACAGAGATTTAAAATAGTTACCAGGTGAATTAGTTGGGTCTTTTAACCCTGAATGGGGAAAAAAGAAACTGCTTCTAAGAGGCACTTAAAGCCTAAAAACAGATCCATCACTTAAATTCTAAATGAATTCAAGCCTTGTAGATAATTTAAACATAGATGCTAAATAGTTTTTATAAATGATATCTATTTGTTCACAAAACAAACCATCTAGAACATGACATTTTTGCATATAACACTTTAAATGTTTGTGTGTATATGTGTTAGTTGCTCAGTCGTGTCTGACTCTTTGAGAACCCATGGACTGTAGCCCACCAGACTCCTCCGTCAATGAAATTCTCCAGACAAGAATACTGGAGTGGGTTGGCAGTACCTGCTCCAAAATGTTTGTATTTCCAGAGATTTTGAATCTAGATTATAGTTGCATGTGAAGGTTATATTATTCAGTTATCCTGGACTTGATATTTCTAAATATTTTAAAAACTTTTAACAATTTAAAAAACTTAATAAAATTTAAATATTTTTAAAAATAAAATAAAAATAAAACCACTCATTTAAATTCTAAAGTTAATAAATTATTAAACAAACTTTAAGTTGAAGTAACGAACATAATTTATGTATTACATCATTTAAAAAAATCTGTATATCTGTAAATCATAAGTTTGTGTGTATGTTAGCATATATATAAATGCATAGATAGATATATAGTCCTTTGGGAATGAACAAATACCGGTTGAAATTTAAAAAAAAAAAAAAAAAAAACTCTAACCAAACTGTATTTCTCTGTGTTCCTCAGATATTTCACTTGGGTTCACAGAAATATTGGGCCAAGGACACCAAGATATTCAGGCAATTTCAAGATGAACTTAAAGAGACTTGCTCTATCAATGACAATAATTCAAACGAGGTCATATAAAACAATGTTTCTCAACTATTCTCAAATTCAGGTTAGACAATGACTCCAGGCCACTGGAGACCAGATGCTACAGGGAGAAAAGTATTAACTTTATCACTAAATAAATGTTCAGCATCTCCTGTCCTAATTAAGAATGAATACAGTGGCATCAAAATAAGTACATCTATGTGCTCTAAACCTGATTTTAAATCCAGGACACAAAACCTCTTGGAAAACTTGGATTCAACCTATATCAAATGAAGAATAGAAAACAGTTATAATTATAAAT
Organism: Cervus elaphus; assembly: GCF_910594005.1. Taxonomy (NCBI): domain Eukaryota; kingdom Metazoa; phylum Chordata; class Mammalia; order Artiodactyla; family Cervidae; genus Cervus; species Cervus elaphus. Next base: position 34,286,323 of record NC_057831.1, read on the forward strand.
TATGTTTGCTGATAAAAGACAAGAATGTAATGTCCTATTCAAGAAAGGCTATGACAAGTTTTAGGAGCTACATTTATCTACTATGTATCACATAGTAGACGTCTGTTTTTTTAAATGTATAGTTTTTTTTCTTTAGTCAATTAAGTGACACTATAGACCCCATGCATAGATATAAAATCAGGGAGACATTTTGGGAGGTTTTCAGATAACTTTTTAAAAAGTGAAATTCTTATAGATTATATTCCTAGACATTCTATCTATAACTTCTTTACTCTATTACTCTGCTAATTCCTAGAGTTTGTTTTCCTTTTTCCTCTCACAGTAAGAGTGACAGATCTCCCTTTTTGGAGCACATTTAGGTAGGTATGCTAGATCTAACCAACACAATGAATAACTATAGGTATATTATGACTCTTCTGAGACACACACAGCCCAGGGAATGTTTTGTTGCATCTACATTTTTTGAGTATAATTCTTGAGTTATAAATACTTTAGGCAAGTAAATAATTAGATCATTCATTCAAGTGATATTGATTGAATACAGAATATCTACTTAATGTCAGGTGACATTCTAGGATACAACTCAAATGAGACTAAGTAAGTACCTGATGCCACTCTAAGTGCCAGGTACAGTAAAAGGCTTTTAAAAAGATTTATCAGCAATTATAAGAAGCATCATAGTAGCAAGTTACTAAGCATTAGCTATAACTGTGAATATGTAACATATGGAACAGATCAACCTTATCATATTTGCCTCATGACCTCTTAATAAGATCTTCCTTCAGCTTTCAGAATATTTGGCAAAATAAAAGTAGTACAAGGCTTTGTACAACTTAGTTTAGAATATAATTAGGATACAATTGTCCACGAATATAAAAAAACCATTACATCAATGCTGAAAAATTACCACAGATGATAATAAACAAATAATTACCACAGTTATAGAACTGTTATAGACAATGTTTCCTAAAAACTGAGGAAAAAAATAAACATTTGTCCTATAATTATACTATTAAAATAACAACTTTCTCAAGCTTCATGAAGCACTTCTATAGGAACTAAACAATGCCTTTTGGTTTCTTTTACTTTTTTTTGCAGTCTTACAGGTATTAAGGGAGAGGATACTAAAATCTGTTGTCTACAATGGCTATTTCAACAGACTTTTGTGATATGGAATTATATATCACTGGGTGTGTTTCAGTCTGGGGTTTATCTGATCCATATAATAAGCAAATATTTTAAAGTGAAATGCCTTGCTAAGCTCTTTTTTCTGGGGTAGAAAGAGCACTGCATTTCCAGCTAGGAGATCTAAAGGGACTAAGATTCCCTGAAGCTCAGTTTTTTTCATCCTGAAAATAGGAATGTGTAAGCAACAAATAGAACAATCTGTATGTGCAAGCACTTTGTAAACTGTTCAGCCCTATACCAAACTAGCCAATCTAGTTCTTTGCCCCAGTTCTCAGGTTCCATGGTTTCTGATATATGCAGTACTTCAGGATTTTGTTTTACGGGTTTTATTGTTTTAAGATCACCTCCCTCCAGCTTCCAGTGATGTGTCTTGCTCCTTAGTTTCAACAGTCTGAGATCTGATAAATAACAACTGCCTCCTCTTCTAAGCACATCACATGTCATTTGTCTTCACAACTAAGAAAGGAGCTTGGAGGGGTTATACAATTAAAATGTTGCAGACTCTGGCTTCAAACCCAGAGAGGTTGTTTATGTCCTCTTTATATCAACACATACCATGCTCATTACTGCCTGGTCACACAAGTCTCCTGAGGACAAAGATGGTGACTTAGGCATCTCTGTGCTCATGAAGTTCATGGCTCTGTTTTACAGGGGCACACAATATATTTGTTAAGTGAATAACCCATCTGTGTGACTAATTTATGCTTCTCTTTCTGCAGTCAAAGCCTATTTCCTCTGGTTTTGATATAAAAATGATAAATTACTAGGTTGGTAAACATCTTTATATTACTCCTGTGTGAGGTTTGTGTAGTAAGTATGTGTTTGTTTATTTTAACAGTTATTTTCCTAGGATTTTATATCCCCGTTGTTGTTCAGTCGCTAAGTCGTGTCCAGCTCTTTGTGACCTCATGGACTGCAGCACGTCAGCCTTCTTTGTCCTTCACAATCTCCCAGTTTCTTCAAACTCACGCCCACTGAGTAAATGATGCCATCCAGTCAACTAACTCATCCTCTGTGGCCCTCTTCTCCTGCCTTTAATCTGTCCCCAAATCAGGGTCTTTTCCAATGAGTTGGCTCTTCACATCAGGTGGCCAAACACTGGAGCTTCAGCTTCAGCATCAGTCCTTCCAATGAATATTCACGGTTGATTTCCTTTAGGATTGACTGGTTTGAACTCCTTGCTGTCCAAGGGACTCTCACCAGTCTTCTCTAGCACTACAATTAGAAAGCATCAATTCTTCAGCCCTCAGCCTTCTTTATGGTCCAACTCTCACTTTCATACACGACTACTGGAAAAACCACAGCTTTGACTATACGGACTTTGTTGGCAAATTGATGTCTCTGCTTTTTAATATGCTGTCTAGGTTTGTCAAAGCTTTTCTTCCAAGAAATGAGCATTTGTCTTAACCCTCTACATTTCACTTCTAAGTGTTTTTATAGAGAGAAATATTACCATAAAAATTCTCTAGACTCCCTTCTCTCCTCCCAAAAGAAAAACAATTAACAAAAGTAAACCCAGAATATTTTATTTATTCATACCCTCCGTGTCTAAAACAGAGTTAAAGCAGTTTCCAAAGTAAAATATAGCATGGTAGAAATAAAATCTAAAAGTGAGGCAGCATGAAAATATTAATAGGAAAATGAGATAGGGCCAGCAATTAAAAGCCAACAATACATACTCTCTAAAGTTGCTATGACTGGCTTAAAGTAGGGCCACAGAACTTTCTAGAAAAGGGAAAAAGGAACAATTGCAGTATTCATGAGGCAACAAACCAGTTGCCTAATTCTAATTACTCCTGATGTTGACACCATGGGGATTTTTCTGTGAATCCTCACAGAAAATTACTGTTTAATGTAATAAACAGCCCTCTCAAACTATCCTGACAGTAAACATTGTGATGGATTTTATGGTGCTGTTTGTTAAAATGCACCTCAATAAATGTTGATAGCTTCTTATGAGAATATAATTTGATAAAGGATTTCTCAGAGCATTAGTAACATGTAGTCCAGTGCCAACTGTATGGTAGTCTGCCTTAATCCAAGAGGATCTCATGATAACAGGGTAGGGCTTTGGGCATCAGAGGAACCTCTGAACCTCTGACAATTGGTGTGTGTGTCGGGAGGCACAGTGTGGGCTGGAAGTGTGTGTTTCGCTAGGCAGCTTCCAGGTAGCATCAACAGCCTCCATCAGATTCTTGGGGTTGCAGGGAGAAGAAATCGAAGAACTGATCATGCTCCCTCAGGCAAACTCTGTAAAAGACTTTGAGCAACAGTGAGTTCACGGCTATGGTTACTGAGAGGAAAAGGTTCTGCTAGCCTGTTAGCCAGTTCCCTGCAGAGTAAGAATGGGATGGATTTCCTGTTTGGAAAACTTTACTTCACACTTAATTCCACTAAAAGTCCATTTGGCAGGGCAACTTTCTCTTCAGAAAGAATCAAACAGTCATTTTAACACAAAGACAAATGAGCAATAATACAAATTATATATACTTTTTATAAAATCAACTGAAAAGATTTCATAAAAGAATGTTACATTTAAAAATAACAGAACAAAATTTAAAGGCATAAACATTTGAAAACTGGTCCCTAATCTTTAATTGCTATTATTTGCAATTTAAAATAATCCTAATTTTATTTCCAGATCTGTGTACACAATTTTAGGTACAACTTCATATGTATTTTTTAATTCATTCAATTTATTTACACAAAAACAAACAGATCACTCAAGTAATAAGGTTTATGCAAAACCAACTCTAGTCAAGTAGCTCCAGATGAGGAATTATGATGGATGTTCTTTACGCATTTCTATAAGGATCATTTATATTTGTTCCTATCCTAAACTTGGGTAAAAAAATATTTTAATCTTTTACTCTTTGGAACTATTGTAACTATGTTATGATAATTCTATTGGGAAATTATGATGCTAACCATTATGGCTTCCCTGGTAGCATAGCTCAGCTGGTAAAGAATCTGCCTGCAATGCAGAAGAGCCCGGTTCAATTCCTGGGTTGGGAAGATCCCTGGAGAAGGGAATGGCTGCCTACTACAGTATTCTTGCTGAAGATTTCCATGGACAGAGGAACCTGGCATGCTGTAATCTATGGGGTCGCAAAGAGTCGGACATGACTGAGTAGCTTTTACTCACAACCATTATGGAAAACTTAGACAAATAAGGGAAAAAATCTGTTTTGAGTACAAACTCTCTCTGAAAGTAAAATTTTCCTTCCCTTGCCTACTCTAATGCATTTTAGTTTGACTTTATAGTAAGCACTATTTTTAATATCAATTTTATTTTACTCTTATTTCAGAGAGTCAGTTTATCAACCACCTGGGGAAGCAATTTAAGTTAAGACTATTGAACAATTAACAAAATCAAATATACATTTAGCTTGACTTTAATTTCATTAAAGGTTTTTTGAAAAAATGACAATACAACATAAGTTTATTGATTAGTTGTCTATTAAATTATTTTCTCCCACATGTCCTTTCTCTCTTTGCCCTTTTTGAGTGAAAAAGCAAAACAGGAAGTTGAAGTAGAAGAAATAACCTGCCCTGTACTCAGGAACAGACATAAGGCAGCTACATTCCAGGCTCCCTGGAGAGAGCAGTGACACATTCACTGGTCTTTCTCTGGACTGTAGCAAGCAAGAACTCCGAATGCCTCTGAAAGCCCATTAACACATTCATATATTTATTTATGAGATTTTCCCTGTCTAATGTGTATTTCCTAGGAGACTGGAGAGATACCCGAGAACATTCATTCAATTGCTTTAAAGTTACAAAGAATAAATGTATCAAAATCTTCATTTCAACCTCATGTATAATTACTTAGCGGAGCTCTTTAAACATAGTCAGTAGACAGTAAATGTATGCTGGTTCCATGAGCATTTCATTTTGCAAATAAGCAAGGCAAAAAGGTAAGTGTAGGTCACATTTTTTTTTACTCAGTAATTAGTTTCTAACAATAATCTAAATTTATTACTAGGCAAGGGAAAAATATGGAGTAAAATATGCCATTAAAATATGCAAAATGAATTCTGGGGCCAGAGTTGAATAAATATATTTTCAAGAACTTTTGTAGTACTGATATCTATTTTTGAATATCAATACATCTATATGTTTTCATCCATTTGCATATATTAGCAAAATTTGTTTTTAACCATATATATTTATTTCTAATATTCTGAATTATTTTGACTTTTTAAGTCGCAAAACAGTAAAATCTTATAATAGAATTTAGAGTTCTTATTTCTAAACTGAAATCTATTAATAATATGATACAACATTGTGTGGGTCATGATTATTTTATACTGATTCTGTATTTCATATAATACTTTAAAAAATATCAATCCATATCATTGGAACATTATGAAACAGGTTAAAAATATAATTTGCCTTGTAAGATAGTCAGAACCTAGAAAATGTTATTTTATTGAATGTAAAGAAGAATGAATATCTTTAGGGGGAAAAAACCATGTAGTAGGTAGCAAAGGTAAGCCCTGAATTTCTCAAGGAGAACATCGTAAAAAGCTAAATGGATTGAAATAATAAAAAATAATATTAAAATGTATTAAACTTGTCCTATCCAAAATTATTATTTTTCATGATGACAGTTTTATGATTCATAGATTAACAAAATAATTATGTATATTAGATTACTTTAATACATTCAATTGTCAGGTGAGTATCACATTCAAATTTGGCCTAGATATTCTACTCTTTCATATGAGATATATAATTTACATAAAAAAATAGTACAGAGAAGTGTCATATTCCTTGAAATGAAAAATTGAGCTAAATGAAAAACTGAGTAAAATTAAATTATTTGAGGCCTGGGGTACTATGATAGTTTAGGCAAAACTCTGAAAATGGAAATTGCAGGATACTATGCATGTTTGTAAGTTGAGTAGGCAGAAAATAAGTTAAGCTGACAATTTGTTAAAAGTCCATGTCAGAAATATTTTTGTGACTTTTAATATTTCTGTGGCTTCAGACTACAATCAATGTTTATTTTGTTTATTTCGTGACTCAGCCAAGTTTCAGCATTAATTTATGAAGCTAGACTACTCAGGAGAAACCTTTCTAAAATTAAGCAAACAGATGTCTGCTGATATCATGTGCTAAGTAATTATTTGCATCAAACAGTTAGTTGAACTTGTATAAACAATAACTTAGACTTTTGGGTCTCCTGGCATCATTTTGTAGCTTAAAATTCCAGGCATATTTTCCTTTTGGGTGAAAGGACAAATATTTAGGGATGAAATGTGTTTAATACAATATATATCCTTTATCAGAGTTTTTTCCTAGTTGTAATCTTCAGAGTCCTGTTAGGGAGGTGATAATAAGCTATTATACTGATTACTTTGCAAAGATGTTTCTATTCTGTCTATTACGGAAAAAAATGTCCTCGATTCAGATAGATTTGCACCTCTGTTGCAAAGACTACAAACGTGCATGCTTGTTAGGAAGTACTCAGAAATCATTTGTGAAGAATCAGGAGCATCATGTGGTCAGCAGTTTCTCATTCCTTGCTCAGGCACAGCATGCTGAGGCTGGGTTGTGCTTGGGAAGCTGATTAGAGATCATATAACTGTATCATGACTGGTGAACTGGATAGCACTGGGAGCTGCCTTAGAAAATGGTCATTCATTTCCTGGACCAGAACATGGTGGATTGCCTGCAGGTTGTATGTTCTAGGCTTGTGTTGTAAAAGCATGGGACAATTCAATACTATAAATTTGCCCCACTCACCAGCAAAGATCAATTATAGAAAACAAAGTGGGTGTACACTCTTACAGGGGTTATCTACTAAAAGTTCATTAGGAAAAAGGTTTTGAGTTTCTATTTTCAAGCATAAAATATGAATAATAAACTGTAAATCATCATTTTAAATGAACTGTTAAAATGGTTTAAACTTAGAGCTGCCTTGAATCAGGTGCTATCATACTCAAAAAATTCCACACCCAAAATATGAAATGAAATGTGAGTTATCCTCCCCTTTCTATTTGGGGCTTACCCACCATTCTGATCATTTAAGTAACAAGTATCACAGCTGTTTGTTTCCGGTTTATGTACTTTTATCTGCACTTCCTTGACCTTTGGTATATACTTTTCTCACTCCTTTTTACTGGATTTGTATACAATGCAGGATCCACCCTGTACCTATAAATATGCACTACATTTAAGGATTGAATCTGTCTTGATGTAACAAAATATCCAAGTAACAGAGTATTTCACATAATCAGGGTGTGTTTTCTCTAATGCAACCTTAAGTCAATAAGTAGGCATTCAGGTCTTATACAATGTCTTAAGGTCTAGGGTACAGGTCTTATAGGTCCTCGTAGTTTTTCAAAGTTTCAAGATGAGTTCTACAACTTCAACTATTTCATACAGAAAGTAGATGGACGTGTCAAAGTCAAAAAGGGCAAAGGCCAATCGAATCTGCCTAATTTTTAAAGAGGATTCAACCTATATTTACTCCACACTGATCATAACAGTGGGATATGCTCAATACTACTTGCAAGAGAGGCTGAGATATGACATTTTTAAACTGAACATATTGACCTTCTTAATAAAATTGTGAATTAGGCAAATCATGTGTAGACTCTAATCCTGTTTCCTTAGTTCTAGCAGTTCAACCCTTCTACTTATAAACATCGAATGAACAACTGAATAGTTAAAAATGCAACTAGAGTGTCCATAGAATGCACATGTAATAACAATTCATTTTAGATATTTACATAAACTGAGTTTTACCTTATACTGCTTTGTGTCTAATACTCATGAAACACAACAACTGCCATATTTAAATCAATTAAAATGAATGGATGAAATATTTTAGTTATCAGCTTTAAGCACCCTATTTAATTCCTATTGCGCATTTTATTTTTACACTTATTTAAATCTGATAATCAGAATGTCAGTAAATAACATGTAATAGAAAAATACATTCATGTATGAAACAATTTATATTTTACAGACATTTATACTTGTACCTTAGTGGGTAAAAACTAACTTAACACACTATTTGTTTGTGCTTAGTCGCTCAGTGATGTCTGACTCTTTGCAACTCCATGGATTGCAGCCCGCCAGGCTCCTCTGATCATAGGGGTTCTCCAGGCAAGAATACTTTAGTGGGTTGCCATGCCCTCCACCAGGGGGTCTTCCCAACCCAGGGATCGAACCCACGTCTCTTGCATTACAGGTGGATTCTTTGCCAACTGAACCACCAAGGAAGCCCGCAGTAGTGTTTTCAACAGTGTGGATATTACAGTTTGTCATTTTTAAAACATGTAACATTTAATATATATAATAACTCTGCTTTAACATTTTATCTGGTCTTTGTAAAGACTTACAGAAAATTAATGAAAACTATTAATAGTAAGGTGAAAAACTGGGTATATTTTGGCGTTTAAGGAAATGCTTTTCAGATATTTAAAAATTCTTTCTGTCTGGACCAGTTGAATGAAAAGATGGAGAATTAGACAAAGAAATGAGAGCATTAATTTATGTTTCCATGTTAAATTTTTAGTAAACCAAAATTCTCTATACATAAGGCTGATCTTATACACAAATTAAAACAAACTATATTTTCATTGAAAATATTTTCTCATATACTTTTAAAACCTGCTAGTTCTATGATACAACATAGGAAAAATGCTAAACATAACTTAAGATGCCACTGTGATATACAAAATCTGATTTGTAAGTCAGAATGATTATTAAGTACGTGCAGTACACTGCTTTATAAGCTTCACGTTAAACATCATTCTTAAAAATTAAGTGCTCATAAGATGTGACAATTATTTATTTACTCATGGCCAATTGAAAAATAGTTATATTTTCTGTCTGGGAAATACTCTTCCATAGAGTAACTAATATCAGTTTGAAGTGAACATTTGCGTAACATCAAAGAACGTGTCTACTGTGATCACATTTTTCTATCACCATTATGTAGCACAGTTTGGTCTGGCACATAATCAATGCTCAACAAATATTTGGTGAGTTAATTAAATGACATTCAGGATAAGTAAGATTTGGATTTTTAAAATTTTATTTTCATTCTTGTGTAAACCAACATGTTCCTTATCAAAGGGACACTTAGATGCAACCAAATTTCATTATGTTTAATTACTAAGCATTGCTTTACTTATTAACTGAGATCAAATAATAAAAATGAAAATTTTAAAACATTTTAAAATTTTATAATTAATCATCATAAAATCATGATTGTATAATAAAATTATGGCATAAATTTTGATTGAGTATCCATAAAAATTATTTCAGTTGCATTTAGAATTGTATTTTTATCTATAAAGTACAGAAAGCTTCTAACATATGTACTATTTCTAATTTTTAAAAATAATTCTCTGCTGCACGGTCTCTCTGACAAACTACTAAAGACTGTGAGTAGTATATTTGCTCTCAATTAGAAAATAATATTAATGGAGAGAATTCTCTGCTCTTGGAATACAAATAATTATTCTCAGCTGGGATCTAATAATTCAGTTCAGTTCAGTAGCTCAGTCGTGTGTGGCTCTTTGCAACCCCATGAACTATAGCACACCAAACCTCCCTGTCCATCACCGACTCCCGGAGTCCACCCAAGCCTGTGTCCATTGAGTCGGTGATGCAATCCAACCATCTTATCTTCTGTTGTCTCCTTCTCCTCCTGCCCTCAATCTTTCCCAGCATCAGGGTCTTTTCCAATGAGTCAACTCTTCACATGAGGTGGCCAAAGTACTGGAGTTTCAGCTTTGACATCAGTCCTTCCAATGAACACCTAGGACTGATCTCCTTTAGGATGGACTGGTTTGATCTCCTTGCAGTTCAAGGGACTCTCAAGAGTCTTCTCCAACACCACAGTTCAAAAGTATCAATTCTTTGGCGCTCAGCTTTCTTTATAGTCCAACACTCACATCCATACATGACCACTGGAAAAACCATAGATTTTACCAGATGGACCTTTGTTGGCAAAGTAATGTCTCTGCTTTTTAATATGCTGTCTAGGTTGGTCATAACTTTCCTTCCAAGGAGTAAGCGTCTTTTAATTTCATGGCTGCAATCACCATCTGCAGTGATTATGAAACCCAAGAAAATAAAGTCAGCCACTGTTTCCACTATTTCCTCAACTATTTGTCATGAAGTGATGGGACCGGATGCCATGATCCTAGTTTTTCACTCTCCTCTTTCACTTTCATCAAGAGACTCTTTAGTTCTTCTTCACTTTCTGCCATAAGGGTGGTGTCATCTGCATATCTGAGGTTATTGATATTTCTCCCGGCAATCTTGATTCCAGCTTCTGCTTCCTCCAGCCCAGCGTTTCTCATGATGTACTCTGTATATAAGTTACATAAGCAGGGTGACAATATGCAGCCTTGATGTACCCCTTTTCCTATTTGGAACCAGTCTGTTGTTCCATGTCCAGTTCTAATTGTTGCTTCCTGACCTGCATACAGATTTCTCAAGAGGCAGGTCAGGTGGTCTGGTAAACTAATAATTAGCAACATATTTATTCTAAAAGAATATGTGAACTACTAACTGGCATAGCATCATTTTGTTTTTGATACTGGCACTCATCTGTTCTGGAAGTTATTCCTGGCAAATTATATAATGACAAGAACATAGGAGAGCAACACAAGTGTCAATGTGGAACACAAAATGAGTTAACATGGTTTCCCATTTTACTGGGGTCAAGGCTCTCAGCATGTGCTGATTTAATACGGGCATTAAACAATGGTTGTGATTTTTGACAGGCAGAGTTATAAGAGGGCACATTCTAATCAGAGGAAACAGTATTACCCACAGTCCCGGGGAATGTATGAGAGGAAAGACAGATTTAAAGCTAGTCAGGGACATACTAGTAACATCTCAAACGCTAAAATTCAGCTAAGTCCTTAATTTAATAGGCGGTGGGAAATAATTGAGAGTCTGAGAAGGGACACATGATCTGAGCTATAGTGTAAGAAGCTTACTGTATGAAGCCTTGAATGAGAGAAAGAAGAGATGATGACTAGAGCTAAAAGCTATAGTCCTGGCAAGAAGATTAAAGAGAGATATTTTTATAATAGTAAACCAATGTGTTCCCCACCCCGCCCAGTAATTCCTTGGTCCTACATGTCTTGTGACTCTGCCATTAATTGTTTAAATGGTATTTATTACTTTGTAGGAAACCACATCATCAAGTGAGGAATAACAGGAGTCACTATTCAATGCTGAGATTCAAATAAGACTTAACTGAGAGTCCAGCAAAAATAGTCTTGAAAAGTTGTGGGTGTGTGGGTGGGTGTGTGTGTGGGGGGGGTGTGCATGAGAGAGAGTTTTCTAAATCCCCCAACTTTCCCGTTGCGTTTCACAGGAAAATTTTGGTAAACTGAGCACAAAATTTTGTTATGGGCCATACAGTAGAGTTGATGTAATATATAATGCTATGATATCATAGCAGAATTACCTCTAAGTATAAGGGGGGAAAAAAGCAAAGCTGGAAGACAGTGAAGAAACTTGAATACAATTGTTCTGAAGCAAAGATGATTGCTGATTTTTCTAAAAAGGGACCAAGACTAATACCATCCCTCTTCCTAAACTGCAAGAAAATTTTGCCTTGTAGGGCGCCCTGGGCCAAAAAGGGCAACCCTCATAGAATAAAAATACGTTTACACAAGGGAGGACGTAAGATGGCATTCAGTGCATTATAAACTTCAAATAGAATACTTAATAAGAACTGATGGATTTTTTAAAATAGTTTGAAAGTGCAAAATGTTGCCTCTTTGCTACACTGAGTGAGAAGCATTCAATGCTAGTACCCCTAAATCGAACACTGTAATTTTATCTGATCTAATACAATCTTTCTTTTATTTCTCAAAGACAGTAGGCTCAATAGATGTAAATATCAGAATCAACATGGTATTTTACCAAATCTGGCTTTCTGAGAAGAGGAATATATTACTTTCAATTTTGTTCTATAACTTAGTACAAATTCAAGCATAAGTGAAGAATAAGATCTATTTCCTGAAAAATGCTTCAATCTAATAACTTTTGGAGATCTGCCTTGCCTATTCTCTGCTAAATATAAGACTCTGAAAAGGAACAAGGGCAATCAAAAAGATCTTTGAGTGCTTATTATGCTACCTGTAAAAAACACGCATATGCCAGGGAGATAGGATTCTCAGATTGGGTGTCATATTTAGGTCATTAGGTTTGACATTTCATTTACAATAAAAATTACAAATGCTGGTAAGACAAGACCTAGCCAAGTGGATGGAGGTTCCCTAAGTGGTGTCTGTGACATTACCATATAGATGGAGATATAAATATAAATGAAGCATGCTATCACTTGTTGAATAGTATTTGATGTTGGGACAGTTTAAGATTTCTGCATATTGAATATGAAAGAACAAACAAAGTATTAAGATTATATGCAAGCTAGCATATTTATAACTTAAGAGAAAATAAAAATCATTATTGGAAAGATGATAACTTTAATAAATACAACACAATAATGTATAATTAGACAAAGATAAGTGCCTTATAATTTAAAGCTGATGGAACTGTGAAAAGGAACTTATTTATTAATTTTAGCATATAGAATTACACATTGTTTTTCAAAATACTGTCTTAAAAATGACTCTAGCATTTAGTTGTGCAAAACAAGTATGATTTTGAACAACAATAAAGTTTAAATAACTTAAAGGTATTAACAATGATAGATAAATATGGGGTGATTATGCCTAAAATGCTATCTTTTTCTGTAAGGCAAAATTATACAAGTAGAGAGAGACTGAAAATGAGTGAGGTTGGAGTTAGCGGTTTGGGTAACATTGTTTTTGGTAACATTCTCTAGCAGGGACTAAACTCCTCCTGGAAGAGCTCAGTTCAGTTCAGTCGCTCAGTTCAGCTCAGTTCACTTCAGTTGCTCAGCCATGTCGGACTCTTTGTGACCCCATGAACCACAGCATGCCAGGCCTCCCTGTCTATCACCAACTCCCATAATTTACTCAAACTCATGTCCATTGAGTCAGTGATTCCATCCAACCATCTCATCTTCTGTCGTCCCCTTCTCCTCCCACCTTCAATCTTTCCCAGAATCAGGGTCTTTTCCAATGAGTCAGTTCTTTGCATCAGGTGGCCAAAGTATTGAGTTTCAGCCTCTGCCTCAGTCCTTCCAATGAATACTCAGGACCGATTTCCTTTAGGATGTACTGGTTGGGTCTTCTTGCTATCCAAAGGACTCTCAAGGGTCTTCTCCAACACCACAGTTCAAAAGCATCAATTCTTCGGCACTCAGCTTTCTTTAAGTCCAAATCTCACTTCCATATGTGACTACTGGAAAAAACAGCTTTGAATAGATGGACCTTTGTTGACAAAGTAATGTCTCTGCTTTTTAATATGCTGTCTAGGTTGGTCATAACCTTTCTTGCAAGGAGCAAGTGTCTTTGAATTTCATGGCTGCACTCACCATCTGCAGTGATTGTGGAGCGCAAAAAATAAAGTCTGTCACTGTCTCCATTGTTTTCCCATCTATTTGCCATGAAGTGATGGGACCAGATGCCATGATCTTAGTTTTCTGAATGCTGAGTTTCAAATCAACTTTTTCACCCTCATCTTTCACATTCATCAAGAGGCTCTTTAGTTCTTCGTCATTTTCTGCCATAAGGGTGGCATCATCTGCATATCTGAGGTTATTTATATTTCTTCCAGAAATCTTGATTTCAGCTTGTACTCCATCTAGTCCAGAATTTCTCATGATATACTCTACATATAAGTTAAATAAGTAGGGGGGGCAGTATACAGCCTTACCACACTCCATTCCCGATTTGGAACCAATCTGTTATTCCAAGTCCAGTTCTAACTGTTGCTTCTTGACCTGCATAGAGAGTTCTGAAGAGGCAGGTCAGATGCTCTGGTATTCCCATCTCTTTCAGAATTTTCCACAGTTTATGTGATCCACAAAGTCAAAGGCTTTGGCATAGTCAACAAAGCAGAAGTAGATGTTATTCTGGAACTCCCTTGCTTTTTTTTGATCCAACGGATGTTCGCAATTTGATCTCTGGTTCCTCTGCTTTTCCTAAATCCATCTTTAACATCTGGAACTTCACAGTTCATGTACTGTTGAAGTCTGGCTTGGGTAGTTTTGAGCATTACTTTCCTAGCGTGTGAGATGAGTGCAATTGTGCGGTAGTTTGAGCATTCTTTGTCATTGCCTTTTTTGGGGACTGGAATGAAAACTGACTCTTTCCAGTCCTGTGGCCACTGCCGAGTTTTCCAAGTTTGCTGACATATTGAATGCAGCAGTTTCACAACATCAGTTTTTAGCATTTGAAATAGCTCAATGGGAATTCCACCACCTCCACTAGCTTTGTTTGTAGTGATACTTCCTAAGGCCCACTTAACTTCATAATCTAGGATGTCTAGCTCTAGGTGAGTGATCACATTATTATGATTATCTGGGTCGTGAAGATCTTTTTTGTACAGTTCTTCTGTGTATTCTTGCTACCTCTTCTTAATATCTTCTGTTTCTGTTAGGTCCATACCATTTCTGTCCTTTATTGAGCCCATCTTTGCATGAAATGTTTCCTTGGTATCTCTAATTTTCTTGAAGATATCTCTAGTCTTTCCTGTTCTATTGTTTTCCTCTATTTCTTTGCATTAATCACTGAGGAAGGCTTTCGTGTATCTCTCCTTGCTATTCTTTGGAACTCTGCATTCAAATGGGTATATCTTTCCTTTTCTCCTTTGCCTTTCACTTCTTTTCTTTTCACAGCTGTTTGTAAGGCCACCTCAGAGAAACATTTTTTCCATTTTGGATTTCTTTTTCTTGGAGATGGTCTTGATCACTACCTCCTGTAAAATGTCATGAACCTCCGTCCACAGTTCTTCAGGCACTCTATCAGATCTAATCCCCTGAATCTACTGGTCAGGAAAGAGTGATCAAATAGGAACAGAAAGGTTGTAGAGTAGGAGTTGACAGGCTATATGTGAATATTTTAGCCTTTGTGGTCCACACAGCTTGCCCAAACCACTCAACTCTCTTTCTATAGTGTGAAAGTAGACAATTCATAAACGAAGTGAAGTCGCTCAGTTGTGTCCGACTCTCTGCAACCCCATGGACTGTAGCCTACCAGGCTCCTGTGTCCATGGGATTTTCCAGGCAAGAGTACTGGAGTGGGGTGCCATTTCCTTCTCCAGGGGATCTTCCTGACCCAGGAGTCGAACCCGGGTGTCCTGCATTGCAAGCAGACGCTTTACCATCTGAGCCACCAGGGAAGTCTCCATAAACAAAAGTGCAGGTTTTTGTTCCAATATATTATATTGATAGATGCTAAAATGTGAACTGTATACAATTTTTCATGTCAAAAAGTACTGTGTTTATTTCAACCATTTAAAAGCAGAAAACGCATTTTCAACGGTAGGCCTTCAAAAACATGCAGCAAATGTGTATAGCCCACTGATTGTACTTTGCTGAACCCTGTTCTAGATTAAATATGATTTCTGATTTCCTAACAAAGGACCCACCACTATCATCCTCTACAGAACTCTCTGAAAACCAGTATATACCAATCCAGGGGTAGGAATAAAGAAATTTAATAGGAACTTTTCTAGTACATAGTCTCATATGAAATAAAAGGAAACAACATGGGAAAGCTAAGAATTAAAGAAATGTTTACTCAGGACGTAAAAGTTGCAGTAAAAGTAGATGGGAACTAATATTCTGGAATGAGCTTAGTGGAGTAAAGAACAGGAGACTTTGACCCAGTTGAAACAAAATAAGAAAAAGTGGTAAAGAAATTAAATTACTAAGAGCAAATGATATAATAAAGATGATGGAAATAAAAATATTCATCATCATCATCCTACTAAGAGAGGCAGTTTATGCAAAGAATTTGAGTCTGACCACCTGGCTTCAATTTTGCCTATCAATTTTGGGGGAAAATTATTTAAGCCATGTGTCCCAGTTTACTAATCTAGAGGTTAAGGATTTAAGCTACCTCAAGACATTGTGTGAGGATTAAATAAAGCAATACATGTAATTCAGATGGAAGATTACCCAGTTTGGCAAGCATCATATAGATATTTCTTAGTATTAACAATATTTTATCTATGTTATTTTGTATCTATATAATGATGACTTCAACAAAAATAAACCTATATAACATTTTTAAGGTTAGGAAATTAGATAAATTTTTTTACTCTGAAATATATGTAAATCTAGTAAACTTAAAAGTTTTAAATTGAAATTAGCAAAATCAACCTAAAAGTGTAATGATGAACACTATATGCAGATATTGTTTCTTAGGTAAAGTTATATAGGAGAGCAACATTTTGATACTAAAAATTTTAACATTGACCCATATTTCTTCTTGAAGACTCAAAATCATTGGGTTAAAGAGATAAATAACTTTAAACTAAAAAATTATTTTAGAAGTCTTATGTCACCTTATTTTCTACTAAGAACAACTTTATACAATAGAAATATTGAATAAATGAAAAATAAAACAACTTTTCATGATTTAAATCTTTTTGGTTACTGTAATTACTGAACCAAATAACCTTACCCATCTCCTGAGAAACCTGTATACGGGTCAAGAAGCAACAGTTAGAATCAGACATGGAACAACTGACTTGCTACAAATTGGGAAAGGACTGTGACAAGGCTGAATATTGCCACCCTGAATATTTAACTTATTTGCAAAGTACATCATGCAAAATGCCAAGATGGATGAATCACAAACTGAAATCAAGATTGCAAGGAGAAATACCAACAACCTCAGACATGCAGATGATACCACTCTAATGGCAGAAAGTGAAGAGGAACTAAAAAGCCTCTTGATGAGGGTGAAAGAGGAGAATGAAAAAGCTGACTTAAAACAACATTGGAAAATCTAAGATCATGGCATCTAGTCCTATCACTTCATGGCAGATAGAAGTTGTAAAACTAGAAGAATAAAAGTGGATCTTGGACTCCAAAATCATTGCAGATGGTGATTGCAGCCAGGAAGTTCAAAGATGCTTGTTCCTTGGAAGAAAGTTACGGCAAACCTAGACAGTATATTAAAAAACAGAGACATTATTTGGTCACAAAGGTCCATGTAGTCAAAGCTATGGTTTTTTCAGTAGTCATGTATGAATGTGAGAGAGCATAAAGAAGTCTGCGTGCCCTAGCATTGATGTTTTCAAAATGTGAGGCTAGAGGAGACTCTTGAGTCCCTTGGAGTGAAAGGAGATCAAGCCAGTCAACCCTAAAGGAAATTAACCCTGGTTATTGATTGGAAGGACTGCTGCTGAAGTTGAAGCTTTGGTATTTTGGTCACCTGATACAAAGAGCTGACTCACTGGAAAAGACCCTGATGCTGGGAAAGATTGAGGGTAAAAGGAGAAGGGGGCAGCAGAGGATGAGATGGCTGGATAGCATCAGTGAGTCAATGGATTTGAGCAAACTTCGGGAGACAGTAGAGGACAGAGGAGCCTGGCTTGCGGCAGTCCATGAGGTTGCAAAGAGTTGGACATGACTTAGTGACTGAACAACAACAGCAAATAGTGTGTGGCAATTATATACAAGCACAATACTCTGGGGCAATTACTAAAGAAAAAAAAGATGCTAATATCATAAATTAACTTTTTACTTATTTGGATTTTATTCTAAATAAAATGGTAAATTAGTGAAGGATTTTAAGTAGGCAAGTGAAACACTAAATTTGTATTTTTAAGAGCTTTCTGCCTGTTCTTCTAAACATGGTAGTCAGTAAGACGGTGTTATAGTAGCCAAGATTAAAGATGGAATGATAGTGAAAATGACAAGCAGTAATTGGATTTCAAATACAAATAAGATACACATTTACATATTACAGGACTGCTATTTCAAATCCTAAAAGATGATTCTGTGAAAGTGCTGTATTCAATCACCAACAAATTTGGAAAACTCAGCAGTGGCCACAGGACTGGAAAAGGTCAGTTTTCATTCCAGTACCAAAGAAGGGCAGTGCCAAAGAATCTTCAAACTACCACACAATTGCACTCATATCACACTAGCAAAGTAATGCTCAAAATTCTCCAAGCGAGCCTTCAACAGTATGTGAACCAAGAACTTCCAGATGTTCAAGTTGGATTTAGAAAAGGCAGAGGAAGCAGAGGTCAGAATGCCAACATCTGCTGGATCATTGAAAAAGCAAGAGAATTTCAGAAAAACATCTACTTCTGCTTCATTGACTATGCTAAAGCCTTTGACTGTGTGGATCACAACAAACTGTGGAAAATTCTTAAAGAGATGGCAATACCAGACAGCCTCACTTGCCTCCTGAGAAGTCTGTGTGCAGGTCAAGAAGCAACAGTTAGAACCGTACAGGGAACAATGGACTGATTCAGTGCTGGGAAAAGAGAACGTCAAGGCCGTATATGGTCATCCTGCTTATTTAACATCGACGCAGAGTACATCATGTGAAATGTGGGGCTGGATGAAACACAAGCTGGAATCAACTGCAGAGAGAAATATCAATAACCTCAGATATGCAGATGACACCACCCTTATGGCAGAAAGCAGAGGGCAACTAAAGAGATTCTTGATGTAGGTGAAAGAGAAGAGTAAAAACCTGGCTTAAAACTCAACATTCCAAAAACCAGGATCAGAGTATACAGTCCCATCACTTCATGGCAAATAGATGGGGAAATAATGGACACAGTGACAGACTTCATTTTTCTGGGCTCCAAAATCACTGCAGATAGTGACAGCAGCCGTGAAATTAAAAGATGCTTGCTCCTTGAAGTAAAGTTATGATAAACCTAGACAGGATATTAAAAAGCAGAGTCATTACTTTGTCGACAAAGGTCTGTATAGTCAAAGCTATGGTTTTTCCAGTAGTCATGTATATATGTGAGCATTGGATCATAAAGAAGGTGCGTGCCAAAGAACTGATGATTTGGAGCTGTGGTGTTGGAGAAGACTCTTGAGAGTCCCTTGGACTGCAAGGATATCAAACCAGTCAGTCCTAAAGGAAATCAGTCCTGAATATTCACTGGAAGGACTGATGTTGAAGCTGAAACTCCAATACGTTGGCTACCTAATGCGAAGAACTGACTCACTGGAAAAGACCCTGATGCTCGGAAAGATTGACGGTAGGAAGAGAAGGGGACAACAGAGGATGAGATGGTTGATGGCTTCACCGACTCAATGGACATGAGTTTGAGCAAGCTCCAGGTGGTGGTGAAAGACAGGGAAGTCTGGCTTGCTGTAATCCATGGGTCACAAACAGTAGGACACCACTGAGGGTCTGAACAACAAGGACTCAATGGATTGGATATAAAGATAATGATGTAATTTAATGATCTGGAAAAGACTATAAAACGGCCAGACTTAAGGGCAAAGGTCACAATTTCATTGTCAATCAAGTTAGTTTTTATTTAATAAGAACTACCAACTGAGTGCTCAGAAGACCAATTTACCCTGGAGATGCACATCCACAAGAAGGCGTCACACAGACTTAGGGGTACCTGGAAGAGAAAGGAGGAATGGTAGAACAAGTAACAGATCCTAGCGCCCTTCCTTGTAAAAGTCCTCTATAATTTAAAGAAAAGAAATGAAATTAAAGCCAAAGCAAAGTGATTAAACAGTAAATTGAAGAGCATTACAGGCCTACCTTGAACATAATATGGGTCCGTTCTACGTGACCACAAGAAACTATATACTACAACAAAGCTGGTCACACAATTTTCTCTCTTTTTTTTTTTTTTTTGGTTTCTCAGTGCATATAAATTACGCTTACACTATACTATAGAAGGACACGACTGGATGACTAACACACAGCACATACTGTAATCTATTAAGTAGCAATAGATTATGTCTAACAAATGATATTCATATCTTAAAATAGTTCATTGCTAAAAAATGGTAACCATCATTTGAGCCATCAGGAAGTCATAATCTTTGTCAGGGAAGGTTTGATACTGTGAGAATTACCAAAATATGATGCAAAGACACAAAAGGAGCAAATGCTGTTGAAAAATGGTGCCAACAGACTTGTTCAACTCAGGGTTACTACAAATCTGCAATTTGTAAAAAACAAACAAATAAACAAAAAAAACAGAAACCAAAAAACAAAAATGCACTATCTGCAAAGCACAATAAAGTGAAGCTCAATCAAAGAAGTCTGCCTGTAAGTGGAAGAAGAGGGACTTTTAAATATTTATTACAGACACATGTCCCTACAAAAAGAAATCAATGGAAGAGGTAAGGTTAAGATACAGAAAAATGGAATGATAAACCAAAAGACATTCCAGGGAAGGTGGCAGCAAATGAAATTCACAGCAAAAATGAAGAAACAGTTTGACAAGAGGAACGTGTCTTGCATTTAAGAGAAGGGAAGACAAAAAAAAGCGTGAAAATGCAGGTACATTGATGGATCTGACTTCAGAAAATGAAGAAGTTCCTGTTCTATAGCATTTATTTATAGTTAGTCTTCTCAGTTACACCCTCATTATTGTGCAATATTTCATGAGATTTAAAATTTTTACTTAAAATATTAAAATATTAATTTATATCTCTAAAAATGCTTTGAAAAAGAGGAAATAAATATGTGAAATTACAGGGAGATAGCATGTACGACAAAGAAAAAATAAAAGTAAATTTCTGAAAAGAAAAATAAATGTTTATTATTAGAGAAAGTAAAGGACAGAATAAATGATTAAATAACAGATATTTTATACAGTAGAAATTAGCATCTAAACAGTCAGACTAGATAGCATCTGAGGATGATATTGTAGGGAAGCAAAATTTGCTACTCCAAAATATGCCTCTGGCATGAGGATTCATTTAGGCTGATTGTTATCAAGAAACATAGGACTCAGGAAGGTGTTCTTGCTACCTCCCCTTAACTGCCTAAAATATTTTAGATAAAGGGCCTTTTCCTGGAATAGGAGTATCACCAGAAATAACTTGCAAAGAATACTGGACTGGTGTGGTGGGGGAAATTGACAGGGCCTAGAGATCAGAGTCCATTATGTATCCCATTGTCTCTGCATGGCCCAGCTAATGGCTGTCTACCAAATATTTATTTTTTTCTCTCTCTGTGAATTGCTTTCTCCCCTTTGAAATTCTAAACCACTTAAACCACTACGTTGTTCTACATCTTTCTTTATCTTTAGCTGAAGATGGTATTTTAAAGTGAGAATTTCAGCCATAAGTGAGTTACTCAATTTTCCTGAGTCTCTCCAATATATACATGCTGTATTAAACTTATTTGATTTGGTTTGCTATTAAAATTTTGTTAATCTGTCTTATGTCAATTTAATGCTTAGACCAGTTAGAAAAAGTTAGAAGGATAGAGGAAAATTTCTTCCTCCCCAACTATAGCCTTTATTAATTTTTAAATGTCTTCTTTGTATTGCAATTTGCTTTTAACTCCTGTAATGGGAAATTTCAAGCATATTCAATAGTAGAGTAGTATAGTAAACTCTTATTGGGCCATAACCCAAACAATTACCAATTGATGAAGAGTATTCTTTATCTATATTCCCAACTACCTATTGTATATTATTTGTAAGCAGTGCCAGAAGTCACATTAATATTTCAGCATTATTTCTTAAAGATAAGAATCTTAAAAATAGTTTTATTAGCACACCCTTAAATACTTATAATTTAATATTAAGATATTCCTTAGTTTTAGTGTTCACTTGTTAAGAATGATTTTAAGCACAAGTTTCTACGTTTCTAGCCAAATATGGTCTTGTTTGTGAATTTCTTTTATTGGAAAATTGTCATCTATTCCTAATTGAATATGTTGATATTTCCTTAATTTCTATAGTTTCTCTCTTGCCTTCAATGTTTTGTTTGCATACATCTTACAAATTTTTAATAGTTTCAGTAAAAGCCTAAGGAATAAAGGGAGATATGTGTTCAAATATTTGAGGACCAAGCAAGGAGAAGAGAGACATAATATGTACTATGTCAGTCCACAAGACAAAACCACAACCATTTGATGAAAATCAGGAAAGCTGTCCTTCTCTACATGTCCATGACTCTCAAATTATATGCTTATCTCTGATATCACAACAGAACTACGGGCGCATATTTTCAAAGCTCTTCACAACTTTATTTTATTTTATTTTAATTTTTTTTATTAGTTGGAGGCTAATTACTTCACAACATTTCAGTGGGTTTTGTCATACATTGATATGAATCAGCCATAGATTTACACGTATTCCCCATCCCGATCCCCCCTCCCACCTCCCTCTCCACCCGATTCCTCTGGGTCTTCCCAGTGCACCAGGCCCGAGCACTTGTCTCATGCATCCCACCTGGGCTGGTGATCTGTTTCACCATAGATAGTATACATGCTGTTCTTTTGAAACATCCCACCCTCACCTTCTCCCACAGAGTTCAAAAGTCTGTTCTGTACTTCTGTGTCTCTTTTTCTGTTTTGCATATAGGGTTATCGTTACCATCTTTCTAAATTCCATATATATGTGTTAGTATGCTGTAATGTTCTTTATCTTTCTGGCTTACTTCACTCTGTATAAGGGGCTCCAGTTTCATCCATCTCATTAGGACTGGTTCACATGAATTCTTTTTAACGGCTGAGTAATATTCCATGGTGTATATGTACCACAGCTTCCTTATCCATTCATCTGCTGATGGGCATCTAGGTTGCTTCCATGTCCTGGCTATTATAAACAGTGCTGCGATGAACATTGGGGTGCACGTGTCTCTTTCAGATCTGATTTCCTCAGTGTGTATGCCCAGAAGTGGGATTGCTGGGTCATATGGCAGTTCTATTTCCAGTTTTTTAAGGAATCTCCACACTGTTCTCCATAGTGGCTGTACTAGTTTGCATTCCCACCAACAGTGTAAGAGGGTCCCCTTTTCTCCACACCCTCTCCAGCATTTATTGCTTGTAGACTTTTGGATAGCAGCCATCCTGACTGGCGTGTAATGGTACCTCATTGTGGTTTTGATTTGCATTTCTCTAATAATGAGTGATGTTGAGCATCTTTTCATGTGTTTGTTAGCCATCTGTATGTCTTCTTTGGAGAAATGTCTGTTTAGATCTTTGGCCCATTTTTTGATTGGGTCGTTTATTTTTCTGGAATTGAGCTGCAGGAGTTGCTTGTATATTTTTGAGATTAATCCTTTGTCTGTTTCTTCATTTGCTATTATTTTCTCCCAGTCTGACGGCTGTCTTTTCACCTTACTTATAGTTTCCTTTGTAGTGCAAAAGCTTTTAAGTTTCATTAGGTCCCATTTGTTTAGTTTTGCTTTTATTTCCAATATTCTGGGAGGTGGGTCATAGAGGATCTTGCTGTGATTTATGTCAGAGAGTGTTTTGCCTATGTTCTCCTCTAGGAGTTTTATAGTTTCTGGTCTGCATCTCAAACTTACTCTGACAAACTGAAATTTTGGGATATTATTTTAAGCATCTAGGTTTCAGGATTTTTTTCTTAAAGCTATAAAAATTAATGGAAGCATGTATTGCTTAAATAATAAACATGATTTCTGGAACAAAACTGTCTGGGACTGAATCCTGGGTTTGGTACTTAATAGACTGACTGTGTGTGACTCTCTGTGTCCCTGTTTATGCATCTACAAATTGGAGATTATGTTAGCATAGTACCTAGAATGGTTTAAAAAATTAAATAACTTAGAAAATTGTGCCTGACATAGCTCCAATATTTTGGTCACCTGATGTGAAGAGCCGACACACTAGAAAATATCTTGATACCGGGAAACAATGAAGGCAGGAAGAGAAGGGAATGACAGCTGATGAGATGGTTGGATGCATCAGTGACTCAAGGGACATGAGTTTGAGCAGACTCTGGAAGATGGTGAAGGACAAGGAACCCTGGCATGCTGCAGTCCATGGGGTTGCACAGAATTGGATATGACTTAGCAACTGAACAACAACAAAAACAAAGAACAATACTAAAAGAAAATCAGGCATTGATATGATTTCATCATCCAATTTCAAATCACAATAAAGCCTATGTCACTATTTCTCTCAAATTACATTTTTTATGTCTGATAAAAAAGAGGTTGTAGAGAAATATGGTTTAAAATAAACTATTTTTCATTAAATTACCTCCACCCAGCTCCTCAAAGGCAGGAGCCCAGTCTGTGGGGCTCACTGATAGAATTCAAGCTCCCAGAACTGTGTCTGCAATTATCTCAAAAGCTCAATAAATTTTTGCTCTATGAATAAATGAGTCTCAATTGAAAAAAAAAGGATGTTAGAGCAATTATAGGTATATAAAAATAAGTTAGACTTCCTTGAAAGGTACAGACTGTACATCACTGATACAAGAATTATCTCTAAGGGTTGCTATGGTATGGATTTTTGTACTGTGCATACTGTAGCATTATAAATTCACTTACATTATGAAAGACATTCAATTACATATTCTATGATATTATGTGACCCTAAGAGTAAAGCATGCAATTAAAACAACCCTGAATTCTAGATAGATACACTTTTATTTGCATCCTCATATAATTTTTCCCTCTGCTAAAGAAAATGTTGGAGAGTATTAGAAAACTTTGTGTTTGAAGGAATGAAGTAGTTAGATGTGAAAATGTCCTGTCTAGGAACTTACTGTACCTATAAATCTTAAAATATCTCTTCATTTAATATCTTTACTATTTTTTTTTGTTCATATCAGCATGGTATATTTTCCTTCATCCATTTACTTTTTTAAAATTAATTTATTTTTTATTGATGGGTAATTGCTTTACAGAATTGTGCTGTTTTCTGTCAAACCTCAACGTGAATCAGCCATAAGTATATATATATCCCCTCCCTTTTGAAACTCCCTCCCATCTCCCTCCCCATCCCAGCCCTCTAGGTTGATACAGAACCCCTGTTTGAGTTTCCTGAGCCATACAGCAAATTTCCATTGCCTATCTATTTTACATATGGTAATGTAAGTTTCCATGTTACTCTTTCCATACATCTCACCCTCTCCTCTCCTCTCCCCATGTCCATAATTCTATTCTCTATGTCTGTTTCTCCATTGTTGCCTTGTAAATAAATTCTTCAGTACCATTTTTTAAGATTCTGTATATATGTGTTAGAATATGGTATTTTTCTCTTTCTGACTCACTTCACTCTGTATAATAGGCTCTAGGTTTATCCACCTCATTAGAACTGACTCAAATGTGTTCCCTTTTATGGCTGAGTAACATTCCATTGTGTATATATACCATAACTTTTTATCCATTCATCTGTCAATGGGCATCTAAGTTGCTTCGATGGTCTAGCTATTTTGAATAGTGCTGCAATGAAAAATGGGATACATATGTCTCTTTCAATTTTGGTTTCCTCAGGGTATATGCCTAGGAGTGGGATTGCTGGGTCATATAGTGGTTTTATTCCTAGTTTTTTAAGGAATCTCCATACCATTTTCCATAGTAGCTGTATCAATTTACATTCCCACCAACAGTGCAAGAGTGTTCCCTTTTCTCCACACCCTCCCCAGCATTTATTGTTTGTAGACTTTTTGATGAGGGCCATTCTGACTGGTATGAGGTGATATTTCATTGTAGTTTTGATTTGCATTTCTCTAATAATGAGTGAAGTTGAACATCTTTTCATGTGGTTGTCAGCCATCTGTGTCTTCTTTAGAGAAAGTCTTTTTAGGTCTTTTCCAACTTTTTGATTGGGTTGTTTGTTTTTCTGGTATTGAGCTGTATGAGCTGCTTGTATATTTTGGAAATTAATCCTTTGTCAGTTGTTTCATTTGCCATTATTTTCTCCCACTTTGAGGGTTGTCTTTTCACCTTGCTTATAGTTTCCTTTGCCTTGTAAAAGCTTTTAAGTTTAATCAGGTCCCACTTGTTTACTTTTGTTTTTATTTTCATTACTCTAGGAGGTGGGTCATAGAGGATCTTGCTTTGTTTATGTCATCGAATGTTCTGCCTATGTTTTCCTCTAAGAGTTTTATAGTTTCTGGTCATGCATTTGGGTCTTTAATCCATTTTGAGTTTATCTTTGTGTATGGTGTTAGGAAGTGTTCTAATTTCATTCTTTTATGTGAAGCTGTCCACTTTTCCCAGCACCATTTATTGAAGAGGCTGTCTTTGCCCCATTGTATATTATTGCCTCCTCTGTCAAAAATACCCATGGGTGCATGGGTTTATTTCTGGAATTCCCATCTTTTCCATTGGTCTATATTTCTATTTTTGTGCCAGTACCATACTATCTTGATGACTGTAGCTTTGTAGTATAACCTGGAGTCAGGAAGCCTGATTCTTCCAGCTCCATTCTTCTTTCTCAAGACTGCTTTGGCTATTCGGGGTCTTTTGTGTTTCCATTTGAATTGTGAAATTTTTTGTTCTAATTATGTGAAAAATGCCATTGGTTATTTGATAAGCATTGCACTGAATGTGTAGACTGCATTTGGTAGTATAGTCATTTTCACAATATTGATTCTTCCTACCCAGGAACACAGACTATCTCTCCATCTCTTTATGTCATCTTTGATTTCTTTCATTAGTGCCTTATAATTATCTGTGTACAGTTCTTTTGTCTCCTTAGGTAAGTTTATTCCTAGGTATTTAATTCTTTTCGCTGCAATGGTGATTGGGATTGATTCCTTAGTTGCTCTTTCTGATTTTTCATTGTTAGAATGTAGAAATGCAAATGATTTCTGTGTATTGATTTTATATCCTGCAAATTTGCTAAATCCACTGATTAGCTCTAGCAATTTTCTGATACCACCTTTAGGGTTTTCTATGTACAGTATCATGTCATCTGAAAAGAGTGAGAACTTTACTTCTTCTTTTCCAATCTGGATTCCTTTTATTTCTTTTTCTTCTCTGATTGCTGTAGCTAGGACTTCCAGAATTATGTTGAATAATAGTGGTCAAAGTGGACAACCTTGTCTTGCTCCTGATCTTAGGAGGAATGCTTTCAGTTTTTCACCATTGAGAATAATGTTTGCTGTAGGCTTATCATATATGGCCTTTACTATGTTGAGGCAGGTTCCTTCTATGCCCATTTTTTGAAGAGTTTTAATCATAAATAGGTGTTGAATTTTGTTAAAGGCTTTTTCTGCATCTATTGAGATGATCATATGTTTTTATCTTTCAATTTGTTAATATGGTGTATCACATTGATTGATTTCCATATATTGAAGAATCCTTGCATCCCTGGAATAAACCCAACTTGATCATGGTGTATGAGCTTTTTGATGTGTTGCTGAATTCTGTTTGCTAAAATTTTGTTGAAGATTTTTGCATCTATGTTCATCACTGATATTGGCCTGTAGTTTTCCTTTTTTGTCTCGTCTTTGTCTGGTTTTGGTATCAGGGTGATGGTGGCATCATAGAATGAGTTTGGAAGTGTTCCTTCCTTTGCAAGTTTTAAAAGAGTTTTAGTAGGATAGGCATTATCTTTACTATTTTACATGTAACATTTTGTGTCTCTTGGCACATGTCATGGTGTGCAATGAATATATTTAACTACATGATAACTTACGATGTTTTCTGATTTTCATCTGTATATTTTAAGAATTAAAATAGGATGTAACTAGATGGCTTCCTCAATAAGAGGAGACTAGAGCGTCAGGTGGGAATGAATTGTAGTCACTAAAGGAAATCAATGTAAAAATGTGGTCTGCAGTTTCTAACTTATTACCACAAATGGTTTCACTTCAAGTGAATAATTAACTTTCACTTGGAGGAAAATGAAGCTTATGTGGAATGTTTAAAATCCCCTCTTAATCAAACATGATAGAATAATACTTGTTGAATTTCAAAAGGTAAAAATTTTACTTTTTCATATTGATTCATGTAAGGGGAATATAAATAATTCTAAAACTAAAAATATAGGGTAACTTACAATGCATAGCTTCTAAAAATTATTATCCAGAATCTGAAAATCTAAACAAAAGCTTAGAAAATTTTATTACCAAAGTCTTAAAAAATTTATTAAAAATCACAGATTTAGTATTTCAAGTCAAATGTATTTAATATTTTGAAGATTATTTATAAAGCTATAACAAATACTCTAAAATGAATCATCTATTAACTTCCTATTTCTCTATTATCTTTTTCTCATCATTATACAATATTTTAAAATATCAAATCATTGGGCATGAGGGGTGGAATATTGTGATTTATAATATATTTACATATTATGCATAAAATCTCCTGGAGGAGGGCATGGCAACCCACTCCAGTATTCTTGCTGGAGAATCCCATGGACAGAGGAGCCTGGCAGGCTACAGTCCATAGGTTCACAAAGAGTCAAACATGACTGAAGTGACTTAGTACACATTTACATGTATACTACTACCAATAAATACAAGACTATTAAAAGGTAGGAGAAATACATGCAGAATATCTACAGGAAAAAAATAATTTTGGTTTATCTTGGGGTTATAGTTATGAAAACGTTCTCTTATTTTTTTCTTCTAAACAAAATAACATATGTTATGCCTATGCCTTTTTTTTTTTTTTTAAACATTCAGAAAGGTTAAGATGGACACGCTAATCTACATGGTTATAAGTTCACAAAATGTCATCTGGCTTTTCTTTTACATGTTTTCAACCAGGTAAAACTTTAACAATGTTTGATTTCAGCGAATTTTTTTTTAAGCACTATTGAGAAAGACACCAAACATCCTGGGTAAAAACTGGACACTGTGACAAAGGAAGGGGGTTCAAGGACCTTCCACACTAGGAGCCAGAACACTCCATGGGTCACCATGCCGGGCCCCAAATGCCACGAGGACAGAGGTCCTTAGGTTTGGACCTCTCCCTGTGTGTCTCTTCATCTGGCTACTGATTCATATCCTGTAATACCCTTTTTAGTAGACTGGTAATCTAGTGACTAAACAGGTTTTCCTGAATTCCATGAGTTGTTCTAGGAAATTAATTGAACCCACAGAGAGTGTGTCATAGCCTGTGTATATATATGTATATGACATATATATATATATATATATATATACACACATACATACAACATATACAGTGTGTTATAGCCTGTCAGTCAGAAGTACAAGTAAAACCTGGACTTCCCATTGGTATCTTGAGCTAAATGGGAAATATTGGAACCTCCAATTTGTAGCCAGACTGTCAGAAACACAGGTAACAACCCCAGTTTGCAACTGGCACCTGAAGTAGATGGTAGTCTTGTGGGAATGAACTCTTTAGCTATGGCAACTGATTCTAGTCTGGGGTCTAAAATGGCTTGGTGTCGTATGGGAAACTGTCCACTTTACACATACACTGCAACTGATTCTCAGAACACTAAAAGGAAGAAAACCATTTGTCTAATTTGCAAAAAAGGCCCTGATGTCTAAATTAAAAAATAATAATTTTGTATATACTATCTAAGCAGTTTTAAGGAATAAAGAATAAATCATATTTCTGTGTATCCATGGAAGAACTATTTAATAGGAATCACTTAATTTTACAAATTCAATAAGAAATATTTTACAAACCCCCAGGGCAAATGTAATTTCTCCTCAGTGAACTTTTTTCAGGAACTCTTTCCTTTTCAAAACAAGAACTGTAGCGAATACTAGTCTCAATGGACAAGCTAAAAAATTGTAGCTGGCAAATTTGTGCAAAAGGGTTTTAGGAAATAAATTGTGTTGCCCTTAGTTTTAATCACTGTTTTTCTTGCCTACTGCAAATCTGTATTATATATTAGGTAACTGTCTAGTTTAACATAATTTCCCTAATTCTCTAGGTTGTAATTATCAACTCTGCTCTTAAATGCTACATCAAATATTTGTGATATTTTTTGCATTTTGCTGGAGGTATTGAAAGACAGCTTTTATTAATCAAGAATGCTTCAGGATTCCAATACTCCACTCCTCTTAAGATCCCCACTACAGTGAATACATTTATTCCCTCTCTGAATTCTCCTGCCTCTTTTTTTATCCTTCTGTTCAATGTATGTTAAAAGAAAAAAAAATGCAAATCTCAGGCAGAGCATTTAGAAAGATGATTTAAATTCTCTCACTCTAACTTGCTTCTCCTACAAATTGAAGAAATAAATCCTTCTCAAATGGCTATTCTGAGGAAAGCACAATGCTTGTACTAAGCACAATGCTTAGTACAAAATAGAGGATTAATAAATAGTACTTGGATCATTTCCCTATGTGGTTAAATCTCCCAATGTAGCAATTTTATCTGCATTTCTGGCCACTTTCCCTAAGGATGTTCTCCACATGACAGCAAATTTGGGAGAGGCTTCCAAAGGCCCTTCTTTAACAGTATTCTCTTACCTACCACTACCTTTCCCAATTGCTTTCTTTCCCCAAACTATTGCGTTATAGAATATTGCTTTAAAACAAAAGCTTTTTTAAGAGAGTAGGATCACCTGGGATTTAACATGTGGATTTTAACATAAATGAAATTTTGTATTTGCATCCTAGAAAATGCTTCAAACTATCTTACAACTAACCAGGATAAATTGACCATAAAATGTATTTGAATAGATTCAGAGTACAAGGTTTAAAAAAAAAGAACTTGTCACTCCAGTCTGATAATTTTAATTTATTTGAATGTAATTTATTTAATAAGATAGTGAAACACTTTTTTATAACAGATCCTTATAAACTGTTTGAGAAAGCAGAGGAGACACCTAATCACATTTCTGTTACTGAATTTCAGACATGGTGATTTTGCCTGAGTATCACTTCCAAAATTGGTGACAACATGGGAAAGAATTTAATGGACACAAAGAATACCAATGTTCTTGACTTTGAAGTTTTGGAGGTCTCTTTGAAATCTAGACTCATGACTACTACAGGGATTAACAATTATTTGAGATTTGTTAATCCTAGTATAATGGTTTTCTAATCTTGCTCATTTATAATGAACTTATGCCTGGTGTGCATGATCAAAACAGACCATATTTTTTAAGCCCACAGTCATCAATGTAATAAATTGACTATTTTAAAAAAGAATAAATTTCACTAGTTATATTCTAAAATTTTAGAAATTAAGACATGGAGAAAATAAATAACTTGTAGGAAATCATTCAAAAGAACAAGAACAAAATCTCAAATTCCTCGAAACATGTAAGGTAGTGAACATATAAGAATATACACAATACACACATGTACCCATGCATGTTTAAAAAAGGAATAAGAAATTAGGAATTAAAAAAGTTTTACATTTTATTTGTTTTATTTTAATGTATCCCCATTACTTCTATTCATGTCAAACAGGGACTAAAGTGGCATAAAAGATCTAAAATAGTAACAGTAAAAATTTAAAAATAAATAAATGTGAGAAAAAAGTGAAAGCAACTAAGAAGAGAAGGAAAAGAAAAAGTAAGAAAGATGAAGGAAGGGAGAATGAGAGAGAGATAAAAGAGAAAGCTTGGTTAAATTTTATTAATAATTTTAAAGGCCAAGGAATCTCCTTGCCTATAATTCAACATTTGGAACACAGTAGAGTTCTATGATGGGAGTTAGAAGGGCTTTATAAGCAAACATCAGTCAGTTCAATTCAGTCACTCAGTCTTATCCGACTCTTTGTGACCCCATGAGCTGTAGCATGACATAGTCTATAACTGGTTACTAACACGAGAAAAATAACATAAATAATTGCCTTCATCCAGTAACCAGGACATTTACTTGTGAATATCTTTTGCTTCTCCTTCCCCAACTCCCTCTCTTCTTCCTTATCTTCCTCTGTCTCCAGCTTTACTTTGCCTCTCTCTCTCCCCTATGTGTATATGTAATATTTTTATTGAATTATTACTTACTTGAATATAAGTTGTAGATTGTCATTGTTCAGTCAATCAGTCATGTCCGACTCTTTGTGACGCCATGGACTGCAGCATGCCAGACTTCCCTGTCCTTCACTATCTCCTGGATGGAGCTTGCTCAAACTCATGTCCATTGAGTCAGTGATGCCATCCAACCATCTCATCCTCTGTCATCCCCTTCTCCTCCTGCTTTCAATCTTCAGGCAGATGCTTTACCATCTGAGCTACCAGGGAAGCCCTCAATCTTTCCCAGCATCACGGTTTTTCCTAATGAGTCAGCTCTTTGGATCAGGTGGCCAAAGTATTGGAGCTTCAGCATCAGTCCTTCCAATGAATAGTCAGGACTCATTTCCTTTAGTATTGACTAGTTTGATCTCCTTGCAGTCCAAGAAACTCTCAAGAGTCTTCTCCAACACCACAGTTCAAAAGCATCAATTCTTCGGTGCTCAGCGTTCTTTATGGTCCAACTCTCACATCCATACATGACTACTGGAAAAACCACAGCCTTGACTACACAGACCTTCTTTATGGTCCAACTCTCACTTCTATACATGACTACTGGAAAAACCACAGCCTTGACTACACAGACCTTTGTTGGCAAAGTAACATCTCTGCTTTTTAATATGCTGCCTAGGTTTCTCATAACTTTTCTTCCAAGGAACAAGCATCTTTTAATATCATGGCTGCAGACATTTTCCACAGTGATTTTGGAGCCCAAGAAAATACAAATATAAGTTTGAGCAAGTTCTGGGAGATGGTGAAGCACAGGGATGCCTGGCGTGCTGCAGTTCATGGGGTCACAAAGTGTCAGACACAACTGAACAACTGAACAAATTCTATAGTAAGGAAGAATTTTATCATCTCTTATTTGATAATTAATAGCTATTTTTATGTCAGTAGGGTCTCAAGAGTTTCTGTTTTATTCAATAAGCAACAATTTGTTCTATCAGTATTTATTTTGTTGCTCAAAGTGTCTTAGATTTGCTCAGTGAAGATTCTTCAGGCTAGCCTCACTATTTTTTTTTTTTTTGACAACCCTTCATCTTTTGAGTACTGGTTTGTAAAGCAGGCTTATGTGTAGACTCAACTTGGACTTTTGCTGCTCCACCCCTGAAACCAATCATTATTCCAAGAGCTCTGTGTCTTTCATATTTAAAATCTGGGTGCTTAGTGAAAACACTGTGTCTGGATGTCATTGCCTGCTGGCTCTCTCAAAAGACAAACCTAGGAAATATGTGTATTTGTTTTCATAAGCACACACACACACACACAGACACCCATTTACATTAATTTTTTTCTCTCTATTAAGAATCGAAAGGTCACGTCAATGCCTTGAAGTCAAACCCAACATCATAGATGTCAACCTGCCTCATTACTTCCATATTTGTAAATCTCTAACAGTGTGAAGCCAATGCCCATTATCATTAGTATAACTATTTGCTTGCACATTTCCTGCGTAACCAACCTCAGACTCTTTTACCTGCTTTCTCACCCTATTGAGTCCTCAGGCCTACAGGTGATGATGACACCTCTTAAGTCCCGAATTCTCTTTGTTCCTGGCTTTTCTGATCTAACTTCAAAAGAATGGAAAGAAAAGAGAACAGAGGAAAGAGATTGAAAGTGAAGAATAAAAGGGAACAAAATCAATTAATATTTTTCAAAGAAAAGGAAAAAGAATAGAAGATAAGAAAGAGGAAGAATGAGAGCAAAAACTGTCACTTGGATAACAATATCCAGGGCTCCTCAATCTTTTAAATACAATTTGGAATTTAGTTTCAATATGCTAGTGAGTTTGTTTCAAACACAGATAAAGCCTCAGCCCAATCAGGGCTATTCCCCAAGAAATACAAACCTAAATTATATTAGGAAGAAAATTATTTCATTTTTCCTATAATTGTCGACCTAGACTTTATACATTCTAAGAGTTAAGGAGTATTAAGTCTCTAAAATGTCATATATTTTAAGATTAGGAGTAGTATTTTTCCCCTTTTACATGTGAAATCATCTATTCTAAACCAATAGTTCTATCTCAAAGGTAACTACTTCCACAAAACTGTCCCAATATTCCAAGAAATGTTTAGATGCTGCTTTGAAATGAGCACCCAAATCTAGGCTTTACCCCAAGAGAAGACATAAGTGTGACTGCCTATATTTGTTTGCTGCACTTGAGTGTGAACGCCTCGATGGCAGGGATGTTCATCTCATTCATTTTTATATTGTAACACTAACAGATGTCTTAGAAAAAAAAAAGTTGCTCAATAAACATCTTCCCAGAGAATGAGCAGAGGGATTCTTCAGACCTCATTCTATGTCAGGACAATTGTGAAATCAATCTGAAGTTACAAGGCATTCTCCACTGCTATAATATTAACATTTACATATCCTAGTGTCAGTTTCCTAATTTAGATTCAGCCCTGCATTGTGCACACGCTTACATTAATGCCCTCTATGACCTTTTGTACATTACACGAATTCTTTATTCATCTTATATTTGTGTGGGTTTTTTATTGACTTCCTAAATTAATAAGCTATACACTAGTCACCCTTGAACTTCATTTTATTAAGCTACCAAGGTCATTTGAACTATGCAAAATTCATTTCTCTAATAGAACAACAAACCAATTTGAACTTCTGTCACTTTTAAAAATGATGAATATACTCCTTACTCATTTCCCAGGTCTCTTTATAAGATAATTGAATGCACTGGGTTTCCATTTTGATAAAATCTGCAGTTGTTTGGAATTCTATATTCAGATGTACTGTGTGAAAAGCTTTGGTGTCTGTTATCTTTTAATCTTTAAAACAGCACATAAACTCGGTATTTTCATCTTCATTTTAAAGTTGAGATATATGAGTTAAGATATTCTCAATGACTTATCCAAAATCAACAGAGCCAGTAAGTGGCTGAATGGCTGCTCTACCTCAGGAGATCAACTCTATATCATGTGCCTTTCACTGTCCCACTTATCATTTCTCCAGTTTTTTAACTTTGAAATGTTTCAAACCTACTGAAAAGTTGGAAAACTTATTCAATGATGGTTGGTATACTCTTCATCTAGATTCACCAAGTTACCACTTGTTTTGTCTCTTGCTCTTATCTGATTTTCTTTTTCTCACGCTCTCTCTAGATGGATACAGACACACACACACACTCAGACATAGCTTCTTAAGTAGTTGCATACTATGATACTTCATGCTTAAATAATTCAGCATGTATCTCTGAAGAACAAGGACATTATATGTTGTTTGCATACATACTACCTACATAATGTCCTTTCCACAAATAACCTGAATCAAACAATGAGGAAACTATCAGACAAAACCAGATATAGAAGTGTCCTACACAACACAATATAGGTAGAACCTTCAAAAATATTAATGTCACAAGACATCCAAAAAGAAGGAAGGACTATTTTAGATGAATGAAGATTAAAGTACCATGAAAATACTACACTGATCTTAGCCAAAAGGCCAAGAAGCAATGAAAGTACCATGAAAATAAAATACATGAATCTTAACTAGATCTTATGCTGAAAAAATGAAATAAAAAAAGCTATAAATGACATTTTAAGGACAGTCAGGAAAATGTGAATATAAGTGGCACATTGTACACGCATGCATGCTTAGTCATGTCTGACACTTTCACAATCCCATGGATGGCAGCCTGCATCCATGGGATTTTCCAGGGAAGAATACTGGAGTGGCTTGTCATTTTCTCTTCCAGCGGATCTTCGTGATGACTCAGGGGTAGAACCTGTGTCTCCTGCACTGGCAGGAAAATTCTTTACCACTGAACCAGCTGGGAAGCTTAGGTGGCATATTAGATGATGTTATTCCATTATTCACTCCACTGCTTATCAAAACCAAAGTAAGTATTTCTAAAGCACTTCTTTTTATAATATGTATCTCTAGATATTCAGATACAAAATAGAAAAGAATTGTATGTTCTTTTAATATACATGTACAAATATAAAGACCACAGGGATTATATGTTTTTATTATTTTTGTGTATATAGTTTGTGAATGTCTATTTCATGCCTATTCATGATGCATCAACCTTTTAGATAGAGCAACGGAAAAAATGAGGTATATAAAATGTTTTAACAGATTGGTATGTCTAATAAAAAAGATAACCAAGAACAATTTAATTTCCCAAACTTTGTCATATGTTCAGATCTTTAACTAGTCATTACTTGTATTAGCAATTTATGTTAGACAATTGGTTATTTCCTTTCCGATAGTGGGTAAATAGCTAATTGTTTTTCTTGCTATATACAAGGTTTTTTGTCAGCTGTTCAGTCATATAACCAAGTAAGCCTTTGAAAGAATCAGTGAGGTGTTAGTTGAGACTATTGAACATCTCAAATTTATTTTCTCATAGCATTTTAGATACATATATTTGAATTATATAAAATATCTTACAACATAAAGATGAGAGGTTGTATAAGACCCAAGAAGGGGAGAAAGGACACATAGGAAAAGAGCAGATCACTATGATAAATCTTTAGGATTGACAAAAGCCTGTTCAGGTATAAAACAATTTCCTTTCTTATCTAGTCACACTGGGGAATATTATGAACTTCAGGTATAAATTGGACAGTCTATGAAAGTTCAAGTTGGAATATACTGTGAACATTTTTAATGATACAGGAGAGATTTAAACAGTGATTCTTTCTTGCTGAATATTATGCATTTAAAACAAACAGAAACAAGCAACTTGAATTTTGTTATTTATAAAAAAACTTCTCAAAATCTGCTGACATAGGACCTGATGATTTCTTAAATCAATTGAAACTGAATTTAAAAATCACCAACAAAGCTACATCACCCCCTTTTACACCGTACTACTTGATTTTTCTTAAACAGGTATTCAAAAAAGTATGTTAGAACCTGAGAAGAGTTTATAAGAGCTCTCTTTATCATTGAAATTATCATTCCTAAAACATTTTTTGAACTGAATTTAAACAAGGATTAGAAAAAGATGACATGTAAATAAAGAAAGTCACTTCAACGGGAAAATTTGATGTCTAGATTTTTAAAGTTCCTAATAAATACAGTTTCTAGTTAAGTTCCTCAATGTAGATGAAAGAGAATGTACCCATCATTTTCTCAAGATGATGATCAGCATATTACTGTGCAATATTATAGCCATTTTCCCTTACTTTACTCTTGTCTTTATCAGCTCAGTTAATGATATTGTTGAATTTCTATATTCAGTGCTGGAATTATCTCTGTCTGTTCCCTCATTCTTCATGTCCAAGAGACCACTGGTGATGACTGTGCTTCATTTGAAATTCTTCTCATACCCACCCCTCTGCTCACTCTTCCTGTGTCTCTATACTTTAATTTTTCCTTGTGCCTCATTGGTGCATCAACCTCTTATTATTTCTTTGTTACTTGTTTGTACACGCTCTAACTTATCCCATACTTCATCTCCAGAGTTCTTTAAAATACAGCTCTTATCTTGTTACTTCTCAGTCTGACTTAGGTGGTTACTATCCTTTCTCCAATTTCTTTCTGGCTAATACAAACCAGATTTTGTTCACACATCAGGTGGCCTCTTCTCTGGTGGAATCTAGGAATCATTCATCTAGGATGGTTCCATTCCTATATCACTGATCATTTTCTGAATAGATTGGTGGAAGGATTTATCCACTGACACAGGAGGAAGGGTCTACTGGGTATAATTTCTAGGTAAAGTTTTTATAAAGAACATTACAAAAAAATAAAACGCTTTAGCTCCTACCTTTGGACACTGTTGACTGTGAATGTGATACCTGAAATTAGTTCAGTGATATAGAAATAATTAGGGGAAAGAATTACAGAGAAGTGGAGGTGAACGCATGCTTTCACTGTATGATTCAATTCACTATTCTGAGTCCACCTTATCTCTAGGCCTTCTTGCTATGTAAGCAAAGAAATGTTCCAGTTTTACTTTCAAATACTTGAAACACGAACACATCATACTTGCATCTCCTAACTCCCCCAACTAGGTGACTAGACTACAATTTTTTTTTTTTAAGTAGAAGAGGCTTTGATTGGGCCTATAGTAATTCAGGAAGGAACTGATAAAGTACTGACATTTAAATCTATTTAGTATTGTGAAATGTAAAAATCTTTTTAAGTCGAAGGAGAGAACAAAATTGAATATAAGAGCCTCACAAAATGAAGGAACCACTAAAGTTTATAAAAGATCTATGGCTGATTCATATCAATGTATGACAAAACCCACTGAAATGTTGTGAAGTAATTAGCCTCCAACTAATAAAAAAATTAAAAAAAATAAAAAAATAAAAAAAAAAAAGGAAAAAAAAAAAAAAAAAGAATACAATGGATTTGGTTTTTGTTATTGGCCTGACAGACAGGGGTTAAAGAGGCAGAAACAGAGGGGACTGATGGAGGAGAAAGCATGTGAGACTGGGTCAAAGCAGATGTTAGTGGAGGATGATGTCGAGCAGCATCCTCACGGCAGAGCCCACATGATAGACTTGGCATAAGCGCTCAGTTTCACGTGGGAGAGCAGCCATAGGACTAACAGGATTAAACCTAGCACTTCACATTCTCTGGGGCCTGCCATAAATATTTTATCAGAGCACTTTCCAAAAGGACTAAGAGTTCAGGAGTGTTGTAAGTGCAATGGGAATTTGAGCACTTATGTTAATGTGACCTTATACGTGCCCAAAAGCAATATGATTTTTGACATCTGAGGCACATCAATATTCCATTGTATCTATAACAATACCTTTTACCTAGTAGGTGGAGAAGGAAATAGCAACCCACTCCAGTACTCTTGCCTAGAGAATTCTGTGGACAGAGGAGCCTGGTGGGCTGCTGTCCATGGGGTCGCATAGAGTCAGACACGACTGAAGTGACTTAGCAAGCATGCATGCATTAGAGAAGGAAATGCAACCCACTCCAGTGTTCTTGCCTGGAGAATCCCAGGGACAGAGGAACCTGGTGGGCTGCTGTCTGTGGGGTCGCACAGAGTCAGACACGACTGAAGTGACGCAGCAGCAGCAGAGTACCTAGTAAGAGTGCAAGGACTTGACTGAACCAAGTACATTTATCAATTCTTTGATTAACCAAGACCAGTCAGTACATCCCTTGGTCATCACTCAGGAGACAGAATTACCCTGAGTTGGGAAATACTTTATTAACTTTGAGATAATTTTACAAATAAATACAATTGTAAAACACCTAATAAAATCACTGACAGTTTTCTTTTTTTCCCAAGAGCAAAATATATAAAAGATCACAAAAAAGTAGCAAGGACATTAAAAATCTCCAATTTGTAGAAATTTTTAAAATTACCACACTGCAAATGCAAATTTGTGCCTGCAACATTTTGCTGTCAAAAGAAAATTGATCTCTGTGTGAATGATAATACTTAAGCTCATGGCCTTTCTGAGGAAATGCACCTGCAGCAAAATGACAAACGAGGGCAGGCCGATTATTTGGCACATGGACAGTACGGTTACAGGAACCTGTTTTGAAATAGAAGGAGCACAGTCTCCTGAATAGTAAAACTGATTAAATTCACATTTTTTTTTTGGATATTTCAATTCTTTTTCATATACTGCTTGAATTTACTTTATCTATAAAATCCCCTTGGTAATTTCAGAGAGGAATCAGGAGGATTTGTATGTTATTTGCAGATTTCAATAGTGAAAGCACTGAGGCTTCCTGGCCAACCACGTCTCCCTGATTTTATGAGAGGACACAGGGTTCATCTTGTTGTTCTCTAGGGAATGATGGCAGCAGGGACTGAGTCCATTACAAAGAGCTCTTTCCAAACTCAGGATAAATGGTCCTTGTCATAAGGCATCTTCCTAGACATTTTTGCTTTTGTGACTCTATTTTGCTCCTGAATGACAACAAAAATGTATCCTGAAAAATCTATCTTGTCCACTTTAAGTTTTTGCATACAAGTACCACATCTTCAATCTCAGATTTACTTTTCACTCTATTAGTAATTGTGTTGAGTCTTTACTGTGAAGTATATAGAGCGACACAGTTAGTAATAAGGATAGCATAATTGATGATCCCAAACTTGTGACAGAATAGTTGCTTTTATCTCAATTGTCTGCAATCCTTATAAAAATTCATTCACAAACATATTCCTTTTCATATTGTGTATTCTATAAATGAATATATGAAAAATTAAAAGTACTTTATCATGCTAAATTA
The DNA here is from genome assembly GCF_910594005.1 of Cervus elaphus. Lineage (NCBI taxonomy): Eukaryota > Metazoa > Chordata > Mammalia > Artiodactyla > Cervidae > Cervus > Cervus elaphus. The sequence continues at coordinate 34,326,408 of NC_057831.1, forward strand.
TGACTATCACCTAATGAATAAAATGACACATATTTTGTCTTATTTTAGGGCCATGTAATTTCATGTTTGAAATCTTCCCTTCTTTTTTGATTATTTAGTTTACTCTATGGTATTAAGCCATAAAACCACATTTTGTGAAAAATATTTGGTAATGTGGGAACTGACAAAGGTTTGGACATTTTTATCATTGAAAATATAAAAATACAAATGTTAGCCTATACTACATACAGATATAGAAAAACAAAAAATATGTAAAAAAAATTACTGAAAGATGCACAGTGTGTTGGGGTTATGGCATGCTTCTCCACTTAAATTTCCTCTTCTAAATTTTCTTGTGTAAGTATAAAAGGAAAATATGAGTAATCTCCTACTTGCTGGAGAGTTAACCGTTATCTTTGTATTTTAAATTTTACAGATTTACTTTATTCATTTTGTTTTTACATATTTCCTACAGTTATGACAGTAAAGTTGCATTACCTTTATTATTAGAAAAAAGTTATTCTAAAACACTATATATGAAAAATTTACTTTTAGATAGAACCTATTCAGAGATCTCACTATGATTTATGTGGATTTTTTCTATTATCAAAATAAATGGATAGATATTAAGTGTCTATCTATTCAAATATTCTCTCAGTCTATTTACTATCTAAAATGTGCATGAAAGCAAAAGTTTTTTAGAAGACTACACATTTTATATATTCTGGGCTTAAACTTAGACTTTTATTAGGCCTCTTGTGATTTACTGAGGCATTGAATTTGAAATAAGTAGCATGTAGAGATAGAAAGATAGTTCAAAGGAGGATAACAGAATTAGGTTAAATCATAAAAGAACGCTTTTCTCTTGCTTAAGATATGTCAGTGAAAATTTTACAGTGGATCAAGGTTTGATGTCATAAAATGTAAATCCACCACAGAAAAAGACTGATTTTCACTTCATGATGCTTACCTTTATGCGACTCTTCCCAACTCTGGTTACTGAGACTTAGGAAACCAACCATGAAAATCTGTTGATTCAATTGCTCATTCATACAAATTAAATGAGCGTCTACTTCTATGGCAGATATTGTTCTAGGTACTAAGGTATAAAAATAAGGAAACGCACAGACACAGAGAAGAGACTTGTGCTTACCGAGGGGGAGGGGTAGATGGGGGGAATGGAGTAGGAGTTTGGGACAAGCAAATGCACAGTGTGATATATAGAATAAATAAACAACAAGGTCCTATCATATACCACAGGAAACTATATCCAATATCCTATGATAAACTACAATGGAAATGAATATGAAAAAGAATGTGCATGTGTGTGTGTGTGTATATATATATAACCAAATACAGTGCTGTAAAGCAGAAATTAACATTGTAAATCAACTATCCTTCAATACAAAGAATTAAAACAACAGTGACATGGTTCTTATATTCAAAGAGTTTATCAAATTGAGAACTGATTATGAATTAATCAGGTATGTTTATTGCACTATGTACCATGATCGAGACAAGACTAGCTCAGACTGGGAGCACAGATGAGCAACAGCTAAGTCAGTCTGAGGGGGATGAGGGAGATGGTGACACTTGAGTCAAGTCTTAAAGCGTTTCTCAGTGTTCCTCAGATGGAAAATGCCAATGGAGTGAAGAGGACATTGAACTGTGTTTTTTTTCTTTTTTTTTCTTTTTTTTAAATTTTTTTATTAGTTGGAGGCTAATTACTTCACAACATTTCAGTGGGTTTTGTCATACATTGATATGAATCAGCCATAGATTTACCCGTATTCCCCATCTCAATCTCCCCTCCCACCTCCCTCTCCACCCGATTCCTCTGGGTCTTCCCAGTGCACCAGGCCCGAGCACTTGTCTCATGCATCCCACCTGGGCTGGTGATCTGTTTCACCATAGATAGTATACATGCTGTTCTTTTGAAACATCCCACCCTCACCTTCTCCCACAGAGTTCAAAAGTCTTGAACTGTGTTTTGAACAGAGATGATAGCTGCATGTGTAAAGGCATGTAGGTAAGAGGGATTATGTATTCAGTTCGTAGGATGAGTTTCATAGGAAAATATGCATCCTTAACTTAATAAGCTAGACATAATTTTTAAGATAAGCAATGAAAGATTTCTTATGCTATTATATTTATATTTTCATTTGCATTGATGTATCTCCCTTCTGAAGAGGATTAATGATAATATCTGAAAATTTTAAGGCAGTTAACACTCTATTACAGTTTAACAACATTTAGAATAAAAAATACATTAACAATTAATATACAATGTGTGCATCAGGAAAGCATGCATAATTTTACTTTAGAGTAAGATAAATATATTTTAGTAACAAATTCTAGCAATGAAATTCATAGGAGTCATAGAAAAGACAGATGCCATAATTCAAAGCAATTCTATTATTGCACTTAATCTGTGCCAGTGTGTTCTGCTCACAGTGAATATGAACTCTTTATAATGGCATATAATTAGATAAACAAAAGAATGGACAGCAAAAAATATTGAGGCAATGCCAGTCCACTAGTTCTGGGTTTAATTAAATTAGGTTGACACTATATCAATGTTAGTTCCAAAATACTGACTGTAATTTCATTAATCTGTCTCAGTTACATACAGCCAATTTTAAGGTACTCTCCTTTTATAAATTGTTAGAGTGACAAAATTAAACAACTGAATTTTAACTTTCTTCAACTAATACAGAAGCAACTGTAAGGGAACAGAATTAGGGATAATGTATAGCTATTCTGAAAAAAAGCAGCTATATCATACAATGCATCTAATTATAAGGAAATGGAGAGTTTAAGCAACTTCCCTAGATTTAAACTAGGATTTATGATATTAAAGAGTACTTAGTAGATGCCTAGTCTGCGCCAGCCCTCATGTCAGACTCCAGGTTTCCTGACTCCATTTTATAACATGTAACATTTAAATGACATGCCATAATTAGGTACAATGGTGATTATCTCATTTTATATTAAATAGCCCCCTTCACTTATAAAATGACTACACTCATGCAAAAACTCTGGTTCCTAGAAAAGCATTTAAATTACAACAAAGAATTAAAGTATTTTGGAAAATAATTTACTGATTCTTTTGTATTTTTTATCACAAGTAATTTCTTGAGTGAAAAATATTTTTATGTTGCAGCTCTGTAATGAATCTAACTAATCAAACTCCAAAGTGAGTAATGAGACAAATGTGAAATATTTAATGAAAACTATGCTATTTGAAGGAAAATCAATTTGTTCATAAAATTCATGGGTATGTTCATTGGCTCAGATATAGTAAAAGAACAGAAATGAGATGTACTTGCTTTTCATAACATACCATTGAACAAACATGTCTATAGCACAATAGAGGTCCAGATATAATTTTTCCCACTGTTCTAGTATTTATTCAATAGAGTAGAAATCTTCTGCCTTCTATGAGAATTTGGCAAAGTTCCATTAATTTTCTGCTCAAATTTAGAGAAAGTCATTTGAAGTAATGAAATAGCCTTGATTCAGAAATTAATATTTTTCATTATAAGATGTCAATCATAAAACTCTTGGAGAAAAACATAGGAAGAACACTGACATAAATCATAGCAAAATCTTTTTTGACCCACCTTCTAGAATAATGAAAATAAAAACAAAAAATGGGATCTAATTAAACTTAAAAGCTTTTGCATAGCAAATAAAACTATAAATAAGATGAAAAGACAATACATCAGTGTGGGATGGTGGGGTGGGAGGGAGGACCAATAGGGAGGAGATATATGTATATGTATAGCTGAGTCACTTCATTGTATAGCAGAAACTAAGAAAATACTTTAAAACAACTATACCCCAATTAAAAAATTAAAAATCAACACTACTACGTTCCTTCAAGGTAAGAATTGTCCTGTATCAGGCCTATTCAGCGACTGTAGGCTTTCAGGAGGGAAGGATATTGTGGTCAGATTTTCACTTTTTATATTAATAAATGCTCTTTCCTAATATGCTTAGTTAGGGGCAGGGACACAGAAAAATATTATTTGTCTTTGATCTTTTTGGTAATTAGTTAAAGGTACTGTTATCTCTTTGGAATATGAAAGCAAAAACTACCAAAGGAATATGACCCATGTTTATAGTGATGAGCTGTGGTTACCACTTGTTTCAGATTATATTTGATAGAGTTTCTCCTAACTTTTGTTCTTTGCATCATTTCAAAAGTAGGAATCTTCTGAGAATCATGTTTAATTGATAGAAAACATGTTTGATATTTCCGTATGATTTTTCAAGTTATACATTACTAAGGCACCAAAATACATGGAAAATTTAGAAAAAATTTCAAGCTGCTGAAATATGTTAGACATTAATAATGAATTATAAATCTTCAAGAAAATATTGATCACTAAGCTCAACAAATGAGGGTCACTGGTAAATCATCTTGGTGCCCTACCCCACCCCCAGATTGCTCTGTGATAAAGAATCTGCCTGCAGTACGGGAGACACAGGGGACATAGGTTCAATCCCTGGGTCAGGCAGATACCTAGACGGAGAAAATGGCAACACACTCCAGTACTCTTGCCTGGAAAATTCCATGTTGAGGAGCCTGGAGGACAATAGTTCATGGGGTTTTGAAAGAATTGAACATGGTTGAGCCTGAGCATTAGTAAATTACCTTGTTTGGTCAATAATTAGTTCTGTATCTATGAGTCTGCAAAGTTAATAGAGCACAGGTTAAGACTTAGTGATAGTATCAAGGAGTCCATTAGTATTCACTACTGACTTTTAAAATCCAAATCTTAACCAATCAGGATCCATTTGTACAATAACTTATAAAGACACGCACATATTCCTGAAATAGAACTAGGCCCTCAGAATCCAATTCTATTCCATGTAACAAAGTAGAATATGTTTATAAAATATTTTTTAAAATAATTTTAAAATTAAAAAATAATTTTGGGCGATAAATAAACCACACAACTATTTCTTCTTCAATCTCTCTGAAATGGGTGAAACTCTTTTGACCAAAATGATCTTTCACATGTAAAATGGATTGGCATGATAAGCATCACATATGCAACGAATCATTTTGTTCTTTTGTATACTGACTTGATTTTAAAAAAATTTCATTACAGTATAGTTAATTTACAATATTGTGCTGGTTTTAGATGCACAGCCAAGTGAATCAGATATATATATATATGACAAAATTAGAAATTATTTGTAGATGTCAGAATAAATCAACTAGATATTATTTTAGGGAAGATAGCCTTAAATTATTTTAGGGAAGATATTCTTAATTTCCATATAAGGCTCTCTAATATTTTAGAGTAGAAAGGATAATCCTTATTTAATGAGAGAAAACATATAGGAAAACATCAAGATTATAAAAAGCTAGGAATAAGAGTAAATAATATTTTCATTTTATAGCTTTAAATATATATTAAGCAGAAACAGTTATACAAATATTTAAATTTTCTCTAAAAGTAAGTTTGGGAACATTTCAAACTTCAAATATAGCTGCTTCTAGCAGGTAAAATACAAATACATATATGTAATAAGTCTATGTTCTATCCTGAAAGTCTATGTTCTATCTTATTTTAAGAAATAAAGTACTTGGGAGTCGTGTTGTCCTTTAAAGTGAAAAATGGAAAAAAAATGATTATTCATTCAGGAACTTTTTGAACTCTAGTTTATGACCCAGAAATGAACTGTATATAGTTTCTTCTCTGAATTTACTTGTAATCAAAAATATAAAGTTTTAAAAATATCTAACTCTAGTAATTATATGGTAATATATCTATTGCACATCTCTTTGCAAATATATCTATGATAAAATAAATAGACACCATAACCAATTGTATTGCAGGTATAAATTATATTTTGTAAAGTACGTTTTTTTAAAGTGAAGGATTGTTTATTTTTAATCAATATTTATTGGTATGAACCACCTAAAAGTTTAAAAAGAAGTATATTTTCACTCAGAATTCCTATTTATGATTAGATGCTAAAATTAATAATGTATATTGTGAAAACCTGAGAAAGGTATTTTCATTCAATTGATGGTGACATGGCACATAGTCAAAGTGAAATATTTTTAATTTATTTTTATGTAGTATCACCTGTCATTAAAATGGTAAAAGTAACTATTAGTCATACTCTTCTCCTACAACAGGGAGAAAATATGGAGCATTTCCTCTTAGTTAACAGCTTCTTCACCTGATGCAGCAGACAGGTTCGAAATGGTAGACTGTGTTTGAAGTGACAGAACTTAGACAAATCTTTAAAAAAAAATTGACTATGTTATTAGAATAATTAATATTCAAGAATATGAACTAGCAACAAAAACAAGTCATTTTTCATTATTATTTTACCTTTATGAATCTAATCATCAAACTAATAATAGTAGGAAAAAGGTTACAAGAGATCATTTGCATTATTGAACTTGATAATATAAATCTCCAATGGGAGGTGGGAGGGAGAAATATTTAAAGTCCCCACAGGAGGACAAAAGATGCAGAACTCAGTAAACAAAGTCCAAATATTCAAATTAAAACATCAAAACACTTTAAACACCCAGTTTTCTATGGCCCGTTTCCAAATCAGAATAAGAGAGTGGCACAGGGTAAAATTGGGGTAGAGAAACCGGAAGAGGGAGAGGAAAGGGGTGGGGGAAGAGAGGGATTCAAGAATATAAAAGAATACAAGAAAGAAAACAGATGGCTTTGAGGTACTCATTCTTTCCTCTTGAAATCTTTCTTTGATTATTAACACCATCTTAATGTTATTTTGTTTCTAACTGTTTCTTATTGTTTTTCTATCTCCATCTCAGGTTCCTTCTCTAATCATACCAGACATTTAAATACAGTCAAGGATCCATTCTTGGAGATCTGCTTATTTTTCTTGCACCCTGAAAATCTCAATTTCTCTCCTGGATTCAACTATCCCATGTTTGAAGATGCCATACTAGAACTGTTCTGTCTTCTGATAGATTTCTTTCATGAACTTAACAGTGAGAATTTTCACAACTACTCATTCCATCTTTTAAAACTATTTAAAACTAAACAATCATACCACATTTCCCCTGAGTTCCTTACATTTCTCCAATAGTTAACCCTATCACACTTAAAACTTTGAAATCATCGTGGTTTCTTCCTTTCAGGTAACACTGAATCAGTATCTAAGATGTGTGAAATCAATCATCCTTCATATTAACCCTGCCCTCACTGTCTTTCAGCTTTTGTCATTACCATGTTGATATAAGAATAAGTAGACAATTACACAGTGAAATTCTGTCTTTCTCTGAAGTCTATGTCTAATACTTCCATAAACCATACACATATTTTGTTCCAACTATACTTCATTGGAAAAGACCCTGATGCTGGGAGGGATTGGGGGCAGGAGGAGAAGGGGACCACAGAGGATGAGATGGCTGGATGGCATCACCGACTCGATAGACATGAGTTTGAGTGGACTCCGGAAGTTGGTGATGGGCAGCGAGGCCTGGCATGTTGCGATTCATGGAGTCACAAAGAGTCAGACAAGACTGAGCAACTGAACTGAACTGATACTTTGCTGAGGTCAAGAATCATGTTCAAAAATTTATTTAATTCTAATGGAGTACTTTGATCATAGCAAGAATTAAATAAATACTGAGTTAATAGGTTAAAATTGGTATACATATAGATCCTTGAACATTATATGCAAATTACCATGTACATTATCATTAAAATGTAAATATGACCCCGATTTATCTATATTTATATATCATATAAGTAACATCCTTTATATTTAACCAAGCTCAAACGATCTAGTCATCATGTAAATTCAGTTGCACAAGGCAGTATCTTTTGAAATTATGTAGGTGAAATTAGACAATTCATGAAACACTATAAGGTTTGGACATTCATCACTTTTCTGAGCTTCGCAATCCCTGATATAGACTGCTAAATAATTTTTTCATAGTAACTAGGAATTAGTTTTTAAAAACATACCATACTCACACATGTTTATAAACATAAATGATACATCATACTTTATGTATAGATACATCTGTCTGACTACTTACTTACCTATATCGATTATTTTACTTATCTGTGTACCTCTATAAATTTAGTTCCATTAACTCTGTTAACCTTTATTTTATCCTCTTCTTAACATCTCAAAGATATATTTAGCAGCTTTCCAAATTCTATACATATGAATGAAGATTAATGTTAAAAGGTGGGTGGTCTAGCAATGTTCTCAGGGATTTGTTACTGGCCAAATATAAATATTTATTCATTAAATATATATTTAAATATATATTATATATATTCAATTGTATGAAAATATATAAAGAATGATAGTTCATTTTAGGGTTAATACTATGAATCAAACAAAATATCCAAGACAAAAGAGGCTAAGACAAGGTTGAAAGAGCATTACATTCTAAATGGCTAATTTTCTTCTTTGTTCACAAATGGAGATTAATCAAAATTTTCTTGAAACCTTCTGTCAAGGCTTGGCAGTAATCATATTCACTTCCAAATATAGGGTAAATGTATTATGGGAATGATTTGGCAGAAAAGAACATCTGCCCCCTTTTATACATGAGTATCAAAACTGCAGATTGCAACTTCAATAACTCACTTTTCCCATCTCTGTTAAAGAAGGAAGCTTATCTTTTAAACACTGACTGGCACATTCACTGAGAATCCTAGAGCATATTTTCCTTACCTAGCCTGCCTGTGGAGGAAATGAGGCTATATTATCAAGGTTTAAAAATTTGAACAATCTACTTAAATTCACTATATAAAACATCTTCTGCCAAAAAACTGTTGGAAAAGAGTTGATCATAATACTCATCTTCAAAATGACACTGTCTAACACTTACATCAACTAGAAAACTGCAAGTTAGATGTCATGCAAAGTATAATGTCATGAAGTATAATTATGAATGAAGCCTTTGTTCGTATAAACAGAAGGCATTCTTTGGGGAAATATAAATAGTGTTTATCCACAAAATTTTATTTCCCATTCAGTGCTTTAGCTTCCTATGAAGTTATCTAGTCTCCAAGAAACTTGAAGATTAGTCTCTATAACTACAGTTGTCACCTCTACCATAAACAGATAACCACAAAGGAGAAGAAAGACAGATGAGATGTTCATTAGAATTTCCTAAAATTTGTACTTTTACTTTACAATTACATGCCTCTTTGCTTAGCAAACTATTAATGATAAAAAGAAAGTAATTCAGTCTAGAATATATCAACAGGAAAATCAAATATTTATTGGACATAACTAATATAGATGTTTTGCTATCTACCATACAATAAAATGTAGAATCATCCAAATATAAAATGACTGGCAACAGACTTGGGGGTCTATATTTTGATACATCAAAGACGGCAGGCAAGTCAATCACTTGGGTGACAGAGAAGGAGTTGTTGAATTTCAGTAGAAAGTAAATAAGGATGATACAAATTACATATATTGTTTTCTTTTCTTAGTACTGAACTAAAATAAAGAAGTAGGAAATAGGTTTTAAAGAAGATAAGTAACTTTTCAGAGGACATGGAAGGGATGAGTAGCAAAGTCAGCATTTTTCAAGTGTGGTCAACACCACAAAAACTGATGCTCTTGGTCATTTTTGTTTTCTGCCTCATGGTGCTGGTTGATTGTGAGTTAGTCGTTCAGTTGTGTCCAACTCTGCTACCCCACGGACTGTAGCCTGCCAGGCTTCTCTGTCCATGGGATTTCCCAGCCAAGAATACTGGAGTGAGTTGCTATTTCCTCTTCCAGAGGAGCTTCCCGACCCAGGAATTGAACCCAGGTCTCCTACATCACAGGCCGACTGTTTACTGTTGGAGCACCAGGGAAGTGGGACTCCATAAAATTCCCTTTGGCTATGTAAGGCTACTGAAGCAAAGTACCTTTTAGAGCTTGAACTATGCAACCCTGCATGAAACACCTGGGAAACCACTGCTGTTGTGCTGCTAAGTCGCTTCAGTCATGTCTGACTCTGTGCGACCCCACAGACGGCAGCCCACCAGGCTCCCTCGTCCCTGGGATTCTCCAGGCAAGAACACTGGAGTGGGTTGCCATTTCCTTCACCAATGCGTGAGGTGAAGAGTGAAAGTGAAGTCGCTCAGTCGTATCCAACTCTTTGCAACCCCATGGACTGCAGCCTTCCAGGCTCCTCCCTCCATAGGATTTTCTAGGCAAGAGTACTGGCTTGGCTTACCATTGCCTTCTCTGATGGGAAACCACTAATGTATCTTTTTTTTTTTTTTTCAATTATTTTTATTAGTTGGAGGCTAATTACTTCGCAACATTGCAGTGGGTTTTGTCATACACTGACATGAATCAGCCATGGATTTACATGTATTCCCCATCCCGATCCCCCCTCCCACCTCCCTCTCCACCCGATTCCCCTGGGTCCTCCCAGTGCACCTGGCCCGAGCACCTGTCTCACGCATCCCACCTGGGCCGGTGGTCTGTTTCACCATAGATAATATACATGCTGTTCTCTCGAAACATCCCACCCTCACCTTCTCCCACAGAGTCCAAAAGTCTGTTCTGTATTTCTGTGTCTCTTTTTCTGTTTTGCATATAGGGTTATCATTACCATCTTTCTAAATTCCATATATATGTGTTAGTATGCTGTAATGATCTTTATCTTTCTGGCTTACTTCACTCTGTATAAGGGGCTCCAGTTTCATCCATCTCATTAGAACTGATTCAAATGAATTCTTTTTAATGTCTGAGTAATATTCCATGGTGTATATGTACCACAGCTTCCTTATCCATTCATCTGCTGATGGGCATCTAGGTTGCTTCCATGTCCTGGCTATTATAAATAGTGCTGCGATGAACATTGGGGTGCACGTGTCTCTTTCAGATCTGGTTTCCTCAGTGTGTATGCCCAAGAGTGGTATTGCTGGGTCATATGGCAGTTCTATTTCCAGTTTTTTAAGAAATCTCCACACTGTTCTCCATAGCGGCTGTACTAGTTTGCATTCCCACCAACAGTGTAAGAGAGTTCCCTTTTCTCCACACCCTCTCCAGCATTTATTGCTTGTAGACTTTTGGATAGCAGCCATCCTGACTGGCGTGTAATGGTACGTCACTGTGGTTTTGATTTGCATTTCTCTGATAATGAGTGATGTTGAGCATCTTTTCATGTGTTTGTTAGCTATCTGTATGTCTTCTTTGGAGAAATGTCTGTTTACTTCTTTGGCCCATTTTTTGATTGGGTCATTTATTTTTCTGGAATTGAGCTGCAGGAGTTGCTTGTATATTTTTGAGATTAATCCTTTGTCTGTTTCTTCATTTGCTATTATTTTCTCCCAATCTGAGGGCTGTCTTTTCACCTTACTTATAGTTTCCTTTGTTGTGCAAAAGCTTTTAAGTTTCCTTAGGTCCCATTTGTTTATTTTTGCTTTTATTTCCAATATTCTGGGAGGTGGGTCATAGAGGATCCTGCTGTGATTCATGTCGGAGAGTGTTTTGCCTATGTTCTCCTCTAGGAGTTTTATAGTTTCTGGTCTTACATTTAGATCTTTAACACATTTTGAGTTTATTTTTGTGTATGGTACTAACGTATCTTTAAAAGATGTTTTTTCTCTCAACTTATAAAATCTGCTGATATGAATACACAATAAAGTACTTCTATCTACTTAATAAGCACTTTACACGGCACTTACTCTGCATCAGAATTATCCTAAGAACCTTATAAATACAAGCTATTTACTCCACAATAATTCTGAGTAGGTACTATACAAGAAGCCTGAGCATGAAGTTGACTACCTTGTTTTAGGTCATTCAACAGATAATAAAAGGTGAAGTCAGGATTTGAACCCATGCTGACTGGTTCAAAGCATAATACACGAAGATGCCTCTGCAAACTTACATTCAACAGCAATATTCACAATCTCCAATTGTTTTTCAGTCCTGCTAAGACTCAGTTTAGTTCAGTTGCTCGATCGTGTCTGACTGCAGCACGCCAGGCCTCCCTGTCCTTCACCAGCTCTGCTGAGACTCAAGGCTCATTTATAGGAAACCAAGGTTTACATAGATAGATGGATGTTGTGGGAATGCATGATACTTTATTATTTCGATTTGTCAGCTTAGCACTAAAAGTCGATTGTTTCTATTTAGCTTCTTACCTGCAATCAGAACATTCTGCCATCAGGTGGTGCCCTTTTTATGGTTTGTGACCTGAACAGAGGTTTCCTTATTCTGTCAATGATTCATTGGCAGACTTCACAGACAGACTTTCTACTCAGTTTTCCATTAGAGCAAACAAGGAAAAAACTCTATAAAAATTTAACTATAGTAAAATAGCTTAATAAATATAATAAACTATTAAAAATCACTAATGCCTCATTTAGGGTTAGGGTTTTAACTCATTCTTTTTCTTTTGAAATTATTATTTTTTTTTTAATTTTTTTATTAGTTGGAGGCTAATTACTTCACAACATTTCAGTGGGTTTTGTCATACATTGATATGAATCAGCCATAGATTTACACTTATTCCCCATCCCGATCCCCCCTCCCATCTCCCTCTCCACCCGATTCCTCTGGGTCTTCCCAGTGTACCAGGCCCAAGCACTTGTCTCATGCATCCCACCTGGGCTGGTTTGAAATTATTTTTAAAAAATTTCCAAAACTTTCCACTCAGTGAATATAGTTAATTGCAATTATAAAAGGACCCCTGGGTTTTGTGATATTACTTGAGGAAAAAAACAAGAAATCTATTGGCTAGTTTGTCCCTAACATTTCTGATCTGCGCTTTCCTTTAACTATAGCAACAAAGGCAGCAGCAGCAACAAACACCTTTAAAACATTAATGATATAGATATCTTGTTCAAATGGCTTTGCATATTCAAGCTCTTTTAATGTTCACAATAACCTATGAGGTCGATATTGTTATTACCTCCCATTTTAAGGATGAGAAAACAGAAGCACAATTTCTAATACTTTGCCATTGTTATTAGAGGAGCTAGTAAGTGACCCAGCTGGTATTTGCTCCAGGCCATTTTCCTCACTAAGCTGTCTTGTCTCTCCAGGTGTGCAATCTACATGTTATGGATTCCTGGAGCTTCCACAGTGTTTTACATTTTCTTTCTTTGGTTTTCACTGCAAAACAGCAAGGATGCTTGGGGAGCATGAGAAAGAAGCCACTGAGTGACCACCACATTTTCCTCTATTATTATTATCATTATTTTTTAGTTTCAAGTATACAACACAGTGATTCAACATTTATATGCATTATGGATAAACTGCTACAGTAAGCTGGTTGCTATACAAAGTTATCACAATATTATTATCCATATTCCCTATGCTATATATCTATGTGAGTTATTTATTTCATAAATTTGTAACTCTTAATTCTCTTTACCTATTTTGTCCAACCCCACCCCCGCCTCCCTCCCCTCTGGTGACCCCCAGTTTGTTTTCTGTATCTATAAATCTGTTTTGTTTGTGTAGTTTTCTTAGATTTCACATATAGCTGAAATTGTTTGGTATTTGCTTTATTCTGTCCAACTTATTTCATCTAACTCTCTTGATTAACCCAAACGTTTATTTATGGATTATATCTAGATAAAGAAATGCTTTGAGTGTGTACCTATACAAGGCAAAAGTAGAAAGCAAAAGACATGAGGAGTGAATACACAGAGTATTTCTCCAGACTTTATTACTTTTATTTTTTTAAATAAGTTGTTGCTATTTTCTGATAAGAAAGATGTACAAATTGGGCACATTTTATTTGAGAAATGTGTTGTTAATGACCTCACATAATTTAAAACTCTCTTAATTCAATGCAAATATTAATAAAGATTGATAGGTATTTTTGCTTATTTTCTAAAGATATCTATTTCTGTAGAAATCACATAAAAACCATTTACTATTCAGTTGGCACTTTAACTTTGACTTTATGCTTTTCTTTACACATTTCTAACACAGGGGTTTGACATTATTTCTAGTTTTTTGGAATAAATTGAAAATGGATTATTTTATATTGATAACTTTTAAACCACCTAATTTAATTTTACATAAAAGTCAAGCTCAATACACATAAAACATTAAGTGATGAAGATAACTGTTTCCATGACTACATTAATTCCTCATCTTTAGAAATCTGTCAAAACTTAATCATGTTGTATATAAATGTACAATTTAAAATTAGTTGATGGTTTGACTGCCATAAATAATTAGCAATAGAAAAAGCAAAAATATTAACAAACACTACTGAGTTTGGCAGAAAGTTTAGACAGTCTGATATTGTACTGAAGGTGCTTAAACTAAAGAGAAGCTATAAAACTTATGGGGATGTATAAAGGCACCTCTCAGCTTCCCAGGCGGTGCTAGTAGTAAAGAACCTGACTGCCAATGGAAGAGACTCAGATTTGATCCTTAGATCAGGAAGATCCCCTGGAGAAGGGCATGGCAACCCACTCCAGTATTCTTGCCTGGAGAATCCCATGGACAGAGGAGCCTGGGGGCTACAGTCCACAGAGTTGCACAGTGTCGGACACGACTAAAGTGACTTAGCATGCATGTACGCATGAGCTACCTCCCTATCATCTTTCTTTCTTTTGTATAATGGCTGACTGCCTTGGTGCCCTCTACCCAGATTAGGAAGACAGGATGACGGGGGTCTACCCAAGTGCAAGTCAAGCATTCAAGTCGAAGCACCATTTCATCATACTTTCTTATAACTGTTCTCCTCTGATTGGAGATTCTACAAAAATACATCTCCTTAAGTTCTGGGTCTTGCTTTGGATTCTGCACAGGCAAAATTGGGTCTAAAAATATAACATGATGTTTTGAGTTGAGCAGGCAGGAAATAGACATTCATCATGTTCAGGGATGTGATTTAAGTATTTATGGTCCAAGAATCAATGGTCACATTATCAAAGTGATTAGGGGTCTCTAAATATTATTGAAACTTCAGAGTCTCAGATTAAATACCCTCCATAGTAAGAGTATGTGATGTTCCTGACTTTGAATTAAGGAGTTACTAAGTTTTGAAAGCTTTTTAAAGGTAGAGACTATATTTTATCCATGTGCCCAGCCCAAATTATTAAATTTATCACCTACAAAGAGTAGACATGAATTTTCAAGTGTTAATTGAAAAAAAAAATAAAGTACTAAAAAACAATCTAACCACATTTGTTCAAAATCTATATTATGTTTAATTAAAAAGTTTTCTATGAATGGTAGTTTGTTTTCAAACTGACTATTCAGGAAAAGCTTATTCGAGAAGCAAAGTTTCTGACTTTTAACTTGAGAGGTCTCAAGTAAGAACATCTAACCCGATAACTGCTTCTTTTGTCAGTAAAGATTAAATTTGTTAAAAAAAAATGTTGACATATGCTTTTTATATTTATCATTTGAAGGCCAGAGGCTGTTATCAGAACAGAAAACAGAATGTGGCTGCCACTGTGGGAAACCCAAAGGCTTTCATGGCAGACACTTGTATATTTTAATCCCATCGTTACTGTACTGGGCCTTCCCTGTGGCTGAGATGGTTAAGAGTCTGCCTGCAATGTGGGAGATAATGGTTCGATCCCTGGGTTGGGAAGATCCCCTGAACAAGAAAATGAACAACCCACTGAACAACCCACTCTAGTACTCTTCCCTAGAAAAATCCCATGGACAGAGGGGCCTGGTAACCTACTGTCCACCATTGCACAGTCGGACACGACTGAGTGATGAACAATTTCTGCAGTTACATTGTACCAGCTTTATGATCTGTTAATCATTCCAAGCACCTGCTTCCAAGGTAGATTTGTGATAATACCTACTTTACAGAGCTATTTAAAAGGGCCTGGCACACAGTAGGTGCTCAGTGAAGGTTAGTCCTCCCTGTGCAGGCATTGATATTGGAAATGTGCTAGTGACATCTAGTGGTAATTCCTGCAAACCTCAAGAAGGCTACCCTCAGAGCTTCCCAGTAAGTCATGCATTCATTCCATCAGCAAATGATTTTTAAATATCTCCTGTGTTCTAGGCTCTTTAATCAAGTTCTGAGAATTGCAAGATGTGAAAGACATAACACCTACTCTAGAAAAGCTCTGGCTATAGCCACCCAGACAAAAGTTAGCCAATTACTCTAAAAAATATAATTATTTCTACAATAGCAGTAAGAAAAAAATACAAATATGCTACAGAATGTATGCTTTTGAACATTGTTGGAGAAGACTCTTGAGAGTCTCTTGGACTGCAAGGAGATCCAACCAGTCCATCCTAAAGGAGACCAGTCCTGAATATTCATTGGAAGGACTGATGCTGAAGCTGAAACTCCAATACTTTGGCCACCTGATGCAAAGAACTGGCTCATCGGAAAAGACCCTGATGCTGGGAAAGATTGAAGGTGGGAGGAGAAGGGGATGACAGAGGATGAGATGGTTGGATGGCATCACCAACTCAATGGACATGAGTCTGAGTAAACTCCTGGAGTTGGCAAAGGACAGGGAGGCCTGGCGTGCTGCAGTCCATGGAGTCGCAGAGACTCAGGCACGACTAGTGACTGAACTGAACTGAACAGAATGGAAAACTCATTCTGACAAAGGAGATGGCATTTTGGCTGGGTCTTAAAGAGTGAATGAAATGCCCTCATTATAATTTAACTGAAGGAGAAATGAAGATATTCGATTATTTCTAAAATGTTAGTAAGTAAGGCTTATTTGCTAAAGCCCTGGTTGATGTGATAAATAGTTTAGCCCTTCTCTTCCTATGACAGGAAGACAGTAGCATTCTGTAGTGAGTAAGGTTCTAATTATACTTGGGCAAAAGGGTGGAAGAAAGATTGGTGATGGGAGAGAAGAGAAGCTGGAGAATCTATTAAATGGTTATTATAATTTTGCACTTCAGAGGTAACAAAGATCTAAATTTGTTCAGTAGAAAAGGGATAGATAGGAGGAAACATTAATGAGATATATCTGAAGTAGAATGGAGAATCTAATGATTGTGACAAGTGAAAACATACAAAAGCAGGAAGAAATGAGATTGATTTGTTTTCTTGAATGGACTATTAAGAAATAATGTCATTAAGTGAAATTAAAGAAAAAAAACAGAAGAAAATTGAGTTTGGGGGAGGGAAGAAAACAACAATTATAAATTGTCTTTGTACATATTGTTAAAACTTAAGAAAGATTTGAATAGAAATGTCCAATAGGTGAACAGACGGAGGTCTGGAGAGAGATCTAGATGGAGACAGAGACAGGAACATCAGCATGTAGCCAACACTGCAGTCATTAGGGTGGATAAGATCACCGGGGAAACGTGTGCCAAAAGAGGAAAGGTGAAGAGACAGGGTTAAGACCTTAGGGAACACCATAATTTAACTAGTAAGTCCTAAATAAGAACTGGACTCAGCCTTAGTTTGTTGAGAACAGTCCCTTAGTAAGTTATAAACAGACAACAAAATGGCTTCTGAACTAGGAATATCTCAACTAACTACAACATAACTTTTAAAAATACACTTAAGCCAAATTTAAGGTTTAAAAGCTAAGCTATAAAGTTATTTCCCCACAGTCTCATGAAATAAATTGTTTGGATTTTCCTCTCTTAACTGAAAACTTTGCTTTATGCTTTGAGTGTGGTCCTTTCTAGGTTGGAGGGGAAATTTTATTTGACTGCCTATAAAATGCATAACTTTTCTATTTCTCTCATTAAATTTGGTCAGTTAGGTTTCTTTCATAGTTTTATTGCCCTCTTCTCTCTCTCTTCTCCGTTCCTCTCTCCTGACACAGGTATTTTGTGCTTCAGTGATTTTCTGGGAAAAGAGCCCAGTTGGTTTACTTTTCTTTTTTTTTAATTATAGACTACCTCACAGATTTAGGATATTAACTCTATACTTGCAGTGTTGTTACCTTGAAAGAAGAGCTATTCATGCTGTTTTGTTAGTTAAATACCTACAAATTTTTGGCCTTCCAAAATATGTCATGTCTGACTCTTTGCGACCTCATGGACTGTACAGTCTATGGAATTCTCCAGGCCAGAATACTGGAGTGGATAGCCATTCCCTACTCCATGGGATCTTCGCAACCCAGGGATCAAACCCAGGTCTCTCTCATTGCAGGCAGATTCTTTACCATCTGAGCCACCAGGGAAGCCCAAGAACATTGGAGTGAGTACCCTTATCCCTTCTCCAGGGGAACTTCCCAACCCAGCAATTGAACTGGGGTCTCCTACATTGTAGAATTCTTTACCAGCTGAGCTAGCAGTGGAGCCTTAATATAAATTAACTTTAGAAAAGTTAACTTTGGAAAATCAGCTAATCCTCTCTCCATCAGAATCAGCCTTATCTGTGCAAAAGGGGATTCCAGTTCACAGTAGTCTGAATGAACAAATGTTAAGTTGCTTCACTGGTGTCTGACTCTTTGCAACCCTATGGACTGTACCCCACCAAGCTCCTCTGTCCATGGGATTCTTCAGGCAAGAATACTGGAGTGGGTTGCCATTTCCTTCTCCAGGGGATCTTCACCCCCAAGGATTACACCTATGTCTCTTACATTTCCTGTACTGGCAGGTGGGTTTTTTACCAAGAGCCAACTGGGAAGCCTCAGGTTGGTCACATGAGATGAACATGTTCTTCATGGTCTTCATGAAGGCCTGAAGACCCTTCATAATGTAATCTTGAAAAAGAATAACGGATAATTTAATCAGCTGAATTAGCCCCATGATACGATTTAAAATTCACTTGGATCACCTGCTTTGAAATTATGAAACTTGGCATATTAAAAAAAAATTTCAACTACATTATATTACTTTGTACAATTGAGGCTTTAAAAATATTTTTCTCACTATTTCAAAATTTTATACCTCAAATTAACCTGAAATGTAACAACCTTCATGTAAAACCTAAAATGTAACAAGTTTCAGCATCTAAATCTTTAAGTAGGCTAATGAGAATAAATTAAATATGCTTATTATATTCAATATTTAATTATAAATGATGCTAAAATGTATGAATTAAATGTGAAAGACAAAAAAAATGAATCATCTAAACTAGCATAGATGTTCTAAACCCAATCTTACTGCTTCTAAAAAAAAAAAGAAAGAAAAGAAAAAATTCAAGATTTAACTCAACAAATGTTTGTTGGGCACTTACTATATATCAGGAACTATTCCAGGTTTTATGGCTGGACACAGAGTAAGATTGTTTTCTAAGAACTCAGTCTAAGTGACAGAATGGTGGAGATATAAATAAAAATGTAAATATAATAACATAATAGAACCAAGTAATAGAACTATTTTTGCAAGTAGGAATCCTTAGAGAATTCTTCCTTGAATAGGCAACATCCAATCCAAGATATGACATTCATTCCAAGATGTTAAGAGGAGGTGGCAAGAATACACAGAAGAACTATACAAAAAAGATCTTCATGACCCAGATAGTCATGATGGTGGGATCACTCACCTAGAGCCAGACATCCTGCAATGCAAAGTCATGTGGGCCTTAGGAAGCATCACTACAAACAAAGCCAGTGGAGGTGATGGATTTTCAGTTGAGCTATTTCAAATCCTAAAAGATGATTCTGTGAAAGTGCTGAACTCAATATGCCAGCAAATTTGGAAAACTCAGCAGTGACCACAGAACTGGAAAAGGTCAGTTTTCATTCCAATCCCAAAGAAAGGCAATGCCAAAGAATGTTCAAACTACCACACAATTGCACTTGTCTCACATGATAGCAAAGTAATGCTAAAATTCTCCAAGCCAGGCTTCAGCAATATGTGAACCATGAGCTTCCAGATGTTCAAGCTGGTTTTAGAAAGGCAGACGAACCAGAGATCAAATTGCCAACATCTGTTGGATCATCAAAAAAGCAAGAGAATTCCAGAAAAACATCTACTTCTGCTTTATTGACTATGCCAAAGTCTTTGACTGTTTGGATCACAACAAACTGTGGAAAATTCTTCAAAAGATGGGAATAACAGACCACCTGAACTGCCTCCTGAGAAATCTGTATGCAGGTCAAGAAGCAATAGTTAGAACTGGACACAAAATAAGAGACTGGTTCCAAATTGGGAAAGAAGTACCTCAAAGCTGTATATTGTCACCCTGCTTATTTAACTTATATGCAGAGTGCATCACGTAAAATGCTGTGCTGTATAAAGCACAAGCTGGAAGCAAGATTGCCGGGAGAAACATCAACAACCTCAGATACACAGATGACACCACCATTATGGCAGAAAGCGAAGAACTAAAGAGCCTCTTGATGAAAGTGAAGGAGGAAAGTGAAAAAGTTGGCTTAAAACTCAATATTCAGAAAACAAAGATCTTGTCATCTTATCCCATTCCTTCATGGCAAATAGATGGGGAAACAATGGAAACAGTGAGAGACTATTTTTTGGGGGCTCCAAAATCACTGCAAATGGTGGTTCAGCCATGAAATTAAAAGATATTTTCTCTTTGGAAGAAAAGTTATGACCAAACTAGACAGCATATTATAAAGCAGAGACATTACTTTACCAACAAAGGTCGGCCTAGTCAAACCTATGGTTTTTCCAGGAGTCATGTATGGATGTGAGAGTGGACTATAAAGAAAGCTGAGCACCAAAAAACTGATGCTTTTGAACTGTAGTGTTGGAGAAGACTCGAGAGTCCCTTGGACTACAAGGAGATCAAGCAGTTAATCCTAAAGGAAATCCACCCTGAATATTCATTGGAAGGACTGATACTGAAGCTGAAACTGCAGTACTGTCGCCACTTGATGCGAAGAACTGACTCATTTGAAGAGACCCTGATGCTGGGAAAGACTGAAGGCAGGAGGAGAAGGGGATGACAGAGGATGAGATGGTTGGATGGCATCACTGACTCAATGGATGTGAGTTTGAGCAAGCTCCAGGAGTTGGTGATAGACAGGGAAGGTGGGCATGCTACAGTCCGTGGGGTTGCAAAGAGTTGGACACAACTAAGTGACTGAACTGAACTGAATCCAAGATGTGGTGCTAAGTGGCTTTACATTCTGTGATAGAATGTCTACTGTCTTTTATTAATTCAAGGCAACAGTAACAATAAACAATAATTATATTTTAAAATTCCATACTGGATATTCTTACTGGTATCTGGCATTGTGATCATTATTTTTCACATGCAATCTAATTTTCTCTATTCTTAACAATCTTATGCAATAAGGTACAATTATGGATTTAAACTTTTTAATGAAGAAACTGAAGTTCAAATTATGCAACTTGGTCAACATCACAGTGCTGAACAAATGGCAGAACTGGTAATAAAAGCTCTAAAATACTTGCTCTCTACAAATCCCACTATGCCACACTGCCTCTTATTGCACAGTCATTTCTCATTTAGGGAAAACTGAATGAATTCTTGTGCTACAGATATCTTTGTTTTTAAAACATAAATAAAACTCTTACAAATTAAACTTGACCCTATTGAATTCATTGGCTCCAGCAACACCTAAACCATTTGCAGTTTTCTTTGATCTCCTGGTGGATCAGAGTTTAGGTAAAGCATCTGCCTGCAATTCAGGAGACCTGGGTTCAATCCCTGGATTGGAAAGATCCCTGGAGAAGGAAATGGCAACCCACTCCAGTACTCTTGCCTGGAAAATCCCATGGACCGAGAAGCCTGGTGAGCTACAGTCCCTGGGGTTGCAAAGAGTTGGACACAACTGAGCGACTTCACTTCACTTGACCTCAAATGGTCTGAATGCTACACAAAAACATCCATGAATCACTCCATTCTCAAGAAATGAATACTGAAGTTACTATGTTCTCCAGGCAGCACCTCATTATTCTATTCAATTCCTTTCACTTGCCAAGCCCTTAAATATGTTTTTCACATTCACTTTCTTCTTGCCAGTTCTTGAACTATTTTCAACATGGTTATCAACTCTTTTATCCATTGAAAGTCACTCACTAAGACAAGTAAAATCTTTTTCAAGGCAAAATTGGAGATCGCTTGCTTCCCCCAATTATTTTGACCTCTGTACACTTTGATAGTTTTGTGCTAGGTACTACTTACTCTCAATATTCTTTGTGACATTTGTTTCCAGAAAGTAAACAAGAGTTAATATATTATCAAATGTAAATTGTTAGAGGAGAAAGCAACATCTGATAGGCTATAATTGGAAGCAAGAATGGGGCAAAACCATTTTTTTCAGTTTTGGTAAAAACTAGATTTTACATGTTTCATCAAATGTGTTTAATTTCTAAAATTCCAGACTTTTAGATATTAAGCAAATCTATATTTTAAATAACTTGTACATAATCAAGCACAGGATTATATTCATGATTTCGTTTGACAATAGCATCATAAATAGGAGGATGAATTAAAATGGCTAAATATCATTAACATACTCATTTTTCAATTGAATACTTTTGAATAATTAAAAATGAGAACACAAATTCAGATAAGTCTTACATTTTCTATCAACTGTTGCAGAGGATATTCCTCTGGGTCCTATTTGTCATTGTCTACCCCTACTCCCATACAGAAATGGTCAAACAAATACACTGTGAATTTTCCCATGTGGAATACTGTCTGATCACACTCCTTTAGCCTACAAAAGAAAAGTACAGGTCATGCTAATGTTCAGGATTCCCATATTGGCAATGATTTGGTTTAATAAATACAATGGAGTAGATATACATTAGATCAATAAATCTGCATAGAGACTGTTTTTAATTTACTATATCAGCAACATTTATCTTCTTTCATAGGATATGTTATTTTTGATCAGTGAAAGCTAAGACTCACCCTCTAGATGTAATATAGTTAGAGAGGGGCAATTGGGAAGCTAATTTTGCCATGATGATCAGGACTCTGTTAAAGAAGATTGATCCTAGGAAAATTGCAAACTGCTTATTTCAGATAAATTTTGTATTTTACTAAAGAAATCCTTATTGATTTCAAAATAATAGATGAAAATGAAAATATTGGCCCAACCTTCATTCTAGATGAGTTACTACTAGTATATCTTTTCTAATTCAACTGTCTTTAGGAGAATATCTGGATCATGAGAATAGTCTACCACAGTACAAGAGGTAAACTCAAAAGATGAGTTAAATGGTGCTTTTATCATTTGAATATCATAAAAGGAAAAAAAGAGATAAATATTTAAAAAGTCATTTTTCTTATCCTAGTTCCTGTTGCTAAAGTATAAACATACTTTAATTGAACCTTGTAGATGAGCTAGGGGAAATTAGACCACACTTTCTATCATTAGAAGAGACTGTCCAACTCCTGAGTAGATGGCTGAGACCATCATTTAGGGGTAGTCAAGAGAGAAGGAAATGGCAACCCACTCCAGTGTTCTTGCCTGGAGAATCCCATGAACAGAGGAGCCTGGCAGGCTATAATCCATGGGGTCAGAAGAGTCGGACACAACTTAGTGACTAAACCACCACCACCAAGAAAGACAAAGTATATGCAAAAAAAAAAAAAAAAAAAGGTAAAGAAGATACTTAATTTACACAGAAAGTAGAATGATGTAAAATTAGATAACAGAGAAAAAGAACTGATTATACATTTTTCCAAAAAGATCAAGAAATATTCCTTGCAAATGGATGCACCTCACTGTATTCAATTTATAATGACAAGTTTTAAGTAGGCTTCTATTCTTTACAGTCAAATAATCTGCTAACCAAAACACAAGAGAAATTATGGTCTTGGTCTTGGATGAGATAATATCTATATACAACATATGAGTACAAAAGAAGACAGAGAGAAAGAGAGCGGATATGGTTGTTTAGCAATTAAGATTAGATAACTCTCATGAGGAATTCAAACAGTCAAAATAATCAGTTGTAGTAAATCTATTAATTTCTCTTCTTATAAGTCATAGTGTAATGCTAAATTTTTGCTCAAACCTATTTCCTAGGTTAGAATCCTGGCTTCACCAACTTACTAATTATAAGAGTTAGGCAAGTTATTTAAACCATTTTTGTTTTGAATTTTTCTTCTTTGAAATGAGAATGATAATAGTGGCTATTTCAAAAGTTTGTTGTGGTAAGTGCTTCAGTCAGTCAGTTCAGTGGCTCAGTCATGTCCGACTCTTTGTGACCCCATGGACTGCAGCATGTCAGGCTTCCCTGTCCATCGCCAACTCCCCGAGTTTGCTCAAACTCATGTCCATTGAATTGGTGATGCCATCCAACCATCTCATCCTCTGTCGTCCCCTTCTCCTCCCGCCCTCAATCTTTCCCAGCATCAGGGTCTTTTCCAATGAGTCAGCTCTTTGCATCAGGTGGCCAAAGTACCGGACTGATTTCTTTTTAGGAGTGACTGGTTGGATCTCCTTGCAGTCCAAGGGACTCTCAAGAGTCTTCTCCAACACCACAGTTCAAAAGCATCAATTCTTCCATGCTCACTTTCTTTATAGTCCAAGTGCTTACAGAAATAATAAGCATACAAACAGCGCCGACTGAGGGTAACTCAGTTTTTTTTTTTTTTTTTTTTTTTTACATTGTGAAAAGACAGGACCCTATTTCTTTAGGTTTTTAGAGTCTTTTTTTTTGGTGAGGGAAAATCAGTTTTCAGAGCATTTGGGGTATCAGAATTTCAGATAAATTATTTACATGGGTTATTTTATTCTTTTTTTACTTTTGATATTTGTTGTTGAAATTTAAATGTAACCAAACTTTAAAGTTATTTAAGAGACAAGATGCAAATAGGACCAGAGCAAATAGGAAAAGGGCAAAGAGAAAGCTTATATTTTGAAGGAAATGGATTTGTATGGTTGTATTACTTTTAGGGTGTTTCATAGACTGAATGGCGCTCCCCCCCACCAATTCATATGCTGATGTCCTAATTCCCAATAGTTCAGAATGCAATGGCATTTAGAGATAGGGCTTTTAAAGAGCTAGTTAACATGAAACGAGGCCATTAGGGTGGGCCAAACCACTGTGACTGGGGTCCTTATAAAAGGAAATCTGGGCACACAAAGACACGCTGGGATATGAACAACCAAAAGAGACACTATGTGAGGACACAAGGGGAAGACACCCATTTGAAAGTCAAAGAGTAAAGCTTCAGAGAAACAAAACCTATGGATACCTTGACCTTGGGTTTCTAGATCCAAAATGAGGAAATAAACTTCCATTGTTAAAGCTTCCCAGTCTATGGTACTATGTGATGACAGACCTAGCAAACTGCTAGAGTAAGCAAGAGCAATTTTACTTACAACTATTATTTTGAACACAACTGTTATCTGTGTGAGTCTGAAATACTCTATTCTTAGCATTTTTAAGATAAGTAAAACAATTGTTTATATAATATTACTTAGGCACCAAAAACCATACACTATTACATCAGTTATTGGCAAACTTATTTAAAAATTTTAGATTTCATGTTAGACAACAATGCGTTGATCACTGATAAGGAACTGAAGGGTCCTGTGATATAACTAAAGGACAGCAATGGAACTAATCAGGATTTTTCCTATTCCATTGGGCTGACAGAGCATCGGTGTCCAGAACACTGTGTCAAAGTGGGTGTGAGGACAGGAAGTAAACAGAAATAGACATATGTCAGATAATTGTCTTCAACTGGAGGGATGAAGGAAGGATGGAAAGAGATTTTGGAATCTAGTTTGAAGCAGAGAGAAGGAAGGCAGGGTAGGTTTTCAGAGAAGAGAAGTAGTGAGGTATCATTGTAAGTTTATAAGATTCTAAATACGTTAGTCAACAAAGCCAACAATTGAATATTTACATGAGGACTGTTTTTCTATATGAAACTATAAATATAAATAGAAAATAAATTCTCTAAGTATCAGATGAATATCAAGATAATAAAACTGTTTATCTTCTGTATGTTTTTGAGGTGGACATGACTTTTCTTTATAATTAGAATAAGAAAGGAATCATACATCTCCTCATTTATTTATGAATAAATACTTACCTGATGAAAGCAGGCTGAATCAATTCAACTATACAGAGTAGTATTTTCCTTTTACAACTGATATAGGTAAACAGCAAAAAATAACTGCATAATAGGTTATATACACAAGCAAAAACAGGAATGCACAAAGATCTCGAAGCGTTTGACTGCTTTCAAATAAAAATATAAGGCTGTGAAATAAAAATTATAGTTTGTTTTTGCCTTTTCAAATGAAAACATCTCCAAGGTTTGTGATTCTAAAAATAATGTATGTACCTTATAAGAGCAGACATCTACATTTTTACTGATTAGAAAGTCAAAATCTTTCTACAGTAATCCTTCTTAGTCCTCATCTTTTTTTAAAATCCACTTTAAAATTACAAATCTTTAATTGTATACAAATATTTCTGGAAAAATACTCATAAATGAGGAAAATATAGTGCATCTCAAAACTCTTGAGGTCAAAATCTCCATTTACTTCACCTGTTGTGCACATCAACGCAAAGACAAAGTGTCAAAAACTCTGACTAATTTTCCTAATCACGACCTATTACCTACCTCATAAGACTTGCTTTTAAATCATCCTGCCTGTAAACACCCTCTAAATATCCTCCCCTAAAATCCTCATTTAGAGACCTATTACAATTTTGTCAATGTAGTATTCTTTTTTGCTTGCAGGTACTAACAAACTCAGTTTTGCTTGATCAAAAGTTGTTTTCTTTGCAGTCATTTGTTAGATGAATAGTCAAAAATTGTGGAGATAACGGAGAACTTCCAGTGAAAGCTTTGTGCAACCTGACTTAAACTCCTCTACTTGAAACCTGTTCCTCCAAGATCACTGAAGTTTCTATCTAGAGGTCTCTCTGACAGCAACAGTGAGGTATGCACTGCATTTGGTCTAAATTTTAAGTTATTTTTGTCATTCTCCCAAATGCAGAGTTTACGCCTCCTAGGAATGAGAATTGATTTTAGCACGACTTTGATAGCCTAATCAATTTTTTGAAAATTCTTATTCTAGATGAAAACACCTACTCTGTTACTTACAATATGACTGTCTGTTTTCAGGATTTCTATTGTGAGTCAATAAAGGGAGCATTCATGAGGTACGAGTGCTTATTAGAGTTAGGTTTTGTTAGACTGATTTTCTTTAGACAAACTTTGAGCATTCGCTCAAGCTTTGTGAGGATCTTCCCCAGTCTTGTCTTTGTTGATTCCACTTAGTCTCATTTTGCTCAGTTAGGGAGTTTAAGTTCTTCACCTAGTCTTCAGCCAGGTTCTTAAAATAGGAAGTTGCCCAAGAAAAATTTTAATGTGTTTTTTTCAGTTTATTTGGCCCTCTAGATCAAATTTCTGATTGCTTTCTATTTTAGTTCATGTGCTTATCTCTCTAATTGGTGCAATTCCATCCAATATGTCTGCAACTGTAAAGTCCATTTGGGGGAACTTAATTGTTGTACTGATGCTTGATGCAATTCACTAGAGTTCAAATTATTGTTTAAACCTGTTGTTTATACTCTTGAGTGGCTCTCAAAGTGTGTGTGTAATGGGTTTCCTATATCTAAGGCTTCTTTTGTCCTTCCATAATGATGGTTTCAAGTTTGTCCAAAGCTGACTCCTTCTCCCCTTTCTCTTTTCCTCTATTTTTTTCTGCTTCTCTTAAGAAAAATTGTTCTGTCACTATGTACATACATCTCTAATCTAGATAATAATTTAAACATTTCCAAAAGAAAGATTTAAAAAATTGAATTGTGTGCACTTTTTATGGATTTTGATTTCCTTATTTGAGATACGACTAAGAATGTATTCTTGCTTACAGAAGTAGAGTTGATAAGGTTGGTTTTGCTTAACCAATAAGTTTCTTTTGGATAGTTTCTTAAAATGTCAATGGTCTATAAGCATAGAAGAAAAATAGGATGAAATATAGAAAACACAGGATGTGAAAAATAGCTAATAAAACCTGCAGTGCTTAGGCACAGCTCTCTATAAATGAAAAGGTAAATAAAATTTTCTCATATGTAATATGAAATATGGAATTAAGAAGTTTTGAGATTCAATGACAGATTCGAAGTATATTTTATTTGTTGTCCTGTCAAGAATTTGTCATCTGAGAACCAATTTAAGGTGTAAAACCTAAGGCTAGGCTTTGGATATCACCGGTTGCCACAGCATTGGATAATTCATGCAGACAGTAAAATCTCTCAACAACATGACACCCAAATTGTCTCTGACAGAAGGAAAGATGAAAGGAAGAGCGAACAGAAACAATAGTAACAGTTGTCATTTATTGCATGCTTCCTAGGTGGCAGGCACTGCTCAAAGAGCTTTACTCATATTAACTCATTTTATCCTTTTTAAAAATTTTTGAAATGGAAATAATCATTATGGTCTTTAAAGTATAATTCTTTCAATTAAATATTGATTTACAAGCACAAAGATTTTTCAGTTCATTTATTGCCTGTCAATTCCAAGAAAGGGGGGGGAAAAGGGATATTTTAATTTTTTTTTTTACTGAGTCCTTAAAAGGTCTCTTGATCTCAGAACTGAACTGTAAATCAGATACACCTTAGTGACAAATTATAGCCACTGAACTATTGAATAATTCTCATTATGAAGGAAGAGTTATTTTTGCCACAGATTTTACATCTCAAAGAAGACTATAATATTAGCCAATACATATTTCTCCCCCAGATTGTGTCATCACTAGGGTTTTAAAATAATCTCCTATTCTACAAAACTCTATATCAACCAAGAATGGGATAGTTAAATTGCAACAAAAGTGAAAACAGCCTATTCTGAATGCTGAACAATAAAGAAAACACACAAATGTAGTGAATTTTGCAGAAAAATTACTAAAGATAACTGGCAATCATGATTTGTTTCTCAGTGAAGATTTTCACCAAACTATAAAAGAAATACAGTTGTCTATAATTTCAAATTATATAGAACATTAGCTTTCAAGAGAACAATGGGTCTTCATCACTTTTTGCTCTTATTTCCAAGACATACAACACATTTTCTTCAATTTTAGTTCTATTCTTAAAATTCACATATTCTGTTTCCTTTCTTTGTTTTGAAAATAATTCCTTCCAGTGGTCTGTTGAAACTAGGAGAAACAGTAGCAAGTTCTCTTAACCTAAGCAGTAACCTAGGTCTAAAATAACCTGTATAATAATTCTAAGTTATAAATAGAAAAATAAATCAATGGTGATTTTTATTTTCTTTCACTTTTAATATTGCCTCTTATTCCAGGTAAATAAATTATTTTGAAATACAGGGTATCATTGATCTGATTCTTTGAACATTCTCCCTTTTGAGGCTGAACTTCTAAAATGACTTACTTCAAGTAGAAATATGCAATATGTGAAGGGATATACAATGCAAAGCCTATCCAATTAGATGAGCAAAGGCATACAATCCACTACTTATCAGAATAAAATTTCCCTAGGAATACTGTATGCTCAAGTGATACATTACTCAAGCAGCAAATCATGAATTATTATTTCAAATGATTAATACATTTAAATATAAAGTAGGCTTGAGGGACTAGCACGTAACTAAACATTTTATTTTTCTACCTTTTTCAAATATCTCTGATTGATTATGTTTATGTACTAGAAGTTCATATCATCTGTAATTTCCTAGTCATGGTTTTTGGCAAAGAGAAGATTGGGAACATTATAGTCCAACAGAGAAAGTTGATAAAGCATTCTGAACTACAAAGCAGGTAGTTTGTAAGCCATGTCCATGATTTTCTTGAGAGTAATGCATTCATAAACCAGCTTTTAATGATTTGCTATGTCCACTGTTTCCTAACTATGTGTCCATCAGAACCTATTTATTTGTACTTGTAATCCCCCAAGTAAAATCCAAATTTTAAGAAATATCACTGGCATGGTCAAACATAATCAACTGAAACTGAAAATCAATTTTCAAATCACAACAGGGGATTTTTCTCATAAAAGGATGCATGTGTCTATAATTTGGGGGGGGGGGTCTATTTCTAAGGAATGCATCTAGAAATTATCGAAAATGTTCCTTTTCTCTCAGATGTTTAAGAAGCATTTTTAATATCTGTCTTATAGGAATATAAAACTTCTTATTTAAAATGTTCAAGTGTACCATTAATCTTTCTTCAGAATTCCAGGTGAAGGATGGTAACATGATCTCTACTTACTCTTTTCATTACTTTGGGAGATTTGAGCTCTGTCAATTCTGTAAAAGTGATTCCTGCTCATTACAAACTTGCACTTTATTTCCACTGCATCAGTGGCTCTGGAATTTCTGTAACTTCCAATAACACAGTCACGATCCAAAAGTTCTGATAATCACTGTCTCTCACCTTAGCTTGCAACATTAAGTATAACTTCTGAAATTAAATGCTTAACCCTGATTTAGATGTCTAACCATAATAGTTTTCTTTATGCATATAAACTCCTATATCGTGTGTATTTAGACTTGAAATTAAACACTTAATCCTGATTTAGATCTAGATACAGAACAGCTTTCTTTATCCATATCAAGTCTCATATCATGTATGTTTAGACTTGCGATATGAGTGTTAGTCACTCAGTCGTGCCCGACTCTTTGCGACCCCATGGATTGCAGCCCTCCAGGCTCCTCTATTCATGATATTTTCCAGGCAAGGATACTGGAGTGGGTTGCTATTTCCTTCTCCAGGGGATCTTCCCAACTCAGGGATCGAACTCGGTCTCCTGCACTGCAGGCAGATTCTTTACCGAGTGAGCTACAAGGGAAGCCCTGTGATATAAGATATAAAATATTCAGAATAGGGATGGTCAGGTATTTTTCAGGTAGGGTAGAAGAAAAGACAACTTTCCACTCAAAATTATTTTGTACAAACACATGCACACACACACACATACACAGGTGCACATGCATATGAATCTTTACCAAGTTAACAAAAGCAGTGCTTTGGAAAATATAATACTAATATTTAAAATAACAAAGGTGAGAAAGTCAATTCCTAAGTAAGTTGATAAGAAGTCCTGGGTCCCCAAGGAGGAGAAAGGGGTCTGGGGCCCTCAAGGAGGAGACAGGAGTCTAGAATTCTCAAGGAGGAGGAAAAGACAAACGTCTTTTTTCCTCTAGATTTCTTAGTCTTAGTCACATAAAATGTTAAGCCTGGAACTGATGATTACACAACAACTCAGTTCAAACTCTGTACTAAGGATTATATAACAATGTATCCTGCTTGAGGACAGTTTCTCCTTCCTGAAAACCTTCTGACTAATCCTGATATTTTAGAATGTATGTTATGGGAGTGGATCTGGTAAAATCTTTCTATTGTTAAATTCTAGTCTGTTAACTTAAAATGTAAATTGTGGGAGTGATTCTGGTAAAATTTTTACAACCTTGAGACATTCTTTTGATTTATTGTAATAACCAATTAAAAAAGTATATAACTCCCTTGCTTAGACTAGAGAAGGCAATACTCTCCATCCCCCTTCTGATGCCTATGTCAGAAGCTTTCTCTGTCCCTTTTTCACCATAATAAAACTCTGCTACACAAATGCTCTTGAGTGATCAAGCCTGGTCCCAAGTCCTGAAGCAAAAATCTTCTTCAGAGATCACGAATCTGACATCATTCACCATAAGCTATCAAAGGTACACAATCTTCTAAGAAAACTGGTAACAACTTGTTTTTATCCACAAGTCACAGTAAAAATACTGTATATAGGAGAACAGAGTTTCCTTAAGGAAAGAAACGTGATTTGTCTATGTGTCATATCCAGTGAAATTTCACTGAGGATTTTTTTATGAGTTATAAGATCCACAAGAGGCAGGAAATTCACTCACAGATAGAAATATCAGTTATACAATGACGTTTTACACAGCATTCCACTAATTTCCCTTTTTAAACAACCTTGCTATTACTTAATATGATCAGCATCCTCAATTTATATGCATGTATAAATACATTAAAAAAACGTAACTGATGTGTTTTTTTAATACAACTAATATGTGTTTTTAAACCTTTTACAACAATACAAGCAATTTAGGTACTGCTCGTCTCTTTTTTCTTCAGGAAATTTGTATTTTAATCAATTCTTCTTAATTTATATTTTTATACCACATGTAGTGTTCAAATCTGGCCTTCCTGTCCATCAATTAGCCTTTTAATAATATTTACCACTTAGCTAAACAGCATATTACTGCCTGCTTCAATTTTCCATGCAAACTCTCAAACGGTAAATAGAACATTTTAAGAGACACTTCTTAAAGCTGCTTATAAATATTTGGTAAGAGGACCTTAGTATCACATCCATCAACATCTATTGAGAACATCTGTCATTTGAACTAAGACAAATTAATTCATCTTAAGAAGTAATCATTGTCATTTTGTCTTCATCAATCACAATAGCATTAGGATTAAAAATTCTAAGAGGATGTTTTGAGTAAGAGTTTTCCAAATCCACACATTTCAGTTTAACATAATCACAAGTACTTTATATATACATCTTTGTAATACACACATGTAACAGAATACAGCAAGCAGGAATCAGAAAGATGCCTGTCACAATTCACAAGCAAGAGAGATCAGGACACTCTTAAGAAGGAATTGCAGTCTTATTTATAGGTCACTTACCACTGAAACTTGATAAACAGCGTTCACAACATATTTTTCCTCTTGTCTGATACCTCCTAAAGTGTCTTACCATAGAATGGATTAGACTTTATAATCACAGGGAAAACTGAGGTGAGTGTTAGGTTGACTAGAAATAAGCTAGAAATAAGCCCAAGTAACCCAGTATTGCCCAGACAGGGAGTGAAGTGGCTGTTTTGACTTTAGTCGTTGACTTTTCATTCCTGGATAGGAGGTCTCAAGTGAAGACATAATAATGCTTTCATTAATTTCAAGATCTTACCTTCTTCACAATAA
The DNA here is from genome assembly GCF_910594005.1 of Cervus elaphus. Lineage (NCBI taxonomy): Eukaryota > Metazoa > Chordata > Mammalia > Artiodactyla > Cervidae > Cervus > Cervus elaphus. The sequence continues at coordinate 34,359,113 of NC_057831.1, forward strand.
CTCCACTAACCTAAGAATGGAGGCCCCAATCAAGGTTGTCCCCTCAATGCAGATGTATATTTTAAATTGTAGGTCATTAACATTTTGACCTTCAAATGGTTTGACCTTCAAACCACCATATTTCCAAGAAAAAATTTTAATTTAAAATACATTATTGACATGTTCCTTACCCATAAGTATATTTATAATGAAAATAAAATCAGAAGAAATAAAAAATAAGCAATAAAATGTAACAGCAACTTTTCTCAATAAAAGCCAGTCATTAAGCTTTTAAATGTAACAAGAAAAACTACAAAATCCTGACTTAAAAAATGATTTTTGCTACTATTTAGCAATGTCATCACATGGCTACATGGATCTGAGTTTCCCTTCTTTAGACACACATTGCTCTTGGACTAGAATACAGTGGTGAGAAGCTGAAACTGTACGTCCTCAAAGACACTGAGTCAGCAGAAATAAATCACAACTGTCCTGGTTAGGTGTGAACTTTCACTTAGAACATGATGAGTTGAGTTCTTTCTCTAACTAGATCCACTTTAGTTCCAACTGACAGACAGTAGTTACCCTCACAAACCTGTAAATGGCTCTGAGATCTTCCTTACACAGTACATGCTTTTACTGATGATCATGTCTCTTTTACCTTCTCTCCTACAATATGAAATATCTCTAGAGATTTAACTATATTTCACCTTCCCCAGATCTTTTGCCAATGTGATCCTACTGTTGTGCATCCCTCTAAAGGAATAGATTCTTCTGGATAGAAATGGCAAGTAAACGGAAGGAGGCCCTACATGACAGTTAACTAGGAACTAAAATGCCAAATACTAAAAACACACAACTGGAAATTAGAAGAGCAAAGAAAGAGGGGCAAACACCATGCATTAAATACATAAGAAATATGTTTTTACAGAAAGAGAAATCACAGATGGGGAGGAAGGTCACATTATTTTCACATTTTATAGACTAAGTGTCCTCACTTTTGACCCAAATTATTCTGTAAATATCACCAAAAATAAAATTACCTTTTGAGTAACAAGAAAATATTGATTTACTGAATTACATATCCCACCATCTCACAACACCCAGCAACCCAGCAACAGAGAAAAGTAGAGCATTTACACATTTAGACTGAAAAGGATTTTATCTAATTAAAATTAGGTAATAATGTACATCATGTAAATAATATGATATTCTGTTTGATACTACTAAAAATTTCCCTTCTGTATAAAGCATCTGGAGTAGACACTAATTAAAGGAAATTTTAGAGTCACTAGTCTTACCAGAGCAACTTCACACCATCGGACAATGCACACCCACCTAGCAGCATATGCCAAAAACCCTGGACACGAGAGTGAAGAATCACAGATGCCATAAAATGTTTTCATTGTTAGAATTATGCTAACCTTTCAGTAAATCATTTTCAATATTGCATCAAATCTTTGCTCAAAAAGGTTTTTCTGCGCTGTCTAGAGGGCCCTACTGCTTTAAAAATCCACTTTAACAGAAACAAAACACTTACCTCACTGGAGACAGGATATTTTCTTCAGTTTCAGATGACCAAGTACAAATAACTCATTTACATAAACATGTGTAAAATGTGTTTTGGTCAGAGTGAATGAGATGTTATCAAAATCCCTTTCAACATATCCCCATCATCCTTAACATCATCACATTCAGTCAACATCACCCACCACATCATGGCAACACTGAAACCCTTTTCTCTTCTTCTCCATCCCTCTCCCTTTGATTTTCTTACCTCTCTCCCTCCTTGTACTGACTCCAATCTTTTCAAGTTCAAAACCTGAAAGAGAAAAAAAAAAAAACTATGTAACTGATGGCAAAGAAGAAGTAACTAGCACCAGCGAGAAATTTTTAAGTGAAATAATTCATTTAACAAAGAAGATCTCAAGGCAGATTAATATTTCATGAATATGATAATGTATATAACTGAGTAAGTCTTCAAATATGGTATCAATGCACTTCTTGCTAAATCCCAAGACATTAAGTAAAAATAAAATATAAAGCATTTTTTTTTTTAGTGATGATTGTCGGTCCCTCAGTGAAATCACAATCTAAAAGGATCTGCTGTGATAGTAAGTTCTTATTTTATTGCTCTGCACTTGGCACATCCTGGAGCCCAGATCTGAGTTAAGGTTGATAATAAGCATTCGCTTCATTTGCAGCACTGATGATCATCTAGGAAATATTCAGAATTTTATCTCCTGAAAAAATTTCTCATCTTCTATTATCATAACTGCTTTTTACTTAAATTAAAAGGGGAGGGATTCACTTTAAATCCCCAATAAATACTAAGAATAATTAAATGATAGAAGACAATCTCTTTCTTTGCATGCCTATTGCAAAATATGCTTGTGGCACTAGAGTCTGTCTGTCCATCTGTCTATCCTCCCTGGAAACACTGCTGTTTAGAAAGTGAGAGAATGGAAAAAATTGCTCCCTCCCCCAAACACAATAAAGGGCTTCCATGGTGACTCAGACAATAAAGAATCTGCTTGCAATGCAGGAAATCCGAGTTAACGGCTCAGGAAGATCCCCTGGAGGAGGGCATGGCAACCCACCCCAGTATTCTTGCCTGGAGAATCCCATGGACAGAGGAGCCTAACGGGCTCCAGTCCATGGGGTTGCAAAGAGTCGGACACGACCGAACGACTTTTCAAAACAACAACAAATACAATAAAAGCTTCAATTACTGTTATTTTCCTTATTGTAGTAGTTCTGTATGTGGAAGGATCTGTATGAAAATTGCTGTGACATATGGTATCATAGTACCAAATTCTTTTTACCTTTCTTCCTTTTTCTTATCTTCTATTTCTCTCTCTCTCTCTATCACTCCTATAAATTATTTTACAATACATATTTATTTGGTAGGCACTATGGGTCAGCCACCATGCTCGATACTAGGATTATCAGTAATAAATAGTCCTCAAAGTTTAGCAGATCACTGACTACACACACAAAACTGAAGATAAAACTTCAGGATAATGATGCTGCTGCTAAGTCACTTCAGTCATGTCTGACTCCATGTGATCCCACAGACGGCAGCCCACCAGGCTCCCCCGTCCCTGGGATTCTCCAGGCAAGAACACTGGAGTGGGTTGCCATTTCCTTCTCCAATGTGTGAAAGTGAAAAGTGAAAGTGAAGTCGTTCAGTCCTGTCGGACTCTTCGCGACCCCATGGACCGCAGCCTACCAGGCTCCTCCACCCATGGGATTTTCCAGGCAAGAGTACTGGAGTAGGGTGCCATTGCCTTCTCCGGATAATGATGCTAGGTATACAATATTCTCTCTTAGCATAGGATGAAAGAGGTGATTCAGCCAATGAATCAGCAAGAACATAAAGGACCACAGAGGAGAATCACATCTAACCAGTGTTAGAGGCTGAAGAGGAAAAGCAGAACAGCATGTAGCACTCTAAAAACCTGGCTACTCAATGTCTGGTGTCTGGATTTGTAGCATATTCATTTCTAATGATGACTCCACCCAAGACCAGTTGAGCAGGTAAATATATTTTAACAAATTTTCCAGGTTATTCACATGCATATTAAGAGTTTGAAAACCACTGGACTAAGAGGTCTATGAAAGGTGAATGGTTTAGTTGGCATTTACTTTGAGTTGTGCATAAGAGGAGCAATAGGAAAATAGGCTGAAAAGCTGACCAAATTGTGAAGTTTGAGACTGTTCTTTAGAGCCTCCCTGGTGGCTCAGATGGTAAAGAATTCACCTGCAATGCAGGAGACCCAGGTTTGATCCCTGAGGTGGGAAGATCCCCTGGAGAAGGAAATGGCAACCCACTCTGATATTCTTGCCTTGAGAATCCCATGGACAGAGGATCCCAGTCCATGGGGATGCAAAGAGTCAGATACCACTGAGCAACTAACACAGACTGCTCTTTAGGTAAATGCTTATTTTGAGAGCACTGTTTAAAAACTGGAGTATAGTTTTAAATTATCAAAGATAGACATATATGAAAACTTACATAGCCTCACAATTTAGTCTAAACCTACTTCTTACTTTCTCTTTTTCTTAAAAACATGAGAAGAAAAATAGAAAGAATACAAGTAAATACTGGGATTTATTTGTAGGATAAAATTTTTAACTTGCCTCTAAATTATGTAACAGAGCTTCAGAAATCTTAACAATTTTTCACATTATTATGAATAATTTTGACTTAAGGTATTTTTCTATTTCTTATGAAAATCTGAATAACATATAACTTTAAGTATATATTCTGCATTATCACTATACATTTGAAAGAAAACTGACCATAAGAAAAATATACTAGACTTAATTATTGTATTTCTAACTTTTTATTTTAGAATTTAAGAAAAGATTGTTACTGTTTTTGTTGTCTCCAAGCTGCATATTTATTGTATAAGGACATATTTATGTATTTTTTTTAATTTGGTGACAGCATTTATGTTTAAAAAGATAAAAGATTTATAAGATCTGATGAGAAACCAGAGTGTTAATGTTTAGCACATTTTCAAGTGGCTTTTAAATGATCTCATATATTAAATATTTCTTGAATTGTTTGATTAAAAAATATGTACAAAAATATTAAATAACTCCACGTAGTTTAAAAAAATATAACTAATACACTAATGATTCTAAGTAAAGGCTCTAGAATCATCCTGACAAATAGTTATTCTTATAAATAAATGACAGACTGATTTCTGAGTACAGACAATTATCTGCATTTGCAGGATACACTTTGAATAGCTTTTATTGACCATGCCAAAGCCGTTGACTGTGTGGATCACAACATATTGTGGAAAATTCTGAAAGAGATGGGAATATCAGACCATCTTACCTTCCTCAGTTAGAACTGGACATGAAACACAGACTGGTTCCAAATATGGAAAGGAATATGTCAAGGCTGTATATAGTCACCCTGCTTATTTAACATAAATGCAGAGTATATCATGAGAAACTAGGCTGGAGGAAGCACAAGCTAGAATCAAGATTGCCAGCAGAAATATCAGTAACCTCAGATATGCAGATGACACCACCCTTATGGCAGAAAGCAAGGAAGAACTAAAGAGCCTCTTGATGAAAGTGAAAGAAGAGAGTGAAAAAGTTGTCTTAGAGCTCAACATTCAGAAAATTAAGATCATGGCATCTGGTCCCATCACTTCAAAGCAAATAGATGGGGAAACAGTGGAAACAGTGACAGACTGTTTTCTGGGCTCCAAAATCACTGCAGATGGTGAGTGCAGCCATGAAATTACAAGACACTTGCTCCTTGGAAGAGAAGTTATGACCAAACTAGACAGCATATTAAAAAGCAGAGACATTACTTTGCCAACAAAGGTCCATCTATTCAAAGCTATGGTTTTCCCAGTAGTCCCAGTATGGATGTGAGCGTTGGACTATAAAGAAAGCTGAGCACTGAAAAATTGATGCTTTTGAATTGTGGTGTTGGAGAAGACACTTGAGAATTCCTCAGACTGCAAGGAGATCCAACTAGTTCACGCTAAAGGAAATCAGTCCTGAATATTCATTGGAAGGACTGATGCTGAAGCTGAAACTTCAATACTTTGACCACCTGATGCAAAGAACTGACTAACTGGAAAAGACCCTGATGCTGGGAAAGATTAAAGGTAGGAGGAGAAGGGGACGACAGAGGATGAGATGGTTGGATGGCATCACCGACTCAATGGACTTGAGCTTCAGTAAGCTCCGGGAGTTGGTGATGGATAGGGAAGCCTGGTGTGCTGCAGTCCATGGGGTCACAAAGAGTCAGACATGACTGAACGGCTGAACTGAACTGAAATTTCGTATGAAATAAAAAATATAAAACAGAACCTTAGAACATTTCTTAAACGTGGCAGTGTAGGTTAAAAATAAATTCTAAAGTGAAATTTATGCTCATAACTTTTAGGATATGAGAAACAATGTTACGATGTACTTTTGAATTCAGACAGACATGGACTTAAATCTGCTTTGGTATCTTCTTTTGTAATTCTCTCTAATGAATTACACGATACTTTTCAACCTCTTCTTTATACTTGAAAAAAATAATAAATGTAATAATTATTATGTAGATTCTATAAAGATTATATTAGGCAATATGTGTATAGCACTTAGCAAAGAGCCAGGAGGAACAGCATATTCCAAAATAGTAACTGCTATCTGGTCTTTTTGTTATAATTGTTATCATTATTACATTCATATAACATGTCTAAATATAAGATCAGTTTGAGCAAAATCTTCTGAAATTGTACTTTTCTTCTGAAGAATGTAAATTATCATGCTTTTCTTTAACTTCTTGATATATTTATATTTGTAACAGTGTTTTGAATTTCTTGTCTGTTAATTCTATCATGTCATTTCCATGTCTATTGTTATTGGCAATTATTTCCCAGTTATGAGTCAAATTTTCCTATTTTTCCTTATGTCCAATAATGTTTTTATTGGTTCTCAGATATTGAGATCTTACTCTGCTTAGTGTTAGATATGTTTATTCTCTTAGAAGGAGTTAGGATTGTTTCTGTGAATTATTAAGTTATTTGTGGGTCCAACTAACTACAAAGCTTGTTTTAACGACATCTTTAGTCGTCTAAGTCTGAGGTTGTCTTTAGAGTTATTTATCTTTAATACCAAAGCTCAACACTTCTGTGCTCTCTACTGAATATTCCATGTATTCAAAGAAAATTCACTACTCTGATAGAAATTCAAAAGATTCCCAGACCTAAGAAAACGTTGCGAATTCTGTTTAAAGTTCTCTTGTAATCATTCTTTTCTAGCAGTTATTCTTTGCTTATCCTTGTCAAATGTCACTTGACATATGTGAAAGTTGTTAATCAAATAAAATTCTCAGAGTAACACATATGTAGATTTCTAGAGCTCTTCTCTGTGTATTTTCCTCCTTTCTGGTAATCAGACCTACAAATTCTAGCTGCCTGTTCTCTCCAAACTGAGATAGTTATCTCCTCAACTACAAAATTTAAAAACTCTGTAGTTGTGTCTGGGCAGTCCCTCCACATACCAATACCTGAATTTCCAGCCTTCCTGTTTCTTACCACTACATTTCTTCTTAAATAGTAGTATCATTTTGAGGAAGAAAACACACTTTTGGAAGATGAAGACAATGTTGAACTCTTAGTTTGGTGGTTGTTTAGTCGCTAAGTTGTGTCCAACTCCTTTGATGCTATGGACTGTAGTCCTCCAGTCTCTTCTGTCCGTGGGCTTCTCCAGTCAAGAATACTGAAGTGGGTTGTCATTTCCTTCTCCGGGGATCTTCCCCACCTGGGCAATGAACCTGGGTCTCCTGCATTGCAGGCAGATTCTTTACCAACTGAGCCACCAGTTTATCTATCAAGAAAATGATGTGGGGGTGGAAGGATATAGAGAGTTGTACTGGATGGTCACTGGAGAGCTCTAAAATCTACTATCTGTGCTATGTTTTAATTTAAAGACAGACAGTCTGGTTCTTACAGGTTCTTACTATGCATCTTTCTAGTACGGCTTCTTAGTGAGACAGATAAACTATTCAAGAAATTAAGAAATCCCAATGAGTTTGACTCTGGTGGCCTAGACAGTAAAGCCTCTGCCTGCAATGTGGGAGACCGAGGTTTGATACCTGGGTCAGGAAGATCCCCTGGAGAAGGAAATGGCAACCCACTCCAGGACTCTTGCCTGGAAAATTCCATGGACGGAGGAGCCTGGTGGGCTACAGTCCATGTGGTCAAAAAGAGTTGGACACGACTGATACACTTCACTTCTTCTTCAATGAGTTTGAACGCAGCTTGATAAAACTACTCTCAAACTTATTTGGTTCCTAAATCCTGGTTTTCTTAATTTGGATATCTAAATTTTCCTCTATCAGATTTTCCTCTATCAGATTGCTGCACACACTTTAAATTCAGTGTCAAGTCTCAGTTATATTGCTGATTTAAAAAAAAAAAAAAGCCCTTAGTTGTAAATATGGCTTTCTAACCTTAGTCATATTTAAGATTCATTTTGTAAGTGATAGTATTGAGATATGTGACTAGGCACAGGTTTACAGAATAAACTTAGAAATTCAGAAACTTTCCCAAGGCTGGTGAACCTACTTAAAAACCTCCAAGAATTCACCCTTACATATAATTTCTAGTCTTCCTTTAAAGTTAATGAACATAGTTTAAATATTCTTTGTGAGTCTCTTATAACTTTTTTAGGCCGTTATATTGGAAAAACTGTTTTTCTTATATTATATTGAAATATTTATGTCATAGAGATTTGTATTCAGCTGTTTGAAAGTTCTACAGAGTTCATTAAGATTTGAACTAAAATCCATCCAAAGGATTTTGTCCAAAGACAAAAAAGAAAACATTCAAGTATAAAAAATTATCAAACTGTTTTTCTTTTTTTCTTTTTGAAATCAGTCATGTTGGTCACCTTTGAAACTCTGTATTATGATATCTGTAATTCATTCACTGGAAATTTTGCATTGCTCTTTATTTTCCTTCTCAAAAACCAAGATATGTCATTGTTTTTGGGGACTCTGTCCCATTCTTCTGTCATTTTAAAAATGGAAAACCATTCCATATTTTAAAAGTAATGTTGTAATTACATCACAGGATACTTTAAAATGTCCACATATTAAAAATAGTATATATTTGTTGAATTTTTACTAGATGACAGGCATAATGCTGAGCACTTTATGTGACATTTTTTATTCCTCACAATTACTTTATTTTGTAAGAACCACTATTAATTCCCATTTTTGGCATAGGGTCATTGAGGCAGAGAGGTTAATTAACTTGCCTAAGGAGACACAGCTAGAAGGAGATGGAGTTAATTATTGAGCCCAGAGTATTTGACTTAGAGCTCCTTTTGCAACCAGTACACATAGTACCTCCAAAAGTAACTATTATTTTATGTCTTACATGTATTGAGATGAATGTCTAATATGATAGACCAATACATGTTTAATAAGTAGATGAGTACACGTAAACACAGAATTATATTAAGTTCACATATATCACGTCATTTTTACATATTTAAGAAGTAAATGCAAGATAAATTTTTGGCTTTGAATTCATTTAGGATTTGGAAATAACTGTGAGAAAAAAAGTTAAAGTAAATGAGATTGGATTCCAGAGTTCCTGATTTCTTGGAAAGAAATGTAAAATTCAATTGAAATATTTCCTGGGGCAGACAAAGATTAAAAGAAAATTAATTCAACTATGTGGACATAAATAACATTGCATAGAGCTTGTCTGTGATTATCGTTGCTTTAGGCTAACTAAAATATTATACAAGTATAGTACTTCCATACCTCCAGTTTTCGAGCAGTTCTCATTTTGGTATATTGCATAAGTTAAATTTCTTCTGCTCCAGGGATTTGGGTCCTCATATTCCATGAGTTTATATACAATGAAATTTGCCCTAAAACTAGAATATTTCCAGTATTTCTGTTGTTCACAGCTGGTTCATTATTTGTGATGAAGGTGTCTTTTCATTTCTGATATGAGACTAATCAACAACATAGAATTTCTATTAAGATTTCATGTAATATTATTTCTTACAACCTTTATGTTTTCTTCTAATTCTTAAATGGAAAATTAAAGACACAGTTTCAGAAAATAAGTAATCTCAAATATTGCCAATGAAAAATGTAACGCTTTAGAAACCCTCATGAGGGTAAATATCAGTCTAACTGTGAAATTTAACAGATATGGACAGGACTCCTAATGAGTGGAATGTGACACTGCTAAATATTTGAAAATTTATCCCTTGATTAGGCTAAGCCATTTGAAATAGTAGTCTGTCTAGTGAGCTGTGTTTTATATTCTTACTATGGAATATAAAAAGAGATGACTTCCTAAAGTAGTTCAAGAGAGAGGACCAAGAGATGGAATAAGTTGGTCTATCAATCTATCTGTATTTCTGTGTCTGAGCCCATCTCTTCTAAACCCATTCATACCACCCCTAAACAGAATCTGTCTTTTCAGTGCAGTCCTTGTTCATGCCAAGCATTGTTTTAACATAGACTTCTGAACTAGGTGCTCATCCCAGGGGGAGCTCTCTTCACCGAGATGCCTGCACAACCAAACCCCACAGCTTCTAGGCACTTGCTTACATCCTCCCTTCTCAGTGAGGTTTACTTTATCCCCTTATTTAATATTTTATTCTACTCCCTCCCTACTTCACTGCAAGGGACACTTAAATCTCTTAATATACTGAATACATTTATCACTATTGTATATTACCAGTCTTTCCAATCTGTATTTAAGTGCTACGAAGGCAAGCATCAGATCTTTGTTGCTGTGTTTTCTAGATTATCCCAATTGTTTAACAGTGCCTGGAGAACGGCGAGTGCTAAAGTATTTAAATGGAAATTTATTTTTCAATTTATTCATGTATCTAAAGCTTTACCTAATCTGTTCTATATCAATTTATATTTGCAAATTGTATGAAGTCTGCTAGCTTTAGTGATCTATCAGATAAAATGTTGACTTATCCCTATTAAAGTTAAATCAACAAAAAATCTAAAAATTCATTTATAATTTTTAAATTTTCAGCATTTTCTCATCACACTAAATCATTTGACAACACCAAAGCAAGTGTGCTGTTAGGTTTTCAATTAAATATCTAAGCAATAATCAATAACAAATTGACTTTATAAGAATTTTAGGAAAAATTGTTGATTTCAGAATATCCCTTGAAGCATAATTCATAACAGGAGAGTATTCCCTTTCTACCAAGATTACAATGATTATTTCAGGATGAAAACTAAACTAACATATGCAAGTTTGGAAATACAAACCAAGTTCAATTTAAATAACATGGATTACTGAACTCTATCTATATCTAATTATTCATCTTTATCATAATTCTTAGAAAACTAAAGTTTAGTTGAGAAAGACTGAGTCTAGACTATGAATTGAGAACAATGCCAATTTATAAAATGGTAAAGTTACATGTGATTATATACAATGAATTCTCAGTTCAGTTCAGTTGCTCAGTCATATCCAACTCTTTGCAACCCCATGGACTGCAGCACACCAGGCTTCCCTGTCCATCACCAAGTCCTGGAGCTTATGCCCATCGAATCGGTCTTGCCATCCAACCATCTCATCCTCTGTCGACCCTTTCTCCTCCTGCCTTCACTCTGTCCCACCTTCAGGGTCTTTTCCAATGAGTCAGTTCTTCGCATCAGATGGCCAAAGTACTAGAGTTTCAGCCTCAGCATCAGTCCTTCCAATGAATACTCAGGACTGATTTCCTTTAGGATTGACTGGTTGGATCTCCTTGTAGTCCAAGGGTCTCTGAAGAGTCTTCTCCAACACAAGAGTTCATAAGCATCGATGAATTCTAAATGATACTAAATGGGTTTTCGATATTGACACTGTCAATTACTTCTTAAGTAGGATCTCTTGATGAAAATTCAAGAGAAGCTGGAAATGCTTCTATTTAACTTTTTCGTTCATCTGCTTGACCGGTTCATATTCTACTCATGCACTTTCCTGTGTCACAATACTTCTTTATAGTTTGTATTAAGATGTGTTTTTGTTCATCAGAGCCACTATTATTAATATAAATCTCAACATTTCATCTCAATTCTTTAAAGTTTCCTTTAAGTAACAAGTTTATGAATTAGATCACTAAAGGGACTCTGCAAAATGCTCACTGCTCACTTGTGACCCAGAATTGGGGTCTCACTCGACTTGTTAGGTGCACCTCTCCACGTTGCCCTCTTCTTGCTGAGGCTGCAGTTCTGGGGACAGCAGCCTCTGTATATTACCTCAGTGTTTCTGGCTTCACTGAAGTGACAGGAGGAATTTATATGTTTCTTCCTTCTGAAAAAATATACAAGCACCCCAGTGTTAATTGTAACATTATTTACAATAGCCAGGACATGGAAGCAACCTAAATATCTATCAACAGAGGAACAGATAAAGAAGGTGTGGTACATATGCCCAATGGAATATTACTTAGCCATAAAAAAGAATGAAATGATGCCATTTGCTGCAATATGGGTGGACATAGACTATCATAGTAAGTGAAGTAAGTCTGACAAAGAAGACCAAATATTAAGGTATCACTAATATGTGGAATCTAATTTTTAAAAATGATATAAATGAACTTATTTACAAAATAGAAACAGACTCACAGATTTAGAAAAACAAACCAATGGTTACCAAATGGGCACAATGGGGAAAGGGATAAACTAGGAGCTTGTACTATACACAACATAGATAACCAGGGACCTACTGTATATAGCACAGAGAACTATACCCAATATTCTGTTATAACCTATATACATTAAAGAGACTAGATCTTTGGTGCCTTTTTAATTTCTGTCACCATCACTAAAACTCAAATTAGATTCACTGTCTCAGAAAGATATCCCGGGACATGGCGATACAAAATATGTTGTTGTTCAGTCGCTCAATTGTGTCCAACTCTTTGTGACCCCATGGACTGCAGCATGCCAGGCTTCCCTGTCCGTCACTATCTCTCGCAGAGCTTGCACAAACTCATGTCCATTGAGTCAGTGATGCCATCCAACCATCGCATCCTCTGTCATCGTCTTCTCCTCCTGCCTTCAATTTTTCCCGGCACCAGGGTCTTTTCCAGTGAGTTGGCTCTTCGCATCAGGTGGCCAAAATATTGGAGCCTCAGCTTCAGCATCAGTCCTTCTGAAGAATATTCATGACTGACTTCCTTTAGGATGGACTGGTTGGATCTCCTTGCAGTCCAAGGGACCCTCAAGAGTCTTCTCCAACACCACAGTTCAAAAGCACCAATTCTTTGGAACTCAGCCTTCTTTACAGTCCAACTCTCAAATCCATACATGACTACTGGAAAAAACCACAGCTTTGACTATACAGACCCTTGTTGGCAAAGTAATGTCTCTGCTTTTTAATACACTGTCTAGGTTTATAATAGCTTTTCTTCCAAAAAGCAAGCATCTTTTAATATAAAATACAGAGAGCATCAAGAAAAGAAATCTTGACAAGAAAGGCATCTTAATAGTATTGATGACTAACAGAGCAATTTACAAATAAACTTATCTTCAAGAAAAAGAATCAGAAAAACAATGAATATATGTGATAACAGAGCAATTTACAAATAAACTTATCTTCAAGAAAAAGAATCAGAAAAACAATGAATATATGTATGTATATTAATGAAACACTTTGCTGTATACCTGAAAATTTTTTTTGTAAAGTCAAACAAGCAGTTAGGAGGGAATTAGGAGAGTAATTAGTGATAGAATATCCGCATGAATTTTTTGTATTTCAAAAGCAAGAAAATGAGTTGTGCTTCTCTTATACTTGCCTTTTAAGTCTATTAATTTGAGTACTATGGCTTGCATACATTTTAAGAGGAATGGGTTGAGTCTTTTACAGACATGTTTATATTCTGTATATTCTAAAGTTATTATCTTATTAATGAAAAGTTTTTCTGATTCTTAGTTGCCTTTCATACTCTTTAGTTATGCCATTTCTTACAAGGAACATTCTAGAATAACAAGCCCATTCCCTCTCCCCCAAATCTGATGCTAACACATTTATTCACTCATACACACAAAGTGTTTTGGGTAATTTCAGGCATTTTAGCTGGAGAATTTTAGGAAGCCTTGAATACACTGAATTGAGGGATTGAAAGGACCATCATTCTTATAATGAAAACCATTAACCCATATAGTTAAAAGCATCAGCTCAGGGCTTCCCTTGTGGCTCAGTGGCTAATGCAGGAGACACAGGTTCGATCCCTGGTCAGGGGAAAATCTCACATGCCATGGAACAACTCAGTACCTATGTGACAACTATTGATCCTGTACTCTGGAGCCTGAGAGCTACAACTACTGAGCCTGCATGCTCTAGAGCCCGCTCTCTGACACAAGAGCAGCTACTGTCGTGAGAATCCATGTACCTCAGCTAGAGAGAAGCCTCTACTCTCAGTAACTAGAGAGAAGCCCATGTAGCAAAGAAGACAAAGTACAGTCAAAAATAAATAAATAATATGATTATATGTAAAAAAGAATCTGCCTAAAGATACCTAATTAAAGACTGTAGATATAGGATCTCCACTTTAACTGCCTAAAGCACATAATTGATACATTATCAAAGGCAGCTCATTATCTTTTCTAAAGCTTTCTTTGAGTCTTTATTGATGCTAATGTCTTGAGTATGACATTTAGAGTTGCCATTTTTAACAACTAACAAAAATGCTCAAATTCTAGAGCTTCTCATTGTTAATCTAAATTTTTCATCCAAAAACTCTTCAGTCTCATGGAGATCTTCAATCACTTGAGCCTGCCACTTTCTCATTCAGTTTCTCTCTAATTTCCTTCTTTTTCAGCTTGAAATCCAAGGACCATGATTATCATCAGGTTGACACAAAAACCTTACAAAATTTGGATCCTTTCCATTTCTGTTATACTTCCCTAGCAAAGCTAAACTCTGGACATCACCTACATAAGGTATAACTGCATCTAATAACTATGTGTTGCTGGAAAAAACAGCGTTGTGTTTAAATTTATGATTACAAATTTGGAATTTTCTCTCAACATTTTCTCAAAATCTGAATATGTACTACTTTCAACATTTTATACCAGCTGTTACCATCTTGTAATGATCTCCCCCCACAAGCCTCATAGGTTTATAGCAGGGGTCCCCAATCTCCAGGATCTAATGCATGATGATCTGAGGTGGAACTGATGTATGATAATAAAAATAAAGTGCATAATAAGTGTAATGTGCTTGAATCATCCCCAAACCATCCCTCATCACTGTCAGTCCACGAAAAAATTGTCTTCCATGAAACTGGTTCCTAGGGACAAAGAGGTTGGGGACTGATGGTTTATAGGGTTATCTTTTTGTTATTGTTATATTTAAAATATTAGATAACCAACAAGGACCTATTGGATAGCATGGAGGGGGAGGCTGTTCAACATTCTATAATAATGTAAATGTGAAAAGAATTTGAAAAAGAATAGATACATGTATATGTATAACTGGATCACTTTGCTATATACCTGAAACTAATACAACACTCTTAATCAACCATGCTCCAACATAAAATAAAACATGTTATATAAATGTTATAGACATGTTATTAACATATAAATATTAATATTTGCAATTAAAATCCATTCAGAAAAAAAATAATTGAATAAACTTGCTTGTTCCTTTTTCTTACTGATCTTGAGAAATTATTTGGACCTCTAAGATCACATTTCTTTTTCATGAAAATTAGAAAATTACACTACACAGTCATATCTTTTTGAAGTCTAAAACAATGAAATGTTATTTTCTTTTTAAAAAATTAAGCTTTAAATCTCTCAGTTTTAATATTTTAGCTCTTTGTTTAATCAATTTCAACTCAAGAATTTTATCAATAGTTGTAGCCTCTGCCTGCACAAACTAATGTATCACCAGTTTTCTTTAAAAATCTCCTATTATTCTAACATCTTCAAAATAGTAAACAAGTAACCAGTGTCAGTATGAGTGTATTATTTAAAGTTTTCTGTAGATATTTTATATTTTTAATAATTATTACTTTGCAAATTGGCATAACATATCCATTTAAAGTTTCCACTTTTAAATGTAATACCCATAATATACAACTCTACATTGTCTGAGCAACTCTATTGAAGTCTCAATATTAAACAAATAAATCAGATTGTGTCAACATCCACTGCTGGATATCTTACTGTATAAAATGTATTTATTTCTGTCATTATTAATTTCTAGGAACAGCAAAACAGACCAGAAAAATAAATGTTTAGTCTCAGACTGCACATCAGAAAATGCACCACAGCTTAAATTTTCACTTGACAGATCAATGTTCCATAGTGTAATTTAATGTCCTGCCAAACCCAAAGACCAACCTGAAAATAAAATGACAATTTCCATTTCCCTATAGTATCTACTCTAATCTAACTGCATTTTCATCATGCATTTCTGGAAACTGAATCTGGCTTGGAAATCTATAAACATTAGGAAGACAATGTTGCAACTATTTGGAGTATATAATTATCCCCCCAATCTGATGATAACATAACATTTTCTGAAAATCAGGTGATGTTTTAAATACATAAAGTGCAATCATCAGATTTCCATTCAAGCTAGCTCAGTGATTTGTTATAGTAAGAAGAAGCTAATTAAACAAATGCTATGGCTATATTTGGCAAGGGTTAGCCACGATGTACCAGTTGGAGAGATGAATTTTGAAATTAAATACTGTGTATTAACTCTAATGATATTGTTCTCTAATTTATTCAACTTGAAAGTGTAGCCAAGGAAATGTTAGGCTTTGTTCCTCACGAAATAGCAATCTGATCAGGGGACGGTCTGGAGTTATTTGAATGACAGAGAACTGGTCAGAAATGGTACTTTTTTTTTTTTTTTGTCTTAAGGACTTCAAACCAGTTTTCAGCTTTTCCAACCAGGAATGTGAAAACCTGTAAGAGACTTTGAAACATCCTAGGGTATCCTTTCATACCCACCTTGCCCTACCATCACCAAAGATGCAATTTACCTTAAAGAGGAAGGGAGAGACAAAGTCTTAATGCAACACTGTCATGCTAACATATTCTTTCCTTCGGCTGATAGCCATTTAACCAACCCATTGACCTCTCACTTTTATTTTCTGGCTTATTTATTCACTCAACAAATACTGCTCCAAGTGCCTGTTATATGCCAGGTCTATTCTATGTGTTGTGTAGAAAATATGTACTTCTTTTGGTACTTACATTAAAATATTTTATAGATATATGATTTTATATAAAGATTTATAGAATGTGACCATTTAAAAACAGCTTAAGAAATTATTTACCCCTTTCCTTGATTTTATTTGTGAAGAAACTGAAGGCTACAGACAGAGAATATGATTTCTCAAGATTACATACAGTGAAGAGTTATGGTAAACATAATGCCAGTATTCGCTCTACTTCTCTAGACATCACTAAAGATAATTACCTACTTACATCTGCTTTTTAAAATGTTTCTAGCCTCATCTTACTCTCTCACTGTGTTCTGGTTATTCTTTCCTGTGCTGTGGGTGACCTGGTTGAGAGAGTTACACTTTCCTGTTTGCCCTTTTCTGAGTCACCTTCAGTTGCAGGTTCTGTAATTGTTGTCTGACACCACAGGAACAATCTTGGCTGTGAAGGAGGCCAGGTGAATCCCTAAGGTTTACTGCACTGTGCTGCATTTCTCTTCTGTCGCTAACTGTGAGACCATTTGGCAACAGTTGACTCAGAGCCTTTAAGATAATTAGTTCTTCCTCAGAATGGCATGGTTTTTAAGGAAGGAAGTACGCAACATTTGTTCCAAAACCCAAATCTATCATTTGGAGAATGTGACCCATTTTGGTGGCTCTTTGATATTTCTGAAAACAGCTTACATGAATAATATCCTCAATAAAGTGGTCTTCTTACATCTTATTCCTGAATTATTTCTAATAGCATCCCAAGAACATCTTGCTCCTATTGAAAACTAACAAACAAACAAAAAACAAAAAAAACTTGATGGAAAAACATAAAATACTACAAAAGAAGTAAAATGAAAAGATAATTTTAAAGTAGATGAACAATTCTTAATACAATAATTGTACTCTCTACATAACTTAATTTTTATAGATATAAGTACACTTAGCACCTAACATTTAGAATAAATTACTACATATTGAACCCTAATACTTTAATTCAGTCATATTAATGTAGGAAGCCATAATCAAATATGAATTCTAAAAAGATGAATATAAAATTTTCAGTATGATTGGGTAAAAAATTATTTACAATGTCTATACATATTTGTACATCAGATTCTAAGTTCAATCAATTTGAAATCTTTATTAAATTTAGTACAATTCTTCAAGGAATTTGCTTAAACAAAACAATAAGGTTTGGCTAAAATTTTTATTGTTCTGTATTGCATAGATATTAAGTAAAATATCAGATTTATATGAACATTAAAAAATAAGTAAGTTGTGCTTTACAATATAAGAAGTAAATATTTTGGTCTTCACCCACCCATAGTTCTTGGCATACAGCTTTAAAAACGTTTGTAATATCCTAAGTGATAAACATGAATACAAATGCTATCACATTATTTTGATATTGTGGGAAATAATTTGTTTCCTAATAACCAATGGAATAGCTCTAATTTTAGAAAGTGAGGAAACAAATCCCTTTGGTAGGGAATTCAAAACCCTTGCAACTTCGGCTCAGTTTACAAGTCTGACTTCATTTACACTTAATATTATAATTAATGCTGATTTTATAATTATAATAATGTCTAGCATTATGTTAATTATTTAATCACATATATTACTGTGTAACACTATAGTGTACAAAGTACACATATCTTGTATGAATTCTCTGGTATCTTGCACATTCACAGTGCTCTGTTTGTTCCCTCTAACAAAATGTCATTGTACTATCTTGCCATAAAAATCTTTCAGGATGATATAGCTTAAATGTCACTACATCCTGGAGATTTCTTAAATCATTTTAAAGAAAATTCTTATTTCCTTTCCTTATACTTCCTTAATCCTTTGAACACTGATTAAAGCATTTAACATAGTCTACTCTATATTTTAAATTGTCATCCTCCTAAACCACTAAGGTCTTAGACTTACAGAAGCACTATATGTAGTTTTTATTTATTTATTTACCTGAGTGTGCTCTGTGTGTGTGGATGGTGCTTAGTCATGTCTGACTCTTTGGGGTCCCATAGACTATGGTCTGCCAGTCTCCTCTGTCCACGGGATATTCTAGGCAAGAACATTGGAGTGGGTTGTCATTTCCTACTCCAGGGGATCTTCCCGACCTAGGGATCAAATCCACATCTCTTGGGTCTACAGCTTTGGAAAGTGGATTCCTTACCACTGAACCACCTGAACTTCCCTAATAAATGAGTCATATTTAACCATCTTGATTTGATCTGTCTTTACATAGTACACAAAATTCTGCAGAAAATTTTGAAAACCTGGAGTTAGACTATTAGGATCATTCTACCTGATGCAAAAAGCTGACTCATTTGAAAAGATCCTGATGCTGGGAAAGATTGAAGGTGGGAGGAGAAGGGGATGACAGAGGATGAGATGGTTGGATGGCATCACTGACTCAGTGGACATGAGTTTGGGTAAACTCCAGGAGTTGGTGATGGATAGGGAGGCCTGAGTGCTGCAGTCCATGGGGTCGCAAAGAGTCAGACATGACTGAGCAACTGAACTGAACTGATAACAGACTACTGCCATTATTTAGGGTTCTTTCTCATATTATAATTGTATATTTTGATTCAGAATCCTGCTGTACTTTACTGTCCTCCACATATTGGCATTGTAAACTGTACAGGAGAGGGTTAACACAGCAGGTCTTTTATGCAGGTCTCCTAACATTCCTTGAAAGTGAAAGTGAAGTCGCTCAGTAGTGTCCGACTCTTTGTGACCCCATGGACAGTAGCCTGCAGCAGGCTCCTCTGTCCATGGGATTTTCTAGGCAAGAGTACCAGAGTGAGTTGCCATTTCCCTCAAAGAGCCTATTTGCAGGGGTGGCCCTGAGCTAATGTTGGAGAACTTGGCTTTTGATCGTCTCTACACTGCTAAGGCACTTTTGATTGCCTGGGGGATTGAATTCACTGTATCAGCCTGAAAGCAGAAGGAAAATCTGTTTTTCTTCAGGGATTCAGGAATTTCTATGCTGATGGCTAATCACATGGGCCAAGAATGACTGTAGACCAGTTCCCACTGAAGACCACGGACCCAGTCTCTAGCAGGTTTCCCTGGGCAGAAACTGCAGGTGTGTTCCTACAATTAACATTTGATGTGGCACTCCCCGAGAGCAAAGACTTTCCAAATCCTGTAGATGGAACCTCCAGACTCTGTCCAATGTATCTTTTCCCTTAAAAGTCCATTGTGTATCATTCCACTGTAATATTAACCACAGCCATGAATACAACTGTGTCTGAGTTCCATGAGTCCTTCTAACAAAATACCAAACATATATTCTTAGAACTCATGAAATAGGAAGGAACTATTTAGATAGTGTTCGGTTACTTTTCTTGGCAAACTTGGGATACGTTCATTACAAAAGACGAATAATTGAGTGTTAGAGAGAAAAATTAATAGTCCCCTGTATGTCCTAATACTTCATTCTTCCATCAGCAATTCCTATATCTTCACAATGGTGGCATTGTTTGAGCATGGCTTTGCCTAGTTAAAAGATGGAAGAGTGAAAGAAAAGATAAGTAAAATGTACTTTTAAAAGATTAAGCTATGTTTTGGAAGATAATCGGGAGATAATGCAGTAGAAGGAAAACAGCACTGTGTTTTATAATCGAGTTACTATCTGGCCATTTCCCAAACTTGAGACCTTAGGGAAGTCGTCTAACCTCATCAGGAACTAATTCTGATTATGTAAAGGGGGATAATAAAACTTCCCTGTCACTGTTGTAGGGATGCTGAGAAGATGAAATAGGTTAAACTGGGTAAAATTCAGCTGACCATTTTTACATTTAGTTACAGTTTCTTCCTCTCTAATTCTAGGTTTTAGGCTTAAATCTGGGCAATGTTTCAGGAAGTTATTTCAGTTCATTCAATTCTGATCTCTCCATGAAAGGTTAGAACTGTGCAGAACTGTATCTTCACTTTGGGGACAAGAAAAAATCAGAGCAATGAAAGGAGTCAAGATAAACAGCAGCTGCTCAAGGATAAGAAAATAAAGTCTAGATAAAAATTTTAAGTGTACCTCTAAGCTTCCAGAAAGCATTAATTCAGGTAAAAAAGTTTGATAATTACCATGTAAATATCTCTCTATTTTCATCTGTAAATATATGTGTTAGGGAAGAATAATAATAGTAATAACCTTTAGTATTTATTGTGAGGTAGGAATTAAGCTAAGTGTTTACACCACACTCCTTATCTTATTTAATCCTGTGTCCTACCTGAGAAATTAGGTATTATTATTCTCCCAGATTTTCAGATTAAGCTATGGAGACTTTGAGGTGTTGCGAAGTGTTCACGTGGCTAGTTAAGATACCAGCAGAGTAGGTGTAGAGGTATGCTGAAGCACAACTCCTCTTGACAAATACATTAGCATTTTCCTATGTTTCTGTTCTGGTTTGGTACAGAAAATTTCAATTTTTAAAAAAATTTTACTTGAATATAACTATTCATGTCATAGCCAGATACTAGTTTTTCATTTCAAAAATAATGTTTTTCATAACAAGAATGTGAATATTATTTGATAACTCAGTGTAGTCTACTAGAGTGCTAAACTGAGCCTAATGAAATCATCAGTTATTCCCAGGATTTTGTTCAAGTTTCCCTGGCCAACTTACGTAAATTAGTGTGTTTCCAAAAACAAAAACAAAGTCCAACATGAGAAGTACTTAATATTGTGGGGAATCCTACCATAAATTATATTTGGTGATTTTCTTTTTCTCTTCTTTAATGAGAAAAATGACAAAAGAATCATCTTAAAATGATCAAAAATAGCATGCCTCTAAATAGTGAGTCCCGTTTGCTTTTCTATGAACAAACGTAGGACCAAACAGCTCTATGTGGATTCTTTGTATTGAGAAGTAAGATGATAACAATCTGCTTGACTTATATGGATCAGCTCATCAAAGAGGCAAATTGCTTAGATGTGACGGACTTAGGTGTAGTCCAGAGAGAAGGCTGTGTATGCACTGAAGTGGGTTAGCACGGGGAACTACAATACTAGAAAACAAAGTCTGAGGAGCTTTCATCTGAGATGATCTCTGAGGATGAGTTTTAGCATATTAGAGGGATAAAGTGAACCTGTATAATGAATCAAATCAGCAAGGCAGCATCACTGATGTGGGGTTATGAACTCAGGAAGAGCCTGATAATTAAAGGAGCAGCAAAGTTTAACTCAGAATTACTGAACTTCTGCTAACTGCAGTAAATTTGAGAATGAGATGCAAGATTATTTTTGCAGGCTGGTTTTGTTCATGAGTAAGTATGGTGTATTTTTATCTGTTATATTAACAGTAAAATACTAGAGAGAGACGGGAGAGTGACAGAGAAAAAGAGATGAAGGAGGGAAAGCTGGGGGTGGGAGAGAAAGAGAGAGAAGGAATGTACTAAGACCCTTCATGACAAGGATAACAGCTTAAAATACTTTTGCAGTAAATTTTATCCCAGGAAGAGTAGATGGCCTCCAGTTCCCACTCTACCTAAGTAAAATACTAACAGCCATACAAAAGTAATTACAAGAACTTCCCGTATCTTTTATTAACTTAATAACCAAATATTTATCAACTACCTGCTATGTTGAAGGGGCTTGGTTATGCTGTGTTATCTGGGAGACAATAAAGACACAAACCCTCCCCTGAGGCACTCATGTTCTACCATAGGTGAGAGAAATTAAATAGCTAACTGCACACACAGTAACTATTTACTGTTCTATTTATAATCATTGTTTTATGAAGGAGAAAAAATAGAAATGTATCAAAGAATGACTCACCTCTGTCAACATGAATTAGAGCAGAAGTGAGCATGTGGCCAAATTTGGGCCACGGGGTGAAATGAAGCTAGGTATGGTTTCTGGGAAATTTGAATTTAATTTTACAGTAGCCACAGAAAGCCTCTCTCCTTGCTTCACATTTCTTCAAAGAAATCTGAAATCAGTATATCCTCTAGTCATTTCATTCCCATCCTAAAGCTCTCCACCCCCTTCCCCCCATTCCCCCCAGAAAAAGAATTCATGGTGGCAAAGGCCAAAAATTCTAAGGAAGTAGCTCTAGAGCTGAACCCACTGTGTAAAGTCAACCTTGAAACTTGCCTTTTCTATTATGTGAATAACAACTTTTTTTTCTTATTTATGAGTTTGAATCGGGTTTTTATTATCTTTGAAAATATCCAAAATGATATAGCCTTGCACAAGTCATTTAACTTCATAATATTTTTCATTAACAATAGGAGTCCTAAGGATATTAGAGGCTTATTATAAATATCTAATGAGATGATGTTTATCACTGTGCATTGCAATCTATAAACTAAAATACATTTTAAAGTCATCATTTTGGAGTATGAAGAAAAAGCAGTCATCAGATTTAAGTTTATTCTTACTAAGAATCATGCCTATGCAAGCTAAAATGGTAAAAATATACTGGATTTTTTTTTCACATAGAATTCAGGAAAGAACGGTATTTTATAGCATAGCTGGACATTTATGAAAATGTTGTATTTCAAAATATTTCAAACTTACTTTACAAGAGGAAGACAGAGTCCCTGAGGGAGAATATATGAAAATGTTATCATAAAAAATGGTCAGTATATAAAGGTGAACATTTTCCTATTAAAATACACCAGCTGTTATTAGCATATTTAGATATCTACACTATCACCAAAAGTGAAAGTGAAGTCGCTCAGTCGTGTCCGACTCTTTGCGACCCCATGGACTGTAGCCTACCAGGCTCCTCTATCCATGGAATTTTCCAGGCAAGAGTACTGGAGTGGGGTGCCATTTCCTTCTCCAGGGGATCTTCCTGACCCAGGGATTGAACCCGGGGCTCCCACATGCAGGCAGACACTTTACCATCTGACCCACCAGGGGAGCCCACACTATCACCAATCCCCATTTAAATCATTGGAACACATTCAGTATCTGGATGAGGACACAAAGTCTAGCATTGAGAGTGGGTACAGAAAAGCAAACTTGAGAGAAGAAAGCAGCTGACCACCTTGAAGAAGAACAGCAAGCTTGGATGTGATATGAGAAGCAAAAATAAATGAAGCAGAACAACGCAGTAGTGGAAAAAGCTGGAGAGGTTAAGAACGTATTCAATGACATTTAAAAGAACTTGCTGCAGAGAATTTCCCAGTGGATACACAAATTCTAACGTCAAGTTTGCATTTTATCTTTGTAGCTTTGAAAACTCATTCTTCGACTTTTAAGGAACATTCTATATATATCTCTCAGTAAATTATCCCAATTTGGCCACGGGTGAAGAACCAAACTATGCTTTGAAAAAGAACTAGCCAATCATTTTTGTTTATTAAGATTTATAACTCTTTAAAATTCTTTTTAATTACTTTTTAATTCTTTAAAATTACTTTTTGTTTTTCTTTTACTTATCTAAACAATGCCCGATGCTCCTCAACTAAAGTGTAGGAGAAGATGTTGGTTTTAACAGCACGATAATAGCTACTTGAATATTTTCTATTACTATTATAAAAGTTTATAAGAAATTTTAAAGATATTTAATAAAAGGAGAAAACTATCAGAGTTATAAACTGTCAGTAAATCTTTCTGAATCAAATGCTGATTCTAGCCATGGGAGAAAAATGGAGTTTATTCAAGGACCACAGCCAAACGACTGATGGAATGATTGTTCAGCAGCCTGAACTATGGCAAGAAAATTGATCCTAGAGAAAAAAAGCAATTACTATTTTTGTTGGCATTTCAGTGGTGATAGAGAGGTCTGTGTGAACCTGTCACTACTCAGACTAATGAGGAGGTTTTTAAAGATCTATAATAGAGGCTTTTTTAAAAAAATTATGATTGTCCTAAAACACAAACATGTTTTAATATAGTACTGTTCATATCTTCCATAAATGTCTAGAGAAAAACTGTCAAATATAAACTCATGCTAGATGGAATTAGTTTTTTCTAAAATAGTGACATGTAAAGAAACAATGACCAATATGCCTCTAATGAAATTATAAATTCTTATTTGGTTGATTTTCTGATGTTTTCTCTTGGGTTATTGATTTCTGAGTTTATTCCTCTATCTTGCTAATGAAATCTTGTCCTTTTCCTTTAAAAACAAAGAATATACTTACATTTTATCACTCATATGTGGTTCTCAAATCTTTTTATTCAAACTACTAAGAATTATTAAATTATTACCACAGCAGCAAAAAATTCAGTATTCAAAGTTAGGATAGGTATTTTTTATATATACATATTATATACACATATTATATATATAAATGAAAATCAAATCTTTCATTACATACACACAAACTCTGCCTTAAAAACTTGGTCCCGAAGAAGTCTTTCTTCATTATATATAAGCAAATTCAAAAACTGATGAGGTTGAGGAAATTGCTATAAATAATATAGAGAGAATATAAACCACATTACAACATGATACAACAAAACGTTTTCAAAGGGTGGTTCCTTAGCAATCTTAAAATGTTACCAAAGAAATATAATATTCTTTCAAATTCCATGATATTCTTTTTTTTTAAAAAATCACATATTAGTTTACATTACTAGCAAACCTTTCTTATCTTTGCATGGGGAATAGATTGGTATCCTGGTTTGGGAGGAAAAGTGACTATAGTGATTATTATAGAGCAGGGTACAAATTATGATAAATCAACCTTCCACCCTCCTCACTTAAGGGAAGGTAATATTGCATACGATTTAAATACCGACCTAGTGCAATTCTCAGATCCTCCACTTAAGAGCTATGTAACCCTGAGCAAGTATTTAAACTTTATAAGCTTCAGTGTTCTCAGCCATAAAATGAGAAAAAAAATCATACTTACTTAATCATGTTTCATAAACTAGTATATAAGCTTAGGGCTTCTAAGGCCTGGAGCAAAGGAGACTTCCCAAAAGGATGGAGAAAAATGTGTTTTCTACAGCGAGTGAGCGGGCCAGAGAATAATGTTAAGGGGACAAGACTTCTGGGAAAGAAGTGAGAAGTATTACTTGAGTAGGTAAGAATGAGAGAATGTGATTGGAATGCCTAAAACAAGTATCATGTATTAAAAAATTAGGAACTCATCTGAAGATGTGAGATCCTTGTCTCAATATCAGACCATAATAGCTATATAACAAAAGCAGTACCAGACAAAGAAGCCTGTGTTTGTGAAGAAAGAGAAATTTAGGAAACTAGCATTTGACATGAAGCAGAAAGGGGATGGGAATACTACAGTCAGACAAACTTGGCACAAATGCTACCTTGGCCATTTATTTAATGGTTGATAATGACAAACTTATGCAGGTTATATGGCATTCAGTTTAATATATCATCCACTTGGAGTTGTTTTGAAGAGCCAGACAGAAAGTAGAAACATTTAAGTTCACACACATAATGTGATGACCTTGTGACACTGAATAAAATGATATTCATTTTATAGTCACTTTCATACTGACAATCACTGTCAGTCTGAAACTATCTGCCCTTAAAGTTGATGCAATTCTGTGAGATCACAATGCAGAGAGTAGGCAAGCTTGTACAACTCAAGAGCTATCTACACAAACATTTTTAAAAAGACAAATACGAAGAACAGCCCTTCAAACTTCACTTGCCTTTCAACAAAGACCAGAATACAAACTATTGCTGCAAGTGGTATTGTTCTTCTTATAATTTTGTAACTTCACAATTATTTTCCAATTATGTTAGCCTTCTTTCTATAGGATTGCAAGAACAGAAAAGCAAATGGATCAAATATCCAGAACTTTATTCTTAGGAGAGGAAAGAAAATAAAATTAATTCATCCTAGGACCAGTCAGAAATCCCTAGGTTTGGGGACTATTTGGATTTTTGATGCCATTCCCTGTCATCATTTGCCAAAATTCTATGATCATTGCATGGAATTTGCATTTCAAAGTTGAACAGCAAGGTTTGGGAAGATGACTTTTGTAATTACTTCTCACTTCTCTTCCATTTTCTAATGCAAATAAAGCCAAACTGGAGAGATTTGCCCTATTGCTGGTAGTGACAGCAGGTGTGTAAAATTCAGTCCTTAATAATTTATGGGACTTCATAATTCTTAGTCACAAGCAAATTTCAGAAAAGCTTTTCCCAAAAGATTATGGTTTCTTCAATGGCATTTTTTTCAGAATTTATTCTCAAACTACTTTTAAAACTATTTTCTTAAATAGTCATTCCTATCCTACTTGAGCTTGGGTTATTTTCCATTATTTTAGTGATTATTATATGCTAAACAACTTGCCAGAGGAGAACACCTACAGAGCTCAACCACCAATTTACTATACTTTTAAATACTTTACGTTTTATATGTAAACAAGCTATTCACGTCTTATTAAGTTTCATAGATTTTCAAAATCACAAGCAATTACAGTGAAGGTATAATCTCACATATTTAAAGGAGGATTGAAGGCTTGGCTATCAAAATTATGTCTTCTAATACTGCCTTGAATAAAAATATCAAATCAAAATAGTCATTTATTTATATGGGAAGGGAAAAATATGAAGAGCTCTTCTTGTTATATCATCTTAGTTATCTATCTTTATCTATAGGTAGATGGATAGATAGATACATATTTATGTGAAATAGCACAAAAGTTTCTTTCCTTTAAATGCTGTCTCTAGGATCTTCTGCATCCTTGCTACCAAAGTGTCTAGGAAAATTATTTCTGGTCCTCAAGTGGTCAACAACAAGAAATAAGCATGCAGGAGAAGCTACCTTGTTTCAGCTTCTAGGCTATACACAGATCATCAAATAAAGCTTTACAGAAATTACCATTAAAGAGTAAGTACAAATTTCCTAGGAATCATCATGATCCTAATACAGACTTCCCTGGTGGCTCAGATGGCAAAGAATCTGCCTGCAATGTGGGAGACCTGGGTTCGATTCCTGGGTTGGGAAGATCTCCTGGAGGAGGGCATGGCAACCCACTTCAGTATTCTCGCCTGGAGAATCCTCACAGACAGAGGAGCCTGGTGGGCTATATAGTCCATGGAGTCTCAAAGATTCAGACATAACTGAATGACTAAGCACAACATATTTTCTAGGTTTATCCAAAGATAAAACTAGATCTGTACTTAAAATGGTCATTTTCTTTTTTTTGGAGGCATGGAGGAAATAGTTAAGGAACTTACAGGTTATCATTAATGTAGCTATAATAATCACATTTTGCAAATTTAGAATATGCTAATGGTAGAAAAAGATGGCACCTTATTGTTCAGAATTGAGCCATGAATTACCCTTGCAGAGATGTGGGTTGTATGACCCTCTGTTGTAGTTAGAATATACATTCTATATTCTATATTCAAATAGATTATAATTATGAGTCAGAACTGTATGTGAAATTTTAATTGCAATGTTCAATATACATGGCAGGAGTATAAAATTAAATCCTAAAACTTTTATTTTTTCTTCTTCAGATTTTAGTTTATATCTATCTCCTTTATCACTCATTATATATTTTTTATACTATAAAAATACCTCTATATCACCAGAATGAAGGTTTTCCTGGAAAATGTGAGGAACTTAAGCTTTCATGATTGTGATACAGTAATTTTTCTTCAGTATATAATTTTCATCTTGAAATTCCTTATTCCCAGACTCCAAACAGAATCCAATAACTTGGGTGAAAAGTAGTACAAAAAAAATATGTATATATATATATATATGTATTTATTAATCAATTCTGCTATACTAATTTTTCTAGATATTTATTTCACAACAAAGATTATTTAAAAAGTTGTTAAAATTAAATACATTTTTGTTTAGTATTTAACATATGTATTTATCAGAATTTCTATCATACATAGAAAATTCTAATTTTTCACACAGATATCAAGGTGAGGGTGGGATGATTTGAGAGAATAGCATTGAAACATATATATTACCATATGTGAAACAGATCACCAGTCCAGGCTCGATACATGAGACAGGGTGCTCAGGGCTGGTGCACTGGGATGACCCTGAGGGATGGGATGGGGAGGGAGGTGGGAGGGGGCTTCAGGATGGGGGACACATGTACACCCATGGCTGATTCATGTGAATGTATGGCAAAAACCACTATAATATTATAATTAGCCTCCAATTAAAATAAATAAATTTTTAAAAATTAAAATAAATAAATAAAAATAAATCAAAGCTAGTATTATAACAGTTATATCAAAAAGTTATTTCAACTAATTATCTTGCACTGGTTCATAGAAAACAGCTTTTTAGAGCTGGTTTTATAGTTTTAGATGAAGCATGAAGCAAAGAATTTCATATCTTTTCCTATGAACTGACATCTTTCCTGAGGTAGATTTTTAAATGTGATTATCCAACTGTAATATTAATTTAGAAGACAGCATCTCTGCAAATTATTACTACTATGAACAAATGCTTTACTGTGTCTTTAATTTTTTAAAAACTGATCTTTTAATATTCACATAAAATGGAGCAACGTGTATAACATAATGCATAAATCAAAATATTCAAAGTAATGACATGAAATGAATCAAACAATACTACCTGGGAAACATACATAATCTCATAAAAAATGACTACTCTTCAGAAAACTACCTGCCTGCCTGCCCCCCTCCCCACCCCTCCCACCTCCTCATAATGCTTCAAATGAAGAACTGTACATGTATCGTTAAGCACTGGTGATTTCAGATCTGAGTGATGCATTTTAGGAAGCAGGCTGCTGGGTCAAAGAGTATATATATGTTAACAAATGTGACCAGAATGTTTTTTTAAATGGTTGTTTTCACTAAAATGTTAAATGTTCTTTTAAAGAGATAACTATGAGAAGTGATAAATGTCTTAATTAACTAGATGGGGATATTCATATTTCTGTGCTGTGCTTAGTCGCTCAGTCGTGTCTGACTTTGCAACCTCATGGACTGTTAGCTCCACAGGCTCCTCTGTCCATGCGGATTCTCCAGGCAAGAATACTGGAGTGGGCTGCCATGCCCTCCTCCAGGGGATCTTCTCAACCCAGGGATGGTACCCAAGTCTCCTGCAATGCAGGTCGATCCATCTGAGCCATTAGAGACGCCCCATGTCAGTTATGAACGTGAAGGTCGCTCAGTCATGTCGGACTCTTTGCGGCCCCATGGAGTGTAGAGTCCGTGGAATTCTCCAGGCCAGAATACTGGAGTGGGTAGCCATTCCCTTCTCCAGGGAATCTTCCCAAGTCAGGGATCGAAACCAGGTCTGCCACACTGCAGGCAGACTCTTTGCCAGCTGAGCCACCAGGAAAGCCCAAGAATACTGGAGTTTGTAGCCTATCCCTTCTCCAGCGGATCTTCCCCACCCAGGAATGGAACCACGGTCTCCTTCACTGCAGGTGGATTCTTTACTGGCTGAGCTGAGAGAAGCCCAAGTCAGTTATAATAGAACATTATTACCTCTGGTCAGTTGGATCTTGACAGCAGCCAGAAAACACAACACTTTAAAATCAGTATAAGTTATGCTACACCAATATATTTATTTCTACCAGCAATATACATATTTCTACCAGCAACATAAACATTTTCCTGCATCCCAGCCAGCAATAGCTGTTACAAGTTTTTCAAATTTTTTACAAGTCTGAAGGATATAAGGAGGTTTCCAGGGTGGCACTTGCGGTAAAGAATCTGCCTGCCAATGCAGGAGATGAAGAAGACAAGGGTTCAATCTCTTTGATCCTTGGGTCGGGAAGATCCCCTGGAGTAGGAAATGGCAACCGGCTCCAATATTCTGCCCTGGGAAATCTCAAGGACAGAGGAGCCTGGCAGGCCACATTCCATGGAACCTCAAAGAGTCGGGACATGACTGAGTGATTAAACACACACAAAGGATATAAAGTGTCAACTCACTGTAACTGTAAGTTGCATTGTAATAACTAGTAAGTTTGAACAGCTTTTCATATTAATTGTCCATCTGAATGTATTTCCTTTTACTTGCTTTCTAATATGATTTATATTGGGTGCTCCATGTGCTTCCTGGCATTTGTTAAGAGTTCTTTACATATGATAGACACTGACCTATGTATGGTCTGTCCTCTGCATGTCAATTTTTTTTCCAAGAATTTCTATTCTCAAAACAGAAATGTGTGAAATAACACCTCTAAATCTCCATAATTTTGTTTTTTCTTATAAATTCTATCACTCAACATGTACCCTAATAAGGAAATAATTCTATCTGGAATGAAATTTCAAATAGGGGAGAACTAGAATATTGTCAGTCAAGAAAAAGCTTATACTTTTTCCTCCTGTTTGAAAATATTATTACAAAAAAGGAATAAAATGGTAACAGTACAGAGGGCATTTCAAACTTGTTTTCAAGGAGATAGCTTCTCCAAAAAGGAAACATAAAATTTGGGGGGGGCGGGGGGCGGGAAGCTAACAGTGATGTGTACTATGAAACCAACTGAAGTTCAGAGGGAAACATAGAGACTCAGAAGACAGATTAAATTTTTGCTGGTATCTGGTCCAGCCTCTGTTGCTTTATCTTCCATTCCAACTTTCACAGTAGTTTTTTAGGCTTCCTTCCAAAGAATGTGTGCTCTACTAGTCTAAACAAAGCAGAGCTAATGAGATTGGCAAAGTGACTTTGTTAAGCATATGTCTTTGTACTTTGTAATTTTGATTTACATAAACATGGATTTTATACTATTAATCAATGGGTTTGTGACAGTGCCAGGCATTATTTCAGTGCAAAAACTATTTTAAATGAAGTTAATTTATACACAGAAAGAGTAGTAGGTTCCTAAATGGTTTAGTACATGTATTTTTTCAATTACACATATATATACATGTACATATAAGCACAACAAGCATATACATGTCTGTGATATATATATAAACACCCTAATTGATTGTGAAAACAAGCCCCTGAAGTAGATAAGGCAGAGATCAAAAGTCTAATTTCACAATGGAGGACACACACTTAAGGTCAGAGAGGTGACTATTACAGTCAAAGAGTAAATGAGTAGTAGACCAGGCCAATGCTCCAGGCTTCTGATAGCCAATTCTATGTTCTACTCATTAAAAATCATCAAGCTATGATAGAAATATAGAACTGAAATATATTTCTTAAATTACAAATGAAGTAGTGCTTCTTTCTCCTGTATCTTTAAGATAAACATTTCATAAAGTTATGAATTAATAATTATTATTCACATACCCAGAATAGATATTTCTCATTGCAATGATTCAGTTCTGGTACTTGAGTTCTTTAAGTCATTAGTATAGAGATATGGTAGTTAAGTCTGCTTTGCCCATAAGATGACACAATCTGGTTACTGCTCTTATCAATTTATACTTCTGCCTCTGTCCTGTGACTGTGTTTATTTTGTTTAATCTGGCCATTTACTAATTAAGAAGTAATATAGATGAGAAAGAAGAAATACAACCAACAAAGTTACCATAATGTCTCTGAAACTAAAAAAACTGTTTTATTTTTTTTTTTCTTTTTCTGTTTGTTACTCTATACCTGAACTTAGCTTCAACTAAGTTCCAGAATCAGATCGCTAGGACTGACTTCCTGATTTCATCATTTGTTCATAACACTGGGTATGTTATTCAATTCCTCTAAATTTTTTATTTTATCATCAGTTAAAATTTCACAGAGTATGCCATATAATGGACTCAACTCAATGTCCTGAATATACCCAGTTAGTTTTATTCCTAGATCCACTGACTATGTCTGCCTCTAAATATCATTATCACTTTTAGAACTCATGGTGTTTTCTTCCTGGTTGAACCCTAGAAACTGTTAAATGTCTTACAATGAACAAATATATGTTCATTTCTTATTGTGTTCACCTTCTCTCAATTAAAAAAATTTGTTTATTAAGCAAATCAACATTAATGACAGTCACTCCTATTTAGTACAGTATTAAGAAAAGCTATTAAGATGTCCATGTCTTTACTCTTGTGTGCCTCTAAGGTCAATTTTTAGTCTTTTAAAAGTATCCTTTAAGCATGTTAAGTCTAAAATATCCCAGACTTTAGCTTACTATTAAGAGTTTTATCACAAACAATTTTTGTTTAAGCTCTTATTATGTCAGTAATGGATCACTAAGCGTGGGATGAACTCATGGAGAGTTACAAGGAATCACGTTATTTGATTTTCTATGACCATAGTGCAATGTGTACTTGAAACTCATGTTAGAGATTTTTGGAACCCATAATTACTATAAAGGATTGCTATTCTACCATATAAGCTCATTTCAAAAATAATTCTATTTTGGACTGCCAGTAAATTTTTTAAATGCAGGATTTCATCATGAGTAGGATTTCTGGAAGTCGTTTGTCCATCACAAAAGTGAAGGAGAGTGTATAATGATGCTCTTCAGAAGGATATTAGGTTATTAAGTCATTATGTACAATTGTACATGAGACACTCATTACAGTCCCTCTCTTTTACTATAGCCTATTCTTGAGAATAGAGACTCTTTACCACCAAATAACAGAAATTATATTTTAATTGCAATTATATTTAAGTCTCCTTTTGTAATACATTATAGACAAAAACACAGTATTTGATATTTGACTATTATATATGTTTTCCTGAATTAGAAAGATTTTTACGCAAGTATAGAAAATTGAAGAACAGAACATAAAGTTGATAAATATATTTTTAGATGTCTAAGGAAAAGAAATGGGGGGAGAAATATTATTTATTTGTTAAGAGTTACACATTTTATATGATGTGTATTTGATATACATAACATGGTTTAATCACTGCCATCTACCTTTTTTAATAGGTCATTCTTGCCTTTATCTCAATTAATTAGAAGGAAATTAATATTCACATAAATATAATAAATCCCTTTTAATAGCTATAGAGTAACTAATTATAATTAAGTATTAGTTGCTTAGTCGTGTCTGACTCTTTGCGACCCCATGGGCTATAGCCAGCCAGGCGCCTCTGTCCATGGGATTCACCAGGCAAGAATAGCAGAGTGGGTTGCCATTCCCTTCTCCAGAAGAATTTATCATCATACAACTAACTAATATGAGTGATTTTTCAGTCAGGAGTCAATGAATAACTTCTTTGTAAGAATATTTTTGAGATAGGAGCTTATAAAGTAATAAATTTACACAAAAAGGGGAAAAGTGAGGGCTTAGTGTTTATTTTAGTAGAAACTAACACATACATGTTGTTGCTAAAAGTTTGACATAGATGAAAAGAAAAGACACTTTTAAGATTCTTAAGGATTTGAGCTTATTTTCTGGGTAATACTAATGTATGGCTTAAATAAATTTAGGCTACCTACACAATAGCTGCCTAAACACCTGTTTCTTTGGACACCAACATACATCTAAAAATGTCTTCTATGGGATTAAAATTAAACAATGATTTCCTACCCAAAGCTGAAGTCTCACCTATAGTATCAGTAGTGAAATAGATTCAAGTTCATAGGGGGATCTGAAGTCTAAATGCCAGTAATAATTATGGAGGGGCAGGAGTAGGGGTCACAGGAAGAAAACAGAGCCAAGAATTAGGATCAGAGATAGGTTCCGATTGGTAGTCAGAAATGAGTGGAAAAAGGAACTGGCTATTTGATACAAACTGTGCTTGTAACTTTTACATGTGTGTGTGTGTGAACAAACTGAGCCAACATGTGGCTTGGTTATTCTAGGCATTATATTTTAGTGCTTCCCATTCAACTTTTTTAAAATTTTTACATGTACTGTTAAACAAATAGGTATTGAAAACAGTCTCATATCCTACCACGGATCTTGTTTAAACCCAGACTAAGGCACAAGTATCTCTGTGGTCTACTGTTGTGCCATGCTCAGCCATGTCTGATTCTCTTCAACTCCATGGACAGTAGCAGTCTAGGCTCCTCCTATTTCCCAGGCAAGAACACTGGAGGGGGTTGCCATTTCCTTCTCCACAGGATCTTCCTGATCCAGAGATGGAAGCTGTGTCTCCAGCATTGTAGGCAGATTATTTACTGCTGACCCATCAGTGAAGCCCCTTGGGAGTGTCTAGAGGACAGGTTATTTCTTTCTCAAGCTGCATGTCCCTTTGCCTGTATAATTAGCTGACAATGTTTCTCACTAATTAACCAGTTGTAAGTCTTCCATCCCACTTTTATCTTCTAGGAACATACTAAAAGCTCTCATCTGCAGAGGACATGTAGTTATTTTATTGTGATCTTGGAATTATATTTATAAAAGTAATTTCACTGACATTTCAAGGGGTCTTATGAAGGCAAGCATATTTTTATACCTTGTATGAATAGGGAAAATTTCCAGAATTACAAATTTCCTGTAGGAACAACTGATTGAATAAGAGTAACATTTCACAGTGTGGAAAACTGGAAGAGGAGGAGATTTTAAACAGAAGATTAAATACTGAATATTGGTGAAAAAATGAGGTTATCTTTCTATCCTCGTTAATGTACACATCAATCATGTATTCTAAACCAAATAAGGAGAGATTTAATTAACTTTACCTTTACAAATAAGCTCCCTTGCAAAAGTAGACTAAAAACATGAAGATTAAGGCAATGTCTTTTTCTTTCTTCCAGCTTAGATTTTACAACTAAATGAAAAAGGTCAATTAACAAATGAAAAGGAAAATAACTGATAGTTTCAGAATCATATTTTCTAACAAACAAAGGACTATGGAGTGGACCTTAGTTGTGACGATTTCAATCAATCAAACAATGTCGGCTCACCCTCAGGAGGCTGACAAGAATCCATACTGCTTCTCAAATAACCTGAGTTGTATGGGAGTGATTTTTGAGAACCAAAGGCTTGGGAACATTATAAACAACGTGAACTGAAACAGGTTGCTTGGTCCTTAGTTTAAAAAAAAAAAACACACATGCAATTTACTTATATAAGACAGGCATTCTGTGCTGGCAGACTCTGTTCTGCTTCATTTGTGAATGATCTTTTTTTCTTTTCTTCCTTTTTAATTTAAAAACATGGAAGCCTGAACACCTGGCACCTGTCACGTCACACTCAAGTATTAACAAGTGATGGCATAGCCCATATCTAGGGATCTGTCTCACAAAGTCATGAGGATTCTTTGCTTTTAATTATCTCCAAGTGAAGCATATCTGTTCCAGAGTTTGCACTAAGTATCAGAAATGAAACATGTATTTTTCAGAGTTTCTTTCTCCAATAAAACCTACAAAGTAAGGCAAGCTTTTTTTTTTTTTTTAAAGTAATATAGACATTGTACATGAGACAGGGATCAAGATCATCCTAAACAAAAAGAAATGCAAAAAAACAAAATGGCTGTCTGAGGAGGCCTTACAAATACCTGAGAAAAGAAGAGAAGTGAAAAGCAAAGGAGAAAAGGAAAGATATACCCATCTGAATGCAGAGTTCCAAAGAAGAGCAAGGAGAGATAAGAAAGCCTTCCTCAGTGATCAGTGCAAAGAAATAGAGGAAAACAACAGAATGGGAAAGACTAGAGATCTCTTCAAGAAAATTAGAGATACCAAGGGAACATTTCATGCAAAGATGGGCACAATAAAGGACAGAAATGGTACGGACCTAACAGAAGCAGAAGACATTAAGAAGAGGTGGCAAAAATACACAGAAGAACTGTACAAAAAAGATCTTCATGACCCAAATAATCACGATGATGGTATCACTCACCTAGAGCCAGACATCCTTGAATGTGAAGTCAAGTGGGCCTTAGGAAGCATCAGTACAAACAAAGCTAGTGGAGGTGATGGAATTCCAGCTGAGCTATCTCAAATCCTAAAAGATGATGCTGTTAAAATGCTGCACTCAATATGCCAGCAAGTTTGGACTACTCAGCAGTGGCCACAGGACTGGAAAAGGTCAATTTTCATTCCAATCCCAAAGAAAGGCAATGCTAAAGAACGCTCAAACTACCTCACAGTTGCACTCATCTCACATGCTAGGAAAGTAATGCTCAAAATTCTCCAAGCCAGACTTCAACAATACCTGAACTGAGAACTTCCAGATGTTCATGCTGGATTTAAAAAACACAGAGGTCAGAGATCAAATTGCCAACATCCACTGGGTCATCAAAAAAGCAAGCGAGTTCCAGAAAAACATCAATTTCTGCTTTATTCACTATGCCAAAGCCTTTGACTTTGTGGATCAACACAAACTGTGGAAAATTCTGAGAGATGAGAATACCAGAGCATCTGACCAGCCTCTTGAGAAATCTGTATGCAGGTCAGGAAGCAATAGTTAGAACTGGACATAGAACAACAGACTGGTTCCCAATAGGAAAAGGAGTACGTCAAGGCTGTATATTGTTACCCAGCTTATTTAACTTATATGCAGAGTACATCACATGAAATGCTGGACTGGATGAAGCATAAGCTGGAATCAAGATTGCTGGGAGAAATATCAATAACCTCAGATATGCAGATGACAACACTCTTATGGCAGAAAGTGAACTAAAGAGCCTCTTGATGAAAGTGAAAAGGGGAGAGTGAAAACGTTGGCTTAAAGCTCAACATTCAGAAAACTAAGATCATGGCATCTGGTCCCATCACTTCATGGGAAATAGATGGGGGAATAGTAGCAGTCTTTATTTTGTGGGGCTCCAAAATCACTGCAGATGGTGAATGCAACCAGAAAATTAAAAGACGCTTACTTCTTGAAAGGAAAGTTATGACCAACCTAGATAGCATATAAAAAAGCAGAGACATTACTTTGCCAGCAAAGTTCTGTGTAGTCAAGGCTGTGGTTTTTCCAGTAGTCATGTATGGATGTGAGAGTTGGACTATAAAGAAAGCTAAGCACTGAATAATTGATGCTTTTGAACTGTGGTGTTGGAGAAGACTCTTGAGAGTCCCTTGGACTGCAAGGAGATCCAATCAGTCCATGCTGGGGGAGATCGGTCCTGAGTGTCCATTGGAGGGACTGATGTTGAAGCTGAAACTCCAATGCTTTGGCCACCTGATGTGAAGAACTGACTCATTTGAAAAGACCCTGATGCTGGGAATGATTGAAGGTGGGAGGAGAAGGAGACAACAGAGAATGAGATGGTTGGATGGCATCACTGACTCAATGGACATGAGTTTGAGTAAACTCCAGGAGTTGATGATGGACAGGGAGGCCTGGTGTTCCGCAGTCTATGGGGTCACAAGCGGACACAACTGAGTGAATGAACTGACTGACAGAGAAATATAGGACAAGAATTTCTCATGTAGTTTACTATTTCTAAGGCTGCTGAGTTGTCACTGATCATAAACAATAATGTGTAGAACACAGAGGATGAAGCAACTCTTTGAATGAAATACAAGTGACAGACATGAAAACTTTCTAAGATAGAGATAAGAGCTGCCTTGGATCCAGAGCATGGATTCATTATTAATGTATCCTGGAAAAATAAAATTCCATCAATTTTATACATGGAATTTCATTGCTTTCCTGATCCCTCTCCCCTAGTCACTTGCTACTTTGGCATCAAAGGAAATTCCTCCAAATAATATATGTTTTTAGATCTCTCACCTATTCAAATACCTCTGGGAGTTCCCCTACCAGAAAGCATAAAAGTAACAGTGAAAGCTCTCATGGATCAGGGTCTCTAATGCAAAATTCTGCTATGAATCCTCTGTACCTCCCAACATGGTATATGACTTTGCCCTGAAATATGTTTTGTCTTCTGTATGAAAGAACTGTGCTTTTTCATTCTACTTGATTAACCTATCAGGATGCGATCTCTAAACACCATGCTAAGGAAACTCAACCCAGCCTGTATCTCACTTTGTTTCAAACTATTACCCTCCTGTTTCCTTAGGATGGCTTTTACTTCTTTGGATTCTAGATTATCCTGCTCCACAATACATACTCAGCACAGAGTGTGCTATACTGGTCATCTTTCTGGTGAGTCAAATCATCAGTTCTATTTGACTCTTCATTCGACATTATTGTTTGACTATTGATGTATTAGTATGCCTCAAAAGTTAATAACTCTACAAACTTTTTTTTCAACAATGTCTCTTGATTAAAGAACTAAAATAAATGACTAACTGAAATACTTAAAACCTGGTAAGTATTAATATTAGTGCTATTATTCTTTAAATATGTTTTTGTGCTATTATTCTCACACACAGGCTATGTTCACCATTGTCCTAGATATCTGCAGATCCATGACAATGAATAAGTAGTATTTAACCATTTAAGCTTTGATTTTTCTCACTGAACATTTATACCCTCATTCCTTTCCCTAGTAAAAAAATTTTTTTAATTTAAAAAACAGCATCAAAAATATAATATGAACATTGAAGCCATAAAATACTAGAATAAAACAGGATTTTTTTATTTTTAATTTGTTTCCTTTAGTCTGGGAGTGAAGCAGACTTTTGTGTGAATGACAATAAAGAACACAAATTTGACTATGTAAATATTTCCAAAGTTTAAGCATGTATAGCTTTCAGCATAGTAATTCTACTTTTAATAATTGTCCTTATAAATATAATTGCTCCAACATATACGTGTATATAGATACATTATGTTAATAACTTGCATATTATGTATATATGATATATATAATAATGAATACACATAATTCTATGTTTAAGGATTTTCTTTACAGATACAATTAATCAAGTGTATATATACACATTAAATATATACATACATATATATACACATAATGTATAGATATATATGTGTGCATATGTGCATATACCATATGAATAAATGTACATCTTTGCATCATTAAAAAACAGTAACTAAATGGAAATGTCCTGAATTCCAAAGAATAATGGAAAAGTAAAATATAATCTTACCATTTCTATGTGATGGGCTATTGTAGGTATTAGAGAGAAAGATAGCATATCCCTTAATGTGCTGATATCCAAAACACATAATAGGAAAAAAAAAGAATGTCATATGCTAGTAAAATTTTTTATGTAGAACTGGATCTTATTTTTTGCTTAAACAACTATGGAAAGGAT
This sequence comes from Cervus elaphus, assembly GCF_910594005.1. NCBI lineage: Eukaryota > Metazoa > Chordata > Mammalia > Artiodactyla > Cervidae > Cervus > Cervus elaphus. The sequence goes on from NC_057831.1 coordinate 34,398,657, forward strand.
TCTTGTATGAAACTAAGAAATTATCATTTTTAAATCTGTCATTTTTAGGTGTTCCTAAAAATTAAAATTAGTCTGCTTACAGTTCACTGATCAACCTAACATTTCAAGTTGTCTTTGGCCAGCACTCATTTTGGTCTCACTATCCTCTTCCTGGGTCTTCCCAGGTGGTTCAGTGGTAAAGAATCCACCTGCAATGCAGAAGACACAGGTTCAATCCATGGGTCAGGAAGATCCCCTGGAGAAGGCAATGGCAACCCACTCCAGTATCCTTGCCTGGGGAAATCCCATGGACAGAGAAGCCTGGTAGGCTGCAGTCCATGGGGTCACAAAAGAATCCAACATCATTTCCTGACCATAAAAAGATGCATGCATACCATCTTTGCATCATTAAGAAACAGTAACTAAATGGAAATGTCCTAAATTCCAAAGAATAATGGAAAAGTAAAATATAACTTTACCATGTCTATGTGAGGGGCTATTGTAGGTATTGGAAAGAATGAGCTAGGTTTAATGTGCTGATATCCAAAACACATAATAGGAAAAAAGAGAATGTGTACTCTGTTGATGACACAGTACTCCCCTGCAACCTGCAATGCCTTTGAATCTGCAATGCAATGAATATACAACCTGCATTTTCATTTCACAGTGTTATTTTACTAAGAGAGACAAGATGTAATCTATACAATAAACAGAGCAAAATAAGTGGGGAAAATACTCAAGGATGAATCTCTTAAATTTGCTAATCCAATAGTGCTTTAACCAAATCAATAGTTAACCTACAATTAAAAGAATGCTTATGTTGGAAAATCGAGTCAAGAATACATGATCACTTTTATTCCATTATTACTAATTGTTGTTTATAAATTTTGTTCTTTATTCATCCCACTTAATAAAAGTAATAAATTATTTCAACTGCACATGGAATCAAAAGTATATCTTTAAGAATTTTACTCTATTCACATGAGTTGCTTTTTTTTCTGTTTGCTTTGTACTTTTTTAACCTTCAGCTAATTACATACTTGTAGCCTTGACTAGCAATATTAGTTACCGTTTTGAACCTCTCATATAAAACAATCTCCTTTCTTTGCACATTCTTTACAAGTACTACAGGAAATAGTATGTCATCTCTCATTTACAGAGGATTCAAACGAGCAGTGCTTCATTTCTTTACTATATTCTTCTTTACTGTAAATGAAATGTAATGAAAATTTATTACATTAGCAATAAACTTCAGACATTTAAACAAGGACAATCTGCACTGCTCCTGCACATAGGAGCAATGAATTTTCCTTGTGTCAGTACTTGCAGCTGATCTCTCAGCTTGGCTGAAAAACTTCCTATGGTCAGACTACCTTTCTTTTTTTATTTATTTTTTTTTTTTATTTTTTTATTAGTTGGAGGCTAATTACTTCACAACATTTCAGTGGGTTTTGTCATACATTGATATGAATCAGCCATAGATTTACACGTATTCCCCATCCCGATCCCCCCTCCCACCTCCCTCTCCAACCGATTCCTCCGGGTCTTCCCAGTGCACCAGGCCCGAGCACTTGTCTCATGCATCTCACCTGGGCTGGTGATCTGTTTCACCATAGATAATATACATGCTGTTCTTTCGAAACATCCCACCCTCACCTTCTCCCACAGAGTTCAAAAGTCTGTTCTGTACTTCTGTGTCTCTTTTGCCTTACAATGGACATTATTCTATGATATGGTTGTCAGGACTCCACATAAAGAATTGCAGCATTGAAATATATTTACTTATTTTTCTAATTACAAAAGTAACATATATTCACTATAAATGTGAGATGTCTAAAAATGTTTAAGAAATTTTTTTTTCATATTTTGACTCTCCAGAGACATGGCTTTTTGTGTGTCTATATACATGCTGTATAAAAATGAACGATTGTTACATATACACCACGGAATATCACTCAGCCATTAAAAAGAATTCAGTTGAATCAGTTCTAATGAGATGGATGAAACTGGAGCCCATTATACAGAGTGAAGTAAGCCAGAAAGATAAAGACCAATACAGTATACTAACACATATATATGGAATTTAGAAAGATGGTAATGATAACCCTATATGCAAAACAGAAAAAGAGACACAGATGTACAGAACAGACTTTTGGACTCTGTGGGAGAAGGCGAGGGTGGGATGTTTCGAGAGAACAGCATCAAAACATGTATATTATCTAGGGCGAAACAGATCACCAGTCCAGGCTGGATGCATGAGACAAGTGCTTGGGCCTGGTGCACTGGGAAGACCCAGAGGGATTGGGTAGAGAGGGAGGTGGGAGGGGGGATCGGGATGGGGAATACATGTAAATCCATGGCTGATTCATGTCAATGTATGACAAAAACCACTACAATATTGTAAAGTAATTAGCCTCTAACTGATAAAAATAAATGGAAAAAATAAATAAATAAAATGCAATATTCATAAAGTAAAAAAAAAAAGAACCATTGTAAAAATAACACTCTAAAATGTCCATCTTTAATAAACATAGGTATTCAGTAATTACTTATTAAATTAAAAAAAAAGAGTAAACTTTCACAAATTACGTGCTATCACTTACATGCAGAATCTGACAAAACAAACCCAGAGAAAGAGTAAAGTCAGGTTACCAAGGGTTGGGAGGTAGGGAAAATGGAGAGATAGTGGTTAAAAAGTTCAAGATTCCAGTGTAGGAAAAATAAGTTCTGAGGAGCTACTTTGTAGAGCATGGTGGCTATAGCTAATAAAAACTGTATTATAAACCAGAAATTTGCTAGGAGAGTAGATCTTTTATATTATTATCATCAAAAAGAAATGTGTTTGTATGATGGGATGGAATGGATGGAAGTGTTAGTTAATACTACCATGGTGATTATTTTAAAACATATGAATATATCAAATCAACACATTGCACATCTTAAAATTATACAGTGTTATATGTCAATTATATCTCAATAAAGTTGGGGAAAAGAGTAACTTCTGTTTCAATCAAATATAATTTTTTAGTAAAGAAAAAGATTAAGGTATTTATAAATACACACATTTTAAAATATGCACATAAATCTAAGTCCTCTTTCCGTTCATTTTCATAGGGAATACAGCAAAGAATCACAGAAACGTTAAAAAAGGTTTTTTTAAAAAAGAGGGAAATTGGAAAGCAGACAGGAGGAAGAAGAGGAACAAGTCGGGATACAGAACAAAGTAACTGATTAATAAGCTTGGTGTTAAAACAACAGTGAAACTGGAATACAACTAAAAGTAAGTAACTATCAGTATATAGATTTTTTTTTCCCTCTAGTCCCAAAACTTTGTTTAGGCAACATCTGTCATTTCTTACTTGAACAGGACAGGGGAAAGGCTCCTCTGATAACTCCTGCTCACCGTGACAACCCCAAATCTGCAGATCACAGGTGAAGCGGGTAGCCTGTCTCTGAGCAAAGAAGTCTGTGTGGGAAGTGAGTTGAGGAGAGAGCTGAGAAGAGGGGTGGAAGAGATGAGGAATGGGTTGGAAAGAGGATGCAGAGACACCATGACTTGGCTAGCTATTCTCGTATTTCAGTTAACAGTTTAATCTCCAACTTTAGTTCACTCTATCTCTTTAAAACTGGGGTTCCATTTTTTCTAAATTATTTTTCATTTCTATTCTATTTTTCCTCCTCCTTTAAAGGAAAGTATCCCATTTTTTAGTAGTTAGTCTTTATATTGTAACCTCACTTCAGGTTTTTGGCCTTCATGGTTTTAGAAATAAAGAATAAAAATATACTTTGTAGGTACAATAGACTAAAGAAGCTATGGGATGTAAACAAAAATTCAGGCTCATGGTTTCTCTCTTGAACAAAAGAATGACTGATAGTTCTGTTTACCAAGATAAACATTCTGATTTGGGGAAGTGGACATTTTGGTGGGGAATGGGAATATGTCATTTTTTTTTTTAGACACATTCTTTGAGATATTTTTTTTTTAATTTTTTTATTAGTTGGAGGCTAATTACTTCACAACATTTCAGTGGGTTTTGTCATACATTGATATGAATCAGCCATAGATTTACACGTATTCCCCATCCTGATCCCCCCTCCCACCTCCCTCTCCACCCGATTCCTCTGGGTCTTCCCAGTGCACCAGGCCCGAGCACTTGTCTCATGCATCCCACCTGGGCTGGTGATCTGTTTCACCATAGATAGTATACATGCTGTTCTTTTGAAACATCCCACCCTCACCTTCTCCCACAGAGTTCAAAAGTCTGTTCTGTATTTCTGTGTCTCTTTTTCTGTTTTGCATATAGGGTTATCGTTACCATCTTTCTAAATTCCATATATATGTGTTAGTATGCTGTAATGTTCTTTATCTTTCTGGCTTACTTCACTCTGTATAATGGGCTCCAGTTTCATCCATCTCATTAGGACTGATTCAAATGAATTCTTTTTGATGGCTGAGTAATATTCCATGGTGTATATGTACCACAGCTTCCTTATCCATTCATCTGCTGATGGGCATCTAGATTGCTTCCATGTCCTAGCTATTATAAACAGTGCTGCAATGAACATTGGGGTGCACGTGTCTCTTTCAGATCTGGTTTCCTCAGTGTGTATGCCCAGAAGTGGGATTGCTGGGTCATATGGCAGTTCTATTTCCAGTTTTTTAAGGAATCTCCACACTGTTTTCCATAGTGGCTATACTAGTTTGCATTCCCACCAACAGTGTAAGAGGGTTCCCTTTTCTCTACACCCTCTCCAGCATTTATTGCTTGTAGACTTTTGGATAGCAGCCATCCTGACTAATCAATGAATATAGTAAAGTTGCAGGATATAAAATTAACACACAGAAATCCCTTGCATTCCTATACACTAACAATGAAAAAACAGAAAGAGAAATTAAGGAAACAATACCATTCACCATTGCAACAAAAAGAATAAAATACTTAGGAGTATATCTACCTAAAGAAACAAAAGACCTATACATAGAAAACTATAAAACACTGATGAAAGAAATCAAAGAGGACACAAACAGATGGAGAAACATACCGTGTTCATGGATTGGAAGAATCAATATTGTCAAAATGGCTATTCTACCCAAAGCAGTCTATAGATTCAATGCAATCCCTATCAAGCTACCAACAGTATTTTTCACAGAACTAGACCAAAGAATTTCACAATTTGTATGGAAATACAAAAAACCTCGAATAGCCAAAGTAATCTTGAGAAAGAAGAATGGAACTGGAGGAATCAACCTGCCTGACTTCAGACTCTACTACAAAGCCACAGTCATCAAGACAGTGTGGTACTGGCACAAAGACAGAAATATAGACCAATGGAACAGAATAGAAAGCCCAGAGATAAATCCACGAACCTATGGACACCTTATCTTTGACAAAGGAGGCAAGGATATACAATGGAAAAAAGACAACCTCTTTAACAAGTGGTGCTGGGAAAACTGGTCAACCACTTGTAAAAGAATGAAACTAGAACACTTTCTAACACCATACACAAAAATAAACTCAAAATGGATTAAAGATCTAAATGTCAGACCAGAAACTATAAAACTCCTAGAGGAGAACATAGGCAAAACACTCTCTGACATAAATCACAGCAAGATCCTCTATGACCCACCTCCCAGAATATTGGAAATAAAAGCAAAACTAAACAAATGGGATCTAATGAAACTTAAAAGCTTTTGCACTACAAAGGAAACTATAAGTAAGGTGAAAAGACAGCCGTCAGATTGGGAGAAAATAATAGCAAATGAAGAAACAGACAAAGGATTAATCTCAAAAATATACAAGCAACTCCTGCAGCTCAATTCCAGAAAAATAAATGACCCAATCAAAAAATGGACCAGAGAACTAAACAGACATTTCTCCAAAGAAGACATACAGATGGCTAACAAACACATGAAAAGGTGCTCAACATCACTCATTATTAGAGAAATGCAAATCAAAACCACAATGAGATATTTTTTAAGATAACCAAATGGAAGGTCAAGAAGGGTACATTGGATTCTATAACTTCACAGTCATAAATCAAAATATAAATTTCAGAACAATCATCATTGTACATTATGTAATAAGAATGTTACAAAATACTGTTTAATGTCAAATAAGTTTGTTAAAAGCAATATCTCTCAATGAAGGAAGTTTTAGTATTTTAAGCACTTTGGTATCTTTGTTTTGTGAAATGTTCTTATATATTATAGCATTTTTTAGCATCCCTGGTCCCAGCTGACTAATTATCAGTCATGTCCATCTAATCTTGTGGCAACCAGACATCCATTTCACACACATATGCTTTCAGGAGTCCCTCACACAGCTGTCCTGCTCACTTCCAACCTCTATAGGGTAAACAAAGTCCAAAAATGATTCTTTAATACAAGACTTCAAAGGATTTTTAAAGAGTCACACATTTTGTGAATTACCAAGAGGATGACATAATAAAGTTGTCTTCCAAAGTGTATTTATCTGCATTTCTACCTCATGGCATTCCACCAGTGAGTTGTGGCCAATAGTTTGGGAACCACTGATTTATGGCTGAGAACAGACATTAAGTTGGTTGTGCAGAGAACTCAGAATCACTTGCCACATTTAGTTTTGATTTGCTATGAGGTTCTAAAATATTTTTTAACATCAAGTGATATATTATACTGCAAAAATACTTAAAGTATGAAATATGTAAATAGAGAAAATACCCAATAATCCCTTCCTTCCTACAGTCTCACACAATAGAGATAAAACTGTTAACACTTTGAGGTTACATTTCCAAGATATTTACAGAATTCCTTTTTTACCTGTACTGAGATCAACCTTCCCACTTAATGGCCTTTAATTTAGGCATCTGTCAGAACCTATCAGTTTTAGACCCTGTAGGACTAACTGATAAATCAAATGTCCCTAGACCAGAAAAAGGATACTTGCCATCACATTATCCACTTGACAATAGTAATCAAGAGCTCAACTTGGAGCACCAAAGTTTATGATGGATTTTCTGAAAAACACACAGTTCCATCTTCTTGAGTATATGAAAGTGTGTCTTTTGATTGTCATCCCGAGAAAATCACATATCTCCATGATAATGACCCCTGTGGTGTAGGCTTAGAGAACTATGTCTCGGCATGGTTCCTCCATTGCAATGCAGGGACATATCCAACTGCACCATCCATTGACTCCAAAAATGTCACCTTCACCACATTAAGATATGCTGTCTTAAAGAGGCTAAAGGATGAATTCTTTCTTTGGACTCAGTTCCAGATATAATTGTGCTTCTCTTGACCAAATAATCATTTTTCCCCCTTCTCTTTGGTTTCATGCATAGGAGAAGGAAATGACAACCCACTCCAGTGTTCTTGCCTGGAGAATCCCAGGGATGAGGGAGCCTGGTGGGCTGCCATCTATGGGGTCGCATAGAGTCGGACACGACTGAAGTGACTTAGCAGCAGCTTTAGTTCTCATAATATTTGATGGGGCCTACAAATACAATAAAACTTTGTTTCAGGTTCTAGAATATTTAGAACTAATCTCTTGGCCAAACTCTAGCAAGTGATGCAGTTCTAATGGCATATGTGTAGGATATTAATAGGAATCCTGATTTTATCTCATTTTCCATGCCTGATTTTACTTTTGACATCAGTGGCTCACCTCTTTCATCTAACTATTCTGTTGGAACACTTTGACATTTCTCATACATCATCATAAAAGATGTATTTTATGAACGTCTTTTTTGAAACAAGCTTCACATACGTATTTACACACATATACATAGGTATGTGTTTTGCTCTATGTAATCATGAAAAAAACAAAAATTGAGATATTTTTCCCTCTTCTTTTCTTAATGCACTCAGGATGATGAAGGATTTGTAACTCCAGCATGGCTTTCTGTGAATTTCTAATTTTATTCAACTTAATACAAACTTTCTGCTTTCCTGCCATATAAAAGATACTAAAAATAATAAGTAATTAAACTAAGATTTCTAGTTAATATATTTACATTCATATACTCTTCCATTTGCTAATTTTCATCATTATTTGTTCATTTGAACTCCACTATAAAAACACTTTGAGGTAAATTATATAGGAATCATTTTACAGAATAGACTAGAGAGATAAAATGACCCTAAAACAACTTACAGAAATTCACAGCTATTCAGATAGTCCACACTCAGGATCCATACAAACATTTCTCAATATATAACAGCAACAAATGGTAAAATGTGCTTCGAATGGTGGGTACAAAATGTTTAGCTATTTTTAACTGTAACATAAAGAAAGATCAAAGTGGCTTAAAAGTAACATATTGTGCTCTGGGTATTCAAGTTTCTTGATGAAAGAATCAAAGAAGGATTCATGGAAAGACAATTATTTGAGATGAAAGTTACATATTTAACAAGAAGACATAAAATAAGAAAGGATGGTTTTCAGGAAAATAAACTACATGAACAAAAATGCAGAATGAGTTAAACATGTGGCAGTTTGGGTGAAGACTGATTTACTTACTTTACCTTATACTTAGGATGCATTTAGAAAAGTCAAAGGACTTAAAAAGGCTAAGACAATTGAGATCCCTATATTATATACAATGTCAAGTACTGTCTTACTGTCAGACAATGAATTCTGCCTCTGCTTTTGCTTCAGAAATTCTGGAGAGACTACAAAAAGGGACCCTAAAATAACTGAGACAATAAAGGCGATCTCTTGTTTATGGCTGAGAATTATAAAATGGTTCTTCTATTTATCACATCAAACTACCTCCAGGTCTTTAAACCAATTTTAAAGGCATTTGCTCTTTGATGGTGGGACAACTAAGTTCTTACTGCCTCCTCAGAATTAATAACATAGGCTCAGGGCCTTAAAGAAAGAGAAAATTGTCCCTTTGCAGCTTGAACATTAATGTCTTATATTCAGAGCAAACAACAGGATTTTAACAGCATTTCTGAGTTATGAGAGCTTCTGCCTAAGGTTTTACTGTAGTAGGAATATTTGAACTTTTGTCCAATTGATGAAGCAGTTCTAAAAACACTTGTGAGTCCCTCGTAAGTTAGCATTTGGATTGCTCATCTCCTTTCTATGCTTCTCAACACTCAGCCTGTTGCTGCCCAAAGTCATAAAATAAAACTGGGAGTAGAGCTTAAAATTAACACAAGGGAAGAAAGTCCCTCGCTTATAATCCTGTCTTCTGAGAACTCGCCTGTGCCTTGGATACCGATCACACTGGCTACTTCCTCTGGATGTACCTCACATACTGGCTTCAAGTTGAATTTTGACCAAAAAGAGGTGCTGGCAGGAGACAGGAGTACAGGGGAGAGAGGTGCTGAGATATTTCTTTCTACCTCTTTTCCTGCTTCAATACTTCTTTGATAACAGCTGTATCCCTCTTAAACTCCAGAACTTTCCAGGGACCAGCCTCTGCATCATGGCTCCAGCTCTCCATGGATTCTGAGAACACTGTTTTCACTTCCCCTTGGCACTGGACTGGCCAGCTGCCTCAACTGTGTCAGTATTTCTCTAACTATTTCTTTATTAAACACTCTTTATGTAAACTATCTTCATGAATTCCGTTCCCTACCAGGGCTCTAACTCATACAAGTAGACTAGTATTATTAATATATTAATAGTTTCTGGCATCTTACTATCGTTTACTCAATTCAAGACTCAACTCTGTCTATTTACATGATTTTCCTTTCAGGATTTATCTGTCAGAGAACTTCAGTATGCATTACTAGTTAGCTGCTAGTTAAAAAAAACAAAGAAACAAACAAAAAAAACAGTTCAATATTATTATTTCCCTCCCTTACCTGGGAGGCTGCAGAGAACCACTGAGAGAAATGTTTATAGGCAAGCTGGGTCAGCATCATCTGGGAACTAATTAGAAAGGCAAATTTTCAGGTTCCACTCAAGTTTACTGAATCAGAAACACTGGGGAGAGGTCAAGTAATCTGTGTTTCAAAATGCCTTCAAGTAATTCTGCTGTATACTAAAGTTTGAGAAGTAGGCTCTTAATAACAATTAAGAAACATCTTCCATATCCCTGTAAATTAAACATCTTCAGTATCTCCCTAATTCCTGCAATAAAATTCAGCTGCTATTTAAGCCATCTAGAAGTTAACTCTAACCTGCCCTCTTGGTCTATGTCCCTTTCTTAACTGTCAAAATCCTATTTGTTACTCAAAGTCTGACATGAATGGCACTTGCCTTCAAAAGTTTTCTTGCTTTTCAAAAGTGAAATGTATCTTTTCTTATTTTTTTCCCTAGTATTTTTGTGCATGGCTTGTACTGCCTTCTTACACTGCAATGTATTTAACTGTCTTTTTCTCCTTTTCTTAGTCTTCACTTTTTTTTCTTAGTCTCTCCTAGACTGTTACAGTAAAAATGATGACTCAATTTTCATTAAATTCTTTATTCTGGAATTATAGAATATAGATGGGTCAAATCTTATTCCAGCATTGTCTGACCTACCAAAGCTATCAATACTTGAAAGTGCACATTCAAATATTCACTCCCAAGACAAAGTTCTTTGAGGAAAATTATATCATGTAAACAATATAAAGACTAGGGAATTTGTGAAGTTATAGTATTAAAACAGGATGAGTGTTTATGTAAAGGTAGCACACATTTTTTGTCTCTATTGATAGACAATTGCTTTATGACTAATACTATTCAAAATATTATGTATAAGTGGAGTATGAAGTCAGAACTGACTGAGGTGACAAAATTACTCATCTGTAATATTTATGGTTCAGAAATAATAAGTGTTACCTAGAATGCAACATTTATCAAGATTAAATGTTAGGGAAAAAAAGATCTATGTGACAAAAGAATGAACTGTAGTAAGAGAGAAACTTTTACAGCATAGATTTGTATGTATCAATGATTCATTTACTTGATACTATACATTACCAAAATGTATCTATGTTATTATGTGATCATCTAAAAATAATGCTATAAACAATCTATGGTATTTTAAGTTGTTACAGAATGTATATAACTTCAAAGGAAGAATTAATTTTCAGTAAACTAAGTAATCTTAAAAAAAAAAAAAAAAATTGGATTGAAATTATCCAAAACAGAGAGGTGGTCAAAAACACTTTGACAGCTCAAGATTTTTAGAAATCTCATAGAAAAACAGAGTCAAACTAAAGAACATGAACCTGAGGCATTTTTTATATGAGATTTGCCATTTATCATGCATTTCGCAGGCATTATTTCTAAATTCCAGGGAGTTCTTATTGAATATTTATTTGCAAGACATTGTTATAAATCAATAACCATAAGGAATAAAGACCTTGAAAATAAAATGTATTTATTACCTCAATACTTATTGTCAAACACATGTCTTCCTGGTGCTAAGGTAAACTCAGTATATAGACTATTGTTTAGGGATAAAGTATTTATGCAGGACAAATTGAGTGTCTAGGGCACTGAGTCAAGATGAGCAATTTATTCCAAGATTACCTAATGTATTTGTACAGCTTAGGGTTGTAATCAGTTATCTGAAAAGTTAATTACACTTTTTATGACAAAGTCAAGCTCATCCAGGCAGTGGCAAATGTAATGGTCCAACTTCTATTGAGTACTATCTATGTGTGAAGATTACAATAATAACCACAGTGAAAGAAAGCTGCACTTTTACTTTTCTCAGCAGAAACACTTACACTTAGCAGAAACACACTTTTCCCCACAAACAAAGAAATATTTATGAGATGGCTGGCTAGTCAATAGTCTGAAACTAACTGAACTTTCTGAGGACAGAAGATATGACCTTGGAGTTATTAGACAATTGCTATATACAACTGTGCTAAACAGAATAAAAACCAGAAATGTCTAACAGAATAATGTATAATCATAGGGTATACTTTCAGGATGGAATGATGTCTTTTCATCTAGCTTTTACATTTCACACATGATGAAAATATGCCTCAGAGAGGTTAATTTGTTCCATATATTTCTATTTTTTTTTTCAGAGAAGCTGGAAGTTGAGGCTTTTATGTAAATTTTTCTATTTTTTCAAACACTGTGGACCAAGGACTATAAGCTTGCGATCTCTGCAATTTCTTCCTACTTTGGTTTTCATTGGCTCAATCGGCTACCCCACTCTCCTTCTTAGACTCAGGTTACTTCTTCCCACAGGATAAGTGACCAAGGACCCTCCTCATGAATTCTGTTACCACGGGTGTCTCAACTGCTAAGCAGCAAAGGCGTGGGCTCTCCCTTGCAGTCTATTGAGAGCTGTGCTGTCCAATAGCCACATGCAGTTATTTAAACTATTTAAAATACAATAAGATACAAAATTGTCCGTCAGTTCCAATACCCACATTCTCAGTATTCAATAGCTATATGTGTGGCTTGTGACTCCTATATCAGAGAGTAGGTACACAGCATTTCCATTGTTGCCAAATATTCAATTAGACACAGCTGGTATCTCAGTTCTTCAACTACTTTTAAAAACTATTTCTTTGGATCCTCTTCATATATCAATGATGTGGCTTTCTGGCTTTTTAAAAATTCACAGACCTCAACTACCCATTTGCCATTTTCTATGCGTTCTCCAGCATGCTGCTTAGCTCACTTCCTGGCCTGTATTTAGCATTCGAAAAACCAGGTAGCAATAGTAATAATATACCACTTATGATTTATGCATTCATTATTTTTCAATTAATGAAGTTAATTGTCAAGAAATATCAAATGCAGGTATTTTAGTCAACCTTGCAACAGGCAATGAATAAATCTATATAAAGCAACACTGGTTTAGTCCTATAAATGTTTGCATATTGTTAGCTGCATAAATTCAATGTCCAGTTTATAGTGCAGTGAAACAAGCTGTAGACCCGTACACTTATAGAATTTACTACATGCTGTTACAGCTCTAAGAGCATGTGTTTACTAATTAATTTGCTCATGACAATAACCCATTGTATAGGTAATTACTGTATTTTATTTTATAGTATGGCACTTCTTCGTTGGCCCAGAGATAAAGAATCCACCTGTCAATGCAGGAGACACAAAAGACTTGGGTTTGATCCTTGGATCAGGAAGGTCCCCTGAAGAAGGAAATGGCAACCCACTCCAGTATTCTTGCCTGGGAAATCCCATGGACAGAAGAGCCTGGCAGGTATAGTTCATGGGGTCACAAAAAAGTCGATAACGTATTACAATTCTAAGTGCTCTATGTTTACTCATTGATTTACTAATTACAATAACAAGTTGGATAGGTAATTATTATCTTTTCCTTTATAGAATAGGAAACTGAGGCATACAGAGATTCAGTTCAGTTCAGTCACTCAGTCATGTCCAACTCTTTGTGACCCCATGGACTGCAGCATGCTGGGCTTCCCTGTCCATCACCAACTCCCAAAGCTTGCTCAAACGCATGTCCATCCACTCAGTGATGCCACCATCTCATCCCCTGTCATCCCCTCTCCTCCTGCCTTCAATCTTTCCCAGCATCAGGGTCTTTTTCAAGGAGTCAGTTCTTTGTATCAGGTGGCCAAAGTATTGGAGTTTCAGCTTCAACATCAGTCCTTCCAATGAATATTCAGGGCTGATTTACAGATATTAAGTATCTTAAATGAATTATATGACTATTAAGCATCAGATTGGGGGCTTTAACCCGGCCTTTTATGATTATTAGTTCTGTGACTTTGGACATGTCCTATATTCCTTTTAAGGCCACACACCTGTTTTTAAAATGGGTATGATAACTTAGGTGACTGTTATAAGGGTCTTAAAAACACTCAAGTACCATGTAGGTACTCAATAAATAAAGATTCCTTTTGCTTTGCTTTTCAAAGTATCTGGGTAAATTATCTCTATATTTAGTATTTACTTGTTTTAAAACTATGTTTATGAGTCTCTTGGAGCAAAGTTTGCCTTTGGTATATGATATCTTTAACAAATATCTTAAGCACTTGTGTGTGTGTGTATGTGTGTGTGTTAAAAAACCTTATGTGGTAAATATGCTACTAAATTTAGTGAGATAGACCAAATAAAATCCTGAACTAATAAATTACTTTCTGAGGACACAAATATGAATCTATTTAATGAAGAAATAAGAAAACTATGACTAGTGGATTCATGGTTTATTTCATTTGCTTTATACTATGAAAAGTATCACTCTGTATTCCTTCTTCTGACCTTGTTTTGAATGCATTTCTAGTGCATTTACATAGGATTTTATTTTAGTCCTTATACTGAAATTAATTATGAAATTACCCTATGTCTATAACTGTCTTTAGTGGATCTTCTAGTACTAAGTTCATTCTTTTCCTGGATCTTTATTTTTTGTTTGCTGGAGCTTATAATTATTCTGAACAGAGTATTAATATGTATTAAAGCTTCTAAATGATGTTTCTGCTACGTTGTGATGTGAATACGAAAGCATTCCCTCTGGTTATAGCTGCATCTGTCTCAAACCAACAATCTAATTTTTTCAGATCCATGGGGAGCCATGCTCATTATATTCACCAGGTTTAGAGCTTCAAGCATTAATTTTTTTTTTGGACACATGAATAATCAGAAAACTGTTAACAAGCACCAAAGAAACAAGTAGATTATGTTTGTGTATTAGAGGGGGATTATGTGACCCAATAAGATTGTATTGCTAATATTCATGCTCTCTTTTATTCAAATTGTTATTTATTGGCATGCTTGGGAAGTATTACACATCATTGTGTGCAGATTAGAAAAATGCTCTCTTTTGTTAGCAAATAATGCTTGGTTTGGTGGTATTAGATATGTTCTCTGAGTTATTTTTGCACCAGTAGTGAAGTGTACTGATCATAATACTTTCCCCCTTAAACACAATCATTTCAAAGGCAACATTCATGTAATACTACTTACAATTCCACCTTATCAATTCCAAACTATAGCCATATTAAGGACTCTTAAGTATAAAGCCAGTAGTCTTTATTTCTGATTAATGTAGAAGAAAAATACTCCATGCTATAAACATATCAAATTATTTAATTACAAAAATAGAAGGTTATTGTTACCCTGTAGATATATGGACATATACGTTGAATGTCTTGCTACATGTGGTAGAGAGTAAGTAGTGTATGCTGTGTGCTCAGCCGTGTCTGACTCTTTGTGACCCCAGGGACTGCAGCCTGGCAGGCTCCTTGGGAGTCCATGAGGTTCTCCTGGAAAGAATACTAAAGTGGGTTGCCATTTCCTCCTCCAAGGAATCTTCCCAACCCAGGGATCAAACTGGAATCCCCTGTGTCTCCTGCACTGGCAGGATTCTTTACCACTAGAACCATTACAATTATAGCATTTATTCTAAAAAAGCAGTAGTGTTCTGCATCTGAATTGTTACATACAAATAGCCAAGACATCCTGCCTACCTAAGCTGTAATTAGTCAGTAGTTCCAAATCTTTGTTACCATGAGATAAGAACTGAGAAAGAGAAATAAACCAAACTGACAAAAAAGATATACTGTCTTTACTTGTCTACTGATAACTAGAGCAAGAACTAATTAAACAGGCATTTTTCTTGCATATGCATGAGCTATTATGATATTTTGGAGATAATTCCTATTTTCTTAATAAAGAAAAAGGATTAACTAAGCCATCCTAAAGGAGATCAGTCCTGGGTGTTCATTGGAAGGACTGATGTTGAAGCTGAAACTCCAATACATTGGCCATTTGATGAGAAGAGCTGACTTATTTGAAAAGACGATGATGCTGGGAAAGATTGAGGGCAGGAGGAGAAGGGGACGACAGAAGATGAGATGGTTGAATGGCATCACCGACTCAATGGACATGGGTTTGGGTGGACTCTGGGAGTTGGTGATGGACAGGGAGGCCTGGTGTGCTGCAGTTCATGGGGTTACAAAGAGTTGGACATGACTGAGCAACTGAACTGAAGCTATTTAAATAGATTCACTAGTAATCACTTCTGTGATTGTCTTCTTTGGGTCCCAGTTTAGGGTTATGGATTTAGCAAATGAAAATAGAGGATGTCCAGTTACATGTGAATTTCAGATAAATAATAGTTTTTAGAGTAACTGTCTCATGCATATTTGAGACACACTTATTCTAAAAAGTTATTCACTGTTTATCAAAAAGTCAAATTTAACATGGGCTTTTTCTAGGTTATCTGGGAGTCCACTCTCATCTTACCAGTTTTACAGTGTTGGCTACTACTAGCACTTGTTTAAATACTTCTAGAAATACCATTAAGAGAAAATAATCTCTCAATCATATTCTTGTTTTAGAAATTGAGAGGGTATATACAATTTTCAAATTAATTTAAAACAATAATTTCCTCAAAGGCTTCATGCCAACCTCAGACACTGCAGGAAAAGTGAACACTTTCAGTTTTCATTCTTATTGCCTAATAAGCCACATCTTTTATTAATACCTTTCAATTAATGGGGTACATAAACATGGTATCTTCCTTTAAATGAGATTGCTTAAATCTACTTAGTAGCTCTTTAAACTTTACACTGAGCTGTTAACTCAGGAAGTACTTACAAAAGAAGTACTAAAATGGTACATGTGGTGGTTTAATTGAAGAGTAATCAAATAAACTCAATCTACTATTCTGGATGAGTAAAACCAAAGATTTTATTTTCTTATAACAAAGAAAACAATTCTCAAAGACTTGGACTATATCATGATTTAAAGCATACTTCAAAGTGAGTTTGGGACAGTGATGGGCTACATGAACATTACCAGGACAGCAAGAAAATAGTTTCATGAAATGTTGAAAATTCACTGGCATTTAGAAAAACAATAAAAATAGTTTCAAAAAATGACTTAAAACATGATTTTCAACTTCAGTTCCTTTTCTGATTCATTAAGGCCAAATGATTCAGCTAACTTTGTCATTTTTCAGTGAGAAGAAACCACAGTAGGAGACCTGAACAATGGACACATGGGATAGAAAAAGGTTAAGACACAGAAGAAAAAGAGAACAATGACAAAATGTATGATGATGTATAATCTTATAATCATATATTGTGAAGAATAAAGCAAGGCTAAGGTTCGTGAACATCCCATTTAGCAAATGATGCTCTAAGAAATGCTTACTCTTGTACCAAATTCACCTCTACCTAACCTGTGAGCAACCTAAGATGCAGGATGCATTTGACTTTTGAGGGCCAAATGAGGGTTAAAAAGTAGATCACTGACAGTCAAATCCCAAGCTTGGTACATTGAAATTGCCCCAGCAAAGGATCCTGTTAGATGTGTTATGCAGGTTGTTCGTATCTCTTCTAGCCCTATCCTCAATGAGTCCATGCTTGGTTCAGACAAAAGCTCTGAATTAAAAATAAACAGGCAAGCTATCAAAATCAAAAGCAAACACACACACACAGAGCAAACTTAAAACCTGAAGGAACTTAATTTAACAGACAATGAGCTGCTAGGAGTACATTACGGAGTCTGAGGTTTATTCCAACAACAGTATTGACAGAAAGCTCAAAGAAAACAACTTCCCTTTTCAGCCAGAGTATGTTTCTGTTATAACAATTGTGTCTGCAAAACACTCTAACATCTTTGACACCACTGTGCTAGTTCTTGCAAGAGGAAGAAAGTTTCAGAGAGGTTCAGCTTTGCCTCAGAACAATTTCAGTCAATGGTGACAGGATATCCTACTGGCATCAGTCACAGTGGCAGCAAAAAACAGTGACAGAGACAAGACTTTTCAGGGTTTCTGAAGCCTCAACACCTAACATCATCTCAAAGTGCCAGAGATGAAACCAGTACGAATGAATGAAGTGAAAACGGAAAATGCTACATGTATTTCTAAGCATAGATGAGATTTTCCCTTGCAGACTCTCAGAAATAAGATAAAGGTTCCAAAACAGTTGTTAAGGGACAGCTAGAAAAATATTTTCTTCAACTATTATTTTTCCAGTTTTTTTAATTTCCAGGCTGAATGGATTAGCAAACACAAATTATAAAAGACAAACATGTTCCAAAAAACATTTGGGTCTATTTGATCAAGGCTATAAGATCTTTAGAATGTACATGTTTCTGTAAACTCTTATTTACAAAGCTATAACAGCTAGATGGTATCATTTCTTCTTAAAATTTCTTGTTCACTCAAAAATATGTTAAATATAACATTTCTTTATAAAATATTACACTGAAAATAAAAATACAATTGTGCTCTTTTCACATGAGCTTTCTTATATGATTGTGTGGTAATTTAGATAAAAGAGAATTACTAACATATATTATGTTCAAGAGTCTGTAAGGTAGCATGTCCTAAATGTTAAGTAGAAATAAAAGTTGAAACTCACATAATTTGGATCTACTAGCCTTCTTGGGGTAAGATAACTGAAGTAAGTCACTTATTTTCTTTCTAGAAGTGATTGAGGTTTATTTTCTCGTCCAACCTGAATACTATTTAAGAACTAAGAAACTCCTTTCATGCAAATTTCTCTTAATACAAACAAAAAAATATGGTATTCGCAGATCTTATAGACTTTATTAGCAAATGGCAAAACTTTAATTTCTCATTAGAGTTCTTCTTTATAAATTAATCAGTGCTTCTTAGATGATCTATGGTGAAAAATCATTTAAAAATTTTCAATCTATTACAGACCAATGTTGAAATTGGCAGCAATTTTTCTTTTTGAATGTTATCATCAGTTTAAAACTTGCTTCTCTCTACAGATACATTTTTAAAATATTTTTTTTAACTTTGATATTTCTAATATGTCACCACTGATTTCTCTGGACTTAGGAAAAATAATGACAAATGCAATCAAAACATGTATTAAGACTTCCAGAATAAATTATAAGGCTTTTTTTTTTTTTTTCAAAATAAATAAATAAAACTATATATAATTCTTCTTTGGAGGCTGTTAGGTAAATATGCCATATTGGTTCACAGTTGTCCATAACTGGAGAGAAAGTTTAAAGAAATAGCTACATGTGATGACAAAGATTTACTTATGGGCAAACATCATGCTGTCTAAAGCTAGTGTGGCATGCACTGCACTCTAAGGATCCCATTAATGGCTACTGTGGCATTTCAGGGGGGGTTTCCATGTAATTCACTTTAAAGTCCATGTAATATGCCTCTTTGACTGAGTTACATAATATTATTCATTATTATTGATCTCCCTCTCTGGTGGTAAGCAATGGATGTAAATGTGCTTATGAAGAGAAGAATGTCTGGGTGTGGGCAAGATGAAACATGACCAGAGGCATAGGTTTGCCTTATTTATTCTTTAAATAATCATGTGGACTTTCAAAAACCAGCACAAAGCTGATGATTTTGCCTTTACATGCTCGTGATATTATTCAAATTTCAGTAGCTAAGGCAAACTCTAATGAGGAGTTCTCTTAAAAGGTAAGCTAAAATCATTTGTGTGTTTAGACCTAATAAAGCATCATTGTCTTTTGTAATGGAAAATTAAATAGTTAAAAAATAGATTATGAATAGTTTTACATAAAACCCAAGAATATTGTTTGAAATATAGAAGTAGCCAGTGTGGAGCATTTTGAATGAGAATCTTGATCCAAATATGTATTTCATAAATTAATTTATACATAGATTTATTTACAGAGACATAAGCAAAGACCTTGTCCTAAAAATGAAAATAAATGTTGAAAGGGAGTATTTTAAAAGAGCACATTAGGAGATAAACTAAAATTCTGAATAGTAAAAATAAAAATATCCACTATCATATTGAACTTGAACTCATTAACATCCTAGTCATTCATTAATAACCATTTATTGAGAGGCTGTGTCAGATAGTATACCACCTTATGGAGATGAAGGAGGTAGACCTGATCTGTGCTCTCAGAGCAGTGTAGGAAGGCAAAGTCAACGAAACAGTCAATGAATAAGTCTTTATCACAAGAGTGATCTTAAGACAGGGGAAATATAGAATGCTATAAGAACACAGAGGGGCATCCAAAAATGTCTCAGAAATTAAGGAGCTCTCCTAAAGGAAGTAGCATTTAAATTTACAACTGTAGGGTAAGAAAGAACTGGTCCAGGAAAACATAGGGCTCAGGGGGTAATGTACCAGGCAGAAGAGGGGCAGCATAAAAATGACACAGATATTTGAGACGCCATGGTACTAAACTTAAAAAAAAAAGCAAAGAAAGAAATTGGCAGACAAAAAGTTCAGTATACTGGAAGTGTCAAGACACGAAGCAAAAGAGGTAGGCATACACCAGATTATGGAGGGCGTGATAAGCATGTTAAGGAAACAGATTCTTATTTATCCTAAGGTAATGGAAAGTCACTAAAGATTTTAAAGACTAGGGAATGTTTTAGTAAGATGGTATCAGTCAAAGTGCTTGGATAATGGCATCAAGACTGCAGATACAAAGATGCAGACATAGAGATAATTGAGAGGAGTAATAGTCAAATGAGAGCTGAAGATAACCTGAATATCTGAGTAACCTGAATATTTGAACAAAAAGTGAAAGTGAAGTCACTCAGTCGTGTCCCACTCTTTGTGACCCTATGGACTGTAGCCCACCAGGCTCCTCCATCCATGGGATTTTCCAGGCAAAAGTACTGGAGTGGGTTGCCATTTCCTTTTCCCGGGGATCTTCCCAACCCAGGGATCCAATCAGGTCTCCCGCATTATAGGCAGACGCTTTACCATCTGAGCCACCAGGGAATTCAAGCAACCCAAATATTTGGATAAACCAAATAACTGAAAATTATCAATTATCTCCACTATCAAATATTGGGATTAATAATTGATTCAAAGTAGCAAATGAAGAAGTGAGAGAACAATGGCTTTCTGGCTTCCCTGGTACTGTTTACTGAAAGGGTATACTAGAGAAAGTACACTTTGGTTTGGGGACTCAGAATATAGTTTAAGATATGCTGAGCATTGAGAAAAACAAGGCTGAAGTACATGATAGGTGGCTGAGCTGAGGAAAAAGATGAAAGAAGGTGAGAAGTATTACTTTATAACTAAAACCATGGTTTAAAATGAGATCATCCAATGAAAAAACACAGTAATTTGATGGCTCGATGTATTTTATGCATTGGAGACTTTATACATGAAACTAGGTACTTCATTTTCTCCTCATCCAAGTCTAGGATCAAATCACCATAATAATGATTCTTTAAAATGTTCTTGTGAAATATTATCAAATTTCTCAATCCTTAGAGATCTAGAATCTTCTTAAGAAACTATAGAACTGCTTCTTTGTTGCTACATAAATATACCTATGCTCAGAATAGATAGATAGATAGAAAGAAGTAAACTTAATAACCTGGGGATAACGTTAGGACACAGCAAAAGTCAGATTCCAGAATACATGGCGGATTTCACTTAGATAAATTCCTGGTTGACGCAGTTTCACTGATATTCCCAGAATACTTCAGTGACCTTCCTGAGCTTCCCTTATTTAGTATTTTCTCCTCTTCTCATATAACTTATACATAAGAAATATCATGTAGTTTTGAATGTCGGGCAATCTGAACTCTGTAACTCTGCTATGTTTAAATGGCTGGTAAAGATACTCTTCCTGCTTAAATTCAATCTACAATTAAGAGCAATAGTGGTGGAAAACTGATATCCAGTATAAAATATCTTTAGCAATAACTTTCAATCCTCCCAAATCTCTCCACTCTATTCACTTTCCCATCATCCTACATTGCTGTCATTTCAAAACTTGTTCATTTTCTTAGGCCTCTAATTTTCCCTTTAGGAGATGAAGAAGAGTGAAGAGGTTGCAAGAGCCGATCTTACCTCTGTTTTCACTTAGGAAATAAAGGCCCTTAGATGTAAGCTCTCTCAATTTACTGCTTTCTCTACTGCTGATCACCCTTTGTCCTAATAACCTTATTGTTTTAACACTTATTCTTACTGTGTGTGTAATGTCACTCAATCGTGTCCAACTCTTTGTGACCCCACGGGCCATAGCCGGCCAGGCTCCTAGGTCCATGGGATTCTTCAGGCAGGAATACTGGAGTGGGTTGCTATGCCCTTCTCCAGGGAACCTTCCCACCCCAGGGATCGAACCCACATATCTTGTCACCTGCATGAGCAGGCGGGTTCTTTACACCAGTGCCACTTGGGAAGCCCCTTTATTCTTATTACTCCCACCGAAAAACTATTTACCACACATGTTCTTCCAGATTTAGACTAGTTCCTCAGCATTGAACTTTAATCCATATCCTGTATCATTTTTTTTAACCACTGCTCCTATCCTGAATTAAAACTCTCTCTCCTTTCTCCCACCTTACCCTTAACACATAAAGAAAAGGCTTGACTCACCCTCTTTAAATACAAAACTAACTAGTTACCTAACTAACATAAAGCAGACAAACAAAAACAGCGACAATAATCTTTCTAAAACCATATACAACCCCACTAGAAATAGTGAAGGATGTTACTTAAGTTAAACTGTGTTAGACGCTCAGTCAGGTCTGACTCTGCAACCCCATATACTACAGCCCACCAGGCTCCTCTGTCCACAGAATTTTCAAAGCAAGAATACTGGAGTGGGTTGCCATTTCCTCCTCCAGGGGATCTTTCCAATCCAGGGATCGTCTGGGTCTCTCACATCGCAGGCAGATTCTTTATTGTCTGAGCCATCAGAAACCCCTATGAAAATTAAGCATGCACCATTTCTAAATTTATGTAAGCATCTAGTACACCACACTTGATGCAACCAGAATAATTTATATTTTTAAAAGGCATATCTATTATATGCTTTAGATAGCATATATTATATATATATATAAGTATATATACACATAGATAAAATTTCTTTTTTCAAAATATCAACAGAGATATATTAGCAATGGTAGGTAATTGAAATATAAAGATATTAATTTATGTATTATATGTATAGAATGTACAATAACTCTCATGGCGATAATTACAGTAGAGATCATAGTAAAAATGATAGTGATGATGATGGTGTAGATGACAATAATGATGTTGATTATTTTAAATAAAGTTTGCAGTATATTTAAAATATGCAAGGGATAACTCTTCTGTTGTTTACTCAAGCCAAAAGAAATATTCATAAATGATTGTATTAATGTTTATTCTGCTGACATTTATATTAAGCCTTTAATGACATAAAACAGTATGAAATTATTTAAACATTGTTTCACTGAGATCAAAGTTAATTTGTTAATTATACTTTTGAAGAAAAATTAAAAGTACATGTATAAAACTATGAGTTATTCAACCTCATCCAGTCAACTTCAAATGAAAATTGAGAGATATTTAAACTGTACTTATCGTTGCTGTTGTTGTTTATTATAAACATTTCCTACTACTTAAAGCCAACAGCTGGTGTAATTACATGAATGTAAGTGAAGGACCTTTTATCCAAAAAAGAACTCTATTCAGTAATAAGTTTCTTAGAGGAATGATCAAAACAATTTTACACCAAAATCTTTATAAATCATATACCCAGCCTACCTGTAATTTTTCATCTTTACAAAATTATATTAATCTGTTATGTTTTATACTTGAAGGTTTAATACTAAGGTTTCTATACATGTGGAATTTGAAATATTTTAATAGTAGTTAAAAAAAAAATACATGACCTGAATAAGAACCTTTTCAGACAATGAAATTGAAGTTTATTCTCTAGTTATTATTGAATGAACTTTAATACACTAGGTAAGAAACTGAAATATTATCATATTCTTGCATAAGTAAGAGCAATCTTTTGCCTATCAAATTAACTACAATATTTATGTGAACTTTATAATAAGCACATAGGGTTGCCCTGGTGGCTCAGAGGTTAAAGCGTCTGCCTGCAATGTGAGAGACCTGGGTTCGATCCCTGGGTTAGAAAGATCCCCTGGAGAAGGAAATGGCAACCCACTCCAGTATTCTTGCCTGGAAAATCACATGGACGGAGGAGCCTGGTGGCCTACAGTCCACGGGGTCACAAAGAGTCGGACACGACTGAGCGACTTCACTTAAGAGAAATCTAAATATTCCTTTCTCTCCAAAGGGAACCATCCTCAACTACTAGGAATGTATTTTGGTACAGTCACTATGGAAAACAGTACAGAGGTTTCTCAAAAAACTAAAATTAGAGCTGTCATCAGTTCAGTTCAGTTCAGTGGCTCAGTTGTGTCCGATTTTTTGTGATCCCATGGACTGCAGGACACCAGGCCTCCCTGTCCATCACCAACTCCCAGAGTTTAATCAAATTCATGACCATTGAGTCTGTGATGCCATCCAACCATCTTATCCTCTGCTGTCTCCTTCTCCTACCACCTTCAATCTTTCCCAGCATCAGGGTCTTTTCACATGAGTCAGCTCTTCGTGTCAGGTGGCAAAACTGTTGGAGTTTCAGCTTCAACATCAGTCCTTCCAATGAACACTCAAGACTGATCTCCTTTAGGATGGACTGGTTGGACCTCCTTGCAGTTCAAGGGACTCTCAAGAGTCTTCTCCAACACCATAGTTCAAAAGCATCGATTCTTTGGTGCACAGCTTTCTTTATAATCCAATGTTCACATCCAAACACAACTACTGGAAAAGCCATAGCTTTGACTAGACAGACCTTTGTTGACAAAGTAACATCTCTGCTTTTTAATATGCTGTCTAGGTTGGTCATAACTTTTCTTCCAAGGAGTAAGTGTCATTTAGTTTCATGGCTGCAGTGATTTTGGAGCCCCCCAAAATAAAGTCTTCCACTGTTTCTCCATCTATTTGCCATGAAGTGATGGGACCGTATACCATGATCTTAGTTTTCTGAATGTTGAGCTTCAAGCCAACTTTTTCACTCTCCTCTTCCACTTTCATCATGAGGCTCTTTAGTTCTTATTCACTTTCTGCCATAAAGGTGGTGTCATCTGCATATCTGAGGTTATTGATATTTCTCCTGGCAATCTTGATTCCAGCTTCTGCTTCCTCCAGCCCAGCGTTTCTCATGATGTACTCTGCATATCAGTTACATAAGCAGGGTGACAATACACAGCCTTGACATACTCCTTTTCCTATTTGGAACCAGTCTGTTGTTCCATGTCCAGTTCTAATTGTTGCTTCCTGACCTGCATACAGATTTCTCAAGAGGCAGGTCAGGTGGTCTGGTAAACTAATAATTAGCAACATATTTATTTTAAAAGAATATGTGAACTACTAACTGGCATAGCATCATTTTGTTTTTGATATTGGCACTTATCTGTTCTGGAAGTTATTCCTGGCAAATTATATAACGACAAGAATATAGGAGAGCAACACAAGTGTCAATGTGGAACACAAAATGAGTTAACATGGTTTCCCATTTTACTGGGGTCAAAGGCTCTCAGCATGTGCTGATTTAATACGGCATTAAAAAATGGTTGTAATTTTTGACAGGCAAAGTTATAAGAGGGCACATTCTAATCAGAGGAAACAGTATTATCCACAGTCCCAGGGAATGTATGAGAGGAAAGACAGATTTAAAGCTAGTCAGGGACATATTAGTAACATCTCAAATGCTAAAATTCAGCTAAGTCTTTAATTTAATAGGCAGTGGAAATAATTGAGGGTCTGAAGAGGGACATATGATCTGAGCTATAGTGTAAGAAGCTTACTGTATGAAGCCTTGAATGAGAGAAAGAAGAGATGATGACTAGAGCTAAAAGCTATAGTCCTGGCAAGAAGTTTCAAGGAGAGGTATTTTTATAATAGTAAACCAATGTGTTCCCCACCCCGCCCAGTAATTCCTTGGTCCTACATGTCTTGTGACTCTGCCATTAATTGTTTAAATGGTATTTATTACTTTGTAGGAAACCACATCATCAAGTGAGGAATAACAGGAGTCACTATTCAACGTTGAAATTCAAATAACACTTAACTGAGATCCCATCAAAAATAGTACATCTCATGATGTACTCTGCATACAAGTTAAATAAGCAGGGTGATAATATACAACCTTGACGTACTCCTTTTCCTATTTGGAACCAGTCTGTTGTTCCATGTCCAGTTCTAACTGTTGCTTCCTGGCCTGCATACAGGTTTCTCAAGAGGCAGGTCAGGTGGTCTGGTATTCCCATCTCTTTCAGAATTTTCAACAGTTTATTGTGATCCACACAGTCAAGGCTTTGGCATAGTCAATAAAGCAGAAATAGATGTTTTTCTGGAACTCTCATGGTTTTCCATGATCCAGTAAATGTTGGCAATTTGATCTCTGGTTCCTCTGCCTTTTCTAAATCCAGCTTGAACATCTCGAAGTTCATGGTTCAGGTATTGTTGAAGCCTGGCTTGGAGAATTTTGAGCATCACTTTACTAGCATGTGAGATGAGTGCAATTGTGTGGTAGTTTCAGCATTCTTTGGCATTGCTTTTGTTCTTGACTGGAATGAAAGCTGAACTTTTCCAGTCCTGTGGCCACTCCTGAGTTTCCCAAATTTGCTGGCATATCTAGTGCAGCACTTTCACAGCATTACCTTTCAGGATTTGAAATAGCTCAACTGGAATTCCATCACCTCCACTAGCTTTGTTTGTAGTGATGCTTCCTAAGGCCCACTTGACTTCACATTCCAGGATGTCTGGCTCTAGGTGAGTGATCACACCATCGTGATTATCTGTGTCACAAAGATCTTTTTTGTACAGTTCTTCTGTGTATTCTGGCCAGACATTCCACTCCTATACATATATCCAGAGAAAACTGTAATTCAAAAAGATACATGCACCCCAATGTTCATTACAGCACTATTACAACAGCCAAGACATGGAAACAACCTAAATGCCCATTAGCACACTGGATAGAAGATTGGTGTATATATATATAAAAATGGAACATACTTAGTCATAAATAAGAAAGAATGCCATCTGCAGCAACTTGACTGGACCTTGAGATTGCTATGCTAAGTGAAGTAAGTCAGAAATTGAAAGACTAATACTATATGGTATCACTTATATATGGAATCCAAACTATGACACAAATGTACTTATTTATGAAACAGAAACATACTAAAGTTCATAGAAAACAAACTTAGGGTTACAAAAGGGGAAAAGGGATGGAGGAGGAATACATTAGGAGTTTCTGATTAGCAGATACAAACTACTCTATATAAAAAAAGTAAAAAACAAGGTCCTACTCTAGAGCCCAAGGAACTATATTCAATATTCTGTAACAAACCATAATGAAAAAGAAAATATGTAAGTATATATATATATATATTATTAATGAATTACTTTGTTGTACACCAGAAATTAACACAACTTTGTTAATTAACTGCAGTTCAATAAAAAATATTTTCTTTCAAATATAAAAATAAATTTAATAATAAATCAAGTATATAAAACAATGTCTGAGAAAACTACATCTCTAGAACTTTAAAATCATTAATATGAAAAAGACTGATAAAACTTTAATAAATGTATGTCCCAAAGAATCTGGTTTATGGATTATTCAGAGACTTGTGTAATTTTTTTTTCCCTCACGCCCTCTCTTTCTTTTCTACCTTCCTTCTTTCCATTTAAATAACCAGGATTCTGACTTTAATTTCATGTGAAGATCACAGACAGTACCTAATCACAGTAGCAGATTAGTTAAAACAAATTGTTAAAAAATAAATGTTTGAAAAGCAATAGATCCAAATAAAAATCTGAATAGGAATTATTTTTTCACTATAATTTAATTTAACTAGTGTACCAGTAAAATAAGAACTTTGCTGGTATACTTTCCAATTCAGTTGAAACTAAATTACATTTTATTTTGAAAACTATAAGCTTATGAAATAAACTTATAAAATAAAAGTTTATAATGAAACTGACTTTCTTTTAGTATTATTATATTTAAATTACATATTGGTAAGATGAGTTATTAGATAATAAAATAGACAAATAAACTAGCATCATTTAATAAATATAGAATGGAGACATGTAAAGATTATTCATTTTCTTCAGAAAATGCATTATATTCTGAGCCAATGAGCTATACTATATGGGTGCATTTATATTTTACTTTTTATTTAAAATAAATGTAAAGCTTGGAAGAATAATTTATTCTCATAATTTCCACTGAATAAACTGTGGGTATAACTTCTTCCACAATGGAGTTTCCTGTGATAAATGTCACCTTCCAGTCCTACATAAACAGAATTTAATTATCTTTTGTATGGCAACCCAAATTTTTCATTGCAAAAAAAATAATGTGTCTTAATTGTATTTGCTATTTTTAGCATAAATCGTGTCAAATATTTGACCCAATCTCTCATTCAGTATTATTTGTAAAGACTAATATTTTATAATTTATGTTTATATTTGTATTGAATTTGTCAAGAAATAAGAAACTTTGTTTAAAAAAACTTTATTATCAGTGAATATAATAGCTTTATGTAAAGATATTAAAAGAAACTTAGTCGCTTAGTACTCAAAAGAATTCACTAGGTAATAAAGTGCTTAAGGTTTACAGACTATAACTCCTATAGAATATAATGCTTAAAGAATATATTAGTTTTTGTAGCACAAGTGGCAGTGGTGGGAGAGTTGACACACAGAAGTAGGAGCAGTAAAAGTGACTAGGAGTAGTCTTGGGTTTGAAGAAAAAGCAAGTCATTTAGAAAAAGCTGGTAGAATTTATGCTTTTATCAAGCCTATCAGAAATGGTCCTAGAAGTTTTTCTTTTATGGTAATATTTGGAGGTTTTAATTTACATTCAAAAAGACAGCCTATATTTATAAGGCTTGAAATAGATGAGCAATACCAAAATCCATCTCCAATGTCCAGCAGGCATCCCCAGAAAAAAGTTAAGTCTGCCAAAATGTTTGTCTGAAAATCTCACTCTCATAAGTTAATAAGTAACATCCTCATTTATATATTCATTAAGCTATAACATGATGGACTGTTATGTGCTTGGATTTTTAAACTGGCAGCATAATTTTAGATTGGGATTACAACCTCTTACAGAAGGTTATTAGAGAGTTGGAAAAAGAAAGAAGGAAAATGAAAAATGTTGAGAGACAGGTATAGAGGACTTGATGAAAGAAAAGACTTGGATCCAAAAAACCCTATTGGAGACTTCTGGAGTAGGGTAAGAGTTTACCAAAGTCAGACAAATGTTTTCTATCACTTGCTTCAAATTTCATTAATATATCCTAATTTTTTTCCCCAGGCTGGGTAATTTATATGACTTTGGGCAACTAATACTCTTTGAGACAAGCCCCATTTACCTCTCAACAAGAAGGCATTCAAGTAACTGTAATCACTTTCTTATCTTTACTTCCTTGAAAAAGACCCCAGGTTACAGGCAGTCCTGGGAGTGCCTTGGGCATTTAACAATCAGAAGGTTCATTCCCCTCTGAAATAATTATGAAAATTAATCTTGATAATGTGTCTCTGTAAAAATGCCTGGTGACATGTAAAACACAATAAAATGGGATGTAGTCTTAATATGCTACATAGTGGAACCATAGCTTTCCTGAAGACTAAATAGCAGTAACATCTTTACACTCACTGGAACACTAGCAACATTTTATTCTCTCAGCTGACGTAAGAACCTCTCCTTAGCATTGTCAGAGCAATCACTCGGTGGAAGGAAACCTTGTGTTCATCTATTGCCACTAGTCCAGGCAGAGCAGCTTTCAGGGCTAATGAGCTGAAAAGTAGATAAAGATAGAGAAGAAAATTATTTCCTAGAGTCATTCCTGAGTTTAAATACACCAAAACACTAGATGTACAATGTTCAGACTGAATAGAGAAAAAGGTACCCAGGACAACACTCTCCCTTTTCACTTCACGCCTCTCTCTCAAAGTCCCTCTTCTAGTTAGAGAAAGACAACAGGAATGTGCTCCCTTCATCCCACCTTTGCTAATACAGAACAAGAGGCCAAAGTCTTGAAGCTCAAGAACCAAAATAGTGTCTCCACAACCTTGTTTCATCAACCAGAATCAGGTTGAAAGGATTCAGAAATAATATCAATAACTGGATAAAAAGATTACTCAGAAATACATAAAATGTTAATACCAAAGACAAAATATTTTTATTCATGAGCAAATCAGGTAACACTTAAACAATAACTCTAGGAATATCAGAAAAGCTTTCATAAATTGAGATTTTGAGCATTTGGAAGTTCCTACTAAAGTTTTTCTCATTGATTATTTGTGTCTAACATCTGTAATACTGGATTACAGATGTAACCCATCTGTAACATTGGATACTCAGTGTTAAAAAGGAAATAACATTCAGGTGCCCTTTCTAAAAAATTCCTTAGTTTAATACTGAGATAGAAATTGTTAGGCAGTTAGTGTAGGAACTCTGAGACCTTGGTCTGTTTTAATAAACACCCCGCTCCATTAACCTAAAACTACACCCTTTGTCCTGAATTACTGACTCTCAGAGAAATGTATGCTTGGTCTGATAAATTATCAGCTCTCAGATCCAGGAAAGGGTAGTAAGTAACTTTTGTTCCATTAACTGGTGATCATTGACTTTTAACCTATACATCTATTCCATTGTAAAATGGCCGAGGGTCATAAGAAAAGGTCAGGGGATGGTGACTTAATGTCTAAAAAAGCTAACAATCTGAGGATTGAAAGAAGCCATAAAGATGTCAATTTATACACTGTGACCTTTAAGTTGATTGGCTAGAAATGACATATGTTAAAAGTCAGAACCAATCAAAAAAGTACAAATCAATACTAGTAAGTATATGAACTGCTGTAATATCTGCCTTTTCAGGGCTCTTCACACCCTCTCAGGGGCTATGCTGAGAGCTTTGTACTTTCTTTCTCTCTAAAGTAAATCCTGTTTCCTTGCTGCTCTGAGTATTTGTGTGTTTGTGAAGTTCATTCTTTGGTTCCATGAAAAGAACTCGGATTCCCATCCCATTTCAATACAACATTATTTTTAATTTGACAGGCACATCAAAGTTAAGGAAGTAATTATACTGACTAAAATAATTTTGTGCATATACACTTGATTTCATTCTGAAAGTTAAAATGATCTCATTATTGCTTAATTTTTACCTGTTTGCTAACAAGATTATTTTTAAAAAGTATTTTAAAATCAGCTTCAACATCATGTCAAAGAAGAAATATGACTTGAAATTTTGAAAAAATGACAGAACTATCTCCATAAGATTAATATTTCCATAGACCAATGAACAAAAGTATTATGCTATATAATTAGATTGATTTTTTAAAATATCATACTCAGATTTCATATTTCTTACACTACCAGAAAATATTCCTGGCATTTATGATTGTCAATCATATGTGCAAATATAATCCAAACATCTTGGCCTTCTATCTTTATAGAGATAAAGAGGAAAAGATTATTAAATAGAGTTCATCATTATTATTACCGGGACATTTAAGAAACTGAAAAAGATGTAAACTGTCATTAAGTAGGGAAGTACATTAAACAGACAAAAAAAAAAAAAAGAAAATCTAGCTACACATTATATTTTTGCACTGTTAGGACTACAAAAAGGAAATTTTAGTAACAAAATATTTACATGTTTTGATAGGCTTTCAAAAGTGCCATCACCTATATATTTCTGATCTACTATTACAAAAATGGTCTAATTTTTTTCCCACATAATAGGGACAACAGATCTATTCTGTACTAAATCATTCCTATACTAAACCACTGTCGACATGGTGATATTTTTGAGATAATTTTCTGAGGTTAAAAGTATAGTCCTATAAATAAATATAAAAAACAACTGATCAAAAAAGTATTAAACTCAGAGCTTTAATCTTAAATACTAGCAGTTTTTAAAAGTTTGCAATGGCTCAAGCTACATTTATTACTCAATGAAATTTTCCGCAGGACCCGTAATCTCTGTTCCCTATATCATGGCAAGCACAAACCATGGTTATCAGCCAGTTCAGTAATATCAAATGCAAATATTCCACAAGAATTATTTGCTTTAAATAAAATCAATAGGAAATAAAAGAAGGTAGATTAAGAATTTCAATTACTGAGGCTAATTTTAGGCCAAAAGCAAGTTCATACTATTCTGGTTACATTATTTTTAGGATAGTCTCATAGTGCCAGGAACCATTACCTTCCACTAAGTGGTTATACATTGCATATGTCTAAGCCAAATCCCACTGTGGCTGTGCAGAGCACCAGTACCAACATATGCAATGACTGCTGGTAACTCTAAAGATATTATAGTAAATTTATCTACTTTGTTAGTGCCTTCAAAATTGTGTTTGTAGTCAGCGCCAAGAGAAATGTGGATGGATTTTGACTTGGAAAGGAATAAGAAACTGAAACACGTGGAAAGAGATTAATTGAGAAAACAGTAACCCAGTAAAATGTTATTTGCTTTTCTTTATTTAGCTATGACTTATGTTTCCAAAAGAAGACCAGAAGGAATAGTAGTGGCTACTGTATAAACACCCTCAATATTAATAATAATAATAAAGTCCCCTTAAAGAACTGAAAAAAAAATGTTCTACATTATACCATGGACACAAGGAGCACAAACTGAATATTTGCCTCTCTTTTATCTTATTTATTCTGAAGAGAAAAAAGTAATATAAGTCAAATATTTCAGGTCAATATGCAATTCTATGCCAACTCCTCTATGAGGTGGGGCTCTTTTCACAAAACTTAGGTTTCTGTTACAGAATTTATGATTCTGTGTTACAGTTATTTGGACAAGTGTCTATCTCCATAATGAACTGCTAATTTTTTTAATTTAGAAATTGGCTTCTATTCATCTTGATATGCCCACTAGCCAATGCAATGGTTTTTGAGAAAATCTAGGAGTAAAATAAGTATCTGGTGAATGAATGACAAAAGGAATGGATTATAGATGTGCTTTCAAAGGAATCTTAAAAAGTTTATTTTATTTTTATATCATATGCCAATGCCATTATCATAATCATTCTTACTAGAGAGTGACAGTTTTATCCATGTATGTATTCAACAAATATTTATTGCATATTTGTCATGTGCCATTCTTGAGCTAAGCCTTGAGCTAAAGGGGAGGAGATGCCATATTGGACCTCTGCCATCATAGAGCTTAAATCATAAATGCAAAAGAGATACTAAAAATCTAAATAAAACAAACACAAATGATCCCAAATGCCCAAAGCAGTCTTGACAATGAGAAAACAGACCTGGAGGAATCAGATTCCCTAACTTCAGACTATACTACAAAGCTATAGTAATCAAAACACTATGGTACCGGCACAAAAAACAGAAATATAGATCAATGAAATAAGATAGAACATCCAGAGATAGACCTACTCACCTATGGTCACTTAATCCATGACAAAGGAGGCAATAATATGCAATGGGGAAAAAACAGTCTCTTCAATAAGTGGTGTTGGGAAAATTGGACTACTACATGTAAAAGAATGAAATTAGAACATTCTCTAACACCATACATAAAAATAAACACAAAATGAATTAAAGACCAAAATGTAAGACTGGATACTATACAACTCTTAGAGGAAAACATAGGCAGAACATTTTCTGACATAAATCACAGCAATATCTTTTTTGATACACCCAGAGTAATAAGAATAAAAACAAAAATAAACATTTCTTAATTAAACTTAAAAGCTTTAGAACAAAGTAAGCCATAAACAGAATGAAAAGACATCCCACAGAATGGGAGAAAATATCTGTAAAAGAAGTGACCTATAAGGGATTAATTTCAAAACATGCAAATAGCTCACACAGCTCAATATCAAAAATACAACCAAGCTAATAAAAAAATGGGCAGAAGATCTAAATAGGCATTTCTCCAAAGAAGACATACAGATAGCCAAGAGGCACATGAAAAGATGCTCATCATCACTAATTATCAGCTAAATTCAAATCAAAACTACAAAAATGAGGTATCACCTCACATTGGTCAGAATGGTCATTACCAAAAAATCTACAAATAAATGCTGGAGAGGGCATGAAGAAAAGGGAACCCTCCTACATTGTTGGTGGGAATGTAAATTGGTATAGCCACTATGGAGAACAGTATGGAAATTCCTTAAAAAACTAAAAGTAGAACTACCACATTACCCAGCAATCCTACTTCTGGGCATACATCTGGAGAACACCATAATTCAAAGAGATATACATATCTTAATGTTCATTGCAGCACTATTTACAATATCCATGACCAAAGCAACCTAAATGTCTATTAACAGAGGGATAGATGAAGATGTGGTATCTGTGTGTGTGTGTCTGTGTGTAAATTTAGACACACACACAATGGAATATTACTCAGCCATAAAAAAGAGCAAAATAACGCCATTTGCAGCAACATGGATGGACCTAGAAATTGTCAAACTTAGTGAGGTAAGTCAGAGAAAGAACTAGCATATGATATTGCTTATGTATGGAATTTAAAATAATGGTACAAATGAACCTATTTACAAAACAGAAATGGGATACAGATGTAGAAACCAACTCACAGTTACCACGGAGGGGGAAGGAGAAGGAATAAGTTGGGAGATTGATACTGATACATACACATTACTATATATAAAACAGATAACTAATAAGATCCTATTAGTTTAGCACAGGGAGTTCTATTCATTACTCTGTAATGGCCTATACGGGAACAGAATCTTAAAGAAAGAGTAGATATATGTATAACTGATATGTTGTACAGCAGAAACATGAAATTGTAAATCAACTGCATTCAAATAAAAATTGATTTTAAAGAATCTAAGTAAAATAAAATATTTTCAGTCCTATAATACTAGTAGTGCAAAGTGCTGTTAGAGGCCATGCTATTACAGAGTGCTATATAGCAGAGAGAACTGTTCTAGAGTAGGAATTTCTCCTTAAAGAATTTAAGGTAGAAATGCTGAGGTAAGAATTTGTTCTCCCACCTTCCCACAAAGAAAGGAGTGGAAGTGGAAGAGGAAGAATATTTTATGTGGTACTAAATTTATATCTGTGGATGCAAGCTACTTTATGCTTTTAGAATATAATGAAGAGATTATAACATTGCTTATAAAAATATAATTCATTTCCAGAGAAATTCGTGACAATTTTCTATGGATTATATTATAATCATTGTATATCTGCAAATTAGATTAATTGGTACAAAATAAAGCACAAATCCCTTTAGAAAGGTAGATAATGTTTTATCCCTTTAGAAAGGTAAATATAATTGTACATTTTTTACTGATTATTTAAAGTAAATATGGTACATAAATAATTGTAAAATCCCTTTTTTGAGGTGATGAAAGTTCACAGAAAACAGAATAACTTGTTGATTTGAAAATTACTTTCTGTTCTTTTCATTCAATGTGTAAGATTCTGATTCTGGATTAGATGGATAGTTTGCGTAAATGGAATTCTTGCTATCAAATGAATACATTTTAGTCCATTAAATGGTAAGAAAGGTAATGTGGGATTCAAACATACTGCTCTACATTAAACTGAAATTGCCCTCTATAATCATAACTAAGGAAAAATCAATGAGGTTTTGCTTAAGAATAAATCTTGAATTTTTCTTAGCTTTGATCCTTTAAAGAATTAACCACTTAAAGGATTCATGTTTGTAGAATTTTTAGAGTGATAATAGGGATCATATTCATACTTCAGAAGATTATAATATTAAATACACAAGAATGACACAATGAGAACAGAGCCAATAAAGTTAAGTGGCAAACTAAATCAGAACTGCCTCTATTGTACAGCAGAGTTCTACTACAATCTCCAAACCTTGGTCCATGTCAAAGAAAACATTCAAAAACACATATTTTTAGTGTCAGGACTTCAACAATTTGAAGACAAGAATGAAATTATCTAAATTGGAATCCATTCTTAAAACATTTTACTTTAATGCAATTATTAAGAATTGTACCCAGTTTATCTCACGCTTGCTGTCATTCTTTCTAAAAGATGCTATTTGTTTTAAACATTACTTACAGAAGTTGCTTTGTGAAATAATTTTGATCTTGGAAAATCACTTAATAAAAGTAATCAGGTATGTTTAGACTAGTACAACAGGTCTTAAAACATTTATCTTTAATAGGCACTAAGAAAAAGGTTGATTCTGGAAAAAAGGAGATGTGTTTAAATAGAAAATTAAAGCAAGCTTTTATTCTTAGTACTTAATAAATGCATATTTAATTGGGGAAATTATACTAAGCATAACCTATTCTTTTCAGTTGAATACTAAGACTACATTAGCAGAAATGCCTTCTCAGAGCTATACTTTACTATTATTTCCTCATCTTTCATCAAGTATCATTATAAGAAATAACAAAGTGAAAAATTATTTCTATGTTCATTGTAAAAACTATTGCTTATTTTCTTTCAGTGAATCCTTTATAAAATTTCCAAGGACCAATTTTCCTTAGCAGTTTAGCAAGAGGGAAACCTTTGATTCTTTTCAAACCAAGAGTACTTTCTGTTATCTAGCTAAGAAACTGAGGTTCATAGGGTTGCAAAGAGCCGGACACCACTGAACTGATTTAGCACGCACACACATGCAACTTTACGTGCTTCCCAGGTGGCGCTTGAGGTAAAGAACCCGCCTGCCAGTTTGAGACATAAAAAACGTGGGTTCCATCCCTGGGTTGTGGCAACCAACTCCAGTACTGTTGCCTATAGAAACCCATGGACAGAGGAGGCCGGCAGGCTACAGTCCATAGGGTCACAGAGAGTCAGATACCAGTGAAGTGACTTAGCATGTACACATGAGTGCAGTTTTATATATGCAATTCCCACATTCATTTGTAAGTATGTGTGTGTGTGTGAGAGAGAGAGAGAGAGATTTCAGAAAGCTAAAAGTCACTAAAGATAGATAATCATATTAACTAACCTCATGGTCCTTCCAAAGGCTTGGTTGATTATTTCCATTTTATTTACCTTATTGAATATATTCTCTTTATCACAAACCATTGGGATATACTTAGAAAGAAATGAATACACAAGTATATTGTTAACAGAGTAGGAAATGAGCCTATGGTATTTTAAGAAAAACTGTTCTTTGTCAAAGGTCCTTGCAGCACAATTTACTTGTTTTTTAAAAAAGTATATAATTATTTAATTAACAAGAAGAAAGTTTAGAAAAGTGTATGTGGATATATATATATATATAGTCCATAATTTTCAGTAAACTGATCAATTCTAGAAACTGATTAGTAAAACTTTCCTTCATGTTCCATAAGGAAATATACCAAAGTGCTATGCTCTTGGTTTAATAAAGAGAAATTATGATAATCCTGATATGTGACATGAAAGCTGTAGAAAAATCTTGCTGTCATAGTTTATATAATAATACCCAAGAGTAAACTGACTAACATGTGGGATCCTATTTATTTTAACGTAGCCATTTACAAATATGATTTGCCAATTATCTTGTAATTCCTATAATAGACTTCCTAAAAAATTGAATACTGCTAAGAATTACCAAGAATAATTTATCAAATCAGAAGACTTATGGTTCATAAGAATAAACAAGCTTTGCTCTATCAGAGACCATGTGAAGAGATGAGACAAGCTACAGCCTGGAAGAAATGATTTGCAAACTACAGAACTGATTAGGAACTACTATCCAAGACAGATAAAGAAGACTTGAAATGCAATATAAAAAACAACAACAAATAATCCAGTTGGAAATGCGCAAAAGAAATAAACAGTTATTTCACCAAAGAAGCTATGACAACTGTAAATAAATGAGAAAATGTTCAACATTAGCCATCAGGGAAATGTAAATTAAAATCACAATGAGATATCACCAGGATTCTATACAGTGGTAAAGAATCTGCCTGCCAAGCAGAAGATGCAAGAGATGTGAATTCGATCACTGGGTTGGGAAAATCCCCTGGAGTAGGAAAATGCAACCAGCTCCAGTATTCTTGCCTGGAAAATCCCATCGACGGAGGAGCCTGGTGGGCTACAGTCCATGGGGTCACAGAGAGTCGGACATGACTGAGCACAGCGCAGCAGAGATATCATTATATACTTTGTTAGCTGCTTAGTCGTGTCTGACTCTGTAGCCAATTCTCTTTAGGAGTTTGTGGAACAGAAGACTGAAAAACTCCTGATTAAAAACATTGTTCATTATAAAGATTTATATGTAATGTCTATCTTTCTAAGATACACATCTGCAGAATAGACTTGTCATGTTACCATGAAATCTTATATTAGTGCAAATTCTTATCAGTGATTTAAATGACACATGCAGATGAAAACAAAATCCTATTTAAATTCAAATTTACTTTTGTGTATTAATTTCTTTTTCTGATTTATGTCTTATTTGTTGGATTTTCTACAATATTGTTTCAATCACAGTTATTTTGACCATGCATCTAAATTTAAATTTTGATTCAACAAAATCTCAACATCTTAACAAATTAAAAATTATACTGATGCACTGATGCACTATATACATATGTTGCTAAACTAATTTTACATTAAAAAATAAAGAATAAAAATGAACCAGAAAAATATATCATCTTGTTTAAGAGCCAGATATAAGAGGTTACAGATCAACTACAGATCTTTATGAATCTAAAACCCCAGAACTGGTGAAATGAAGGACATATAGTTTTAATTTGGTTATCTGAGTGGCAACATACTGAAATAATATAGTCTTTCTTAATTATGTTATTATGTTATGCATTTTGGTTGGGGTTCATATTCATAAGTAGTAATGTAACTTCAAACAATTTTGTAATAATAACTCTGATTATGTTCTAAATGTTGGCTGGGAGTGGAAAGTAATCTCAGCTTAATTAGCTGCTTACTTCTATATGCTAAATTAGAGCTATATTACAAAATAAAAACCTTTAAACTATATAGTAAAAAAAGTATCCAAACATAATTACTAGAATCTCTATAGGAAGATATAATTATATGGGCTAAATTCTTTCTTCATTTTCATTTCTCCATCTCCCATGGATGCCAAGAGACAAAAACTGCATACATATCTAAGGGCTAGATATCAATACTGTGAATTCTTTTGGGTAATGTCCAAAAACTAATGGAGGATATATTGAGAAAGCTTAAAATAAACATTTTCAACTATGTACAGTTAAATCAACTTAACACATCATTCATTCCTTTTAGAAGCAAAATGCTGGAATGTTCAATGTTAACCTTGATTTTACAATCAACTCATTGTTTGTCCTTCAAGAATTTATTTAATTAATCTACGCCTAACTGCACGCATCTGTAAAATGATGACAATAAATATTCATTTACCTCATGGGATGACTGGAAAATTCATGCTTTTAAAATGCAGAGAGATTTGTGGATAAAAGTTATGAAACCAAGTGTAAAATAGGGGATATGTGAGATGGTATGCTCCTATTTTGTGCCTAGAACATTGTTGAAGAAGAGGTAGTATGCATTGTTCGACAACTGGATTTAGAATAATCATCAATCAGAAAGTGGAATATATAAGAATGTTGAACAAAATGAAGAAACTATATTCTGGTCGAGATAGATGATTTGACTTCCTATCACAGTGGATTAATACATCACTAAGTGAAGAGATTATTCAAAAGAAACAATAAACTCAAAGGCATAACAACTTGAGCAAGAAATGAATATAGCTGGAAAGCATATGTTGAGCATATTGGTCAAAACCATAAGCTCTGGAGTATTGCAGACCTGGTTTAATTTCTAGTTCCACTTCACATGTGACCTTGGAAAAATTACTCTGCCATCTTTACTCAATCACTAAAAAGGAGAATAACAAACTTAAAAATAGACTCATGAGTCTTGTGAAGATTAATAAAATAATGTATAGAAAACACTTAGCATATTAGCCCAGGAATGCTAGGCTCCTATGGTGGCTCAGACAGAAAAGAATCTGTTTGCAATGCAGGAGACCTGGGTTCGATCCCTGAGTGGGGAAGTACGCCTGGAGAAGGGCAAGGAAACCCACTCCAGTAATCTTGCCTAGAGAATCCCCATGGACAGAGGAGCATGGTGGGCTACAGTCCACAGGGTTGAAAAGAGTCGGACACAACTGAACAATGAAGCACATAATGCTGACTTACAATAGTGGTATTTAACACCTAATGGGCTGCGCGGCGCTGGGAAGATGGGCTCAATAAAGCACAGAAATGGCATGGACCTAACAAAAGCAGAAGATATTAAAAAGAGGTGGCAAGAATACACAGAAGAACTGCACAAAAAAGATCTTCATGACCCAGATAAACATGATGGTGTGATCACTCACATAGAGCCAGACATCCTGGAATGTGAAGTCAAGTGGGCCTTAGGAAGCATCACTATGAACAAAGCTAGTGGAGGAGATGGAATTCCAGTTGAGCTATCTCAAATCCTAAATGATGATGCCATGAAACTGCTGCACACAATATGCCAGCAAATTTGGAAAACCCAGCAGTGGCCACAGGACTGGAAAAGGTCAGTTTTCATTCCAATCCCAAAGAAAGGTAATGCCAAAGAATGCTCAAACTACCACACAATTGCACTCATCTCACACGCTAGTAAAGTAATGCTCAAAATTCTCCAAGCCAGGCTTCAGCAATACATGAACCATGAACTTCCAGATGTTCAAGTTGGTTTTAGAAAAGGCAGAGGAACCAGAGATCAAATTGACAACATTTGCTGGATCATTGAAAAAGCAAGAGAGTTCCAGAAAAACATCTATTTCTGCTTTACTGACTATGCCAAAGCCTTTGACTGTGTGGATCACAATAAACTGTGGAAAATTCTGAAGGAGATGGGAATACCAGACCACCTGACCTGCCTCTTGAGAATTCTGTATGCAGGCCAGGAAGCAACAGTTAGAACTGGACATGGAACAACAGAGTGGTTCCAAATAGGAAAAGGAGTATGTCAAGGCTGTATATTGTCACCTTGCTTATTTAACTTATATGCCGAGTACATCATGAGAAATGTTGGGCTGGATGAAACACAAGCTGGAATCAAGATTGCTGGGGGAAATATCAATAACCTCAGATATGGAGATAACACCACACTTATGGCAGGAAGTGAAGAACTAAAGAGCCTCTTGATGAGAGAGAAAGAGGAGAGAGAAAAAGTTGGCTTAAAGCTCAGCATTCAGAAAACTAAGATCATGGCATCCAGTCCCATCACCTCATGGCAAATAGATGGGGAAAACAGTGGCAGACTTTATTTTGCGGGACTCCAAAATCACTGAGATGGTGACTACAGCCAGAAAATTAAAAGACACTTCCTTCTTGGAGGAAAAGTTAACACCAACCTAGACAGCATATTAAAAAGCAGACATTACTTTGCCAACAAAGATCCGTGTAGTCAAGGCTATGGTTTTTCTAGTAGCCACGTATGGATGTGAGAATTGGACTATAAAGAATGCTGAGTGCCGAAGAATCTATCCTTTTGAACTGTAGTGTTGGAGGAGACTCTTGAGAGTCCCTTGGATTGCAAGGAGATCCAACCCGTCCATTCTAAAGGAAATCAGTCCTGAATATTCATTGGAAGGACTGATGTTGAAGCTGAAACTCCAATACTTTGGCCACCTGATGTGAAGAACTGACTCATTTGGAAAGACCCTGATGCTGGGAAACATTGAAGGTGGGAGGAGAAGGGGATGACAGAGGATGAGATGGTTGGATGGCATCACAGACTCAATGGACATGAGTTTGAGTAAACTTTGGGAGTTGGTGACAGACAGGGAGGCCTGGTGTGCTGCAGTCCATGGGTTGCAAAGAATTGGACACTACTGAGCGACTGAACTGAATACCTAATGATTCAATAAGTAAGTTACTGAATACATACTGTATGCCAAATATTGTGTACATATACACACACACATACATGATATAGTGGTGAACCACCTTTTGAGGAGCTTCAATTCTAAAGGAGAGATAGGAAAAGAATAAGACAATAACAGAGAAGAATAATTTCAGATTGTGACTCATGTTATAAAGCAGACAAAGCAGAGTAATGCTATAGATACATCAGTTATTAATTGCAGATACAAATTAGAATCACTTGGAAAGTTTCTTTAATATACTAATGCTTGGGTTCTATCCTAGAATATTAAATCATAGTCTCAGTTTTGTGGCCACATGCACTTGCCACAGTTTGTGTCAGCATCTAAGGTGGAAAAAAGGAGAAGGAAAAATTTGGGGGTACAGGAAGAATGGTGATATTGGTTTCTACAAAGAAATGTCTACATTCACACCACAATTTCTAAAGAGAGTTGACTATATTGACTGAAGTCTTCCAAGAAACATTTAGCCTGGAATATAGATTTTGGAATCAACAGCATACAGCTATCAGTTGAAGTCATATATGAAGGAAATTACTTAAGTGGAATATCTAGAGTGAAAAGACTACATGTCAAGGGACAGAAGACATATAATGTGGCTCACCTGATGTTTACCTCAAAAGGAGTCATGCCTGTGAGCCCCACTCATTGAGTGTAAGAAGGATCTGTGACTTGCTACTAAACAACTGATGAAATGGACATATATGTATATGATTGTGTGACTATACAAGATTATAGCACTCATATGACTGGAGTCTCTTTCTCTTTACTAGCTGTGAAGAAACAAATGTTCACAATAGGGAACTTCATGTATTGAGGAATTACAAATGACCTCTAGCTGCTAAGCATGGCCTCCAGCTAAGAGACAGCAAGGAATTGAGAGCCATAAAACTGAAAGGAATTGAATTCTGCCAGTAATCTGAGTGAGTTTATAAGTGGATCCTTCCCAAGTCAAGCCTCAAATGAGACCACAGTCTTGTGCGTCTCTAAGCAAAAGATACATGTAAGCTATACCTGACCCATAAAAAACTCCTGACCCATAAAAACTGAGATAACAAATGTATATTGTTTTAGGCCACTAACAGAGTTGTAATATCATTAATCATCAGTAGATAATTAATATAATGAGTAGAAAGGATTACTGAAGGGAAAGGAACTATACTCCTGGATATAGAAAGAAAATAAGGTGAGAGTTACATTGTAATGGTGGCAATAATTTAATTTTAAATACTATTATATAGGTGATGTGATATGATACATAAACTTAAGGAAAAGAATAGAATTTTGCCTTCTGATGTATGTGTTTTGTGTAATCTTACATGGAAAGTGATGGTTAGAGCACTTAAAAGAACAAAGGATAGTAAAATCTTCCAGTTAACAGCACCGTTATCAGGAAATATTTCAGTGCTAGTGTTTCTCAAGTTCAATTAAGATTACCTGCATGTGTGGCAAAATTTTTAGGTAAGATTTGCTTTCATTATAACATTTGTGGCTATATTGATCTAACAAAATGAAACAAAGTTCTATGTAAACAGGTGGACTTGAAAGTGAAAGTTGCTCAGTCATGTCTGACCCTTTGCAACTCCATGGACTATACAGTCCATGAAATTCTCAAGGCCAGAATATTGGAGTGGGAAGCCTTTCCCTTCTCCAGGTGATCTTACCAACCCAGGGATGGAACCCAGGTCTCCTGCATTGCAGGCAGATTCTTCACCAGCTGAGCCATTAGGGAAGCCCAAGAATACTGGAGTGGACTTAGGTTCATTCAAATAGGAGGAGCTTCAGGAAAAGAATGATCAATACTCTGGAGGAGAGTAAGGATATCAAGTGAGATAGGAACTAATAAGTGTTCTTCAGATCTGTCAATTAAATTTTTAATAATTACTCTAACAACCAGGGATTCAGTGGACTGGTGGTGGTGGTGGTTTAGTCTCTAAATCGTGTCCGACTCTTGCGACCCCATGGACTGTAGCCTGCAGGCTCCTCTGTCCATGGGGATTCTCCAGGCAAGAATACTGGAGTGGGTTGCCATTTCCTTCCCCAGGGGATCTTCCTGATGCAGGAATCGATTCTGGGCCTCCTGCATTGCAGACAGATTCTTTATCGACTGAGCTACAAGGGAAGCCCTAGTTGAAGTACAAAGCCAGATTGCAGTAGGAGACAAAGAAGTGATAACAACTGAGTGTAAACTATTTGTTCCAGAATCTTAGCTGAGAAAGAAAGAGATGGGGAAGTAGCTAGACTGTAACATACAGTATTGCTATAAGTTAACTTGCAGCTCCCAAGAGACATGTTCAGGTCCTATCCTTTGGTAGCTGTAAACGTGACCTTATTTGGAAATAGGATCTTTGCAGAACTAACTAGGTTAGAACAAGGTCATACTACATTAGGTTTGGCCCTAGTCCAAAATAACTGGTGTCCTCAGAAGAAGAAAATGAGAGAGGGAGAAGACCATGTGAAGACAGAGGCATATTCACAGAGGGAGATGACAGCCACGTGAAGACCAACACAGAGACTGAGTTATGATGCTGTACCCCAAAGGATGCCTGGGGCTATCAGAACGTGGAAGAGGCAAGGACGGATCCTCCTCTAGAGGCTTCAGAAGGAGCATGGCTTACTGATGCCTTAATTTCAGACTTCTGGTTCCAGAACAATAAAGCAATCAATTGCTGCTGTTTTAAGTCACCCAGTTTCTGGGTAATTCATTATGGCAGATTTAGGCAATTAATACAAATTTAAAGAAAATCTTACAGTGCAAGTGTCTTAAATCTCTTCATTCTAAGGAGAAAAATTCAAGGCAGCAGAGAAATTGAACATTCCATGAGAAAAGTAAGACTTGAAAGGAGGAATATCCTAGAGGAGACAAGAGGAACAGATCAAGAGGAATGGCTGGCATCCAGATCACTTCCTCACAAAACTACTTGAGTGACTAAAGGCAAATTCCTGGGCCCCAAAACTACGTCTAAAACTCTTGTCCCTGAGGTTCTTCAATTATTGTGATCTAATGACACAAACATTTAAGAAACACTGATCTACTTACTTACATGTGGAATCTAAACAAACAAAAACTCTAAGCTCGTAGATACAGAGAACAGATTGATGGCTGCCATGGGGTGGGGGATAAGGGATGAAATCGGTAAAAGGAGTCAAAAGGTACAAATATAAAATAAGTCCTGGGGTGTAATGTACAGCATAGTGACCACAATTAATAATACTTTATTGCACAACAGAAGGTTTCTAAAAGAGATCTTAAAAGTTCTCATCACAGAAAGAAAAACCCTAAATGTCCCTGGTGATGAAGGTTAACTCGACTTACTGAGTGGATGATCGTTTCACAATATATACAAATATTGAATCATTATGTTGTACACCTGAAACTAATATAATGTTATATGTCAATTAGACATTAACAAAAAA
Organism: Cervus elaphus; assembly: GCF_910594005.1. Lineage (NCBI taxonomy): Eukaryota > Metazoa > Chordata > Mammalia > Artiodactyla > Cervidae > Cervus > Cervus elaphus. The sequence continues at coordinate 34,443,615 of NC_057831.1, forward strand.
TTTCATTAAAAAAATGAAACAGGATCTAGAATCCATGTAGATAAATCATGAAAATTAAGAATTTGAAGTTTTAAAATAACAATTCTGGTGTATGGGAATGGAGACCAAGATTCATATTTGAATGTGCAAAGCATTAGGAACCAGATAAGATTTGGTCCCATGAAATACCGAAAATAATTTTATTTGACTTTGATTTTTCTATAGGAACACAAAACAGGTGCAGTGCAGAATCACAATCTTGAAAAAGTCCCTGCTTTTAAATATAGCTTTCTGACTATAACTTCTTATTTTCCTTTTCTATACGGCATGATGGCTGTTTTATATTTGTTTTCCAAAGTGGGTTATCTTTTCGGTTTTAACTAAAGCTTCTCAATCTGTTCATTTCATTCTTTATTTCCCCAACCCTTTCACTATCTAGTCTCAGACTCACCTATAGGTCTGCCTTTAGTTTTCTTGTTGTTCCTCACCAATGCCTAATTTACTTCAAATCTACGTATTTGTAGGTGGTAACAGCCCCTCCATTTCTCCCAGTGGAATATAAGTGGTGCATGCTCAGTTGCTCAGTCAAGTAGAACTCTTTGCAACCCCATGACTGTAACCCACCAGGCTCTTCTGTCCATGGGATTCTCTAGGCATGAATACTGGAGTGGGTTGCCATTTCCACCTCCAAAGGATCTTCCCAACCCAGGAATGAAACCTTCATCTCCTGTGTCTCCTACATTAGCAGGCAGATTCTTATACTACTGAGCCACCTGGAATATAAGACCCATTCTCAAACATGGTTTATTAGAAAGACCTAAGGGGTAAACTGTACTTGTAGATTCTTAGGACCTACACTCAAAGATTCTGATTTTGCATATCTGAATGCAAATATCTGCATATTTTGATATTTTGCATATATGAATTCAAGAATCTGAATCTTCAGGAAGAATTTCATCTGATTCTAAAGTTGAATCAACATGGACATGCTTTCCAGAAACCCTCCTGAAGGACTAAGGAGTATTCATTACAAGCTCAAAATGATTATACAGTCTGAAGCAGCCAGAAATGTTAATGAGATCTTTGGCAGCATTAAGAGCTATATAATATCCAGGTCAAGAAAGGTAGGTTTCTATGCCCTGCAATGGCCAAATGGAGGTTGGAATATTGTGTTTGATGATGTATATCGTATTTTAAGAATGTGTTACTGTGTGGTACATTTTGATCCAGTGAAGATAATTCACATCATTGATGCCTATAAGGTACAGGGTTCAGGTCCTTGCCAGGGTAGTGTTCCTATATCTTGCGGCGGCAGCTGTTTCCCAGAAACTTAAGAAATACTGTACTATACTCTTGACCTGCAACCGCTCAATGAAGTGTATTGTGGAGAGTTGTTTAATTTTTAAAAAGGAATAATGAGTTTCCTCAATCAGCAATAAGGATACTATGACAACTACAGATCCATCTCATGATGTCCCACAATATTTTTCCCAGATTTATTGTGATATAATTGACAAATAAAGCTGTAGGATATTTAAAGTGCACATTGTAATTTTATGATTTTATGTGGATTCCCTCCTTTTAAGGGAATTTCCCAGTTAAGTAACACATCCACCACCTAAAATTTTGGTAAGAACACTTAAGTTCTACTATCTTAGTAAATTTCAATTGTATAGCATAGTGTCATCAACTTTGAGTCACCTTGGTTTTTTTTTTTTTTTTGAGTCACCTTGTTAAACATTAGATCTTCAGACTTTTTTCCTCCTATAACTGAAAGTCTATACCTTTTATACACGTCTCCCTGTTTCCTGCATTCCTGAAAACTACTTTTCTACTTTCTCTTTCTATGCATTTGACTTTTTTATTCCACATGTAAAAGATATCAGGAAGTATTTGTCATTCTCTGTCTGACTTATTCTATTTAGCATATTGCCCTCCAATTTTATCCATGCTGTCCATAAATGTCAGGATTTCCTTCTTCGTACTGAATTGTTGTCCTTTAGTCACTAAGTTGTATCTTACTCTTCTTGCAAACCCATGGACTGTAGCTTGCCAGGCTCCTCTGTACATAGGATTTCCCAGTCATGAATACTGGAGTGGGCTGGCATTTCTTTCTCCAGGGGATCTTCCTAACCCAAGGATCTAACTCACGTCTCCTGCATTGACAGGTGGGTTCTTTTACCACTGAGCTACCAGGGAAGCCCCTAATGCTGAAAAATATTCCCCAAATACTTGATTCATTAATGAACACAGGTTGCTTCCATACTTCAGCTACCGTGAATGATGATGCTATAATAAGCATAAGAATGCAGCTATCTAGGGCTTCATATTATCCCACAATCTCTTATGCCTTTTTATGTTTCAAGATTGCATCCAGGGCTAAAACATGGGACAAGACATTTTATGGATATCCTAGGCCATTTAAAGTCCTGAGGAATCAAAAACGAAGAGCTAGAACCATATGATTTCTGATATTCATGCTTTATATATTTCCAGATCCTCTCCCTTCCATCAATCTCTCTTTCTCTTTTCCTTTCTTTTCTTCCTCAATCTCTGTACTTCAACTCTATTCCTCTCTCCTGGCAAATCTAAGACCTACTTTTCCAGGTTAGTGGTTTTTGACATAGCTAGCAATTAGAATTACCTGGGGGAACTTTTAACACTTCAAACATCTGAGGCACTAACTCAGAGAATGAAAACAATTCCCATAAATTTAAGACAATGAAACATCTCTACTTTTCTTCTTATGCATCTGAAATTACTAGCCCTTCTTCCCGTTTCATTTCAAAAGGAACTTCATTCATCTTACTATAAGAAAATAGTTCTCCATTAAAGTCAGTCTTTATTTTACCTTTAGATTAGAAAAGTGAAAGTGTTAGTCACTCAGTCATGTCCAACTTTGTGACCCCATGGATTGTAGCTCACCAGGCTTCTCTGTACATGGAATTCTACAGGCAGGAATATTTGAGTGGATTCTTCAGGGGATCTTCCCAACCAAGGATCAAACCTGGTCTCCTATATTGCAAGCAGATTCTTTACCATCTGAGCCACGTCTGTATCCTTCATCTAACTGCTACAATTCTCACAAACTTTTCCAGATGACTTAGTTTCTCCCTTTCAGATGCTGGGACAGAGATGGATAAAATATATTTGGGGTGGGGATAAAAAGATATTTTTTATTTTCCTTCAAAACATCATACCCCAGATAAGTTTCATCATTTAGATGAAAGACATAGAAATGGTAGACAAAGATTCACAAATATCCATATTGGTCATATGTTCAAGCAATCCAAGCTGTTCCATAATGAGGTTTATGTTTACTCTTGCTAAAATATTCATAGAGAAGACTGAGAGACAATTGTTAAGAGTGTGTAGGCATGTGCACTCATGTGCAAATGCACACACATCGGAATATATGCACGTTTCATGATTTTACCATTACCAGGTATAAAATCTCTCTTTCCACAATAGAAAAACGTCTCAATGATTTCATATCCTCAGAACTTCAGGATCTTCCTCAAAACAGTCTATCTAAAAAAACTTTTAAAACATTAGCAAGCTGTTCAGAACATTTGGGCTCTGAAATCATAAGTAACTAAATGGAAGCCTTGATACATTTATAAAATATATATTATATATCTTATCTCAATTTTCAATATTTCATTATCTAACTTAGGTCGTGTGTAGTCACAGCTGTTGATTAGTTTGCTTTGAGAAAAACAAAACAAACAAGCTACTGACATTGCCAAATCTCTTGCAAGAATATCTTTATTATTTATTTATTGTCAGTTCAGTTCAGTTGCCCAGTCGTGTTCAACTCTTTGCGACCACACGAACCGCAGAACGCCAGGCCTCCCTGTCCATCACCAACTCCCGTGGTTCACCCAAACCCATGTCCATCGAGTCAATGATGCCATCCAACCATCTCATCCTCTGTTGTCCCCTTCTCCTCCTGATCTCAATCTTTCCCAGCATCAGGGTCTTTTCAAACGAGTCAGCTCTTCGCATCAGGTGGCCAAAGTATTGGACTTTCAGCTTGACATCAGTCCTTCCAATGAACACCCAGGACTTATCTCCTTGTGGATGGACTGGTTGGATCTCCTTGCAGTCCAAGGGACTCTCAAGAGTCTTCTCCAATGCCACTGTTCAAAAGCATCAATTCTTTGGTGCTCAGTTTTCTTTATAGTCCAACTCTCACATCCATATAGGACCACTGGAAAAACGATAGCCTTGACTAGAGGGACCTTTGTTGGCAAAGTAACGTCTCTGCTTTTTAACATGCTATCTAGGTTGGTCATAACTTTCCTTCCAAGGAGTAAGCATCTTTTAATTTCATGGTTGCAATCGCCATCTGCAGTGATTTTGGAGCCCCAAAAAATAAAGTCAGCCACTGTTTCCCCATCTATCTGCCATGGAGTGATGGGACCAGATGCCATGATCTTAGTTTCCTGAATGTTGAGCTTTAGGCCAACTTTTTCACTCTCCTCTTTCACTTTCATCAAGCGGTGGCTCTTTAGTTCTTCTTCACTTTCTGACATAAGGGTGGTGTCATCTGCATATCTGAGGTTATTGATATTTCTCCCGGCAATCTTGATTCCACTTGTGCTTCATCCAGACCAGCATTTCTCATGATGTACTCAGCATATAAGTTAAATAAGCAAGGTGACAATATACAGCCTTGACATACTCCTTTTCCTATTTGGAACCAGTCTGTGTTCCATGTCGAGTTCTAACTGTTGCTTCCTAACCTGCATACAGAATTCTCAAGAGGCAGGTCAGGTGGTCTGGTATTCCCATCTCTTTCAGAATTTTCCACAGTTTATTGTGATCCACACAGTCAAAGGCTTTGGCATAGTCAATAAAGCAGAAATAGACTCTCTTGTAACTCTGCAACTCTCTTGCTTTTCCGATGATCCATCAGATGTTGGCAATTTGATCTCTTGTTCCTCTGCCTTTTCTAAAACCAGCTTGAACATCTGGAAGTTCACAGTTCATGTATTGCTGAAGCCTGGCTTGGAGAATTTTAAGTATTACTTTACTAGCGTGTGAGATGAGTGCAATTGTGTGGTAGTTTGAGCATTCTTTGGCATTGCCTTTCTTTGGGATTATTATAATGGCTTCTAATTTCTTGTTCTGCCAAATTTTAAAATTTGTAAAGTCAAATGAAAATATGTGAGAGTGGCAACAGCAAAAATGAAACAAATTAGCCATCGAATCTATCACATAATATTATAAATATACTTTACATTTCTTCAAAAAACACTAAGTATCACTGGTACCCCTCAGTTAACACAGTAACATAATTTTAGAAATGTCCCTTTATTATTTCCTTTTATCATGTAAAAACACCAGCAATAATTGGTTTATCTTGCTGCTGCTAAGTCACTTCAGTTGTGTCCAACTCTGTGCGATCCCATATACGGCAGCCCACCAGGCTCCCCCATCCCTGGAATTCCCCAGCCAAGAACACTGGAGTGGGTTGCCACTTCCTTCTCCAATGCATGAAAGTGAAAATTGAAAGCGAGGGCATATACAACTCTTAGTTACCCCATGGACTGCAGCCTACCAGGCTCTGAAGTCCATGGAATTTTCCAGGCAAGAGTACTGGAGTGGGTTGCCATTGCCTTCTCCATGGTTTATCTTAACATAATCAAAATTCCATGCTGGAATTTTGGAAAGATATGTCTCCTTAGCAAGTTAAATTGGTAGGACAGAGGGAAAAAATATCAATATCATGTCACATTAATCAATAAAAATATCAAGAAGAGGATTTTTATTCTTCTGGTTCTTTTATCCAATCAACCAAAATGTAGAGTTTAGTTCTAATTTTATGCCAGTTCCTCTTCTTCTAAATATTTCTAATAAAATATTAGCAAGACCTATGAGAATCATAAAACTCTGAAAATTTCAAACATTAGAAAATAAGGCCCTAAAAATGTATTTAAATAAATTAGACTACTTAATAATAATGATTCTGCTATAGCAGCAGTTAATCAAACTTTTCCTCTAAAGTATAATTAAGAGTAAAAGAGGGGGGAGGAGCCAAGATGGCAGAGGAGTAGGACGGGGAGACCACTTTCTCTCCTACAAATTCATCAAAAGAATATCTGAACGCAGAGCAAACTTCACAAAACAACTTCTGACCACTAGCTGAGGTCATCAGGCGCCCAGAAAAGCAGCCCATTGTCTTCGAAAGGAGGTAGGACAAAATATAAAAGATAAAAAGTGAGACAAAAGAGCTAAGGACGGAGAGCCGTCCCGGGAAGGGAGTCTTTAGAGGACGTTTCCAGACACCGGGAAACCCTCGCACTGGCGGGCCTGGGGGAAGTGTTTGAATCTAGGAGGGCAACCTGACTGGGAGGGAAACAATAAATAAAACCCACCGATTACTTGCCTAAAAGCAACTCTCAGCAGAAAAGTACCCCCAGACACCCGCATCCGCCACCAGCAAGTGGGGGCGGCAACGAGAGGAGCGGGCGGCATTGCTTGGGGTAGGGTCCGGGCCTGAGTGCCCTGAGGACAATCGGAGGGAGCTTTTGTGAGTTGCCAACTTGAACTGTGGGAGAGCAGGGAAGAGAGAGAAAATTAACCGGCCGAACACGCTGCCGGCCTTCGCAGAACTAAGGCACCGAGAAAGTCCAGAGAAGAGCTCGCAGACTGCGGACCGGCCCAGACCTGCCGGAGGCGGGAGCAGGTCGCGGCGAGACACACGGCGCAGGCACCCGACCGGCGCGGGCCGGGACTGGGGCTGGGGACGCAGAGGGCGGAAGGCGCGCGCACCCGACTGGCGCCGTCGGAAACCGAGATTGGGACCGTGGAAGGGACTGGGCGCGCCGCACCTGGGGAGAGTGCGCCTGTCAAGCCCCTGGCTGCCTGGACCGCTCTGACGGGGAAGGCACAAGAGCGGACACAGCCTTTTGTTCCGCGCTTTTGTGAAACACCCGAGAGCTGGAGCTGCGCGCAGCGCGGGGCGGGCTCCATATAGAGCAGCCGGGAGCCTGAGCAGCGCAGACGGAGAAAGCAGCGCCAGCCCCTCCCCGCAGCGCCAGCCCCTCCCTGCAGGGCGACAGAACTAGCTACCTGAATAAGAGTCCACCTCCGCCCGCCTGTGTCAGGGCGGAAATGAGGCTCTGAAGAAACCGGCAAACAAAAGCCAAATAAACAAAGGGAACCGCTTCAGAAGAGAGTGGTGCGACAGATTAAAATCCCTGTAGAAAACACCAATTACACAGGAAGAGGCCTGTAGATATCGAGAAGTGTAAGCTTGAACGAGGAGATATCTGAAACTGAGCCGAACCGACACTGACCGCAACAGCTCCAGAGAAATTCCTAGATATATTTTACTTCTTTTTTTTTTAAATAAGAAAAAAAAAAATTTATTTTTTATTTTTTCTCTTTTATTTTCCTTTAAAATTCCCTATTACTCCCCCATTACTCCTTAACTTTCATTTTCATAGATTTTTTACAATTTTTTTAATTAGGGAAAATTTTTTTTTCTTTTTTTCTCCTTTTTCTCTTCTATTTTCTATTTTTCTTTTTCTCTTATTGCTTTTAAAGTCCTCTAGTACTCCTCTACACTCCTTAATTTTCATTTTCAATACACTATAACCTTACCAAAAAAAAAAAAAAGAGAAGCCCTATTTTTTAAACTGAACTTCATATATATTTTTAAAATTTTTTTGTGTGTGTTTTGGTTTTTGTTTTTAATATAGTATTTTTAAGAGTCTAATCTCTACTCTAGATTTTTAATTTTTGTTTTTCAATATATGATATAAATTGTGAACATTTAAGAATCCAATATTCAGTTCCCATTTTTATTCAGGAGTGTGTTGATTATTCTCTCCCAATCTTGACTCTCTGTTTTCTACCTCAGAACACCTCTATTTCCTCCTTTGCCCTTCTTTTCCCAATCCAATTCTGTGAATCTTGGTGGGTGTCTGGGCTACAGAGAACATTCTGGGAACAGACAACTGCGTAGATCTGTCTCTCTCCTCTTGAGTCCCCCTTTTTCTCCTCCTGCTCATCACTATCTCCCTCCTCCCTCTACTCTTCTTCATGTAACTCTGTGAACCTCTCTGGGTGTCCCTAACGGGGGAGAATCTTTTCGCCATTAACCTAGAAGTTTTATTATCAGTGCTGTATAGTTGGAGAAGTCCTGAGACGACAGGAAGAATAAAACTAAAATCCAGACGCAGGAGACTTAAGCCCAAAACCTGAGAACTCCAGAAAACTCCTGACTACATGGAACTTTAAGTAATAAGTGACCGTCCAAAAGCCTCCATACCTATACTGAAACCAACCACCACCCAAGAGCCAATAAGTTTTAGAGCAAGACATACCAAGCAAATTCTCCAGCAACGCAGGAACATAGCCCTGAACATCAACATACAGGCTGCCCAAGGTGACACCTAACACATAGACCCATCTCAAAACTCATTACTGAGCACTCCATTGCTCTCCAGAGAGAAGAAATCAAGTTCCACACACCAGAACACCGACGCAAACTTTCCTAACCAGGAAACCTTGACAAGCCAATCGTCTAACCCCACCCACTAGGTAAAACCTCCACAATAAAAAGGAACCACAGACCTCCAGAATACAGAAAGCCCAGTCCAGACACAGCAATCTAAACAAGATGAAAAGGCAGAGAAATACCCAACAGGTAGAGGAACATGAAAAATGCCCACCAAGTCAAACAAAAGAGGAGGAGATAGGGAATCTACCTGAAAAAAGAATTTAGAATAATGATAATAAAAATTATCCAAAATCTTGAAAACAAAATGGAGTTACAGATAAATAGCCTGGAGACAAAGATTGAAAAGATACAAGAATTGTTTAATAAAGACCTAGAAGAAATAAAAAAGAGTCAATTAAAAATGAATAATGCAATGAATGAGATCAAAAACACTTTGGAGGGAACCAAGAGTAGAATAACGGAGGCAGAAGATAGGATAAGTGAGGTAGAAGATAAAATGGTGGAAATAAATGAAGCAGAGAGGAAAAAAGAAAAAAGGATCAAAAGAAATGAGGACAACCTCAGGGACCTCTGGGACAATGTGAAATGCCCCAACATTTGAATCATAGGAATCCCAGAAGAAGAAGACAAAAAGAAAGGCCATGAGAAAATACTCGTGGAGATAACAGCTGAAAACTTCCCTAAAATGGGGAAGGAAATAGCCACCCAAGTCCAAGAAACCCAGAGAGTCCCAAACAGGATAAAACCAAGGTGAAACACCCCAAGACACATATTAGTCAAATTAACAAAGATCAAACACAAAGAACAAATATTAAAAGCAGCAAGGGAGAAACAACAAATAACACACAAAGGGATTCCCATAAGGATAACAGCTGATCTATCAATAGAAACCCTCCAGGCCAGAAGGGAATGGCAGGACGTACTGAAAGTAATGAAAGAGAATAACCTACAACCTAGATTACTGTACCCAGCAAGGATCTCATTCAGATATGAAGGAGAATTCAAAAGCTTTACAGACAAGCAAAAGCTGAGAGAATTCAGCACCACCAAACCAGCTCTTCAACAAATGCTAAAGGATCTTCTCTAGATAGGAAATGCAGAAAGGTTGTATAAACGTGAACCCAAAACAACAAAGTAAAAGGCAACGGGACCACACCTATCAATAATTACCTTAAATGTAAATGGGTTGAATGCCCCAACCAAAAGACAAAGATTGGCTGAATGGATACAAAAACAAGACCCTTATATATGCTGTCTACAAGAGACCCACCTCAAAGCAAGAGACACATACAGACTAAAAGTGAAGGGCTGGAAAAAAATATTTCACGCAAACGGAGACCAAACGAAAGCAGGAGTCGCAATACTCATATCAGATAAAATAGACTTTCAAATAAAGGATGTGAAAAGAGACAAAGAAGGACACTACATAATGATCAAAGGATTAATGCAAGAAGAAGATATAACAATTATAAATATATATGCACCCAACATAGGAGCACCGCAATATGTATGGCAAACGCTAACGAGTATGAAAGAGGAAATTAATAGTAACACAATAATAGTGGGAGACTTTAATACCCCACTCACAACTATGGATAGATCAACTAAACAGAAAATTAACAAGGAAACACAAACCTTGAACGACACAATGGACCAGCTAGACCTAATTGATATCTATAGGACATTTCACCCCAAAACAATCAACTTCACCTTTTTCTCAAGTGCACACGTAACCTTCTCCAGAATAGATCACATCCTGGGCCATAAATCTGGTCTTGGAAAATTCAAAAAAATTGAAATCATTCCAGTCATCTTTTCTGACCACAGTGAAGTAAGATTACACCTCAATTACAGGAAAAAAATTGTTAAAACTTCAAACATACGGAGGCTAAATAGCACGCTTCTGAATAACCAACAAATCATAGAAGAAATCAAAAAAGAAATCAAAATATGTATAGAAATGAATGAAAATGAAAACACAACAACCCAAAACCTATGGGACACTGTAAAAGCAGTGCTAAGGGGAAGGTTCATAGCATTACAGGCTTACATCAAGAAACAAGAAAAAAAACAAATAAATAACCTAACTCTACACCTAAAGCAATTAGAGAAGGAAGAAATGAAGAACCCCAGGGTTAGCAGAAGGAAAGAAATCTTAAAAATCAGGGCAGAAATAAATGCAAAAGAAACTAAAGAGACCATAGCAAAAATCAACAAAACTAAAAGGTGGTTTTTTGAAAAAATAAACAAAATTGACAAACCATTAGCAAGGCTCATTAAGAAGCAAAGAGAGAAGAACCAAATTAACAAAATTAGAAATGAAAATGGAGAGATCACAACAGACAACACTGAAATACAAAGGATCATCAGAGACTACTACCAGCAGCTCTATGCCAATAAAATGGACAACTTGGATGAAATGGACAAATTCTTAGAAAAGTATAACCTTCCAAAACTGAACCAGGAAGAAATAGAAGATCTTAACAGACCCATCACAAGCAAGGAAATCGAAACTGTCATCAAAAATCTTCCAGCAAACAAAAGCCCAGGACCAGATGGCTTCACAGCTGAATTCTACCAAAAATTTAGAGAAGAGCTAACACCTATCTTACTCAAACTCTTCCAGAAAATTGCAGAGGAAGGTAAACTTCCAAACTCATTCTATGAGGCCACCATCACCCTAATTCCAAAACCAGACAAAGATGCCACAAAAAAAGAAAACTACAGGCCAATATCACTGATGAACATAGATGCAAAAATCCTTAACAAAATTCTAGCAAACAGAATCCAATAACATATTAAAAAAATCATACACCACGACCAAGTGGGCTTTATCCCAGGAATGCAAGGATTCTTTAATATCCGCAAATCAATCAATGTAATACACCACATTAACAAATTGAAAGATAAAAACCATATGATTATCTCAATAGATGCAGAGAAAGCCTTTGACAAAATTCAACACCCATTCATGATTAAAACTCTCCAGAAAGCAGGAATAGAAGGAACATACCTCAACATAATAAAAGCTATATATGACAAACCCACAGCAAGTATCACCCTCAATGGTGAAAAATTGAAAGCATTTCCCCTGATATCAGGAACAAGACAAGGATGCCCACTCTCACCACTACTATTCAACATAGTGTTGGAAGTTTTGGCCATGGCAATCAGAGCAGAAAAAGAAGTAAGAGGAATCCAGATAGGAAAAGAAGAAGTGAAACTCTCGCTGTTTGCAGATGACATGATCCTCTACATAGAAAACCCTAAAGACTCTTCCAGAAAATTACTAGAGCTAATCAATGAATATAGTAAAGTTGCAGGATATAAAATTAACACACAAAAATCCCTTGCATTCCTATATACTAACAATGAAAAAACAGAAAGAGAAATTAAGGAAACAATATCATTCACCATTGCAACAAAAAGAATAAAATACTTAGGAGTATATCTACCTAAAGAAACAAAAGACTTATACATAGAAAACTATAAAACACTGATGAAAGAAATCAAAGAGGACACAAACAGATGGAGAACCATACCATGCTCATGGATTGGAAGAATCAATGTTGTCAAAATGGCTATTCTACCCAACGCAATCTATAGATTCAATGCAATCCCTATCAAGCTACCAACGGTATTTTTCACAGAACTAGACCAAAGAATTTCACAATTTGTATGGAAATACAAAAAACCTCGAATAGCCAAAGTAATCTTGAGAAAGAAGAAGGGAACTGGAGGAATCAACCTGCCTGACTTCAGACTCTACTACAAAGCCACAGTCATCAAGACAGTATGGTACTGGCACAAAGACAGAAATATAGATCAATGGAACAGAATAGAAAGCCCAGAGATAAATCCACGAACTTATGGACACCTTATCTTTGACAAAGGAGGCAAGGATATACAATGGAAAAAAGACAACCTCTTTAACAAGTGGTGCTGGGAAAACTGGTCAACCACTTGTAAAAGAATGAAACTAGAACACTTTCTAACACCATACACAAAAATAAACTCAAAATGGATTAGAGATCTAAATGTCAGACCAGAAACTATAAAACTCCTAGAGGAGAACATAGGCAAAACACTCTCCGACATAAACCACAGCAAGATCCTCTATGACCCACCTCCCAGAATATTGGAAATAAAAGCAAAACTAAACAAATGGGACCTAATGAAACTTAAAAGCTTTTGCACTACAAAGGAAACTATAAGTAAGGTGAAAAGACAGCCCTCAGATTGGGAGAAAATAATAGCAAATGAAGGAACAGACAAAGGATTAATCTCAAAAATATACAAGCAACTCCTGCAGCTCAATTCCAGAAAAATAAATGACCCAATCAAAAAATGGGCCAAAGAACTAAACAGACATTTCTCCAAAGAAGACATCCAGATTGCTAAAAAACACATGAAAAGATGCTCAACATCACTCATTATCAGAGAAATGCAAATCAAAACCACAATGAGGTACCATTACACGCCAGTCAGGATGGCTGCTATCCAAAAGTCTACAAGCAATAAATGCTGGAGAGGGTGTGGAGAAAAGGGAACCCTCTTACACTGTTGGTGGGAATGCAAACTAGTACAGCCGCTATGGAGAACAGTGTGGAGATTCCTTAAAAAACTGGAAATAGAACTGCCATATGACCCAGCAATCCCACTTCTGGGCATACACACTGAGGAAACCAGATCTGAAAGAGACACGTGCACCCCAATGTTCATTGCAGCACTGTTTAGAATAGCCAGGACATGGAAGCAACCTAGATGCCCATCAGCAGACGAATGGATAAGGAAGCTGTGGTACATATACACCATGGAATATTACTCAGCCGTTAAAAAGAATTCATTTGAACCAGTGCTAATGAGATGGATGAAACTGGAGCCCATTATACAGAGTGAAGTAAGCCAGAAAGATAAAGAACATTACAGCATACTAACACATATATATGGAATTTAGAAAGATGGTAACGACAATCCTATATGCAAAACAGAGAAAGAGACACAGAAGTACAGAACAGACTTTTAAACTCTGTGGGAGAAGGTGAGGTGGGATGTTGTGAAAGAACAGCATGCATATTATCTATGGTGAAACAGGTCACCAGCCCAGGTGGGATGCATGAGACAAGTGCTCGGGCCTGGTGCACTGGGAAGACCCAGAGGAATCGGGTGGAGAGGGAGGTGGGAGGGGGGATCGGGATGGGGAATACGTGTAAACCTATTGCTGATTCATGTCAATGTATGAAAAAAACCCACTGAATAAATAAATAAATAAATAAATTAAAAAAAGAGTAAAAGAGAATGAATTTGCACCCCCAGAGATATATGGGACAAAGCATGTTGTTGTAATCCAAGCAAACATATTATTAAGTCTAGTTCTAAAGGTAAGAAACAAAGCAATTTTACATAATAATAAATAAACTTTAATAAAAATTGACAAAAAATTAAATTCATCTGTTCTCAAATTATCTAGCAATTTTAATAGTCTTAAATACTACTACCTCAGTATAAGAAGCATATATCTAAGAAATGCCAATATTCAAAAATCTCAAAGCACTGAGGGCAGGATTTACTCAGAAATGATATTATTACACACTTTTAACCAGATAGAAAGAGTTCTTAGATGTTAAGGCCTGTAGGAAAACACAAGATTCAAAAAGACAAAATATTCACTATGAAATGTGATAAAGAATAATGGAGTATAGACATTTTTCCAAGAAAGATATACAGATGACCAACAAGTACATGGAAAAGTGTTCAACATATCTAATTACCAGAAAAATGCAAATCAAAACCTCAAGGAGGTATCACCTCACACATGTTAGAATGGTTATCATCAAAAAAGACAAGATAACAAGTGTTGGTGAGAATATGGAGAAAAGAAATACTTATGCACTCTTGATACAGCCACTGTGGAAAAAAGTATGGTGGTTCATTAAGAAATTAAAAAGAAATATCTTACAGTCCAGCAATTCCACTTCTGGGCATATATACAAAGGAAATGAAAACAGGAACTTGAAGAGATAGCTTCACTCCCATATTCATTGCAGCATTATTCACAACAGTCAGGATATGAAATAGACTTAAGAGTTAGCTGATGGAGAAATAGATAACAGATATGTTATATACATACAATGGAATATTATTCAACCTTGAGAAAGAAAGAAATTCTGCTATTGCAATAATATGGGTGGACTTTAAGAACATTATGCTAAGTGAAATGTCAGAGAAATAGAAAATAACATATGATATCATTTATTTGTACAATCTTAAATGGGGAATAAGGAAAAAATAGGGAAATATTGGTCAAAGGGCACAAACTTCCAATTTCAAGACAAATGAGTTCTAATATGCAGCATGGTGATTATAGCTAATAAACTGTATTATTAACTTGAAAGATGCTAAGACAGTAGATCTTATATATTCCTACCACAGAAAAAGAAATGGTAATTATGTGAAAAGATGAAGGTATTAACGCTATAGTAGTAATCATTTTGCATTATGTTTATCAAATCAACATACTTATGTTGTAAACACGAAAATGTTACATATCAACTATATCTCAATAAAACTGGAAAATATACAATGAGTTAGCTTGACTTTTAGGTGAATTATAAAATATTTAAATAAAGAGAATACAAGAAATCAAGATCTAGCCTAAATGTTATGAAAGGGCTAGAGAGTAAATTAAAAAGGAAATGCACAATTATAAATACTAGATAAGAGATGAACGAGACAAACTATGAAATTCTACTCTTCTTCGCAACACAGATAAAGTGTACAAACTATGTCCTGGGAGACAAATTACCTAAAGTTTAAATTGTCTTAACACTAGCTCAGTCTTATATATCAGATACTACCACAAACTAACTATTATTTCCACAGATAGCATGCATTCACATGTTCCAAATATAAGACTATGGACAGTTTCACCAACTCAAATAGATTATATATCTTGACCAATCTTCGCCCAGACCTCATTTATCAGATCTGTCCTGAAACCAGACTATTAATCCCAGCCCCATAAACTCTGTGTGATATTTCCTTAACTTTCCCTCTGTAAAGATGGGTGTTATCCCCTACTCAGCAAGTTTAACACATCTAGCTTCATATGATCCACAGGTCTGCCTTGTGGTCTGCCTTGTGGTCTTGGTATTTTAATATTATGTAAAGATATCAGGACTGTATATAACTTTACACGAATGACTTGTGATTTTTCCCTTGTAATTTAAATTTAGGCACCCTCCTTGTGGGGCTTCCCAGATGGTGCTAGTGGTAAAGAACCCACCTGCCAATGCAGGAGAGGTTAGAGTTGCGGATTCGATCTCTGGGTTGGGAAGTTCCCTGGATCGGGAGGATCCCTTGGAAAAGGGCATGGCAACCCACTCCAGTATTCTTGCCTGGAGAATCCCCATGGACTGAGGAGTCTGGTGAGCTACAGTTCACTGGGTCGCAAAGAGTCAGACATGACTGAAGTGACTAACATACACACCCTCCCTGTATTAATTGACTCAAGCTGCTATAAACAAATAACACAGATTGGGTGGCTTAGACAACAGAAATGTATTTTCTCATACTTCTGAGGGCTAAATGTCCAAGATCAGAGCACTAGCATAGTGGGATTCTCGTGAGAACTCAGCAAGTCTAATAAATCCTGGCTTGCTGTGTCCTCACATGGTAGAGAGAGAGAGGTGGGGGTAGGGTGGGAAAGACAGCCCTATGGTATGTCTTCTTATTCTTATAAAGAAACAAATACTATTGGATCTGAGCCCCACCTTTGTGATCTCATTCAATGTTAATTATTTTCTTACTCCAAATACAGTCATACTTGGGGTTAGGGCTTTAACATATGAACCCGGGGGTGGGGACACATATTCATATATAACATTCATAGATGATATTCTACTCCTGGTTCCCCTAAATCCAGATCCTTACATGTAACATATTTATTCTATTTCAACAGCCTCAAAAGTCTTAACTCATTTCAGCATCAACTCTAAGTCTAAAGTCTCATATAAATGGGGTGTGAGTGAGACATTCCAGGGGGAAAAATTCCTCTCCAGCTGTGAACCGGTGAAACCAGACAAGTTACGTGCTTCCAAAATATAATAGCAGGACGAGCATAAGATAAAGGATAAAGACTGCCATTCTAAATGGGAAAAATTGGGTGATGGTCTCAAGTAAGTTTAAATTTAAAAGCCAAGCTACATTAAATCCTGAGGCTAAAAATAATCATCTTTTTATTTATTTATTTTTATTTATTTTAATTGGAGGCTAATTACTTTACAACATTGTAGTTGTTTTTCCCATACATTGACATGAATCAGCCATGGGTATACATGTGTTCCCCATCCTGAACCCCCCCCTTCCCATCCCATCCCTCAGGGTCATCCCAGTGCACCAGCCCTGGGCACCCTGTCTCATACATCAAACCTGGACTGGTAATCTATTTCACATATGATAACATACATGTTTCAATGCTATTCTCTCAAATCATCCAATCCTCGCCTTCTCCCACAGAGTCCAAAAGTCTGCTCTTTACATCTGTGCCTCTTTTGCTATGTCGCATATAGGGTCATCATTACTATCTTTCTAAATTCCATATATATGAGTTAATATACTGTATTGGTGTTTTTCTTTCTGACTTACTTCACCCAGTTTCATCCACCTCATTAGAACTGATTCAAATGCATTCTTTTTAATAGCTGAGTAATATTCCATTGTATATATGTACCACAGCATTCTTATTCATTCATCTGCCAATGGATATCTAGGTTGCTTCCATGTTCTGGCTATTGTAAACAGTTCTGCGATGAACACTGGAGTACACATGTCTCTTTCAATTCTGGTTCTCAGTATGTATGCCCAGCAGTGGAATTGCTGGGTCGTATGGCAGTTCTATTTCCAGTTTTTTTAAGGAATCTCCACACTGTTTTCCATAGTGGCTGTACTAGTTTGCATTCCCACCAACAGTGTAAGAGGGTTCCCTTTTCTCCACACCCTCTCCAGCATTTATTGTTTGTAGATTTTTGGATAGCAGGTATTCTGACAGACGTGAGATGGTATTTCATTGTGGTTTTGATTTGCATTTCTTGATAATGAGTGATGTTGAGCATCTTTTCATGTGTTTGTTAGCCATCTGTATGTCTTCTTTGGAGAAATGTCTGTTTAGTTCTTTGGCCCATTTTTTGACTGGGTCGCTTATTTTTCTGGAATTGAGCTGCAGGAGTTGCTTGTATATTTTTGAGATTAATTCTTTGTCAGTTGCTTTGTTTGCTATTATTTTCTCCCATTCTGAGGACTGTCTTTTCACCTAGCTTATAGTTTCCTTTGTTGTGGAAAAGCTTTTAAGTTTCATTAGGCCCCATTTGTTCCTTTTTGCTTTTATTTCCATTACTCTGGGAGGTGGGTCATAGAGGATCCTGCTATGATTGATGTCAGAGAGTGTTTTGCCTATGTTTTTCTCTAGGAGTTTTATAGTTTCTGGTCTTACATTTAGATCTCTAATCCATTTAGAGTTTATTTTTGTGTATGGTGTTAGAAAGTGTTCTAAGTTTCATTCTTTTACAAGTGGTTGACCAGTTTTCCCAGCACCACTTGTTAAAGAGATTGTCTTTTTTCCATTGTATATTCTTGCCTCCTTTGTCAAAGATAAAGTGTCCATAGGTGTGTGAATTTATCTCTGGGCTTTCTATTTTGTTCCACTGATCTATTTTTCTGTCTTTGTGCTAGTACCATACTGTCTTGATGACTGTAGCTTTGTAGTAGAGTCTGAAGTCAGGCAGGTTGATCTCCCCAGTTCCATTCTTCTTTCTCAAGATTGCTTTGGCTATTCGAGGTTTTTCTGTATTTCCACACAAATTTGAAAATATTTGTTCTAGTTCTCTGAAAAATACCGTTGGTAGCTTGATAGGGATTGCATTGAATCTATAGATTGCTTTGGGTAGTTTACTCATTTTCACCATATTGATTCTTATGATCCATGAACATGGTATATTTCTCCATCTAACTGTATCATCTTTGATTTCTTTCATCAGTGTTTTATAGTTTTCTATATATAGGTCTTTTGTTTCTTTAGGTAAATTTATTCCTAAATATTTTATTCTTTTCGTGCAATGATGAATGGAATTGTTTCCTTAATTTCTCTTTCTGTTCTCTCATTGTTAGTGTTTAGGAATGCAAGGGACTTCTGTGTGTTAAGTTTATATCCTGCAACTTTACCATATTCATTGATTACCTCTAGTAATTTTCTGGTGTAGTCTTTAGGGTCTTCTATGTAGAGGATCACGTCATCTGCAAACAGTGAGAGTTTTATTTCTTCTTTTCCAATCTGGATTCCTTTTATTTCTTTTTCTTCTCTGATTGCTGTGGCTAAAACTCCCAAAACTATGTTGAATAGTAGTGGTGAGAGTGGGC
Source organism: Cervus elaphus (assembly GCF_910594005.1). Taxonomy (NCBI): domain Eukaryota; kingdom Metazoa; phylum Chordata; class Mammalia; order Artiodactyla; family Cervidae; genus Cervus; species Cervus elaphus. The sequence continues at coordinate 34,462,483 of NC_057831.1, forward strand.
ACCCTTGTCTTGTTCCTGACTTTAGGGGAAATGCTTTCAATTTTTCACCATTGAGGATAATGTTTGCTGTGGTAAAACAATCATCTTTGTTAAACTCTCCAGACCACTAGAATGGGGCACCACCCCAATGGTTCTGTGGGGAGGCCCTGTCCCTTCAGCTTAGTAGGGTGGCCCACCCACTAGGTGTTGGACTTTGGCCTTGCCCCTGAGGCACAGGGTGGTGATATTTTGGCACCCACAAATGGAAGAGGCTCTACTCTTTAAAACCAGTAGGAATTAGTCCTGCACCATGAGTCTGTGTTAAGATAAGCAGTTCTGCAGATAGCTTATTTGCCTTGGGGTCATTCTTCCCTTCTCTTGAAGGAAGGAGCATGTTCACAGCCAAAGACCCTACTGTGCCACCCTGCAGAATCTAAGAAGTTTGACAGCCTTCCTTCATTTTGTCCATCTCCTCCTCCTTCAGTTCAAACTGGTAGTGTTTCTACTGGTAGAATCCCGTAATCTCTTTATTAACAGATAGTATAGCTACAACTTTGGTGTTCTCAGAACATGCTTTCCCATTTTGTTCAATAATGAGAAGCTGGGAATTTTCCAAATCTTTAAATTCTGATCCCTTCTGTGCTTCACTCTTGCTCTTTTAATTAATCTATTTCCTCTCACAATTTACTGTATGCATTTAGGAGACCCCAGGCAGCACCTTCAACATCTTGTTCAGATATCTCTTCAGCTAAATATCCAACTTCACCATTTTACCTTCCAAAAAACAAAAAAAACAATTCAGCCATGTTTCTTGACACTTTTTATCAATTGATTACCTTTTCTCCACTGTCCAGCAGTGTATTCTTCATTTCTGTCTGAGACCACATCAGAATGGACTTTAATGTCTATATTTCTATCAACATTTTATTCCTGATTATTTATCTATTCTCTATATAGACAGAAGCTTTCTCGCCAGCTCTCCTCTTTCTTCTTTTGTTTGGCTCTTGAGCCTTCACCAGAATCACATTTAATATCCATATTTCTGGACATTATGATGAAATAAATGTCATTCTAGACTGATGAAATAAAATTCATATTTCATGGCAAGAAAATAATTATTTAAACATATTTTTTCCTCTGTATATTTGGGCCTCCTCTTTCCCCTTAGTGTGCATTTTTCATCGGAATTAGCCAGATCTCCTTAGGAAGTAACAGTCCTTCTTAATCCTCTACAGGGTCCTTATGACCCACCATTTGATTTGTTTGTACAAATTTGCATTGTGCAAACTGTCAAGTCATTTTATGTATCACTCTGTCTTAAAAATGTATATAACTGTATTTTGACTTCTAACAGGCAGAATCAGTTACAGTGCTCAGAGCTTTCTAAAAGACTGTCTACAGGATTATAATCTTCAGGTTGATTTAACAAAATTTTCTATTTCTTCTCAGCCTGTCTACTAATTAATATTTAATCCATATTACCAACAGTCCCCTCACGACAATATAGGCTCTTTCTAAAATTCAGTCTATAAGATTTCCAGTGTCAAGGAGTGCTAGTTCCCCTATGGTCAGTTTTTATCCTAGATCCAACCCCAAACTTCAAGGTTGGTAAACTCAGTTCCTCAGATTTTGGGATGTGCTTCAGCACAAGTTTTAGTGACTAACTAGATTCCACTCTCTAGTTCTGATGACCTCTGCTGCCTCCTCTATGCTTTTCTCAGCTCTGCAGACTTCTTGATTTAGAAATTCTCTCTGCATCTGATCCAGAAAGATAAAAATTTTAATACAGGTTCATAGATATACTCTTTTCTTCTTTAACATTTTGTCTTAGAAATAATCAACGTTTTAAATTCTATTATAAAATTGAGGACATTCAAATTTTTAGACTAATTTGTTTGAACTTAAATCTTTTCAAATAGAAATATTCATAAGTATTAGCAAAAACATCAAGATTAAAACCAGTCCATCTAATCTTGGATACGAAACATCAGCGAGGCAATCTTTCTCCAGGAAAAGATAACAGAAAAAGATAAAGAAAGCAAATTCCCAAAGATATCCAAAACTTGATTCAAAAATTGTCTTTGGAATTAGCAGAAAGTAAGATAAAGGAAACACCTTTGGGTTTAATAAATATGACATATTAGAGAAAGCAGCCTGAATATACACTCCTCAAATTACAAGTATTAAGATATATTTAACACATCTGAAATGAAACTGATAAAGTTTTATGAGCTTTGTTTTTTTACATGTACTAGTCAATTTATTTCACATACTCAGCTAAACTGATAGTAAAAAATTTGTTTCTCTGTTACAGGGAATCAGAATGCAAAAATTATATTCACCCAGAAGAGGCTGACTGATTTCCTTAGTCTTAAACTGAATCTTTAACTACCACTAAAAACTCACCAAAAATATATTGAATAAAAAATAAATTCTACACTGAGTGCTTTCATTAATGCTTTAATATTTTTGGTGTCATAAATATGGTTCCTACCAATTCTATGTCACTGTTGATTAGCCAAGTAATTCTTTTATTCTATTTACATTTTTTCTTCATTCACCACATTAAGTGGGTGGACATTAGTTTCAGGAAGAAAAGTTAGGCAGTGAATGAAAATTTTATTAGCTAAGTAGAAATTAAGAAACCTTATTCAGATAAAGTTTCATTCTAAAAAGAAAATATATTCATTGCTAGTACTGATAATCTTTCATTGGCAAGAGATTTCAGAAGCACTTTTGAGATGCAAACTGTAGAGCTAAGGACAGTGAATAAATATGTAAGGCAGGTGGTGTAATATATTGGTGTTAGAGACAGACTTGATTTTGAGCTGCATTTCTGCCAATATTAGCTGTGTACTTTCTGAGACTTCTTGGAATGAAGCCTTCCTACATTTCTAATACTTTAAAGTAAAGGTATAAGGTTGTTTTCTCTGTAAACTGCAACAATCTTGCAACCAAAAGGGAGCCACTACCAGGAGTTTACCTAGATAACATATAGCCAAGAGACATATCCTTGCCCATGTGGGCCCAGCCATCTTATGTTGTAATCTTTGTTGTTTAATCCAATTTGATTTAATTTTCTATGAAGGACTTAGTTGCAAACAAAGGATTTATGACTAATTGTTTCCTAATGGTTATTGTGAGGATTAAGGAACATGATACAAGTAAATCACTTAACAATACTTGGGACCTAGTGCTCTCTTAATAATACACATCTAAGGATGAATGACATGTGAACAACTTAGACAATAAAAATAGTTTCCATAATTTCTACCAACAGTAATTCTGCCCCAGCATGCGTTTAATTTTAATTCAATTCAGCAAGTACATATTAATTTCTTCATTAACTCAATCAATATTAGGGAATTAATTATAAACAAGGCACTGTGCCCAGGACTCTTGGTTATACTGAGAAATATAATAATAGTTACTTCAGTACTGTAGCTGAAACCAATTGTAGAAAGAAACCAATACTTTAGTGAATTTAATAATTTATAATCTCCCAAAGAAACAAGCATTTTGATAATTGTATAAACAGTATGTGATCATGTGCCAAATTGTGTGATACCTAGGCAGACAAGTACCATACATAATCCACTAAAGTAAAAAAAGAAAAAATAGTATAAAAATACTAAAATACTAAAAACAGATCTAATATACTGTAGAGAAAACACTTGGTTATTAAATTTTATTAGCTAAGATAATAAAGACTAAGTATGTGAGAAACAAAATCTAATATCCCAAATACATAATTTCTATTCCCTTCCCTTTAGTGCTTATTTTGTGATATTTATGTTATTTCTGCTTAAAAATTCTTTGGGGTTGTTAGTCTTGCTTGAATACACTAAGTTTTGCTATACTAGAGTCCCTGGGGCTCCGCATTATCAGAAAACAGTGACAAGACAGGACTTTTCAGGTATTTTTAATAATGAACACTCTGGAAAGAGTTCAAAAAATATTCAGGGAGAGGATCAGAGAATTTCAGTGATAGAAGTAACTTTGGAGGTTATATATCCAGCTCTCTACTCAAATTATTTACAGCAAATTTCAGAAAATTACAGTTATTAAAATAATTTCTTAGTATATAGAGAACAATAAGATTAGACTTCCGAAATGTGAGAGAAACATCTTAGAGAGAATGATGTGTAAATAATCTTTTTAAAATGACATAAGATGTCCTCTATAAAAACTTGATAACTTAATAACTTGCAACTTTTATCCAAGGGCAAAAAAGGAAATAAAAAAAAAGACTCAACTTCTTGTTTTTCTTTTAAAATACTCCCACAACTGTTAAAAGGTTATGATAATGATTTATGAAAGAATGTGCTTGGGTCTCTGTGCTAGACATGGGAGTAGAATGAATATGTATAACATAAGTCAGACTGCTGGTTGGTAAATGAGAGGGACTGAAGAGAGGGCGATTGATTGAGGTCACAGAAAACCTGAGGAGATGTACTTAGATGCTCTGCTGAGTATGAATTGTGTTCATAGCCTAAGGGTGCGAGTGAGTGTAGATCCACTGGTCTGCTTCTAAGAGCTCTGTTCATTTGTTTTGTTTTGCTTTGTTTTGTTTTGGCCATAGGGTTCAAGTCTCAGGATCCTATTATAGAAATCTTATTAGAGAAGTTTTTTTGGTTTTTTTTTTTTTTCCCCCTCTTTTCAGACTCTTAGGGTCAAAGGAAAAACTCTCTTTTTCCTTTACAGGAACACCTGTTAGTTGAATTTTACCTTCTTTCCTGATGGCAGGTTTTCATTTCAGGCACTTTTATTTAAGGATGTTCTAATTTTTCACATCCTGCAAGACTTTCTGTATTTCCATTTACTTGTTACAACATGGAAGAGTTTCAGCCTTCCCCCTTCCCAGTTCCATTGCATCTATTCTAGAATTCTGTATTTCCCATGCTGGTTCTAGATTAAGCCTTGATTAAAATCCCCAATCACACCTGAGAAGTAATACTGAAACCATACTGTAAATTTATGCTAATTGCTATAGACTGAATGCATTTGTGTTCTCCCATAAATTCATAGGTTAACGACCTATTCTTCAATGGAATGGTATTTGGAGGTGTGGCCTTTGGGCAGAGTTTAGGTTTAGATGAGGTCATGAGGGTGGAGTTCCCATGATGGAATTGGTGCCCTTACAAGAGGAGGAAGATACAAGAGTTCTTTCTCCACCATGTAAAGATACAGTAAGAAGATTGCTGCCTGCAAACCAGAAGCTCTTCCCGAACTCCGAAACTATAAGAAATGTGTTTGGTTTTTTAGCCATCCAAATTATGATATTTCATTATAGCAGCCCCAGTTGACTAAGGCATTTGTTTAAAAAAAAAAAATCTCTGTTACAAAAAAATATAGATTTATATCCAGTCTCTTTAAAGCATAACTACCTAATCTTGGCCAGTTCTCAAGAAGAGTTGAAGATTATGTGAAGGTGAAGAGGGACAGACAAGTAGGAATTCAAATCTAGACTCTTATTTATCAGTTATGGAATACTTTATCAGAATTGTTTTACTTCTCTGAGTTTTAGTTAATGCATTTCTAAAACATATTTATAACATCCACAAAGTTGAGGGGACCTGATTACTGAGTTGAGGCTGACCCACTGATTAATGTGATTACTTCTCTATGACTGCTTGAACGATTCTTTCTCCTTTACAGCTCAAGTAGGTACCCTTTTGAGTCTGGGTTTCCCATTAAAAGCATCCTTCCCAGATGGAGGCAAACTATTTTTAGGTTAAGTGTTCTTTAAAATACTTTTTGAGTGTGTATGTATATGACAAGGACTCTTCTAGGTCTTTGCGATTCATTCATAAACACTACAGAAAAAAGAACCCTTGCTAAAATGTTTGAATTTTATATTTAAATAGTTACTCCCTTTCCTAGCACCCCAAGAATATAATTTCTAAATATATAACTTTATTACATACTCTATAAATATGCTTGAGGATAAAATGTGATCATCTTTGCATTATTATACCTATATACCATCAGTAAATATTGATTCACTATGTAAAGTCATATGTTTTTAGAAAATATTCAACTTCTATAAATTTTTAACTGTATATGAAATGTCTTAATTTGAATTTCTCTAGAAGCAGACCCTGAGAAAAGGATTTGAGTGCAGACAGTCCCTGATTTATGAAGGTATGACTTAGGATTCTTTTACTTTACAATAGCAGGAAAGCAGTAAAACACATTCTTCAATTTTTGAATTTTTATCTTTCCCTGGGTTGGTGATATGTGGTACCTTACTCTGTGGTGATGCTGGGCAGCATCAGTGAGCCACAACTCCCAGTCAGTCACATGATCATGAAGGTAAACAACTGATTTGTGTGTGTGTGTGTGTGTATGTGCGTGCACGCGTGCTCAGTTAGGTATGACTCTCTGCAACCCCATGGACTGTAGCCAACCAGGCTCTCTTTCCAAGGAATTTTTCAGGCAAGAATATTAGAGGAGGTTGCCATTTTCTACTCCAGGGGATCTTCCCAACCCAGGAATCAAACCCATTTCTCCTGCATCTCCTGCATTGGCAGGTGGGTTCTTTACCACTAAGCCACCTGGGAAGTCCAAACCGATACACTTACAACCACTCTAGAGATACACAAGCATTCTGTTTTAAACTTTCAGCATAGTATTCAATAAGGTAATGAGCTATTCAGTATTTTACTAAAAAATAGGCTTTGCGTTAGATAATTTTGTCAGAATATAGGCTAATGTAAGTGTTCTGAGCATGCCTACAGTACACTAGGCTGGGTTATAATGTTTGGCAGTTTAGGTGTATTAAAAGCATTTTTGACATGATATTTCAATTTACAGTGAGGTTATAGGGATGCAAACCACTGTAGGTTTGAAAGATCATGAATAGTTTATTGAGGAGCTAACACTAAGTAATGCCATCATGGAAGGGAAGTGAAAGGGAGAAAAAAGAAAACTAAAATTTATAGGGTGCATTTTCAAACATATCACCAAGTTGGACAATTGAAGCTTAATTCCACCAGGAAGCTCAAAGCACCAGTGTGAAATGAACACCTGAGGTATTCTGCCCAAGAGGTTAAGAAGTTTGCTTATTTACCCAACTTCTGTGAGTATAATAATTGCTTGAGGGCTTTCCCTACAGAGAATTAATTCCCTAGGGTTTTGCATCTACCTCTACAACTCTGGCAAAGATGCTGGCTGGGAGTTGGACCTATAAGCACAGAAACGGTAACTTATCAAGGGGATATGGGCAGGATACCAACAGTGTGCACTGTATGAATCTTAGAGAAAACTCCTTGTAAGGGAGGAATAACCATGATAGAGTTGTTGTTCAGTCATGTCTGACACTTTGTGACCCCATGGACTGCAGCATACCAGGCTTCCCTGTCCTACACTATCACCTGAAGCTTGCTTAAATTCATGTCCATGGAGTCCATGATGCCATCCAACCATTTCATCTTCTGTCATCACCTTAGCTTCCTGCCTTCAATCATTCCCAGAATCAGGGTCTTTTCTAACGAGTCAGTTCTTCGCATTAGGTGGTGAAAGTATTGAAGCTTCAGCTTCAGCTTCAGCATCAGTCCTTCCAGTAAATATTCAAGGCTGATTTCCTTTAGGATTGAATGGTTTAGTCTCCTTGAAAACCAGTCCCTTGCAGTCCAAGGGACTCGCAAGAGTCTTCTCCAACACCACATTTCAAAAGTATCAATTCTTCAATGATCAGCCTTCTTTATGGGCCATCTCTCACATCCATACATGACTACTGGAAAAACCATAGCTTTGACTAGATGGGCCTTTGCTGGCAAAGTAACATCTCTGCTTTTTCATACACTGTCTAGTTTTTGTCATAGCTTTCATCCAAGAAGCAAGCATCTTTTACTTTTGTGGCTGAAGTCACCATCTGCAGTGATTTTGGAGCCCAAGAAAATAAAGTTTCTTACTGTTTCCAGCATTTCCCCATCTATTTGCTACAAGGTGATGGGACTGGATGCCATGATCTTCATTTTTTGAATGTTGAGTTTGAAGCCAGCTTTTGTCTCTCCTCTTTCACCTTCATCAAGTGGTTCTTTAGTTCCTCTTTGCTTTCTGCCATAAGGTGATGCTATCTGCATATCTGAGGTTATTGATATTTCTCCTGTCAATCTTACTTCCAGCTTGGGCTTCATCCAGCCTGGCATTTCTCATGATGTGCTTTGCATGTAAGTTAAATAAGCAATACACTGCCTTGACCTACTCTTTTCCCAATTTGGAACCATTGTGCCATGCTTGGTGCTAACTGTTGCTTCTTGATCTGCATACAGGTTTCTCAGGAGGCAGGTAAGGTGGTCCTGTATTTCCAGCTCTCTAAGAATTTTCCAGTTTGTTGTGATCCACGTAGTCACAGCCTTTAGTGTAGTCAATGAAGCAGAAGTAGATGCTTTTCTGGAAGTCTTTTGCTTTTTCAATGATCCAACAGATGTTGGCAATTTGATCTCTGGTTCCTCTGGCTCTTCTAAATCCAGTTTGAACATCTGGAAGTCTTCAGTTCACATACTGTTGAAGCCTGGCTTGGAGAACTTTGAGCATTACTTTACTAAACTGTGAGATGAGTGTACTTGTGTGGTAGTCTGAACATTCTTTGGCATTGCCTTTCTTTGGGATTGGAATGAAAACTGACCTCTTCTAGTCCTGTGGCCACTGCTGAGTTTTCCAAATTTGCTGACACATTGAGGGCAGCATTTAACAGCATCATCTTTTAGGATTTGAAATAGCTCAGCTGTAATTCCATCAACTCCACTAGCTTTGTTCTTAGTGATCCTTCCTATGGCCCACTTGACCTCACATTCCAGGATGTCTGGTTCTAGGTAAGTGATCACACCATTGTGATTATCTGGGTCATGAAGATCTTCTTTGCATAGTTCTTCTGTTATTCTTGCCATTTCTTCTTAATATTTTCTGTTCCTGTTAGGTCTATACCATTTCTGTCCTTTATTGTGCCCATCTTTGAATGAAATGTTCCCTTTTTATCTCTAATTTTCTTGAAGAGGTCTCTAGTCTTTCCCATTCTATTGTTTTCCTCTATTTCTTTGCATTGATTGCTGAGGAAGGCTTTCTTATCTCTCCTTACTCTTCTTGGAACTCTGCATTCAGATGGGTATATCTTTCCTTTTCTCTTTTGCCTTTTGCTTCTCTTCCTTTCTCAGCTATTTGTAAGGCCTCTTCAGACAACCATTTTGTCTTTTTACATTTCTTTTTCTTGGGGATGGTCTGATCCCTGCCTCCTGTAAAATATCACGAACCTCCGTCATAGTTCATCAGGCACTCTGTCTATCAGATCCAATCCCCTGAATCTATATGTCACTTCCACTGTATAATCATAAGGGATTTGATTTATGTCATACCTGAATGGCCTAGTGGTTTTTCCCTACTTTCTTCAATTTAAGTCTGAATTTTGTAATAAGGAGTTCATGATTTGAGCCACAGTCAGCTCCCAGTCTTGTTTCTGCTGACTGAATAGAGCTTCTCCATCTTTGGCTGCAAAATATAAAATCAATCAAATTTTTATATAGACCATCTGGTGATGTCCATGTGTAGAGTTTTCCCTTGTGTTGCTGGAAGAGGGTGTTTAAAACTTTCTTCTCTCATTTATTTTCAAGGTCTACAAGGTCTTACTTGACCTGTGTACTGACACAACCTTTAAATGCTTACATTTACAACTCTCACTAGCCCCTTAATATAGATGAATTTCAACTCTGCTGTGGAATTCAGAGTACTATATAACCTCTCATTCTTTTTGTTCCAGACACTCATTCTGATATTCCTTCTAGTACATATTTCTGGACTCTATCCCTAATCTATTCTTATATCTCTTGCTCTCATCTTCTTTCTCACTTCCCTGAATGTCATAATCACAATGTCAGAGCAAATCTTGTGGGCTCACTCTCCCAATGTTCTTGTTCTGACACTTCACATTTCCTCTGCCACAACTACCCACTACTGCCAGAATATCCTAATAGTCTCTCTCTGCTGCCACTCTAGTTCCTCTAGCTGATTCTTTGCCAAGAAGTCAAAGTGATCTTTTAAAATCATAAGTCATCTCCTATCATTCCTGTGTTTCAAACTTTCTTCTCTTATTTATTTCCAAGGTCTACGTGGTCTTACTTGACCTGTGTACTCACACAACCTTCACATGCTTACCTCATACATCTCTCCCTCTATTCAGTCTCCTGCAGGCACATTGGTTCCATGCTGTTCGCATAGAGCCCTCTCTTTCCTTAGCCATCACATTCCCTTACTGTTTCTTCAGATATTTACAAGAACCAGTGAATGTTGTGTAGGGCCCATACAACACTTTGCTTCTACAACCCGTGTACTGGGCCTCTGCAACATGGTTGCTAGTGCCTTCTTTAAGTCAAGTCTCTGAGCAAGTGTCACCTCTGCAGAAATGACTTTCCTGATATTTTATCTAAAATAGCATCCACTGCCATTCTTTATCTCTGTTCTAAACTTTATTTTAACAGCACTTTTCACTGTCTTCATATTGTAATAGGAAGAACAAATTTGACTTCTTACTGGATCTGCTTCTTTTTCTTTAAACTTTGTAGTCTGTTGCTTTTGCTATAAGTTAATTACTAAAAGAATGTTGCCTGAACTAAAACAGGACAGTCTATTCTCAAGGCAATGATCTCTAAAAGTATAATACTTTTCCATTCATATAGAGACAAAAAGGTGCAGAATAGAGAATATTTGTCCTGTTGGAGATTTATAGGAACATTGTGATCAGACCTAGGAGGACAGCTGCAAGGACAAAGGATTCCAGTATCAAGAAGTTTGCAACAATCAACCACACCCTCACCCCTTTTAGTATAAACCAAAGCCTGAATTCTAAACTTCAGTAAGATGTCTCTGTGGGACACTAGTCCACCATGTTTTTGGTTTCTGCTTTCTGAATAAAGTTGCTATTTCTTATCCCAAAAACTCATCCTTTAATTTATTGGCCTGTTGTGTTGTGAGCTGTATGAGCTTGGAATAGGTAAAAATATTGTTTTAATTTGTCATTATCATTTTTAATTTTATTGCTTAACTTATAAACTCTATATAGGCAGGTATTTGTCTGCTTTGCTCATCATTACATTTTCAGCATCCAGAAATGGTACAGTATCAGTCAGAAAGTGTTAAGATATACCTAATTAACAAAACCAATTCTAACATCTCAAGACTTAACACAGTGAAAGTATCTTTTACCTCAGTCTGCAAGGCAATATGAATCTGGAATAGAGCTCTATACATCATAGTCAATCACACAGGCTAAATGGAGGCCCATTTGCCACACTATTCTTTAAATCTACTCACTCTAACCTTTAAATCTACTCATAAGTAACAGAAGTTATGACTCCCATTTATATTTAATTTCCCAAAGTCAGTCACATGGCAGAGCACAGAAGTATAATATCAAGTGCCTTTGTGGATAGCCTTAAACACAATCACAAGTACTTAGCTCACCTTAGATAATCATAAACATTTGCAGAGCTAAAAAATAAATGAGCAAGCAGAATATGCCATATACCATATATGCAAACTGGAGACATTTTCTTAACTTCTAGTCAGCGATAAACACATTTCATTTAAAATATAAAATATTTTAGTAAATAATCTCCATGAGACCTTATCTGTTCTACTCATTCTAGCACTTAGGATGCTCAGTACATGATAAACTCTTAATAGAGCTTACATGAATAAATAAATAGCATAATTTTGACAAATGTACAGGTAGACAACTAGTTTTGCTTTCAAAAATGTAAACAAAATATTTATATACACACACATATATACACACCAACTGTTTAAATACACAGAAATACAGAAATAAGAAAGCAATTTATGATTAGTTACTTCACATTGGAAAGTATAACTTAGAAATATAGAAAAAGTAGTGTTTATTTTACGGTACTTAAAAGTAGCTGTTTTTTTCTCTTCCACAATCCATTTATGATTCCATTCAAAGCTTAATGTAATCATGGATGCAAACTGTTACATACAGAATGGATAAACAAGATCTACCATATAGCACAGGAAACTATATTCAATACCTTGTGGTAAACCATATTCAATACCTTATGATAAACCATAATGAAAAAGGATGTGAAAAATGCATATATATGTATAACTGTAACTCTGCTGTACTGCAGAAATTAACACAACAGTGTATATCAGTGTATATCACGGTAATCCAAGCATATGCCCCAACCAGTAACGCTGAAAAAGCCGAAGTTGAACGGTTCTATGAAGACCTACAAGACCTCTTAGAATTAACAACCAAAAAATATGTCCTTTTCATTATAGGGGACAGGAAGGCAAAAGTAGGAAGTCAAGAAACACCTGGAGTAACAGGCAAATTTGGCCTTGGATACAGAATGAAGCAGGGCAAAGGCTAATAGAGTTTTGCCAAGAGAACGCACTGGTCATAGCAAACACCCTCTTCCAACCACACAAGAGAAGACTCTACACATGGACATCACCAGATGGTCAACACCGAAATCAGATTGATTATATTATTTGCAGCCAAAGACAGAGAAGCGCTATACAGTCAGCAAAAACAAGACCGGGAGCTGACTATGGCTCAGATCATGAACTCCTTATTGCTAAATTCCGACTTAAACTGAAGAAGGTAGGGATAACCACGAGACCATTCAGGTATGACCTAAATCAAATGCCTTATGACTATTCAGTGGAATTGAGAAATAGATTTAAGGGACTAGATCTGATAGACAGACAGCCTGATGAACTACAGATGGAGGTTCGTGACATTGTACAGGAGACAAGGATCAAGACCATCCCCATGGAAAAGAAATGCAAAAAGGCAAAATGGTTGTCTGAGGAGGCCTTACAAATAGCTGTGAAAAGAAGAGAAATGAAAAGCAAAGGAGAAAAGGAAAGATATTCCCATTTGAATGCAGAGTTTCAAAGAATAGCCAGGAGAGATAAGAAAGCCTTCCTCAGCGATCAATGCAAAGAAATAGAAGAAAACAACAGAATGGAAAAGACTAGAGATCTCGTCAAGAAAATTAGAGATAACAAGGGAACATTTCATGCAAAGATGGGCTCAATAAAGGATAGAAATGATATGGACCTAACAGAAGCAGAAGATATTAAGAAGAGGTGGCAAGAATACACAGAAGAATTGTAAAAAAAGACCTTCATGACCCAGATAATCAAGATGATGTGATCACTCACCTACAGCCAGACATCCTGGAATGTGAACTCAAGTGGGCCTTAGAAAGCATCACTATGAACAAAGCTAGCAGAGGTGATGGAATTCCAGGTGAGCTATTTCAAATCCTGAAAGATGATGCTGTGAAAGTGCTGCACTCAATATGCCAGCAAATTTGGAAAACACAGCAATGGCCACAGGACTGGAAAAGGTCAGTTTTCATTCCAATCCCAAAGAAAGGCAATACCAAAGAATGCTCAAACTACTGCACAATTGTACTCATCTCACACGCTAGTAAAGTCATGCTCAAAATTCTCCAAGCAAGGCTTCAGCAATATGTGAACTGTGAAATTCCAGATGTTCAAGCTGGTTTTAGAAAAGGCAGAGGAACCAGAGATCAAATTGCCAATATCCGCTGGATCATCAAAAAAGCAAGAGAGTTCCAGAAAAACATCTATTTCTGCTTTATTGACTAAGCCAAAGTCTTCGATTGTGTGGATCACAATAAACTGTGGAAAATTCTGAAGGAGATGGGAATACCAGACCACCTGACCTGCCTCTTGAGAAACCTGTATGCAGGCCAGGAAGCAACAGTTAGAACTGGACATGGAACAACAGACTGGTTCCAAATAAGAAAAGGAGTACGTCAAGGCTGTATATTATCATCCCACTTATTTAACTTATATGCAGAGTACATCATGAGAAACGCTGGGCTGGAAGAAGCACAAGCTGGAATTAAGATTGCCAGGAGAAATATCAATAACCTCAGATATGCAGATGACACCACCCTTATGGCAGAAAGTGAAGAGGAACTAAAAAGTCTCTTGATGAAAGTGAAAGAGGGGAGTGAAAAAGTTGGCTTAAAGCTCAATATTCAGAAAACCAAGATCATGGCATCTGGTCCCATCACCTCATGGGAAATAGATGGGGAGACAGTGGAAACAGTGTCAGACTTTATTTTTTTGGGCTCCAAAATCACTGCAGATGATGATTGCAGCCATGAAATTAAAAGACACTTACTCCTTGGAAGGAAAGTTATGACCAACCTAGATAGCATATTAAAAAGCAGAGACATTACTTTGCCAACAAAGGTCCGTCTGGTCAAGGCTATGGTTTTTCCAGTGGTCATGTATGGATGTGAGAGTTGGACTGTGAAGAAAGCTGAGCGCTGAAAAATTGATGCTTTTGAACTGCGGTGTTGGAGAAGACTCTTGAGAGTCCCTTGGACTGCAAGGAGATCCACCCAGTCCATCCTAAAGAAGATCAGTCCTGGGTGTTCATTGGAAGGACTGATGCTGAAGCTGAAACTCCAATACTTTGGCCACCTCATGCGAAGAGTTGACTCAGTGGTAAAGACCCTGATGCTTGGAGGGATTGGGGGCAGGAGGAGAAGGGGAAAACAGAGGATGAGATGGCTGGATGGCATCACTGACTCAACGGACATGGGTTTGTGTAGACTTGGCAGTTGGTGATCAACAGGGAGTCCTGGTGTGCTGTGGTTCATGGGGTCACAAAGAGTCAGACACGACTGAGCAACTGAACTGAACTGAACTGAATGTAATAATGGAGACAAATGACCATGTTTTGATAATATTTAAGTATGTATTTTGTGTCAGTGAAAGGTTTCTGATGAAATGAAGACTAAATTCAGAAAACATATTTGAAGTGAAATATTTTAAGAAGTGAAATTTATTACACAAGCTTTCTAAAGATTATCACATAACTCCCATTAATGCCATCTTAACAAATCATGCTTACAAAATATGTACACTTCACATTTCCCCAGGGAACATCTCTAACTAACTGAGACAAAAAAATAGATTGAATTACAATCTGTAGATTCTCATTACAAAACCAATTTGGAGATCAAAATTTCAGTCTCATTCTTACTCATTTGTATTTATACTAAATAACTGTCATTTTCATATTGAGAAGCCATGTTACGAAATTCAGCATTATATTCTGAATTTAAACTAAATTATTGTAACACAAATATATTAATTAACAGGATTTAATGAAGCAATGAAAAAAGAAAATAATAGACATTCTGGAAAGATAACTGTTGAGATCTGCTGTTTTTTTTTAAGTGGCATATTAGGAGCTATTATTCAAGTTGACTGCAAACTGCACTCACACATATTGCATATATTACAAGTTAAACAGTGATATCACTGAGTGCCTATTTGTACATAACAGCACATGGGTCACTGGAAAGGAACTGGGAATACTATCAATAGTTAAAGAGATAATCAAAATGAAAACATTTTAGTGATGAATGCACCTAGGGATTACAATACTAAGTGAAGTCAGACAAAGGTATGTCACATGATATCACTCATATGTGGAATCTAATTTTTTAATGATATAAATGAACTTATTTACAAAACAGGAACAGATTTACAGATATTAAAATACAAACTTATGATTACCAAAGGGGAAATGTAGCGGGGGAAGGAGGATAAGTCGGGAGTTTGGGATGAACATCACACACTACTATACATAAAACAGATAACCAACAAGGACCTACTATATAGCACAGGGAACACTACTCAATATTCTGTGATAACCTATAAGAGAAAATAAGCTAAAAAAGAATGAATATATGTATATGGATAACTGGACCACTTTGTTGTTACTTGAAACTAACATGACATGGTAAGTCAAGTATATTTTGATAAAAAATAAAATTTATAAAATCTAAGCAGATCCTTACAATTTTTTACCTATCTATCAATCTGTCAATAGATTCTTTAACATCTGAGCTAGATCAAACCAGTCAACCCTAAAGGAAATCAACCCTGAAAATTCATTGGAAGGACTGACGCTGAAGCTCCAATATTTTGGCCACCTGATGCCAAGAGCTGACACATTGGAAAAAAACCCTGATGTTGGGGAAAACTGTGGGCACGAGGAGAAGGGGGCAACAGAGGATGAGATGGTTGGATGGCATCACTGACTCAGTCTGAGCAAACTTGAGTTTGAGCAAAGTCAGGGAAAGAGTGATGGGCAGAGAAGCTGGGCATGCAGCAGTTCCCAGGGTCGCAAAGAGTTGGACACAACTTAGTGACTGAGCAGCAACAATGCATATCAATGATGACTGACAAAACGTATCTGCCCCTCATAAGTAAACAGAGTGGAATGAGACATACATAAATAGATCATTACAGTACAGGCTCATATATCTTATAAGAGAGACACTTTCAAAATATGAGAAAGCAGAATGAGGGTACTTTCCAGAGGGAATAATTTTGAGCTAAATCTTGCAGAATAGATAAGAGTAGAGAGAAAGAATTATAAATACACACACACACCCCTAAATATATATGAATGTCACTCTTTCTTTGTTCATACATGTATCTGTGTGAATATAGTTCTCTGTCTAGTCTACTCCTATTCATATATGATGATGGTTTAGTCGCTAAAGTTGTGTATGACTCCTGTGACCCCATGGACTGTAGCCTACCAGACTCCTCTGTTCACGTGATTTCCCAGGCAAGAATACTAGAGTGGGTTGCCATTTCCTTCTCCAGGGGATCTTCCAACTCAGGAACTGAACCCAGGCCTCCTGAATTACAGGTGGATTATTTATCAGCTGAACCATCAAGGAAGCTCTCCTATTCATATATATAGAGAGAGTATATATATATATGTGTGTGTGTGTGTATATAATTGCAAATACATATTTACAACTGTATAGAAATGTATAATCCCATCAATTAAGTTATATACAATATTCACATTACTTATATATACAATTATATATATAAGTATATACTATATATATATATATATACAATATACTTAATTATATACAATTAATATACACAATACTCCAGTATTCTGGCCTGAGAAATCCCATGGACAGTGGAGCCAGGCAGGTCCCAGTCCATGGGGTCACAGAGTAGGACACGACTGAGCAACTAACACTTTCACTTTCAGTATACACGTTAATCAGTAACATATTTATACGTGTGTGTGTCAGCGATTGCTTTTACTTTCAAGTATCAGAATACATAATCAAACAATGGCTGAAACAAATTAGGGATTTAATTTTTGCCCCTTAAGGAGTCTAGAGATAGATGGCTCAGGCTGTAACATTATCCAAAATGATATAAGATACGGATGCTTTCTATCTTTCTGCCAAGCTTTTCTTGACATGGGGTTTTAGCTTCATGTCTGTGGTTTTGTGGTCACAAATCAATTATCACCACTCCCTTTTCATTCTGAAAAGGGAAAGGACACAGAACAAAATGTCTGCCAATTTTAAAGAAATTCATTGAATGTCTCAGTCAGTCTCTCCTTATAGTTCATTAAGCACACTGTCTAATGGCACCACTATCTTCAGGGGATACTAAGTTAATATTTTTAGCTGAGCATAACATTTACTAAAATACTCATCATTTTACTAGTAAGAAATCAATGGCAAATTTCTCAGGATAGCAAATTAATTGCTTATGTCATAATAAGATATAGTCACAGAAAACTTGAAAATGTTTAAAAGCTTATTGAGAAAAAAATCATCCATATTTTTATTATCTGTAACTGCTGATAACATGATAGCTTGTATTCTCCAATGGTATTTTCCTTGGCACATTTGCTTTTTGTTTATTTACAATATTTGACATAACATGCTTTATTTAAATATTCACTTACTGCTGCATCCTTGTTTATTTTAGTTTTTACTATTATATATATATATATATATATATATAATGCTACAATTATTTTAAAGTTTTATATTATTTTAGTTTATATTTTAAGATAGATCTCCAGAAATAGAATTACTGGATTGAAGGCTGTGAATGTATTTTTAATCTTGATTCCTACTGTCAATTACTTGAAAACAAATTATTGCTAATTACTCACACAATTGCAGTAAATATGTCATATGCTCTATAAATAAATTAGTGCAATTTTGAAATGTTCAAATTTTATACATGAAAAATGAAATGTTTTATTTGAGTTTGGATAACTGAGCAATTTTTTTCACTGTTTTTCTTCAGTCATATTTAAATTTGTTGTTCTTACATTATACATTTCTTCTCTTTTCCAATTTATTATTCTGATTCTCTGTACTTTTTATGAATATTGCTTTGTAATCTGCTTCATGGATCACAGCCTTGTTGTGGCAAAGGGGCTTGTATAACTCAAAGCTATGAGGCATGCCATGTAGGGCCGCCCAAGATGGATGGGTCACAGTGAAGAGTTCTGACAAAACATGATCGATTGGAGGGGGAAGTGGCAACCCACTCCAGTATTCTTGACTGGAGAACCCCATGAACAGTATGAAAAGGCATAATGATACAATATGACACTAGAAGATGAGCCCCTTGGGTTGGAAAATGTCCAATATGCTCCTGGGGAACAGTGGAGAACAATCACAAATACCTTTAGAAAGAATTAAGCAGTAGGGCCAAAGCAGAAGCAATGATCAATTCTGGATATGTTTAGTGGTGAAAATAAATTTTAATGCTATAAAGAATAATATTGCATAGGAGCATGGACTGTTACGTTCATGAATCAAGGTAAACTGGACATGGTCATGCAGGATATGGCAAGATTTAACATTGACATTTTAGGAATCAGTGATGAGAATGGGAAAATTTAATTCAGATGACCATTATATCTACTACTGTGAGCAAGAATTCCTTAGAAGAAATGAAGTAGCCATCAGAGTTACCCAAAGAGTCCCACATGCAGTGTTTGGGTGCAGCCTCACAAATGACAGAATGATCTTGGTTCATTTTCAAGGCAAACCACTCAACATCAAAATAATCCAAGTGTATGCCTCAACCACTGATGCCAAAGAAGCTGAACTTGACCAGTTCTATGAATACCTACAACACATTCTCAAGCTAACACCAAAAAGCAGTGTCCTTTTCATCACAGAGGGTTGGGATGCAAAAGTAGGAAGTCAAGAGATACCTGGAATAACAGGCAAGGTTGGCCTTGAGAGTACAAAATGAAACAGGGCAAACAACTTTGTCAAGAAACATGCTGGTCATAGTCAACCCCCTTTTCTGAAAACATGAGAGATGACTCTGCACATATACATCACCAAATGATCAATACTGAAACCAGACTGATTATGTTCTTTGTAGTCAAAGATGGAGAAGCTATACATAGTCAGCAAAAACAATATCTGGAGCTGACTGTGGCTCAGATCATGAGCTGCTTCTTGAAAAATTCAGGCTTAATTTGAAGGGAACAGGGAAAACTACAAGACCATTCAGGTATGACCTAAATCAAATCCCTAATAATTATACAGTGGAGGTGACAAATAGATTCAAGGGGTTAGATCTGGTAGACAGGGTGCTTGAAGAACCATGGACAGATCTTTGTAACATTGTACAGGAGGCAGTAACCAAAGCCATTCCAAAGAAAAAGAAAAAGACACAGCAGAAGACAAACGAGTTGTCTAAGGAGGCTTTACAAATAGCTGAGGAAAGAAGAGAAGCAAAAGGCAAGAAAAAAGGGAAATATATATCAAAACAAATGCAAGGTTCCAGAATAGCAAAGAGAGATGAGAAAACCTTCTTAAGTGAACAATGCAAACAAATAGAGAAAACAATAGAATGGGAAACCTAGAGAACTCTTCAAGAAAATTAGAGATACCAAGGGAACATTTCATGCAAAGATGGGTAAAATAAAGTAATGGCAAGGATCTAACAGAACACAAAGAAATTTAAGGAGAGGTGGCAAGAATGCACAGAAGAACTATACAAAAAAAGATCTGAATGACCCAGATAACCCAAATGTTATGGTCACCTGTTTACAGCCAGACATTCTGGGAGTGTTAAGTCAAGTGGGCCTTAGGAAGCATTACCACAGATAAAGCTAGTGGAAGTCATGAAATTCCAGTTATTTAAAATCCTAAAAGATGATGCAGTAAAAGTGCTGCACTCAATATGCCAGCAAATTTGGAAAAGTCAGCAGTGGCCAGAATGAAAAGGTCAGTTTTCATTCCAATTTCATTCCTTAAGAAGGGCAATAATAAAGAATGTTCAAACCACCAAATAATTTCATTCATTTCATATGCTAGTAAGATTATGCTCCAGAATCTTCAAGTTAGGCTTCAGTAGTATGTGAACTGAGAACTTCCAGATGTACAAAATGGGTTTAGAAAAGTCACAAGCACCAGAGATCAAATTGCCAAATTCACTGTATCACAGAGAAAGCAAAGCAGCTCCAGACAAACATCTACATCTGCTTCATTGACTATACTAAAGCCTTTGACTTTGTGGATCACAACAAACTGTGGAAAAGCCTTAGAGAAGGGAATACCAGACAACATAGCTTGTATCCTGAAAAACCTGTGTGTGGGTCAAGAAGCAATAAGTGGAACCAGACATAAAAGAACTTACTGGTTCAAAACTGGGAAAGGAGTATGACAAGGCTGTATATTATCACCCTGCTTATTTAACTTACACATAGAACATATCATGAGAAATGCTGGGCTGCACGAATCACAAGGTAGAATCAAGACAGCCAGGAGAAATATCAACAACTTCAGATATACAGATAACACCACTCTAACTGTAAAAAGTGAAGAGAAACTAGAGTGTTTCTTGATGAGGGTGAAAGAGGAGAGTGAAAAAGATAGCTTGAAACTCAACATTCAAAAAACTAAGATCATGGCATTTGGTCCCATCATTTCATGGCAAATAGAAGGGGGTAAGTAGAAGTGATAATGTATTTTATTTTCTTGGGCTCCAAAATCACTGTGGACAATGACTGCAGCCATGAAATTAAAGGATGCTTGCTCTTTGGAAGAAAAGCTATGACAAACACAGACAGCATATTAAAAAGCAGAGATATCAATTTGCTGACACAGGCTCCTATAGTCAAAGTTATGGTTTTTCCAGTAGTCATATATGGATATGAACGTTGGGCCACAAAGAAGGCTGAGCACTGAAGAACTAATGTTTTTCAACTGTGGTGTTGGAGAAGACTCTTGAGAGTCCCTTGGACAGCAAGGAGATCAAATCAGTCAGCCCTAAAGGAAATCGACTCTGAGTATTTATTAGAAGGGATGATGTTGAAGCTGATGACCCTGATGCTGGGAAAGATTGACAGCAGGAGGAGAAGCGGGCAACAGAGGATGAGATGGTTGGATGGAATCACTGACATGATGGACATGAGTTTGAGCATACTCTGGGAAATAGCTAAGAACAGGGGACCATGGCATGCTGCAGTCCATGAGGTCCCAAAGATTTGGAAAGAAATTAGCAACTGAACAGCAACAATTACAACAACTGCTTTTAAATACAAATGAAAGTCGTTCAGACATGTACGACTCTTTGCGACCCCATGGACTATATAGTCCACGGAATTCTGCAGGCCAGAACACTTGAGTGGATAGCCTTTCCCTTCTCCAGGGGATCTTCCAAACCCAGGGATTGGACCCAGGTCTCCTGCACTGCAGGCAAATTCTTTACCAGCTGAGCCACAAGCGAAGTCCAAAAATACTGGAGTGGGTAGCCTATCCCTTCTCCAGAGGATCATCCTGACCCAGGAATCAAAATGGGGTCTCCAGCATTGCAGGTAGATTCTTTACCAACTGAGCTATCAGGGAAGTCCAAAATGAAAGTTGCTCCATCCTGTCCGACTCTCTGTTAGCCCAAGGACTATACAGTCCATGGAGTACTCCAGGCCAGAATATTGTAGTTGGTAGCTTTTTCCCTTCTCCCGCAGATCTTTCCAACCCAGGAATCGAACTGGGGTCTCCTGCATTGCAAGGCGGATTCTTTAGCAAGTGAGCTATCAGAGAAGCCCAAAGTGAAAGTGAAAGTCACTCAGTCCTATCTAACTCTTTGTGACCCTGTGGACTATACAGTGCTGGAGAAGGGGAAAAGCTACCCACTCCAGTACTCTGGCCTGGGGAACTCCATGGACTGCACAGTATATGGGGTCACAAAGAGTCGGACAGACTGAGCAGCTTTCACTTTAAATACAAAGTAAGAAATTAACTCCCTGCCATGCATGCATGCTAAGTCGCTTCAGTCATGTGCGACGCTATGGACAGCAGCCCACCACGCTCCTCTGTCCACAGGATTCTCTAGGCAAGAGTACTGGAGTGGGTTGCCATTTCCTTCTCCAACTCCCTGCCGTAATCAGTGGCAAATATTTTCCTCAGGTTGGTTGTCTTTTATTATGTCTGTCATACTGAAAATGGAAATTGAACCAATTTAGGGGAAACTGAACTAATGTCAGAGATAAATATCTGACTTCTAAAAACGAACTTACCAGTATAAGAGAAGTTAAGTGAGATATTTAAGATCACATAGTTAAATATGGCAGTATTAGACCCTTATTCAAAGAACAAGAGAATAAGAACAATAAAATATTTGAAAATCACTCTAAATTTTAAGTTCTACAGATTAGATATTTGTATTTGAATCTTTCAAAAGATGGCAAGGCACTGTATTAGCTTGCTAGGTCTACCATAATCGAATATTACAGCCTGGGCTGCTTAAATGACACTAATCATTTTCTCAGGTTTGGAGGATTTAAGTCCAAGCTGAAGGTGTCAGTCGGTTTAGCTTTCGTTGAAGTCTCTTTCCTTGCGGGGCAGATGGCTCTCCTTACTGAGTCCCCACATGGCCTGTCCTCTGTGCATGAGACTTCCTGGCATCTCTCCTAGCAGTCATATGCTCTCCTAGCATGCATGAGGGCCCACCCTCACTAAATGACTTCATGTAACCTTACTTCCTTCCCTAATGGTCCAACCTCTAAATATCACATTCTAAGGCACTGGAATCCTCAAGGAAATCAGTCCTGAATATTCATTGGAAGGACTGATGCTGAAGCTGAAGCTCCAATATTTTGGCCACCCGATACGAAGAACAGACTCACTGGCAAAGACCCTGATGCTGGGAAAGATTGAAGGCAGGAGAAGGGGATGACAGAGGATGAGATGGTTCGATGGCATCACAGACTCAAAGGACGTGTTTGAGTAAACTCCGGGAGTTGGTGATGGACAGGGAGGCCTGGCGTGCTGCAGTCCATGGGTCGCAAAGACTTGTACATGACTGAATTACTTAACCGAGCTGAAGGCACTGGAGAGTTAGGACTCCAAAGTATGAATTTTGGGGGGAGCAGGGCACAATACTTTCCATAACAGATACTAAAAAGCTACATCTATATCTATATATATTTATCTATTGTCTATACCAATTTGCATAATCACAGACTTGAAAATCCCAGTACTTAGGAAACCTAGTTCCAGCATTTACTTAGATGGCATCCTTAGAGATTCAAGATGCCATTCAGGTGATCTCTGGGTCATGTTCATTTAACAATTTTAAAGTCAATGTTACTTTTCAAAAATGTCTTCAAACAGAGCAATATATGAAAATACATTGGTATGAGATTTTCAATACAGCTACAAATGTAATCAAATACACATATTTAAAATAAAAATTCTAATCAGTTGGCAATATATTAAAATTCAATATGATTATAATTTTACAAAAAGTAACAGCATTCAGATTTTTAAAATGCTTTCTATTTCTCTAAAATAGAATGATATATAATTATCCAAATTCATGTTATAATTTGTTCCTTTCATGCTACTCTGGCTATATTATTATTAATGCTAATAAACTTCCTTCAGTTACTAGAATTTTTCTTTATCCAAAAGTGAATAAATAAATTTTAAAATATCTTTATAATAAAAATATGCACACTCTGGCTACAGTCAGTCTAGAAAAACAGTCCTTTTATGCCTGTAATACTACCTAGAAATTGAACTATAGGACCCCAAGATATCTTGTCTTTTTCTGTTACTGTACTTAATATTATGTCATCTATATGTACATTCCAATATATTGTTTGCTTAAATATTACATATTTCAAGTGCTTGTTATCAAGCCCTATATTTATCCCTGATGTAACGTGGTTGTTTGTGTGTGTGTGTGTGTGTGTGTGTGTGCACACTCACATGTGCATGCTAAGCCACTTCTGTCTTGTCTTACTCTTTGTGACCCTATGGACTGTAGCTCACCAGAAGCCTCTGTCCATGTAATTCTCCAGATAGGAATACTGGAATAGGTCGCCATGCCCTCCTCCAGGGTATCCTCCCGACCCAGGGATCAAATCTTTGTCTCTTATGTCTCCTGAGTTTGGCAGGTGGGTTCTTTACCATTAATGCCACCTGGGAAGCGCAATGTGGTTATATTCAGTTAAATATGCTAGCAATGTGGCCCACTGAGGTGCATTCTTGGAAATGAGGCAAGCAAGATATAAATATTTAGAACTTCAACTATTACTTTTTTTTCCCCAGTTCTGACATCTTTTTAATAGAAATCATTGTTTTTAGGAAACAAATAGTGCTTTTGTAATTTTTTTTTTTTTACAATTTTCTTACCTTGATCTTAATTTAAGTAACACTAGGAAGACCTCAATCTTTTATTTTCCTTTTTAATTAAAAAAAAAGTTGTTGTTGCTTTGTTTTTTTCCCCAGATACAAAGATTTTTGCCCTTGCTTAAAAAAACAATGCCCTGAATGATGACACCAAGACTCACACAGACAGACTCACTGGACCTCACTGACACTATGATTCCTTTAATTTACTGTCAAACTGAATTTTGATTAAAGATACTCCTATTCAAAAATTAATTCAATGCAGTCAAAATAATATTCTTTCATTTGTTTAAATAGCACATTAAATATAGAACTAATAATAAGTTCTTATTCATGGTTTTGCCTATGATTTGGCAAATGTCAACATTTCAGCTTTATAACAAAGGATAAATCAATAATTTTGCCTGCTCCATTTCTGATGCTCATATTTACCTTACTATTTTTATCTTTTATCTTGGGAAAGGACTTTTTTTTTTCTTTTAGCACTGCAAATAATTGAGAGTTTGAGGGAATGTAAATGTTGCAGAGCACTCAGTGATTAACAACACTTGGGGCTTATTCCTGGTTCCACTACTTAGCAGCCATGGACAAATTATTGAACCACTCTAAATTCCAGCTTCTTCTCAAAATGGCACAAAACTTTTCTCATAGGTTGTGAGAAAAGAATGAGAATTCTCATTAGCACTGAAAATCTGCACAAGGAACAAGGACTTTAAACAATGGTTTTTCCTGAAATGAGATTATCTAATCATTGTGAATACTGACTCCTCTGGTCTTATTTTTCCTGTCAGTGCCATCAGGCTAACAGAGAAAAGGATCTATCCAAGTTAATTTCAGGAATCAGTTTTCAACTTTCAGATCAGTCAGATGAATTGTTTAAGATCATTCTATATCATATTGATACTAAAGCCAATTATGTATATTCTAATCTTTTGTAGTTGCAATGCTTTCTACTATGCTGATGTGTAATTTAACAAATACATGTATGATTTTTATATTTTTGAATGTCAACATTTTAGCCCACAGTTCAAATGGACAATTTAAGAAATTTTGTTCTGAAGTCTAATTTGTATAATCTGTCAATGATGTATTAACATTCTTAAATTGGCACTACTTAAAGCATAAAGCCTCGGAGAAGGCGATGGCACCCCACTTCAGTACTCTTGCCTGGAAAATCCCATGGATGGAGGAGCCTGGTAGGCTGCAGTCCATGGGGTCGCGAAGAGTCGGACACGACTGAGCGACGTCACTTTCACTTTTCACTTTCCTTCATTGGAGAAGGAAATGGCAACCCACTCCAGTGTTCTTGCCTGAAGAATCCCAGGGACCGGGGAACCTGGTGGGCTGCCGTCTATGGGGTCACACAGAGTCAGACACGACTGAAGCGACTTAGCAGTAGCAGCAGCAGCAAAGCATAAAGCCTACTAATAATACTCAATATTCACTTGAATCAGGGTTATTCGCTTACAGAAATTGTTCTATTTTCTGTAAGTTTCATACATATATACTTACTAACACAGATAATGTAAATATAGACATGGAGCTACATCTCCCATTTATAAGGTAAAAAGCTGAGAGGTGGATAGGATGGCATAATGGTTAATCTTTTTTGGTTGTTGTGTTGGTCCACAGTTGTTATCTAGTAATACATATGTTTAAATATGTATATACGAGTATGAGAAATGGGCAAACTAGAAGGTTTATAATGGAATTAGGCAGAAGCATTTGATCAATACTCGATAGACTGAGGAGTATCAGAATGTCGTTACTGGGAAGGTGAACTCTGACTAGGGAGGAAATGATGACAGGTCAACAATTTGAACCTGGGAGGCCAAGGAATAACAAAAAGAACGGACGAAACTAGGGCCTAGAAGTGCGGCTTCTCGCATAGCTCAGTTGGTAAAGAATTCACCTGCAATACAGGAGATCTGGATTCGACTCCAGGGTTGGGAAGATCTCCTGGAGAAGGAAATGGCAACTCACTCCAATATTCTTGCCTGGGAAATCCCATGGACAGAGGAGGTTGGTGGGCTACACAGTCCATGGGGTCACGAGAGTCAGACACAGTTTAACAACTAAACCACCACCGCAGAGCCTAGAGGCATTATTAGGAAAACTCAGTTCGTCAATGCACCGTGGCCTATAGAGATGACATACAGAGTCCAAAGTCAACACTGGCTCTGTTTTCAGTGATTGCACAGGCTTTATACATACTTTTAGAGCTAGAGGGGCTGGCAATGAAAGCAGTGCTATAAGTGGAAAATGTAATTGGAAATGCAGGTTGCATGGTGATTAAGTGAGCAGGCAGGTAAAGCTTTGACACAATCAAAATCAAAGTCCACTGGTCAGCAGCGAGGGTGCAGATCAGGCAAATCTGTTTCTCACTTCGGTCTAGATTGGCTGAGGATCGAGATGCAACTGAACTTCCAGGGAGGAGGTAACACTGAACCCAGTGATGCAGCCTGGGTGAACAGAGACAGGGGCAACAGATAAAAGCTGACAAGACACCATCAGAATGAGGGATCAAAGGTGTCTACTGTGGGGAAAGGAGAAACGTAAAGGTTAGAAACAGGCTTGTTACTTTGCTATGTAGTTTCTCTAGCATCATTTTTTTTAAAGGGGGAATATATTTCTGAGTAAAGTGCAATTTTCAACTCTGTATATATTCTTGAACTGGGCTTCTCCATGTTTTGCATACAAAAGCATTAAATGAAATCTTTAAAAAAAACTGAATGATTAATGAAAACAATATGAATAGACATACCCCATGAAATACAATTTCAGGTGTCTTTCCATTCTAACTCACAGCATTAAGTGTCCAATTATTACAAAGAAAAGCTATTTCCTTATCTTCCAGTGATAGGATTGAGGCATTTTTGTTGAGCTGTCATGCTGGAACACAATTTAGAGAAAAGCCCAGGCAAATCTAAGGCTGAAGCAAAAGGTATGATCAATAGTCTGAACTGGCTTATTAGTCTGAAGCAGACAGCAAAATGGAAGGGAGATCACAGTACAAAGAGTCTGCATCAAAAGGCAAAATTAAGGTGAAGAGCTCAGAGGTCACAGGCAACAAGAGAGGTACCCTGATTTAAGGTCAAGACACAGATTGATTGAGGTAGACAAGGTAGATTGCTATCAGAGAAGAACAAAGACAAGTACCAGAAGATGAACTTCATTAAGAATTTGAGATATGTTCTTTCACCTGATTGTGGATCATATACTGAAGTTTCAGGTCACAGCGCATAATTTGTCTTTGGCATGTCAGTAATCCTACTAAGCCTAGCTTTCTCATAAAAAAGTAGGGGCCTCTACTACTGTTATTTTTAGAATTAAATGGTGCAAGACCTCTAAATCTTTAGTACAATGCCTGACAGAAGGAAGTTTAAAAAAAAAAAAACAATCAGGTCTGCCTCTTGCTAATGGTGTGAACTTTGGGTAATTTACCTTCTGTGAATCTAAGTTTGTTTATCTATAATAATTTAGTTGGTAGCTTGTTTTTAGCATGCATTCTCACATCTGACCAAGTACCAGGCACTTAGCATGGAGGATGTGTTCAAGAAATAGAAATATTACTATTAGCTTATGTATATCCATCCAGAATCTTAAAAGATTCTTTTTATAAAATTTTGACCCCAGGGAGTGATTATTTAAGATATATTACCTAGGAATTAATATATTAGGAATATATATTTCATAAATACATATCTGTAAAGCAAAGAAGAACTAGAGAGCCACTCGAGGAAAGTGAAAGAGGAGACTGAAAAAGTTGGCTTAAAACTCAACATTCAAAAAAAAAAACTCAACATTCAGAAAACTAAGATCACGGCATCTGGTCCCAACACTCCATGGCATATAGATGGGGAAACAGTGACAGACTTTATTTTGGGGGGCTCCAAAATCACCGAGATGGTGACTGCATCCATGAAATTAAAAGACTCCTGGAAGAAAACAGAAGACAAAAGCGCTTTGATTTAAAAGAGTAGGTTTTAAAAATGATTTTTTTTTAATATGACACCTAAAGCACAAGCAAATAGTGGCAGACTTTATTTTTCTGGGCTCCAAAATCACTGCAGATGGTGATTGCAGCCATGAAATTAAAAGATGTTTACTCCTTGGAAGAACAGTTATGACCAACCTAGACAGCATATTAAAAAGCAGAGCCATTACTTTGCCAACAAAGGTCCATGTAGTCAAAGCTATGGTTTTTCCAGTGGTCATGTATGGATGTGAGAGTTGGACTATAAAGAAAGCTGAGCGCTGAAAAATTGATGCTTTTGAACTGTGGTGTTGGAGAAGACTCTTGAGTCTCTTGGACTGCAATGAGATCCAACCAGTCCATCCTAAAGGAAATCAGTCCTGAATATTCTTTGTAAGGACTGATGCAGAAGCTGAAGCTCCAATTCTTTGGTCACCTGATGGGAAGAATTGACTCTTTTGAAAAGACCCTAATGATGGGAAAGATTGAAGGTGGGAGGAGAAGGGGACAACAGACGATGAGATGGTTGGAGAGCATCATTGACTCAATGGACATGAGCATTAATAAACTTCGGGAGTTGGTGATGGGCAGGGAGGCCTGGCTTGCTGCAGACTATGGGGTCACAAAGAGTCGAACATGACGGAGTGACTGAACTGAACTGAATAGTTTGGATTTTTGTGAATCTAGAATTAACTTTTCTCCTTCTCCCACCTTGGATAAAGTATACTTCCTATTCTATGGATGTTGACTTTAATCAGAAACTCTTATTGGTTAAGGGGATCCTATGAAACATGATGCAATAATCATGCAGTTTGATACAGTTCTGCCCTTTGGCAGTCTAGCATCCAATGCCCTGAATGTGCCCAGTTCAAGAAAAAAGAGGAAGCAGAGGAACCTCAGCCTGGAATCAAACCCAGTAAATCACAGTAGAACCCAGCACAACCAGAGGGAAACCACAAGCCCATAAGCAAAGAAATGAGTGTTTGTTGCCACTGGGTTTTGGAGAAGTTTGTAATGCATTATTATTATGGCAAGAAGATGAGTAAAATGCCTAATAAAGACACCAACGAAATGTTCAAGGACAGATTGTGCAGTGTATTTCTCAGAATCACTCTGAAAGCACACTGTGTATTTGGTTAAGGCCATCAGGGCTGGCCATTTGGTTCTGAAGTTTGTATTTGTTATTGTCAGGACTAGCACCTAGGAGAGCAAGGAGTTAAGAACTAACTCGAGGAACAGTATTGAGAAATAGCAATAACAACAAAGAAGTTTTCAAATGTTAATGATCAATTCCAAACAAGAAGCTAAAAATCTAACAGTCCACATTCTTCAAAAGTAATTTTAGGGAGCTGTTTGAGGATGACATGACCTCAGAAAATACAATATAGATGTTGGAAATAGGTGAAGAGGTTATTGGGTGTTCCTTCCGGGTATGGCTATGCATGGTGCACCTACTTCCCTATTGATGAGGCTGTTTTATAATTCTGTAGAAGCAGATGTTATCATACAGAGTTTATAGGAGAGATGCAAATAATTTCTGCCCGATGGACAGATAACCCTAACAATCTTATTCTAACATTCTTCAATTTGCAACAGTTTTAACATCTCATTGATAACCTTATTACTGTACTGAATAAAGTATTTGATAGGCACTCATTTTATCACTGTATGACAATATGTTTTTAAGTTTTTGAGGCTTGCACTTTAATAATCTAAATTAAACAGGGATGGAAGAAGGATGGAGGCTTGCCTTTTAGGTTGGCAAGTAGGACCCAGCCAAGTGGCTGAACTACAGTGATGCATTGCAGTTATACTTCCTGCCCCAGAGCTCTAGTGCAAAGAAAACAAAGGTTTACTATACATTCAAGCAGAGACATGCCAGTTATTGATCCTGGACAGACCTTACCCAAGGGGAAGATAGGAAAACCACATGGAATATAACCAAAAGACAACCACAGCACTTTGAAGGACAAGAGCTGAGCCAGGTTACCCTTTTTATTTCCCACAGCTTCTTACAGAATTTAGAAAGAAGATAAGGAAACCAGCAGACGACTGGTTACTTATAAATCTTATCATAGCAAGCTTGTGTGGCAGAGATTAACAGTTACTTTAATGGGCAGTTGCTTTGCCTATGTATGTACTTTACACTTGAATTGTAAGCGATCATAAAATAAGGATTATTTCTAATACAGATAAAATTCACGGGTCTTAAACATTAAATAAAACTTGATAGATTTTCAAATATAGCCCCAAAGGATTCCACAAAAGTGTCCAACAGGTGCTCTTAATTAGGTACTAGAATTTGTGGGTCCCCTAACTAATTTAGAAGCTTTTTCAAGTAACTCAAGGTGCCTCTTCAAACTGTAAGACACTATTCTCTATTTTTCCCAGCTGGGTGAATATGACTTTTTAAAGCTCCCTGCAGGTGCAAATTTAATTTATTATTTTCAGGAGTCAAGACAGATGTCCTAGTTTTGACCATTTTTGTGTCAATATGTAATGATCTGTTAGGCTGAGTGTTACCTCAATATTTGAAGAAACAAAAAGGTTTTCCACCATGAGACACTGTCAGTTAAAATCAGGAATCAGAGAGTGGCTGTACCAGCTTACATTCACACCACAGTGTAGAAGGGTCCCCTTCTTCACATCCTTTCCAACACTGATTATTTAGAGTTTTTAATGATGACCATTCAGATCAGTGTGAGGTGGCCCATAATGTGCATTTCTCCAACAATTAGAAATGTTGAGCATCTTTCCATGAATCTAATGACCATCTGTATTCTTTCTTTGGAGAAATGTCTGTTTAGGTCTTCTGCCCATTTTTCCATTAGGCTGGTTTTTTTGTTGTTCAGTTGTATGGGTCGTTTGTATATTTTCGAAATTAAGCCCCGTGTCAATTGTGTCATTTGCAAATATTTTCTCCCACTCTGTAGACTATCTTTTCTTTTTGTTTATGTTTTCCTTTGCTGTGTAAAATCTTCTAAGTTTGATTAGGTCCTAATTATTTATTTTTGTTTTATTTCTATTACCTTGGGAGACCGACCTAAGAAAACAATTTTACACTTTATATCAGAGAATGTTTTGCCTATGATTTCTCCCGGCAATTTTAGGATGTCATGTCTTATGTTTAAGTCTCTAAGCCATTTTGAGTTTATTTTTGTGTACGGTGAGAGGATGTGTTCTAACTTCACTGCTTCACATGCAGCTGTCCGATTTTCCTAACATCACCTGCTGAAGAGACTGCCTTTTTCCTGTTTAATATTCTTGCTTCCTTTGTCAAAGATTATTTGACCATAGGTGTGTAGGTTTACTTCTGAATTATTGTAAAATCCAGCAATCCCACTCCTGGGCATTATCCAGACAAAATTCTAATTCAAAAAGTTACATGTATCCCTATGTTCATATTAGCACTATTCACAATAGCCAAGATACAGAAGCAACCTAAATGTCCATCAAAAGATGAATGGATAAAGATGTGGTACGTGTATACATATACACAAATGGATAAACAACATGGTCCTGCCGTATAGCACAGAGAACCATATTCAATGTCCTATGATAAGTCATAATGGAAAGGAATATTAAAAAAACACATATATATGTATATGTCAAGATTGCCAGGAGAAATATCAACACCTCAGATATGCAGATGATACCACTCTAATTGTAGAAAATGAAAAGGAACTAAAGACCCTCTTGATGAAGGTGAAAGGTGAGTGAAAATGTTGGTTTA
Source organism: Cervus elaphus (assembly GCF_910594005.1). NCBI lineage: Eukaryota > Metazoa > Chordata > Mammalia > Artiodactyla > Cervidae > Cervus > Cervus elaphus. Next base: position 34,494,701 of record NC_057831.1, read on the forward strand.
AAACTCAACTTAAAAAAACAAAGATCATGGCATCTGGTCCTATCACTTCATGGCAAATAGAAGGGGAAAAAGTGGAAGCAGTAACAGATTTTATTTTCTTGGGCTCCAAAATCACTACAGGTGGTGACTGCAGTCATGAAATTAAGACACTTAGTCCTTGGAAGGAAAGCTATGACAAACCTAGACAGTGTATTACAAAGCAGAGACATCACTTGGTCGACAAAAGTCTGTATAGCCAAAGCTATGGTTTTTCCAGTAGTCATATACAGATCTGAGAGTTGATCCATAAAGAAGGCTGAGTACGGAAGAATCGATGCTTTAAAACTGTGGTGCTGAGAAGACTATTAAGAGTCACTTGGACTGCAAGGAGATCAAACCAGTCAATCCTAAAGGAAACCAACCCCAAATAATCATTGGAAGGATGGTTGCTGAAGCTCCAAAACTTTGGCCACCTGATGCGAACAGCCAACTTGCTTCAAAGGCCCTGATTCTGGGAAAGACTGAAGGTGCAAGGATAAGGGGGCAGCAGACAATGAGATAGTTAGATAGCATCACTGATTCAATGGAAATGAATGTGAGCAAATTCTGGGAGATAGTGGAGGACAAAGGAGCCTGGTATGCTGAAGTCCATAGGGTCACAAAAAGTAGGACAGGACTTGGTGACTGACAACAATATATATGTATAACTAAATCACTTTGCTATACAGCTGAAATTACCACATTACTTTAAGTCAACTACACTTCAGTAACAAAATTAAAAGAAAAAAAAAAAAAGCAGGAATGAGATCACCTAAGGGTTATACACCAGATTAACTATCTCAGAGTTTATTACAAGGGTGATGAATACCTGTCACAAAGGAATGTCTTGAGGAAGTAGCTTTTGGACACAAGCAAACTTTGTCTATTCACCCCAATATGCTATTCAAATATCTTCAATTTCTATAGGCGACACAATATGAAAAGTTTGAGAAGCACTTTGAGGAAGTGTTTACTGCTGGGACTTTGATTTAATGTGACCTGAAACAGAATGTCTATGCTTGTTGGTTTAATTTCCTTCAGTCAATTTGCCTTTTTTGTGAGCTAATGTTTGCCTGTTACAATCTCTTAGAAGTGATTTTCCAGATCTTGTATCAGGGATTAAAATCAATATGAGCATGGAATTCCTGAAAAGTGACATCTGCCTTGTGCTTTGCAAGTCCTTGGCATCCTTCTTTTAGAGGATACTGAGTGTCTGCCTGTGACTAGCTACTCGTAAGTGCAGAGGTAAGGTATGGGGAAAAAAAAAAAAAAAAGACTAAAACCCTCACCTTCCTTGAGTTTGTATTCAAATGGGGAGAAGGGAATTCAGACATAAAATATGAACATGTTAGACGGTGATAAGTGCTGGGAGAAAAATTAAGCAAGAAAGGGAGACGGGGAATGCAAGTTGGATATTTACAATATTGTTTAGGCCATGAAGGACATTTAAGAGCACTGAGCATTTAGGCACTGAGCACGATTTCATATTTCATGGCAAATAGATGGGGAACAATGGAAAGAGTGAGAGACTTTATTTTCTTGGGCTCCAACATCACTGCAGGTGGTGACTGCGGCCAGGAAATTAAAAGACGCTTTCGTTCCTTGGAAGGAAAGCTATGACCAAGCTAGACAGCATATTAAAAAGCAAAGACATTACTTTGCCAACAAAGGTCCATCTAGTCAAAGCTATGGTTTTTCCAGTAGTCATGTATGGATGTGAGTGTTGGACCATAAAGAAAGCTGAATGCCGAAGAATTGATGCTCGTGAACTGTGGTGAACTGAGAGTCCCTTGGACTGCAAGGAGATCAACAAGTTAATCTTAAAGGAAATACACCCTGAATATTCATTGGAAGGACTGATGCTGAAGCTGAAGCTCCAATACTTTGGCCACCTGTTGTGAAGAACTGGTGGAAAAGACCCTGACGCTGGAAAAGATTGAAGGCAGGAGGAGAACAGGACAACAGAGGATAAGTGGGTTGGATGGCATCACCGACTCAATGGATTTGAGTTTGAGCAAGCTCCTGGAGTTGGTGGTGGACAGGGAAGCCTGGTGTGCTGGAGTCCATGGGGTTGCAAAGCGTCAGACACGACTGAATGACTGAATTACTACAGCTGAGCATGATGGTATCTGGCAGAACATAACACCAGGCAGAGGAATCAGAAGAGCAAACATCCTGAGGCTGGAGACAGGCACACGAAGAAGAAACAAAGCCAGTGTTGTAACAGCAAGGTCTTACAGGTGGTGATGGACACTGAAGAGGTTGGAGAATGAATGGGGTGGTGGTTAGGTGTGTAAGGACTTTAAATCTCACCCACAGTGAGGCTAGAAGTCATTGGAGGGTTTTGAGCAGGAGCCTCCTGATTGTTACTTCGTATGTTAATAAAGTTGGTCTCCTTCAAATATTTACAAAGTCAATCTCACCTACCCCCATCATAAAACATGTGTGTTCATTATAGGAAAAAAATCAGTAGCCATGAGTATAAAAGGACATATAAATCACAAAATCTCTACATAAAAAGCTTGACACAGTAAAATACTAGTATCTAATAAAATACTAATAAAATCTTTTCTCTGTCTACCCAATCTGTGTGTGTGTGTGTGTGTGTGTGTGTGTCTGAGTGTGAGTTTTGAATTCTTCACTTTAGGTGCTCATACTGAATATGCCTTCTGAGAATTATTTATTCTGTACAGTATTGCTATTTCAGTCACTGGTTAGCTCTGCATAATAGGAGTTTTGATGAAAATCAACCATTTTATCACTTAGTGATCATTCTTAGTTTAAAAAAAAAAAAAAACAGACAACTTGCCATCTACACGTAAGAATGAATTTCAAAGTTATAATAATAGATTGAAATTTTTTTCACATTTCACTAAGTGAAACTTGCTTCACTAGGATTTACAAATAAATAATCACATAGAGATGGAGACCACAAATGTATTACATTTGTTTTTCATTTGGAACATGTTTTCATTACCTCCCACACTAAGTGGAAGCTGAAATGACTATTTATGTGAACAGGAAAAATACTAAGCTAATATTACCAATTTTTTAAAATACCCAGGATAATAACTGTATTAAGAATTCCTTCAACTTCTTGTGATATACTAATCTAATCATCTTTCATAAGACAAACATCTAGTGAAATATTGAATAAATTGTAAATTAAGTGTAAATTAAAAATTGAATAAATTAAGTGGCTAATTTATTATTAAAATTCAATAAAAATTAAAATGTTAACTACAAAAATGTCCTTATTATAATAAATATGTTTCTGAGAGAGAATACATATAGAAGCATTATTACCAGTCCTCTAGAATACTCTCATTTTGAAGCATCAAAAATACACTTTATGGTGGAAATATAGGATATTTGATTTTATGCAGTCACATACTAAATAAGTAAATAATAAGTAAAAATTACAGAAAGCATAGATTTCAAATGGAGTATATAAAACATATCTCCAAAGTGAAATGCTAACAAAAATAATGTCAGTGGTAGTTACTTGTCCATAAAAATAAACAAACTTTTTTCCAAACTGACTAGTATCATAGACGGTACACATTGCTTTGCTGAGAAACAACATGGAATAAAATTGAAGGAAAAGTTAAGAACCTCTTCTTGTTATGACAGTTCTGCAGAGCTTTATAATTTTTTTGCACTGTTCAGGAGATTACTGAAAAAATGATGCAGACTTACAAGATGATAGAGATGTTTTTTCATGTCTGCTGCTTTTTCTTTGAAGGCTTACAGGTAAAAACAACTCACTTAATAAAACCTATACTATGGATTCAATTATTTGATGAAGGGCCAAAAAAATGAGTCAATACAAAATTCTCTACATAAATAAATGAATTTACCTGTAAAATACAGAATACTGAAGTATAAATATGCATACTTATCTATAAAAATAAAGGAATATTTATCTGCAACAGTATTAAACATGTTTGTATAAAAGGATACATATATGTATGTACATAAGCATATGTCAGTCAGTCAGTTCAGTCGCTCAGTGTCCGACTCTTTGTGACCCCATGAATCGCAGCACACCAGGCCTCACTGTCCATCACCAACTCCCGGAGTTCACTCAAACTCATACCCATAGAGTCGGTGATGCCATCCAGCAGTCTCATCCTCTGTCATCCTCTTCTCCTCCTGCCCCCAATCCCTCCCAGCATCAGGGTCTTTTCCAATGAGTCAACTCTTTGCATGAGGTGGCCAAAGTACTGGAGTTTCAGCTTCAACATCAGTCCTTCCAATGAACACCCAGGATTGATCTCCTTTTGGATGGACTGGTTGGATCTCCTTGCAGTCCAAGGGACTCTCAAGAGTCTTCTCCAATACCACAGCTCAAAAGCATCATTTTTTCGGTGCTCAGCTTTCTTCACAGTCCAACTCTCACATCCATACATGACCACTGGAAAAACCATAGCCTTGACCAGACAGACCTTTGGTGGCAAAGTAATGTCTCTGCTTTTTAATATGCTGTCTAGGTTGGTCATAACTTTCCTTCCAAGGAGTAAGCATCTTTTAATATTATGGCTGCAATCACCATCTGCAGTGAGTTTGGAGCCCCCAAAAATAAAGTCAGTCACTGTTTCCACTGTTTCCCCATCTATTTGCCATGAAGTGATGGGACCAGATGCCATGATCTTAGTTTTCTGAATGTTAAGCTTTAAGCCAACTTTTTCACTCTCCTCTTTCACTTTCATCAAGAGGCTTTTTAGTTCCTCTTCACTCTCTGCCATAAGGGTGGTGTCATCTGCATATCTGAGGTATTGATATTTCTCCCGGCAATCTTGATTCCAGCTTGTGCTTCATCCAGCCCAGCGTTTCTCATGATGTACTCTGCATAGTAGGGTGACAATATACAGCCTTGACGGACTCCTTTTCCTATTTGGAACCAGTCTGTTGTTCCATGTCCAGTTCTAACTGCTGCTTCCTGACCTGCATACAGGTTTCTCAAGAGCCAGTTCAGGTGGTCTGGTATTCCCATCTCTTTCAGAATTTTTCACAGTTTATTGTGATCCACACAGTCTAAGGCTTTGGCATAGTCAATAAAGCCGAAATAGATGTTTTTCTGGAACTCTCTTGCTATTTTGATGATCCAGCGGATATTGGCAATTTGATCTCTGGTTCGTCTGCCTTTTCTAAAACCAGCTTATATATATGTTCAAATACAGACAGATTAAATAAATTAGATTAAATGAAGTCTATTTCTCTCTTTATTAACTTTCAACTATTTAAATAATAATATCTTCTAAAATACTTCTAGGGTGGATAATCTACACAATGCCATATCAATAGTAAAAAATCAATAAATATTGAATGATTATTGCTAATAAGAAAAATTTCTTTGTACAATAGAATATTATTTGTATAAATCTCTATTTTTAAGTGAAATAAAATAAAACACTATTTTAAATAATAAATGCTTTCCTATAACTAAATCAGAAACATTTTTCCTTGATTATTATGAGATGATCAACTTAATTTCCAATATTTTAAACTTTCTGGCTTATATCAAAAGTTTATCACTAATATACTAGAGTCATTTCTGGTTTTGTAACCACCACAAAAGTTAGATAATAAAATATATTTATAAATATATGAATGTAATACATAGAAATATGTAAATATACAATTTCACTAAAAATACATAACAAAATCATTTGTACTGAAAAATAACATAAAAAACTATATTAGGGTATAGATATAAGAAGATAAGTATTAAAGCACAAATGATCTAACAGTTTTTCCTATCATCCATAAATATAGAGTTTTGAAAAAATATTTAAAACTCTGAATCATTGATAGATTTCTCTGTGTGTATATCTCAAGGGTATTTTTAGGATACAATATGAATATGATTTCCAGAGTCTGATGGGGTCAGGTAGAAGAACATGTAAAAACAGTCTAAAATTAAAATTTATTTCCTTAAATACTCTGAGTCAAACACTGTCATGGGAAGATGATGGGTTGAAAACAGAAATGTTCAGAGGTAAACTTCGAGAACATGATAGGCTACCTTGAGCTAAAAGAGACCCAGTTCTGAGTCAGTTGTAAGAAGGGGACTACAGAAATGATGTATTTACGAGTATGACATTACCATGCTCCCCAGGCAGAAAGTAACACTGTGAGATGGTAAACAAAGGCCTTTGTTATATTCCTGACAAATGCTATAGCACATCTTAGTTATCAATAAGGATTTCAGCATTTTTCACAACTAACACGAGAGCAAGTTTCCTGACTTGGCTATATTCATATGTTAGGCTGAATAATTCTTTGCTGTTGGGACTGTCTTGTACATTATAGGATATTAAGCAGCATCCCTGTCTTCTACACACCAGATGTCAGAAACATTCTCCAACTGTGATAACTAAAACTGTCTCAGGGAACTGCCTGATGTTCCCTGGGAGGGTGAGGGGCTGGATGGGAAACTGCTCCTGATTTTCATTGTTCTAGAAAAGGTAACAAAAAAGAATTAACATAAGTTACCTAGAGATTTTCATTATCCAGCTCTCCTCTCTTACAGTTAGATTTAACATTTTCTTTTCAAGCATTTGCTTTGCCACATTTTAATAAATACTTCCTTACTGAATCAACAAAAAGAAAATGCCTTTTATGCCCCCAGTGAAAGGTTCCTTTACCATTGAATTTTACTACAATGATTTAACTTTTAGTTTTTCTTTCTTAATATTCTATGAAAAATGGACAAGTGTTTTATTCCTATTCATGAGAGTAAAGTGAGAAAATAAAAGGAGTGTGTGTGTGTGTGTGTGTTGTGTGTGGGTAAAATTAACATTAAGGCAATACTAGAGTCATCTGACTATGACTGGAAAAGTTCACGTTCAGTATCGTAAGCATCAGGTTCACAGACATTTTTGCCACAAGCATTTTTGCTGCAAACATTTTCACCACGTAACTTACTGGCTACAAGGCAACTGTGCCATTAAAAAAAAGATGAACAATGAAACAGATAGATTAAATAGGACATAATGAAATGAGAAATGACTGACAGAATTACAAAGACTTTATTGTGAAATACAAGACATCTGAATGCATTTAAAATGTGTGTAGGGTCATGTCAATACTATGCAAATAACATTTCATTTTGTGGGCTGCACCTGAGCAGTTTGTCTTCCAAGTCTTGTTCACAGTATATAATACTATTTTTTTTGCTTACTGATTTGTCTCTTCATTTGGCATCACACTTGTTTTTCACCAATATTTATTCCTTCATTTAGAGAGGTATCAACTTCCAAACACTAGGATGTATATTTGTATCTGAGTTTTGTACTGCATTGTGAAAACCTCTGCACTGTTATTTGTTCTTTGTCACATGTCCATCGATGAATGTTCCAAACTTCTATGGGAAATGTGAGTGCAACTCTGCATGCATTGTGTTTTTAAATATGAAACCAACGATGTTGCAGCCTGGCGGAGCTGAGACTAGAATCTGCCCCATGACTCGAGGGTGCAGCAAAATGCGCCCTGGTGATTGTCCTAATAAGTATGCCAAACGGACATTCTTGGGGTAGGACATGCTCTCTGCTCCGCTTCACTGCCTACTCTTGCATTGGTCTTCATGAAAACAAAACAAGATACTCCTTATCAACAGCAAAGCCTGCGCTAGTCAAACTCCCCAGTATTGCTATTCCCTAATGATCTCACGTGACTTTTGTCAATAAAAATGCGGGCTGAAAGGAGCCATTTTGTCTTCCTGCAGGAGGGCCCCCTGACTCTCCGCTTGCTAAATTACGTGTGATTGTCTTTTCATTACCTGCTCGCCCCCCGTTTTAGGTCTTTCTCACCCACTGTGCTGGACGCGCAAACTCTTGGGACAAATCATCATCATCTATCAACTCAATAAAACCATCAACAATGTCACTAACTTAATGTTCATGCATTTGAAATCCAACTGTCAAATCAAAAACTGTTAACCAGTTATTTATCTTTCAAAACAAAGATGTCAAAGCAAAAGTACCTAGAACCGGAAATACTAGCCTCAACATTAGAGCTCATGTGTAATAATTACCTCAATATTGCCTCTTTAGAAAATCTAACTTCTACTTGCAATAATAAAAAACAGAGGAAAACATTTAAAAGCATTGAGAATAAAAATTACAACCAACCATCCTCAACCAAAGTCTTCAAATGTGTCTATCATTTGAATAGACTTCAAAGTCTATTTCTCTTTGAAGAACATGCCAAGTTAATCAAATATGATTTTTATATCATGACTTCAATATTATTCACTATACAAATATATGTTTTTTATCATACTGGACTTCTAACAAACCTTGGGAAACTTATGGCAGAATTTTTTTTTTTAATATGTTACCAGTAGATTTTATGAAAACTAACATAGAAGAACACTTTACCCACACTTTCAGTATTCTTCTTTTTCGTGAAACATTTAAACAAAAGGAAGAAAGACATTTTTTTTCTCTATTTTTTAAAATATTCTCTATTGAAAACATGGTTATGCCGTTCACAGCATTTTCTTCCCTTTCAGCTGAAAGATTATCTTTTGAATGGAATTCCTTAACAGACTATTCAGTTACTGAGCACTTTAATCAAAAGTAAGTTTTATTATCTCTTCTTGGGCAAGAGTGCTAAGAAAATTAACTATGAGTTAAGGGCATACTGTTGTTTTCTCCCATAGTAAGTTAAATAAACAAATCCAGAATCATTGAGAAATGTGATGTTAGTTCATCAACCCTTTGATGTGAAGTATGAGCTATTAGGATTCATGATGTTCATATTCCTGAGAAATAACAGTCAGGAACTTATTAGTAAGATGCAATTTATAATTTATTGATCTCTATCAATCCTGAGTGAAATTTCAAGTTCTAAATTTCCTGTAATACTGCTTACACAAGTGCCTATTCTGGATACCTAGAAGACATCCACTAAGTGATTACTCAATGAAAGATAATGAGATGAACAATGCTAAACATATTTGTGAAACTTGGAAATATAACATATAGTTCACTAAGAATGTAGGGCAGGTAAGCACCAGAGTAGCATGTCGGCTCTGTTTCAACTGCATGGTAAGATAAAGAAATATAGACTGCACGGTGCAATCACATTGTTTTCAAGAGTACCCTGGAGTCAGCTAAAAGTGGTTATCACCGTGCCCAAGATAACCTAGCTATGCAGGTGGAAACCTTGCTGTTTTTAATCATCATGTATGCTTGCTAAAGGGCTATGAATATGTCTCCTGGATGGACAGTTCTACAAAAGCCTGTACAGAAAGACGAGATGACTTCCACCCAACCTTTCAGAATTAGGTGACTAGCACTGTGCTTATTCAATATGTTTTCCTTTTGTAAGAGTTTCTACATTTGATTAGTAGTTGATATTAGAATGCAGCACCATAAGTCAGTTTTCTACTTTGTTTATTTGGGTTTTTACTAGCAGATGTAGTTGGTAATAAAAATACATTTCAGTCTCCATCAAGTTTAGTTAGTTTCAGGGGGAAAAAAAATTAAATTTTTAAGACCCCAGTGTGATAGTTCAGAGGCAATATGATCAAATGAAATTTAAACTCATTCATTCTCTGAAGCATTAAGCCTTAATACAACAATCAAAATTTATCAAAGCTGCCTACTATCTCTTTTACTTTCCTTTCGCTTAATTAAAATATAATTTTTACTGGGATCTTAGAAAATAGCCGGGTCAGGGAGTTGGTATTAACTAACTGTGATTTTTTCTGCACACCTCTCTTCCAATCTGTTTTGCAATGAAATGAAAGTATCACTGCCTTTTTTCACCTTTCAGATAGAGATAATCACTCTAACAGTGTACCTGGTTGAGCTGTGTGAGGTGATAACACGTGTGGTCTCACCAGACTAACTTGGGGCACACTTAGCACTTATCGCGACATCAGTCAGGTCTTCCCTAAACCTCCATGGTTTCATGTGTAGAGTAGGGATAATGACAAGGCCTACAACTTATAGTTATCATTACTGAATGGGATGAAAAGACCATGTGGGGGATTATAGTTATTTTTGCTTTGTATGCCCAGAATCTACACAAGTACTTGGCATATAACAGATTCTCAAAAATATTTTGTCAAATGAATGACATGATACTTTTTTTAACTGCATTATAATGATTTGTTTCCCCAAATACATCACACAAGAATGACCACACCCTACCTTTTTCTATTTACCATTTTGTGTTCTGGTTTTTTGTTATAATTTAGCAATCTAATAATATGGGATTCTTTCAAGTTAATATTTACTACTATTTAGTAATACCAACTTATGTGTTTTGTGTTATCTAGTCATATTTTATGATTGTTTTCTTATCAAAGTTGAAGTAAATTTTAAATATTTGATCAAACTGAAAGGATTAAACTGGGTTCCTATGGACCATGGCTGCCCACATAAATGGATACCAAATGTGCCCATTTCATAGAGCAATAAATAAAAGCAAGAAGAATATAGTGAAAAACACTAAGAGTGCATGTGTTTGAAACTCAAAGGTACTTAAATATGTTAGCATCTATTCTCTTCCTATATATATAAATCTGTAAGGTAATACTAAAAATCAATTAAGTGTTAGATCTAATTATGATGAACTACATCTATTTCTAAAAGTATCATATTTCAGACATTTTTGGTATCATAATCATAAAACATTATGACCATACATTTATATTCTGATAGTCTATACTCATCTATGTGTTACATATATATGCACATTACCCCAGGGCCCAGCACATTGTAAGCACCTAGTAAATATCCTCTAAATAAACAAAAGTAATGTGAATCCATGCAAATCACGATTTCCTATAAAAGTTGACAAATCAAACTTATGCTCAACCTACTACTTTGAATATTTTACCTACTTCTATTTTTTTCTATTAAAATTAAATACAAAGTGAAGACCAGAATTGAGGATTCCCTGAGCAAACAAAACCACTTAAGCCACCTAAGCAAAACTGGAGCAGCTGTGAAGAGATACCCCACATTCAAGGTAAGAGAAAACCAAGTAAGACGGTAGGCACTAAGAGAGGGCATCAGAGGGCAGACAGACGGAAACCACAATCACCGACAACTAGTCAACCTGATCACATGGACCATCGCCTTGTCTAACTCAGTGAAACTAGGCCATGCCATGTGGGGCCACCCAAGACAGACGGGTCATGGTGGAGAGGTCTGACAGAATGTGGTCAACTGGAGAAGGGAATGGCAAACCTCTTCAGTATGCTTGCCTTGAGAACTTCATGAACAGCACGAAAAGGCAAAAAGATAAGATACTGAAAGATGAACGCCCAAGGTCAGTAGGTACCTAGTATGCTACTGGATATCAGTGGAGACATAACTCCAGAAAGAATGAAGGGATGGAGCAAAACAACACCCAGTTGTGGATGAGACTGGAAATAGAAGCAAGGTTTGATGGAGCAAAGAGCAATATTGCATAGGAACCTGGAATGTTATGTCCATGAATCAAGGCAAATTGGAAGTGATCAAACAGGAGATGACAAGAGTGAACGTCGACATTTTAGGAATCAGCAAACTAAAATGGACTGGAATGGGTGAATTTAACTCCAATGACCATTATATTTACTATTGTGGGCAGGAATCCCTTAGAAGAAATGGAGTAGCCATCATAGTCAATAAAAGAGTTGGAAATGCAGTACTTGGATGCAATCTCAAAAACGACAGAATGATCTCTGTTCGTTTCCAAGGCAAACTATTCAATATCACGGTAATCCAAGTCTATGCCCCGACCAGTAACACTGATGAAGCTGAAGTTGAAGAGTTCTATGAAGACCTACAAGACCTTCTAGAACTAACACCCAAAAAAGATGTCCTTTTCATTATAGGGGACTGGAATGCAAAAGTAGGAAGTCAAGAAACACCTGGAATAACAGGCAAATTTGGCCTCGGAGTACAGAATGAAGCAGGACAAAGGTTAATAGAGTTTTGCCAAGAGAATGCATTGGTCATGGCAAACACCCTCTTCCAAAAACACAAGAAAGACGTGACACATGGACATCACCAGATGGTTGATACTGAAATCAGACTGATTATATTCTCTGTAGCCAAAGATGGAGAAGAAGCTCTAAACAGTCAGCAAAAATAAGACCGGGAGCTGACTGTGGCTCAGATCATGAACTCCTTATTGCCAAATTCAGACTTAAATTGGCGAAAGTGGAGAAAACCATGAGACCATTCAGGTATGACCTAAATCAAATCCCTTATGACTATACAGTGGAAGTGAAAATAGATTTAAGGGACCAGATCTGATAGACAGAGTGCCTGATGAACTATGGACAGAGGTTCGTGACATTGTACAGGAGACAGGAATCAAGACCATCCCCAAGAAAAAGAAATGCAAAAAAGCAAAATGGCTTTCTGAGGAGGCCTTACAAATAGCTTGAAAAGAAGGGAAGTGAAAAGCAAAGGGGAAAAGGAAAGATATACCCATTTGAATGCAGAGTACCAAAGAATGGCAAAGAGAGATAAGAAAGCCTTCCTCAGCGATCAATGCAGAGAAATAGAGGAAAATAATAGAATGGGAGACTAGAGATCTCTTCCAGAAAATTAGAGACACCAAGGGAACATTTTATGCAAAGATGGGCTCAATAAAGGACAGAAATGGTAGGAACCTAAGGAAGCAGAAGATATTAAGAAGAGGTGGCAAGAATACACAGAAGAACTGTACAAAAAAGATCTTCATGACCCAGATAATCATGATGGTGTGATTACTCACCTAGAGCCAGACATCATAGAATGTGAAGTTAAGAGGGCCTTAGGAAGCATCAGCACAAAGTTAGCGGAGGTGATAGAATTCCAGTTGAGCTATTTCAAATCTTGAAAGATGATGCTGTGAAAGTGCTGCACTCAATATGCCAGCAAATTTGGAAAACTTTAGCAGTGGCCACAGGACTGGAAAAGGTCAATTTTCATTCCAATTCCAAAGAAAGGCAATGCCAAAGAATGCTCAAACTACCACACAATTGCACTCATCTCACATGCAAGTAAAGTAATGCTTAAAATTCTCCAAGCCAGGTTTCCACAATACGTGAACCATGAACTTCCAGATGTTCAAGCTGGTTTTAGCAAAGTCAGAGGAACCAGAGATCAAATTGACAACATCTGTGGATCATCAAAACAGCAAGAGAGTTCCAGAAAAACATCTATTTTTCTTTATTGACTAGGCCAAAGCCTTTGACTGTGTGGATCAGGATAAACTGTGAAAAATTATGAAAAAGATGGGAATACCAGGCCACCTGACCTGCCTCCTGAGAAATTTGTATGCAGGTCAGGAAGCAACAGTTAGAACTGGACATGGAACACAGACTGGTTCCAAATAGGAAAAGGAGTATGTCAAGGCTGTATATTGTCACCCTGCTTATTTAACTTATATGCACAGTACATCATGAGAAACGCTGGGCTGGATGAAGCACAAGCTGGAATCAAGATTGCTGGTAAATACATCAATAACCTGAGATATGCAGACGACACCACCCTTATAGCAGAAACTGAAGAACTAAAGAGCCTCTTGATGAATGTGCAGGAGGAGAGTGAAAAAGTTGGCTTAAAGCTCAACATTCAGAAAACTAAGATCATGGCATCTGGTCCCATCACTTCATGGCAAATAGATGGGAAAACAGTGGAAACAGTGGCTGACTTTATTTTTCTGGGCTCCAAAATCACTGCAGATGGTGACTACAGCCATGAAATTGAAAGATGCTTACTCCTTGGAAGGAAAGTTATGACCAACCTAGACAGCATATTAAAAAGCAGAGACATTACTTTACCAACAAAGGTCTGTCTAGTTAAGGCTATGGGTTTTGCAATAGTCATGTATGGATGTGAGAGTTGGACTATAAAGAAAACTGAGCGTCAAAGAATTGATGCTTTTGAACTGTGATGTTGGAGAAGATTCTTGAGAGACCTTTGGACTGCAAGGAGATCCAACCAGTTCATCCTAAAGGAGATCAGTCCTGGGTGTTCATTGGGAGGACTGATGTTGAAGCTGAAAGTCCAATATTTGGCCACCTGATGCAAAGAGCTGACTCATTCGAAAAGACCCTGATGGTGGGAAAGATTGAGGGCAGGAGGAGAAGGGGACGACAGAGGATGAGATGGCTGGATGGCATCACCGACTCAATAGACATGAATTTGAGTAAACTACAGGAGTTGGTGATGAACAGGGAGGCCTGGTGTGCTGCGATTCATGGGGTCGCAAAGAGTCGGACACGACTGAGTGACTGAACTGAACTGAAGCAAAACTATATTTTACTTCATGAACATAAGCAAAATTTAACTTAGGTTATTTCTTGTAAATTACTCTGACAATCCTAAGTCACCTTCCTAAAAACCTTGCGATAATCACTTTTAACAAATCTCCTGCCATCAGGAAGCATCCATTATAATGACTAATCATTATAAAAGCTAAACAACTTCCTTACTTTCCCTTTTACTTCGTTTCGTGACATCATGTCCCTGAGCTCTGAGCTTTAGTCTCAGAATTTGAACACACCCAGCTTGCTAACTGTTCTTACATGTAAGATAAACTCTTGCTAATTACTTCTTGTTACTTGGTGGTTTAACTTTGCTATTTCTGACAGCTTTTGGTGTCAGAAGTTATGATTCAGAAAAGACCCCCTATTACCTCAAGGCCAGTGAGTAATTTGGTTCTAATGCTTTCTTGTTGACCCTGGAGTTTGAGATTAAGTCCTCTGCTCTCTTTGCATTTTGAGCTCTGACTTTATTTTGCAGATCTGTAGTTTGTTTACTAAGGTGTCAACTATAAACTGGGACTTGCCAAGAGCATTGCCAACGACTGAACAAGAGCATTTGCCATCTGCCTCTGTGGAGGCTGAACCCTGCGCTGCTGCAGCTGTTGACCTTCAACACCCCCTGAGCAAGTTCAAGGTGGAATGAGGCACTCTGCGCTCCAGGGAGTATGGTGGGAAGGTCTTTAGATAGTTAGATGTTTTCAGCAACAAATTTTATGATCTCAATCCTTGCATCTCCTCATATCTAGAAAAGCACTAAATCCCTTCATGGTGATGTCAGATCCTCATGACCAGCAGAAAACCCTTTGTAAAATAACTGCTTAATGGTATTCAACTCTGCCTTCACCAAAACAGCATATATTGACCTTCCTTCCACAGCTTCTTTGGAGCAGTGTCTCAGAGCTGAGGTGCTGTCTCCCAGGCTGCAGTCCTCATTTTGCCCCAAGTAAAACTTAACTCACAGCTCTCAAGTTGTGCATCTTTTTTTAGTTGACAGTGGCTTCTTGGTAATTCACCCCATTTTCTTCAAAAGGCAGGAAACATGTTAATCTCTGTGTTTTGGAACAGCTGTTAAGAAACAGGACCCTTCATAGTTAAGATATCTTAGGGAATTTAAAAGTAAAAACAGGTTCTAAGTAGCCTAAAACATTTTACACTTCTGTCAAAAAAAAAAAAAACAAAAAAAACCTCCTGGTGTGTTATATGTATATTCACTATGACCCAGGCTCTTTTGCTTATTTGGAAAATGAATAATTTTGGATAATTTGGAATTGTAGGGGCCACTTTTGGGAATGATTAACTTAGAATAGATAACTTACCTTAAGGGAAAACATAGGAAAGCGGACTTCACACTTCTCAGAGACAATAGAATGCATTGTTTGATTGGCATTCAGAAGCTTCTAAAAGACAAATTGTCTCCAAAAAATAGCTTCTCTAAAAGGACTTTTAAAGCACGCAAATAAAATCATTTTTAGAAAAAAAAAAAAAAAAGGGTTGCCACTTCCTCCTCCAGGGGATCTTCCTGACCCAGGGATCAAACTTTCCTCTCCTGCATGGCAGGCGGATTCTTTATCGCTGAGTCACCTGGGGAGCCCAAATGGTGTGTACACACACACACACACACACACATAATCATATGGATTTTTAAAAAAGATATATATTTAATAGTCAATATTTAATAGACTTAAAGAAAAAAGTATTTCTAGGAATTAAGTATTCCTAAAATTCCCAGAAATATAGAAACTAACCAGATGATTTTCAAGTTCACATAATTTGGTATAGTCTTTGATAAACTGAGGTTAGTGTAAGATGGTTGGTTTAATGAAAGAAGGCACGTTTTCAGAGATGTCAATATTAAATGTAATGCAAACATATAGCCTCTCCTACCAGGCTCTACTAGTCATATAAGCTCATTCTCTATCAATGTTATAAAGTTTGTCAACAAAATATTATAACTTAAAAGGTGGTTAGCTGCTTGATGTCTAATTTAAGCCTAATTGTTTAAAAAACAGGTAACTTAAATAGACATGAATAAGTTTATACTATATTACATTAAGTAATGATTAAAGCGTATTCATTATATATTTAAATCATTTCCAAATAAGACAATAATTGAACACTGACACATTAATTACTACATAAGTTATTCACTTTTGTTTTTCACTTTTAACAGAGAGACCAAAGATATTTGAGTCTACATTTAAACATGTCTTTTCCATGTTAAAAATTATATATGAAAAATATGTCTCTAAAATTATAAACCATAATTATGTATTTATGAATTTGCTAACCTACTATAGAATGCTAATACATGACAATTCACAAATGCCTGCTTCCTCATTTTCATTGGCATGTAAAGGTTACTAACCCTTAGAATTTATAATCAATACTTAAAATTATTAAAAACAACAAGAGTAAAGGAAAATAACTTTGCATTATAACATATGGGAAAAAATATGATGAGTTTATAAGGAATACAGAATGTGCTTTTGTAAAATTAAAAAACTAATTTTGTCTAAAAAGTGAGTGGCTATTCTGGAATAAGAAAGGAAAAATAGTAAGATAAAACCTAGATGGATATAGAAAGTTGCAGAAGGTTTGTGGAAAATAAATTTTATATTGTGTAGTCAAAGCTGGTTAAAAAAGAGTAGATTTATTTATAAGGCTTTAAAAAATGAGTTCAACAATATATCAACACAAAACTAGAGTTTAATTTTAACTCTGTTAAAAATTTTTTTCTTTAGATTATTGTTGTGCTCTTAAGATTATAAAGTTTTTTTTTTAAGATTTAATATAATCCACTTTGGTAACAAAGATCTTGGTCTTATGAAGTTATTTCTGTTGTTAGTGTTTTCTTCATCAGGCCTTAAGATTACTTAGAAAAACTAAGTCAGTTCAATATTAGAAGGCTAAAGGGTTTTTTTGTTGTGTGTGTGTATGTGTGTGTGTGTATAGAATCAGGTAACGTTCTGTACTTGCCTCTGAAATGATTTCATTGCTGCTGCTGCTAAGTCACTTCAGTTGTGTCCGACTCTCTGTGCTCCCATAGACGGCAGCCCACCAGGCTCCCTCGTCCCTGGGATTCTCCAGGCAAGAACACTGGAGTGGGTTGCCATTTCCTTCTCCAATGTGTGAAAGTGAGAAGTGAAAGTGAAGTCGCTCAGTCGTGTCTGACTCTCTGTGCTCCCATAGACGGCAGCCTACCAGGCTCCTCCATCCATGGGATTTTCCAGGCAAGAGTACTGGAGTGGGGTGCATTGATTTCATTGCTACTTTGGTTCAATAAACTAAGTTTTTGCTGCACAATGACTGATGCTATTTAATCAGTATGTGACATCTTGTTAGGCTGCTTAGTCATGTCCGACTCTATGTGACCCCATGGACTGCAGTACGCTGTGCTTCCCTGTCTTTTACCATCTCTTTGAGTTTGCTTAAACTCGTGTCTACTGAATCAGTGATGTCATCCAACCACCTATCCTCTGTGGTCCCCTTCTCCTCCCACATTCAATTTTTCCCAGCATCAGGGTCTTTTCAAATGAGTCAGTTCTTCACAACAGGTGGCCACCGTATTGGAGCTTCAGTTTCACCATCAGTCCTTCCAATAAATATTCAGGATGTATTTCCATTAGGATTAACTGGTTTGATCTCTTCGCAATCCAAGGGACGCTCAAGAGTCTTCTCCAACACCACAGTTCAAAAGCATCAATTCTTCAGTGCTCAGCCTTCTTTAAAGTCCAACTCTCATATCCATACGTGACTACTGGAAAAACCATAGCCTTGCCTAGGCGGATCTTTGTTGGCAGGGTAATGTCTCTGCTTTTTTAATATTGTCTAGGTTTGTCGTAACTTTTCTTCCAAGGAGCAAGCATCTTTTAATTTCATGGCTGCAGTCACCATTGGCAGTGATTTTGGAGCCCAAGAAAATAAAATCTATCACTGTTTCTTTGTTTCTCCATCTATTTGTTATAAAGTGATCAGACTGAATGCCATGATCCTTGTTTTTTGAATGTTGAGTTTAAAGTCAGCTTTTTGTTTCTCCTCTTTCTCCTTCATCAAGAGGCTCTTTAGTTCCTATTTGCTTTCTGCCATAAGGGCGGTATCATCTGCATTTCTGAGGTTACTGATATTTCTCTATGCAATCTTGATTCCAGCTTGTGCTTCATCCAGCCTGGCATTTTGTATGATGTACTTTGCATTAAGTTAAATAAGCAGGGTGACAATATACAACCTTGAGGTACTCCCTTTTCCTATTTGGAACCAGTCCATTGTTCCATGTCTGGTTCTAACTGTTGCTTCTTGACCTGCATACAGGTTCCTCAGGAAGCAGATAAGGTAGTCTGGTATTCCCATCTCTTTTAAGAATTTTCCACAGTTTGTTGTTGTCCACACAGTCAAAGACTTTAGCACAGTCAATAAGCAAAAGTAGATATTTTTCTGGAATTCCCTTGCTTTTTCTATGATCCAACAGATGTTGGCAGTTTGATCTCTGGCTCCTCTGCCTTTTCTAAATTTAGTTTGAACATGTGGAAGTGCTTGGTTCACATACTGTGGAAGCCTAGCTTGGAGAACTTTGAGTATTACTTTCCTAGGGTGTGAGATGAGTGCAACTGTGCAGTAGTTTGAACGTTCTTTGGCATTGCCTTTCTTTGGGCTTAGAATGAACACTGATCTTTTCCAGCTCTGTAGCCACTGCCGAATTTTCTAAATTTGCTAGTCATTTTCATAAACCTCCTCAAGTCCAATTTTGAATGAAGTCAAAATAACTGAGAATTTCCAGAGGGTACCTGGAAGATCTCAAAAGACTTATGTTCTCTCCTCATTAAAAAAAAAAAAAAAATGCTAATTTATTTAGCATTATTGGATATTTTAAATTGCATGAGAAAGATTGTCAAATAAAAAGTAATATTTAAACTTCTTAGATTATATCTACATGAATATATATTATTAATGTGTGTTCTAGAAAGTATGTGAAATTATTTTTTAAAAATCTGATATGTACTAGTATGAGCAGTCAAAAATCTAGTTATTTTACAATATTGTATGTCAACAAAAAATTGCTTTTTAATTGCTTTTTTTTTGGTGAACTTTACCAGACCTTTAACCATGACTGATTTTAAGTCTTTTGTCACTCAAACACAGTGATTGTTTTACCCTTGATTTTCTCCAAAAGTATTTGCAATCAACTACAGGCATAACTATATATGGAAATATTAATAATCTCAGATATGCAGAGGACAACACCCTTATGGCAGAAAAGTGAAGAACTAAAGAGCCTCTTGATGAAAGTGAAAGAGGAAAGTGAAAAAGCATACCATAATAGTAATTACTGTTGCCCCAAAAGCACTGAGATGATTTCTTATAGAAAGTGTGATTATATGTAAGAAATTAAGATATGATCAAACAATATTTAGACAGTCCTGTATGAACACATAGGCACAAAATAAAATCATGAAAAGCATTCTGTTGTTAAGCATTCTGCCTCTAGCATGAAGTTAAATATGGAAAAATACATTTTGTTTTCTAAATAAATATATAAAACAATATCAAATTTAGGTAATTATGAAAAATAATAACAATTTTGAAAATTTTAGTAAGGAAGATTTTGTGTATGCCATAATAAAAATCACATGTGTATCATAACATATACCTACTTTAGAGTCTTCATTAAAATATCATTTAAAACACAGCTATATGCCTTAAATCTAACCAAGAATAATAAGTTATTTATATTTTAAAATACTATAAATAAGAACATTTAATGAGCATGTATTTCAGGGCATGAAAAGTTAAATTTTCAAAATGATTTGATATAAATAAAATGTGTTAATAATTGTTAAAACATCTAGCAAAACTGTCCATGGTTTTTTCTTCTAAGCACTTCTTTATATCTGAATGATTAACTCTTATTAATTCCTTAGCTCATGTATTATATATCTCAGACAGATATTCACATAGTAAATCTTTATCATCACCATTATGCCTAGTCTATAATGCAGATTTAAGGTAAATACAATCTTTAACAGTACATAATGTATGTATAATATACAAGTATGTATATATGTGCATATGCAATACAAGTACAATTTGTATTGAGTCTTGCAATCATGCAACCCACCAGCATTCTGAAATCAGGAAAACAAAACAAAATCCTGACTTTTGGATCTGGAACACCAACAACACAATCCACAGCTTTAATGTTTGCTAGAAAAGTTAAATGAACTTGAGGAAGTCACTCAGCTTCTTTAAATTCCACTTTCCTTATTTGGAAAATGAATTTAATTAAGCTTGTTCATCTCTTATTTTTAGTTAATTATTATCAAAGTATTTCAGACAAATATTCAGGCATAATATCATAGCACAACACTTCTTTCATCAGTAAATACTTATGTTGCACTGTTATTTGTCAGGTACGTTTTTACACCTCATGCTGCTTTCTTTGAGAAACAATCAACTTCAGTTTTGTTACACCTTGGAATACAGTGCAGTGATTTTAATGATTCTTACACACTTAAAAAAAAAAAGTCCATTAATTCCTATTTTTAATTCATGTCTAATGTAATCAGAAAATACAAAACATTTTAATAGTTAAATGATCAAGCTACATAACAAACATTGCTGGAAAGTCTGAATATATTTCACCATGAAAGTAAAATGATTAACTGATAAACATGTTCACTGATATATATTCAGCCCAATTCCATTTTAAAAATATTTAAAAAAAAAAAAAAGGTTTCCAAGGAAGCAGCCTGAAATGCCTTACTGGTATTAAAGAGCAATCATAAAATAGTACCTTTTCAGGTTGGTGGTTTTTTGTCTATATTGACAGTTTCTGCTACATTGCTTTTGAGGGAAAACGTACCTTTCTTTATTGACTTAATCTACTTGCTAACACATCTATTTTTTCTTTTGTATCCTAGTCAAAATATCTTTAATTGAATTTTTTTTTCCTTACTCAAAATGATATTGACCATTCAAGCTGATAAAAATCTTTACCAGAGGAGCGCTTTATTGTAGGTAATGGAATTGCTCACATTATCTACACTTAAGGGTTTCAAATGTAAAGTAAGACAATAAGTAGCAACAGATAAGAACAGAATAAACTTTAGAAAACTGTTAGAGGAACAAAATCATTTTGGTATCCTGAATCATAAAAAGATGTATTTTATGTTTTTAAAAGAGCAAAGTCAACAAGGACACATACAGTGCTTTCAAGTGAATAAACATTTAGTTTTATTTTAATACCATGATTTAAACCCAACTTTCGATCATGCATATTGTATGTTACAAATGAGTCAAATAACTTAAGAAATTTCATAGCATAGTTCTAAATGTTACCATCATTAACTATGATTATTTCACTTCCTGTTTAAAAAAAACACAGAATTCAGCAAAACCTGCTTTCCTCTCTTTAGCCTTAGGGCTCTTCTGTTGCCCTGCACTACGGGACTGAGACATTTCTGAGCTCGGTCACTTATCCTTGTAATAAACTACAACATGCAAGAGTGCCTTGTTGCTACCCGGACATTTGATAATTAAAGTGAGGTATTATAGAAAGGTAATAAACAAGGACACACAGAAATCAGGCAGTGATGCCAAGTCCAGGAGACAGGGTTTTTTATTTTTTTAATGAGACATTGAACAAACTTCTCCTCAATATGAGGTCAATAGCCAATAAACTTTCTTCATTTGTTTAGAGATATAAATTTTTTACTATCTACAGAGAATAAGACTCTTCATGATTTACTTCATTTGAAGACATATATTTTCATCTTCTGATCTCAATGCAAGGGAAAAATAGAGGCAATTTAGTTCTTCAGTAAGAACTGTTATGCAATGATGGGCCTAATTAGAATCACTGCTTTCAAATTTATCTAATATACATAGAATATATAGTGAAATTAAACAAAGACTATAACCAGAGACACAAATGACGTGGATGAGAAGGTTAAACAAAAAATATGTACTGCCAAGTGGAATATTATATTTAGGACAGCTGCATATAGAGATAATTTAAAATTAAAGATCTATTTTTGTTTTAAAAATACAGCAAGGTAGGAATGTTAGTTTAAACCACATCCACTAGTAGTTTATGCAATTGTGTACAAATACAAAAAGTGTGAAATATTTGGAATGGAAACATTTCTGTATTATATACTGAGAAATAGCTAATGCAAGAAATAATGAAAAATTGATTTGATATTTAGCATGTCAGATTTGTGATACATTTATTATCAAATAATGATGTAAGCTAGGTTGAAATATTATGTACTGGTTTAAATAAACCTTCAGTGCATGTAGGATTCCACAGGGCCTTGAAAAGAAGAAAACAAAAATAAATAAATGAATGACATCAAATTAATAAAATGGAATAAACACATACTTTAACATGAAGGTTTAAAATGTTTAAACACAAATTAAAAAAAAAAAGCACACAGACCAACATAAATCTATTCTACCTATGATTTTCTAAGTGAAAACTGTTATTAAAACTGATTAAATATATTTATACTAGTAATGTTTCCAAGCTCCCAATTTCCAATTAAATACTTTACAACTGAACACAAGGTGGAAGAGTGAAGACCAGTTAGCAAAATTTTATTCCCTTGGTTTTATAAATGGAGCGAAAAAATAACAGTTTTACTCAACTCTTCATATAGTCTTCATTTCCAGATAACTAAATAATTAATAGGTAAGTCTATATGGCTCTCCTGATATTTTTATAGATCATCCTGAACACAAAGCTCCAAAAGTATTTTCAACCTACCACAATTATTAATACTTTAATTTATTCTTTATTGAAATTTTAAGTGACAGGAAATTAAAACATTTCAAAATATTTCGCCTTAAAAAAAGGAACTCCATTGTTCAGACAATGTGTATAAAAATAAATAGAGGGTCTAAGAAGTCTAGAATATGGCAGCTGCTCCTAAGGAAAGCAGAATTCAGTTGGAGAGACAGAAATGATATAGAAAAGATTAGCCATACTACAAGATAATAAGTTCCATGTCAATACATAGGTGATATATACATAAATATATAGAGCATATAACAATATCTAGTACTGACAGCTACAGGATAAGTTTTCAGGACTAGTAACTGTGGAAGTTATTCAATGGAAAGAGAGATCACTCCAGATCAAGGGTAGAGGGTTGGGTTTGGGTTTAAAAAGAGAGGAGGGGCATTATAGAGGAGGGGCATTCTAAACCAAACAGTTAAAAACAAAACAAATCAAAAACACTGAACAAGGGAGACAAGAATTAGCAACTTGTGTTGGAGCAGCTTAAGTGGAATAAAAGGTTTATGTTTGGGAAGAGTTAGAGCTAAAACTGCTTAAGTAGGAAAGAGTGTAATTTTAGTAGCTAGAATGCTGGTTTGAGTAATATGGATTTTATCTTTCAGGCCTTAGTCAGCCATTAAGAGTTTTAAAGTAGAAATACAACATACTGCAAGCTGCATCTTTGTGATTATTTCTTTTAGATTTATCTGTGATAAATACATATAGATTAGAATAAGTAGAGACTTGAAGTAGGAAGTCAAGACCAAAACCAATGGAAATCCATCCTAAAGCAGCAATCAGTACTGGAAGGTGACTGTTCCTTATAATCCAATTTGTCCTACAAGATGTTCCAGTTTCATGAACAGTTGATCCACCACTCGGGTTACAGCTGAGGCACCATCCTCAGGTCTTCCCAGCTGAGTCTTCTGTCATAGTGAAGGCACAAGGCTCCTACTTCACTGGACTCATCACTAATCTCATCTTTCTGCTTATTTACACCACGGTCCTTTATCACCATGTGAAACTCTGTCTCCTTTCTAGTAGACTTCCTGTCCTCATCCACAAGACAACAAAGTTTATGAAGAAAGAAAACTTGTGTACTTCTTGTTCACTGCTACTGAGAGAGTCAATTGGCAGATTGATAAGAAGTCTAGGGTCCCCAAGGAGGAGAAAGGAGTCTGGGGCCCTCAAAGTGGAGATAGGGGTCTGGAATTCTCAAGGAAGAGGAAAGGACAAACTTTTTGTGTCTACATTCCTTAAAGCCTTAGTCAATTACACAACTCAGATAAAACTCTGTACAAAGGATTATATAACAACAAAGTATCCTGTTTGAGGACAGTTTCTGAAGACAATTTCTTGAGGACAGTCCTCCTTCCTGAAAACCTTGTGACTAATCCTGATATCTTAGAATGTATATTATGGGAGTGGGTCTGGTAGGATCTTTCTATTGTTAAATTCTAATCTTGTTATCCTAAAATGTAAATTGTGGGAGTGGGTCTGGTAAAATTTTCACAAACTTGAGACACTCTTTTGATTCATTGTAATAACTAATTAAAAGGTATATAACTCCATTGCTAACACTAGCAAGGGGGCACTCTTTCTGCCCCCTTCTGATGTCTATGTCAGAAGCTTTCTCTATCTCTTTTATGCTTTAGTAAAAGCATAGAGCAATCAAGCCTCTTTTCTGGCCCCGGATTGAATTCTTCTCCTCCAGAGGCAGGGGATCCCGGCGTCTTTTGTGGTTCAGCAACAACCTTTCATTAACAATCTCAATGCCGGGACACCTTTTTTACTTTTATTTTTTAAATGATTATATAAATGAAAAAAGGTATTCTCTCTTGGAGGTGGAAGTAAACTCAGGGCTTTGCTTGTATGTGCTACGGAGAAGCATTTATGTATTTGCCAACCAAACATGTTATTTAAAAAAAAAAAAAATTGTCCAGAATCATTAAGGCTAACATTTAAATGGATATTCAGTGTTTGGTATCTGTTCCTCAAATGGTAGCTGAATTAATGTAAAAAGAAAATATATTTTATAAATTTAAAAAATCTAGAATCTATATTCCAGTGTATTTTATGACTCCTAACATTCATGTTTTTAATAAAGCTCTAACACAGATTCCCCTTTTAATATTCTAAAATGAAGGAGAACATATAATAGATTAAATATGTTAGGTGAGATAGACATCATAAAGTATATGACGTTAGCTTTTGCTTCTATAAGAGTTTATAATATTCTATATTTGTCATGAGGACAAAAAGTCTCAATAACTCTCTGTCCTCTTTAGCTAGCAGAACACGAGGTGAGGGCAGGAAATTACCAGGAATATTAAAGCTCAACTAATGAAAATAAACGGTTCCCCTTAACTTGACTGTAGAGACAACAGTAATTTGAAAAACAGGGTACTTTTTTATGGTTAACCACTCTGGGGATATTGCAATGGCTTTACAGCTTCACTGTTTCACATTAATGTAAGTCAAGAGATTATTCCCTATCAGAACACTGATGTTTCCTCTTTTTTGGCAAGGACTGGGTAGGGGGGCTTCCCAGCCCTCCATTTTGTGAATGAGCCATCACTAAACACTTTCCTGTTGATGTATATTTTGTGTTGTTTTCATCTTTAACTATTATAAATAATACTCATAAAGGAAGATCTTATAGAAAAGCTATTTGGTATATATGTATATATATATGTACAAAACATATGTACTATGTTAAGTTCTAGAGACAGTATTGATAGATGGAGAATAAAATCATGTACATTTTTGTTAAGATTTTTCAAAATCTCTCTTGATAGGGAATTATAATATACAACAATGCTATTCTTTAAAGGGAAAATACTTGAGAAAAGTAAAATGGATGTTTAAAGGGCCACATGATTGAATAATACCTGGCTATTTAAACTATAAAGTAGAAGTTATTAATATTACAGTACAATAATATCCATGCTAAAATATGTAAACATGGGTATGTTTATGTACATATATTTACAGGTATACTCTGGATTCAGTGTCTGTATGTTTATTTTAACATGATAAAAAATGAAAATAGAGGGGAAAAAACCTTTAAAAGAGTAGAAAATAATACATACACTCACAGCAAGCAATGTTTGTCTTAAGGCCCAATAGTGACTCATTACTGATGTGCCCTTAAAGAAGAAAATTTAATCCTTCCTGACTAAATTAGAGTTTGTAGCAACTTTACCACAAATTAAAAATAACTAAATAGCACTTTGGGAGCAATATAAAATGTTTCTTATAACCTTAAAATTTGAAACACACTGTATTTCTAATTCTAGTCTTTTCTTAGACTAAAAAAATGACTAATTTATCGATCTTTATGTTATACTTTTCCAATGCAAGAAAATACGTAACCTATTTATATTTCTTTTTGAAAATTACACTATTAGACTAAAGCTTAAACAAGTTTTCCTGTAATTTGATGGATTAAATCCAAATCTGTAAATCCACTTACAAGTACAAAGCTCATAAAATAATGACAAACCTGAGTAATTCTGATATGTGAAGAACTATGACTCTTTAAGTACTCTGAATTGCAAATTTCATTCTTTTTGGTATAAATTTTCAGATATGTATGTTTAAAATTCTAATCATCATCTTAAAAATGTGGCATCATGCAAGAGTGTAATTTTCTGATATTCTTACTTTATAGAGCATGAGGTTAATGTTACATGTGGCTCTCTTTTAGGAAATTTTCTGTAATGCATTATTTGAAAGTTCCAATTCCTTTGCCTATTTGGTATGAAGCCAAACATTTATGGGAGTTATTTTTTCTTTGGTTCTCTATAGTTATTTATAAATTATTAAAACACTTTACATCCTTATTTTGAAACAATAATACATGACTTACCGACTGAACAACAAAAAATCCAATATTTTAATGTTTTTTCCTCAAAATTATTACTGCTTCTTTTATTGGCAGAAGATATAAGCTAGTGAAGGTGAATAGAACTTGTCATCCCGAAATCTGTCTCTTTAGTATAAAAACTGCACTTAATTAAGAAAATGTGATTTTTAAGAAACTACAGACACAGAAGAAGCTTTGAAAACTGAGTAAAGTTAGCCTTTCATAAGAAACATTTACATCATAAGGGAACTCTCCATTTTTAAGACTGTCTCACTCTCTATACCAGAAAGAAGATGTTGACTAAATCTCTAGAAATTCATGTCAATGGAAAGGGCACTGACTTAAATCTTTATAACAACCACAACCTTGTTTACGGTGTTGTTCCTGGTAACCCCCCCTTAACTTGCCTCCCCACTGCTACACCTTTCTTTCATTTCTAGCTGGCAGTGGTATTTAGTGTTGACTTGGCTATTTTAGGGAGTTAACTCAGTTTCTATGTATATATCTTCATGTAAACAGAAAATATACACGTAATTAAATTTTTGCTTTTCTCCTGTTAATGTCTTTTATGACAGGAACACTCAGTCAAGAACCTAGACAGGTAGAGGGAAAGTTATTTTTCTACCACTACAGTTTTGAGATCCACAATGGGACCTGCTGAAGCACCATAGTTGCTCTGGAGTCTGCACAAGGGAATCTGGAAAACTGGCAGAAGCTAGCCAAGGGTAATGTTTCTTACCAAAGGCAGGTCTCTTGGATCTGTCTCCCTATAGACAGATAGATATGCCTTTTGGGATGCCTCCAGCATCTATGGTCAAGCCATAAAAAGCCTTATTGGTTTGAGATGCTTTGAGATCCTATAAGATCCTATAGGATGCTATAAGATCCTACTTGTCAATAACCAGATGATGAATCCTATGAACTGGAAAAACTTATATATTTGAATAAAAAATTAGAGAGCTCTCATTCTAACAATTTTCTTTTTGGTACCTATGGAAAGACCAAATTGAAAAGAGGACACTAAGAATTAAAATGCCCTGCCTTACAGATTCCTCTAACAAGATAAAATCACAAAGCCTCATTTATCATGCCTTTCAGCAGATATTATCACATTTAGAGAACAGTTACAAAGATTAGTGGACATCCACATTCACAGAAACCATGATTGGTAGCTAAAGGGTGTTCTTCCCACCCATGATTGCACTGTATTTATCAGATAAGACAGAAGGCCTCTTGGGAAAATCTGCTCACAGAAGAAATAGATGACCAGTTTTTCTCCCAGGCCCTCTTACAAACGATCAAGAAACATCAGCTAGAGGCTAATGTTCAGGTACTGACTTAAACAAAAGTAGAGGCTTTCTCCTCAAAAGGTTAATTGGTCTAAGGTTGAATTGTACTCTTAGGGAAAAACAGTAACATTGCAAGGCCTTTGCTGAATGCTCTATATACATTTTCCAGAAAGGCATACTGCACTAAACCCTAAAGCTCCAGGATTTTTCCATTTTAGTTGGAAATCCTCTACCTGATATAAAGTAAACAGAAAATAATGTAGTTGGATGGGAAGTTCAGTCCCTTGATATAAAATTCAGGCTACAACTAAATTCTTTGAGGAATTAGAAACAAATTTGCCTTTCAAATCTTTGCAAAACCAGAGCTGCAGCCCTAGAAACAATTGCAAGTCCAGCCTTTCTTTTTTTTAACCCCCTCCCTCTTAAAGTCCTCTATTCATCTCAAAATGCTTCCAAAAGGTTGGTGCTGTGTACTTAGTCGCGTCCGACTCTTTGCGAGCCCATGGACTGTAACCCACCAGGCTCCTCTGTCAATGGGGATTCTCCAGGCAAGAATACTGGAGTGGGTTGCCACGCCCTCCTCCAGGGGATCTTCCCAGCCCAGCGATTGAACCCAGGTCTCCCTCATTGCAGGTGGATCCTTTACCATCTGAGCCACCAGGGAAGCCCAACACTTTAGAAAAATAAGGAAAGCTTAAATAGTAATTATTTCAGGTCTCTGATAACAGGTAAATATACCCCATTTTGGAGAAAATTTGGATATTTTCTCTGTGTCTTTGAAATGTAAACTTTCTACCAAATCTTAAAATTTGTCTATTCCATCTTCTCTAGAACCTAAGAACCACTCTTTGAAATGCAAACTTTAGGGAGATGTTTCTTATCAGAAATAGAAAAAAGGAGTTATTTTTAAAATGGGCAAATGAAAAATTCCGTCTCTTTTACAAATACTAGGGGGGAAAAAACCAAGAACAACAAAGACGATAATAACAAAAACAAAACTGCAAACATCTTAATGGACAAACGTCCAGAAACACAATTTGGATCCATCTGATCTCAAAAACTAGTCAAGTACTAGTAATACACCTGACTCATAGCTAAATTTTTTAAATGAAAGCTATAAGATCTATATTTGTATCTGTATGTTTATAGATGTCTATATATGCATGTTGTAGATGTGTGATTTTTTTCTACCTCCAGATGTCACTGTCAAAATTATTTTGTAAAAGACCTCTACTTAACTGACTTCAAATAAGTGCTTTATAAACTAAGTATTCCTGAAACTTTCAGAAATATAGTAATCCAATTTAAAAAAAATCACAGAATATTGAACAATCGCCAGTAAATAAAAGCTATCTGAAATTTATTGGTTTAATTAAAAGACATAACTTCAGTGTTATTAACATTAAATATAATTTGACATGTAACATTCATTCTATCTAGGTTTACTAATCAAAGAACTTCGTACTATCTCTATTACAAAATTTATAGGCAAGACAAACAGCTTAGGATGATGGCTGACTTTGTCTAATGTCACACAAAGCTTTCAAAAATAATTGAAACATAACTGTTGAGAACAAGTGATTTAAGTAGGATAAGAGTTTTTAGTTTAGCTTTTCAGCAATAATTATATATTACTATATGTCTACTTAAGTAGTTTCACAAATCTTTTTGGTAATTTCCGTCCTTAGAGTTTTGCTGAGTAAAGGGATAGAATCTTATTGAATACATAAATTATTTCCAAATAAGACAAAATATTAAACAATTATTACTGAACACAGGCTTATCTACTTTTGACTTCCTATGATAGAGGAACTGATTATATTTGGGTTTGTTAGTGAACATTTCTTGTGTCACATTGAAAGACTTTACTATTAAAAAGATGACAAACTTCTAGAAATTATAAAATTTATTAATAATTAATTTGCCAAGGTAAAGAATACTGTAGTAATATACACCAATCTGCCTACCAATGCAGGAAATGCACATTTGCTCCCTGGGCTGGAAAGATCTCCTGCAGAGAGAAATGGCAACCCAGTCCAGTATTCTTGCCTGGGAAATCCCATGGGCGAGGAGCCTAGCAGGCTCCACCACAACAGTCAGAAGTGACTCAGTGACTAAAACAAAACAGCCACATACAGTCTGTAATTGCTTACTTCTTAATTTTCACTATAAAGTTCATAAAGAGTTAAGAATTCTAATTCATGTGATTAAAACTACTAGAAACAAAGGAAATACTGTATGCAAGGGAAATAATATCTGTTCTTGGCTAAAAAAAGGTATGAGGTATAAATTCCTAGAAATGTGATATATATTTCTATATATTTTAGGTTCAATCTGAAATTTTTTATGGAAGTTACTGAAAAGTTAATGTTTTTAGGGAGTCAATGTGACTACTACCTTTAAAAAAGTTAAATATTAATTCACACAAAATATGACATAATTAGGTCACAAATATACCCAGCCAATATTTTTCCAATTCCAATGTAATCATATTAAAATTTGAATAGCCATTTAAAACATATTAGTGTATAACTTAATTCTTATTATATACATGCAAAAGTTTAAAAATTTGCATCTAATCCTATGCTGTATAATAAAAATAGTAAATAAATGTAGGTTCTTTTTTAAAGTTATGTCCTGTAAGTATTTGCGTGTATATATGTGTTTAGGTATATATACAGCTTTACTGATGGGCTTCCCTGGTGGCTTCAATGGCAGATTATCTGCCTGCAATGCAAGGCACTGGGTTGGGAATTGGGAATCAGTTCCTGGGTTGGGAAGGTCCCCTGGAGAATGGAATGGCTACCCCACTCCAGTGTTCTTGCTTGAGAACAGCAGAGGAGCCTGGTGGGCTACAGTCCATGGGTCGCAAAGAGTCAGGCACTGCTGAGTGACTAACACTTTATATATTTATCTGTATAATATTTTTATACTTATATTGCAAGGATATGTGTGTATACATATATAACGAATAAATTTCATTTTACAGATTTTCTTACTTGTAGACCACATTAAAGGAAACCATTCCTTTCACTAGAAATCAGTAAATATAAACACTCAAAGATTTACATTGAACAAGTACTTGAGTAAATTCTTAGAACTTAATACAAATTATGATTAGCAACAATTCCATAATCATGATAAATAGACACTGAGAGATGTCTTTAGTATATATATTTTGTTTTCTTCCTTCAGAAGGGACTCTCTTTTATGCAATGACATTTAGCATACTGGAAAATACTAAAATGACTTCTAGAATTTTCTAAGGAACTATCAGAAATTTTGAAATTAGATTTCCTATAGAGATGGCAATCTCAGATGGAAGTAGAAGTGGGTTGGGAAAAATTTTCTTTTCAACAAATATCTACATTTCTTTTCTCATATCAGTACTATCACAGAATCAACATAATTTTAAGCAAGTATGATCCTCACTATTACTAGCTGAAGGAGAGCAAAATATACTACACCAAAACATGCTTCTTTGACAAATGGTTTATCTTGAGCTTATTTTTAAGAAATAGCAGGATAAGCTCTAAAAAAGTAAGTGATCTTTTGTAAGAAGAATTCACATTTTTAAGATGAACCTCTGTTTGTAGGGGTATCTCCCTCTCTGTACCAGGAGGAGGAAAATGACCAAATCTCTAGAAAATTTTATTTATGAAGAAGGCACCAACTTAAATCTACATAACAATCATATCCTTTGTTTACTGTATTTTTTCCTGGAAACCTCCCATAACTACCCTCCCTACTCCCATCCTCTTGCCTTCAGCTAGAATTGGTGTTTACGGTGGTGGTTTAGGCAATTTCCAGGAATTACTGCTTTCCTGGGTATCTCCCATTTGTACAGGCAGTACACATGTCACTAAACTAGTTTGTTTTCTATAGCTATTTTGTCTCTTATTGTTGTAGAGTGGGGTCCTCGGCCAAGAAGGGTAGAGGGAAAGTAATTTTTCCTCCCCCACATAATTTGAGCTATATAAAATATTTGTGGGTGTGCTCTTTTGCTTTAATTAATATTTCTACAATTATACGAGTTTTCTTGGTTAAAACTTAGCCTTGCTATTTCCCCCATCAGCATTTCAACCACAGATTCACTTAACAAAAGAACTATCAGTTAACTAACACCAATTCTATGTAGCAAGAACTAGACCTGGAGACATTCCAGGAATGATCTAGTTCCTACATGAAGATTCAGGATTTTAAAGGGAACCATTCAATGCAGTATGTTAAGGACAATTGCATGTTGTCATCCATGTTTAAAAGGTGATTTTCACCTCACCTGGCTGTCTATGCTAATTTGCATTTAATATTAACATGTCTTCTAAAAGGTGCAAAGTAGTCACTGCAAAATATTAGTTCAATATAACAGAGAGTAAAAATGTAGGGTAGCAATATGTACTTCTGTATGATTCTTGTGAATAAAGTAAAATAATGCATACTGATTTGTTATAGATTTTTTAGGGTTATAAAAATAACAGTCTTTTAGTTAATTTATTCATTTTTCACCAAGTAATTACTGAGTACTTTCTCTATTCACTTTTAGTAGCATATCTCTAATAAATGGGATGTGTAGATATACAATGAAATCTAATTATACATTTAATGTTTATAGAGTTAGCACTGCCTGGGCTGAAGAATAGTGGTACACAGACAGAGTAGAGGGTGGAGACAATGCAAGCGAAAAAAAAGAAGAAAAGCAAATGTAATTTACTTATTGAACTTGATTTTACCCAGCTTTTTTCTCAGTGCCTATGTAAGTGAATATGATCTTAAGAGGCTCAGCAGGCTGTTCCCTCGGGTGGCCTGGGTTCCCCTCATGTGAGTCGCTTGGTACACTGGGTCTGATTCTGGGGTTTAAAGCCTATTTTAATAATAGAGGGCCCCTAAATGAAGCCAATTATTCTTACCCATGGAGCCAAGATAGATCAATTTGTTCTGATTGAGGGTCTTCAATAGGTTTCAAGAAGCACATCACAAAAGGATTTCTGGCTAAAAAATGGTGATTTTCACCTCACCTCCTTCAAGTCTCACAAAGATCTGTTACCCTCAGATCTGTCCAGATCACTCTATATAAAATTTCTGATCATAACCCTGACCACACCCCTACATTCACAATTATTTTTTCCGTGTTTTTTTCTCTTTTACATTACACTTAGGAGCTTCTAACATACCATATACTTTGCTTATTTATTATATTTAATTTTTTGTTTTAAATATAATAATGAGATGCAAACTCCCTGAGGGATTATTTGTTTGGTTAAAGGATGTATCTCAAGCACACAGAAGAAGGCCTGGCTTCCAGGAAGCACTTATCAATATTTGTTGAATGAATACATGCATGGATTTTCAGAAGTGATACCCTTAGAATGTTACCATTAGGTAAGCTGTGATTCCTCCATTAATTAGCAAACAATTGTGGCAGATGTTGTTTCCAGTGTTTTCATCAATGTTCTTGTCTGAAAATTGCCTTTAATGTAATATAAAAATTGGAGTTCAAAAGAAATACACAAATGAGACCCAGAAGGACACATCAAATGGTAAACTGCTTGTGATTACGAATGAATGACTTTGTTTTTTGCTTCTATGTTTTTGGCTTTCTGTTATGCACATGTTAACTTTTAAGTATTAAATGCTATTTTGAAAACCTTAAAAAAAACCTGAAAACCTGGAATATATCATTCAGCTTTAAACCCGATTTTTTTTTTATTTCTAAAAATCAACATAAATACCTGAGCTAAGTAAATATTAAAGAATGAAGCACATTGGGGGAAGGCACTCCTTTACTAAATACTGGATCACATTGAGGCATGATCATGATAAGTATTGAATCTAAGGAAGATGATAGCAACGGATGGGTCTAAAACAGATTTAAGAAACTACACTTTATTAACAGTCGGATGAGACAGCCTAATCAATAGTTATTCAATTCTTAGAATTGGACTTAACCGATGAAAGTGTTAGTGACTAAGCTGTCTCCCACTCTTTGTGATCTGATAGACAGTAGCCTGCTAGTCTCTTCCATCCACAGGATCTTTCCAGGCAAGAATACTGGAGTGGGTTGCTATTTCCTTCTCCAGGGGATCTTCCTGATCCAGGGATTTAACACTGGTCTCCTGCATTGCAGTCAGAAGACCAGATACCTTCTGAGCTACCTGGGAAGCCCGGGCTTAACACATAAGCTGACATAATGTATTAGTGTAATGGGGTCGCAAAGAGTCGGACACGACTGAGCGACTGAACTGAACTGAACACAAAATACTCTCCTGCTCTAATAGCTAATAAAACAATTACTGTAAAAACTAATTACTCTTATTCCTTACTTTATGAACTATTTTCATATTTGTTAGAATTCCCCACTACTAACTGTGCCAGGAGGGCCTGCAAAATTAAACATGAGAAAAATAGCATAGATTGCAAATACACAGGTGATTGCATTGAGTTTTTCAAAATCTGTATTCATAATGCAACTAGTTAAGTAGAAAGCTGTGTTTATAAAAGAAGTCCCACCCTTGGAAATGTATTAAAATATCTGCAGAACACACAGAGGTGTGAGCATACATTTCCATACTGATTTATGCTTCACTCCTGCATGACTGAGACATAATATGTGTGAAACCACAATTCAGCTGATTTTAAAATAGCCACATACAAACTATTAATAATATTTAGAATAACAGTGATGAATAATAATACCTGATGAAATACCTGGTAACTGTAAAACTCTTAAAGTATGAACAAAACATTCCTAGTTCAACTAAACACTTGTTTTAAGTATAAGTGTAAAATATATGCCAATGAGTGGAAGACCTTAAAATTTCAGTGTTTCTGCCTAAAAGAGCAATCTCAAGACACTGTGACTGTTCTGAGTCAAGTTTAGGAAGTAACTGAAAGGAAAATTTACACCTAAAGTTAATCAGTCACTTTGAAAATGACAATCTTCTGTAGAACAACAAAAGGAAGTTAAAAAATTGTCCATAATGGTGTCAAATTAATTAAAGGATCTGAATATTCTGTCAGAAAATAAAATTTCACTGTAGCATTTTGGTCATTCATTCTCAATTGCTTTAACCAAAATGTTATTTGCAGTAGTTCAAACTATAAAATTTTTATAGGCAGCATATGTGCTTTGTTGAAGTATCTATTTATACAGCTGATGTAATCAGAAGAATCTTGCCTACCTCTTAACATAATCTTGTAATCGACAACATTGCTACCTGACTACATCTATTCATCTTCCATCCTGTTTTAATAACACAACTGACACCTAAGAAATTATTTTTTGATCTTTCAATAAACTAAGCCTGTGCAGACAGAGGAGGGTGAAAGAGGTTAAATTGGCATTGATTATTTAAGACACAGTCATCATTTATTTAACAATCTCCCTCATCATAAGAACTATTGTGTTTATAGGCCTTTGCTGAGACACTCTGAAATTATTTTTAAATAATTCTTGTCATTTGCATTAGAAATCAGAGCATGTTGTACTTTAACATTAGTTTTAAGACTCTTGATAAATCTGTGGCAGGCTAGAAGTTGTTTATTGTACAAACCTTTGAACTTAATCACTGTAGTGAATTTTTGGAAATTTCTTTTAACAGTATTCATTATAATTAATATCTTCTGGGGATTCTATTTCCCATCTTAAGCAAAATGTGTAGTAACAACTATCTTCACAAGGATATTATATTAATAGATACTGTAGTCTCTTATATTCTGACATTCATGTCACTGAAACATGATCCATAAAGATCAGTAAAGAACAATTTGTGGCTAATATTGACAGCTTTAAAAAGAAAGAGGTGAAAACATCATCCATAATATGCAAGATTTCTACAAGATTTTTTTTCTCACAAATACTATTGCAAATTTCAAACAGAATGTATGTAGGTGTGTGTGTATATGTATACATACACACTTGTGATAAAGATCAAATTATATTTCCTGAGAAAATGTGAGCAAATATCAAAGATAACAAATTATTCTTACTGCATACAAGAATATAAAAAATTATAAACAGGTATTGAAAATTATAGAAAATATATTTGTCATGAAAAAGTTACACTAATGAATAATATTTCAAATAGTTAACAACTCAGCAGATTTAAAATGCTTTACTTGTTTTATTTAAAATAATTCCCATCCCAATTTTTTTTTTAAATACCAATTGCCTCAAAATCTATTATGACAGTTACATCCAGTTACTGGTAGAAGGTTCTGCATGCGTATCATTGGTAATTTGCTGATTCTGATGCTTATGTCCTAAAATATATCACCAGAAGTACAAAATATGAAATCTTTAGAACATTATTCTATGTTAACAACTACCCAAATCATATCAGAAACTTGTACAAGGGGATCCTTTAAGGACTCACTACTAAGAAATTATTCTTTAATATTACTTTTATCTAGTAAAATACATTAAGCTCTCATTGTCAGATAAGATAGGTATGATGAAGAACTAACTATGATCATGGCTTTAATTTTTATTTATATGTTTGGAGAATTAAATACCATTGAGATAAGACATTTTGTAAAAACAAGAAAAGTATGGGGCATAGACAGGCATTCAAATGCATAAGGAATATCTAGTAGCTACACTTAGCTACCTCCGCACAGGTACCATTCATGTCTTAGGGGTCGTTTCTCACCGTCACCAATAGTGCTATAGATCTAAGAGGGTTACATTCTATAGTTACATTCAGTCATTTAGAAATTTAGAATTTAGTCTGCTAAACATCAGTCTCTTAAATTGAGTAAAATGAAATATGAGTGCAAATGCATAAGTACTTACTTTTTCCTTGTTATAAGAATAATCACTACTTTTTAAAAGACTAGATTTCCACAAAGAACATGCATTAGTGAACAAGTGACTTCACTTTTCTGGAACTCAGTCAACTTGTTTGAAAATTGAGGGCACTGAAATAGGTGAATTCTGTTTACTTGCAGCTCCTGGGTTGAATGAATTTATGGTGAAATAAGATTTAATGCGGACTATGAATTTATTGTTCTTATTGGACAACTCTCTGACTCACAGATTTAAAAACATAGGATTATTAATTGTAAAATGCATACTGGTTTTATATCTCAAAGACCTAAGCACAAATAATACATACTGGAAAAAAAAATTAAACAATAACTTCTCTTAAACAGATAAATATTGAATTAGTGCACTAAAGCATATCTGAACTTACTAAAAACATTTACTTTTAAATATCTGAAACATTATCATTTAAATATCAAAGCATTGGAAGTGAAGAAGTATTATAGTCAGAATATTGACATCTAGAATATTTAAGGTACTAAGAATAAACCTGAAATGAATGTAAGAGAATAACTCAACAGAAAGGGATAGCTTTTAATGTTTTTTAATTAAAAAATAATGCACATAAGTATCTGAAAACCATTTTAGCTGAAATTCAAAACTTTGGTTTATTTCCAAATAGAGACAGAGAGCTTTATGTTACCTATGTTAATGTACTTTGAAAGGCAACTTAAAAGGAACATCCATGTTTGTTATAAACATAAGAACATGCAGATAGGCTGACATTTTATCATTAAACCCCTTCATGAAATCTAAAAGTATTTCTATTCTATTACTACTTGCCAATAGAGTAGTAAAAAGAATATTATTAAACTTTTTTTAAAAAGAAGAGTGTTCTCACAAATGTTAGGTTCAACATAAAGAAGATAACTCATTTATGTTTTATCGAAAAAAAATTTAAAGTTGTGAACTTAGGCAAAGTGAAAATTTCATAGCTTTAAGTAGATATTTGAATCAAAGTTTTCTGAAGTCATTTAGTGTTCCTGGAAGTCATCTTGTATTAAAACACGTTTTACAATCCTATTTTGACAGTTCAACAAATATTTCACATGAAGGAAAAAAAATGCTAACTTTCAATTAAATTACTTTCCGCAGCCCACACCAAAGCCCAAGAACTAAAATAGTACTGTAAATTTCTCTGCAAAGTTGTGCTCCCTTTTATGTGCCAGAATATAAAAAATGATGTGCTTGGCTCTTGGTGATTGCAAATATAATAACTTTATTAAGCTGTTAATAAATAAATCAGTACTTTCTTAAAAATAAATTGTCTTAGTATTCTAATACGTCTCTTGTACATGTCTGCAAATTCACTAATTCAGAAGGCTGTATTAAAGATGTTGGTTTAAAGAAATTAATAAGACATTGGTATGCTAGTCAGTGTCTGTAATTATCTTTTTCAGTTCCAGAAGGTATTTGGGGATTATTTAAGAGCAAAAGATGAATGGTGTACCACTAAATCCTATTAAATCAATGCATGGACACAGCAGCAATAGAAGTAAATAAGCTGTGGAGGTTTGAATACCAATAAAAAAGATAAAAATGGTTTTATATAGCTACTTACATCATAGCCTAGAAGTTCAGTTTGTGTGGATTTATCTACTCTCGAAGCAAACGCCTTCTGTAAGTGCTGAACTTTTTCCTGCAGAAAAAAAAAAGAGCAAAATCAAAACACATTTTTCTTTTGTAAGTCATGTGCTTCTACACTAATATTCCCCCCCTATTAAAATTTGATTACTGTACAATTCATGATTGTGCATGTATTTTGCTGTGGTGGTGCTTTACTTATCAATTTGAACATGCAGAGGTTTCATTTTCAGGTCATAATAACATCATCTTTGGCATCTTTTCTTTTAATACAGGAACCACTAAGTCAGAATCATGGCTGAATGCTAGAGATACGCTTTGCTTAAATCCGGTATTAATTATGCTAAGTTTTCTATAAGCTACTGTGTTTTCTTTTAATTAAATTGAGAGGATTTTACTGATATAGTTTCAGACTGTTTACATTTAAGATTCAAAACATTTTCAGTAAATACCATCCTATTCCACTTTGTATATTTTAATTATTTATTGCTTCTAATTCTCTCCTTCCAAAATCTACAGATTTAGGAATCTGCCATTTAGGGGAGCCTACATGAATCCAACCCTGTTATAATTAAGAGATATAACACATGAACAAAGTTTGGGATTTCCTATCTCGAATGCAAATGTACTAATTCTGGTCTACTAATATGATTGGCTTCCCCCACCTCCCAGTGCAGGAGACACAAGAGATTCAGTCCAGTCCCTGGGTCAAGAAGATCCTTTGGAGGAGTAAATGGCAACTCACTCCAGTATTCTTGCCTGGAGAATCTCATGGACTGGGAGACTGGCGGGCTACAGTCCGTATCGTTGCAAAAAAAGAGTTGGACATGACTGAAGAGACCTAGCATGCACACACTCACAGTGACTGGGCCTCTGGCTGTGGTCTTCTTATTAAATGTGTCACTTAGAGTAAAAAGTATCTTTGCATATTTATTATAAAGTGTTCACTCTGTGTCTAGCACCGCTGGGAGTGCTGGACTCACATGATCACACCTCATCTTGGGGTTTTTTACTACGATTACCACCCATTTCAATGAACACTTCAGTCTACAAAGTTTAAGTTATAAAGTTTAACTTGGGTTTCCCAAGAAGTTCATGTGATTCCACTAGATTCTGCCTTTGTCTTAAGTCGATTTAAAGGAGAATTTTGTTTTCTTTACTTGGTCAATAAAATAGCTGTATAATATTTTAATGATAAAAACTGATATAACTCATCATTTAATTTTTTTCCAGGAAGAGATAGGAGTCATCACAAACCTCACTAACAATACACAAAACTAACGTTTCCTCTCCTCCCCTTCTCCCCTCAGGTTACTGCTCCCTTTCTCTTCCTTTCCCTCTTCTTAAGAAATACTCTTTTCCTTAAATTAAATTCACTTAAAAGTGAACACTCTCTCTTTCCCTTAAATCCTTCCTAAGATATGCAAGTTATCCAAGTTGGTTAACAAAATACATAATTTAGGTAAACATAATTTGACACTGATATGTATTAAAAAATACTTTATGGATTATTAATGGCCAAACTTTCTAACTTTCTTCTTACAAAACTTCTAGAGCTGCTATTCAGACAACAGTGAAATGGAGATTAGATAATCTAAGACGTAATATGTAAAGGGATGGTTTTCATTTTTTGAAGAGGATAAGAGAAAATGTGGCCACTTTTTCCAATATACATTTAAAATGAGAATTATCAAGTTGTGTTTATTTAGACTCCTATTAGAATGTTGGGAGAGAACAAAAAAGTAGTAACATGTAAGGAACCAATAACATTTGCTGTCACTGAATGGTTGTTTGGAAAAAAATTAGCCACTTGGAGTGGAAGTGATACGGGGTCTCTCTCAGGCAATGACATTTGTAAATATTTAGAAGTGAGCAAGACCCTGACAAAGATATACATATAAACAGCTACTAGTTCAAACTTGCCTAAGGAGAGACAATGAAAGGGACCATAGAAAGAAATGAGACTGTGGCAAATCAAGTCCATGACAGAGAGCATAGAATTCTATATCAAAGGATTTTAGGTTTATTTTAATTTTTCAAATATAATTTTGGAAACGAAATGAAAGGCCAAATATTTTAATTAAATTACCACAGAACTTATTTCAATACTTCCTTTCACCTTATATAAAAGAATTAGAAGGAAGCAACCTGGAGAAAAGAAACATTTGAAGCACATTAAAATTTATTTTTCTGGACCATCAATTAATTCCCACATGCATGTGATTTAATGTAGCTTTCTTTCAATATTTTTCTATGCAAGCAAACAACTCAATTTCTTCTTCCAGATTCTCTCAGAAGGACAAAGGAGTATTAAAACAATTCAATTTTTGGCAGATACATTTTAGAAGTAACGAAACCCCAGACAGACAAAACAGGTAATTGTCTTTAAGTTGTCCTTTCCGAGGAATGAAAGTACCAATATTTATTAAATTGTGCTTATTAAACTATAAACACACCCTTTTAAAATTCTGATTCATAAAATATGTGCTTATTAAATAGAATTAACAAATAACTATTACATTCTGTAGAAAAAGTAAGCAAAATAGGATGAAAAAGAGTAATTTTATTATGTATTTTTTTATTATTTTACACTGCTGACTTATATGACTTTTGAATATGTGGAGGTGTTGAATTGTACAGAATATTGCTATATGAATAAAAATATATAACAGTTTTCTCTCCAAATTTTTTATTAATCTCATCTAACATCAAGAGTAATACAATATCTGTATATTAAAATCAGCTACCATAAATGATGTTTATAAACCAAAGAAAACATACTTAGTTTACAAACTTGCCAAAGTAGTTATTTATATTCACACTTTCCTCTACTTCTATAATCTTTCAGTTCAGTTCAGTTCAGTCGCTCAGTCGTGTCAGACTCTTTGCGACCCCATGAATCACAGCACGTCAGGCCTCCCTGTCCATCACAAACTCCCAGAGTTTACTCAAACTCATGTCCATGGAGTCAGTGACGCCATCCAGCCATCTTATCCTCTGTTGTCCCCTTCTCCTCCTGCCCTCAATCCCTCCCAGCATCAGAGTCTTTTCCAGTGAGTCAACTCTTTGTGTGAGGTTTACCACTACATTAACAGAATATAGTTACAGGGCAAGCACTGGCATCAAGTAATTTATATGAATCCTCTCAAGAATGTACAATGTTATTGTCTCTTCTTAAAAAAACAGGAAATTGGTCCTTAGTAAGTTGAAATTGTTGCTAAAGGTCACATAGGCTATTAAGTGAAAGAGGCAAGTTGGAAAACCTTTATCTCTCTTTAAAATCTGGTGTCCTTTCTAAAAAGATATTCTGACTCTGGAAAAGCTGCAAGTGTTATTGCTGCTTCCACTTCACATATACAAGGACACATACCAAATGCATAGTCACTATACAGCTAGTATGAAAATATAAACTGCCTTTGCTCTTCATCCTGCCTAAATGCTCTAATGATTCCACTAAGTCATTCTGCTGTACTGTAAAAACAGTTTAAGTACACTAGATGGTGACTGCAGTCATGAAATTAAAAGATACTTACTCCTTGGAAGAAAAGTTATGACCAACCTAGACAGCATATTAAAAAGCAGAGACGTTACTTTGCCGACAAAGGTCCATCTAGTCAAAGCTATGGTTTTTCCAGTAGTCACGTATGGATGTGAGAATTGGACTATAAAGAAAGCTGAGTGCTGAAGAATTGATGCTTTTGAACTGTGGAGTCAGAAAAGACTCTTGAGAGTCCCCTGGACTTCAAGGAGCTCCAACCTGCCAATCCTAAAGGAAATCAGTCCTGAATATTCACTGGAAGGACTGATGCTGAAGCTGAAACTCCAATACTTTGGCCACCTGATGCGAAGAACTGACTCATTGGAAAAGACCCTGATGCTGGGAAAGATTGAAGGCCAGAGGAGAAGGGGACAACAGAGGATGAGATGGTTGGATGGCAGCACTGACTTGATGGACACGAGTTTGAGTAATCTCTGGGAATTGATGATGGTCAGGGAAGCCTGGCATGCTGCAGTCCACGGGGTCGCAAAGAGTCGGACACAACTGAGTGACAGAACTGAACTGAGGATTTATCAGCTTATTTCCTTTAAGAGCTGCGATTCCACAAAATACCCATTATTATAACCAACAAGGCATTTGGAACATGAGTCAGGAATAAAACAATAAAGTTTATACAGAGTTATAACACAAAATTGAAAGATGTAAAAAAGCAAACTGAAAACTAAATGTTGAATGGCATTAAGTTCTTTAAAAATAGGATTAGTTCAAGCAGGATATTCTAAAAGCATATTCTGCTTAAGCTGTGAGAATCATTTCTGGTGTATGTTTTATACATTGGCCAGTCATAGATCATAAAAAAGTATAATAGGTACCATTGATAAATGTGTATTTTTGCACTTTCACATGTGCACATGCAAGCACATGTCATTGGGGAGGAATTGAGAAGGAGAAAATGTGATTTAAAAAAAGATAAAATAATCAAAAAGCTAGTAAACTTGGCTCTTGTTCAGATTCAATAGAGAAATAAAAAAAAAACTGCACAGGCAAGTGAAGTTAAGACAATCTGACATCACAACAGCTTTACAACAATTCCTAAAGGACTCTAAACAGGAAAGGCCATGGCTAGAAACAGAAGCATCACAAATGTGAAAGATCAACAGTAAGGGCAAACATACAATAAAAGTAAGAAATCATCCGCAAACAAGCACAGAATCAAAACCACAACTGTCAAGTGAGTACAAATTCAGGATACAGTAAGACCCTGACATACGAATAGTTCCATTCT
Organism: Cervus elaphus; assembly: GCF_910594005.1. Classification (NCBI taxonomy): domain Eukaryota; kingdom Metazoa; phylum Chordata; class Mammalia; order Artiodactyla; family Cervidae; genus Cervus; species Cervus elaphus. The sequence goes on from NC_057831.1 coordinate 34,538,107, forward strand.
AAGAGCAAATTTATATGTTCAGTTTGCTCTTAAGTCCCACAAAGTTATTTTAGGTACCCAACTAACATAATCAGCTATATAGCATTGTACTGTGATAAGTTTATAATGATTTTCACACAAATAAAAAGCAGCAAAAAATAAAGAGTACATCTTTAATCTTACAGTATAGTACCTTGAGAAGTACACTAATATAGTACAAGAGCTGGCATACAGGGAGTGGCATCAAGTGAACAAGCAAGAAGAACTGCTGATTGGAGGAGGGAGAAGAGGTGGAAGATGTTAGAGCTGAAGGACTGTCAGCGACAGGAGATGGAGGCTAAGCTGCAATCCTACTCATGCCTGACATTGATGGCACAAGCTCTGGTTTCTTGCTAGATTTAATTCTGTCTATCTCTTGCGTCTGGACATTCTGGGCTTGAAATAAAGATACTGTAGTCCCGTATTCTACACAGTATTGTGCAATAAAGGACACAAAAGCAGCACACTTGTAGAGGGTGCATGCACATGACCATGAATGCCAGACATACAAACTAGCTTACGTGATTTGACACGTAAAGAAACATTCGCGTCTTTGAAAGCTTGCAACTTGAAGGTGTGTATGTAGGGGACATACTGTATTGAAAATGCATTTGAAATTAAGAGACCAGAAACTGAAAACAATCTTGTTAGCTGCTATATTAAATATGTAGACTGGTCTATCAAAACCTCATGGGAATCACAAGCCAAAAATCTATAACAGATACACACACACAAAAGAAAAAGTGATCCAAACACAAAATGGCAATAAGGACATACATCTCAATAATTACCTTAAGTGTAAAGGGATTAAATGCTCCAACTAAAAGATACAGACAGGCTAAACAGATACAAAAAACAAGACCCACATATATGCTGTCTACAAGAGACCTACTTCAGATCTTGGGACATATACAGACTCAAAGTGAAAAAAGATGGAAAAAGATGTTCTGTGAAAACAGAAATCAAAAAGAAAGCTGGAACAGCAATACTCATATCAGGCAAAATAGACTTTAAAATTAGCCTGTCATAAGAGACAAAAAAGGACAGCACATAATGACCAAAGGATCAGGCTAAGAAAAACTAGGAAAAAAAAAAAAAAAAAAAAACTCTACAATCTGTATGGAAACACAAAAGACACTGAATAGCCAAAGCGATTTTAAGAAAGAAAAAACAAAGATGGAGGAATCAGGCTCCCTGACTTTAGACTATATCACAAAGTTAGAGCAATCAAAATAGTATGGTATTGGCACAAAAGGGGAATATAGATCAACAGGACAGGATAGAAAGCCCAGAAATAAATTAATCCACTTATGGCCCATTAATTTATGACAAAGAAGGCAGGAACATACAATGGAGAAAAGTCAGTCTCGTCACGTAGTGGTGCTGGGAAAACTGGGCAAGTATATGTAAAAGAGTGATATTAGAACATTTTCTAACACAATACACAAAAATAAACCCAAAATGAATTAAAGACATAAATGTAAGACCAGATAATATAAAGCTTCTATAGAAAAATATAGACAGAACATACTTTGACATATATTGCAACAATAGCTCTTTGGATCCACCTCCTAGAAGAGTCAAAGTAAAAATAAAAATATCAAATGGGGCCTAATTAAACTCAAAGGCTTTTCACAGCAAAGGGAACCATAAGCAAGACCAAAAGACAACACACAGAATGGAAGAAAGTATTTCCAAACAATGCGACCGACAAGTATAAATCTACAAAATTAACAAACAGCTCATATAGCTCAATATGAAGTAAACAAAGAAATGGGAAGAAGGTCTAAATAGACATTTCTCCAAAGAGGACATACAGATGGCCAAAAGGCACACGAAAAGACGTCAACATTGTTATTAGAGAAATGCAAATCAAAACTACAGTGAAGAATGACTTCACACTGGTCAGAATGGCAATCATCATAAAGTCCACAAATTATAAATGATGGAGAGGGTGTGGTGGAAAGAGAATCCTCCTCCATTGTTGGTGGGAATGTAAACTGGCACAATCACTATGGAGAGTAGAATGGGAGTTCTTTAAAAAACTAAAACTAGAACTACCATATAACCCATCTATCCCACTCCTGGGTGTATATCCAAGAAGATCATAACTCAAAAAGTTGCATGCACTCCTACGTTCATTGCAGCATTATTTACAATAGCCAAGACATGGAAAAAACCTGCATGCCCATCAACAGAGGAACAGATAAAGAAAGAAGATGCAATGTATGTATATATATGTGTGTGTGTATATACACACAAACACAACAATTTTAATCAGAAGAAAAGAATGGAATAAGGCCATTTGCAGTCACATGGATAAACCTAGAGATAATCATACTGAGTCAAGTAACTCAGACAAAGACAGTTATCATGGTATCACTTACATGTGGAATCTAAAAAAAATGATATGCATGGATTTGTCTACAAAACAAAAATAGATTGAGAAACTTCAAAAACAAATTTATGGTTACCAAACTGGAAAGGCATGGAGGCAGGATAAATTAGGGATTTGGAATTAACATTACATACTACTAATATAAAGTAGAAAACCAACAAGGACTTACTGTATACCATAGAAAACTCTGCTCAATATTCTTTAATAAGCTAAATGGGGCAAGAATCTGAAAAGGACTGGATGTGCATATATGTGTATAACTGAACAACTCTGCCATATACCTGAAACTAACACAACATTGTAAATCAAATACACCCCAATACAAAATAAAAAATTAAATTTACAAATAAATTAATATGCAAAAAAGGAAATTTACTCTTATTAAATTAACAAAGGTTGGTATAGGAAATACATGTAATTGTGATTATGATAGGAATAGATTAGGATAATTAGTCAGTTTAATTCCACTAGGGTATTAAAGACAGAACGAAATTTTTTTTTTTCTTTTTTTTTATTATTTTTTTTTTCCAGTGGGTTTTGTCATACATTGATATGAATCAGCCATGGATTTACATGTATTCCCAATCCCGATCCCCCCTCCCACCTCCCTCTCCACCCGATTCCTCTGGGTCTTCCCAGTGCACCAGGCCGGAGCACTTGTCTCATGCATCCCACCTGGGCTGGTGATCTGTTTCACCATAGATAGTATACATGCTGAGACAGAATGAAATTTAAAGGAGACTGTTGTAAGTTAATGACAACGAAAGAAAAGAATCCCTAGCAACAACCTACACTACCTTGAAGGGAGACAGATATATCCAAGTGCCAAACACACTCAAGCCATAAATCCTGATAATTAAAAAAACAAGACAAGAGTAGAATTTCTGTATGCCAAAACAGAAGCCAACACCTTCCTCCAAAAACACCAGGAACAACGCTACATATGGACATCACCAGATGGTCAATACTGAAATCAGACTGATTATATTCTTTGCAGTTGAAGATGGAGGAGCTCTTAACAGTCAGCAAGAAGGAGACTAGGAGCTGACTGTGGCTCAGATGATGAAATACTTATTGCAAAATTCACACTTAAATTGAAGAAAGTAGGGAAAACCACTAGACCATTCAGGTATGACTTAAATCCTTTATGATTATACAATGGGAGTGACATATAGATTCAAGGGATTAGACCTGATAGAGTACCTGAAGAACCATGGATGGATGTTCATAACATTGTACAGGAGGCAGTGATCAAAACTATCCCCAAGAAAAAGAAATGCAAAAAAGACAAATTGGCTGTCTGAGGAGCCCTTACAGATTGCTAAGAAAAGAAGAGAAGTGAAAGGCAAAGGAGAAAAGGAAAGATATATCCATCTGAATACAGACTTCCAAAGAATAGCAAGGAGAGATAAGAAAACCTTACTAAGTGAACAATACAAAGAAATAGAGGAAAACAATAGAATGGGAAAGACTAGAGATCTCTTCAAGAAAATTGGAGATACCAAGGGAACATTTCATGCAAAGATAGGCTCAATAAAGGACAAAAACGGTACGGACCTAACAAAGCAGAAGATAAAGAAGAGGTAGCACTAACACAGAGAACAATAAAAAAAAAAAAAAAAGATCTTCAAGACCCAGATAACCATGATGGTGTGATCACTCACCTAGAGCCAGACATCCTGGAGTGTGAAGTCAAGTGGGTCTTACGAAGCAACTGTACAAACAAAGCTAGTGGAGGTGATGGAATTCCAGTTGAGCTATTCAAATCCTAAAAGATGACACTGTTAAAGTGCTGCACTCAAAATGCCAGCAAATTTGGAAAACTCAGCAGTGGCCACAGGACTGGAAAAGGTCAGTTATCACTCCAATCCTAAAGAAAGGCAATGCCAAAGAATGTTCAAACTACCTCATAATTGCACTCATTTCACATGCTAACAAAGTAATGCTCAAAATTCTCCAAGCCAGGCTTTAACTGTACATGAACTGAAAACTTCCAGATGTTCAAGCTGGATTTAGAAAAGGCAGAGGAATCAGAGATCAAATTGCCAACATCTGTTGGATCACAGAAAAAGGAAGAGAATTCCAGAAAAAATATCCACTTCTGCTTCATTGACTATGCTAAAGTCTTTGACTGTGTGGGTCACAACAAACTGGAAAATTCTTAAAGAGATGGGAATACCAGACCACCTTACCTTTCTCCTGAGAAATCTGTATATAGGTCAAGATAGATAGAAGGTCAGATAGAAACAGACATGGAACAACAGTCTGGTTCAAAATCAGGAAAGGAGTACCTCAAGGCTGTATACTGTCACCCTACTTATTTAACTTATATTCAGAGTACATCATGCAAAATTTGGGCTGAATGAAGCATAAGCTGGAATCAAGATTGCCAGGAGAAATATGAACAACTTCAGATATGCAGATGACACCACCCTTATGGCAGAAAGCAAAGAGGAACTAAACAGCCTCTTGATGAAGGTGAAAGGAGAATGAAAAGGCTGGCTTAAAATCCAACATTCAATAAATGAAGATCACAGAATCTGGTCCCATCATTTTATGGCAAATGGATGGGGAAACAATGAAAACAGTGACAGACTTTCTTTTCTTGGGTTCCAAAATCACTGCAGGTGGTGACTGCAGCCATGAAATTAAAAGACACTTGCTCCTTGGACAAGAAGCTATGACAAACCTTGGCAGCATATTAAAAAGCAGAGACATCACTTTGCCAACAAAGGTCTGTATAGTCAAAGCTATGGTTTTTCCAGTAGTCATGTGTAGATATGAGAGTTGGACCATAAAGAAGGCTGAATGCTGAAGAATTGATGCTTTTGAACTGTGGTGTTGGAAAAGACTCTTGAGAGTCCCTTGGAGTGCAAGATCAAACCAGTCAATCCAAAAGGAAACAAACCCTGAATATTCATCAGAAGGACTGATGCTGAAGTTGAAGCTCCAATACTCAAAACTTGAGATTAATTACTATATTTTAGTATTTTTTATCACCCTTTTGATAATACACATATGATTTAAATAGTGCCACAACAGTCCTGGTTAAACCATAGAAGATAAAAAAAGGAGGAGTGCGTGCATGCTCAGTCGTGTTAAGTCTTTGAGACCCCATGATCTGAGTCCACCAGGCTCATGTGTCCACAGAATTTTCCAGGCAAGAGTAATGGATTGGGTTGCCATTTCCTACACCAGGGGATCTTCTCAACCCAAAAACTAAGATCGCATCTTCTGTGTCTGCTGCATTGACAGGCAGGTTGTTTTACCACTCAGCTACCTGGGACACACCATATAAGGTAGAAGGAGAAATCAATGATTTAATCCTTGATGTCTGCTCAAGAATGAGGAAGAATAGGGTCTTCTCCCTTCCCCATTTTTTCTTTGATTATATAAATGTAGCCCCCTTGGTTCCTGGGGTTGCTGTGCTTTCATGCCAGCCCACTTGTATCTCTCACAAGCATGCTCTGCTAATAAACTCACTCTTTGCCTATCACTTTGCCTCACACTGAATTCCTTCTGTGACAAAATGAAAGAACCCGAGCTTAAGTTCTGACACCAGGAGAGTAGTTTGAATTAAAAGACAGTAGGTTCAAGTCCCCTCCTAGTTCAAGGATCATGGATCATGGGTTTGAGTCCCAATCTGAGGTTCAGGTGGGTTCAAATCCTACACAAGGAGGAGTATGGTTTTGATTATAGCCCCACTATATGAACACATACCTGAGGCTGTGTTATTATCCAAAGGTTGCAAAAGAAAGCTTTCCAAAAAATAGGTTTGAATTAGGAAAAGGAATATCTTAAAAATATAAAAACACCACAAAGACTGTTTAAAACAGTATAATCCTAAATTTAGATTCTAAATCATGGATCTAAAGATTAAGTTCAGGGAAAGAAAAAACAATATTGAAAGATTGAGATTGACACTCTATAAGAGGAGAAAAGCTAACTTTTAAAATTTAAAGCAATGTAATACAACATAAGAAAATTCACATTATTTGAGTCAAGTTTAAACTATATTTGGGTGGATGAAAAAGAATTTGGAGTCCTTTATAAGATGGTGCTCAATGTCAATGGATATGCATGCTCAGTTGCTCAGTCATGTCCAAACCTTTGCGAGCCCAAGGACTGTAGCCTCTGTCCATGCAGTTTTCCAGGCAAGAATTCTGGAGTGGAATGAAATTTCCTACTCCAGAGGATCTTCCTGACCTGGGGACTGAAACTGCATCTCTCACCTCTCCTGCACTGGCAGGCAGATCTTTACCACTATACCACTTGGGAAGCCCGTCAAGGTCAATAAGATTATTTAAATATAAAGAAAAAAAATACAAGGAAAGTTACTGGAATTTAATGATGCCAAGTCCAAGGATAAACTCAGGAAAGAAAAAGCAATATTACAGAGCACATTGATTATTTTTACCCATCATTAATGAGGGTGTATCACTAAAGACATCAGTAGGATTATAAACAAATGGTGACCAAGCAAATTAAACCTCTTCACATAGAACATAAAATTTCCTGGAACTGTCAAGAAGATATTAAAATATTTTCTTTTTTGGTTACAGAAAATTGCTAACATTAATAAACTGTAGGGAGAATCCCTATGTACTCACTACCCACTTTCAACAACAGAGACTGGAATTTAGATAAGAAGGGTTGGCATTAGCTCTATACTTAATAGCTGCACTGGTCAGTATTGTCCTTCAACTTAGATAAGAGAAATTTGTATCAGAGAATCCATTCTGGCCATCCACCTGCCATGTTTCTGTCCACGGAGAGAGGATTCTTTCCCCGTGTACAAAATCAAAGCCATGTTTTCCCTTTCAACCATACTCCAGAACCTTTGAATTCACTGCCTGGTTTAGGACATGACCCAGTTATTCCTCCTGAGGGTCATGAGGCTCTGAAGGGCCTCATTAAAGTGAAAGAAAGTGAAAGTGAAGCCCCTCAGTCACGTCAGGATCTTTGCAATCCCATGGACTGTAGCCTACCACTCTCCTCTGTCCGTGGGATTCTCCAGGCAAGAGTAGGAAGTGGGTTGCCATTTCCTTTTCCAGAGGATCTTCCTGACCCAGGTCTCCCGCATTGTAGGCAGACGCTTTACCGTCTAAGCCACCAGAGAAATCCTCCTTTATTGAACACTTGCCTCATGGAATCTGGAGAACTCCACCTGCATCATCCCTGATCCTCAGAGCGGCTCAGGGGTGTGGGTGGGAGGCCAAGGCGCAGAGTCTGCATACGGGGCCCTTCACTGCCGAGCTGAGCCCATTCAGTCCCTGAAACCCTGCAAGTGTCCCCAGCTTGTAGGCCCGGGGCCCAGACAAGCAAGCGGAAGCTGGGCTCCCACTTGTTGCCACGGTGGACACCCGCTTCTCACGTGCCTCCTCTCAGCAGGCGCTGTGCTCCTGGCTGACTAATGGCCCCCGTTACGAGGAGATCACCAAGTGGTACCTGGGCTGGAAGTCCACGTTCTCGGACCAAGAACCGGCGCCCCGGCTGTCAAGGACAAGTTCAACAAGGCCCCTGACATCACGGACAGGGCGGTGTCCTCCAGTGTCGGTGAGCGGGGGCCCCTGGAGGAGGCTCTGAGCACACGAACCACAGTGAGTTAAGAGTTCAGGCAGCTGTGGGCTCCAGGACACAGACTCGTCTGGTCTCTCAGCCCCTCCACATAGTTTCTTAGCCAGCGGCTGCTCCCCGGTCTTCTGCGGCTGAGAGGAGCGCTGTTCCCTGAACCGAGGCTCACGCAAGCCGGTCCACCTCCGTCACCGCTGTGTCGGTGGCTCTGGTGCGTCTGCCCAGCCTGAGCTGGGTGGCCACTCTAACACTAAGGACGGACTTAACCCGTCATCTTTCCTCACCCACACGGAGCGCAGGAAGGACTTCCATTACGAAGCCATGCAGAAGCAGCGTGAGGCCAAGAACATGGCCCAGACGGGCATCGGCGTGCCCGCTAGCTCCGTGCCAATGAACTTCAAGGCCGAGAAGCACAACATTGTCTTCATGCCGGTCATCGGGAAGCGGCAGGAGGGCAAGCAGCTGTCACTAGCAAGGTATACTTATCAAGTTACAAGGCTAGAACTATTTTATTGAGCAGTTTTTAAAGTGTGATTTATAATTTAAATCTTTAGATTTACATTCTGTGAGTCCCCCTTTTGTGTTCTTACCCCGAGTCTCATAAACGTCAGCAGCTGACTGGTTTCTAGGTGCTTCGGATTTTTGGTTATCCTACCTCAGGAAAAGTTTGATAAAGTTGTAGAAAAGGGCAAAGAGTAAAGGGGTTTATTTTATACTGAAATATTTCAAAAATGGGTCAAAAATATAAGGACAGAGAAAATGTCAGTAAACTAATACAGCCCTGGCTCTCCTGGCATTTATTTATTATTCTAACTTCATCTCATTCCAGTCTTCTCCTTGAAAAGTGACTCATACTCATCTTCCTTCAGTTGCTTGAGTGAACTAAGATTTTTCACACTTGATTTTTTTTTTCACACTTAAATGTTTAAAATGCTATTTCCTCCCTCTGGAAATGATCTTCATATTAGGTGCCTCTACTGCCTTAGATATTTCTTCTTTAAATTAGATCCCCATCTCCAAGTGATTCTCTTTTAATCTCTCTTTTTTAAAATTACATGTCATTCATTTCAATTACTCCATTTATTTGGCTGTTTGCCTGTATTTGTTCTGTCTTCTGCAGTAGCATATAAATTCCTAATAGCAAAGATCGTATCTATTTAGAGCCATATTGACACCACACTGTCTAATGTAGTTTTTGGCACATTCTAGGTGTTGGATCCTTTTTTTTTTTTTAAATAAAGAAGTAGGGAAATGAGAGATGAGGCATGAGGTTTGAGAGGATTCAACGGAGACCATCTGGTGAGCTTGACATACTGCAGAAGCACTGGTTATAGGGAATTTAATATTAGGGACATGACGAGTTCAGTAAAATTTCTGGCATTTGTATGGTATATAAATTTAAGTAGGGACATATTGGAAATGATATATGAACTAAGGAGCTATCCTAGTAATTCTAAGCTGTACAGATTTCTTAAGAGAAAATCAAGGGGGAGAGGACAGGAAGTAAAAGATAAAAGTGAGGACATTCAAGAATAGGTACAAATGAAATATGTTTCAGAGAACTGATACAGGTAAGAAATATTTTCATGAATAGATTAGAAATTTTTTTTCCCCCAAGGAAACCTTACATATTCTATCCTTACTCTTTCTTGAATTTTATATCATGGGTAAGAAATAAAGTGATTCCTCCAATGAATGGTGATTAAGGGGAAAACATGAATGTAGAAGCAACTTCTATAGGAAATTAGGCCCAGTATATTTTTGATACTTCAACTCCAAACATTCCCTCATTAACACACCCAGTCTATAAAACTCACTTTATAATTATCAAGGGACCCTCCGCATTCCCCTGGATCCATCTGCACAAGGGGACTTCTGCTAGAAGCACCCTTCTGACTTCTTTGCCTACCTCTCACTCACTTCTCTCCATTCATAAACTGGTAGGTGACCTTGGGTAAACAAACTTGCTCTCCTTCTTACTGGCATGGTCTGTCTATAGGATGAAATCTCAGCTTGTCCAGACACAAGCTTACAGATTCTGGCCCTGTGAGAGAGGTCTGCATTTTTTTCAGCAACTCCAGTGGGGCACTTCAGTTCACCTAAGAATGTATTAGATGCTTACATAGCTGCATTCCAAGCCAGATTTGGATTGTATTATATTCTAACTCAATCTCTCTAAATGCTTTATTTTGCAATTAGTTCTGAATTTAGGAAGGCAAAGAAGGATGCTGTTTATTGCCCCTTTTAAGGCTCTCTCTCACACATGCACATACACACACACACAGATTCAACTTGTAAAAGTGGAATTTGAATATAGTTCCTGGGAAGTTCTAGGACTTTTAATAGTGTTGACTAATACAACCTTAATTCAACCTTGAGAATTGTTCCTATTTAAAAAAATATCAATAGAACAGAACTGTGACTGCCTGTACATTGAGACTGACATCTTTGAAAGCATGACAAAAATTCTTCTAACTTTTCCTTGCTTGATATTTTTATTTAGAAGGTCAGAATAAAAGAATACTCTGCTGACTTTATCATTATGGTTTAAAAATTAGATTCCTGTTTTGAAATCTAAATCTAAAGGAATCTAATCTAAGCTCTAAAAAGAGCTTCTTTTCTTCAAAAAGGGGAATTGTGATCATTTTACTTTATGGTTGGTATTGATTTAATTTTTGTAGATAAAATTCTTATAATAAACTGAGAAGTGACATAAAATTTCTCAAGGCGGTCATTCATTAACAGCAATATGCTGATGACAGCATTCCAGAAAGATAAGTATAAGGGAGACAAGAAGATCGCTGAAGAAGTGCAGAGTCAGCACAGCATTGCAGGTTGACAATCAGCTGGGAAACAATGGATGCCATGAATCACACTTCACCAGACGCATTGTACACACAGATCAAACATTACTGGCAAACTCAAGTAATTCTAAACACCATAAAATGACTTATCCTTCAAATTTCCTTCAACATACTAATAAACAAAAGTAAAAATAAAATACAATCCCATAACATATTTGTGAACAGCAAAATCTACTAAGACAAAATCTATAGCAAATCTAACAGCACAAGTTTGCTAAGAAGGGATTGTATGTGACTACACCAACTACTTAGCTGCTCTGGATATCTGCTTATTCATCTTTCAACAGAAATAGTATGTAGAAATGGTAAGCTGGGCTTAATTGATTTGAATAAATATTTAATGGATAGCTATAATTTATTAATTCATCCATCAGTAATTATAGCATATTTATGCAAACTATGAGTTCAAGAAATATAAGAATTTTCATATATATTATTTTGTATATTTTATATCTAGAAATAAAGCTATTTCTACAGGGTTTTTGGCTAAATGTGCACTACACGGCATTTTAGAGCCCAGCTCCTTAGTAAAACACCACTTTGCTAGCTGTGCAGCTGGTGGAAGAGGTGAGGGTTCTAGCAAGAAATATGTTTCCATTACTCTAGGAGACAAATCACACACACACACACACAACACTCTCGCACTTTATGTTAAAGAGTGCTCTGTGAATGTTTGCCTCTAGATGTTTTACAACATCCAGTATTATATTTAAATCTTTAACCCATTTTGAGTTGATTTTTGTGTATGGTGTTAGGTGTTAGAGAATATTCTGATTTCATTCTTCTACACGTAGCTGGTCCAGTTTTCCCAGCACCATTTATTGAATAGATTGTCTTTTCTCCACTATATATTCTTGCCTCATTTGTCACAGATTGACTGTAAGTGCCTGAGTTTATTTCTGGGGTTTCTATCTTGTTTCATTGATCTTTCTGTCTTTTTTTTTTTGTGCCAGTGCCATACTCTTGATTACTGTACTTTTGTTGTATGATTTGAAATCAGGGAGCCTGATTTTTCTAGTTCTATTCTTCATCCTCAAGATTCTCCTGGATATTCACAGCCTTTTGTGTTTCCATACAAACTAACAAACTAAACAATTTTTTTCCCTAATTTTGTGAAAAATGCCACTGGTAATTTGATGTACAAACTGTCGTCAGAAGTATGGTCATTTTAACAATATTGATTATTCTAATCCAAGATTAGAGTATATCTTTTCATTTGTTTGTATCATCCTCAATTTCTTTCACTGTCTTATAGTTTTTGGAGTACAGGTTTTTGCATTCTTATGTAGGTTTATTCCTAGGCACATTTTTAAATGCAATGGCAAATGAGAATGTTTCCTTAATTTTTATGATATTTCATTGTCACTATATATAAACAATAGATTTCTGTATGTTAATTTTGTATCCTGCAACTTTACTGAATTCATTAATGAGGTCTAGTATGTATAGTATCTTCTATGTGTAATAGTATCATGTCATAATCTGCAAATAGTAACAGTTTTACTTCCTCCTTTCCAATTTGGATTCCTTTTATTTCTTCTCCTTATGATTTCTGTGCTAGGGCTTCCAAAATTATGTTCAATAAAAGTGGCAAGAATGGGTATTCTTGTCTTATTCTTGATCTCAGGGGGAATGTTTCAGCTCTTCACTATTGAGTATGATGTAAGCTGTGGGTCTGTCATATTAGGTCTTTATTATGTTGAGGTAGGTTCCCTAAGCCCACTTTCTGGAGAGTTGTTTTTTTTTTTAATAATCATAAATAGGCATTGAATTTTATCAAAAGCTTTTCCTGGTTTTCAATCTTTAGTTTATTAATGTGCGGAATCATACTAATTGATTTGAGGATACTGAAAAAATACTTGCATCCCTGGGTAAATTTCCCTTGATCAAGATGTATGAACCTTTTAATGTACTGTTTGATGTAGTACAGCAAAGGCTTAATTTCCAAAATATACATACAGCTGATATAGCTCCATATCAAAAAACCATACAACCAAATTTTAAAAAATGGCAGAAGACCTAAATAGACACTTCTCCAAAGAAGATACAAGGTTGGCCAACAGGTACATAAAAAGATGCTCAACATTACTAATTATTAGAGAAATACCATACACATCAAAACTATAATAAGAAGCCACTGCACATCAGTCAAAATGGTCATCATCAAAAAGTATATAAATAATAAATGCTGGAGGGTGTGCTGAAAAGGGAACCTTCCTACACTGTTGGTGAGGATGTAAATTGGCACAAACACTATTGGGAACAATATGGAGATTCCTCAAAAAACTAAAAATAGAGTTCCCACACAATCCAACAACCCCACTCTTAAGACACATATGCAGAGAAAGCTAATTTGAAAAGATACATGCACCCTAATGTTCATTGCACCTCTGTTTACAGTAGTCAAGACATGGAGGCAACCAAAATGTCTACTGACAGATGAATGAATGAAGAAGATGTATATAAATACAATGGAATACTACTAGGCCATAAAAAGAATGAAAAGTCATTTGCAGTAATATGGATGAACCTAGAGATTATCATACTAAGTGAAATAAGTCTTAAAGAAAGAGGAAAATATCATAGAGTATTACTTACATATGAAATCTAAAAAAGATCAAAAAGAACATATTTACCAAACAGAAATAGACTCACCGACATAGAAGACAAACGGGGTTACCAAAGGGGAAAAGTGAGGGAAGGATAAATTGGAAATTTGGGATTAACTGATATACATTACTGACAAGGACCTATGGTACAGTATAAGGAACTATATTCAATATCTTATAATAACCTATAATGGAAAATAATAAAAATAAATATACATGTGTATATATATGCATATATATATGTATACCTATATTGTGTGTCTATACCCATGCATATACATAAGTCAATAAAAAAGTCAATCCACCAACCAACCAAACCAATTAAAAACAAACACATAAATATAGGAAACACAGTCAGTCAGTTCAGTTGCTCAGTCATGTCCGACTCTTTGCAACTCCATGAATCGCAGCACGCCAGGCCTCTCTGTCCATCACCAACTCCTGGAGTTTACTCAAACTCATGCCCATTGAGTCGGTGATGCCATCCAGCCATCTCATCCTCTGTTGTTCCCTTCTTCTCCTGCCCCCAATCCCTCCCAGCATCAGGGTCTTTTCCAATGAGTCAGGAAACAGAATAGCGGTTACCAAACAGGAAAGGCTGAGGAAGGCAGAATGAGTAAGTCAAGAGTATGGTGATGGATGAAAGCTAAACTTTTGGTGGTGAGCATGCTGTCGTGTATACAAAAGTCAAAACATGTGAAGTGTTTTGTAATGTTTATAACTTAAGTAATGTTATAAACTGCTACTTTAATAAATAAAATTAGGAGAAAGTTTAAAAAGACAGAGTGATAAGTAGACAGCACTGAATGCAATGCTCTCGTTACAGAGAGAGTGGTAAAACAACAACAACCACCACACTGCTATCCTTGCTCCTTCATGGCTTACAGCTCATAGGGGAGATAGGCTTCAATAGGAAACATACCGCTAGGTAAAAAATTAGAAGTTTTGGTAAGTGATATATAATGGGAAGCAATGAACTACTAGGAGAGGGAATGACATGAATATGCTCTTTATCTAACATGTGAAGATACAGCAGACGTTATTTGAGAAAATGATACTTCATGTTAAACCTATAGGACAAGGACACATCCAGGCAGTAAGTAGGTGACTGTTTTTGAAAAAGATTGGAAAAAATAATGAAGGATGTGTGTTTGTGTGCGTTTCATGGGGTTAGTTCAGTTCAGTGGCTCAGTTGTGTCTGACTCTTTGTGACCCCATGGACTGCAGCACGTCAGGCTTCCTTGTCCATCACCAACTCCCGGAGCTTGCTCAAACTCATGTCCACTGAGTTGGTGATGCCATCAAACCATCTTGTCCTCTGTCGTCCCATTCTCTTTTTGCCTTTAATCTTTCCCAGCATCAGGGTCTTCTCTAATGAGTTAGTTCTCATCAGGTAGCCAAAGTACTGGAGCTTCAGCATCAGTCCTTCCAATGAATATTCAGGATTGATTTCCTTTCAGATTGACTCATTTGATCCTCTTCAACTTCTTCAACACCACAGTTCAAAAGCATCAATTCTTTGGTGCTCATCTTTTTTTATGGTATGATTCTCACATCTATACATGACTACTGGAAAACCATAGCTTTGACTATACAGACCTTTGTTGGCAAAGTGATGTCTCTGCTTTTTAATATACTGTCTAGGTTTGTCATAGCTTTTCTTCCAAGGAGCAAGCATCTTTTAATTTCATGACTGCAGTCACCATCTGCAGTGATTTTGGAGCCCAAGAAAATGGTCTCTCACTGTTTCCATTGTTTCTCCATCTATTTGCCATGAAGTTATGGGAATGGATACCAAGATCTTTGTTTTTTGAATGTTGAGTTTTAAGTCAGCTTTTTCACTGTCCTCTTTCACCTTCATCAAGAGGCTCTTTAGTTCCTCTTCACTTTCTGCCATAAGGGTGGTGTCATCTGCATATCTGAGGTTAATGATATTTCTCCCAGCAATCTTGATTCCATAGAGTAGTATATGCACTTTTTGAGAAACAAAAAATGTACAATGTGCCTAGAACTCAATGAGCAAGAGACATATTATCATCAGATGATTGCAGGTTCTACTAGGTATTGGCTTTTATGGTAAAATATTTCTGTGGTTTCCTACTAAATCTAAACATGATTCAATTGGCTTTAGCCAACCTTAGTCTGGCTTCTACAGGATGACAATAAAAGGAAATGGCAGGGAAGATGTGAGAAGAAGAGAATCTTGAAGTTATTAATAATATAGTAGTCTAGAAGAAGTGCTTTTGGCAAGAGGAATAGAATTCTATATGTTTTTCAGACTCAAAATAAGACATAGATTTGAAAGCTAGGAATTTATTGTATAGGTAAGTTAAGGAAAGAGTAAAGCCAGATTGACTCCAAGTTTCTGTTCTGAGCAAACTGGGAGGCTAGATGGTGGTCACATTTCTGATATAGGGAACACTGCAGAAGAAGTTGGTTCAGTTGCAAACAGGAGTGAATAGGAGACCAACAGAAAGGGTGAATTAAGGGTGAATCATAGTAAAAAGTGAGGCAACTAAGACATCCAAGCACATATATGGTGATATGAGTTGTAAGAGAGGGTCATGTTGCTGATTCCATAAATAATGCTAGGAATTGGGCTAAGAGTACAAAAAATGTTTACATGAATGCATTCAATTTTCAGATGGTAGCAGTACCATCTAATCAGTACTTTTCTAATCAGTACTCGTTGTTACTCTCCTCACAAGGATATTGCCAGAGCTACCAGTTAGCACAGTATGATCATCCTATCATTGTTCACTGATTTGAAAGGTAATTTGCTGTTTTTCTGGCAATTTTGGTACAAGAAGTAAGAAAAATGAGTTACTCTTTCCTGTGTTGTTTATATTCAAAGTAGTAAAGTTAGGGATAGCAATAGTCAAGTTTACGGTGGGGCAGAGAGGAGAAATAGCAAAAGTTGTTTTCTGGGAAAACAAATGACAGAAGACAAAACAAGAAAATAAAAGAACAGCAGATATGAGCATAGAGAATGGAAGCTACTATCATCTGAAATGTAATTACAATTGCTCCTGGGGCCTTGCTTCATTCTCCACTTTGATTTCCCGAGTCACTCTAGCAGTGATTTAGTAAATTCCAATTTTAATTTAAGGTAGGCCATATTGTCTTTCTGACTTGTATAATCAAAAGAAACAGTCAAGAGAAAGGAGAAAGTCAAAACCAAAATCAAGGAAAGAGAAAACTGATCCCAAAGAAATTAAGTATTTCCAAAAACTCAATAAATAGTGTTAAGATCAAAAGTAGCAGTATTCAAGACCAGTTTTGCTTACTGTTTTAAAAATGTATCATTAAACTTTTCATTTTAATATTAAGAAATCAAATGACATTTTAATTATAAATGATATATAATCATATTCTACACATATGTATTACTTGCATATTGGCTACTATGCATATTAATTTTATCTATTTTCAGCCATAGTGCCTACACATTATTTTGTTCTTGCCTTTTCCATTATATAACAAATATTTTAATATCAGATGCTGTTAGTAGCAACTATTTTAAAAACTAGACATATATATATATATGTATATATATATATATATATGCAACTTCTTTGAACAATGCCTATCCCATCAAATCACCTACTAGGTATGTCTACTTAAATAGCTCATGTTCATCATAATCTCACTGTATTCTAAACAAGACTTCTCATCTTTTAAAATTTTTCTCTTTGCATTTTAGAAAGAGGTAGTGTTACCAAAGAGTCTTCCAATAAATCCCCTAGGAGTCATCCTGGATGCTTAGATTTCCAAGTTCATCCATCAAAAGTCCAAGAAATTCTCTTCCTAAATAATCTTGTGTCTATTCTTCTCCATTGTAACTGCCAGCATTTACTCCAGGCCCTCATGGTTTTTCCCTCCAAAATCTTGCAATAACCATTTAATACTACACTCTCCTCCAGTTTTGTTTCACTTAATATATGTTCCCTACTGCAGCCAAACTAATCTTTCTAAAATAAAATCAGTTTATGCTTCACTGGTTCTTGCACATCACACATTAG
Source organism: Cervus elaphus (assembly GCF_910594005.1). Taxonomy (NCBI): domain Eukaryota; kingdom Metazoa; phylum Chordata; class Mammalia; order Artiodactyla; family Cervidae; genus Cervus; species Cervus elaphus. The sequence continues at coordinate 34,555,592 of NC_057831.1, forward strand.
GATAAGTTTAAAACTTCTTTTTAGCATTATTCATTTGGTTCTTCATAATCTGACCTCTGGATATTTGTCTGGTCTACCCCTCTCCAGGACGCTATAAACTCCAGAAAAAAAAAAATTACTTTCTGTTCAAGAAATCTGGTAAGCTCACTGAAATGTTTTTGTTTTTTATCATACTTCACACAAAGCCTAAAGTATGTTAACTTGATCTTTTTTTCTTCACTTGGCACAGGGTTTTTGTGATTTAAAATGTAAATGATTTTATGCATTTTACTTCTTTTTGTATCTATAAAGTAAAATTTTGTATTTCCAATTTGACTCCTGAAATTACAGGTCAAATTTTTAAAATATTTTATTCTCTCTGAGAATGTGGAGCAAAGCAAACCCTGCAGCTGCCATTTATTCTTAAAGGGATCTAGTTTAGGTCAGTTACATGTTACCAATCTCTTGTAAAACAATTTAATACAGAATGTCATAAGCCAAAATGACAATTTTTAGGCACTTGTAAATGTCACTGTTGTATATGACAAGATCTACTGAGTTTATTATGAAGTACCATGGACTTTTTGGTTTGTGTTCTAATGCACAGGAAAGAATACAGCCAGAATATTTAAAGAGAGTAACAATTCATTAAAGAAATTGATAGACATTTTACTTTTAGCGTTCCTTCATCTTCAACTCTCTTTTAAATACTTAAAACTGCATTATTGTATACTTGCTCCATTTTTAGTCAAAGTGTTAGTTGCTCACTCCTGTCTGATTCTTTGCGACCCCATAGAGTGTAGCCTACGAGGCTCGTCTCTCCATGGAATTCTCCAGGCAAGAATACTGGAGTGGGTTGCCATGCCCTTCCTAAGGGCATCTTCTTGACCCAGGGACCAAACTTAGGTCTCCTGCACTGCAGGCAGATTCTTTATCACCAGAGTCCCCAGGGAACAACTAAATCAACATAGGAACAAAGTATATATAGACAGATTATATACTTAAATCTACCTTTATTAATCTAAATTCCTTACACTATTAATTTTAACCTAATTTCAAAGTTTTCAGCATAATTTTAACAGAATCACAAGCCAATTTCTGCCAAATTGGTCTGTTTGTTGGGCTGCAACAACAAATACCATAGACTGGGTGGCTTATAAACAACAGCAACTTAGTAATATTTCTCACATTTCTGGAGGTGGGGAAGTCTAACATCAGGCTACCAGTAGACATAGTGTCTGATGAGGCCCTGCTAACTCACAGACGGCACTTCCTCCCTATATCCTCATGTGATGGAAGTACCAAGAAATCTGTTTGGGTGACTCTTGTATAAAGGTACTAATTCTATTTATGAGGGTTCTGTTCTCATGACCTTATCACTTCCCAAAGGGCCCACCTCCTAATACTAATACCAGGAGGGTTAGAATTTAATAATGCAAATTTGGGGAGGAAACAAACATTCAGACCAGAGTGGAACTTGAAGTGTCCAACACATGGAAAGTATTTAATAAATGAATACTGGATACAACTACCATTGGTACTTATTTGAGAAACAGTATTGCTACTACTTAAAAACAAAAGACAAAGAAAGATGCAAAAGTACAAGAAAACAAGAAGGAACTAGATGGAAGAAATGGCAAAAACAAAAAGGAAAAGCAGGTTAAGAGGAACAGGGAAAAAAAGGAGAGGTGGGGTGCAAAGGGGACACAGAGAGAAAAGGAGCCAATGGACAGTGTAGCCAGAGTTTCTTAGGACAAACCAAGTTGCTTTCTTAGTGGTGGTGGGGCAGGGGAGAGCTTGGAGAATCAATATAATTAACTGGAATTTTAAAAGTATCAGTTATCTTAAAGAATTTGCTGTCTTGGCCCTTCTAATATAAGGCCCATGCAATTGTATTGATGTTTCCATGTAAACAATAATGTGCACAGAAACAAACATATCAATTTTCCTTTGTCTGGTATATTGCTTTAGTTTGAAAAAGATAAAAAGGTGGTTTAATTCACTAAAGTAATGTGAAGATTATTTACGTTATAAAAAGGGTAATATTTAGTAGCATTCAATTGTATTTGCAAAAGAACAAAGTTTCGGATGAGATTTCGTAAGTCTCACCATATGTTATTTATTCTAAGCTTTATATCTGTTAGTTACCAATGGGTTTAAAAATTGCATACAAACAGAATTTCACAAAGATTTATTAGCTAATTCTTGACATTTTCACACTTCAGTTAACTGTCTTTTCCAAGGAATATTTATAAGGTCAGATTTCAGAATATTTTAATTTTAAATGGAGATTTTATTTTCACTGTTAAATAAACAGATTTTCAACTCTACAGTACTGTCTAGCTATGAAGTCTATACATGTAAAATTATAATAACAAAATGAAAAAGAAATGTGAATTTAAAAGAGAAAACATAAACCCTGAATAGAAAGACTTCACATAAGCAACACATACTGAATACAGACACACGTTCACCATACCTCCCACAAAAAAAATAATGTGCTCAGCAAGATATCCAACTTGCATGAGTTGCTACTTACTACTTCTAAAATTGATGCTAAGAACACACTAGGGAAAAATACATTCCAGTATCTGACTACAACAGCAGCAGCAGAAACAGTATTTTCTGCTGTTTTGTGTAAGAAGTGGGTGGTCACAGCTTAGGGCAGAAAAAACAACAAAACAAAACAATAGAAGCAATAATGGAAGAAAAGTTTAAATTTCTGTTTATCTTTCTTCACTTCACTTTCCCCCCTTCCTTACCTCTGTACAATCATTGCCTATCCTCATTTCTCAAAACACTGCTGTGGGTACCTACGTGGGCAAGAATCTCACTGGATGAGGTGAAAGTAAGTGGGTATTAAGTCCTTTACCTCTCCCAATTCAACCCCCAGGGTCTGTGGAGTAGGGTCTGGTAAAATTGCCTTTTCTCTATATTATACTCCTTAAGGAATTGGGGGTGAAATCCTGACAGTTGTTTCTTGCTGGGTTGTTGCAAAATAAAGTGATAACTGTTAGTGGTACCTGAATGCCACATACTCTATTCCACACCTCTACATATCTTGAACTAGCTTAGACTATGGCCTGGCTTATGGTATTTCTCCAAGATCAAAGAGTCAATATTCCGTAGGTAAGCTCCCAGGCTAAATAAACTAGACTCCTGAAGTTGCCCATACCTCAAGGATAAATAGTGATAAATAGTGAAGTATATCAAATAAATGTTTTTTGAAGTACCATATTAATACAGAAAACTGAATAATTTTAAATAAATATACTAAAATACATGGAAGGAGGGAAGAAAAGAAGGAGAGAAGACAAAGTTCCTATATTTTACCAAAAGTAACATTTCAGGCATTAATAATTCAGTAGGAACTGAAAAGAACACACATTGGGTGCATTAATACATATCTTTTTTAAGATGGAAAATATAGTCATTGATACATTTAAGAAATAGAAGTTACTCCATAAATGTTTCTTAAGAAAAATAAAATCAGCCTATATGTAATTTTATGCAACTTTAAATGCCACAAAAATAATTTTGTGGAATTTCACTTAAAGAGTGCATAAAATACAGGAAATGAAAAATATGAAACAAGATGGCAGAATTAAAACCTAGCTGTAATTTAAAACAAATGAAGGTATATTGAATTAATCAAATAAAACTGAATGAAAGCAAGACTCGACAATATGTTATATGCAAAAGCAAAAAAGACACAGATTAAAATAAAAGGGTTACAAATATATAACAAACATAGAGCTGATAAATATAAATGAAGAGAAAGTTGAAGTAACAATTTTAATTTCTGAGGATCAAGTAAAGTCTTTTTTGAGTGGTTTGCAGCTTTATGTGACTTACAGATTCTTTGTACACATAGTCCTGATTCTATCAAAATTAAAAAATAAAGAAAAAGAAAAGAAATAATAAAAGAGGAGGTGGCTAATAAGTCAAGCAAGATGAGAAATATATAATTAAAATTCTGTTCCCAATAAAAATATAAGGGTATAATCACACTCACTTAATCTAATTACAATGGAAACTACTCTGTGTATCAGTTCTCACCTCATATTCCACGCAGACGATAATGAAATATATTTTTAGATGGTTTTATTTAAACTTTAAGACAGTTCATTTGATAGGATAAAACAAGTGATTTTCATTTGTTGCCTAAGTGATACACATTCCCAAAGGTTACTGGAAACAAATGAAGAAGATAAAGAAGATAGTTTGCGATTAAAAGAATGCCATTTGTGGAGCAGTGTGTTGCAGATTTTGGTGACACTCAATCTCTAGACGGCATTCAAGTACTTCAAGGATCTGTCAAAATGATATACGCCAAACTGTGAGACTTTAGAGCAGTATTTGAAGTTATTGATAGGCAAAATAAGAGTGAATGTGCTGCTTAAATTAAATTTTATTTGCCAGCTGGGAGAAAAATAGTACTTTGATATATAGCACATATCAAAGTAGCCCCTTTCCTCAGAAATATGTTTAATCTTCAAAAGATTTTGTGTTAAATTTATCTGATTAGAACCACAATCAATCTTTATCAAAAGCAATTTATTCTGTCATTAAATAACATCTACTTTCACACCAGTATTTTTAAAGCTTTGTAAATAATTTTGAAAAATTATACAAGTATATGTATTACTAATACTATATAAGTAGTAGTTTAAAGTATTAATTCTTAATATTAATTTGATTTAAAAATGTGTGCATGTGCATGCTCAGTCATGATAATTCTCTGGGATCCCCACGGACTGTATCCCACCAGACTCCTCTGTCCATGAAATTTTCCAGGCAAGAATAAATTTAAAATGAAATAGGTTCAGTCTTTGAGTTTACTTGCTATTGGAATTAGATATATGTTTGATTAGTCATTTAATATTTTTTTATGTAAAATAAGCCTAAGTCTCAGTATACTATGTTAATTCTATATTTTTAACTGCCTGTGTAAGGTTGCCCAATTCACTTGTTTTTACTTATTTTGATTCTTCATTTGCATTTTTACTTTTTTCATTTTACTCTCAAATTACATTTTTTGCTAAGTTTTAAAATTTACTGGGAAATATCTGATTTATATGAATAATGTTAGTGGTTCACAGATGCCAATACATGCGTGCTAATCGCTCAGTCGTGTCCAACTCAAGATTGTACTACAGTAATTCTTGCAATGTTTTTCCAAGACGATGCACATATGCAACGGCTAGGCATTAAGAGTTCACATAAACCAATGTCAAACCAAAACAAAATGAATCACAACATTATAGTTTGTGATGCTATATATCAATTAGATATTAATTTTTAAAAATATTATTACTGCTCTGCATAGCCAGAAATAAACTTTCAACAATTACTCTGAAACCAATTTACTAAGAAATTATCCCAGGAAAAATAGTAATCGAGTGAGAAAGTGGAAAGGGAAGGGAAGAAGTACCTTCAAAAGGAGAGCTTTAAGATCTCAGGGGGTAGGGTGACTTTGGCTTCATCTCACAAAAAAAGTATTATACTGGAATTCACCAGCATATATAAATATATATATATAAATACTGGAATTCCCAAGTATTTTGGCCTGGAGAACTCTGTGGACTGTATAGTCCATGGGGTTACAAAGAGGCGGACACGACTGAGCGACTTTCAATTCACTTTCACAAAAAAGAGGCAGAAAGAGAGTAAGTCTCATCTCAAAACTGTCTATATCCAAAGGCAAAACAGTTATTTATATGGAGCTGGGGTATGGACCCCTCCACACAGATCAGTCATTGGTTAAGAGAGGTTTGCTCTGCAAGCAAAACAGACATTAGGTTCCCAAAGCTAAGAACAGCTCACTGACAAAGACTGTCAGTTGTGGCCATTGAGAGCAAACATTCACCTGGAGCGCCTGTGCACATGTGTGACTGTGTGTGTACACATGCACACGCACACACACGCGCACACACACACACGTGCACACTCACACACATGCACACACGTGCACACTCACACACACGCGCACACACACACACACGCACTCACACACACACAACAGTACAGGGGACTCAGGGAATGTGAGCAGAGAACTGAAAGTACTGGACATGACTTGAGGGCCTAAATCTCTCAAAATAAGGCATCTAAAGCCCAGAGAGGTGAAATACATTTCCCAGAGTCACAAACCTAGCAAGAAGCAAACAGCCTCCAAAATCCACCCCTTCTCATCAGATCACTTTTAATAACAATGCTTTAATGACCTAGCTTCATTAATTTTTTTAGAAGCAGTGTTTTTGTAGCTTATTTAATAGTATTTCTCCATAGAGCATTCAGAGGCAATCTTGACTTTAATTCTAAAAAAAATTTAAAAGTTTGCTATTGAGCAAAAAGGAAATTATTATCATGGTTCTCTTCATATTACAATATTTACTCTAGTGCATCATTAATAAATTTAAGTCCATTTTTTAGAAAGTGTACTTTCATATTTCATTTATGTTATCTACACCCTAAGCTATTCATTTAAAATAAGGAAAGGCTAATTGAGGACAGGGTTTTCCAAGAAAACTTTAAAATTATATTTGCACAAATGTATACAAATGTATATATTTGTATATATTTACTTATTAAAAAATGTGTGACACTGCTATGTAACACTAATCACAACTTTATTTTTTTTAAATATTTCTAATATTTCATGTATAAAATGACTAGTCAAATGAAAATATATACAAATTTTTAGAACTATTTATTGATCCTTAAAAGGGGGATTAAACAATTGCACAATATGGAGTTATAAGTACTTACTAATGTTATGGCAATGAAGAGATACTGTACTCAACAGAAAACTGAGAACATCTGTTCAAAGGCACTTTCATCTCAAAGCCACATTTTTTTCCACTTGGGATTCTCAAACTCATATTTGAAGAATGTAACTTTGAATGAAAGAATACAGAAATTCTAAAGTATTCCTCAAAGTTACAAGTGATTCTTTCCAAATTAATCAGTTAAAAAATAAATGTCAAAAGGTTTTATTTTCTACAAGTCTTATCTGCTAGGTTCAACAGTACAATTTTTCTAGATTCCATATATGTTTTTATCTTTGTTTTTATCTTTCTGATATCTTATCTGGTATCTTTCTGTTGTTGTCTTTCTTGTTTTTATCTTTTTGACTTACTTCATTCTGTATAAGAGATTCTAGTTTCATCCACTTTACTACAACTGACTCAAATTGATCCTTTTTTATGGCTGAGTAATATTCCATTGTATAAATGTACCACAACTTCTTTATCCAGTAATCTGTCAATGGACATCTAGGTTGCTTCCGTGTCCTAGTTGTTTGTAAATATTGCTGCCATGGACACTGGGGTACATAGATTGTGGTTTCCTCATGGGATATTAGTGGGATTGCTGGGTCATACAGTACATTTATTTTTGTTTTTTTAAGGAATCTCCATATTGTTTTCCATAATGGCTGTATCAATTTCCATTCCCACCAGCAGTGCAGGAGGGTTCCCTTTCCTCTACATCCTCTCCAACATTTACTGTTTGTGGATTTTTTGATGATGCCCATTTTGACTGGTATGAAGTAATATCTCATTACAGACACAGTGGGAGGAAGTTGAAGGTGGGACAAATTGAGAAAGCAGTATTGACGTATATACACTATCAAGTACAAAATAGTGGGAAGTTGCTAAATAACACAGGGAGCGCAGCCTGGTGCTCAGTGATGACACTGAGGGGTGGGATGAGGGAAGCGGAGGGGGCCTAAAGAGGGAAGGGATATACATGGTGTTGTATAGCAGAAATCAACACAAAGTTGTAAATCAATTTTACATCAATTAAAAAACTAAAAAAAATGATTAGAAAAAAATAGAAGCTCACAAATAAATGTCATAGTATATAGAAATTGATTATGAGAATTAGATCAAAATAAACACAGACTAAGTATAAAAAATTTTTAATTTACTCATTTAAAAATAATCCTGATTATTGTGGTAAGCAACAGAGACCGTCAAACCATGAAACATAAAACAAAGCTTTGTGTTACAGTTAAGTCTCCATTATATTTTCAGTAAGTACAAAGACTGGACTGTTGTGCTGAATTTCGTTTTATTGCCTTATTTATTATTCTTTGTACTTACTGACATCTCAAAGTATATCTAAATCAAGGACACTTAATATAAAAGTATAAAGGATAGCATAAATCAGTAATAAAATAATGTGATGAATTAGGGATATAAAATTATTTTAATATAATTTTTAAATGTATAATGTATAGGTGGTAGGTTTTCACTGCTACTGCTGCTGAACTTTTTGAATTCAAATGTAATTCAGTAATTGCTTAATACACAGCTAGATTAAATTCTTTTCAAGATAACAATAAAGAAAATTGTAAATAAGGGTGGCTGTATATTTAGTATAATCAACATAATTATGTATCCTCCAGGGCCTGTAACTATATGACCTCAATTTACTCTTATTTAATTTGCCTTCACATTTGGTTTTACAGTGGCTGTTTCTAATTTATTCTCCACTGCCCACACTGTATCCCTGCTTTTCTCATTGCTGCAAAATCCAAATGTCCTTGAAGGGCTGTGTTAGTCTCTGTCACTTTTCTTCCTCCACCTCCCAAATTAAACTGAATACCTCTTCTGGATATTCTAAAAATCTAATTTTCTAAAAGACTCCTTAACGTGTCACTTTATACTATTTCAAGATAGAGACAAGCAGTGTGATAATGAACATTTAACTGGCTTAATCCCTGCAATAAAAGGCCTAAGAAGTTAACCTTCCAGTCACACAATTGCCAGAAGACACTAGAATCACGCTGCACGGCTTCCTACACAATCCCCCTCTCTCACTCCCTTCCCATCCTGCCATGTCTCTCTGTCTCTCCTTCTGTCTCTGTCTTTCTCTCTGTATTGGTATCTTTGTCTCTGTTTGTGTTAGTCTCTGTATTTCCTCCGTCCCTCTTGTCTCTCCTTCTCATTCCATGACCTTCTTAAGAATGGCAAAGGTAAGTTTCTGTTCATTGTAGAATCATTATTCAGTGCTAGCAATATCCTCCGTTACTTGTTGGCCTGCATCCGAAAGGTCCTAAATCCATCTGGGAGCATCCTTATTGTATCCCGCACTGTGTTACCACTTCTATAAGTTTTATATCTTTCACCATTCAGGGATATTTATATCTGAATGTATGCACCTCTTCTTTTTAAACCTTCTTGTATAAATGTTTTCATTTGGTATTAGTCTCAGTTCTCCTGAGTAGTTTCAATGTGGGTGACACCTGCTGGATATCTAAAAGCAGAAGCAATGATTTAGCTACAAAATGCTTAGAACTTTCAAATCCTGTAGCATTACCATAGCATTACAAGGAGTTCAGTAGAGTCCTAATTTTCTTTTTCAACCCGGTAGACACAGTATTCTTAGACTACTGTTTATAATGGTAGCTTCATTTTAAATAAAAAGGAGCGCTCTGAAGTACTAGTCTTTGTCAGGTGTCTCTGGGGAAATACACAAATATTTGCATCTCAACTTCTTGATCAGTAAAATCGAGATGATCATATGTTGCATCACAGAGTTGTTCTGGGGTTAAATGAAAAGAAAATCTGGCACATGATACACTTCCACATTATTACCATTCTTACCAATCATTAACAATTATTACCAATCTCAAACATTATATTTTAGAGATTAAGATATTACAAATTAACGTCAATATGCAACTGTCTCTATCATTTCAGAAATATACACAAGTGTGACAAATAAAATTTCACCCCCACAATGTTTATAATTCTTCACTAAAACTGATAGACAGGCATTTGTGGGGGAGAAGCAACTGCCTTAGACTGTTTGAGAACATGGGATCGGTTTCTTCCAGGACAAGTCAGGCCGAAGCTGAATTGGAAAACACATTCTTGAAAGATGGAATTAAAAGAGACAATGTGGGAGGAGATGGAATTAAAAGGAGCCTACATCTGCAAGTTTATATTCTGAAAAGGTGAAGATAACACATACCCTTGGAATTTGAATTTCAGTGCTATTGCAACAACGACCAGCACTTTCAAGACTGACTAACTAGGAAGATAGTCCAACTCACATATGAGACCGCAGCCAACAGAAGGTCAGAGGTTACTGGAAAACAGCAATGGAGAGCAGTTGTTGGGAGTCAGGGAGTTCAAGGCAGCTTGCTCAAGATGATGAACTAACACCAAAATACACAGGTATCAGTGAGAGGACTGAGAAACAGAAAATTAGTAGAAGGATCAGGGAGAGACATTAATGATGAAAAGAATACAAACAAAGGATTTATGGTTATGGGATTAATAGTAAGAGCAGCTGAATTCTCTCTCATTTACCCTGACACTTGATAATGTGATTTATGCATTCAATAAATTTGGCATTTCATTAAGAGACTTTTTGTCACTAAGGAGGTGGTAGTAATGCCATTTTTTACCACTGACCATAAATGTACTCAGTACCATCTCCTATCACAGTCATCTCTTTGTTAGCTCCATTATTGTTCCAACACACTAAATTGTGCCCTTGGAGCTAAAAATGCTTCTCAGGAAGATACTTAATATTCTCTAAGAAATAAAACAAAAACAAAACCCACCAAATGTGAGATAAACTTGGCAAAAATACAGTGTACTTCCAACTAAACTGCCCAAAATCCTAAAAGAATTTCTGACTCATAGAATCACAATAGGTGTTTTCTACAATGCAAAGGCAAAATTTTACCTAAAATACTAATTCTTAAAGTCATTGAGAAATTCTATAAATTAATAACATTAATTTATTCTTTACCATCCTGTGACATTTCTATAACTTCAATTATATTCTCAACAGCCCTCAATATTCAGAAATACAAAATTATATGCTGCCTAACACATCTTCCTTCTCATTTCTTTCAGCAGGTGCTATCTTCCCAGTTTGTTTTGGTAATAATACTGTATTAGTGAGATTACTGCAACCATGTGATAATGCTTTAAAGTACAAATGCACTGCAATTTGTGAAAGTTTCATGGTCACCAATTTCCTCCGAGAAAAAGATTGTGTGACTGTCTTACTATAATTTCTCAAATGATGTCATCTAAGAAGTATATTATCCCCTTAGTTCTTTATTATAATGCAGAACTAGACAAAATGAGTTTATGCTTTTATGCTAAGGCATACATTAAAAACATAAAAATCCTAGCTCTATTGTAATGGAATTTGAAGGACAAACATACAGGGTGATGTATAGAGGATACATGGATTTTCTCATTTATTATTTCACAACTATATTATTGAGATACTGTCTATATCTCAAAGTATGTTTCAAAACCTGCTCTCTATCTGCCCTTTTCTTTAATATATAAAATGCTGAAATTGTTTATCTTTAAGAAAAAACCCTCCTGGTCTTAAGTCCACCCTCACTCCCTGTTCAATTTTTTACCTTCAAGTTCAGGTATTACAAAAAGTAGTTCACACTTAAATCTTTCCACATTTTCCAATTGTTCTTTAGTTTAAAAAAAATCACAAAATAACTGACCTCATGCTGCCCTCTTCCTGGCTGCAATTAGCTGCATCTATTTGCATTTGGATATAGCTACTTGGAGGTCTCTTACACATAAATTTTGCAATAGCATATTCTTATAAACTCACTAAGCAGCTTTGTCAGATTTTAGTGAGTTTTTCTATTTTAGTTTTTCTTTGTTTTTTTTAAAATAGAAATAGGGGCTTTTCAGTTGGTTCTGTGGTAAATAATCCATCTGCTAATGCAGGAAATGTGGGTTCTATCCCTGGGTCAGGAAGATCCCCTGGAGAAGGCAATGGCAATCGACTCCAGTATTTTTGCCTGGAGGATCCAACAGATAGAGGAGCCTGGTGGGCTACAGTCCATGGGGTCACAGAAGAGTTGGACATGACTTACCAACTAAACAGCAACAATATTACTTCCCTCTCTACCTAAAGTTAATGATTAATGTAATTTAATGTTTACTCCCTCAGGAGTCTTTTATAATTTTCATATATGTGTATATGACCACAGATAAGATATATATGAATTGTATCATATTTTATCCCTCTCACAAACATGCTTACTTCTTGCACTTAAATATGCTATTCTCTCACTTTTTCTTGTCATTGCATCTTGCTTTAATTTGCAATAAATAACTTTGGAGTACTTACTACATGCCAAACAATACACTGTGCAAATTAAAAATCCATTTCAATGTTCTTCACATGATTTCAGTACCCTGTGTTTACAACTCTCAAGTCCATAGTCTGACCTCTTCCCTGGGCTGCAGTTATCTGCATTTTGGTATAGCTACTTGGCCATCCTCTTACTGTCTCCGCCTCCTCATTTTGGAGTATCAAAAATGGCTTACCAGGTCACCCAGCCACTTTGTGTATTAGAGGTCACCTTATATTCCCCTATAACTTGTCACCAATCTCTGAGGATTTTAACTCAAACAATTTTTAAATGCATCTCCTACTCTCCAGTTGTCCTATTAAGTCTCTTGCCAACTTTCTGCACTATTTCAATCTCTTTATATGTTTAATTTCACCCTACAGCTTTCAGATATAACCCACCTGAAAAAGGAAATGGCTTCAAATAGTCTAGATAGCATGAGTTAGAGCACTTCACCATGACAGGGTGACAGAAGGCTCTCTGCTAAATGGCACCTGCCTTTTTCCCAGCTTCATCCCTGCCACTCTCCACCTCATACTTCTTTCCATTAACACGGACTTATTTTTAGTTCCCCATGTATATCTGGCTATTTTAGAACAACGTAGACTTGCAATTCATTCTGCCTGAAAAAATCCTGAGACTGTCTTCACTTGTCTTTTACTTATCCTTCAGGGACACTTTGTTCTTAGCGTAGACAGAATTCTTGTTTTTCTCCCATCTTATAACTCTTTATGCAACCCAAGTACACTATTCCTGTTATACTGTAGAGGCCCAAATCAGTATTAGAGAGAATTGAATTTAATTTTACAGAATGTACTGTCTTTAGTGACCATGTTTACTTTGGAAATAAAGTTTTACGAGGTTTTCTAACACAAAAAGTTTATCATTGATAAACTCTCTACTGACCTATGGAAACAATTTACAGTGGTCTCCAACAACTTACTCTTGTCAAGCACTGTACTGATGGGGATTTCCCTGGTGGTCCAGTGGCTAAGCCTCCACACTCCCAGTGCAGGGGGCCTGGGTCTCTGGAGAGTCCCTTGGACTGCAAGGAGACCAAACCAGTCAGCCTTAAAGGGAATCAGTCTTAAATATTCACTGGAAAGACGTGCTGAAGCTGAAGCTCCAATACTTTGGACACCTGATGCAAATCGCAGACTCAATGGAAAAGACCCTGATTCTGGGAAAGGTTTAAAGCAAAGGTAGAAGGTGGGGGAGAGAATGAGATGGTTAGATAGCACCACTGATTCCACTGACATGAATCTGAGCAACCTCCAGGACATCATGGAAGACAGAGGAGCCTGGCATGCTGCAGCCAAGAGGGGTTGCAGATTCGGACACAACTTAGCGACTGGACCAGAAAAACAACTGAACTGTTGAGTGCACGGTGCATGCTTTTGCTCACAACACCTTGTTTCTGTTTCTGGCTCTTCAGAAGTGGCAGTTTTCATAAATTAGAAGTGAGATTATGTAAGCACTTAATAAACACTGTATATAATTTGTGTTACCTTTTCAAAGTTCATGTCTAGTCTTCATTTGTTAATATTTCTTAATAATCCTATCCCTAAGTCAAATTTATTTTCTGAGGGAGGACCATCTTTGCTATTTTCAGTATTAATATTAGGCCTGAATTTTAGAATGAAATAGTGCTTTCCATTGCATAGAATAAATGATTTAAATAAGAAGTGTTCGTTCTTTAATGATTAGATAGAGCTCAAGTTACAAAAGTATTGGCTCTTTCAACAATAATTCCTCAACCAAATCTTTCAATTTCTTCTAACTTTCTACTTTTTAAAGCATTTGATGTATTAGCTCATTTAATTCTCAAGCTATGTGACACAGGAAGGTCAAACATTATATAAATAATTTATTTAAATTCAGGAAGTATGCCCAATATGAAATATTTAGTGAATAATTTAAATGTATATAGAATTTCAACATTCTTCTAAATATCAATCTTGACAGTCACATTTTTATGATTTTTCTGAATGGCTCTGTGTATGTGTGTTCATGTGTGAGCAAGTTATACAGGCACATATATCTCTCCATGTTCTTTGATAAATTTATGTCCAGGACATTAACTCTGTATCATGACTGGGAGTTATGCATATTTTCACATTTTTCCTGGCTGTTACAGGAAAAAAATAAATGACTGTGAAAGACAATAATGTTTAGGCAATATTATGTAATAAATGCCACCTTCATATTTGAAAGAAAGCCACTAAATATTAAAATTATCCAAGCATATTGTAACACTACTGGCTCAATTTCTGAATTTCTTTAAAATTAATATACTTCAAAAAGTTTAATGAAAAACTTATTTTCTATATCAAGAGCAATTGCATAGAATTTGGGAGCTTTCCATTGAAAAAACACTACAATAAAATACACTTAGATTACTATTTTCCCGGTAGTTGTGTTTCATTTTAAGGGTGGCATAGACAGAAGTAGGGCCATCCCTGATGGCTCAGATGGTAAAGAATTCACCTGCAATGCATGAGACCTGGGTTTGATCCCTGGGTTGGGAAGACCCATGGAGAAAGGAAAAGTTACCCATTCCAGTATTCTGGCCTGGAGAATTCCATGGGGTTACAAAGGGTCAGATACAATTAAGCAACTTTCACTTCACCAGACAGAAGAGTAAAAAAATATAGGTGAAGCCCACTTCAGGTATCATTTTTATTTAATTGAGGGTATTATAAGGGCAAATAGGTTTTAGTGTTCAAGAACAATATTTGTGAGTTTTTTTATTTTTTCCAAAATTAAAAACAAGCTACTTTTTTTAGTTCAGTCTTAAGTTCTTATTCTTTCTGCCCCTAACTTATGTGTGTATTCATACTTTGGAAGTATTATAAGATGATAAGACTATGTTATAGAAATAAGATTGAGATTGATATTTAAATGAGTTAGATTTTAAATTGAAATTATAAACATTATAGATGGGGAAACAGTGGAAACAGTGGCTGACTTTATTTTTTTTTTTAATCTAAAGTCACTGCAGATGGTGATTGCAGTCATGAAATTAAAAGTCGCTTACTTCTTGGAAGAAAAGTTATGACCAACATAGCATATTAAAAAGCAGAGACATTACTTTGTCAACAAAGGTCTGTCTAGTCAAGGCTATGGTTTTTCCAGTGGTCATGTATGGATGTGAGAGTTGGAGTATAAAGAAAGCTGAGCGCAGAAGAATTGATGCTTTTGAACTTTGGTGTTGAAGACTCTTGAGAGTCCCTTGGAATGCAAGGAGATCAAACCAGTCTATCCTAAAGGAGATCAGTCCTAGGTGTTCATCGGAAGGATTGATATTGAAGCTGAAGCTCCAATACTTTGGCTACCTGATGCGAAGAGCTGACTCATTTGAAAAGACCCTGATGCTGGGAGAGATTGAGGGTAGGAGGAGAAGGGGACAATAGAGGATGAGATGGTTGGATGGCATCACTGACTCAATGGACATGAGTTTGGGTAAACTCTGGGAGTTGGTGATGGACAGGGAGGCCTGACGTGCTTCAGTTCATGTGGTCGCAAAGAGTCAGACACGACTGAGCAACTGAACTGAACTGAACTGAAGGTTTTAAAATTGAAACTTTAATAATTGAGAATCACAATGTTTTTTATTTTCAAGAATTTTAAAGGACTTTCTTTGTTTAAGAAATCATACTTGGGCAAAAAAAAAAAAGATACTTATTTAAAGAATTACAACTGTAAACTCACTTTAATAGTGAAGATACTTTAACAATACATTCAAAGACTCATAAGCCATGTACAATGGGATTTACCCATGGATATAAGGATTTTTCAATATTTACAAATCAGTGTGATATACCACTTAACAAATTAAAGAATAAAAAGATATGATGTCTCAATAGATGCAGAAAAACCTTTTGACAACACTGAACATCTATTAATGATAAAACCTCTCCAAAAAACAGGCATAAAGGAATACACCTCATTCTAAAAAGGCTATATATGAAGACCCACAGCCAAATTAAACTCAATGGTGAAAAGCTGAAAGCATTCCATCTGAGATCCAGAATAATACAAGGAAGCTCACTTTTACCACTTTTATTTAACATAGTTTTGGACGTCCTAGCCACAGCAATCAGAGAAAAAAAAAAATCCAAATTGGAAAAGAAGCAAAACTGTCATTGTTTGCAGATGACATAATATTGTGCATAGAAAATTCTAAAGATGTCAGCAGAAAACTACTGGTGCTAATCAATGAATCTGGTAAAGCTACAGGGTACAAAAACTACTGCACAGAAATTTCATGCATTTCTATACACTAACAATGAAAGATCAGAAGGGGAAGTTAAGGAAGCATCCCATTTACCACTGCAACACAAAGAATAAAATACCTAGGAATAAGCTTACCTAAGGAGACAAGAGTCCTGCATGCAGAAAACTATAAGACACTGAGGAAGGAAAGCAAAGATGACACAAACAAATGAAGAGATGTACCATGTTCCTGATTGAAACAATTAATGTTGTGAAAATGACTGTACTACACAAAACAATCTACAGATTCAATGCAATCCCTATCAAATTATCAATGGCATTTTTCACAGAATTAGAGCAAATTTTTTTACAATTAGTTTAGAAACGCAAAAGATTATGAATAGCCAAACAATCTTGAGAAATAAAAATGAAGATGGAGGAAATAAGACTCCCTGACTTTGCATTATACTACAAAGCTACAATAATCAAGACAATATGGCACTGGCACAAAAACAGATCAATGGAACACGATAGTAAGCCCAGAGAGAAACCCATGTACCTGTGGTCACGTAATCTATGACAGAGCAAGCAAGAACACACAACAGAGAAAAGCGAGTTTTTGAAGAAAAACTCTTCAAAAAGTGGCCCTGGGAAAACTGGACAGCTATATGTAAAAGAATGAAATAAGGACATTCTCAAATACCATACACAAAAATAAACTCAAAATCAATTAAAGACCTAAATGTAAGGCTAGACACCATAAACTCTTAAAGGAAAACATAGGCAGAGCACTGACATAAATCACAGCAAGATCCTTTTTTGACTCACCTCCTGAAGTAATGAAAATAAAAAATGTTGGGGGTGGGGACCTAACTAAACTTAAAAGCTTTTGCACAGCAAAAGAAACCATCAACAAGCAAAAACACAATGCTTTGAATGGGAGAAAATATATCCAAATGAAGCAATAGACAAAGGACTGATCTCCAAAATACACAAGACAGTTCATGCAGCTCAATATCAAAATATACACATATACGCACACAATCCAATTAAAAAAAAATGAGCAGATCTAAACAGACATTTCCCCGAAGAAGACATACAGATGGCCAAGAGGCATGTGAAAAGATGTTCAACATCACTAACCATTAGAAAATACAAATCAAACCCACAATAAGGTATCACCTCATACCTGTCAGAATGGCTATCATCAAAATGTCTACCAACAACAAATGTTGATGAGGATGTGGAGAAAAGAGAACCTTAGTATACCATTGGTGGGAATGTAAATTGATGCAGCCATTGTTGAAAGCAGTATGGCAGCTCCTTAAAAGAATAAAAATATAACTGCCATATGATCTAGCAATTCCAGTCCTGGGAATATATCTGAAAAAAATGAAAACAGTAACTTGAAAAAAGAACACATATATCCCAGTGATCATAGCACTATTTATAATAACCAAGACATGAAAACAACCCATGTGCATCTATAGATGACCAAATTAAGAAGGTAAGGTAAACATATACACAACAGAATATTACTCAGCCATAAAAAATAATGAAAAACATCCATGTGCAGCAACATGGATGGGCACAGAGAATATTATGCTTAGTAAAAATAAGTCAGATAAAGACAAATGCTACATGGTATCACTTACATGTGGGAACTAAAAAATAAAACAAACACATGTATATACAGACAGAAACAGACTCATTGAAAGAGAAAAGAAACTTTTGGTTACCAAAGGGATGAGGGAAGGAAGGAGGGACAAATTAGGTGCATGGGGTTAACAGTTACAAACTACTATATATAAAATAGATAAGCAACAAGGACTTACTATAAAGCAAAGTAATTAAACCATCATCTTGTAGTAACCACTAATGAAATAACCTGCAAAAATACTGAATCACTATTCTGTATGTCTGAAAACAACAATATTATAAGTCAACTATACTTCAATTTTAAAAAGTTGTAAAGAATCTAACAAAGACCACTAAACATAGCTTCTTGAGTAAAGATTTTAGAGCAAACATTGATAGAAATTATATATGTTGGGATCCCCTGGACTGCAGCATGCCAGGCTTCCCCATCCACCACCAGCTCCCAGGGCTTGCTCAAACTAATGGCCATCAAGTTGGTGATGCCAAATAATGTTAGAACAATGTATTCATTCTTGGAATTAGACATTTAAACTCAACAATAAATATATTAGAAAAAGGGCAGTTCTAACTGAAAAATTAAACAGTGAAATTTAATAAATAAGACAGTTCTTTTCTCATAGATTTATAACATTGAAGAAACAATATACTGAATCACAATAAAGATTATAAAATACCAAGGTTGCTGGGAGAAATATCAATAACCTCAGATATTCAAATGACACCACCCTTATGGCAGAAAGCCAAGAGGAACTAAAGAACCTCTTGATGAAAGTGAAAGAGGAGAGTGAAAAAGGTGGCTTAAAACTCAACATTCAAAACACTAAGATCATGGAATCCGGTCCCATCACTTCATGGCAAATAGATGGAGAAACAATGGAAACAGTGACAGACTTTACTTTATGGGGATCCAAAATCACTGCAAAAGGTGACTGCAGCCATGAAATTAAAAGACGGTTGCTCCTTGGAAGAAAAGCTATGACCAACCTAGACAGCATATTAAAAAGAAGAGATGTTATTTTGCTGACAAAGGTCTGTACAGTCAAAGCTATGGTTTTTCCAGTAGTCATGTATGGATGTGAGAGTTGGACCACAAGGAAGGCTGAGCACTGAAGAATTGATGCCTTTGAACTGTGGTCTTGAAGAAGACTCTTGAGAGTCCCTTAGACTGCAAGGAGATCCAACCAGTCCATCCTGAAGGAGATAAGTCCTGGGTGTTCATTGGAAGGACTGATGCTGAAGTTGAAACTCTAGTACTTTGGCCACCTGATGCAAAGAGCCGGCTGGTTAGAGAAGACCCTGAAGGCAGGAGGAGAATGGGACCACAGAGGACAAGATGGTTGGATGGCATCACCGACTCAATAGACGTGAGTTCGAGCAAGCTCCGGGAGATGGTGAAGGACAGGGAAGCTTGCTGTGTTTACAGTCCATGTGTGGTAAAGAGTCGGACACAACTGAGCAACTGAACAACAATGACAAAAGTATACTTTTGTAGACTTATATAAATTATAAGACTATAAAATGTCTAATTTTAAATAAAAACACAATCATTAAAGTATCCTGTTTCCTGTGGAGATATGCCAGTACTTTTACATTATGTTTATCCTATTTATTCCCAAAGACTGATTTGTATCCACACAAAATGGAATAAACTTGGAACTCCTTAAAGCAAGATAATTACAAGAAATAAATCATAGCTGTTTAAACCAAGGTCTCTTACTAACATCTCTTGCCAAGAGCCTTATGAGCTAACAGTTCACAGAGACCTCAGCTGTGTTATTAGTGTATTTTGTTGGATACTGAAGACCAGACCTTTTCTCAATATTGGGCAACGTATTTTCATATGGAAGTCCCCTGACCAGTGCTAGAACTTCAACTATCACATTTTCCAGGCCTAAAGTTCCCACATTAATCATCCTATTTGAACAATGAAGACTTTGTTAAAATGAAAAGATGAGGAAATATCTTAACCCTCTCTAACAGTGATGCTTACACACCTAGGAATTTGTCTTGCTATGCCAGTGAGGGATTTTAGGCAGAGTTATGTGACGGGATACATTCTCAAACACACTGTACAATCAGGACAAGTGTTATAGAGAAAACAAAACCAATGGAGGTAATGCCACTGAGGACACATGGAAGATAATTCATGTTTTTTGAAAGCATCATTTTGGGTTATGTCTGGAAGGAAATGAAATGATCATTTCAGTTCCAAGAAAATGCCAATACCGTGAAACCTATATGGAGCTCTAAGTCAAGGATCCCCAACTCCTGGGCCATGGACCCATACCAGTCCGTGGCCTGTCAGGAACCTGTTTGGCAGAGCAGAAAGTGAGCAGTGGGTGAAACTGAAACCATTCCCATCCTCACCATGGAAAAATTGTCTTTCATGAAATCTGTGCCCAGTGCCAAATAAAATGGAGAACACTGATCTAAATCATTCACAGTTGCTAATTTACTAAATTCTCACAACTATTACGTATTATTCTAATTCTTACATTAGAAACCTGAGGTACAGATGACTTTACTATCTTATTCAAGGTCATGGAACTACAAAGTGGCACAGCTGAGATTCAAACTCAGAACATCCATTTCCAGAGTACATACTCATCTCCACCAAGAAAAGAGTAATATCACGAGAGCGCCCTTAGCATAGGGCTCAGAAGCACCCTGAAAGAAATGTCAGTGCAAAGTTAGAAACTGTGACCAGCCTTGGGTTTCTCTGTGATAAATGTCACACTGATTACACTTTTATCGAGGTATCAGGCAAGGTGACATGAGGTGAAGTAAAGCAGATTACTGCTTCTGCTGAAATCAACTCCAGAAATACCAGTCCAGAAAAGAATTGGGAAAAGATCAGATTTTAAAAGCAGGGAAGATGTATTGATATCCTTAAGGCAATGAAGGCTGCACTGAGCAACTTCTAGCTTGGATTAATAGTTACCAACTCTGATTAAATCACTAACTTTACACAGAAAAAGGTCTCCATCTACATGTCATGAAGCATCTATGTATGATTAACCAGAAGTGGGTTTTTAATCATAGAAACACTAATCTATTTTGTTTGGAAAACACAATCTCTTTAAAATTCAGCTTCCTCCATCATAAAAAAAAATATTGATTTAGAATAATATAATTTACCTCAATACATGTTAATTAGGTACACAGAGAAATTGAAAGTTAAAGAATACATTAATGATACATGAACCAAAGGAGCTTATACTCTGGTTGTTAACTTTTTGTATTAATAATTTTAACACAAGATAAAAGGAATTTTGTGAGACTCCAAAATAAATTTCTGTGGATACACCAACAAAGGAAGAGTTCGTTTTGATGGAATTTAGGATAACTCTAGGAAGAGACAGTAATGAAACTGTGCTGAAAGGAAGGAAAGTATCTAAACTATCAGCTAAGAAAACATAAACACACACACACACACAGAGGTTAGATCAGAGTGTATAAGTGAGTATAGTTTAGTGATACATGTATGAGATTGCCCTAAGTTCCAAATGTCATACTAAAGGAGTTACACATTAGAGACTACTAACATTTCTAAACTTAGAGATGATTAGATGATGCTGAGAACAAACTCTTAGGTACCTTTTGGTTCTCATTCAGCTTTAAAATTCTACAATTTTATGACTCATAGGAAAGTAACATTTACATTTTTTAATATCATGAAATATCATAGTCCTAATCTGCTGCACACATTCTTTCATGTGTGTTTTGTTGCCAACACAAAATTTGGGAGATTTCATTTTCTGGTCATAAGTGATGGAATTAGTTTAGCTTATTAATGGCCTATTTTGACAATACTACATAGTGACAATACTACATAGGGTTAAGTGCTATAAGCTGGAAGAACACTCTTGGAGTTACAACAGTTTTGAAACTGGGTTTCTGTTGTAATGAATGATAAACTTAGTAGTATTAACTATATATCAATTCTCTTAGTGAAAGACTTTTGGAGTACCGGTAGAATGAGTAAAGATACAGCTTTTCTGGTCTTTTTTTAATTGAGCGGGGATAGGGGTGGGGTTGGGGGGGTTGGAAGCTTCTTGGTAGAAGGTGAGAATAAGGGCAACAGTTTTGGTCTTTCTTTTCTCCTAACTGCCTTCCCTTTGAAGAGTAAATGATGTTTTAAGTTTGAAAAGAATCTGGCAAGGATATCATAAATGGAAGAAGTAAACAACACTCTCAAAGCACAACATTCATGATTTTTCAGATGTGCTATTGTAAACACTGTCATGAGATTAAGAATTTATAGTAATGCTTTTCGTAAATGAAACACAATAGAAATAGTCTATTCCATTTTCTTTCATTTTGTTTGGTTACATTCCATTAAACTATATTCTGCAGGATGCCTTTTTAATATGCCCAAAGAAAATTTGCAAATGACTAGGCTTCATGTGCATTGACCTTCGCTCTTCTTTTGAATCTGCAGTATGGCTCATTTTAGTCAAGCTGTTGAAACATTTGTGGTATAATGCATCAAATTAAAGCAACCAGCTGTGATGTTTAATTTAAGCAAAAAGTTTATGATCTACAACTACATAATACCTTAGGGGATAATTGATATTGTATGTAACTTCACTATAGTGACACGCAAGATGTGTTACAAAATGCCTATGAAATGTCACATATTTTATTTTAAACCATTTGGACTTCAGATTTAAAAAGAACACCATCATTTATCCAAAAATGTATACCAGAGGATAAGTGAATAAACTTCTGCATCATTCTCTAAATACAGAGAAGATGTGAAGAATTCATTCGCATGTGTCAGGAGAGAGGTTCTTTGTTTTATCCACATTATTTACAATGAAGTTCCTCCATTATTTACAGACATTCTAGAGTTTGGAAATGTCATTAACCATGAGGATCCATTCTGTTTATCAAGTTTCTCATTGTATGAAAGTGAAAGCATTTAATAATAACCAAGACAAAAGGATATTAATTTATCAAGTCCCCTTTTGTTCAACAGTCTTACAACACAGTTGTTCAAAAGTGGCTCAGCTGATACACACAGCTCAAAGGCATACCATCTGAGAGCTCAAGATCTTGGGGGAAAAAAAAATACAGAACACACACACACACACACACACACACACACACACATATATAGCTTTTGGTGGGGAGAGACACACTAGGTTTTCTAAATGCCTAAATAAGATATTTAAGCAAAGGGGGAAAAAACCCCCAAAACAGGTATTTCCTTTAAAGAAAATATCAACCAATGAAACTAAAGTCAGCTATAAGCATTTGTTGATTTTTATGGCATTTTAAAATAACAATATTAGTAAGTACTTTAAAAAATTAAGTGAATTTCTCAGGTTATCTGGGGGTGGGGGAAGAATGCAACTGGTAAGATCTAGATCATTTGATGACCTGACCAAATGCCTCATACAAGGCTAAAACCAAAATAGAATCCCCATGCCAAGATTTCTTAACAGAAGGAAAATCTTCTAGGGTTGAGAGACACAAAATATACAAGGAAAAAAGGGAACATTTAAAACAAATTTAGAGCTTTGCTACATAGCCACTGGCTTTATATGCTTATTTAAAAAACTTCAAATGCAAACCCTTGAATGATTTGTGTTTGGAGATAAAGGATTTATGTAATCATATCATAAGAAAATATTTCTGTAACTTTAAAAATACTACTTAAAGCTGTGTTTAGAGATAAGTGGAAGTGTAAGAGGAAAAAAATGCTTTTACAGCAACTTTAGGGGGAAGGAAACATTATTCAATACCTCTGACTATGTACATAGTTAACTTTTAAGTTGAAGATAGAAGGAAAGCCAAACGTGAAGCCATCATTCACTTTTCACTATACCAACATTCTCTTAAACCTTGAAAACAAATTAAAGGTTGAATACCAAATTATTACACTTAGTAGCCTAGCACTATATGTAATTGTTTTCTTACATTTTCGAAAATAAAATTAAAATACAGCCAATTATTAAATAATGCATCTTAATAAATCTGAAATATGGCAACCGTCACTGAGAGTGAGTGCCCTCTGTCACTATTAAGGTCAGAAAGAATAATAGATCCAGTATAAGAAGGTCAAGGCACTCTAATTTTTCACTTAACATTTGGTATTCGATGCCAAATGTCTGCTCTAATGGTTTCTTTGCTATTGTTTCCTTTCCCAAAAATGTACCATGTCTACATTTTGATAGCTAATGTTCATTTTACTTAGTACCTAATATTATCTGTGCACATTCAACATGAATATTGGTCAAAGGGAATACTAAATCATGTAAGATATAGTAAAATTAAAAGATAATGATCTGATCATCAGAATGTTAGTTTTTTGCCATTAGACAGCTGCATGGGATTTTAAAGGTAAACATCATTTTAACGGTTTTGGTTTGGTATTTAAAAAAATTAAAAACTAAAAGTGAAAATCAGAAACACCAATTGAAAAAGCTTTTAAGGAAATTTCAGTCCTAGTTAGAAAATTTGGAGATCATAACAAATATATAATAATAGATATCTTGGTTTTAGTGTTTGTCAAAATTTTAGATTTTACTGACTGTATTACATAGAACGACAGCAAGGATCTGGTTACAAAGAAGTTTATAATCAAGAGCTGTTGTTTGAATTGAGCAGAAATTATTGAATGTATATGATGCACAGAGAATTCATTTTAGCCCTGTGGGAAAAACAAAAGCATAAATACGTATTCTACCTCAGAGGTGTGCCATTTAGTTAAATAATTAAAAAGAATAAAAGAATAAAAGTAATACATAGCACAATGATGATTAGTGTAACTATACAACCATAAAATTAGTTATTAAATTACAGCAGAGAAAGACCAAATGAAGGCTGCAATAATCCCTTAAGGTTTTATAGAAATAGGTTCATACTGATCAAACTTTTCATCTACTAATACAACATGAAACCACAGAAATTAGTATGTAAAATAGTAAATTATTTTCCTTACAGACGATTCTCAGTATTTCCATGTCTGAAAGTATACACATACACGCGTGTGCATGCACACACACAGTAAGAATTTCAGCCATTTCCAAATGAAGTGACCTACTCAGTTAAGTACCTTCACCCACCATCCTTCTTACATTGACATGAAAATCTCAACATACAAATTTCCTTAAGTGTAATGTTCTATTCTTTGCTATTAATTCATCATGCTAAGTTTCATGTCGCTATTTGCTCAATAAAACCCAAAGTCACACAAGAAAAAGAAATATTGTATGCTATCACTTATATGCAGAATCTGAAATAAAGTAATACAAATAAACTTATTTACAAAAGAGAAACAAACTCACAAACTTAGAGAACTTATGGTTACCTGGGAAAAAGGGGCAGTTAGGGAGTTTGGGATTGACATGTACACACTGCTATATTTAAAATAAATAACCAAGAAGGGGGAAACAATCAAGAAGTCAATGAGGAAAAAAAACACACATTACTTTCCAATAAAAAACAATAATTATTTCATCATCATTAGGTACGCTTGTTTTAATCCAGTTAATAATGCCCCCTTGAGTTTAAAAAGGTTGTATAATACAATAAATAAATTAGTTAATAAAGACATCTGGAAATTATGTCTGTTTAAATGTAAAAATAAAAAATTGAGGCAATTAAACATGATACAGGAACAAAATATGAAATATAAGTAAAAACAGAGATTTTAGTTTTCAAAATTAAGAAAATTAATTTTCATTGGGCATTTGGAATGTAAATGTTTTGTATTTCTACAGGTTATAGTAAGAAAATCCACAGTTAATAAATTTATTAAAAGAACAAGTATTTATGCACATTTCAAAGATGATTATCTGTACACTTAATTCACTTTCCCTGTTACACTTAATTCACTTTCACTGCCTGGGGTTGTTGCAGGCAGTGGGTATTCTGAGGTTTGGTTACAAATTGCCTGCTAAGTCTTTCACATATTGGCAATAGTAAGCCATTATATGTATTTTGGATGAAGTAAAACATCTGAATACAATTCAGTGAAAGTGGAATGGTGTGTAAAGGGGATAACCCCAGCTAAATGAATGGTTCAAATGAGAAAAAATGAGAAGTGAAAATGAAATTCATGGCATCCTAAGAAACTGCATAAAGCTTTTCAACATAGAGCTAATCATCTCTGACATAAGAACACTTCTTATGTAATAGATTCAACTTTTTAGGCAACAAGTATTCATTTTCTAAGTTACCTTAAGAAAAATAAAAGATATTTGAAAAGGTGGTAGAGGGGATCAATAACATGATGTCAAACTGTGGGTGCAGATTTTGTCTAAAGTTTTTCCAAAGCTTGCAAAAATCATCTGACCACTCTTAGATTAACTTGCTTTCATATGGAGATACTCTGTTTCAGAAAGACCTTTTGTAAAGTAAGATTGTAGTTTGTCTTTGTAATTTGCTTCCTTGCTTCAACTACTAACTCATTTGTAACATGCCCAAATATTTTCTCAAAGCTAATTAATCACATTAGTAAATGATTTCCAATTATCCGTAGTTTTATAAAATTAGTATCAGTGGCCACTGGCAGTAAGAGACAAGGGTGGGCTAAAGGAGAAAGAAAGGGAAAGTAAGAAGGTAGTGTGTGTATGGAGGGAAGATGAGGACATACAGTAAGATCAAGTTGCACTGACACTTTTTAATTGTCTCCCAGAAGTTTCATGGGGAAAATGGCAATCCACTGTAGTTTTCTTGCTTGGGAAATCCCCATAGACAGAGGAGGCTGGTGGGCTACAGTCCATAGCATCGCAAAGAGTTGGACATGACTGAAACAATTTAGCATGCACACACATGCACAGAAGTTTCATTAAATGCGTGACTTACAGTGTCTTTCATACTCAAATGATTTAGAGAGCTGGGTAGAGAGGCAAAAGAATTTTTTTTCAAAGGTGGGTACAAAGCTAGAAGAGAGAATTTGAATCAATCTGCCATTGATGTGGGATTCCCAGGTGACTCAGTGGTTAAGAATCTCCCTGTCAATGCTGGAGATGTTGGATCCCTGGGTCAGGAAGATCCCCTGGAGGAGGAAATGGCAACTCATTCCATATTCTTGCTGAGAGAATCCCATGGACAGAACAGCTGGTGGGCTATAGTCTGTGGGGTCACAAGAGTCAGACGGCTGAGGGACTGAGTATGCACACACTAGTGATGTATCACATGTCTACTTGCTGCCTGAACAGACACTAACAGCAAATTGTTGGCAAAGATATCAGACACAGAGTATGACAGTATACACTATAAAATCTCCTTAGATGTGTGATGTTCATCCAGCTGTTACACTCACATTACCTCCTAATTTGTAATTAGCATGAATTAACGTTCAACGAGAGGTCAAACTACCTTTTCACTGCTCCAGAGGTGCTCTGTCGCTTCAGTTGTGTCCAACTCCGTGACCTCATGGACCTTAGCCTGGCAGGTCTCTGTCCGTAAGATTTTCCTGGCAAGAATACTGGAGTGGGTTGCCATTTCCGTCTCCAGGGGATCTTCCCAACCCAGGGATGAACCCAGTTCTCCTGCCCTGTAGGTGGATTCTTTACCACGGAGCCACTGGGGAAGCCCCACTCAGCTCTGACTAAATAAAACTATGTCAAATTGAAATGAAATAACATCAAAGGGAATTCTGAAGAGAGTTTTTGATATTATCTTTTTTATTCTCTATTTTTAATCACAATCAAAAACATTTGGTTTTTGAGTAACAAGACACATTCAAACCTATCTCTACCACTGTATTCCTATGAACTTGGTCAACTGACTTGTCTGTATTATAATTACTATGTTAATAACATATCTATTTTACATAAGTTCACAAAGAATATATTGGACAAGAACTTCTGTCAATTATAGATGTTTAAACATTTCAGGAACTCAGTATCTGTACCTCATAGGAATAAAATGTTAATAAAATCATTTCTAAGGCAAATTAAATACAGAAGTTTTACTTCCAGGTAATCCCTAAAAAAGCAAAATATTATACTCCAGTAACAAGGGTTGTAAAGTATGATGTCAAGTTTCTATCTTCTAAATCTACAGCTTATGATAAAATAGAAAGACAAGATTGTGATGTGGCAAAGAGTGGCCTCCATTACCAACCAGACCAGTCTATTGAGAACATTCATATGCTGACTACTAATTTTATTTTCTGGAGCCCAGCTACATAACACAGAATTGGGGCTCATATCTATCCTGCACCTTTAGTCATGAAAGAATAGCTTTCCTGTCTCATGTGATGTCTGATTTCTACTGTGAAGGTAGGATCAGATTGGAGAAGGCCTCGATACTTGGAGTAATGCATAAGTGCCACCACAAGATCTTGAGAAAGGAAGGAATGTTTCATGCTTGGTAGAACTAGCTAAGAGTATTGTATTGTGACATTCTGTTGTCTCAAAAGGTAGAATTAGATTTACAATCCCCATAAGGAATGAAAAGGAGCATCAAAAATCAGGGCTATCATTAAATCAATTGTCATTCCCAAGAAGAAACGAGTTCTGATTTACTTGGGGACAGCCAAGATGCTTAACTAAAATGCTTCATTGGACAGTAACTGACTTTCTTTTGAGAAGAGGAACCATATGGTATGTTGTTTCTAACTTATATAATTATTTATTAGTCTTGAGGATGCAGCAGCAGCCCAGACACTTTAAGTACATATGATAACACAGTCTCATCGATAGCATGTATTTTTATGCCGAGAACTTCTTTAGTTTCTCTTAAAAGCTGAATTCTATCTCACAAAAATAAGGCAAGGTGCTCAGAAATACATCTAATAATTGTTCAGTAATTTATTTTTTTTTTTACTTGATTCTGGACTATCTGCTCCCAATCTATTCTTTATCAAGTCATTATTCTTTATTATTAATCCCCCGTCATCCATTCTTCTCACATCTTACCAACACCACTGCTCAATTAACACTGTTGTAACAGGAGAAGAAAATGGAATGGAGTGCTTATTAGGAGTTCTGTGGTTTTCACCATGGCTTTAAATGCAATATTGTATAGTTGGATGACTTATTGTAATTTTACTGTTTCCTCACTGGTAAAAATTGAGGAATGATAACTAAGTACCCTATATCACAGATTTTGTGAGGGTCAAATAAGACATGGTATTCACAAAGTGCACTAGAAACTCAAACTATTCAACTTAAAATAATCATTACCAGAAATGGAAAGTCGATCCAATTGTGATACCTCTGAAAATATTCTATTGTTTGTTTCTCACTGGCACTTGATTAATGGTTAATTTTTTTAAAATAGATTCTGGCTTCAAACAAAAGATACTAATTCATTAAAGGTAAGTACTAAATGATTTGTTTTACTACAATAATGTCTTTAGAATATGATAACTTGAAAGCATCTTAAGTGTATACTTATAAGACATTATTGTAAAATGTAACTTCTCAGTTTTAAATGAGTAGAATAAGCATAGTTCTATAGTTGCATGTCATAACACTAGAACATTAATCATTCAACATGATAATACTGTGTTATTGCTTTTGAAATCTATTCATTAAAACTACAAGTTACAAACCCTTCAGGAACTAATTTTAATATACATTACATCCCTTGGTGCTTAGCATTTATATTTCTGACTTAGTTCAGATTTCTCATATATCATTAGTAGACAACTCCGCATTCAATAATACATCTGAAATCTCAAAATACTTGAATTTTTCTGCTTCTGAAAAATCTAACCTTCTAATCTTCTAAAATTGTATCCCCTTGAATTATTTTTGAAATTTGTGTCCTATTTGTTTCCTGAATGACACATATTTCAATTCAAAAAATACTTATGTGTTATTCTTATTTTGTAATTGTTTAACTAATGATTCATGTACCATAAAATTCAACCTGGGTTCAATTCCTGGGTCAGGAAAATCCCCTGGAGAGGTAAATGGCAACCCAATCCAGTATTCTTGCCTTGAGAATTCCATGGATAGAGGAGCCTGGCAGGCTACAGTCCATTGAGTCGCAAGAGTTGGACATGACTTAACAACTAAACCACCATCACAGGTGTATAATTCAGAGGGTTTTATTATTATCAGTTATACAAACATCATCATCTGGAGTTACGTAACTCCAGAAACTTTTCTTTGCTCTGAAGAAACACTCCATATCCATTAGCTATTATACCCCAATTCTGCACCTTCTGGGAACCACTAATTAACTTCTGTCTGTACACATTTCCTATTCTAGATTATTTCATATAAATGGAACAACACAATATATGACCTTTTGTGTGTGTCTTCTTTCACTTAGCTGTTTCCATGTTTCCTCCATGACAAAGAATGTATCAGTACTTCATAACTTTTTTATCGCTGAGCAACATTCTACTATATGGATATACTTCATTTGTTTATCTATTCAGTTGATGGACACTTGGGTTATCTCCACTTTTGGTTATTATGATTTATGCTGCAATGAACATCATGCACAGGTTTTTGATAGACACATATTTTCAATTATTTTGCATATAAAGTAGATTGCTGGCTCACATGTAAATGTATATTTAACTCTGAGAAACTGCTAGTTTCTAAACAATTTGTACCATTTTATATTCCCACCAACAATGTCAAAGATTTTAATTTCTATACATCCTTGTCAATATTATTGTCCATTTCTTATTACAGCATTCTAGTGGGTAGCAAGTGTTATCTAACTGTGGTTTTATTTTCATTTCTCCAATATCTAGTAATTTTGAACATTGTCTTCATATGCTTATTGGCCTTTTGTATATGCTCTCTTGAGAAACGTATTTAATTCCTTCACCCATTATAAACTTGAATTATCTTTTATCACTGAAATGTAAGAGTTCTTTATATATTCCAGATACAAGTCCCTTGTCAGATGTGTGATTTGTGTAAGTATTTATCCTCCTTCTGTGGGTTGTCTTTTCTCTTTTTTGACAGTACTCTTTGAAATATGAGGTTTTCAATTTTGATGCAAAATTTCACACTCTCCTGCCTCAAATCTACTGCATCATTTATTATTCAAATTCAATGCTGATTACAAATATATCACATTTAAAAATACAACTACCTAGTGAACCCTTTACCTGTCAGAGGACTAAACTACACATACGAAACACAATGTGTTAAAAATGCACATTCATTTCAGTAAGGACAAAGATCCAGTGTTATTTCAGTTTACTTTCTAATATGATAGTAATTTAAGTACAGATTCTAAAAAGATAGCAGATTAAATAAAAGTTTACAATTGGTACCCTAATTCACTCTATTGTTGAATTTTAGATTAAATATACCACACAATATGGCAAATAAAAATGACTTGAGAATTGCTGCAAAGAATAGTTATATGAACCATCATGTCATCAAGAAAAATAAAATTGAAGCCTACGTTATATGAAAAGTGCCCTATTATTTTTTTTAAACAGAATGAAAACAATCATATAAAGAAGTGTCTCAAGGAATAACAATAAACACAAATTTTTATTATTTACATAAAACAGAAATCCCTGAAACTTCTGTTTCACGGTTGATAAAGCTGCATTAGAGGACAGAGACCTTTCTGGCCACAAAGAAGGACATAAATATAGGCAGTCAATATACATTTAAAAAATTTGCACTGTATTGAATCCACTATATTTTATTCATGATGTGAAATTTGTTTTGAAATTACTAAAACTGCATTTTCATACCGTTTTATAGGAGACTGAAATTGTGCATGAGAATTTTAAGGAAAAGGGTAAGTGAATCCTGTAGTGTTCAAAAATGGTGTGTCATGGATAGGACTAGAACTGGTCCAATATTCTTTGTGTTATATGATTTTTTTCTGGCTACTGGTCACTTCTGCCACTTCAAATATTAAAGTAGGAAAATTAGATCTTCACTTTTCATTCTTACCTTTCTCTTTTAAGACACAAATATCAGGTGGGTCCTATAACTTTATGGAAACCATGAACACACTCTGAAGTTTCTTTTGATCTTTCAGCTATTTTTCAAGATCTGTATTTAGATGCCTTTTACTAACAATCTGATAAAGACACGTTCTTAACAGTTTTTTCTCCTCTTTCTCCCTTCCTTCCTTCCATAGCAGGTAAGTATGATAAGCAAATGTATAGGGCAGAATCATCTCTTAGAAAAACGTAACAGAGACGTTAATTCTCTAGAGTATTTGCACAAATAAAATGCCATAACATCATATTTCTAAATTATAAAGCGATAATCAGATTACATTCTCTTGCTACTGGGACTATAAATGTGCTCAAAGAACTCCAATTTTTATGCATTATCTCCCTTTGCAGACTTTGAAATGGAAAAGACACTTCAACTTATACATATTTCATATATTAACAACTGGAACATTATACATAATAGTATTTCCAAATACAAAGTATTCAGCTTCTTTACAGTAAATAATTTCACTTTGGAGCAGACACAAATTGAAAACACTTTACTTTTAAACACTCACACTGATGTTGAAGGGTTTCTTTGTATATATAGCCGGGCAAGCTCCTATGTGCACGCTCATTTGCTTCAGTCATACCTGACTCTTGGCAACCCCATGGCCTGAAGCTCTCCAGGTTCCTCTGTCCATGGGATTTTCTAGGTAAGCACGCTGGAGGGGGTTGCCGTGCCCTCCCCCAGGGGACCCTCCCAACCCCAGTATCAAAGCCATGTCTCCTATGTCTCCTGCGTTGCAAGTGGACTCTACTTACTGAGCCATCTGGGAAGCCCACATATGGTCTTATTTTTATCTAAATAGCCATTAGGATCTGTATCCGGGAAACCAAGAAAGCCTTAAATGTTCTGCCACTGGAGACATCTATTTTTACTTTAGCCACTTGTGAGAACACTTCAAGATGACTCTTTCAACTTGGCTCAAGTCCCAGTGTGACAGCTATGGTCAAGGGTTGTTTAGTTACTAAGTCATCTCCGACTCTCTTGCATCCCCATGGCCTACAGCCACCGCGTTCCTCTGTCCATAGGATTTCTCAGGCAAGAATACTGGAGTGTGTTACCATTTCCTTCTCCTGGGAGTCTTCCTGACCCAGGGATCGAACCTTGG
The DNA here is from genome assembly GCF_910594005.1 of Cervus elaphus. Taxonomy (NCBI): domain Eukaryota; kingdom Metazoa; phylum Chordata; class Mammalia; order Artiodactyla; family Cervidae; genus Cervus; species Cervus elaphus. Next base: position 34,588,599 of record NC_057831.1, read on the forward strand.
TCTCTTGAATGTCTCCTGCATTAAGAGCGGATTCCTTACCACTGCATCCCTGTACTCAACAGAATACAGGGGGAAGCCCTGTATTCAACAGACTCATGGAGCATACAGACATACCATCAATTTTCGTTTTTTAAATAAGAATGAGGGGAAAAAGATAAAATTACCTAAATTTATATGCTAATAATAATAGTTAGAAATGAAGTTAGATAGTAACACTATTTCTAGTCCGGAATTCTGTACCATACTGTATTCATATCTGGGATTATGGTTATTTTTCTGATTATACTATGTTATAGAACATGACATGCTACTCCAGAAGAATGAATAAACTTAACATATTTTATTCTCCACAAAACTCATCCTAATTGCCACATTCATTTTTTAATTTAAAACTCATTTTATATGCTGCTTAAGTGAACCTATAAGTTAAATGTTTTAAAATTTACACATAATTTTAAAAATATTTATTTTCCATATACTAAATTTTCTTATAAAATAGTCTTACAAACTACTAATTGTAGAAGTAACATTTCTAAGTAAATCAAATGCATTAGAAATTGGAAATCAGCATTAATTCATCCAAACAAACACAACAAAAAAGCTACTAAAACTGTCAAGGTCAATCAGCAAGAAGCCATATTTTTATTTTTCCAATGCTAATTCTAACAGAGAAGAAATAACCAAATTTAGTTGAATGTATACTCAATTAATATTTTTCATAGGTCATATAACTTGAGAAGTAGCAGTACGAGTGTCTTAAATGTAGTTATTGTGTTTTACGTTTTCTTTGCATTGACTATTATTTAACATAATTAGTATTAATCATTTGCTAAAAATGTAGAATAAATGAATTTATTATTCACATGTCATAGATAAAGTCAATGAGGTAGACAGATATATATATTTAAAATACCACAGCTAATAAATGTTAAATTTTACCTGACTCCAAAACATTGTCTTTCCCTTTGTATGAACTGTTCTGAGCTAACTGTTTCTCATTTCAAGATCTAGAATCAGTAAATAGACATCTAACTGATAGTGATGCATAAGGATATTTATCAGTTAATAAATATTATATTTCTCCAAGGGGAAAAATATTTTTCTAATATACTGTACGATTAGAAAGCTGGCAGAAAAATAAAAAAGGCACTGTAACACTATGAATAATGACAGCAACTCATTAAAATGATAAAAAATGTTGATAGTGAAATCAGTTTGTTAAGATTTAATATCAAAACATTTTCCGGACTTCTCCTTTGGCCTTAATTCTTGCTAGAATAAATAATATAGGAAACAAAATATTTATGTTCTAAACACTCTACATTTTTTATGCTCTATATTCATGCCAGAAGCTAGAATTATTCCAAAAATTAAAATTAAAAACATAAATTGATTATGCAGTAAGTAGTGAACTTCCCCAACTATGCTGTATTCTTTGTTTTCACTGAGGATAGAGTGAGCTATAACTGTGGCAAAGGGCAAATAGTGCTGTGAGATCTCATAAGGAAAAAAAGAAAAAGTAGTAATCCAAGAAACAGTAGGAACAACCCCATAATGAACAGCACCAATCATTTTTAAATAACCTGCATGTTCCTTTTTGGCCAGTGAACAGGATACAGAGTCTGTCTTCACTTGCACAACTGAGTGTGGGATAGGATGCTCCCCTAGGAACAGAGGGCATAACCGCAGAAGAACAAGTTGCATCCTTGAGCCAGATGTCAACCAAGAGAACTTGAGAACTCAGAGTTGTGTTTTAGGCTGAACCACTATGTAACAGACTTGTAAGAACACATATTGTAATTCTCTGGCAGGAGGTAGCACACATTTCCTAGAACAGCAATGTAAACAGTAATCTTATGCAGAGTGGAAGATTGCTTAGAAGACATAATTTGTGATTATGATAATAAAGCTACAACCACTTGAAATCTTCCCTTTTAGAATCTGAGTAAACAGCTATTTTGAGTATATCTAGTCTCCTATCTCCAGCATGGAAGATGTACCTTTCCAGCTCACAGTCTTTATCCAGACTTTGTGTTCCAGACAAACTTTTTTACTCCAGTTTTCTTCACAACCTTTTTGAACCTGAATGTCAATTTACACTGTTAGCCCAAAATTAATCTTCTTCTCCTTACATCATAATTAAACCCCAGCATACTCATTAAGTATTTTCTAACCACAATATCTGGACATTAGCCACTATTTCTATAGGAATTTATATTATATCTTACTTATTATTGTATCTCTAGCTCCTTGATTTGTGAAGAGTATTTCAGGACCTCACTATGCACTTGTTAAGCCAAAGTAAATATTTTAAATTCAGTGAGGTCAGGAGCTATATTGTGTGCTTTTCAGGGCTCTCTGTTTGAAAGATAGTGCAGATTATGAGAGCTAAATAAAGTACCTCATAGATGGATGGGTTTACTTAGTTGTATAAGTGGGCTTCACCTCCTCCTTGCCATGGTTCATTATACCTTTCTTTGGATTTCAAGAGCAAATGCTTTTTCCCTAAGTCAATTTGAATTAGTCTTATCTCAACAACCATAAAAGTCATATTGATACTAATGTAGAGACTAATGCTTGTGGAATGTAAAGTAAAATGTGAGAGATTAGAAACAGTATGCATTATTTCTCAGAACTATCCAAAGTACATATAGGCTTGTTCTTTCAAACGGTTTATTTAAACCAGTGTGCTCATTTCCCAGTTGTTTCCATTTTAATACATAAAAATGTAATGAAGTATGATCTTTATAGGTATTGACTTATAACTAAAAATGGGTTTTTCAGATACAAAGGTTAAAACAGAAGCACAGAGAAAACTCAAGGTAGCCCTATGAAGTGGATCAATAACTTATTGATCAGAAATAATTCATTTTTAGCTTAAATGCTAAATTGGATTTTTAATTATGATTTTGTTTACCTTACATCTCTGGTTTTCTTGCACTCATTAATTAGTAGAACACATTATAGAAGCACTGCTTTGGTTCATTGAGTACCTTTTATTTTGCCCCTAAGATTTGCTATTTTCAAGTTTTTGAATATAAAGGTTACATTTAAAAAGAAGATGACCATCTCTGGGACATACTGTGTTATAGGAAAATCAACCATTCTAAGCATAAGCTTTCATTCCTTGTTAATCTTACAGAAATGCAGATAGTCAAGTGGTAGGATATGAACAGAGGCAGGAGAGAGATCTTAGATTTTTGTTTGCTGGTTTTTGCTCTGTTGCTATTGTTTTGATTCTGCATATGATTCAGACTATCTAGTTTTATCTCTTGCTCCTGCCCAAGGCCATCCTGAATTTATCCACAACTACAGGCATTTGATCTTGAAAGCAGCTTAGGGTCTCTCTCAAATCACAAGTCTTGGGGCAAATAACTACATCTGCCAGAACCTAAAGGGAGCTTTAAACCTTCTTATCTATGAACTGCTCTGCAGTAAGATCAGTTCTTTGGTACATAAGGAGTACCAAAGAACAACAGTTCTTTGTGGATTATTCTGCAAGTCTTTTATAGTTAAAGCAAAGACAAGTTTTGGTTCAGAATAGAATTTTGTGCAAGCTGTCAATTGTCTCAGGTTCAAATTTACCAAACTTCATTTTTTTGTTGTGTAAAAATGGAGTTGGGACATTAAACATTCTTCCTTAGGCAGCTAGCATGATGTTAAACCTCATCAGTAGAAGGTGCTAACGCTTCACTGCAGGGAAAGGTATTTTTCTTGCTGATTCCGATGGGCTCTTTCAATAGGCTTCTGAAATGTAAGCAGCTTCTCCAGTGCCAGGCTCCTGGAGTTCAGGCAGTTTCAGAAGCATCCCAGCTTCCCCAGCTCCATGGCTTTCCCACTGCACTGGGCCCCCAGTCTATGACAGCTTGTAGTGCTCAGTGGTCAGAAATGTCCCCCGGGGGAACCTTCTCAGGCTGACTTGCAGCAGAGTGCCTCCACCAGGACACTCCCTGTGAACAACATTCCCCAGTACTACAGGGTAGAGTTCCTACAAGTACCAGAGGGCAGACTTTCAGCAAATTCTACCTGTGACGTCAAAGTGTTAGTCACTCAATTGTGTCCAACTCTTCGCAATTCCATGGACTGTAGCCCGTCAGGCTCCTCCGTCCATGGAATTCTCCAGGCAAGAATACTGGAGTGGATTGCCATTTCCTTCTTCAGGGGAATCTCCCTAACCCAGGAATTGAACTTGGGTCTCCGGTATTGCAGGCAAATTCTTTACCAATTGAGTCAGCAGGGAAGCCCCTAATTCAACCAGTGAAGCACCATCAAGACTTTTCTATCATTCAGTGAGCCATAGCTCTGCTTTCCCCAACAGTCTCTATCTCAGTCTGGGGGTGGGTCAGCTCTTATATGCTTGCTTTATCTCAGTTTTAGGAATAGTGGCTGTTCTATATATCTGCTATTTCTGCATTCTTTAGAATTCTTTTATATATGAACTAATGCTACATTACCTGAATCTGCTTATGCAATCAGTAATTATTTATATCAATTTTTGTTCAAATTACTGTGTGATGTCTACTGACAGGACTGTGACCAATACAGTCTTTCACAAGCAAGTTAACAAAGTTTATATGTGTATTAAGGGATAAAATACATTTCTGAATGTTTTGGAGAAAGAAGCAATGGTTATGCAGGGGAGGAATAACATTGCATAGGAAGTCATGCCGCATAGTTATGAACAATTACTAGATGGGCTGCATACTTAAGAGGACGATCAAAACTTAAAAAGAAATGTGTTCAACTTTAAGATTCACAGTGTCCCAAAGTTAAAGAGCAGTCTAGCTCAGTGAGTAAATGACGTGATAATAAATGTCAAGTCAGAGAATAAGGTCCATATATAGCCAAAAAAAAAAAAAAAAGTAGTACAAGTGCATAATCTCTGAGCATCTTGAGAGGGGAAGGAAATCTACTTATGCTTATATCACCCTTTTATACATTTTAAATAATTCCCTGCCTGTTATCTATATCTTAGGGTCATTTTCCACCCTTACATTCCAGCTATATTTTCTGTATAAGTGACTTAAGTGCTATGAGATTGATATTTTCTCACTGTTACTATGCATTCACCTTTCAAGCCACAGTTCTATACCTCAGATAGTATAGTTGACTCTTGAACAACACAGAGGTTAGGGGTGCTGATCCCCTGTGCATGTAACAATTTGCATATAACTTTACAGTTGGCCCTTCACATCTGCTGCTCCATGTCTGCAGATTCAACCAACCACAGATCTTACAGTCCTATAATACATATTGAAAATATGCTACATATCAGAGCACCCGTACATTCCAAACTTGTGTGCTAAAGATCCACTATATTTATACTTACCAAACCACACAGTTCTGAGTTATTAATTTCTGTGACCATACAAGAAAAATTGACAAACGGAGGAAGCATAAATAACAATCTACCTTTTAAAAGATCTACAAAAACGTTCTTAGAATGGTTAAGTGTTCATCTTATATAATTATGATATGACTATCATATTTTAAGTCTGAAAAATGAATATACTGTTGAAATATATATATTTATTGACCTATTATTTGTCAGTAAAGATCTTTGAGTAATTAAAAAAATCAAAACAGAAGCGGCATATCCAGAGCAGACACTAAAAACAGTAAACAAACAAAAAAATATTAAAAAAAATACAAAAATATCCACAAAAATATTGGCTGTCCACAGTGCCTTTTTGACTTGAATGAGAATTCTTATATTTTTATGGAATTCTTCCTATGTTTTTCTCTTTTTTCCTTGTTTTTCAAAGGACCTCTACATTTATATTTTAAATGTCAAACTAAGAAAACGAAAGAAAATACTGACAGCGAAGGTTGAGTCTGGTGAAGCAAATGTTTCTTATTCTATAGAGGATGGGGATACAGAAAGTTGCTAATATAAAAGATGGTGATCACTCAATAAGAAAAGAGACATAAGAAATGGAATTAAGAAAATTATTAAAATTTTTGATTTAAAACAGGAAGCCTCACTGGAATGAAAAGGTGTTATAGGAAATAATTTTGAGATAATGAAAGAAAGAATTTGTGAAGAGGAAGGGCGAGGGATAGAGGGAGACTTGAGTTACTAAGTGACAAGGTCTCCCCATCAGAATAAAAAGGACACTGTCACAGACTGTATTAGATATTCCACCAATGGCATGTTCACACAGCCAATACACACTGCCCCAGCATTCCTCACACTGAACTGAAATGGCTTATTTACTGATATATACATATATCTGTGTATATATATAAGTTCCCACAAGACTACAGTGGCTTAAGTATAGGAATCATATCTCATTTTTCTTTTGATTCCCAGGTCCTGACATAAAGTATACATCCAATACATTTGGGTGAATGATTAATGATTAATGAATAAATAAAACCTGTTATAGCTGTTAGAATATGGGTAATCAATAAAGTTGCACATACAAACATGAAAATAAGTTTCAAAAGGAGTAAAGACACCCTATTAGAGAAAATTAAACCAAATAAAACCCATACTAATCATACTATGTCAGAATACTTGATTATTTTTAGAAGGATATATAATAGAATTATGTCAAAAGAATTTCTGTCACAAGTTGTTTAACTTATGTAATATTATTCATGGGTAAGAGACTTTGTTTCACATTTGACTAAATTAATAAATATCTCTTTTGTTGATATGATAGAAAATAATCAATTTCTCCATCCCAAGTCTGATCACAAAAAATTACTTCTGAAAAATTTACTTAGTATTTTACACATTACCATTCTGAAACTTAAAACACAGTAGCTTTTAGCAGTTGTAAAATGTACATGCTTTGGTCAATTATTCTGGATGTTTTCATAAAGCTAACTGACCGACCATGTCAACCTGCCTTTTGATATAATCTATATGCCAAAATTAATTTCTCAGATAGGCAAGTTCCAATAACCATGTTAAAACAGATTTCCGCAAAAAGTAATTCTATTCCAAAGACAGCAAACAGATTCTGTGATGCCATACTTAAACTTTTCACACTCCCCATGGACGTCCCTGGGGGCTCAGAGGGTAAAGCGTCTGCCTCCAATGCGGGAGACCCGGGTTCGATCCCTGAGTTGGGAAGATACCCTAGAGAAGGAAATGGTAACCCACTCCAGTATTCTTGCCTGGAGAATCCCATGGATGGAGGAACCTGGTAGGCTACAGTCCATGGGGTCACAAAGAGTCGGATACGACTGAGTGACTTCACTTCATTATTGTGTTAATTGACTGTCTCTTTAAAGTGAAATAATTTCACTCTCATTCTGCAGAGTTGCTGCCCACCAACACACACACACCTCTTTTCAGGATGAGCACATAACTATTTTAAATCTTTTGGTCAATAAGGAAGTCTTTTAAAGTTTAACAGAAACAAAGTGATCCAATTAATTTCAAGAGACATTTATATATGAGATGGTAAACTAATTCTCCATTTGGGGGTTACTGAGTCTCATTTTGCGTTGCTGCTTAGAAATGTATTCCAGAGTGAGGAAATAACAGCAGTAAGTCCACTGCCATCATTTTGGGTTGACTTCTAACTCGAGAAATAGGAAAGCCTTTTATTCTCATAGCTGAAGACAGAAAACATTACACACTATAGAAATCAGTGTCTTAAAATGCTGAAGAAATAATTTCCAAAACAACAAAATAAAAAGACAATCAAAATAGGTATACTAATCTTGAACTCAGGGTTTTTTTCTGTTTTCCTGCCTCTGATAGCCTTTTAGTTCTTATTATAATTCTAAAATTATATTGTGATATATTAAGAATTGTGATATTTAAGAATATATCAGGCTTAATGTAATAAGAACTGTTATTTAAGATAGGCAGTAAGGCCAGAGTGAACTATTTTAATTAAGAAATGACTTAGTTTTAGGCTGAGAGAGGCAGATTTGTCACATCATTTATGTTCACATTTTAAATATGCTTATTAATAATTTCAATACATTTATTTCATATATTCTACAAATTTATTAAGAAGTTTTTATGTACCAGAAATTATCAGAAAACTATAGCCAAATGCCACCTACAGTCTCTTCTGATAAATACCATCTTTTCTGAACACAGCCACACCCTTCATTTACATACTGTCTCTAGCTGCTTTCAGGACGCAGTGGCACGGGTTGGTTGAGACACTGTATGGACCGCAAAACCTAAAATAACCATCAGGTTGTTTACAGAAAAAGTTTGCTGACCCCCTACATAGAAACTAGAAATACATTGGTAAATGAAACAAACATCTTTCACAGCATTTACATACTGGCTGGTGTGGGCAGATGTTAAGCACAAACATAAAAATAGGTAAATTATGTCTATTAGAATTTAATAAATGCTGTAGGAAAAAAGAGCAGTTTTAACAGGGCATTCAATGAGGGACCAGGGTGCAATTTTAAGTAAGACAGAGTAGGGGAATTTAAGAAAGTAACATTTGAGTAAATACTTGAAGTATAAGAGGTAGTCATCACATAAACTGGGGTAAGAAAATTTGAGAAGGTAGCTTAAGGCAAATAACCAGAAGGAAAAAACATACTTTGTGTGTTCAAGGAAGACCAAGGAGGCTGATGTGCAAGAACAGTAAAATAGCGCCAATATTGAAGGCTCTCTTCAATGGTACCAACGTCTGTTACTGCCAGTAACTGCTGTAAAATATGAGTCAGTGCCCTGGGCTAAGAAATTATTTTTTATCATGCATGGTTAAGCAAGTGTAATTTAAGAACTCTGAAGTATAGTGTTAGTTTAGTAATATTCAGTTGCCACATATATCTCAATTTATATATGTTACTGGAAAGGAGATTGGAAGAATGACAAGATTTATAACAACATCTTGGAGAACATCTAATATCTAATAATATATGAAGTCAGAGTGCTTAAAAAATTCACAAAATCTTGAGAGGTTTGGCTAGGACTCAAGAGTACTGAACACATAAAAGAATATATTTTATGTTGTTACCTTTAAGCTTCAAGAGACTAAGCAATGCTATTCAACTCATCAGGCAGTTAGGTTTTCTGGACAGACTGCAATAATAACCACAGAATGAAAAAAAAAATTGTAAAACAAATTCTATGCCTAGAGATAGGAAAATAATGTGCATTCTCCTGAAATAGATTCATACTATTAAGGAAATTTGGAAGAATTTCCTTAATTAAAAAGAATTCATATGAAGTGGTTAGGCCAAATAAACAAAGGGCATATGAAAAAACCCAGCAACAGATGGGGAAAAAATGGTAAATAAGTATAAAAACATATTGGATATAGTAAAAGTTCTATATTACATCATTAAAGATATAATCCTCTAGAAAGCATTCTGATGTTCTGAGACAGAAAAAGATTAGTCTTAAAAATTTTAAATATCTTAAGATGTGATCTATTCTTAAGTATGAAACACAAAATATCAAAACCTCAAAATATAAGTATGTAACACTTTACATTTGAAGAGTGCTTTAGACAAGTCTTAGCATTCACTGAACAATGGCCTGACTCTTAGGTTATTAAATTTCTCCTGAAGACAAACTTCAATCCAGCATATCAAAGAAGACCTGGCAATCTGTGGACAGCAGATTTCCTGAAACCGGAAGGGTGACTGCTTTGGAAACTAATAGCCACACTATTATAAGCACACTTTTTTCCCCGACTTCTGTAGATATTATCACATATAGATATACCACATATAAAAAAACTGAGGAAATGAGGTGTTATGCAATTTGCCTACAGTCATACATACAATAAATGAAGGAGAATTGGGCCTTAAAGGACCTGCACAATTTTTAACCTATGCTGACTTTAAAAGATGCCATGCTTTGAATTTATAAAATCTAAAAATTATCTTCACATGTTCATCCAACCTAAAATCTTACTCTTACTTCAGGGTATCTTTTTAAAAATTTTCCCCTGAAGACACAAAAAATTTCATAGCCTATTAGGCAGAAACCTTCTTTTACACTTTTCTTGGATATTATATAAAGTTAGCATATAAGTTATTATAACTATTATATTTTTGAACATGGGAAAGGGGGTGATTAGCAAAGATGGAATGACAGCTTTGTGATCAGACACTGTCTTTGGTAAAGCAGAATGACGATCTCTGAATGACCCATTCCCTTTGGGCACTGATTCCCCAAGAATCTCTGCCTTTAGTCTATCAGTGGTCAGGTCCTTCATGCCTCTCACTCCTGTAAGAGCTGTTCTCCCTGAAATTGAGCCATTTCTTGCTATTTCCTACTTCATCTCCTACTAGTTTTCTTTGTTGATCGGACACTTCAGACCAGTTCTCAGCCTTTATTGTATCAAAACCAAGATCCATTTAGCACCCCAAAGTTCCTTCTCCTCTCTCAGACTCTGATGCTTACCCAAAATAGACTGGTTTCCTGCACAATCCAGATGCTATTTCATTTTTGGGGTCACCATTCTGTCATCATTAGTCTCCACGTTCCAACTAGCTTCTTATTTATTCCCTCTCCCTGAGAAGACCAGTGAGCAAAGACATGGCACCACAGAGCTAACCCAATAGAGCATACGAAAAAGGACCAAAAACAAACAAACAAAAACACATTTCCTGTCTAAGTTGTTCCTGGCAAAGGGAAAGTGTCAAGAGTTTAAATGACATTATTATTTACTACTTTAAAAACAGGATAAATTTTAAAATTTTGTTTTCAAAATACAGTTTTTTAAAAGATGTTTAAAATAAAGTTGGTGAGAAGAAATAAATTATATTATCTAACAAATTAATCCAACAAAGGCTGGTGGAGTGAAGTAATTAATGCTTACTGAGCACTAATATTAAATAGGCCAACATTCAGGAAGAGGCAATTAAAAAAAAAACAGTATTCATAAAGATTAAAAAAAAGAAGTTCATGTTTGTGATTCATGTCCAAATTCTCATTCATTAGACAAGTCACAGAAACTAACTGGTAAGAAAAAGCACATTTTTTATCCTTAAGAGTTTTGACTATTGTGAGGACAAATGAGAGCTAGACACACACCCAGGGTGAACAAGCCTCAAAATAGAGATAGCACAGTTTGTACTTGATTTTTAATGTATTAAAATTCAATCTAGCTTTTAAGATTCTACAGAGTAGCCAGAAACTTGAGCAAAGGAGAAAACTGAGATCATAAGTAGTTTTAACACAAAATACATCCTGACCCAGACTCCATCAAGGGCTATAAGCAGAAATATTTTCTTCATTAACCAATGATTTTTATTGTTTATTCCTACCCTTGCCCCAACATTTCTGATTTCTTGTCTTAGAAATGAGTCATCTAAGACACAAACTAGTATTTTGATAATAAGGACTACCTTTAAGAGGCACGTGCCTCTTGTTTCTACATTACTACTGAGGTTTTTAGACACTAATCTTATTTTCCAAAGGAGAGGGAAAAACATTTAGTGAGAGCAGACTCAGTATCTCTGCTGCTGCTACTAAGTCACGTGAGTCGTGTCCAACTCTGTGTGACCCCATAGACGGCAGCCCACTAGGCTCCCGTCCCTGGGATTCTCCAGGCAAGAACACTGGAGTGGGCTGCCATTTCCTTCTCCAGTGGATACAGTTAAAACTCTTAACAGGGACATGTCACAGCAGGGGTATTTTAGAACTATAAGAAATTAGATAATCTGATGACTTACCTAATGATTACACGGTAGCATGATACTGTCATTTTTTAAAGTTTTTTAAGATGTTGAAAAAAATTGTTTTCTTATTAATCTGGATCCCATTTGCCAACTGAAAAAAGAACTTAGTCTCTGATGAGAAATGCCACAACTGTCATGGAAATTCACAGTGACTTGCAGACAGGGTTATAATCATTTTAAAAAAGAGAGACAAAGAAGCTTTACAGCTCTGAGATGGGGGTATTTCTTTTTGTAATATAATATTGTCCCTTTGTTGATTTGCTTTAAGCCTTATACACAGGTCCTGTAGTCAGTGAAGACAAAGTATATGAAGTATGAAACATTTTGAATATTGACATTTTAAATTATTTTTTAATACTACTCATAAAACTATATTCCTGAGTTTGCTTGAGTTCAAAGCTGTCTAGTTCAGTTCATCAGATGCCTAGTGGGAGGATGTAATCGCAAACCGTGCCCCCCTCCAAAAAAAAACGCGAAACACTCTAGGCTAGACATCTGAGGCTAATCACAATGCTGAAAGGTTCTTCAAGGATTTGAGCGCACAGCACTTCATAAATAGTACTAGTACCAATTATTCTCTAAAACAAAGATTACAGATTTCCTGTGGTGAAATTAACATCAGAGAGTCAACCTCTTTTATAAGAGAAAATGGTTATTTTGTCTCCTTTCTATTTCTGAATTAAGATACAACCTTTCTCCTTATTCTTCTCTACTCACACACATTTAATATTACAATTTGGTAAAATTGATTTAAATTTTTTTCTCTCTAGTAAAATAAAGGATTCTTCCCTCTACTAAGTAAACTATGTTCACTGCAATGGCAGATTTAATAAAATAACAAATCTCAAGTTACTAAAATAGCAGAGATCAAGAGAGTACTTTATATAACTTGACATATGTATGCTATACTATATAATACAATATAATTGCAAAAATCTTATATTAATTTTTTATAATTCCAATCCAAGACACTAACTCAAAGACCAAAGTATTAGTTAATGACTACAGAAGAATAAGGAGACAATTCATGTACCAGTCTTTTATTTATACTTTCCTTTGGGGGAAACCATTTTCTCTTTCTTTTAGTGTTCCTATTAGTTTTTAAATGTAAACATCTACCCTTTCTGAAGAATGGGGGAAGGATCTCAAGTCTCTTTTCTGTTCTTAACCTAGCCTTCAACAACAGAAGAGAACTGTCCTCTCCAGTTGATGAAACTGGGTGAAAAAAGGCAATACAGGGAACTCAGTCTCTCCAAAGATTTCTCTTGAGACAATCTGATCAACTGATGTGGGCTTTCTTCTCTTGTCCCTCCTTCCAAGCAAATATAATTAGACCGGAGTTTAGGACCTGCCTTCTATAAATAAATGATGTTTCTTTGCAGTCTCACTTTTGGAACCATAGATGCAATGCATCAATGAGCATGCAGCAGATTTAATAAGCATGTAACAGTTCCACAGATATGTTATAGATCAAATGCTTCTATCCCCCGAACACATATACTGAAGTTGAATCCCCAGTGTGATGGTACTGGGCCGTGGGGCCTTTGGAATGTGACTAGGTCTTGAGGGTGCAGCCCTCATGAATTGGATTAACGCCCTTATAATAAGGGATCACAGAGTTATGAATAGCTTGTTCTCCTCTTGCCATGAGAGGGTACGACTAGAAGCTGGCAGTCTGCAACCTGGAAGAGGGCCCATTACTGAACCCAACCATGCTGGACACCCTTATCTCAGATTTCCAACCTCCAGAACTGGGAGAAATACATGCTTACTGTTTCAGCCACCCAGTCTATGGTACTGTGTTCTAGCAGCCCATGTAAGAGCTGAGGCTTATGGAAGGCATAGATTCTTGACTCATCTCATGATTAGATTTTAGTTGTTTCAGAACCTGTAGTTGGAAGATATATGAAAATTACATTCACATTTGTTTACTTAAACTTGCTCTGCTAACTTAAATTTATGTTCATACATATGTTTGAGGAAGTGATGTTTTCAGGTGCTATACATTCAGGATTAAATTGAAGAAATTAGGGAAAACCACTAGGCCATTCAGGTTTGACATAAGTCAAATCCCTTATGGTGATACAGTGGAGGTGACAAATACATTCAAGGGACTAGACCTGTAGACAGTACCTGAAGAATTATGAACAGAGGTTTGTAACATTGTACAGGAGGCAGTGATCAAAGCATCCCAAAGTAGAATAAATGCAAGAAGGCAACATGGTTGTCTGAGGAGGCTTTACAAATAGCTGAGGAAAGAAGAGAACTGAAAAGCAAGGGATAAAAGAAAAGACACATCCAACTGAATGCAGAGTTCCAGAGAACAGTAAGGAGAGATAAGAAGGCCTTCTTAAATAAACACTGCAAAGAAATAGAGGAAAAACAATAGAATGGGAAAGACTAGAGATATCTTCAAGAAAACTGGACATATTAAGGGAACACTTCATGCAAGGAGGGGCATGCTAAAGAACAGAAATGGCAAAGACCTAATAACAGAAGCAGAAGAGATTAAGAAGAGGTGACAAAAACACACGGGAGAATTACGCAAAAAAAAGTCTCAATGACCCGGATAACCATGATGGTGTGTCACTCACCGAGAGCCAGACATCCTGGAGTATGAGTCAAGTGGGCCTTAAGAAGCATTACTGAGAACAAAGCTAGAGCCGGTGATAGAAGTCCAGCTGAGATATTTAAAATTCTAAACTATGATGCTGTTAAAGTGCTGCATTCAATATGTCAGCAAATTTGGTAAACTCAGTAGTGGCCAGAATGAAAAGGTCAGTTTTCATTCCAATCCCAAAGAAGGGCAATGCTCAAGAATTTTCAAACCACCATACAACTGCACTCATTTTGCATGTAAGGTAAATCTCAAAACGTTTCAAGCTAGGCTTCAGCAGCACATAAATCAAGAACTTCCAGATCTATAAGCTAGGTTTTGAAGAGGCAGAGGAAGCAGAGATCACATTGGCACCATTTGTTGGGTCATGGAGAAAACAAGGGAGTTCCAGGAAAAAGAAAAATTTATTACTACTTAACTATGCTAAAGCCTTTGACTATGTGGGTCACAACAAAAACTGGAAAATTCTTAAAGAGATGGGAATATCAGACCACCTTACCTGCCTCCTGAGAAACCTGTATGCATGTTAAGAAGCAACAGTTAGAACTGGAAATGGAACGACTGGTTCTAAATTGGGAAAGGAGTATGTCAAGGTTGTATATTGCCACTCTGCTTATTTAATTTCTATGCACAGTACATCATGCAAAATGCTACGAAGGATGAATCACAAGGTGTAATCAAGATTGCCAGGAAAAATATAAACAACCTCAGAAATATGCAGATAATACCACTCTAATGGCAGAAGCTAAAGACAGACTGAAGGGCCTCTTGATGAGGGTGAAAGAGAAGAGTGAAAAAGCTTGCTTAAAGCTCAACATTAAAAAAATGAAGGTCACGCCATCCAATCCCATCACTTTACGGCAAATAGAAGGGGATAAAGTGGAAGCAGTAATGGATTTTACTTTCTAGGACTCCAAATTCAATGCTGGCTGAGACTGCCATCCTGAAATCAGAAGCTTCCTGCTCCTTGGAAGGACAGCGATGACAAACCTGTGCTGAGCTTACTCTCTCTGTGTGTTCAACGCTTTGAGAACCTGTGGACGATAGCCTGCCAGGCTCCTCTGCCACGGGGATTTTCCAGGCAAGAATATTGGAATGGGTAGTCTTTCCCTCCTCCAGGGAATCTTCCCAACCCAGGGATCGAACCCAGGTCTCCCACGTTGCAGGTGGATTCTTTACCGTCTGAGCCACCAGGGAAGCCCATGAATACTGGAGTGGGTAGCCTATCACTTCTCCAGGGCAACTTCTCAGCCCAGGAATCAAACTGGGGTTTTCTGCACTGCAAGCAGATTCTTTACCAGTTGAGCTACCAGGGAAGTCCATGACAAACCTAGCCAGCATGTTAAAAAGCAGAGACATCACTTTACAGATAAAGGTCTGCATAGTTAGTGCTATGGTTTTTCCAGTAGTCATGTACAGATGTGAGAGTTGGAACACAAAGGAGGCTGGGGCTGAAGAACTGATGCTTTTGAATTGTAGTGCTGGAGAAGACTCTTGAGAGTCCCTCGGACAGCAAGAAGATCAAACTAGTCAACCCTAAAGGAAATCAATTCTGAATATACATTGGAAAGACTAATGGTGAGGCCCCAATAGTTTGGCCATCTGATATGAAGAGCTGTCTGACTGGAAAAGACCCTGATGCTTAGAAAGACTGAGGACAGGATGAGAAGGGGGCAACAGAGGATGAGATGGCTGGATGGCATCACTGTCTCAATGGACATGAATCTGAGTAAACTCTGGGAGATAGTGGAGGACAGAGGAGCCTGGCATACCGCTGTCCATGAGGGTTCAAAGCGTTGGACAGAACTTAACGTCTATATAACAAGTTTAAGAAAGTATATATGATATTAATTGTTTATGTCAATGTTATACTTTTCATCTACAGAGTATGATCTTTGTCCAAGAAGAATCCAGTATTTTTCCAAGCATTTAGCAATGTAGAAGACACATGAAACACTTGGGAGTTCACAGGGCGAAAATGACTGACTTCATAAAGATTGCATTCAAATATGATTCAATAGTATAAAATAATTCGTTTACATATTTAAAAATGTGTTGAACAATTAAACTGGACATGAGTTATTTTAAATAATCTGCTTAGTGTCAAGTCAATTCTAAGAAAATTTTACACGAGATACCATTAACTAGAAAAATCACTTATATTCTTGAATTTTAAAATTGTATTAGCTGATATGACTTACTTTCCATATAAAAATGTATATCCTATATAGCATTACTATGGCAAAATTTATAAATATTTAAATTCTGACAGATAAAGAGGACTAGATTGCCTGCCAGAAATTCTAAGAGTAAGTCAGAGAGGGCCAAGAAAGGAAAGACGACCCGTATAGCAAGACTTTTGAGAGGGGGAGACTCAGCAGAATGTGTCTGCTCATCCATTTTAAGTTATAAACAAATTTTCTGTGGTTTCTGACATTTGGCTAGTAATACTTCACTAGGATGACAGACCCAAAGGTCAGCTTGACCTAAATTTCTTTTATGTATACTTGCTGGTCACATTTCTGTTTATCAACATCAGAAAGGTAAATGAATAGAGTCATGGGGATGAGTGTGAATAAAATTATATTTGTCAGCTTTATATTTACCATAAAATGTTCTACCCAACAGTACCATGTAGTCTGCACATGTAAGACTATCACAAATCTCATGCCAGATCAAAACAGAGTCTAACTATCTCAGAATATTAGGAAGTGAGCCAAATGGGACTGTTTTCCCCAAATTCTGAAATACCTTTAAGTCACATGTGACAGCACCAGTTTTAAAAGGTAGAGTCTCTATCATTGCCTTCGAGGCTTAATTCAGTACAGTGGAGTCACTAGAATATTAGGAAATATATAGCACTATGTCCCAGAACTCATGTTGCCTGTAATAAGGAAAACATCTTATAATGGCATGTGATTCTCTAGACTCCAGCAAAATTCTCCCAGATGTCTTGAATACAATTAAAACAATCTGGTATAATCTATTTCAAGTTGGCAAAATTAAAACTATATTCTAGTTGGATAAGTCTCTCTGGGAAAATCCAGTTTTCCTAAGCTGTCATCTTCAATGAGAGTTCCAGGCGCTGCTGACAGAGCATTAGATATCATCAAGGATGTATCAAGAAAGAAAGGAAAACTTTTCCACTTGATTTCAACAAAATATGCTCAGGAGACAAATCCTATGTATCAATGGTGATTCTAAGCATATCACTGAACTGGTATTACAGTCTTGCAGGGTAGTGTCATAGCTCTAAGGTAATAAATATTTCACACCATAAACATGGCTCTAAACATGCAGTAGCAAATATGTCTAATGGCATTGCATTTAGAAGTTCAAATCTGAAACTGCAATTGGTTACACGAGTTTAGAAAAAGGTAAAATTAAAAGTCTAAAAAAAATGTTACTATGACACGCGAAAAACTGTCCTTTAAATACTCCTAGAATGGAGTTAACATTTTTCTCTGCACTGTAGTTAGTCAAGGAAACTTAATGGTAAGAGAAAGAATGAACTGAAACTATTAAATTCAAGTAGCATCTAACATCAAGTAGCAGTGTTTGGTATCAATAATTTAAGCTTACTGAGGCACTAATCCTCAACTTACTCTTTAAAATCAAGCATTGAATCTTAATAATTTGAAGCTGAATGTTAGCAACAAATTATTTACTTTAGCCCGTTCATGTGTTCAGAGTTTCTTTGGGGCCGATGAGAATGGTCAAAAATTGATTGTGAGTGATGGGTGCACAACTTGGCAATGATTCTAAAAAACACTTGAATTGTACACTCAAGGATGAGTTGTAAGTTATATCACAATAAAGCTATTTTAAGAGTGAATATAATATTTACTCTACTGTTTATTCTGATCATCAATAATTACTTTATGAATACTAGGAAAGGAAATAGGTTTATGACTTCCAGATGGGCCAGTTGACAGAAATCTTCTAAGAACTTCTTTTAAAGTGACAATCTAAAAATGTAGCGTTCGTATATAACACACTGAAGGGCTTATTTCAATTGAGGAATTAGGAATAGATTTTTGCCTACTTAGAATAACATTTCTCATTTATTCAGTAAATAAACATTTGAGTGCTTATGGGTCATGCGCTGATTCTTACTGGGGACTGGGTGGCAGTGAACAAATGATAATGTCTTTACAAAGAGGCACAAATCCTTTATCATAAGCCTCTCTTAAGAAAAAAGTCCTATAGCCACCTTCACAACTTCAGAACCTACTTTTACACTGCCCTTATGTTAGAGAAGGGAACCAATCCCTTAGATCATTGGAAAAGCACTGAATAATGAAAGATTGATTTTTCTTTATAAAGTAATCATAAGTGCATATCTTCCTGTCTCCTCAAAGATGGATTATGAATAGGATAAAATGTACTTGGTTTCGGTAAGTTTGGCATTTAAATACAGGGAATTTATTCTTTAAGAAGTTTAGCATATCATCTAAGGAAGAATACTGTAAGTTGCAATTGCATTGTTCCACAATTTTTTTTTCAAATACACACTATTTAGTCCTAAAGGATAAATCTGTAAAGTGCTTGGAAATATTTGTCAGTAGCCTTTGTGAATTTTTAGTAGTTAAACACTTCTGAGTAAAATTAAAATGGGAAAATGTTCATATATTTTGCAACTGACAGAGTTATTTTCATTTGCTTAATGACAGGTGTAACAGGTTTCCAGAAAAGTTTACTTTATTTATGGATCTCTAGATAATGCACTTTGGTAACCATTCTTCTGCCTACTTAGTAAGAGAAGAATCAAATGGGGAAAATAGCCGTAAGTGTGAACAAGCTTAAGTTACTTCTAAAAATCAAACCACTTTTTATACAAGTAAACACTGAAGCTTCATTTTTGAAAATATAGTTTGTCCATTAACTATAGCTGAAAAAAAAATAATTTTAGTTATACTGCCAAATGTCTATCTGTGCTCTAACTGAATATATGCAACTAAAATCATTTGTTTTATTTGTTTGCACACATTTCCAGTAGGGACAGAAAACAGTCACTGATATTTAATTTTGTTACAGAAAAGGGCTCATTATATATTTTAATATACAACTGAAAAAATATTAATAGTAAATATGGACTTATCAGTTCAGTTCAGTTGCTCAGTCATGTCCGACTCTTTGCGACCCCATGAACCATAGCATGCCAGGACTCTCTGTCGATCACCAACTGCCAAGTCTACCCAAACCCATGTCCATTGAGTCAGTGATGCCATCCAACCATCACATCCTCTGTCATGCCCTTCTCCTCCCACCCTCAAGCTTTCCCAGCATCAGGGCCTTTTCGAATGAGTCAGCTCTTCGCATCAGGTGGCCGAAGTATTGGAGTTTCAGCTTCAGCATCAGTCCTTCCAGTGAACACCCAGGACTGATCTCCTTTAGGATGGACTGGGTGGATCTCCTTGCAGTCCAAGGGACTCTCAAGAGTCTTCTCCAACACCACAGTTCAAAAGCATCAATTCTTCAGTGCTCAGCTTTCTTTATACTCCAACTCTCACATCCATACATGACTACTAGAAAAGCCATAGCTTTGACTAGATGGACCTTTGCTGACAAAGTAATGCTCTGCTTTTTAATATGCTATCTAGGTTGCTCATAGCTTTCCTTCCAAGGAGTAAGCATCTTTTAATTTCATGGCTGCAATCACCATCTGCAGTGATTTTGGAGCCCAGAAAACAGTCTGACACTGTTTCCACTGTTTCCCCATCTATTTGCCATGAAGTGATGGGACCAGATGCCATGATCTTAGTTTTCTGAATGTTGAGCTTTAAGCCAACTTTTTCACTCTCTTCTTTCACTTTCATCAAGAGATTCTTTAGTTCTTCTTCACTTTCTGCCATAATGGTGGTGTCGTCTGCATATCTGAGGTTATTGATATTTCTCCCAGCAATCTTGATTCCAGCTTATGCTTCATCCAGCCTAGCATTTCTCATGATGTACTCTGCATATAAGTTGAATAAGCAGGGTGATAATATACAGCCTTGACATACTCCTTTTCCTATTTGAAACCAATCTGTTGTTCCATGTCTGGTTCTAACTGTTGCTTCCTGAACTGCATACAGGTTTCTCAAGAGGTAGGTCAGGTGGTCTGATATTCCCATCTCCTTCAGAAGTTTCCACAGTTTATTGTGATCCACACAGTGAAAGGCTTTGGCATAGTCAATAAAGCAAAAATAGATGTTTTTATGACACTCTCTTGCTTTTTCGATGATCCAGTAGATGTTGGCAATTTGATCTCTGGTTCCTCTGCCTTTTCTAAAGCCAGCTTGAACTTATACCACTACATTTTTTAAAAGTTAAATAGTTAAGTAGTAATATCTAAAACTTGTGAAAAAGAATGTATTGTCCTTTAGTCCTGCAATGTTAGTTTTGAGAAATTTTTTAAGAAAATAGACATAAAATGTGTTGATGCATAATTTAAAAAATCAGTATAAAATATTCAGTTATTAACATTTCAACTATATAAAAAATGGAGGAAAAACACCTGAATATATCCAGAAGAATCATATTTGGATAGTGGAAAAATGGACAGTACATTTCTTCTCTTTTGCCACTTACATAACATTCATCAACAATTTAAAAATAGTAAATTTTACTTAATATTTAGTTAAGATTTTATGTGAAAAATATGCTCTGTTACAATATGCAAATAGGGAGAAACAGCATTTGTTGTTGATATAACAACAATTGTGTTCGCAAAGTTTCAAGGATGAAATACACTTATTCATCCAATTATCCAAACTTAAGTTCAATTATATCAGTTGGATGACATTAAACTTGCCAAGCACCTGCCTTTTGCAACATACTAAAGATAAAACTCAAATTATGTAGCCATCCTGAGGAATTTAACAGGCACAGTGTCTTCCTTCTAGCAGTTTGGCTATTTCTGCTAAAACAAATATGCCTATTTTGACAGAGTTCAGAAAAAATATACATACTTTCAACCATGGAAAATTATATAAAGTTACAGATCTCTTGTAACAAGATAGGCTTTCAGTGTAAGATCAAAGTGTATAGAAGGATAGAAAAACAAGGGATAGTACCTATTTCTAGCTAAAAAGTCAGAATAGCTAAGAAGTGAACATCAGTAAATAAATATCTTTTCAGCTGATTCTATCCTACCTCTCCTCTCCCTCCTCTAAATTGTGGCATCTCTTTGCTTATCCAGCAGGAAGTCTCTTAAGCAAAGGCAGGGTAGCAGCGCCCTAAAGCACCCCCCAGGCTCTCATCGGCCGCTCATTAGCTAATGGGAAAGTTCATTAGCTGAGCTGAACTTTATAGTTTCCCTGTTTGCAACTCAGTGAGAATGACAAAACCGGTAATTCATAGCGTAGTTGGGAACGGTAAATGGAATACCAGATGACTAAATGAATGAAACTAAAACAAAAGACAACAGAAAGAGAAGCTTCTGTCGACTGGACATCTAGTATATTACAGTTAGATGTGTTTTATTTCAACTTTTCTAATTAAAGTTAAGTCAATTTAGAAGAATAATTTATTTAATGCTGCTACCAAGCTAGTTTGCTCACAAATGAAGGGCAATTGACAAAAGTTATGTAACTGAAAGGGGGAATAATGTTGAGTACAGCAGCTTCAAATTCTGGGAGCCTTTAAGCACTCCATCAAGTTAATGTTGGTTGGCTGCTGAACAAACCAAGGGCTAAAAAATGTATTAGGAATTGAGAGCTTAATAAAAGCAAAATTTCCATTTTTTTTCTGGGAAGTTTTAAGAACTTTAAAGAGTTCTCATTCCAAAGCAACCAAATTCCAGTAGTTCAGAAATCCTTATAATCACTGACTTTACATGGTTTCTATTTTCTGTGTTCCTTTCAGCCTGATACTTCAATCTGTGCAAGCTACAAACAGAAACCATCTAAGCAACATACAGTGAAATACCCTTTCCTTCTCCATAGCAAACAATAAAATTTAATTTAGATATGCATAGATTCTTTAAATGATGTCATGCATTTCTTTAATTTGGAGCAATTTAACATGTTTAAAACTCAACTTCCTCAAGTACAAGGAAAAAAGTATGACTGAGGGAGAGATATATAAGCAAATTTTCTAGTGTAGTACTGACATACACTGTTCATGGGGTTCTCAAGGCAAGAATACTGAAGTGGTTTGCCATTCCCTTCTCCAGGGGACCACATTCTCTCAGAACTCTCCACCAGACCCGACCGTCTTGGGTGGCCCCACACGGCATGGCTCAGTTTCATTGATTCAGACAAGGCTGTGGTCCTGTGATCAGATTGGCTAGTTTTCTGTGATTATGGTTTCAGTGTGGCTGCCCTCTGATGCCCTCTCACAACACCTGCTGTCTTACTTGGGTTTCTCTTACCTTGGACAAGGGGTATCTCCTCACGGCCACCCCTCTACTTTACTTATGATGAAACTCAAGTTAAAGGAGACATCACTTGCCCTGAGCACACAGCAAGGAAGGGGCAGCGCTATGGGCCGGGTCTGATTCCGGGCTGCCGCACACTTCAACCTGCACTCACTATCTTGCCTGAGGTCTTAAGAAGGACTGAGGGGTGAGTCGCTCACTTATCCATTTAACGAACACTTAATAGCATCGATTGAGTATGAGCCAAGGCCTGGTGCCAGGCGCTGGTGAGCGGAAGAAGGGATGGGCAATGAGAGGCTGGGGGCGGGGCAGGGCGCAGGGTCCCTCAGAAAGACCCTGGAGCTCGGCACCCGGAGCAAATTGGGAAAACTCAGCAGTGGCCATAGGACTGCAAAAGGTCAGTTTTCATTCCAATCCCTGAGAAAGGCAATGCCAAAGAATGCTCGAACTACCACACAATTGCACTCATCTCACACGCTAGTAAAGTGATGCTCAAAATTCTCCAAGGCAGGCTTCAGCAATATGTGAACCATGAACTTCCAGATGTTCAAGCTGGTTTTGGAAAAGGCAGAGGAACCAGAGATCAAATTGCCAACATCTGCTGGATCATATAAAAAGCAAGAGAGTTCCAGAAAAACACCTATCTCTGCTTTACTGACTATGCCAAAGCCTTTGACTGTGTGGATCACAATAAACTGTGGAAAATTCTGAAAGAGATGGGAATACCAGACCACCTGATGTGCCTCTTGATAAACCTGTATGCAGGTCAGGAAACAACAGTTAGAACCGGACATGGAACAACAGACTGGTCCAAATGGGAAAAGGAGTATGTCAAGGCTGGATATTGTCACCCTGCTTAGTTAACTTACATGCAGAGTACATCATCAGAAATGCTGGCCTGGAAGAAGCACAAGCTGGAATCAAATTTGCCGGGAGAAACATCAATAATCTCAGATACGCAGACACCACCACCCTTATGGCAGAAAGTGAAGAGGAACTAAAAAGCCTCTTGATGAAAGTGAAAGAGGAGAGTGAAAAAGTTGGCTTAAAGCTCAACATTCAGAAAACTAAGATCATGGCATCTGGTCCCATCACTTCATGGCAAATAGATGGGGAAACAGTGGAAACAGTGTCAGACTTTATTTTTCTGGGCTCCAAAATCACTGTAGCTGGTGACTGCAGCCATGAAATTAAAAGACGCTTACTCCTTGGATAGAAAGTTATGACCAACCTAGATAGCATATTAAAAAGCAGACATTACTTTGCCAACAAAGGTCCGTCTAGTCAAGGTTATGGTTTTTCCAATGGTCATGTATGGACATGAGAGTTGGACTATGAAGAAAGCTGAGTGCCGAAAAATTGATGCTTTGGAACTGTGGTGTTGGAGAAGACTCTTGAGAGTCCCTTGGATTGCAAGGAGATCCAAGCAGTCCATCGTAAAGGAGATCAGTCCTGGGTGTTCATTGGAAGGACTGATGCTGAAGCTGAAACTCCAATACTTTGGCCACCTCATGCAAAGAGTTGACTCATTGGAAAAGACCCTGATGCTGGGAGGGATTGGGGGCAGGAGGAGAAGGGGACGAGGGGACGACAGAGGATGAAATGGCTGGATGGCATCACCAACTCGATGGGCATGAGTTTGAGTGAACTCCGGAGTTGGTAATGGACAGAGAGGCCTGGCGTGCTGCGATTCATGGGGTCGCAAAGAGTCAGACACGACTGAGTGACTGAACTGAACTGACACATAATATCAGCACTTAGTTGCTTCCTATAAATTCATATAACACACAGTTTTTTTTGTTGTTTTCAAAACTATAGGCTAAATGTTTGAATGTGTTCACTTTACAGACCATTTATTGTTAAAAAAAATAGTTTGAGAACGGTCAGACTATTATTTCAAATAGTCTTCTTGTGAAAATGAGAAGCAAACTACATAGCACTACTTAAACGTCTCATGGTTTTTTCGTTGTTTTGTTGAACATTGTTCCCTGTTTCTTTGATTTCTAGAATATTTTAGATCAGAATCGTTTTTGACTTTCCCCTTTCCTTTTTGCTTATATAATTCAGTTCTTAGTCTTGACATGGTTTTATAGCTCTGTTTTCCTCTTCTGTTTTATCATCACTGTTTACTGTGGCAGCTATTTTGCATTTAAATTCTGTTTCACAAGAACATTTTAAAAAACAGGTTTCATTTAGAGTCCTGACTCAGATGCAAGGCATGTCCATAAAAAAGGATATGGTAACAGAAATGATATATGCCTATGATGTCCTTTGTCTTTTCTGAGGAAAGCCACTATGTTCCCTTCCAAGACCATGAGAAGTGTCATAGGTAACTGCTCTAAGTCTGCCTGTATCATATCATGCCCTTGGCTACCCTGACCTCCAAGTCTGACTGCTATTACCAGATTAACTAATTGATGAACACGCTCTATTGTATTTATTATGACATTGATAAGTAGTGAAGTAAAACTGTGGTATCCTGTTGTATGGCACTAACCTGTTTCATAATTTATAAACCTGTTACATGTAGTAGGGAAAAAATATGTTCATGGAATCAGACTTTGCTTCAAATTCTATCACTTGTTATGGAGACTTGAACCAAAGACTTAATCGCTCTGATGGTCAGTTTTAAACTAGATGAACTGCAAGTAATAACAGGTACTTCTCAACTTCATTATAAAAAAACTCAAGTTAATAATAAACCAAAAGTGTTCAGAGCATGTATCAAAGAGTAAGAGCTCAGTATCTTATGGCTATTTTAACTAAAATCATTTGTTCATGCCTGTCTCCTTTATTTGGATGTTAGCTCCCTGAGAGAGACCACACAAATTTATTATTAGTTTAACCCTTGCTGTAATCAAAGTTCCTTGCTCAGCCTGACTTTCAGATTTTTGTAGATACTCTACTGTGAGGTAGAATAGTACATGTGTTATATATAAATGTTTTATATATGTAATTTACTCCCCATACCAATATCAAACTACAGTGTTTTGTGATAAAGACTTAAACAAATATGTAGGACTGCCAAGGCAAGTGAGGTAGAATATTAAAGACTGTATCTTTTTTGGCAGTTCTTCATCAGGGTACTGCAGTGTGTAAGGAACTCAAGGTGAATGGGATACTGTCATATTTGCACTGTACATCTGTCTCACAGGCCTGATGAGAAGAGTAATTATTGCTGAGATAAGCCTTTTCTGGAATACAGGCAATTAATTCACCTGAGAAAGGGAAAATAGCCTGACACTTTAATAATGTTTAAGTATACCTAATCTATTTCTTTTCTGTTCCTAATGTTTCCTAAATGTGAGCAAGAAAGAGGATTTAAAAGTACTTACAGCTGCCTGTACTTATGTAAATCATCCATGGACCTGTAATATTCTATCTTAAAATGACTGGCATGAAATAATACCATAAACTACAATAGAATATAGAGTGAGCAGGGAATTACTTTTAAGATGAATTCAGGATAGGAGAAATACTCTTTTTGCAAGAAAAAATCTTATCAAGTAGGAATTATTCTGTTATTAAAGCTTCAAGAGCATAAAATTTTATTCAATTTGAGTTCTGAATATGTTTTAACACCTAATCAAAATTACTTTTCTCTGCAGATTCTTGATAAAGTGCTATTTAACCAGATGTATTACTTAGTCTTTTATTTTTGGCCCCTCTTTTTATTATGTGTAGTGATCTGATTACATATAATGCTGTATTTTCAATTCTTCAATTGCTTTTCATTTTCCAAAATTCATCAATTCTAAAAGGGCCTTTAAGAAACCCCATATTTTGCCATTTAAGTGTTAACAAATGAGTTGAAAGCCTGGCCTACATTTAAATAAAGTAAATGGCATTTTAAATGTCTGGAGAATATTGATTATGTTTACCTACACTCAAATAACAATATAATTTTCAATATTTGCTTTCAATTAGAATAAAGAAGGTTTGATATCTAACTTCTCAAAACTTTTTAAGTAATCTGGCTTCCAAGTTAGTCTTTAGCTTGCAGGAGGAAGAAGTGTTAAACTCAGGGATGGATATATTTACTATAGAAAGTCATGAACAGAAAGCTCAATTGAGACAGAATTGGGAGGGAAAAAGAAGGAACTCTCACGATGTACCACAAGAGTACAGCCCCACAGAAAGCTCTTTCTGGGAGGAACTCAGCCAATCAGAGACGAACAATTCAGCCTATGGAAAGCCACTACGATTTCAGCTCTCAATTCTTCCAGTCAACTCACTGTTTACTACAGCCCTCTCAGACTCCCCCCTCCCCCTCTTTAAAAGAGGTCTCCCCTCTTTGCTGTGGGGGTACTTGCACTTGGCTGCCATCATTGCACACCCTGAGTTGTAATTCTTTGCTGATCCCTAATAAACATTTTGTTGTTGTTGTTGAAGAAATAACTGGCAATTTATTTGTTTTAGGTCAATACTACTATACTGGATACATGCAACAGATTTTTTTAAAGCCTCGTCACTAAGAACTTGCTTTTATGGAATGATCATGATATACAATGAGTATTAGTAATGACCAGAAAAAAATGCAACTAGTTAAAATATAGTTGCATTGAATTTTGTAGACATGATGTTTAGAAGTGTTAAGAAACATAATATTGTTTAATAAGCATCTGCAAAGATACAATTTAGGTAACTACTAAATCCTGCCCTGCTGTGACTTATTGAAAGTGAAGGTCTGTCACGCCATGGACTACAGCCCACTAGGTCCTCCATCCATGGAATTCTCCAGGCAAAAATAATGGAGTGGGTAACCATTCCCTTTTCCAGGGGATCTTTCCAACCCAGAGACTGAACCCAGGTCTCCTGTATTGCAGGCAGATTCTTTACCATCTGAGCCACTTATTAGCATTAGTTTTAAGAATACTAAAATGAAATATTAATTAAAAATAAAGTTGAGTTAAAACTTCAAATTAAATTCAGTAAAATATTTAGTGTAGAACTAAAATGTGAAAGTATTTTCCAAAAAATAAATCCACAGTTCTCAATCTATGTAGCTCTTGAGTAAAACTTCCAAATGGTTACATTAAATGTCATAATTGATATATTAACTCAAGGTCCATTTTTTTTGTCTTTATAGTAACTATTCTTATTGCTTGCTATCAATTTATGGTTGAATATAATACGTAGTACCCAAGTATTAGAAACACAAACTGAGCTTAAAGCACAAAATGAACTCTTAATATTGGTGTGTGTTTCAACTCTATAACTGAAAGTTCTCCAAATTAACTTTCATTTAAAAATACAATGTTGGGCTTAGGAATCAGCCTTGTAATGCTGATTACAGTTCTGGGATGTGGTGGAAACATGAGTTCTGACCATGCAGAAGCCCAAGGGGTCTCTGTCTTGCTCTTGCTCTCTCAGTGTTCAGTGTGGAACTCTCCACTACAGCTTTCTTTTCTACCTTCCCGGCACAGCAAAGTCTCTCACTTCTCTCCACACTCTTCTAGGAATGAATTTCTAGATAACACTTCTAAACTGTGTACCTACCACTGTCAAACTTGGTACTGTGTCAGATAAAATTGTCAGATGATTCCCAATTCTATCTTAGGTGCCAGGAAGATAGGGCGAATGATTTGGGGTTCCTCTGCAGTCCAGTTCTCAACTCACTTCTATGTGCAGAAGTCTATGAGAATTTCTCTGCCTGCTGGTCTCAGAGCCTTGAAGCCTGTGCCATCTTTCATAGTGCCCAACTCCAATTTCTCCAAGGGTTTCCATTTCCATCTACACACCCACTTCACTCCAGTCCTTGGCAGCCTCCACACTGCTATAGACAGCCTATCAGGATAGCCACTATGTAGAAGTCCAAATTATAAACTTTGTGGATGCTCAGTCTCAGAAATATGCCCCAGAGTAGGAAGACTTATCATTGGACATAACGTCTACAGACAAGGGATCCCTCCTCAGTAAAGTCCTGACAACCAGTATACTGGAAAGCCCTTCTCCAACCATACTGGGTTGGGCACCCTGCACAGGGTTATCATGGGGGCCAGAAACACCTGATCAGAAATTGACCGGAGAGTAGAGGACGCCTGAAACCGCCTCAGGTTTGAAGGGAACTTGGGAAATGCCCTGAATCCCTTCAGGTTAAAGCCTCCTGGTAAACGTTTCCAGGATGCTGGATTCCATTCCAGGAGTGCTGCCTTGTTCTTGGTTGCAGGTTACTCAACATGGGAGGATCCCCCTCCAAGCCAAGAGAAACATTTCTGGAGTAGAGCCTTGGAAATTCTTTAAAATTGAGAAATTCTTTAAAATTCTTTAAAAATATAGAAATTTAAGTTCTACTGTAGCAGAGCCTGGTCTTTGTATAAGTTGGGAGATGGCATGAAAACAGGTCTCCAAATCGTAACACCATTCTGCAATTGTATCTTTATTGCTGCAGAACGGGCAAGTGGACTGACATTCCATATGTTCAGGCTTTCATGGTCCTTTACAAAAACCCTTCCCTATACAGCTCCTGTGAGTGTCTAGCAGTCTCTGGCAGAGGTGTGGGTCAAAGTCGCCTATGGTGGGGCCAGGGGTACTGAATACAACAGTTCTGGGAGCTGCAGCATGCTGGCCTAAGGCCTTTTGAAGGAGGTTGCCACTACCTCTGTTACCCCTACCATAGCTTGGCCTCAGGCCAAACTACAAGGAAGGAACACAGCCCACCAGTTAATAGAAAACTGGATTAAAGATTTACTGAGCATGGCCCTGATCATCAGAGCAAGAATCAGTTTGCCCCATAGCCAGTAACTCCCATCAGGAAGCTTCCACCAGTCTCTTATCCTTATCCATCAGAGGCCAGACAGAATGAAAATCACAAACACAGAAAACTAACCAAACTGATCACAAGACTCACAGCCTTGTCTAACTCAATGAAACTCTGAGCCAAGCCATGTATGGCCACCCAAGACTGATGGGTCACGAAACAAAGTTCTGACAAAACGTGGTCCACTGAAAAAGGAAATGACACACCACTTCAGCATTCTTGCCTTGAGAATCTCATATACAGTATGAAGGGCCAAAAGATATGACACTGAAAGATGAACTCCCCATGTCAGTAGGTGTCCAACATGCTAATGAAGAAGAGTGAAGAGAGAGCTCCTAAAGAATGAGGAGACAGAGCCAAAGTGGAAGCAAGGCCCAGCTGTGGACGTGTCTGCTGGTGTGAAAGTTAAGTCTGATGCTAGGAAGCACAATATTGCGTAGGAACCTGGAATGTTAGGTCCATAAATTAAGGTGAATTGAAGTGGTCAAACAGGAGATAACAAGAGTAAACATTGACATTTTAGGAATCAGTGAACGAAAATGAACCGGAACGGGTGAATTGAATTCAGACGATCATTATATCTACTACTGTGGGCAAGGATCCCTTAGAAGAACTGAAGCAGCCCTCACAGTCAACAAGAGACTGAAATGCAGTACTTGAGTGCAATTTCAAAAACAACAGAATGATCTCTGTTCTTTTCAAAGGCAAACCATTCAAGATCACAGCAAACCAAGTCTATGCCCCAACTACTCATGCTGAAGAAGCTGAAGTTGAATGGTTCTATGAAGACCTACAAGACATTCTGGAACGAACACAAAAAAAGATGTCCTTTTCATCATAGGAGACTAGAATGTAAAACTAGGAAGTCAAAAGATACCTGGAATAACAGGCAAGTTTGCCCTTGGAGTACAGAATGAAGCAGGGCAAAAGCTAAGAGAGTTCTACCAAGAGAATGCACTGGTCATAGCAAACACCATCTTCCAATAACACAAGAGATCATGGACATCATGATCTACACATGGACATCACCAGATCGTCAATACCAAAATCAGATTGATTATATTCTTTCCAGCAGAAGATGGAGAAGCTCTATATAGTCAGCAAAAACGAGACCAAGAGCTGACTGTGACTCAGATCATGAACTCCATATTGCCAAATTAGACTTAAATTGAGGAAAGTAAGAAAACCACTAGGCCATTCAGGTATGACCTAAATCAAATCCCTTACAATTATAATGTGGAAGTGAAAAATAGATTCAAGGGATTAGATCTGACAGACAGAGTGCCTGAAGAACTATGGACTGAGGTTCCTAACATTGTACAGGAGGCAGTGATCAAGACCATCCCCCAAGAAAAAGAAATGCAAAAAGGCAAAACAGTTGTCAGAGAAGGCCTTATGAATAGCTGTGAATAGAACAGAAGTGAAAGGCAAAGGAGAAAAGGAAATACATTCCCATCTGAATGCAAAGTTCCAAAGAATAGCAAGGAAAGATAAGAAAACCTTCCTCAGTGATCAGTGCAAAGATACAGAGGAAAACAGAATGGGAAAAACTAGAGATCTCTTCAAGAAAATTAGAGATATCAAGGGAGCATTTCATGCAAAGATGGGCACAAAAAGGACAGAATGGTACAGACTTAACAGAAGCAGAAGATATTAAGAAAAGGTGGCAAGAATACACAGAAGAACTATACAGAAAAAAACCTTAATGACCCAGGTAACCATGATGGTGTACTCACTCACCTAGAGCCAGGCTTCCTGGAGTGCAAAGTCAAGGGGGCCTTAGGAAACATCAGTAGAAACAAAGCTAGTGGAGGTGATGGAATTCCAGCTGAGCTATTTCAAATCCTAAAAGATATGCTGTGAAAATGCTGCACTCAATAGAGCAGCAAATTTGGAAAACTCAGCAGTGACCCCAGAACTAGAAAAGGTCAGTTTTCATTCCAATCCCAAAGAAAGGCAATGCCAAAGCCCTCACAATGAAGACACAGTACAGCCGATAATAAAATAATAAATAAATAAAAATACAATGCTTATCAAAGGGTTAAAAATAAAATGTAATAATTGAAAAAAATAAAATTGTGTGTGTGTAAAATGTAAAACTCAATCATAACTTGTAGTTACTAAATTAGGATTCAGATTTATAAAAACTTTTCAGAAAGTGGTCTTATTGACACTTTTAGAATTGTTGGCCTGTGGTAATATGAAATATATAAGACTTAGTCAGTTTTATTATATTCCACAGTCAATGCACTCCCTTACTGATTGGCCTAGAAACATGGGGTAGTTAAGGTAACTGATAATATTTAATATTTGTAAGAAGGCAGTGAAAGTTAAGTTGGTAAACAGGCAAAGATTATGAAGGCAAAGTATTTTCATTTTGTCTTACTCTTTATTGTTCTAATGACATTTGTATTAAAGTGTATTCTTAGTAAAAATTTTTCTGCCCATAACACTTTATGCTTTTGGATGATCCATTAAACTGGCTTTTTAAATAGATATGTATAGTTTTTAAAAATATATACTGTATAAAGCAGCATCTGATGCTTTTAATTTTAGTCAGCTAGAAAATGAATAAGTTTTGAAAGAGGAGTGTCTGAGATGGTAGGTTATAAAAATTTAGACTAATAAATTATATATAATTTACTAATATACCTATGACTTCATTTAGTATTTGCTGTAGTAATAGGCAGACAAATTACTGGTAAAACAAAGCAGTAAATTCGTAGCATGGTATACCAATTTTAATTAGGACAATTAAATGTCACTCTTCATTTGAATGAATTTATATATACCATATATACTCTCTTCAGTTCTGATACATGGGGCACACTTTTCAGCCACAATGTACAAATCATTTGTAAGGTTTCTCAAACCAGTTACAAGATTAATAATAATTTATAAGGAAATCTGTCGACACAAGGCTACACTGCACCATCAACATTTATATGATACATTTCTCTGATTTATTTTAGGCACAAGAAGGTAACATTTACAGTGTTCCTCAACTTCATATTAAAATTACAATGTATTCTTCAACATGACCTTCACTAAACAGCTTTAAAAATCCAAAACTTACTCTTAAGTGAGAAAAATATTTATTTGCTCTGTATCATTTAATAATTAAGCTAAACTTAAGATTAATATGCAATTATTTTAATGTTTTCATTATAATTGATTCTGATTAAGTATTCTCACTTTTAGCCATACATTTAGACTTTTGGTCTAAACCTAAACCTATGCATTAAATACCTTAATTGTAAATTTATGAAATTCCCAGATCTTTGAGCTGAATGAGAGGGGTATTTCTAATATTAAAAAGTTCAATATATTCCACAATAAACCAACATAATTCATATATAACCAAATATTACATTTAAAACAAACTCAGTTTTTACACTGATGGATGTTGTTTCCATGCCTTCAATTAATTAATATCCCGCCCAATCAGCATGTTGAAAAATTCGCAGTGAAGTTTATGTCACACCATTTCATTTCCTACCCTGATCTAATTATTCACAGCAGCCCTCAGCAGTCATCCTGTCCAGGTTATTGGGTTTTGTGATTGATTTTATTCTCCTATGTGACATTATGTTAACTAGAATCTGATAGAGAATTAGGATATTCAAAACACAGTAAACCTGTAACTGCTATCACTAAGTGGTTGTGATGAAGGGGTTGAATTCCATAAGACTTCACTGATATTCATATTTCCTTATTACAGTCTAAGTGTATATGCTCCTCCCACCCCCCACCAAATTCATATGTTGCAGTCCTAACCACTAATGTGATGGTATTTGGAGGTGGGGACTTTGAGAAGTTATTAGGCTTAGGTTAGGTCATAAGCTTGAGTCCCTCATGACGGGATTAATGCTCTTACAAAAGAGGAAGAATCACAGAGATCTCTGACCTTCCCCTCCCCACCCTACCCTTGCTCTCTAGCATGCACCAAGGAAAGACTTGTGAAGACATAAGCCAGGAAGGAAACACCAAACACTGAACTAATAAATGTCTATTGTTTAAGCCACTCAGTTTATGATATTTTGTTATGGCAGCTTGATCAGACTAAGACATTCCAAAGTCACAGGATGAAAACCACTAAACTCTACCCAAATTTTTCTTTTCTAAAGAGATGTTTGATTTTTTTCTGATTTTAAAATATCAATTTGTCATTAAAATGAAGGCTCAAAGTTCATAATAGAAATTGAATACTCATATTACCTAAAGATAATTATTGTATGTTCTTTGTCCTACATTATACATTATATCATCTTATCATATAATTTAAAATTCCCACCACTTAATTTGACAACAATATAGCCATCCAAATATATATAATATATACTAAAGATACATAAATGCTTATATTTTACGAAATTTACCTTTGGTGAATAGTCAGGTTTTTTTTTTTTTTCTATGTTTAATATTATTGTATTATTTGACAATTGAAACATTCAGGCCGGGGGGGGGGAAAAAAAAAAAGCTACATCTAGTTACATAGGCAATGAGTTTAGGTACTTGTATCCTGATATTTAATTTCACTACATTTGTTCACTCTTCCTTTCAAGTAAAGAAAGGTAAGCTTGCAGAAAGATGATTTGAAGAAATTCCTCCTCTGCTCTACTGGCTCAGACGGTAAAGCATCTGCCTGCAATGCGGGAGACCCGGGTTTGATCCCTGGGTCAGGAAGATCCCCTGGAGAAGGAAATGGCAACCCACTCCAGTATTCTTGCCTGAAAAATTCCATGGACTGAGAAGCCTGGTAGGCTACAATCCATAGGGTCGCAAAGAGTCGGACACGACTGAGCGAATTCACTTCAATCCAAAGTAAAGTTTACCAAACCTGGTACATATCCTGGGGCTTCAGGAAATGTGGCAGCCACTGAACTCCTGGTGAGAGGTAAATTACAGGGGGGAAGAGTACATAATGCAGGTATTTTGGGTTTGTTCAGAGGATGCATGAAGACAGTCTCAAGAGAAAACAGTATCCTGAACACAATTTTCTGACACCATCTTCTCTGAAGTTGACACTAACTTGTAAGCTGAATCAGAGGTTGGGGCAGGAAAGTAAAGCTCACAGAGACACATGTGGGAGAATTCAGGGTCTCCCACATTTGGGGAGAAGAAAGCAAGCTCAAGACTCTGTTTTCTTCTTGACTGAACTGCAGCCAATGAGACTAGCAGCTAATATTCCTGAGCAAGAATGAGAAATCAAAAGGTTCTGGAGACAACAGTACTGATGGAAAATAGCCAACCCTTGCAGAAGGGCAATACTTTACTGCTTCCTCATCCTAGGAGTATCTACAAGATGCTCTGGTTGGAAAAACTGCAGAGCAGCAACTCACACTGTCCAACAGCGTTCTAACACATATAACTGAGGAAACCGCAGAATGTCACAAAAGAAAACCGATGGCAAATATCCTTCAAATGGTTTGCTGTCCGTAGCCAGCAGAAGGAGATTCTATTGAGCCTTTGGCCATTTAGAGTGTTTTCAAAAAATTTACCTTTGTACTGAGCATGAAAAGAGAAATAAGTGAAAGCAAATAACAGTGGATCTTCACAGGACTAGGAAGCATAATAAGAAGGACAGGCCACTTCATATGTAGTAGAAATGTTATGAGACATAACAAATGAACATAATACTAACAGTTAACAGTACATAATCTAAAGCATCTAAATGTGAACATTTACTAGATTACAGAAGTGTCATCATTGTTGATAATCAAATCAGTCAATCAGAATATTAGTGGAAGGAATCTCAGCTAAAGACAAAACACTTCAACACCAAGAGAAAAAGAAAAGGGTCTTAAAGGATACATCTTTGAGACCAAATATGGAAATTGACTTCACGAGGAAAAAAAGTCTATAATTTTAAGGATAAAATTTAAGGATAAAAACACTGAATAAGTCAGAAGAAAAAACTAATGCCACATACCTAAATAAACCACAGAAAAAATGTCATGGGAAGCATCTGAGTTTAAAAATATGAAATGCTATTTACCAAGGAAAAAGAACCAAGACCTAAAAAATAATATACTTAGCTATGTTATCTGTCTTAGCTCAGGCTGCTACAATAAAACATAGGCTGAGTGGGTTAAAAAGCAAAAAATTAAAGTTTTCATAGTTCTGGAGGCTAATTAGTCTACTATGAGGGTGCCAGTATGGTCAGGTTCTAGTAAGAGCTCTTTCTGAATGGCAGTTGGCTGTCTAATTTCTGTACACTTATACGGCTGTTCTCAGCATCTGTGCATGGAGAGAAAAATTTCTCTTTCTTCTTCTTACAAGGCTGTTTATACTACTGAATTAGGATTCAACCTGTATGGATTTCACTTGACCTAATTACCTCCTAAAAGCATTCCCCAAATACTGTCACATTGAAGTAGGACTTCAATATACAAACTTTTGGGTGTGGGGGAGGATAAAAGTCTATCCACAGCAGCACACCTCCTAACCTTCAGTAAAGAGATATTCAAAGATTTAGAGACTACATCGTTAATGCCCCATCTTAATACCTGGGAAGGGATTCTAATCAATCCATAAATGAGGCAAAAGAGACCATAAAACGGAGAATGATCAGGAATGGAAACAGTGATCTGTAATAATAAACCTTATGCTACATGTAATTTGACAGAAAACACTGTTGTTAAGGATTGATAAATATGCCACGAATAATTCTTTTGAAAGAAAAGTGTTTCAAAGGAAAACCAACCAAAAGAACTAAACTCACTAAGTCCTCAACAAGTTCAGCAAAATGCATACAAGTTTCTAGGGGAGGGAAGAGAAGAAAATAAAAACATTTGAAATGTCTCATTCAGTGAGAGAATGCTCTTAATGTTAATATAATTTCAAATGCTATTTGACATATTCCAGTATTCTGTGGACATGTAAGAATTAGTTCCTTCCTATTTATCATGACAAAAATTTCTCCTTAAAACTATATTCCTCATCTTCTCCAATTACTTGCCCCACCTCATATACAACCCTAGAACACTGATACTCTAATACTTAATATCCCCTAAGAAATCCTAAAATGTACAAATGATTATCTGTTTTAAATTAAAAAGTCAGGAAGTCTCACTGATGTAAAGGATACAAATTTTCAGAGGTAATAATTTTTAAACATCTTAAAACACTTTTTTCGGTTTCTTTGTAAAAATAAAAAAGGATAAACTGAAGTATAACTACAAAATGAACTCATGTTAGAAATCAGTGAATACTTGCTCAAATACCAATATATAAATCTAAAATCAAAATTGAGTTTTTCAGTATATTTGTGCTTTGTAACGTCTACCTACCCAGATAGAAAAACTGAACCACTGGAACAGAGCCGAGAAAGAACAATGTTTGAAATGCACATTTAATGTAGAAAAATAAACAGAAGTCTTTGTCTACATTTTCATTTGCTAATATTAAATAGGCATTGACACAAACCATACATGCTATGGACTAAATGGTATCTCTCAGATTTATTTGGTGAAGCCCAAACACCCAGTGTGATGGTATTTGGAGATGAGGGTGTTTATGAGATGCTTGAGCTTAGACATGGTCATGAAAGCTGGGTCCTCATGATGGGATTAGTACCCTTACATACCACAGGCTTAGTCGTGTCCAACTCTTTGAAGCCCCATGAACTATAGCCTACAAGGCTCTTTGTATAGGGAATTTTCCAGGCAAGAATAATGGAGCGGGTTGCCATTGCCTACTCCAGAGGATCTTCCCAACCCTGGGATCAAACCCATGTGTCTTATATCTCCCACATTGGCAGGTGGATTCTTAAACCACTGTGCACCTAGGAAGCCCAATGCTCTTCTAAAAGAAACAAAAGTTACACATCATTTCTCCCTCTCCTCAACTCCATGTGCATACACTCAACAAAAATCATGTGAGCACACAGCTTACATGAGGAAAGAATTAAGATTTTTTTAAATGAGGAACCTGTATAAGAGTTGACTCCATTAAGAACGGAAAATATTAGGGTAATGGGTATCCAGAAGAAGAAGTGATTAGAAAGTTTAAAAAAGTACTAGCTGAGAACTTTCTAAACCTAGAGAAGGAACCAGAAGTATTAATACAAGCCCATGACGTTAAGCACCTAATTATCTCAATACAACAAGACCTTTCCCAGAATACACTATATTTAAATTGGCAACAGTCAGTTCAGTTCAGTTGCTCAGTTGTGCCTGACTCTGCGACCCCATGAATCGCAGCATGCCAGGCCTCCCTGTCCATCAACAACTCCCAGAGTTTGCTCAAAATCATGCCCATCGAGATGGTGATGCCATCAAGCCATCTCATCTTCTGTCGTCCCCTTCTCTTCCTGCCCCCAATCCCTCCAAGCATCAGGGTCTTTTCCAATGAGTCAACTCTTCGCATCAGGTGGCCAAAGTATTGGAGTTTCAGATTCAGCATCAGTCCTTTCAATGAACACCTAGGACTGATCTCCTTTAGGATAGACTGGGTGGATCTCCTTGCAGTCCAAGGGACTCTCAAGAGTCTTCTACAACACCACAGTTCAAAAGCATCAATTTTTCGGCACTCAGCTTTCTTCACAGTCCAACTCTCACATCCATACATGACCAATGGAAAAAACAGCCTTGACTAGACGGACCTTTGTTGGCAAAGTATTGTCTCTGCTTTTTAATATGCTATCTAGGTTGCTCATAGCTTTCCTTCCAAGGAGTAAGCATCTTTTAATTTCATGACTGCAATCACCATCTGCAGTGATTTTGGAGCCCAAAAAAATAGTCAGTCACTGTTTCCACTGTTTCCCCATCTATTTGTCATGAAGTGATGGGCCCAGATGCCATGATCTTAGTTTTCTGAATGTTGAGCTTTAAGCCAGCTCTTTCACTTTCATCAAGAGCCTTTCTAGTTCCTCTTCACTTTCTGCCATAAGGATGGTGTCGTTTGGATATCTGACGTTATTGATATTTCTTCCAGCAATCTTGATTCCAGCTTGTGCTTCATCCAGCCCAGCGTGTCTCATGATGTACTCTGCATATAAGTTAAATAAACAGGGTGACAATATACAGCCTTGATGTACTCCTTTTCCTATTTGGAACCAGTCTGTTGTTCCATGTCCAGTTCTAACTGTTGCTTCCTGACCTGCATACAGGTTTATCAAGAGGCAGATCAGGTGGTCTGGTATTCCCATCTCCTTCAGACTTTTCCACAGTTTATTGTAATCCACACAGTCAAAGGCTTTGGCATAGTCATTAAGCAGAAATAGGTGTTTTTCTGGAATTCTCTTGCTTTTTATATGATCCATCGGATATTGGCAATTTGATTTCTGGTTCCTCTGCCTTTTCCAAAACCAGCTTGAACATCTGGAAGTTCATGGTTCACATATTGCTGAAGCCTGGCTTGGAGAATTTTAAGCATTACTTTACTTGCATGTGAGATGAGTGCAATTGTGTGGTAGTTCGAGCATTCTTTGGCATTGCCTTTCTTTGGGATTGTAATGAAAACTGACCTTTTCCAGTCCTGTGGCCATTGCTGTGTTTTCCAAATTTGCTGGCATATTGAGTTTAGCAGTTTCACAGCATCATCTTTCAGGATTTGAAATAGCTCAACTGGAATTCCATCACCTCTGCTAGCTTTGTTCGTAGTGATGCTTTCTAAGGCCCACTTGACTTCACATTCCAGGATGTCTGCCTCTAGGTGAGTGATCACATCATCGTGATTATCTGGGTCATGAAGATCGTTTTTGTACAGTTCTTCTGTGTATTCTTGCCACCTCTTCTTAATATCTTCTACTTCTGTTAGATCCATACCATTTCTGTCCTTTATCGAACCCATCTTTGTAGGAAATGTTCCCTTGGTATCTCTTATTTTCTTGAAGAGATCTCTAGTCTTTCCCATTCTATTCTTTTCCTCTATTTCTTTGCACTGATCGCTGAGGAAGGCTTTCTTATCTCTCCTGGCTATTCTTTGGAACTCTGCATTCAAATGGGAATATCTTTCCTTTTCTCCTTTGCTTTTCACTTCTCTTCTTTTCACAGCTATTTGTAAGGCCTCCTCAGACAACCATTTTGCCTTTTTGCATTTCTTTTTCATGGGGATGGTCTTAATCCCTGTCTCCTGTACAATGTCACGAACCTCCATCCATAGTTCATCAGGCCAGCACT
Source organism: Cervus elaphus (assembly GCF_910594005.1). Classification (NCBI taxonomy): domain Eukaryota; kingdom Metazoa; phylum Chordata; class Mammalia; order Artiodactyla; family Cervidae; genus Cervus; species Cervus elaphus. Next base: position 34,628,090 of record NC_057831.1, read on the forward strand.
CTGTCTATCAGATCTAGTCCCTTAAATCTATTTCTCACTTCCACTGTACAGTCATAAGGGATTTGATTTAGGTCATACCTGAATGGTCTAGTGGTTTTCCCTACTTTCTTCAATTTAAGTCAGCAGTCAGTAACAAAGAAAAATAAATTAAAGGCAGTCAGAAATAAAGGATAAAGGTTTTTACAAAAGTATCCACATCAGTCTGTCAGCAGAGTTCTCAGCAGTAATTCTACAAGCCAGGAAGGAGTGAAATGACGTACTCAAAATATCGAAAGACAAAAACTGTCAGCCAAGAATATTCAGAAAAATTATCATTCAGATACAAAAGAGAATTAAAGACCTTCCCAGACAACAGCTGCGGGAGTTCACCACTAAATCCATTTTACATCTGCTTAAAGGAGCTCTTCTACCACAAACAAAAAGGCAACACACACACACAACTTTGAGTAAGGTGATACAATCAGAAAACTGCAACTCTCATCAGAGTAGGTTTTTAAATACTAAAAGGTTATAAGGGGGAAAATTAGCTACTTCGATTTGGTAATGAACTCACAACATTAAAAGAAGGATAATTTGAGACAACACAAACACAAAAGTGGAAGAGGAAAAGGATGTAATCCATATAGGCAAAGTAAGTAAGATGCTCTTAGAAGAAAAAGGACAGTTTTATCTCTGAAATATTTTATTCAAACCTCATGGTAACCAGAAAACAAATTTAGAGCAGAGACATGAAACAATATATACAAAATGGAGAAAAACATCATAGAAAAATCAGACTAGAATGTCATACAGAAAAACATACGCAAACAAACAAGAGAGATATAGAGCAACAAGAAAAAATAAAATAAATGGCAGTACTAAGTCCTCAATAATTACCCTAAATGAACATAGACTGAACTCAAAACAGAGTGGCTAAATAGATTAAAAAATGAGACCCAAATATATGCTGCCTCCAGAAGACATCTCACCTCCAATGACAAACAGGCTCAAAGTGAAAATCAAAGATGATACTCCAAGTAATTGTCAGTCAAAAGAAAGCAATAAAGCTACACTCAAATAAAACAGACTTCAAGACAAAAAGGGTAATGAAAGAAAAAAAATGGATAATACCTAATCATAAAGGGGACAAGTCATCAAGAAGATGTAACAAATAATATATATGCACTCTATATATGAGCATCAAAATATGTATAAGACCTTTTCAAGAGCAATTTAGAGCAACACAATAGTACAAGGGGACTTTAGACAGCTCACTCACAACAATGGATAGACAAGAAACAAGAAAACAATCAACAAGAAAACAAGAAACAATCAACGAGAAAACAACAGCTTTAAATGTCAGGCTAATTGAGTTTGATAGATTTAAACAGAACATTCCATCTAAATCCAGCAGAATATACTTTCTTAAACTATACATGGAATCTTCAAGGGTAAGACTACATGTTGAGACACAGGTTAACAAATTTAATATTGAAATCCAGCATCTTTTCCAAATACAATGCTATGAAACTAAAAATCAACTATAAGAAAAAGTCTAGAAAAATCATAAATAAAAGAAGACTGAAAAACATGCTACAGAACAACTATTGGGTCAATGAAGCAATCAAGGAGAAATAAAAATACCTGAAGACAAATGAAAATGAAACACAGCATGCCACAATCTATGAGGTGCAGCAAAAATGATGAGAGGTTAACAGCAATATAGGTGTACATCAAGAAACAAGAAAAATCTCTAAGCTAAACAAGAAACATAACTAAAGGAACTAGAAAAAAAAACAAATAAAGCCTCAAATGTGTGGAAGGAAGGAAATAAAGATCAGAGTGAAAATGAATGACATAGAGACTAAAAGGACAATACGAAAGATTCAAACTAAGAGCTGGTTCTTTGAAAAGATTTACAAACATGTAGCTAGAGCCATTTAGAAAGAAAGCAAGAAAACACTGGTAAATGCAATCAGAAAAGAGGAGAAACTTTAAGATATCTCAGAAATACAAAAGGCTATCTAGAGTAAGTGAACACATTCTTAGATTCATATAACCAGGACTGAATCATAAAGAAATGGAAATATACACACTGAACACTAGTACAGAAGTTGAAACTGTAATCAAAAACCTCCCCAAAAAACAAAAAGCCAGGACTATACAACTTCACAGCTGAATTCTATCAAACATTAAAAGATTTAATACATATCCATTTCAAACCTTTCCCCCGTCAAAAAAATAAATAAATAAATAACGCTTTGAAAAGGAATTCAATCTAACTCATGTTACCAAATGATATTAATATCAGACAGACACATAAAAATTATAGACCAGTATCTCCAATGAATATAGATGTAAAAGTCCTCAACAACATATTAGCAACCTAAACACAATAACACATTAGAAGGATCACATGACAGGATGACGTAGGATTTATTCCAGAGATGCAGTTTAACTTCCACTAAAGAAAAACTAAACTTAAATGATACACTACACTAAGAAAATGCTAAAAGCCGTATTGTCTCAGGAGATACAGAAAAGCATTTGACAAAATTTAAATACACATTTGTGAAAAAAAAAACTTTCAATAAAGAGATTATAGAAGGAACATACTTCAACACAATAAAGGACATACATGACAACCCCACAGCTAACATTATACTCAATGGTGGAAAACTGAAGCTATTCTTCTAAAATCCAGAATAATCCAAGTATGACTATTCTCACTAACTCTTATTCAATGTATTATTGAATCTAGCCAGAGCAATTAGGAAAGAAAAAATAAAACACATTCAAACAAGAAAGGAAAAAGTGAAATTGCCACTTTATAGATGATATGTAAAGAAAAATCATATCATCTTTACAGAAAACCCTAACGACTACACACACACACACACACACACACACACACATGAATAATAAATGCAATAACATTGCAGGGAACAAGAGCAAAAATCCTTTGTACTTGTGTATGTTAACAATGAGTCAGCAGAGGACAGATACTACACATAGGAATAATACACCCAAGATATTAAGAGAAATTCAAGACACAAATATAAAAGATATTCTGAGTTCATGAACTGGCAAAGCTAACATCACTTCTTGGCCTTTTGACTAAGATCAAGTGTAACACGGGGGCTTTCCACATGGCACAGTGGTAAAGAACCCACCTGCCAATGTAGGAGACTCAGAGGACGCAAGTTTGACCTCCACCTCAGTCAGGAAGACCCCTGGGAGGAGGAAATGCCAATCCACTCCAGTATTTTGTCCACTCCATGGACAGAGGAGTCCGGTGGGCTACAGTCCATGAGATCTCAAGGAGTTGGACATGACTGAGACACTGGGCACAGCACTGCTTTAGATTTCATGGACATTTAAACAATCTACAGATTCAGACCGCAATACAGATCGCAATCTATCAAAATCCAAAAGACATTTCACAGAAATGAAATAAAAATCCTAAAATTTGCATGGAACCAAAGATGACCCCAAATAGCCAAAGTAATCTCAAGAAAAAAGAACAAAGCTGAAGTTATCCAACTCCCTGATTTCAAACTACTGCAAAGCCATAGTAATCAAAATAGCATGGTACTGGCAGAAAAGAAAAAAAAAAAAAAATCATAGATCAATGGAGAATTGATCTCCAGAATTGAGAGCCCAGAATTAAACCTATTTGTGTATGGTCACAATTTATGACAAAGCAGAGAACATATAATGGACAAAGGATAGTCTCTTCAACAAATTTTACTAGCAAAAAAAAAAACCACAAAAAAAACTAGAACCACTATCTTACACCACTTAAAACTCACAATGGATTAAACAACTGAATGTAAGACCTAAAACAATAAACTCTACAAGAAAACATAAGCAAAACACTGACATTAGATCTAGCAATATCTTTCCCTTGCCTGAGAAGACATAACAAGAAATAAGAAGAAAAATAAACAAATTGCACTACAAACTAAAATTCTTCACATAATGAAACCACCATCAAAATGAAAGACAGCTACTGAATGGAAGAAGTTTCCAAATCATATAACCAATAAGGGGTTAGCATACAACTCAATATCAACAAAAAATCCAATAAAAGATAATTGGTAGAGAAGCTGAATAGACATTTATCCAAAGAAGACATTCAAATAGCCAATAGGCACATAAAAAGAAGTTCAGTATCATTGTTTACTCGGGAAATGAAAATCAAAACCCCAGTAATTTATTATGCCACAACTGTTAGAATGGTTATTATCAAAAAGGCAAGAAATAACATTGTAGACAGGATGTGGAGAAAAGGGGGTCTTTCCAAACTGTTAGTAAAAATGTTAAGTTGGTACAGCTACTATGGAAAATAGCATGGAGATTCCCACAAAAAAATTAACTACCAGGCTCCAGTTATCCCACCTGAAAGCAGCTTTTCTGCCCCTTTCCTGCTTGCCCATTTTTGTGTCCCTCTAACCTTAGCAGAATCAAATTATAGGAATGAGATTACTAGGCAATTTATCTTAATTTCTGCATTCACACTATGCCTTGTCTAACCTGTTGATTCTTTTCTTAGATAAAAAGAATGAAAACCAAAGCAGTTAAAAAAAATCAGGAACTCTCTACCATGGGCTCAGGACACAATTCTACCTTTTCCCCAGATTGCTCGCTTTTCTAATTATAGCACCTTTCCTTTCTACTGACACTTGCCACTCAGATTATCAGCTTTCAAGCTGTGAGCAAACAAACCTGAGTTTGGTAATACCACCTCTGGGTATTTATCCCAAGAATATGAAAACACTAATTAAAAAGATGAATTTCCTCTTATGTTCACAATAGCCAAGATATGAAAACAGACTAAGTGTCCATCAAAGGATGAATAGAGAATATATGGCATATGTACACAATGGACTGTCAGCCATATAAAAGGATGGAATCTTGTCATTTATAACATGGATAGACCTTAACGGTGTTATGCTAAGTAAAAAAAAAAAAAAAAAATCAGAGAACACAAATAGTATATGATTTCATACGTGAGGAATATCAATAAACTAAGAAACAAAGTTAAAACACACAAACACACACAAAAACCCTAACACACCAAACGGAGAAGTAAATGGCAACCCACTCCAGTATTCTTGCCAAGAGAATCCTGTGGACAGAGGAGCCTGGTGGGCTGCCGTCTATGGGGTCTCACAGAGTCAGACACAACTGAAGCAACTTAGCAGCAGCAGTAACACACCAAACAAAAGCACATATAGATATAGAAAACAGAGTGTTGGTTACCAGAGGTGAAGGAGCTGTTGGAGAGGGGAAAATGGATACAGAGAATCAACTGTATAGTGACAGACGGAAACTAAATTTTTGGTGGGGAGGACGCTGTAGTCTATACAGAAGCAGAAACATGATGTTGTCCACATGCAAATGTAAACTATTATATACCAATGTGACCTCAATAAAAAATAAGTTTAGAAAGTAATATAAAAACATTTATTTTGCCCCGAGGCTCTTTAGTTAGGGCTTCTAACTTCTTTAAACCCCTGAAAATATCAAAGTGTGACTAAATAATTATAAAAAATATAAATAATAAAACTTTATTGAATATAAATTCCATATTGGTATAATTACATATTAGTTTGATTTATAGTGTATATATAGGTAAACTGCTTATGATAATAGCAGTGGTTAAGAAATTAGAAAAGCATAATAAACAAAGCTAAACTAAATTATTACAGATTGTGACTACTATAACAGCATATAGGACACTGGTTTCTAAAATGTTTTCAAATTTATACTTTATCTATTTAAATTTGAAAAGTTAAATTCAATGTATACTTTGTCAAAATGTCACAAGTTACTTATCAGAAATACTAGGACCTAGTATTCAATGGATTCAAGTGGCTTATATTACTTTGATGTGACTGTCACCTTGTCCATGCTCCAAGTCCAGTTCTAATGATGATTTTTAACAATGTTTCTTCTTCCTTAAATTTCTAAGTCATCTAAACACTTTTTTATTTAGGCAGGTTTCCTTAAACAAACAATTTTCAAAAGTTAACATTGCCCTCTGGGAAACTATTTAAGATGACTATGTAAACTGCATGGCACAAAATTAAAATGGTACCTTGACAGTTACCTAAAAAAATTTAGAAGCTAAGTCAATTTTTAGTAATTCAAGTTTTTTAAAAAAGCAACACCTGTGTCTCATTTTACTAGATTAACCAACAGAGGACATTTTTGGAAGGAGGGGTACTAAATTAATTCTAGCTATGTGACAAGGGCTCTAGAGGTAATCATTTTCCTTCTCATTTCATTCAATACATAAAGATCTGATTTCTTATATATTTCTTTCTTTTCAATGTAGGTGGGGAAAAATGAACACTTTTTTCTCCGTTAATTATCCAAAACAAGCATTCTCTGACAAAGCACAAACATTTTCTGCTGTGTTAAAACTCATAGTTCTCTGCATCCATCCATAAATATCTATATGTTTTTCTTAAACTCAAAGCTTAATTACATAATATATAATTATAAGGTTATATATAACAATGTTTTGTGTTATAAAGTTTATATTATAAACAAATTTATAAAAGGTTATTCCCAGTAATGTAAGATATGCTTCTTTTGTCTGTAATGATTTACTATTTTAAGAACTGCTTAATGCATTTTCTGAAGTGATAATAATAAGCTCATAGGACCGATGATCAGCATTAAACCCAGTCATGAAACCACAATCTAAAGGTCAAGTGTCAATAAAACTGTCATCAGTTGTCAAGGGTCAATAAAACAGTCTCTAAATTTGTCTGCTATCTCACTTGTATGTTCTCAGAAAAGTTCTCAGAAGCGTGATGGTCTATAAAAGTGTTTTGTCATTTAATTGTATTTAATAATTACATAATACATCACTGTTAAAGTAGTCAAATCTCAATATCATAAAGAACATTACTGACTGGGGTTTGTTTTCTCGATCTTGGATAATAAGTCAGGGCCTCTTATTGTATGTCTATTTTACTGGCATTCTTAAGAACTCAATTTTTTTTAAAAAGTTCTCATTACTTTCTCATTTTTGTTTTGAAGAATTCTTTATTTCTATCAGATGAAATGTGTTATATTACAAAATACTATTCATCTATGTAATATCATATTTGTTGACTGCACATACTTTAAAAAATAGTGCCCACTGCTATTCTTGTTACCTACCAAACATGCTTTCATGTTATAAAACTACGATTTAATATATCTGTGATGTCACATCTTAAAAAAAAAACAGAAAACATGAACTACAATATCATGTTTGTGTATAGCTTTTAGATAATTGGGGATTTATATGTCTTTATTAACAAAGTCTCATTAGGTTAACAGATGTTTGGTACCCTTAAGTAAAATTTGCTTTTGTCTGCAAAATTATTCAGTACTTTACTTCATATTACATGACTGTGTCTCTAGGTATGGCAATATGGACTTAAGTCTTGCACTTTACAAAATAAAATGTGGCCTTAGTCTTCACAATTTTTGACAGGTACACTTGAAATACCTAATTCTGGGTCAGTAATCTATTTCTGGAATAATATAAAGTTTAATACATATTATCAAACATTCTCTTTTCAGAGCATCAAATCTTCATTATTGTAGGATTATAAAATTTATAATCAAATTGAATCATCAACAGTTTATAAGTCACTAACAATTTTAGTGTTAATAAATAAGTTAAACTGTTTAGAGCAAACAGCCTTGCAAGGAAAATACACCCAAGGGACAAATATTGTTCACACTTACCAGTTCTTCCTGAAGCTGGGAAATTAGTTCATCCTTCTCCTTCAGCTGCAGCTTCAGCATTGAGCATTCATCTTTCATTATATCCTATAAAAACATCAAAGAGACAGCATAATAGACTTAGCCCTTTCCCTTCACTCTTGATAAGAAAGGTCAGTTGCATGCAGTGGGAGGTAACTGCATATGACTAATAAAACAAAGTTCCTCTACAATCTGACGTTTTCCATAATACACTATGTTTCAAAACAAACTAATGCATTCAAATATATTATGCTATATATGGTATATATGCACATTTTTCTGATAGATAACAAAATGGACAAAGGGAAATCGGACTAAGAAAGAAATCAGGGATTCATCCTAAATTCTGTCCTCCTATTCTTGTGCATACATAATCAGTGGGATAAAAATAATTATACTTCAAAAGAGATACTTTATCATTTTTTCCTGTTATGATTAAATATTCTCAAACAAATGGCTGTACCATGGCCTTTATCTTTAATGATAGCTCTGTAACATATTTCCCTTTCATTAGAGCTCTGTCTTTGAGTATTTAACCTCGTCACTCTGCATGAACCCTCAGTAACAGCCTCTATGTATAGAGTACACCCACATCTGTGACCTCTGTTATTCTACCCTGGAAACTCACTTACAAATACTTGATCTAAACCTATCTTCCAAACTACAGCCCACAAACGTAATTATTTACTGAGCATACAATCAACGTCCTATAGACATTCCTACTCAAATTTCATCATCTTCCTATTTCAAAACTTATTTCCATTTATCCCTCCCATTATCTTATTTCTAAAAATAGCCAGAAAAGCATCCCATACTCTCAGCTCATCCACAATCTGATCCCAGTCTGGTACCCAATTCTTTGATCTCAATCTTCTAGGTATTTCTTAGACTCACCCCTTTCTATTTCTCATGGATTTACTCTAGGTATCCATTGCTTCATATATGACTTACTGCATTAAGTCTCTGAACTGGTTCTATGTCTATCACCTTTCCCATCTGCCAGAGAAATTTTCCTAAATGGGAATTAATTACATCATTTCTTAATGTAATAGCTAATCATTTCTTTCAGAGGGAAAAAAAAGTCAAAACTCCTTAGCACAACATATGGTGCCTTTCATTCTCAACTTCTTGCACATTTCTGGAATGGTATGCTTTCACTGCCAACTTTTTTATAACCTGTGCTCATTCCTACAGAATAAAGCTGCAGAACATAGTTTCTTTCACGTCTTCTTGCTTTACACATGCGTATCTCTGGGCTGTGATGCTTCCCTCCCCCACAATTTCTCATGACATAGGAAGCATTCCAAACATTATTTCTTACTCTGGGGGGAGCTTTCCCTTGTTGTTTATGTTTCCCTTGAGCATGAAGTCATGTTTCATAGTGTCTAAAGCACACATCATTTCATATGACACTAGACACTTCAAGGACTGTTTGCTCATTTCCCTAACCCACTTGAGCAGATCTTTATCTGAGATGACAAGGAAGAACACAGCTAATGAATTAGAGAAAACAGTATTTGTTTATTCTAGTTCTTATGGTGCTAATTTCTACTTTTAGTCTAAGCAATACAGAATATACGATTCAAATTTACTAATACCTCTTTTCATTTTCAGACAGCCAGTTGACTGGGAGACGCTAATTATCTCTGTCACTTTTATTTCATAGCGGCCCTGTCTCTTCCCTAAATCATGGGCTTTCATAAAACTTATACTCATCATTTTAATATTTATTTTCACAGAGTCTAAATGCTACATGTTATAATGCTAATGGTAAAAAGGCTTAGCCTGCTTGAAAATGCAAAGAAAAAAATTGCAGGCTTACAGGTAGGTAATAAAATCATGTCTCTTAGAATCAGATGTATCTAAGGGCAAATTCTGGGTACTTCACTAAACTCTCTTTGTGGCTTCCTGCTCATTAATTAACTTCTTTGAGTTTCATGGACATTATGGTGGAGATTGATAATATGAGACCATAAACTCTGACAAAAACTCTACTGCTTAGTACTTATATTCCCATATTTCCAGTCTTGCCCAATACCTCACTTAAGAAAAACTAACTCGCTTCATAAAATAAAATATTATCACCTTTACTCTAGGAAACAAATATTGAGGTAGAGTTAAGGGTTGTTGTTTTTTTAGGAAACAAATATTGAGGTAGGGTTAAGGGTTGATGTTGTTTAAATGCTAAGTCATATTCAACTTTTTTGCAACCCATGACTGTGGCCCACCAGGCTCCTCTGCCCATGGGATTTCTCAGGCAAGAAAACTGGAGTGGGTTGCCATTTCCTTCTCCAGGGAATCTTTCCCACCCAGAGACTGAACCTGTGTCTCCTGCATTGGCAGATTCTTTACCATTGAGCCAACAGGGAAGCCCTGAAAGTGACAAAGATTTACTAAAAGGTTTAAAAGATATATTAAAGAATAAAGCTATGTGAAAAGAAAAGAAGAATCAGAATTAGGGAAGGGGAACAGTGGACCATGATTCATACCTGACAAATCCTCTAGCAGCTAAACCAGAAGCTCCAACTCCAAGACTGCCTATGAGAGGAATGCCCTGTGGAAGGAAAGTGGGTGGGTTCACCTCCCACTCCCTGTTCGGTCATTGGTTGGGAGCTAGATCTCAGCTGCTAGTAATCCATTGTCTCACACCACCCAGTGTTGAGCCTGACTTCAGCTGGAGGCAGTTAGCTAACTACAGGAGTTGCAGCTGGGGAGTGAGTCCTTTATTGAAAGGGAATCTGAGCCTTAGCCTGAATCTACTGTTTTTCAGTTGAATGTTAGCAACAATACTTTTGTATATTAATTGATATTTTGTCAATGAATTAATTTAAAATGAAGATTTACCTATATTGTGGCTAACAGAAACTGTAAACAAAATTATTTTCCAAAAACAAGCTGCCTTTACACAATTCTCTGATTTCCCCCCAGCTCTGGAAAGTTTTTTCAAGAAGTTCTTAATCTCACAGCTTTAAATCAAGTAGGTGCTAATATACCATTTGCATTTATCTAAGGAATAACACATATTAAAACACATAAATTTAATTTATCACATGACATCAGAAGCCAAAGACATTATAAAAGTCTTCTCTTTATCAATGACTTTGCAAATGAATCTTGGCCGTCTACAGTTCTGTTTTTAGTTGTTATATGTACTTTGGCAAAATTCATAGATGTATCTGTCTAATACACAAGATGAAACCTTTAAACAATAGTTACTTAAATGAAATCTACTCTCAGATTAATCAAAATTCCCTCAATATTCTCACTATCTGTGCAAAATTCTGGGACATGTTTGATAGGATGTTCTATTAAGTTAGAAATTCTCTTGGTGTATACAAGTACTAGATTTTAATACTCTTGGTTTTTAAAATAATGCTATTAACATCCATTAACACAGGCTAATGTAACCAATTAACCTTACATTAATTTAAGTGCATATTACTTATGAAAATATATAATTGAATAATTATGGCATCCTTTGTTTCTCAAGTATAACTGATTCTAGGACTAAAATCAATTCTATATTTCCTAATTCAATAATTATTCATAAATATGGAACTTAGAACATGGTGGATTAAAGGGGTTACAAATCCTTTGCTACTATTCCAAATGAAAGATGGAATCTAACATTCTCTCCTTGGATCTGGGTTGGTCTTATGGCCTTGCTTGACCAGGTGAATACAATGGAAGTAGTTCTGTGTGATTCTCAGGACTAGATCAGGTTTCAGTTCCCAGGATGGTCTCTTAGAATGCACTCTCAAGTTCCTCCCTTGTAGAAAGAACACAGATCAGTCATGCTAAAAAGTACAAATTAGGCTTTTTACTTTGTACTTTGTCAGGCTTTTGTACAAAGTACTTTTACTTTGTACTTTGTCAGGCGTTCTCTGACAGCCTCTTAAGGACACACCCAGCGTCAGCAGCATCAACTCTCAATCCTGAGAGTGAGCCATCTACATACCCAGCCTAGTGAAGTCTTTAGACCAAAGCTCTGACCAATATCTCACCATATCTGTCAGAGCTAAATCATTCCCAAATTCCTGATTTCTAAAATTGTGAACAAAATAAAGGTATAGTTTTAAGCCATTAAGTTCTGGGATGATTTGTCATAGAGATCATCAGAACATATGGAAATATTAAATTATTACAATTAGAATTAGTATAAATTATGACTCGTAGGTATATAAAATATATACAGCTAATTTTAAAAATATTTTGTGATTTAAAGTATGATTTTTGTGATTAAAGTTATATTTACTGTAACTTTCAAATTTATTTCATGTATAATATAAATATATTCTCAGTATTTAACCTACAGGAGAATTAAAAATACAGATGTAATAGTTTCTTAAAAATTATCTTATTTTATACTTTTATTTTCTAAATTTGGAAAATTAAAGCCAGATACATGAATATTTGGTTAATTTGCCCCAAATTCATTTAGCTGACTTCAGTCCCATATATTCCTATCATTTATTTTTGCCTGAATTAGAATCACCTCATTGTTTTGAACATGTATGAATAGAAATCAAGTTCCAAGAAATTAAAGGCAAGCAGATACTGTAAATCACATCAGAAATTATCTTATGCTGAAATTAGAAATGCAATTAAAAAATCAAATAACAATTTCTAACTCATGAATCTTCACATAATTCCTCAGGTAAAATTATAAACATAATTCTTGACTAATATTTACAAAAACATGTAAAAATTAGTACTGAGTCATCATGACTCTCTATTTATAGACTTTTGGTCCTTTCTCTGGAGGGCTTTATTTTATGACTTACAAGCTGTTCCCTCATTCTTATAAGTGGAAAGGTCAAAAGATTAAAAAATAAAGGAAGCAGACAATTCTATCAGAGTAAACAAGGACAGATTGTTATGAACAAGTGAAAACAGAGAAAAAAGAAATAGGAGTATGGTAGGAGAAGACAGAAGGAAAGAGATCAGAAAACAAAAAATATATAATAATTGACAATGTATTTTGCAGTTCTACCTAAACACCTGACCTCATGTAATCGTTATGCTAACTTAGCATTAAAGCAGCATGTTACCTGCAACAACTGGGTAGCTACTGAAATAAACCAGTGCAGGCATATAATCATCTACACAGAGTTATAACAGAGCCTGCTTTTCAAATCCTGAAAGCAAAGTCAATAAAAACACCACCCTAATTATTTAGTTTAAAATAATTTTTAAAATATTTTATAAGTCATTTCAGTATCAACAACTGCTACATGATGCTACAAAATTTTCTTTTCATAAGCATTCAATTTAAAAAGATTCTAGGGGCTTCCATGGTGGTCCAGTGGTTAAGAATCTGCCTTGCAATGCAGGGGACATTGGCTTGATCCCTGGTCTGGGAAGATCCCACATGCCACAGGGCAACTAAACTCGTGTACCAGCTACAGAGCCTGTATTCTGGAGCCCACGAGCAGCAACTACTGAACCCATGTGATGCAACTACTGAAGCCTGTATTCCTAGAGCCTGTGTACCACAACAAGAGAAGCCACAGCAATGAGAAGCCCTCACACCACAACAAAGAGTAGCCCCTGCTTTCTGCAACTAGAGAAAGCGTGCACACAGCAGCAAAGACCCAGCACAGCCAGAAGTCAATAAATATTAAATAAATGTATAAATATATATTCTAGATTTGATTTTATAATGTCATTGACTTCAGAGATGAACTAACATTCCATTGAATATTTACAAAAACATTGTGTTTTTTTAAAAATATTGTTTACATTTTTGTGTATGGTGTTAGAAAGTGTTCTAGTTTCATTCTTTTGCAAGTGGTTGACCAGTTTTCCCAGCACCACTTGTTAAAGAGGTTGTCTTTTTTCCATTGTATATCCTTGCCTCCTTTGTCAAAGATAAGGTGTCCATAGGTTCGTGGATTTATCTCTGGGCTTTCTATTCTGTTCCATTGGTCTATATTTCTGTCTTTGTGCCAGTACCATACTGTCTTGATGACTGTGGCTTTGTAGTAGAGTCTGAAGTCAGGCAGGTTGATTCCTCCAGTTCCATTCTTCTTTCTCAAGATTACTTTGGCTATTCGAGGTTTTTTGTATTTCCATACAAATTGTGAAATTCTTTGGTCTAGTTCTGTGAAAAATACCGTTGGTAGCTTGATAGGGATTGCATTGAATCTATAGATTGCTTTGGGTAGAAGAGCCATTTTGACAATATTGATTCTTCTAATCCATGAACACGGTATGTTTCTCCATCTGTTTGTGTCCTCTTTGATTTCTTTCATCAGTGTTTTATAGTTTTCTATGTATAGGTCTTTTGTTTCTTTAGGTAGATATACTCCTAAGTATTTTATTCTTTTTGTTGCAATGGTGAATGGTATTGTTTCCTTAATTTCTCTTTCTGTTTTTTCATTGTTAGTATATAGGAATGCAAGGGATTTCTGTGTGTTAATTTTATATCCTGCAACTTTACTATATTCATTGATTAGTTCTAGTAATTTTCTGGTAGAGTCTTTAGGGTTTTCTATATAGAGGATCATGTCATCTGCAAACAGTGAGAGTTTCACTTCTTCTTTTCCTATCTGGATTCCTGGATTAAAGATCTAAATGTAAGACCAGAAACTATAAAACTCCTAGAGGAGAACATAGGCAAAACACTCTCCGACATAAATCACAGCAAGATCCTCTATGACCCACCTCCCAGAATATTGGAAATAAAAGCAAAACTAAACAAATGGGATCTAATGAAACTTAAAAGCTTTTGCACTACAAAAGAAACTATAAGTAAGGTGAAAAGACAGCCGTCAGATTGGGAGAAAATAATAGCAAATGAAGAAACAGACAAAGGATTAATCTCAAAAATATACAAGCAACTCCTGAAGCTCAATTCCAGAAAAATAAATGACCCAATCAAAAAATGGGCCAGAGAACTAAACAGACATTTCTCCAAAGAAGAGATAGAGATGGCTAACAAACACATGAAAAGGTGCTCAACATCACTCATTATTAGAGAAATGCAAATCAAAACCACAATGAGGTACCATTACACACCAGTCAGGATGGCTGCTATCCAAAAGTCTACAAGCAATAAATGCTGGAGAGGCTGTGGAGAAAAGGGAACCCTCTTACACTGTTGGTGGGAATGCAAACTAGTACAGCCACTATGGAAAACAGTGTGGAGATTCCTTAAAAAACTGGAAATAGAACTGCCATATGACCCAGCAATCCCACTTCTGGGCATACACACTGAGGAAACCAGATCTGAAAGAGACACGTGCACCCCAATGTTCATCGCAGCACTGTTTATAATAGCCAGGACATGGAAGCAACCTAGATGCCCATCAGCAGATGAATGGATAAGGAAGCTGTGGTACATATACACCATGGAATTTTACTCAGCCGCCAAAAAGAATTCATTTGAACCAGTCCTAATGAGATGGATGAAACTGGAGCCCCTTATACAGAGTGAAGTAAGCCAGAAAGATAAAGAACATTACAGCATACTAACACATATATATGGAATTTAGAAAGATGGTAACGATAACCCTATATGCAAAACAGAAAAAGAGACACAGAAATACAGAACAGACTTTTGAACTCTGTGGGAGAAGGTGAGGGTGGGATGTTTCAAAAGAACAGCATGTATACTATCTATGGTGAAACAGATCACCAGCCCAGGTGGGATGCATGAGACAAGTGCTCCGGCCTGGTGCACTGGGAAGACCCAGAGGAATCGGGTGGAGAGGGAGATGGGAGGGGGGATCGGGATGGGGAATAAGTGTAAATCTATGGCTGATTCATATCAATGTATGACAAAACCCACTGAAATGTTGTGAAGTAATTAGCCTCCAACTAATAAAAAAATTAAAAAAAAAAATAAAGTAAAAAAAAAAAATATTGTTTACATAGCAACACGAAATTTTAAAAAGGCATAAAAGGTGTTCAAAAGGTGTTCAAAGTAAGTACCTTAGAATGTATTTCTAAGTATAGAAATCAAATAAGTAAACAGCATTATCCCTTGACATAATGGTATATTGGCTATCTTTTGATTTGGAAGTGTTACTCTTAGGAAATTCTACTTCTTACTGACCCACATCACTCAAGATAATAATAATAATACCTTAAGCTAAGGCCTTCTAATTTATAAAACATGGGCTTCCTTTGTGGTTCAGCTGGTAAAGAATCTGTCTGCAATGAGGGAGACTTGGGTTCGATCCCTGGGTTGGGAAGATCCCCTGGAGAAGGGAAAGGCTACCCACTCCAGTATTCTGGCCTGGAGAATTTCATGTACTGTATAGTCCATGGGTTGTAAAGAGTCGGACACAACTGAGTGACTTTCATTTTCCATGCATAGAATCTTGTTTTACTGTCAGAACTTTTGGTGACCAGTTATTGAACAAAATGGTACATTTCCTAGGATAAGCAGGGGGCAGGATAAGCAGGGCTTTGTTCATAGAAATGAAGCAGAGAAGACGATTGTATAAAAGGTCAAATTAAATGAAACCATTAATGAATAATACCAAGACTGTTAAGTTGTGTACATTAGTCTCTTTACGGAATACATTGTATTCTGATAATTTTTGAAATAGTTAAAAACATTAGCCTCCACTGAGAAAGTTGCTATTTTATTAAGTTGGTGAAAGTAATTACATTTTGCATTGTTGAAATTTGCCATTTAATATTGTAATATATTCTTACATAAATGTGGTTATGTTATACATAAATTTAATGCACATTTCTCCCTTCATGTTTTTTTTGTTAATGACATTACTTGCTGTTTATTTGATATGTATTATAGACTATGGGAAAAGATGTTAGACAAAAAGCAAATTTGAGCTATTTGAGTTCAAAATGGGTCCTAAAGCAGTGGAGACAACTCACAACAATACATCTGGCCCAGGAACTGCTAAGGAACACACAGTTCAAGAAGCTTTGCAAAGGAGATGAGACCCTTGAAGATGAGGAGGATAGTGGCCGGCCATCAGAAGTTGACAATGACAAATAGAAAGTAATCATCAAAGCTGATCCTGTTACAACTTCAGGTGAAAAAGCTTGATAAGTGGGTGCCTCATGAGTTGTTTTGAAGTGTAATCTTATTCTAAGCAACAACAACGAACCATTTTTAGACTGGACTGTAACGTGCAACGAAAAGTGGATTTTATACGACAACTGCTGATGATGGCCAGCTCAGCGACTGGATTGAGAGGAAGCTCCAAAGCACTTCCTAAAGCCAAACTCGCATCAAAAAAGGGTCAAGGTCATTGTTTGGTGGTCTGCCGCCTGTCTGATTACAACTACAGCTTTCTGAATCCTGGTAAAACCATTATATCTGAGACGTATGCTCAGGAAATCGATGAGGCGCACTGAAAACTGCAGCTGGCCCTGGTCAGCAGAAAGGGCCAAATTCTTCTCCGTGACAACGCCAAGCCACATATCACACAGCCGATGCTTCACAAGTTGGGGAACAAAGTTCTAACTCATCTGCCACATTCACCTGACCTCTCGCCAACTGACTACCACTTCCCCAAGCATCTTGACAACTTTTTACAGGGAGAGTATTTCCACAACCAGCAGGATGCAAAAAATGCTTTCCAAGAGTCCACTGAATCCTGAGGCATGGATTTTTATGCTACAGGAATAAATACACTAATTTCTCATTAGCAAAAATGTGTTGATTGTAACGGTTCTGATTTTGATTAATAAAGATTATTTGAGACTAGTTATAATGATTTAAAATTTATGATCCAAAACCACAGTTATATTTGCCCCAACCTAATAAAACAGTTCCATGAGACTATGGCCTTGTCTTTTCCAAGTTGTTAGAGTCTGCTTAGATTTACTTTACTATATTAATAAGAAAAAACTTGAGTTGCATAACTTCTAATATGTAAGATCTTCTACATCTTACATAGTTTTTATTATAGAGTAAATAGAGAATATTAACCTAAGTCATAATCCTTACAAAAAATATTTACTCAAAGTTTTTATTACTCTGTTCTTTGTTTCACACAGTGTTTATGGTGAAAATTAAAAATTAAAAAAACAAACATTTGTATTTCATTTTCTAAAGCCTTCTTAGAATGATAATATTTTGCGGGTAGAAGGATGAAAGCAAATTTCTCAGTGTCCTAATGAATTATAATAAGCATGACAAATTAGTTTCTTGATCTCCTAAACCCATGGATTTCACCAACATCAATTATGAATTACACTTAAGACATAAATATTTTTACAAACTCACCAACAATGAGCTTCTCAACAAAGGAAGTCAATAAGTGATGATGTTCATTTGTTCTACTGTACTCACTTGGTATGAAATTCTTCGGGAAATCAGTATCTTTAAGAGGTCTTGGGATTGTCTGATGCCAGCATTTTTTTCTTTCCTCACAGGAGGCAAGCACATTTGTCACATTACACTTAAATTTCTTAAAGAAGGTAAGCAATTGTGGGAAGGTAAGTGACTCTTCCCACAACATAGATTATACAAGAAAAAAAAAAATGGCTAAAATTTGCCTGTAAGAAGTTCCTTTCCATTATGAAGGCATGCTTACTTGTTTTTCATGTTTTAGGAAAGGCGTAGAGGACATCCTATCTCTCAGCATCTTGACTAAACTAAGAGAATTATGTTTGAAATTAACTATGAACTTCCCCGGTGGCTCAGACAGTAAAGAATTGGCCTGCAAGGCGGGAGTCCTGGGTTCTAGCCCCGGGTTGGGAAGATCCCCTGGAGAAGGAAATGGCAACCCACTCCAGTATTCTTGCCTGCAGAATCCCCATGGACAGTGGAGCCTGGTGAATTACAGTCTATGGGTTGCACAACTTGTGTGGCTCATGTGTCGCACAAGACTCTTGGGTCTGAAAGAGTCAGACACAACTCAGCGACTAAGAACACACACGCAGCACATAAACTTTAGTTGCTGGGAAGAAAAAGTAATAAAATGCATCGAACACACGCCATTCCTCACCCATAACTGCATAGTACAGTTGTTTCAATCATTTTGTTTTAAAGGCTATTTTGACTTAGTTCTGAGGTCTTGGCTAGAGGCCGTTAGCTCCCCTCTTCAATAGCTGAGTAAGACCATACTCCAAACACTTCCTTTATCGGGTCCTCATACTCCGGAGCCATTAGGTAACAGCCCCATCAGGCCAAGTACCAGGCAACTAGAGACAGCCTCCACACCCTAGATTTCTTGTAATTATTCAAATTAGCCAGTCCTTAGGGAGTGTTGGAAACCCTGCCAATCCCGTCCTGCCTGCCGTATATAAACTGTGCTCTTTGGCTCCAAGTCACCATTACCTGGCCCCCAGCGGGGCAATCTTCTCCATGACTCTGCCTGGCAGCCTTCTCTCACTTGAAAGGCTAAGTTACAAAGAGTTCTGTCTCTCATCTGAGTGTTCGTGTGTCAGATCCAAGGTCCCACTATCAAAAGAATCTTTAAATCTCATAAAACAATGCAGGCAGGAGCTGGCTGCAGGCCTTGGGTACTCTTTTGCCATTCTCCTGAGATAAGGTAGCTGAGATGGCTCTTGGACCCTGGACATTTATGAGGGCCCAGAAAGAGAAGAAGGACAGTGGGGATAATATTGGGTACTGTCTGGCAATGGATATATATTTTTTTGCACAATAAAGGTAGAGAAAGGTTTTTCAAGTTGTATATAATATTAAAGAGAGTAAAAACTAGAGAGATATCCCTAATATTAGCACATCTCAGAAATGGTACTATCTCATTTTATAGGATGCTGAATTGTGACAATGATAAAGAATACAGAAATAAGTAATATTGTAAGGATTATTTTTTCAAGAATTCTGGCATAATTGTAAAATTCTGGGTAGGAGAACAAAGAGAAGGCTTCAATGTAGAGCTGTACAGGAATCATAGATAATGTGACTCAATTTAAGCAGCAGTTTCAGGCAGTCTGGGAGGTCAGAAGACTAAGCTGCAAAAATGCAAGGAACATTAGCTGAAGCTACAGATCACAGCTACAGAACATAAACTAATATTGGATAGTAAGGAAAGGAGTAAAGATCATGCTCTGTTCTTTTTTAGAGCACTAATGGAGAGTAGGGCTTCCCAAATGGAGCCAGTGGTAAAGAATTTGCCTGCCAATGCAGAGATGTGGGTTTGATCCCTGGTAGGGGAACATCCCCTGGAGGAGAGCATGGCAACCCACTCCACTCTTCTTGCCTGGAGAGCCCCATGGGGCAGAGGATCCCGGTGGTCTACAGTCCATAGCTGCTGCTGCTGCTGCTAAGTCACTTCAGTCGTGTCTGACTCTGTGCAGCCCCATAGACCGCAGCCCACCAGGCTCCCCCATCCCTGGGATTCTCCAGGTAAGAATACTGGAGTGGGTTGCCATTTCCTTCTCCAATGCAGGAAAGTGAAAAGTGCAAGTGAAGTCATGTCCGACTCTTAGTGACCCCATGGACTGCAACCTACCAGGCTCCTCCATCCATGGGATTTTCCAGGCAAGAGTACTGGAGAGGGGTACCATTGCCTGCTCCATACAGTCCAAAGAGTAGCAAAGAATTAGGCACAGCTGAAGTGACTTAGCATGCATATATGCAGTGGACAGTAACAGCATGGAGTAGTATCTTCAATTACTCATTATATGTACATTGTAAAATGGGAGTCTTTAAGACATGAATTTGGGAAAAGAAGCAGTTTCAACTTACAGAGTAGATATAATTTCCAATGGTTGCTTATGTACTGAATGCCTGCCTACTACACCAATTGCATAATTAACCGGCATTAGAAAAACCAGAAAAGATTTTGTAAATTAAGGGAAGATTTAGATTATCATTAAGCAACAGTATATTATCTCAAAAGCTATTGTCTACTACAACACAAAACTTACAAATCTATCAGTGTTTTTTCATATTACCTCTTGTTGTCACTCAATCAAAGCAGAGAAGATTTGCATTTGAGTCATTGCTGTGTCACAATTTAGCCATGGGGCCCTGATAAATCAATTACTAATAACAGAATTAGGGGTTTCCCAGGTGGCTCAGTGGTAAGGAATCTGCCTGACAATGCAGGAGACGCAAGGACGCCAATTCAATCCCTGGCTTGGGAATATCCCCTGCAATAGGAGATAGCAACCCAAAACTATAATTTGTTGAAATTAAGAGACTGTTTTAATAATCCAGGTAAGAAATCATTAGAATTTAAAGTAAGATGGGGTTGTAGGAATGGATTTGAAGCTATTTAAAAGGTGGACTCTACTGTATGTGTGTGGAGTGAAAGGGAAAGATGAGAAGCGGGAGACAAAGATGACATTAAGTTTCTGGAAGGTCTACTCAGAGAATGTAAGTATGGCTCATTCTTGTTAAGAGCAAATATAATTTGAGGTGGGAGAATTTAAGATGAAGAAAAGACACTAATTTTAATTTTAAGGTCCCTTGTACATCCAACTGAAGAAATACAGCATGAGCTGGCTATGGAACAATGCATGGCTATGAAGAAATACAACCTATTGGCTGTGCATGGGTTCCAAAGAGAGAGATCTGGTCAAGAGATGAAATTTGAAAATCACTAGTATATTGATGAGCTATTTCAAATCCTGAAAGATGATGCTGTAAAAGTGCTGCACTCAATATGCCAGCAAATTTGGAAAACTCAGCAGTGGCCACAGGACTGGAAAAGGTCAGTTTTCATTCCAATCCCAAAGAAAGGCAATGCCAAAGAATGCTCAAACTACCGCACAATTGCACTCATCTCACACGCTAGTAAAGTAATGCTCCAAATTCTCCAAGGCAGGCTTCAGCAATACGTGAACCATGAACTTCCAGATGTTCAAGCTGGTTTTGGAAAAGGCAGAGGAACCAGAGATCAAACTGCCAACATCCGCTGGATCATATAAAAAGCAAGAGAGTTCCAGAAGAACATCTATTTCTGCTTTATTGACTATGCCAAAGCCTTTGACTGTGTGGATCACAATAAACTGTGGAAAATTCTGAAGGAGATGGGAATACCAGACCACCTGACATGCCTCTTGATAAACCTGTATGCAGGTCAGGAAGCAACAGTTAGAACCAGACATGGAACAACAGACTGATTCCAAATAAGGAAAGGAATATGTCAAGGCTGTAATTTGTCACCTTGCTTATTTAACTTATATGCAGAGTACATCATGAGAAACGCTGGGCTGGATGAAGCATAAGCTGGAATCAAATTTGCTGGGAGAAATATCAATAACCTCAGATATGCAGACGACACCACCCTTATGGCAGAAAGTGAAGAGGAACTAAAAAGCCTCTTGATGAAAGTGAAGGAGGAGAGTGAAAAAGTTGGCTTAAAGCTCAACCTTAAGAAAACTAAGATCATGGCATCTGGTCCCATCACTTCATGGGAAATAGATGGGGAAACAGTGGAAACAGTGGCTGACTTTATTTTTGGGGGGTCCAAAATCACTGCAGATGGTGATTGCAGCCATGAAATTAAAAGATGCTTACTCCTTGGAAGGAAAGTTATGACCATCCTGGATAGCATATTAAAAAGCAGAGACATTACTTTGCCAACAAAAGTCCATCTAGTCAAGGCTATGGTTTTTCCAATGGTCATGTATGGATGTGAGAGTTGGACTGTGAAGAAAGCTGAGTGCCGAAGAATTGATGCTTTGGAACTGTGGTGTTGGAGAAGACTCTTGAGAGTCCCTTGGACTGCAAGGAGATCCAACCAGTCCATCCTAAAGGATATCAGTCCTGGGTGTTCATTTTGGAAGGACTGATGCTGAAGCTGAAACTCCAATACTTTGGCCACCTCATGGGAAGAGTTGACTCACTGGAAAAGACCCTAATCTGGGAAGGATCAGGGGCAGAAGGAGAAGGGGACAACAGAGGATGAGATGACTGGATGGCATCACTGACTTGATGCACATGGGTTTGGGTAGACTCTGGGAGTTGGTGATGGACAGGGAGGCCTGGCGTGCTGCAATTCATGGGGTCGCAAAGAGTCGGACACGACTGAGCGACTGAACTGAACTGAACTGAGTACATTGATGTAGCGGTAAATCAATAATTGAGAGGAAAAGAAGTGATTGTGAAGAAAACTGTAAATGAAGAAAGTGTGGTGGCATAACAGACCTGGCAGGAAATAAGTTTTAGAAAGAGAAGGTGGTCAATGATGTTGAATGCAACAAAGATGAAGTGAATTAAGGGCTTATCAAAAATATCAGTCACCATGGATATTTAACAAATCAGTCTCAGGTGGTGTGTTAGAAGCAGACTTTAGACTACAGTGGACTCAGAAGCAAACTGAAGATGAGGGAGAAATAAGGAGTTATAAATTACACACTTGCAAAATCAAAGCTTCTTCCAAGAATGAAGTACAGTAGCTAATAGAATTGAGATGTGCTGTGCATGTACATTACATGTAAACATTGAACAGGTAAAAAGACTAATGAGAAGGATTCGATAAGAATGGAGAAGTTAAACAAATACAGGTGAAAGAGGGAATAACTACAAATGGAATAACCTTCAAGAGCTAAGGAATGAGATCCAGTACATAGGAGGAGAAACTAGCTATCTGTAGGCAGAGAAGTACCTATGAACAGAAGGAAATGAAATAACCTTTTCTTGATGATGTTTCGATAATAAAAAAAATATCCTCTTTGTAAACAACTTGAATCATGTAACAGGTTGTTAAAAACTGAATGTGTCCCCTTAAAGTTCATATATTGAAATAACTAACCTCTAGTATTAGAAACAGAGTCACTGCAGATATAACTGGTTAAGAAACACTCAAACAGAACAGGCCCCTAATGCAATAAGACCGGTGTATTTACTAAAAGGAGAGAATTGGACTCAGAATAATGCATAAGAAAGGAACACCATGTGAAGGCTGAAACTATGCTGTCACAAAACAAGAAACTACCAATAACTGGGAGAGAGACCTGGGGCAGATCCTTTCTTAGCGCCTTCAAAGGGAGCACAGTTCTGCTGACATCTTGATCTCTGGACTCTGAGACAATAAATCTCTGTCATTTAAGCTACTCAGTTTGTGGTACTTATTACAGCAGCCCTAGAAAACTCACACACAGACATAACATAATTTTCAAATACCAGACCTTCTTATAGATTATATGTAACTGAATTGATATACAATTTTTTAATAATTACTAAATGAACAAATAAAAAGGACAGAAAAAAGAGTACATAAACCATGACCTTTTTCTACTATGTCTCCTACCCTTAAAACACTTTCAAGTGCCTATTTTTATTTCTAACCTAAGGTTATTATGCTAATATGGGCTTCTCTGCATATCTAATGTAGCAGTAGTTCTTTATTCCTTTGCATTATAATCACAAAGCATTCTCATACTTGCATATTGAGTCACTATCTGATTCTTGAGCATGGGGAGAGACCCAGGCATCCACTGAAGTCTATGTGTGTAGTAGTATTTTTGCCTTTATGTCTGACTCACCTATCATTCAGACAAGCTCCAGAGGCTTTTGTCATGCCTTCTGTGCAGATGCCAGGGCAGTCACAACCACACACTTAGAAACAGCACCACATTCTACCAACTCAACATTGATCAAAATTTCTAGACAAGTCAGTTTCATCAAAGTCACTTCAACTGATAACCAATATGTGATAAAGTTCATGGAGACATACAATTGTTCAAATTCTTTTTCACATGTAATCAAAATATGGTAAGAAAAGCAATGAACTCCAGGCATGGGAGAAAATGTGAATAAATGCCCTGATATTAATACCCCATCCTCACCCCATACCAGCCCTGCTATTAAAGAAAAACATCCTTTAAGACTGAATATAAGCAGTCATGCCACACAAACCCAACATTATAATGTTGAAATACTGAAGGCAACCTAAGTATACAATTGAAGAATTCTTACTAAACAATGGTAAATCAATGAAATATTATGCATTTTTTAAAATGATGGTTACAAAGTCTATGGAATGCCATGAAAAATACACATTTTAAAATTCTAAATTAAATATATACTTATCAAAAATCTGAAAATACACAAAATTATGACATTCATTTTATTAGAGTTGTTTTGTTAGTGGTTTTGTGTGATTTTCATTAATGTGTTTGAAGTGTTAAAGGTGCAATATCCTAGAAAAAATACATGAAAATAAAAATATTTATTGAAACATATTTAGCAATAATGTAACCTACTGGATCTATGGCAAACGTGGTGTGGTCTCAGAGTAATATTGTGTTCAAAAGAAACTTGCAGCACTAAAAACTCGCAGCAACTAGACCTGAATTTTCTACTTCTTATGATAGTAACTTTAAGAAGCATAGTGCTCAAGACAATATAATTTGAGTTATACTTTTATCAAGCAAAAACAGTGCTTATATTTTAAAGAGGACGACATGAAAATAGTCTAATAAATGTATTCACTCAGGAGGCCATGAATTATCTCCCTTTCCCCACCAATATATAAAACCAAAAACTGAGGAAAATTTAAAGGAAAGAAAAACTATTACTAAAAGAAGCACCTAACATGTACTTTGTTGTAATTTTATGTCAGGCACTTTGGATAAATCATCTGATTTAAATTAGGTCACATTCAATTATTTGCAACACTATGGACTAGAGCAGGCCAGGCTTTCCTATAGTCCACAACCTCCTGGAGTTTGCTCAAGCTCATGCCCATTGAGTTGGTGATGCTATCTAACCATCTCATTCTCTGCCACCTGCTTCTCTTGCTTTCAAGCTTTCCCAGCATCAGGGTCTTTTCCAATGAGTTGGCTCTTTGCATTAGGTGGCCAAATATTGGAGCTTCAGCTTCAGCATCAGTCCTTCCAATGAATATTCAGGGTTGTTTTCTTTTAGGATTGATGGGTTTGATGTCCTTGCTGTCCAAAGGACTCTCAAGAGTCTTCTCCAACATCACAGTTCGAAAGCACCAATTCTTTGGGGCTCAGCTTTCTTCACAGTTCAACACATACATTCGTACATGACTACTGGAAAAAACATAGCTTTGACTAGATAGACCTTGGTGGGCAAAGTGATGTCTCTGCTTTTTGATAAGTTGTCTGAGTTTGCCATAGCTTTTCTTCCAAGGAGCAAGTGTCTTTTAATTTCATGGCTGCAGTCACCATTCACAGTGATTTAGGAGTCCAAGAAAATAAAATCTGTTATTGTTTTCACTTCCCCCC
The DNA here is from genome assembly GCF_910594005.1 of Cervus elaphus. Lineage (NCBI taxonomy): Eukaryota > Metazoa > Chordata > Mammalia > Artiodactyla > Cervidae > Cervus > Cervus elaphus. Next base: position 34,653,944 of record NC_057831.1, read on the forward strand.
CCCATTTATTTGCCATGAAGTGATGGGACATCACTAAATCAAATCTCTTATGATTATACAATGAAAGTGAAAAATCAAGGGATTACATTGGAGAGACAGAAAGCCTGAAGAACTATGGATGGAAGTTTGGGACATTGACAGGAGATAGTGATCAAGACCAACCTCAAGAAAGAGAAATGCAAAAAGGCAAAATGGTTGTCTAAGGAGACCTTACAAATAACTGAGAAAAGAAGAGAAGCAAAGGGCAGAGGAGAAAAGGAAAAATATACACATTTGAATGCAGAGTTCCAAAGAATAGCAAGGAGAGATAAGAAAGCCTTCCTCAGTGATCAATGCAAAGGAACAGAGGAAAACAAAAGAATGGGAAAGACTAGAGATCTCTTCAAGAAAATTAGAGATACCAAGGGAACATTTCATGCACAGATGGGCACAATAAAGGACAGAAATAGTATAGACATAATAAAGCAGAAGATATCAAGAAGTGGTGGCAAGAATACATAGAAGAACTATACAAAAAAGATCTTAATGATCCAGATAACCACGATGGTGTGATCATTCACCTAGAGGCAGACATCCTGCAATGTGAAGCAAAGCTAGTGGAGGCGATGGAGTCTCGGCTGAGCTATTTCAAATCCTAAAAGATGATGGTGTGAAAGTGCTACATTCAATATGCCAGCAAATTTTGAAAACTCAGCAATGGCCACAGGACTCGAAAGGTCCGTTTTCATTCCAATCCCAAAGAAAGGCAAGGCCAAAGAATGTTCAGACTACTGCACAATTGTACTCATCCCACATGGTAGCAAAGTAATGCTAAAAATTCTCCAAACCAAGCTTCAACAGTAAGTGACTGTGAACTTCCAAATGTTCAAGCTGGTTTTAGAAAAGGCAGAGGAACCAGAGATCAAATTGCCAACGTCCTTTGGATCATCAAAAAAGCAAGAGAGTTCCAGAAAAACATCTACTTTTGCTTTATTGACTATGCCAAAGCCTTTGACTGTGTGGATCACAATAAACTGTGGGAAATTCTTAAAGAGATGGGAATACCAGACCACCTGACCTGCCTCTTGAGAAATCTGTATGCAGGTCAAGAAGCAACAGTTAGAACTGGACATGGATAACAGACTGGTTCCAAATTGTGTAAGTAGCACATCAAGGCTGTATATTGTCACCCTGCTTATTTAACTTATATGCAGAGTACATCATGAGAAACGAGGGGCTGGATGAAAAGCACAAGCTGGAATCAGGATTGCCAGAAGAAATATCAATAACCTCAGATATGCAGATGACACCATCCTTTATGGCAGAAAGCGAAGAAGAACTAAAGAGCCTCTTGATGAAAATGAAAGAGGAAAGTGGAAAAGTTGGGTTAAAACTCAACATTCAGAAAACTAAGATCATGGCATCTGGTCCCATCACTTCATGGCAAATAGAAGGGGGAACAATGGACACAGTGAGAGACTTTATCTTTTGGGGCTCCAAATCAGTGCAGATGGTGATTGCAGCCATGAAATTAAAAGACGCTTGTTCCTTGGAAGAAAAGCTATGACCAACCTAGACAGCATATTAAAAAGCAGAGACATTATTTTGCCAACAAAGGTCCATCTAGTAAAGCTATGGTTTTTCCAGTAGTCATGTATGGATGTGAGAGTTGGACTATAAAGAAAGCTGAACACCGAAGAATTGATGCTTTTGAACTGTGGTGTTGGAGAAGACTCTTGAGAGTTCCTTGGACTGCAAGGAGATCCAACCAATCTATCCTAAAGGAAATCATTCCTGAATGTTCATTGGAAGGACTGATGCTGAAGCTGAAACTCCAATACTTTGGCCACCTTATGCGAAGAATTTACTCATTTCAAAAGACCCTGTGCTGGGAAAGTTTGAAGGCTGGAGGTGTAGGGGACAACAGAGGTGAGATGGGCGGATGGCATCACCAACTCAATGTACATAAATTTGAGTAAGCTCCGAGAGCTGGTGATGGACAAGGAGGCCTGGTGTGCTGCAGTCCATGGAGTTGCAAAGAGTCAGACACGATTGAGTGACTGAAGTGAACTGAACTGATGGACGTCTTAGTTTTCTGATGTTGAGTTTTAAGCCAGTTTTTCACTCTCCACTTTCAGCTTCATCAAGAGGTTCTTTATTTCCTCTTCACTTTTATCATTAAAGTGGTACATCTGCAAATCTGAGGTTGTTGAAATTTCTCTTGGCAATCTTGATTCCAGCTTGTGAGTCATCCAGCCTGGCATTTCACATGATGTACTCTGCACTGAAGTTAAATCAGCAGCGTGACAATAAAGAGTCTTGACATATTCCTTTCTCAATTTTGAACCAGTCAGTTGTTCTATGCAAGGTTATAACTATTGCTTCTTGTTCTGCATACAGGTTTCTCAAGGGACAGGTAAGGTGGTCTGGTATTACCATCTCTTTAAGAACTTTCCACAGTTTGTTGTGATCCACACAGTCAAAGGCTTTTGCGTAGTCAAGGAAGCAGATGCTTTTTCCTTTTTTTAAAATCCCCTTTCATTCTCTGTGATCCAGCAGATGTTGGCAATTTGATCTCTGATTCCTCTGCCTTTTCTAAATCCAGCCTGTACATACAAAAGTTCTCAGCTCATGTGCTCCTGAAGCCTAGGTTGAAGGATTTTGATCATTCCCTTGCTAGCATGGGAAATTAGCATAATTGTTCAGTAGTTTGAACATTCTTTAGTATTTGGCATAGCCTTTCTTTAGAACTGGAATGCAAACTGACCTTTTCTCATCCCTTGACCACTGGGGAGTTTTCCAAATTTGCTGGCATATTGAGTACAGCACTTTAACAGCATCATCTTTCAGGATTTGAAATAGCGCAGTGGAATTCTATCACCTCCACTTGCTTTGTTCATAACAATGCTTCCTAATGCCCACTTCACTTCACATTCCAGGATGTCTTATGTATTGTCTCTTTCATAAATCATATATCAATCATTTTTAGGTGTTTTAAGTACATTTAATTTGGATAGTACAATAATTCTGCTGGATAGATACTGTGAATATTAGTATCAATAATGCACAGATTGAAAATGCTTAAACTTGAGTGAGGCTTAAATAAATCTTCTAATATCACATGCTTAAGTAGTGAACAGAGTTAAGTAACGGGGTTTTCAACTGAGCCTATACATTTTGACATCAAAGTACAGTGCTTTGATTCCAAATTATCCAAGATTAATAATAGAAATGGTGACAAGTTATCAGGAGGAAATTACATAAGGGAGGGATAATAGGAAGCGCTAAATTGAGGACTCAGAGTCTAGCAGGTTACGTGCAGAGGCACTTTTTAAGTTGTCTTTAACATTAGAGATTTATTGATTACTTAATCCATTCATATGTTTCTTTTTGAGTGCCTACCCCATGCCAGACACTGCATAAATAATTTTGAAAGAAACAAGCTTCTAGTTGAGAGCTGAGAAAAATCAGTTAACTAAAGCTTACTAGGGGTGGCAGGATAGAGAACAAGAAGGAATAGAAATCTATGGGGATACTTGGATAGTTACAGAATTAAAAAACTTCATTATTTACTAGCAGTCTGACCTTTCTCAAATTCCTTTATATCTTGGTACTTCAGTTTCCTCATGTGAAAAATGAGACAAATATTAGTGCTTAATTTATGTGGTTGCTGTAAACATTAAAATGAATGATGAAGACTAATATGCGTTAATATATATAAATCATTTAGAAGGAGTGCCAGCCTTGCAAGCACTCAATAAATATTAGTTATTTAGGGGCAACAGAGGATGAGATGGTTGGATGGCATCACTAACTCAACAGACATGAGTTCAAGCAAACTCTGGGAGATAGTGAAGGACAGGGAAGCCTGGTATGCTGCAGTCCACAGGGTCATAAAGAATCAGACACGACTTAGGGACTGAACAACAACATATAGCATTAAGCAAATGTTGGATGTTATGATGACGTTGTATTTCCTATTAGCATTAAAGCACATCATTACAGTTTATTCAAAATATAGCTAACTCTTAATAGGTACCATTAATTAGATCTACTAATTGGAGCAATTCTTTTTCAAACAGGGATTTCTGTTCAAAAAAAAGGTGAGTTGGAGTTCTGAAAATTTTCATAAAGCTCTTATTTAATTTTCTGTTATCTTTGATACAACTTTCCAAAAATTTACTTCTCTTAATGAGACTTACATGCAGCATTCTTCTTTTCAACAGAATGTTTCTCTGTCTCTTAGAAACTACAAGGAGACCCACTGCTATGCCAATAAAATGTCAGAGAAATATTAAGGACTTATGGCACCTAGATGCTATAAAATGTATCACCTTGATTTCAAAAGAACTGAATTGGAATTAAAAAGGGAAACTGTCTTACCTCATACAACATTTTTTAACTTTTGTATTAAAATTACATAAAATATCAAATTTACTATCGGTGGCACTTTTGACAGCATGGAGTGCACTGTTCTCACCTAATTTTCACATTTTGTGAAAATACTGAACAACATGTGGATAAATTACTTTCTCAAGACCATGCAGCTAGATAGTGGAGGAGCCTGTACCAAAAGTCCAGCCCCTAACTACTGTTCACAGCACAGAACCAACTCATTATCACATAAAATAGCAACTGGCCACCAGATTAATAGCTGAACCCAGCCTGAGAGACATTCTACTCGGGGGCATGTTTACTAACCTTCTACCTAACAAAACTGTCAGACTTTTAAACATCTGTTTTGCAAAAGAAAATACTTTTCACAGAATATCTAACCTCTTCTTTTCTAAAGAACTATGAAATAGCAACTAAAAACTCACAAATGTAAATAACAATTTTGAATATGTTGATATCATATATTAAAATGTGCCTATTTTCAGTTAACCTGTTACAAATATTCTGTATGAATTCTGAAATCTACACTTCTAGTTTAAATTCTTAAGGGGCAAGTTCCTATGTGTATTATAGCAGTAATTAGCTTTAAGAATGGAATGAGCTACATTTTTAAAACATTAAATTATAATGAAGATAGAATAAACACCACCAAAAATATTTTCTTACTATTAACATTTGTAGTTCAGAAACTGTCTCTCCATGCACTATGTTTAACATTCTAATCTCTTTCACAGTAAAAATTATCTCTAAAACAATAGGTCTACATTGCCAATCTGTTTGTAACTGAAAGGAATAACAATTCTTAAGATGCTTCATCAAGTGTCTCACAAACTTGAATGAGTTAACAAAAAATAATTATTATGCTTTGATATACTGAGCAGATACTTTAGCACTCTCTGGAGTGAAAACAGGGTGTGTTTTTTATCACTTGATCTCAAGTACTCAATTCATCATTCTTATATGATCACCAGGAAAAAATGTGGAGTGGGTTCATTCAATTTTAGTCTTCAAGGTGCTGAAGAGTTATTACCATACAAAGGATCATTTTTCCTTTGTTAAATAAATTATAGGAGAACTCAAATAGAAAATGATCTTGTCAATAAGTAATCTGGGCAGAGTTTAGAAGCCATACATTTCATTTAAAGTATTGATCAGCCATTTGTGATTTTTTTAGCTTAAATCCGCAGTCTTTTTTGATTCTGCAATAGCTGTCCATTTTTAATGCTGAGAATTTTACTCTTACAAGCAGGCCTATCAATGAATTTTTTGGAATAGGAGTGGGAGAGATTAATGAGCTTATTATAATTCATTAGAAAGTGGTATGTGGATGACTGCCTACTTTAATTAGTTTTATTACTGTAGAAAATTGTTTCATATGCCAAGCTCATCATCAAGCACGTCTGGAAAACATTAGAGCAGTAATCAGGCTACATATGAGGTACCTTTCATTAGGCAGTATGGCTAACAGCACTTATAATGAACAAGAAGCGTATTAAAGAGATGGACATAACAGCATCTAGCAAAAAGGAATATATCAGATGAGCTATTTTTATGAAGCAGAGTGCAAAAGTATAGTACTTCAAAATACTGTGTGGCATACAGGGTACTGCATAATTACAGCAAAAGGTTTAAGTATTCAGGTTTATCTAATGAATCTCAATGCAAATTTTCTATGACTTATATTTTTATCATGAAAACGTTATTAACCAGATCTTCTAACAAAATAATACTTCAAATAATATTTTGTAACCATCATGACCCCCAAGGAATAATACACCTACAACTTTGATCAGATTGAAAAGTCACAATGTGAAGGAACAGATAAAAATATAAAACATATTTCAGATCAGATGTAAATGAAAAATTATGAGGGCATGCCATCAGAACTGAATGGCTCTTCTGGTTAGTTCTAAGAAAAATATTTCTTTTTAAAATTTTCTTCATACTTTTTTTAACCTGATGTAAAAATTAACCTTACAATCATTTAATATTTAAGATTTTGGCCTCATATAAATATTAGAAGTTAAACCTGGTGAACTAACTACAATAGAAAAAAAATAAATAAACTATGTACCCCATACTCTCTCACTCTGAAGACATTCATGTCATTCATAATTTACCAAATTTTACCATACCATATCTTGTTAAGTAGTGTTTAAGAAGCACAGTCCACATTTCACTGATCAAGAGATGAAAGTTATCACATTTTTACATATATTGAAGGCATGTTGAAGTTTCTGCTGACCCAATCTAAGGTACCTTTAAGAGTACATTCAATATTTAAAATCATTCCTTTAATTATGTGAGCTATGCACGCAAGACATTCTAATTTCTTTTTTGCTACTACAGAAATAATGCTAGTTCAATTTCAGGTCAACTACAATGTCTGGCTTAACCTCTAATGTTTTGTTTTCACTGGAAATATTCTAATTATAAAACACTACAGCTCAACAGGCTATCATTAAAAACAAATGCAGAACCAGCAACTGTTTTTCCATTCAGTATAGATGTCACTTAGGTTCAATAGAGTCTAACTTAAAAAATACTGGGAATGATGTGGAAAAGCACTTAGCTGTATCCTAAGCTTGAGTAATCATTTTAAAACAATAACAAACAAACCTAACCATCATCACTAACAGTAAGAGACACAACAAAGTACCCAGTTCAAACCCCACAAGTATTTTTAGTGTCCTAAGGAAATCTGTTTGCCTAAAGTTTATTAGTAGCTTTCAAAATTACATTGTAAATATTCTGAGTTCCTATCTTACAATATAGTGATTCAGTATATAAGTCCACCATCAATTACTTTTATTAAAGGCAGAAAGCATCATAAAATTAAGCGATGCATGTGCTGAAAGTTAAAATATAGGCAACTGGTAGTATTAAAAAATATTTGCCTATTTTATATCCATTTTTTAAAATCACTCTGTTCAGGTTACATTTCACTTTGTTTGGAATACATATTATTGATTAGTGAATAAAATAGGATATAAAAACTTGGGAGGAAAGACAATATTTTTGCTTTTGTGTCATAAAAAGAAAGGATCTTCACAAGGAAAGACAGCTAATAGATAAAATCATTTTCTTAACACAGTAAGAAAAGCCTACTTTTCTTTAAGAGGAAATCAATTTAACAGACAAGTCACAGTAATTCTGCCAGGATGTTCTTGAGATTAGAGAATGATTTGAGGCTTCATTTTATTTGCAACACAACAATAAAAATGTTGGAAAACTACAAAAACTTAAAGTGCAAATACGAAAAGATTTTCAAGTATGAAAGCAGTTTGGTGATAGATTAACTTATCTGCCATTAAAGAGTTATAATTTCTAGTCAATTTTTCAAATAACACTGACAATTTGCATTTTGTTCCAGTAGTGAATGTGAGTTATACTTGACATTTTCTGTGAGAAATTTTGCATATTAACATATATGTATAATATGGTTATCAATAAATAATAAATATATTTGATAAGCCTTTCACCCATCACCTATCAAAACTTGTCTTAATTATGACAGTAAAAAGTAATTGATATAAAGTTTGAAATGTTTTCTCTCAACACTTTTATGAATCACTGAAACTTTACTAAATAATATGCTGATTCAAAAAGAAAGCTCTAATTATAATCCTACATTAGTAAAATTTTTACTTTGAAGCTAAATGTTTTCAGACTGCAAAGTAACTGTAGAACGAAAATTTATGAGTCGAATTGTAGAATTTCTTGCTTTAGCCTTACAGTGCCTGGGATTTAAAGACAAAAAGTCAAGAATAAATAAATAAATAAATAAAGACAAAAAGTCAGGGGACCATCTAGGCAAAATTTATACCAATTATATGTTTTAGCTCCTACCAATTGCCAACAATAATGATGCCTTTGAATAGCTCCCTGATACCAAATTTAAGTCGCATTAATGTAGAAATAATAATAGGAAACCAGAGGATACATCACACAAAGAACTATGTGGAATAAGAAAAAAAAAAAGTATTATTAATATCTGTTGGTTTCCAAATGAAATCCAAATTCCCATTCCAATACTGGAACCAATGAAATTGGCACAAAATTTAAAATCTTTAAAATAACTAAACTACATCAAGAGCTAGGGCCTAACACAACATATTTAGAAGCTGTTTACATTCAAGATACCACCTCACTTTTTAAAAAGTCAATTTTGTTCCACTTCTTTGTTTCTTTTAGTGCCTGACATTTTCTAAATACAATCACTTTATCTGTTAAAAGGATTTTACCACTTTATCTCTCTAGTTGGGAAGAAAAGAAAGAATAGGATATACAGAGTAGACTTTTTTATTCCTACCAATTCAAGTATAAAATTGTAAGACAGTATAAATGAATCAATGAAAACATATATTCCTTTTAGACATCCATGCCTTCATAAACAACTGGATTACTCAATTATGTTATTTAAAGAAAAATAGATGACTATCAAATCAGTAGTAAAAACCAACATTTTTATTATACATAACAATGTAAAACATATTTTTATTTCTTTGAATATGCAGGTGATAAATTTAATAAACTAATAGCTTTAGAATAATGTTTTATAAATACATACAGATACCATTAGAAATAAAATATGAAATATAAATTTTTTTTTATTTCTAATGAAGGGACTTTATTCTAAACATGAGACTATTATGGCTTGAATGACTGTCCCCCAGTTCACATGTTGAAGGCTAACCACTGATGTGATGGTATTTGGAAGTGGTGCCTTAGGGGGGTAACTGAGGTCATGAGGGTGGGGTTCTCATAATGGAATTAGTGTCCTACTGAGAAGAGACAGAAAGACTAGAGTTTTTTCTCTCTTTCTCTGTCCAGCATAAGAGGACAGAATAAGAAGGAGGCTGCCTGTGTGCCAGGAAGAGATGGAAGGGATCAATATTGCTGGTACCTTGATCATGACCCTCCTAGCCTCCAGAACAATGAGAATAAATATGTGTCATTTAAGCTACCACATCTATGGTATTTACTTATAGCAACATAAGCTGATTAAAACAAAAACCAACAGGCATTAAGTAGGATAATTTATGTAAATATTAGAAGTATGTAAGCACTTTAAAATGATAGCTATATAAAAGGCTGACAAACCAATAATGCACTAAAATTCCCACAGCTATATTTATGAGAGCAGAAGCAGTCCCACAAAATAAATAAAATTAAATAAAATGAAAAATTCTGTACTTGCAGTAGAACCAGTTCACTTCAGTTTAATCACTCAGTTGTGTCCTACTCTTTGTGACGCCATGGACTGCAGCATGTCAGGTCTCCCTGTCCATCACCAATTCACGGAGTTTACTTGAACTCATGTTGATTGAGCCCGTGATGCCATCCAACCATCTCATTCTTTGCCGTCCCCTTCTCCTCCCGCCTTCAGTCTTGCCCAGCATCAGGGTCTTTTCAAATCGGTCAGTTGCTCACATCAGGTGGTCAAAGTATTGGAGTTTCAGCTTCAGCCTCAGTCCTTCCAATGAATATTCAGGGCTGATTTCCTTTACGATTGACTGGTTGAATCTTCTTACAGTCCATTGGACTCTCAAGAGTCTTTTACGACACCACAGTTCAAAAGCATCAATTCTTCAATGCTCAGCTCTCTCAAATCCATACTTGACTACTGGAAAAACCTTAGCCTTGACTAGATGGACTTTTGTTGGCAAAATAATGTCTCTACTTTTTAATATGCTGTCTAGGGTGGTCATAAATTTTCTTCGAAGGAGTAAGCATCTTTTAACTTCCTGGCTGCAGTCACCATCTGCAGTGATTTAGGAGCCCCAAAAAATAAAGTCTGTCACTGTTTCCACTGTTCCCCCAACTATTTGCCATGAAGTGATGGGACCAGATGCCATGATCTTAGTTTCCTGAATGTTGAACTTTAAGACAACTTTTTCACTCTCCTTTTTCACTTTTATCAAGAGGCTCTTTAGTTCTTCTTCGCTTTCTGTAGTAAGGGTGGTTTCATCTGCATATCTGAGGTTATTTATATCTCTCCCAGTAATCTTGATTCCAGTTTGTGCTTCCTCCAGTTCTGCGTTTCTCATGATGTACTCTGCATATAAGTTAAATAAGCAGGGAGACAATATACATCCTTGATGTACTCCTTTCCCTATTTGGAACCAGTCTGTTACTCTATGTCCAGTTCTAATTGTTGCTTCCGGATCTGCATACAGATTTTTCAGGAGGCAGGTGAGGTGGTCTGGTATTACCATCTCTTGAAGAATTTTCCAGTTTGTTGTAATCCACACAGTCAAAGGCTTTGGCATAGTCAATAAAGCAGAAACAGATGTTCTTCTGGAACTCTCTTGCTTTTTCAATGATCCAATGGATGTTGGCAATTTGATCTCTGGTTCCTCTGCCTTTTCTAAATCCAGCTTGAATATCAGGAATTTCACAGTTCATGTACTGTTGAAGCCTGGCTTGAAGTTTTTAGAGCATTACTTTGCTAGTGTGTGAGATGAGTGCAATTGTGCAGTAGTCTAAACATTCTTTGGCATTGCCTTCCTTTGGGACCAGAATGAAAGCTGATCTTTCAGGTCCTGTGGCCATTGCTGAGTTTTCCAAATTTGCTGGCATACTGAGTGCAGCCCTTTCACAGCATGCTCTTTTAAGTTTTGAAATAGCTCATCTGGAATTCCATCACCTCCACTAGCTTTGCTCGTAGTGATGCTTCCTAAGGCCCATTTGACTTCACATTCCAGGATGTCTGGCTCTATTTTGGTGATCACGCCATCATGATTATCTGGGTTGTGAAGACCTTTTTTGCATTTATTCTGTGTATTCTTGCCACCTCTTCTTAATATCTTCTGCTTCTGTTAGGTCCATATCATTTCTGTCCCTTATTGTACCCATCTTTGCATGAAATGTTCCCTTGGTACCTCTAGTTTTCTTGAAGAGATCTCTAGTCTTTCCCATTCTATTGTTTTCCTCTGTTTCCTTGCACTGATCACTGAGGAAGGCTTTGTTATCTCTTCTTGCTATTTTTTGGAACTCTGCATTCAAATGGGTATATCTTTTCCCCTTTTGCTTTTCACTTCTCTTCTCTTCTCAGCTATTTGTAAGGCCTCCTCAGACAATCATTTTGATTTTTTATATTTCTTTTTCTTGGGGATAGTCTTGATCCCTGTTTCCTGTCCAATGTCACGAACCTCTACCCATAGTTCTTCAGGCACTCTGTCTATCAGATCTAATCCCTTGAATCTATTTCTCACTTCCACTGTATAATCGTAAGGAATTTGATTTAGGCCATACCTTAATAGTCTAGTGGTTTTCCCACAGTCACAGAAAACTAACCAGTTTGATCATATGGACCACAGCCTTGTCTAACTCCATGAAACTATGAGCCATGCCGTGTAGGGCCACCCAAGATGGACGGGTCATGGTGGAGAGTTCTGACAAAATGTGGTCCACTGGAGAAGGGAATGGCAAACCACTTCACCATTCTTGCCCCTTGAGAACTTATGAACAGTATCAAAAGGCAAAAAGATAGGACACTGAAAGACGATCTCCTCAGGTAAGTACCTACCCAATATGCTACTGGAGATCAGTGGAGAAATAACTCCAGGAAGAATGAAGGGATGGAGCCAAAGCAACAACAACACCCAGTTGTGGATGTGACTGGTGATGGAAGCAAGGTCCGATGCTGTAAAGAGCAGTATTGCATAGGAACCTAGAATGTTAGGTCCATGAATCAAGGCAAATTGGAAGGGGTCAAACAGAAGGCAAGAATGAACATCGACATTTTAGGAATTAGCAAACTAAAATGGACTGGAATGGGTGAATTTAACTCAGATGACCATTATATTTATTACTGTGGGCAAGAATCCCTTAGAAGAAATGGAGTAGCCATCACAGTCAACGAAAGAGTCCAAAATGCAGTACTTGGATGCAGCCTCAAAAATGACAGAATGATAGCTGTTCATTTCCAAGGCAAACCATTCAATATCACAGTAATCCAAGTCTATGCCCGGACCAGAAATGAAGAAGAAGCTGAAGTTGAATGGTTCTGTGAAGACCTACAAGACCTTCTAGAAAAAATGTCCTTTTCATTATAGGGGACTGGAGTGCAAAAGTAGCAAGTCAAGAAACACTTGGAGTAACAGGAAAATTTGGCCATGGAGTACAGAATGAAGCAGGGCAAAGGCTGACAGAGTTTTGCCAAGAGAATACACTGGTCATAGCAAACACCCTATTCCAACAACACAAGAGAAGACTCTACACACGGATATCACCAGATGGTCAACACCAAAATCAGACCGATTATATTCTTTGCAGCCAAAGATGGAGAAGCTCTATACACTCAGCAAAAAAGACTGGGAGCTGACCGTGGCTTAGATCATGAACCCCTTATTACCAAATTCAGACTTAAATTGAAGAAAGCAGTATAATCTTTAGGTTCTAAATAAATTAAAAAAAATTTTTGTCTACTTATTTTTCTTTGAAACAAATGAAAAACATCAAAACTATTGTTTGCCTAACCTAAGTTATAGATTCCACTTACATTATTATTCAAATGACTTGTTCTAGGCAGACTGTTCATAAAATATTTAGCAAGAAACTATTTGACTCTTAGAGTTTTGACTTTATCAATATCTCAGCTTCTTCGCTGTTTGTATGTGGTTGTCCTTTTGTGAGTGTGTACATATGTGAAAGAAAACAGAGCACTTTGTGAGAAAGAAGGGAAAAGTGAAGGGTGCAAATAACAGAAAGAAAGGTACAGGGAGAAATTTGGATAAGTGCAGCAGTGGAAGAGGAGAAAACGAAAGGAAAAGGAAGACGATGGTTGGTACAAGAGATGGTAACCCCTGTATACACCAAAGGATAACAAATAAATAACAGATAATACAAGGAATTAACTTGCTTTGGGCTCTCTCCCTAACATTTAAGGATAGTGTTAAGATAGTGAAGAGTTTGTTTAATAACTCATTTTTGATATATATATATTATTGAAATATTAATCTAAATAACATATGACCCTGTCTAAATAAAGATCTTATATACCCTAATTTTTCTTTTTCCTTTTTGTTTTGATTGCAAGCTTTGGAACTTCTACTTACATACTTTGCAGCAAACTTTTATTGAGTGTGCTATTAATGAAATGTAAGCATGTAATGAACAGTATAAACATTTATTATCTCACGCAGTTTTGGTGAGTTAGAAATCTGGATGTTGCTTAACAGAGTGTTGGGCTTAAGGTCTCTTGAGGTTGTAATCAAGATGTAAGCCAGGGCTGCAGTCTTCTTTAATACAGATCAACTGGAGCTAAACAGGGCTTCCCAGATGGTTCCATGGTAAGGAACCTGCCTGCCAATGCATGAGACACAAACAACACGGCTTCGATCCCTGGGTTGGGAAGATCCCCGTAGGAGGAAATGGCAACTCACTCCAATATTCTTGCCCGGGAAATCCCATGGACAGAGGAGCCTGGCGGGCTACAGTCTATGGGGTCGCAAGGAGTCAGACACGGCTGAGCGACCAAGCATACAAGCATGGAGCTAAAGAACCCTCTTTCAAACTCAAGAAAATGAGTGTGTCCTCAGGACACACAACCTTCCAGAGGACAAGAAAGACAGACCACCAAGAAAGGCAGCGTAGACACGAATGATCTAATATATAACTATAATAATTATATTTTTCTCAACAATCTAGTTAATAAAATAAGACACACAAAGATACCCACAAAAAAATAGCCTTTTGAGTTTAATAAGGACATTCATTTGGTTTAGTTTAGCATAAACAAATTGGAATTCAATTGATTTCTAGGGAGAAAAAAAAGATCACAGACAATTTTCCAAGCAGAAGAACTGACTGTTTAAACCTATAACATGAGCTCAGTCAAAGAAATGGCAAATCCAAAGTTGCATATTTAATCCAACATGATTAAATATAATCATGTTGTGATGACTTCACTTTAAGAAAAATGGTCTGTATTCGCATGCTGCCTCTTTTAGAATTGAGAATATCTGCACTATTGCTAAATTATTTTCAGATTAGTTTATTATACCTTAAAAACAAAACAAAGCAAAAACTGTAGGAGCACAGAGAAGCAAACCAATGACTCTATTACACCACATATTTCTTTAAGTACCCTCTTATGGAATCACTCCAGGAGGCCCTGTTGGGCAAACACTGTGAACATTAAGACAATGACTATCACACACATTTTTTCTTAAAAATTTGAGTGATGCACAGATCATCTTTGAGGTAGCTGGATACCATTCCCTAGTCACATAAATGACATTCAACTTGCTCTGTAGTACAATTACGTCCGACAGGTAATTCATCTTAGGTTGAACTGAGTGTTAAGGTAGTGATGAATTGCTTTGGATCTCCTAAACCACAGAGTACAGAGTTCATCTGATAGGAGCTCTAGTGCACAAAATATGAGTCCTTAGATCTCATAAATGTTCTGTATCTATACCTGTCTCTACTTCTGTATCAATGGAGAGAAAATAAATATGAGGTACCGTCAGAATTGGTGAACACACAGAAAGACTCCAAAAGGAAAAAAATAAATAAATTCCCATTGGTTGCATGTATATAAAATTTAATTTTAATACCACATGGCATTTATTATATAAGGACAAGATCCTTTGGATTATAATTTACTTCAACTTCTTTGTATACCACTTATTAAAAATAGTTTATATATACAAATAAAACTGATTAATACCTGATTAAGTGTTAAGATAGTTTACTTCTCTAGTTAGTTGCAGAGAGAACTGGTGTTAATACACACAGTCCTGAAAACCTGAGTTATAAATAAAACTTCTGCCTAAGGAAGATTTTACATGAATTGGGGAACCTACATGTGTAAAACTTTCATCAAGTTGTAACTACTCTTTGAACAACATGAGTTTGAACAGCACAGGTCCACTTATATGGGGATTTTTCAATAGTAATATTATAGTACTACACAACCTGTGAGGTGGTTGACTTCGCAGATGTAGAGGGCTGACTATAAATTATACTCGGATTACCCCCTGATTGTTCAAGGATCAACTGTATTTTCATAAGATGAATATCGATCTGCATTAGAAAGACTTATCTTCTATGTTCACACATGGGTAGTCTGTTAGATTGATGGGTTTCTTGTTCAGATTTTTGGCATACCACAAGACTTCAAATTTCTAACAAATTAGTTTCTGTACAGGTGAGTTTATGAAAATTTAGTAAATGTATTCCTTTTTCTTCCTGTATGTTTTCAGTGATCCGGGCTACCCTTTTGGCTTCAACCAGCTCCCCTTACAGGAGACCATACAGCTAACCCACACGAACCACTCACACAGCTTCACACAGAACATACTCACTTCCATACTTCCACCATCGTTCCTTCTGCTTAGAATGGCCGTTTTCTATTCTAGCACTATCCGACTTATTAAAAATTCAGCTCAAATATTAGCTTTCTGGGAGATATTGAATCTTTTGTTCAAAATTAGATGTATTTACTTAGAAACCTATTTTAAACCTTAACAATCAAGCCTATAAATGTAGCTTCTTTCTTGCCCCACTCCTCACTAGAAGGCAGTTTCTTACAGGAAATAAATCATGGCTTAATTGACTTTGTAAGCCTGATTATAGTGGAGAAACTAGAAAAATAATACATTTTTTTAAAGTTGTCTGAGTGGGAAAAATGGAGGGAGGAGAAGGCTCTCCTTTAAACTTTTGCATCACAGATTCTAGCAAAGAAAAGTATTGAGCATTCATATGCAGGTCTTCAAATGCATTTCTTAATGTAAACATTTTGGAGTGATCCTTGGGTAAAATATCTGTATATTCAGTATTCATAGGTCAAGAAATGTTCAAAGAAGCACAATATTAGGATGCCCCTTAAGGAGTCAGGAAAGAAATTTATCTCTCATTCTGTTTAAAAGCTGCATATGGATTTACTGCTAATAAGTGCACTAGGATTATATGCAGTGATACAGAATCCTTTAAGGAAACCAAAGGCTATTTAATAACCCATTTTTTGTAAAAAAAAAAAAAATTAGGCTTAATGCAGAAATGCTTCTAAGAACAAGGGAGTTAATTAAGTGAGTTAGTGACCTGTTTGCTAAGAATTATGTTCCTGATCAGAAGGAAACTTGGACAGAAGCATTTTACAGAGACTGTTGTAGACAAAATGGTTTGCTATGATTTTTTTCCTCTACATTTCACTTGAGAAAGCAGCACAGGCCACCAAAGGAGAATGGAAACAATGAGATAATTCATAAAATAGAGCAAATTATTTTGTACTTACAAAATGATTGGTCACTTTAATAGGCAGTGAAGAATACATACTGGTTAACAACACATCATTTAATGTCATCATTAAAGTATTTGGAAGTGACATAGGGCAGCAGAAAAGAGAGTATGAAATGTTACTAATATCAGAATTATAAGAGACTTCTTTAGGAAATCATGGGCTAGGAATTTTCAACTAATTCCTTAGTTGAGAAAAATAACTTTGCCAAACATGGCATTAATTAATTTTCTTCATCATTTTTTAAAACAGCTTAATAATAGGTTGAGTAGTAAAAGTTTTTATTAGAATTAACATTAAAAATTTTTGTACTTTTATTTTAATAAATACTTCAATTCTTATAGAGAAAATACTATGGCCTTGATACTCTGCTTTGCTTTCTGTTTAAATAAGGCTTGTCATTACACTCCATGGAGCCCATACCTCATACGCTGCCGTCATTAGGTGACAAGTGATTTCTCTGTGTAAGATACCTGAGAAAAATTAGTCAGTATTTTTGGTGTGTTCCATACATGCAGTTCTGTTAGTGATGATGTTTATACTTAAAGACCAGGCAGTGGTCTCTAAGATTCTCAATAGCAGCCGAACAGCTTCCAAAATTACAGTTCTATTTATATTCTGATTTTTTACTAGTTGACTTATTAACAACAAATTAGACAAAATACTTATCCATTGTCTTAAATGAATTAGAAATAGTATTATCATTTACTTTTTTCATTTTTTTCAAATATTAATAGATATATTATCACAAAATAAAAATTCAAATTTCTGAAGAAGAGTGCACATTTTTTATGATGGGAAAATATAAATGATCTCATATCTGCCCCTACTAAATGGTAATGACAAAATCTTATTAGTATCATTAATTCAAATGTGAAAAACAGTGAAATTATATACAGTCAGTTATGTTCGTGTTATAAGTGAACATAACATCCTAACTTGAGCATATTCTAAAAATAATTTACTGATTAAAAGTATATACACTTTTTAACCCCAAATGGCATAGATTACTTCATTTACTCATTTATTTATTTATCCTATAGGTCTTATTCTAAATAGCCAATAATTATTTATTACTTACAGTACAACTTTAACTTTTTTCTCATATTAAACTACATTTTTCTCATTTTTCTCATACTAAAACTAAACATTTTTCTCATACTAAAACTAAACAAGTACATATTTATAAAGTTTCTTAGTGAAATATTTATACTTCAATTGCGATCTTTTATAATATTAAAATATAATAAAAGAAAATTCATTTTAAGATGTTCAAGTAGCTCAATATAGCTATTTTAACTATTTAAGTATAACTTTTTAAACTCAAACTTTTATTTTGTTAATTTTTGTGAAACCAATATAAATATTGTTCTTCATCTATTCATCACTGCTTTTCTACTAATACACATTTGTATAAATTGTTGAATTCAAACTTCTTATATTTTGTTCACTTTTGTGAAATCAATAAATTTGTTCATCTATTCATCATCACTTTTTTGCTAATACACATTTGTGTATATGTGTGGTGGTGGTGAGGAGAATGTTGAAAAGAATTAAATCTGCATAGTATATAAAGATATAGGTTTCCTATTTCTGAATAGATATATACATACACATATACAAAACTCAATTCATGTATATGTATATGTGCACTTAATACATTTACATATATACACACCATTAGAATATACACATATTGATATAAAATAGGTAGATGTTTAGAAATGCTTAGTACTTAATAGGTTTAAAATCGTATGTATTACTCATAGTTTCTCTTTAAGATGTTTGAGAAATCTATGAATTCAGATTTTCTGCCTAACTCAAATTTAAAGATAATATCTGGACATTTAAGAAAAAGCAGTCACAATTTATGACCATGAGATCAAGCTTATAGGAAAATTCCAATTATTCTGTGCAATCGGATTATATCAATAGTATTCTGTACATGTGAAACTGCTAGAATCACAGAAAGTTTTAAATTCTGGCACCTGATCTCCTGTGTTCTTGAAAAACATATTCTACCCTATGTTTCTCTCTTAGAAAGGCTATCTGTACAAAGTAAAACATCAGAGAACTTGCCATTCCTATAGTTGTTTCTAAGATGTTCCTTATACATAGATTTTGTTTTTATCATACCAGGTGATTCTGTGATGCCAGGGGTAGAAGCAGCTTGACTCGCAAGCTGGCCTTGGCAAAAATATAGGAAAAACTGTTAATGAGGGCACTAACTTTGACATTTGTATACTGGATAGTAACTTGCCAAATCAATAAAAATTTCTCTCAGCTGTTTGAGTATCAGCTGTCCCAAATGTATGGACAAGAATAGATATCAGGCATCAAAGAGGCACACAAACATCAGTGAACAGAAGACAAGACATGATGGGAACTAGATGACAACAGAAGCCAATCCTATACAGAAGCTACAGGCTAGAAACAAAGGAAAACTGAGAAAAGTTAGGTAATAGTAAAGAAGGAAAAGCAGATAAAGAAAAGCAGTACAGAAGAGGAATAAAGAGCTTGGTAGACTAATGTGGTGACTGTTGACTGTCAAACCATGAGGACCATAGTGACTGCTAAGTGAAAGTGAAGTCACTCAGTCGTGTCCGACTCTTTGCAACCCCATGGACTGTAGCCTACCAGGAACCTCAGTCCATAGGATTTTCCAGGCAAGAATACTGGAGTGGGTTGCCATTTCCTTCTCCAGGGGATCTTCCCAACCCAGGTATCGAACCCGGGTCTCCCGCATTGTAGGCAGACGCTTTACCATCTGAGCTACCAGGGAAGCCCATAGTGACTACTAGAGGATGACAATTCTCCAGTTCGCTATGAGTTTTCTGCTGGACTCGCCTGGCATCAGCTTGCAAGAGTTGACTGTGCTCCTTTTCCCCCAACTCCAGGTGGCTTTTAATTGACCTGGCAGCTTGAAATCGGCTATGGTAGAGCAAAGGGACCACCAAAACTAGCAAATACTGCAAATCTGTTTTTCCTTTAAAGAGCTGACTATTAAACAATTTCCAGCACACCACTAGCTCTGTTTATTTTGCTTCTGGGGCTATTCTTTTCCTCATTCATTCTCTGTTTTCTTTATAAAATAAGCTCACTTTTACTGAAGTAGTTTGAGGAGGTTAGTTTTTCTATTTCCCCAACATCCTGAAAAATACTGAATGTACTTTTCTAGTTCTCTTTCCTATTCAGTGAGATATACTGAAAGTCTATTATTACTTAGGCATGTAGACAATGTATTATGCACAGCCAGTTCTGAGATAAATAAGACACTGTACCAAGCATCAAATCAATTACAGTCTAATGAAGAAATATAGGAGATTACTCTAGTGCACTGTCATAGGTACTATAACTTAGCCTTTTTTGAGAGGTACTGAGGAAACACACAAAGAAAAGATATAGTCCACTACTTGGGAGAAAGTGTTAGTGTCTGAAAAATATTACTCAAAAAACTTAATAGTGGATCTCTGAGTTAATGATGACTAAGTTTTGGTTATATAGACAGCGCGAGTTGAGTCAATACTTGGGATGTAATCATCCTCTCGTGACTCACTATTTTCCCTGCAACAAATTATTTGCCCACTTTTAATCTGGCATTTTTCTGGTCCTTTGGTTCTACACATCAAGTGACTAAGACTCTGAAACACTATTTAGAACAAGGACTTTAATTCTTTTTACTTAATCCTATTTTAAAAGTGGGACAAAATACTAGTAAAATATGATAAATGTTTTTATAAAGGGAAACTATTATTTTTATTTATGATGAGAAGAAAAAAAGGGTTGCTTTCAAATTATTTAGTTTATTCTGGGTTTTAATCTGATAAGTCTTCATAAATTGATTTTGAGTTTCAATAATATATTAATATCAGTGCAAAAACATATGTGTACTTAATGAAACTTAAGAAGTACTTTTATTCATAAGTACTTAATGAAAAATATGCAAGGCAATTTGATAGGTATTTTGGAAGATATAAACATATATGTGTCTGTAAATATATACATATATACATATATGTATATATAAAAGCCTTCACCAAGGTGGAGGATGGTAACTTCAGGCTGAGCACAAGATTCCTGGAATACTTCCCTGTTACCTCACCATCAATCAATCAGAAGAAAATATGCACACAATGGGAGATAAGACCCTGACTCCCTCTCCAAATGAGTCTTCCTTTAAAAACTTTCATGGTCAATCAGAATCTTGGGAGTTGGTTTTTGGACATGAGTCTGCCTCCTCCCCAGGTTGCTGACCTAATGAACAAAATAATCCTTCCTTTCCAACCAACACTTGTCTTTCAAGTATTGACTTTCAAACATAAGCAGCCTAACCTGAGCTTGGTACACACACACACACACACACACACACACACACACACACACACACACAGGCTTCCATACACACACACACACATATATATATATATACACATATGGTTTTTGTCCTCTAACAGTTCAAATTTTGACATGAGAACTGGGAACATAGTTTTCAAAACTTTTCAATTCTTGTTAAAAAAAAAAGGTAAGAAAATTAATGTATGTATGTATTATAAGTACATCAAAATTTAAAATAGAGGATATTTGACACATCATATAAAGCTGTTAATAATAACTGAACATGTTATATAACATTGGGCTTCCCAGGTGGTGCTAGTGGTAAAAAATCTGCCTGCCAATGCAGCAGATGCAAGAGACCTGGGTTTAATCCCTGAGTTGGGAAAATCCTTGGAAAAGGAAATGTCAACCCATTCATGGAAAAAATCCCACTGACAGAGGAGCCTGGCAGGCTACAGTCCATGGGCTTGCAAAGAGTTGGACACAACTGAGCACCTGTCAGTTGAAGCAGGATATAACATCATGAAACAAATCTACAGCCTGTTCAGAAACTTTAGACAGTAAAAGAGACTACAGTATCTAACTTCAGTTTAAAAACTGATTTTGCTATTCTACAAGAATCATGTTAAAGTTTTGAAAAGTTGACTGTATTTCTGTGTATTCAAATTGAATATAGAGACAAATGCTATATTAATGAAATAATTACAAGTTATACAAACTATGGAGATGATATTTGGCATTTGAAATTAAATATTAAGAGCCCCTTGATGAGGGTGAAAGAACCAGCTTAAAACTTAACATTAAAAAAAAAAACTAAGATCATGGCATTTGGTTCTATCACTTCATGCAAAATAGAAGGGGAAAAGGTGGAAGCAGTGACAGATTTCCTCTTCTTGGGCTCTAAAATCACTGCAGATGGTGAATGCAGCCATAAAATTATAAGACGACTGCATCTTGGTAAGAAAGCTATGACAAACCTAGAGTGTATTAAAAAGAAAAGACATCACTTTGCAGACATAGGTCCATATAGTCAAGGCTATGGTTGCTCCAGTAGTCATTTACAGATGTAAAAGTTAGATCATAAAGAAGGTAAAGAGGAAAAGTTAAAATTTTACATAACCTCCTGCTTGTTCTGCCTCTGTAACTCAGCTGAAATGGCAACCCACTCCAGTACTCTTGCCTAGAAAATCCCATGGACTGAGGAGCCTGGTGGGCTACAGTCCATGGGGTCGCAAAGAGTCGGACACGACTGAGCGACTTCACCTTCACCTGCTTGTTCTGCCTTTGTAACTCAGCTTGCTCCTTGCAAAGTTTGGATCACGTAGGTCACATTGTCTCAGAAAGTGGGGACTTAACAATACTAGGAATTGGAGCTTATCTCACTCACCCTTGTCCTGCTCTTCATAATTGCCCAGCCCCTGCAAACCTGCTTAATCATGCCTGTCTGTGTAAAGGTCAGGCATCCTCCTCCCCATCTTGACTGCTATGAAACCTCTTAGTTCAAACCAGCCTAAAGCAGCTAGTGTTGCCCACTATAGTAGGTCAACAAAAACTCTATACACCCTTTGTTTGCAGCTCAGAGCTTGGAGTAAATCCTCTGGGCCCTCCAGGGTAATAAACCTGAGTTCTCCAACTCTCTGAGTGTGGTGTTTGGTTTCTCGATTACTAGTTTCTGCAACAAAGGTGGAGTGCTAAAGAACTGATGCTTTTGAATTGTGGTGCTGGAGAAAACTCTTGAGAGTCCTTTGGAAAGCAAGGAGCTCCAATCAGTCAATCCTAAAGGAAATCAACCCTGAATAATCATTGGAAGAACTGACACTGAAGCTGAAGCTACAATAAGTTGGCCACCTGATGGGAAGAGCCAACTCACTGAAAAAGACCATGATGCTGAGGAAGACTGAAGGTAGAAGGAGAAAAGGGTGACAGAGGATGAGATGGTTGGATGGCATCACTGACTGAATGGACATGAACTTGGGCAAACTTGGGGAGATGGTTAGGGACAGGGAGGCCTGGCATGCTGCAGTCCACAAATAGTCAGACCCAACTTGGTGACTGAACAAGAACACAACATTTTCATATTAAATATTTTCTCATGTATTTTAAAAGCTTGATTTTGGGTAAAATCAAAACATATTCTGAATAAAATGGTAAATGCATTTTAGAAATATAAGTTATACACTGCATGAAATTTAGTGAAGGAACAACCAAGGTATTGTTGGAATTTTTTCCCTGTGTTTAACTTCATTAAGGTAAATGATAGCCATTTTATTCACAAATTACTTTAGGAAGTTCAAGTTTTTGTTTATTTTACGTAATACAAATCACAGTTAACAGCCTTTGCATTGCTAATAGTTCCCTTTCAAAGTGTGTTGATATCTCAGGTTTTCTTTCAAATTTAAGTAGGCAATTTGGCCACTTACGTTAGATTACAGTAAAAACAGATTGTGTTCATTTTTCTTGTTTTTAAAGTATCTGTATAAGTGCTGACAACACAAGAAGACAAGGCTTCTCCTGCTTGTTAGCATCTGCCAGAATAAGGTGCTAATGAAATCAAGCTAATGGGTTTGTCATTTGAATCCAAATGTAACAAGTATTTACTGACTAACTATTGTGTAAATACACTGCTAGAAGGCATGGCTAATTACAGAGAAAGCATGATAATGTGATATATGGGGGTGGAATATATAGGTAAATATGGGAAAATAAACACATGCCAATAACTGTAACAAATGTAGAAAAATATTTATAAGAAATACAGAGATGTATTTAAAATTCTCTGTTATTTGTCCAGCAGTAACCACTCCTCCTTCTTCCTAATAACACAGTCCTGGTGTTATTTGGAATAGCAATGCATTTAATTAAGAGATGACATTTTTCTAGTCTTCTTTGCTGTGAAGTCTAGCCAATGATACATAAGCAGAAGTATCAAGTGGTATTTCCAGAGTGACTCTTTACATGAAGGGACTCAATTAGCAAGTATGTCTCTTTTCACTTTCCCCTTTTGCTCCCTACTACCTCTTGGAACGTTGCTTTAAAGTAAGAACTCCACAAGACAGAAGCTGGAGATGAGGAAAGCAAGACAGAACAGTAACAGGGGTCAGGGCCCCAGACAACTTCCAAGAGTAGCTCTATTTACCCGCTCTGGTCTGCTACCTCCAGACTTACTTTCTGAGTAAGATTAAATACAATAGGGTTTAAGTCACTGTTATTTTCTTTCTTTCTTTTTGGCAGCTGAACACAATTTCTAACTAAAGTGAGGCACCAACAAAATTACCAAGATTTTCAAGTCAGAAAATGACTAGATGGAGTTAAGGGAAAGAAAGGATATACGAGAGAGCATTAAATAACTTCACCATATTGGGTTACTCAAAGCATTCAACTCTTTCTCTTCTGGAGAAATATAGGTTTTACCTTCAACTATACACAACTGTCTGGCTAATTCTATGTCACTGTATTAATTGGATGATAACAGGGATCAGGTTAAATTTATGATCACTCAAAAGATGTTTTGATTAGATAATTCAGTATCAGGAAAGAGACTATTATCATGATCTCTATTAACACACTGGAGAAGGAAATGGCAATCCATTCCAGTGTTCTTGCCTGGAGGGTTCCATGGACAGAGAATCCTGGTAGGCTACAGTCCATGGGGTCACAGAGAGTCAGACACAACTGAGAGACTAACAGTCTATTAACACAAATGATAGAAAATCCTTATTTTTCTGCATATCATGTGTACATATAACTATATATGCGTACGATAGAAGTGCATCATATCCACAGAAACATGTGTTAAAACACATAACATAACAGCCTTTTCATTTAACAAGTATTTATTAAATTGGTATTCTGTGCCGGTCACTGTTGCATGAACTAAGGAAACAATGGTGAGTAAGTCTGTGTGCATGCTGACCTTTTAGTCTACTGAGCAAAACTAGTAATAAATACATATATATAATTTCATGTCAGGTGACAAGGGTTTTGCACTATGAAAAATAACAAATGCCATGTAAAATAAACCAGGAAAAGGAGCTAGAATATGACAGTTATTTTAGGCAGGGTAGTTGGAGGTGAGCTGACATAGATAGCATAAATGCAGTGACGGATGAGTCATATGATAATCTGGAGAATGAAGAGTGGAGACAAAAGAAAATGTAGTACAATTTCCTGAGGAAGGAGAGATCTTGCTATGTGTAAGAAACAACATGAAGGTCAGCACGGCCAAAGCTAGAAAAGACAGTGCCAGAGAAACCCGTGATGAGGTTGGAAAGGCTACCACAAGCTAGAAGATACAAGACTCACAGCCCTTGGCAACTAGTTTCACTTTAACCTTGTATTTGATGGGATGCTTCGAGTGTTTTAAGCAAGGGAAAGAAACAATACACCTTTTGCTTTATAAAGAAAACACTGGCTCCTTGTGAAAAATGGATTACAGAGGAGACAAGAGTAGAAACAGAAGACTGGTAAGAAACCACTGCAATGGTCTGGGTGAGAGATGATGAGGACGATGGTAGTATAAGTCAAAGAAATGAACAGACTTGCAATATACTTATACATATTCAAGACAGAGCTGACTTGCTGGTGGATGGAATGGGTGTGAGAAGGAATGAGAAGACTCAAGGATGAAACAATTTTTCTCCTTTTCTTTCTTTTTATTTGGCTGAGCAATGAAGGAGTCAACAAAATCATTTATTGAAATTGTGAAGATCTGTAGACTCAGAGAAAAATGTATTTTGGACAATGAAGTGGGTATAATAGCATAAGAATAAAAATTTACAAGTGGTAAAGATCTTACCTGCAGATGAGGAAGATGCAAGAGACATTGGTTTAATCCCTGGGTCGGAAGAATCTCCTGGAGGAGGGCAGGGTAATCCACTCCAGTATCCTCGCCTAGAGAATCCCATGGACAGAAGAGCCTGATGGTATACAGTCCATAGGGTCTCAAAGAGCTGGGCATGGCAAGCGACTTAGCACACACAAATTTTAAAAATTGAATCACTAGAAATTGGAGTATCATATTTTTTTTTGGAGTATCATATTTTTCAAAATGTAAATATTATCTCTTTCTCTCTCTCTCTTTAGTCGCTAAGTCATGTCCTACTCTTGCAACCCCATGGACTGTAGTCTGTCAGGCTCCTCTTTCTATGGGATTCTCCAGGCAAGAATACTGGAGTGGGCTGCCATTTCCTTCTCCAGGGGATCTTCCCGACCCAGGAATCGAACCCAGGTCTCCTGCATTGCAGGCAGACTCTTCACCAACTGAACTATGAGGGAAGCCTGAAAATTACCTATCTGATTAATATAATACTTTAGGCCCACATTTATCTAACCCCCTAGAAACAATCTAGATAAGATTAGAGAGGAAAGAGTTTCCTCTCCTGTGAATTCAAGACAGTATGTTTCTTAAATCTCAAGGTTAACTGTGTGATGAATTTTTTCACAGAAATAGAGGAGTTAACTTCAACTGGAAAAGAATTATATGACATTAGATTTATTTTAAAGTATTTATTATCATCATTTTGTTAATAGCAATCATGATAATATACCCTTCTGTGATACTGAATTATCTATCTAGTCAAAACATCCTTTTAGTGGTCCTAAAAGGTCCTCTGATCTAGTCCCTGTCTTTATCCAATTAATACAGATGACATGTACTGCATACTATGTTGCTTCAGCCATGTCCGACTCTTTGCAACCCTATGGACCATAGCCCACCAGCCTTCTCTGTCCATGGGACTCTCCAGGCAAGAATACCAGAGTGGGTTGTCATGCCCTCCTCCAGGGGATCTTCCTAACCTAGGGATTAAACTCGCATCTGGCAGATTATTTATTGCTGACCCACAGGGGAAGTCCATAGACAATTGTATATAGTACAATTTTTAGTATAGCATACTACATTAAGGGCTTCCCTCATAGCTCAGTTGGCAAAGAATCGCCTGAGAAGCAGGAGACCCCGATTTGGTTCCTGGGTCTGGAAGATCCGCTGGAGAAGGGATAGGCTACCCACATCAGTATTCTTGGGCTTCCCTTGTGGCTCAGCTGGTAAAGAATTTGCCTGCAATGTGGGAGACCTGGGTTCAATCCCTGGGTTGGGAAGATCCCTGGAGAAGGAAAAAGCTACCCACCCCAGCATTCTGGCCTGGAGAATTCCGTGGACTAAGTCCATGGGGTCGCAAAGAATCGGACACTACTGAGCAAATTCAACAACATAATACATTAAAGAATGAATTTTGAAATCTTTCTGGCTCTGCCATTTACTAGAGATACACTGGAAATATTAAAGACTCTATTTTAGTTTCTTCTTATAGAAAAAAAGGGTTAAAGATGCATAGTCTAATTTATGGAGTTTTTCCTGAGAAAAATACATGTAAAACATCTTAAAGTCTGTCCAACTCATTGGAAGTGCCAAGAAATTAAAATTTGTACAATAGTTATTATTATTATTTTTTTTAGGTAAGCCATAGGTTTTAAAGAGATTTTATGGTTAAGAAGGGCTTCTCTGGTGGTACAGTGGTAAAGAACCCACCTGCCAATGCAGAAGACACAGATTCTTTCCCTGGGTTGGGAAGATCCCCTGGAGAAGGAAATGGCAACCCACTCCAGTATTTTCGCCTGGGAAATCCCACGGACAGAGTCTATGGCTACAGTCCACGGGGTTGCAAAGAGTTCAGACTTGAGTTAGTGACTAAACCACAGCAACAATGATAGAGCAGGAGCAACATTCTAAATAGATAATTTCTAAGCAAGCATTTGGAATATGGCTTTTTAAAAAAGTCACACCTAAATAAATATCCTAGAATTCTGACTGTGTTTACAATTTTTAATGTTACCTTAAAAGAAATGTTATGTCTTAAGAGTTTTTAGTTGAAAAATATTGGATTATCTGCCTCTTATATGTAGAAATCTAAACTATAAACACAGACATAAAAATAATGCTTTGTTATTCAGAAAGAGGAATATGCTGCTTAAAATGCATTCTGTGATAATGTTAAAAAAAAAAACCCATAAACCTCAATTTAGAAATCAGATTAGTCAAAATGAATATGTTACATAAAGTTGCTAACACCTAGCAAACAATTGAAATACAATCTCAAAACTCAATAATCTAATAAGACAAATGCAAATGTTTTAATAACTATTTAATATCCCATTAGCTACCATTAATCTTTGTATATATTGGTTCCTTAAATCACTATTTATATTGATCTTTCTGTATCATTTTTCCCCTCAAGGAGCTCTTGAGAAGAATGTAAACACCATATGTTACATAGTGTTAGGACAAAATTATAATTACTTACTCAAGTCACTAGGTAATTTAAATGTGAATAAGTGTAAAGCTATTTTAGAGGCAGCTGCTAACTGTTAAACTGTTTTTACCACATAAAATGTATTAAATTATGTAGCTAATAACCTAATTATACAACATGAATACACTGAAAAACAAAATTTTTTGTACATTAATAAATCTCATTCTTTATTTGTGACTAAAGCTTTAAAACTGACTGCAAATAGTGACTGCAAATAGTGACATTACACCATTTGGTTTATGGAAATTTGTCTCACTTTTTTATTGTGTACTTTATACTCATCTTCTAGAGATAATTTTGAACAACATATGAATCTTTCTATACATACATCTGAGTTTATGCACTAACTTTTGCAGAACTTCACTGAAGCTTTTATCAAATCTTTGCATGTGCCAAATTAAGTAGAATTAAAACAAGTTAGTCCTGGCCTATTTTCCATAAAATAGAAATGATTGTTCATGAAGTTCTGGTACTTTCCTAATAGACAATCACTTTATGAAGATACATTTCAAAGAAGTTCTGTTCAGTTCAGTTCAGTCGCTCAGTCGTGTCCGACTCTTTGCGACCCCATGAATCGCAGCACGCCAGGCCTCTCTGTCCATCACTAACTCCTGGAGTTTGCTCAAACTCATGTCCATCGAGTCGGTGATGCCATCCAGCCATCTCATCCTGCCCCCAATCCCTCCCGGCATCAGGGTCTTTTCCAATGAGTCAACTCTTCGCATGAGGTGGCCATTTCAAAGAAGAGACAATTTCAAATTCTATAACTAGATTCATTCTTAAACATTTAATAAATATAGTCTGTGTAACAAGTAAAGAAAAAAATTAAAGCATAATTCATAATGCTAACTGCCATACTTGGTCCAGTCAAACTAAGTAGATATTGACTCTTATCCTTTACAAATATGTATATAATTGAATGTGTATTTTTTTTAATATTTTATAAACATGTATAGAGTGCTCAGCTTAGTTTTACCATAGATTTATTCTTAAAAGTTCTTTAACAAATAAATATAAAAACTTGATGTTATATAAATGTATACATACTTTAAAAAATCTCAAAGTAAAAAAACAATGGTATATTTTAAGATTAAAAAGTCCAGTGTAAAATCTAAGCATTTTGAGAATAGACACCAGCTGAGAAAGAAAACTGGAAAGCAGATAGACAAATTAAATCTGAAAACTGAGCCAGTAGTGCACCTCTCCATTCCCAAACAACCCTGCTTTTACTGTGGAATCACAGAAAAGTGATGTACCAGGATTTCCCTGGTGGTTCAATGGCTGAAAATGCAGGGGGCTGGGGTCTGATCCCTGGTTGGGGAACTAGATCTTGCAACTAAGAGGTCCCATGCCACAACTAGAAGATTTCACATGCCACAACTAAAAACAAGATTCTGAGTGCTGCGGTTAAAGGCCCCTCACACGGCAACAACATCTCGCATGCCACGACTAAGATCCAGCATGGCCAAATAAATAAATTAATAGATTAAAAAAAAAAAAAGTTATGTACTGGTGAAAGTGGGAATAAAAATGGAACTGACAACCAGAGAATTGGCTTAAAAAGTTCCATGCAGCCAGGCAACTACTCTCTTCCCTAGAAGCTAGACAGATATTCATTCTCTTAAAAAAAAAAAAAAAAGGAAATATCAGGCAAAAGTGGGGAATGGAATATCCTCCAAAAAGAGATAAATTAAATAAAAACGGATACAAATTTTTTTCCAAAGAAGATATACAGATGGTCAATAAGTACATAAAAAGATGCTCAACATTATTAACCTTCAGGGAAATGCAGATCAAAAATAAAATAATGAGATATCATTTCACATGAGCTAGAATGACTATCATCCAAAAGGCAAGATATAACAAATGTTGGTGAGGATGTGAAGAGAAACCTCATTCACTGTTCATGGGAATATAAGTTGGTGCAGCCACTTGGAAAAATGCTGTGAAGATTCCTCAAAAAACTAAAAATAGAACTGCCGTGAAAGTGAAAGTCACTCAGTTGTGTCTGGTTTTTTGTGACCCCCAAGGAATTCTCCAGGCTGGAATACTGGAATAGGTAGCCTTTCCCATCTCCAGGGGATCTTCCCAACCCAGGGATCTAACCTACATCTCCAGGTGGATTCTTTACCAGCTGAGCTACCAGGGAAACCCAAGAACACTGTAGAAGGTAGCCTATCCCTTCTGCAGGGGATCTTCCCAACCCAGAAACTGAACTGTGGTCTGCTGCATTGCAGGCAGATTCTTTACCAACTGAGCTACTAGGGAAGCCCTTAGAATTGCCATATGAACCACCGATTTCACTTTTGTATATTTACCAAAAAAAGGAGGCAAAAAAAAAAAAAACAACACTAACTCAAAAATATACCTGCACCACATGTTCATGGAAACACTATTTATTATAGCCAATATATGGAAACAACTTATATGTCCATTGATGAATATGGATAAAAAATGTGTTATACACACACACACACACACACACACACACACACACACATACACACACACAAAATGAAATATTATTCAGCCATGAAAAGAGAATGAAATCCTGCCATCTGTGACAACACTGATGAACCTCAGGGCATTACGCCAAGTGAAATGAGCTGGACAGAGAATGATAAATACCATATGATCTCTTTTGTATGTAGAAACCAGAAAAGAAGCTTGTTAATACAGAGAACAGATTGGTGATTGCCAGAGGACAGGCATAGGAGAAATAGGTGAAGGGAGTCAGGAGGTAAAAATAACAAAATAGCAAGATTAAAAAATAAAGAAAATAATGTATTCAATTTTAAAATGAAAGGGAAACTTTCATATGACTAGATGAATATTATCTTCATCATCTTGTCTTACTCTCTCAGAAAGCCTCATCTCCTCTAACCAAATATACGAGAAATTAATCATCCAAGCCCCCATCCTTTTTTTCCCTATCTTGTTTTCGCCCTGGCAGTACAGCTTATCCCTTCCAGGCATCTTGTCCCAGGATATCCAAGCATGGTTTGATGACACTCAAAGAAATTTTGTAAACTGTCAGTTCAGTTCAGTCACTTAGTCACATTCAACTCTTTGTGACCCCATGGACTGCAGCACACCAGGATTCCTTATCCATCACCAACTCCCGGAGCTTACTCAAACTCATGTCCATTGGGTCAGTGATGCCATCCAACCATCTCATCCTCTGTTATCCCCTTCCCCTACCACCTACAATCATTCCCAGCATCAGGGTCTTTTCAAATGAGTCCGGTCTTCATATCAGTTGGCCAAAGTATTTGAAGTTTCAGCTTCAGCTTCAGTCCTTCCAATGAATATTCAGGGCTGATTTCCTTTAGGATGGACTGGATTCATCTCCTTGCAGTCCAAGGGACTCTCAAGAGTCTCCCCAACACCACAGTTCAAAGCACCAATTCTTCAGCACTCAGCTCTCTTTATTATCCAACTCTCACATCCATACATGATTACTGGAAAAACCATAGCTTTGACTAGATGGACCTTTGTTGGCAAAGTAATGTCTCTGCTTTTTAATATGCTGTCTAGGGTGGTCATAGCTTTTCTTCCAAGGAGCAAGTGTCTTTTAACTTCATGGCTGGGGTTACCATCTGCAGTGATTTTGGAACCCTCAAAAATAAAATCTGCCACTGTTTCCCCATCTATTTGCTATGAAGTGATAGGACCAGATGCTATGATCTTAGTTTTCAGAATATTCAGTTTTAAACCAATTATTTCACTCTCCTCTTTCACTTTCATCAAAAGGCTCTTTAGTTCTTCATTTTCTGCCATAAGGGCGGTTTCATCTGCATAACTGAGGTTATTGATATTTCTCCCAGCAATCTTGATTCCAGCTGTGCTTCATCTAGCCTGGAATTTCATGTGATATACTCTGCATATAAGTTAAATAAGTAGGGTGACAATATACAGCCTTGACGTATTCCTTTCCCTATTTGGAACCAGTCTGTTGTTCCATGTCCAGTTCTAACTGTTGCTTCTTGACCTGCATACGGATTTCTCAAGAGGCAGGTCAGGGGGTCTGGTATACCCATCTCTTTAAGAATTTTCCACAGTTTGTTGTGATCTACACAGTCAAAGGCTTTGACATAGTCAATAAAGCAAAAGTAGATGTTTTTCTGGAACTCTCTTGCTTTTTCAATGATCCAAGGGTTGTTGGCAATTTGATCTCTGGTTCCTCTGCCTTTTCTAATTCCAGCTTGAACAACTGGAAGTTCACGGTTCATGTACTGTTGAAGCCTGGCTTGGAGAATTTTGAGCATTACTTTGCTAGTGTGTGAGATGAGTGCAATTGTGTGGGAGTTTGAGCATTCTTTGGCATTACCTTTCTTTGGGATTGGAATGAAAACTGACCTTTTCCAGTCTTGAAGCCACTGCTGAGTTTTCCAAATTTGCTGGTATATTGAGTGCAGGGCTTTCACAGCATCATCTTTTAGGATTTGAAATAGCTCAACTGGAATTCCATCACCTCCACTATCTTTGTTCATAATGATTCTTTTAAGGTCCACTTGACTTCGCATTCCAGGATGTTTGGCTCTAGGTGAGTTATCACACCATTGTGGTTATCTGCGTCATGAAGATCTCTTTTATACACTTCTTCTGTGTATTCTTGCCACCTCTTCTTAATATCTTCTGCTTCTGTTGGGTCCATACCATTTCGGTCCTTTATTGTGCCCATCTATGCATGATTATCTCTCCTTGTTATTCTTTGGAACTCTGTATTTAAATGGGTATATTTTTCCTTTTCGCCTCTGCCCTTCTCTTCTCTTCTTTTCTCAGCTGTTTGTAAGGCCTCCTCAGACAACCATTTGTCTTTTTGAATCTCTTTTTCTTGGGGATGGTCTTGATCACTGCCTCCTATACAGTGTCACAAACCTCCATCCATAGTTCCTCAGGCACTCTGTCTATCAGATCTAATCCCTTGAATATATTTCTCACTTCCACTGTACAATCAAAAGGGATATGATTTAAATCATACCAGGATGGTCTTGTGGTTTTCCCTACTTTCTTCAATTTAAATCTGAATTTGGCAATCAGGAGTTCATGATCTGAGCCACAGTCAGCTCCTGGTCTTGTTTTTTGCTGACTGTATAGAGCTTCTCCATCTTCGGCTGCAAACGATATAATCTGATTTTGGTATTGACCATTTGGTGATGTCCATGTGCAGGGTCTTCTCTTGTGTTCTTGGAAGCAGGTGTTTGCTATGACCAGTGCGTTCTCTTGGCAAAACTCTGTTAGCATTTGCTCAGCTTCATTTTTTACTCTAAGGTGAAATTTGCCTGTTACTCTAGGTATCTCTGTATTTCCTACATTCACATTCCAGTCCCCTATAATGAAAAGGACATCTTTTTGTGTAAACTGTCAAATATACTATATTAACATTCCTTCTTCAAACAGGATAAGGAAATGGCAACCCACTCCAGTATTCTTGCCTGGAAAAATGCTATGAACAACAGGGCCTCACAGGCCACAGTCCACGGGGTCACAAGAGTCGGACACGACTAGTGGCTGAATTACAAAATTCCTGCTGTTTAAAGTAGCTAAAGCAAATTATATTCTTTGCATTTATGAAAAATGACCAATATTGCATGTGGCTTTTATTCCAGGATTGCAAAGCTGGCTTAAAATTGGTAGGTCTGTTAGTAAATGAAATACATAATCTTATCAGGATTATGGTCTCAATAAAATTCAAGCCTCAGGAATGAAGGGATGCTTATTATTTCTTTTCTTCTCTTTTCCTCTCTTCACTTCTCATTTGTCTCCTCTTCTATCTCTACCTCTATTAGTATTTTTATTCCCTTCAGTTATATAAAACCAATGAGCAGTTATCATGCTTGAGAGAAAAACAATGCAGACTTTCTGTAGTAAAGGCTACATTCTTTAGAATTTTAGAAACCTAAGCTGAAATTCCAGCTGAGCCATTTACCAGCAATGTGACCTCTAGTTAGGTTCTTAACTGCACTAAGCTTCAATACCCTTACCTGTAAAATGAGACAATACATTGTTTGTATTGAAATTAATACTGAAAGGAAGTAGACAGCTTTCAGGATTTTCAGTCTGGAGAAAGTGGAAATGTATATAGCATTTGGCTACAGAATAATCACAAGAAAGGTAATATTTATAGATCCAAATAACAGTTGGCAGGAATGCTGTTATCTCTTAGGCAATGGTTATCACATAAATACCAGCTAAGCAGAAGCCACAATTTCAGAATACAAGATGAGATCCTAACAGATAACAGGAACAGTTAAATGCCGAATTCCCTAGCACCGAGTTAGTCTCATACAGAAAATTTCTACCCTGGATTGGTCCAGCTCTGTTTAGAGTTGTAGGGGAAAAAAAATGGATAAGCTACAGAAAATTCGGCAGGCCACTTGTATAGCTTGATAGGCTTTGTTATATACATCAGCTTATCAATACTTAACAAAATGACTTTCAATTTCAATAGGATAAAACAGTAGGAAAGAAATCAGGTCTTAGGTGACTTTTTTCACCATTTATTCATTCCACAATTCACTCATTCATCTACTATTAGTATATTATATACTAATTCTAAACTATGCACTGAAGTAAGGAATATAAAGCATATAAATCTACATATGGGCTTCCCAGGTGGCTCAATGGTAAAGTATCTGCCTGTGAATGCAGGATACACAGGTTTGACCCCGGAACCAGAAAGATCCCACATGCCCCAGAACACCTAAGTCCCCATGCAGCAATTAAGGCCCTGTGCCACAACTATTGAGCCTGTGCTCTAGAACCTAGGAGCAGCAACTGTTGAAGCCTGCACACCCAGAGTTCTGCAACAAGAGAAGCTGAAGCAATGAGAAATCCATGCACTGCAACTAGAGAGCAGCCCCCATTCACTACAACTAGAGAAAAGCCCACACAGTAACAAAGATGTAGCACAGCCAAAATAAATAAATAAAATTAAATATATACACTTATATATTAAATAGGCATGTTGTTGTTATTCCGTCACTAAGTCATGTCTCTTTGCGACTCCATGGACTGTAGCACGCTAAGCTTCCCTGTCCTTCACTATCTCCCTGAGTTTGCTCAAACTCATGTTCATTGAGTCAGGGATGTGATCCAACCATCTTATGTTGCCCCTTTCTCCTCTTGTCCTCAATTTTTGCCAGCATCAGGGCCTTTTCCAATGAGTTAGTTCTTCGCATCGGGTGGACAAAGTATTAAAACTTGTTTCAGCATCAGTCCTTCCAGTGAATATTCAGGGTCGATTTCCTTTAGGATCTACTGGTTTGATCTCCTTGCTGTTCAAGGTAGTCTCAAGAGTCTTCTCCAACATCACAGTTCAAAAGCATCAGTTCTTCTATGCTCAGCCTTCTTTATGTTCCAACTCTCACATCCATATATGACTACTGGAAAAAACCATAGTCTTGGCTGTATGGACCTTTGCTGGCAAAGTGATATCTCTGATTTTTAATACATTGTCTAGGTTTGTCACAGCTATTCTTCCAAGGAGCAAGCATCTTTTAATTTTGTGGCTGCAGTCACCATCTACATTGATTTTGGAGCCCAGGGAAATGAAATCTGACACTGTTTCCACTTTTTTCCCATTTATTTGCTATAGGACCAGATGCCATGAGCTTCACTTTTTGAATGTTGAGTTTTAAGCCAGCCTATTCAATCTCCTCTTTCACCTTTATCAAGAGGCTCTTTATTTCCTCTTCACTCTCTATCATTAAAGTGGTATCACCTGCATATCTGAGATTGTTGATACTTCTCCCAGAAATCTTGATGCCAGCTTGTACTTCATCCAGCCCGGCATTTTAAATGATGTACTCTGCATATAAGTTAAATAAGCAGGGTGACAATATACAGCCTTGACATACTCCTTTCCAATTTTGAACCAGTCCATTGTTCCATGTCCGGTTCTAACAT
This sequence comes from Cervus elaphus, assembly GCF_910594005.1. Taxonomy (NCBI): domain Eukaryota; kingdom Metazoa; phylum Chordata; class Mammalia; order Artiodactyla; family Cervidae; genus Cervus; species Cervus elaphus. Next base: position 34,690,118 of record NC_057831.1, read on the forward strand.
GTAGGCTCATTGCCCTACATACAGGTTTCTCAGGATGCAGGTAATGTCATCTGGTATTGCCATCTCTTTAAGAATATTCCACAGTTTGTCATGATCCACACAGTCAAAGGCTTTATAGCATAGTCGGTGAAATGAAGTAAATGTGTGTTTTTAATTCCCTTGCTTTTTCTATGATCCAGCGTATGTTGGCAATTTGATCTCTGGTTCCTCTGCCTTTGCTAAATCCAGTGCACATCTGGAAGTTTGTGATTCATGTGCTGAAGCCTAGCTTGAAGGATTTTGAGCATTACCTTGCTAGCATGTGAAATTATTGAAATTGTATGGTAATTTGAACATTCTTTGGCATTGTCTTTCTTTGGGATTGGAAGCAAAACGGACCTTTAACAATCCTGTGGCCACTGCTGGGTTTTATACATATGTGTATCTGTTTATGAAAATCTATATCTATTGGAGAATACTGTAAATATACATATTTATAAATTTCTAGTTCTGTATTAGAATTGGGGTTAAAGTATAGTGGGGCCTCTGGAGAAGAATTTTCCAGTTGGGGTAGCATTTAATTGGGCATTAAGTAAAGATTAAAAGTTTGCCAAAAAGAAAACCAAAGATAAAGGAAGAGCTTTTATAATTCACCACAATGGCTATCCCTTCAGTTCAGTTCAGTTCAGTTCAGTCGCTCAGTCATGTCCGACTCTTAATGACCCCATGGACTGCAGCACCCCAGGCTTCCCTGTCCATTGCCAACTCCAGTAGTTTACTCAAACTCATGTCCATTGAGTCTGTGATGCCATCCAGCCATCTTATCCTCTTATCATCTTATCCATGTTGTCCCCTTCTCCTCCCACCTTCAATCTTTCCCAGCATCAGGGTCTTTCCAAATGACTCAGTTCTTCACATCAGGAAATCATTCAGGACTGATTTCCTTCAGGATGGACGTGTTGGATCTCCTTGCAGTCCAAGGGACTCTCAAGAGTCTTCTCCAACACCACAGCTCTAAAGCATCAATTTTTTTGGCGCTCAGTTTTCTTTATAGTCCAACTCTCACATCTATGGGAAAACCATAGCCTTGGACCTTTATTGGCAAAGTAATGTCTCTGCTTTTTAATATGCTGTCTAGGGTGATCATAACTTTCCTTCCAAGGAGTAAGTGTCTTTTAATTTCATGGCTGCAATCATCATCTGCAGTGATTTTGGAGCCCCCAAAATAAAATCTGCCACTGTTTTCACTGTTTCCCCATCTATTTACCGTGAAGTGATGGGACAAGATGCCATGATCTTAGTTTTCTGAAGGTTGAGCTTTAAGCCAACTTTTTCAGTCTCCCTTTTCACTTTCATCAAGAGGCTTTTTAGTTCCTCTTCACTTTCTGCCATAAGGGTGGTATCAGCTGCATATCTGAGGTTATTGATATTTCTTCTGGCAATCTTGATTCTAGCTTGTGCTTCACCCAGCCTAGTGTTTCTGATGATGTACTCTGCATATAAGTTAAATAAGCAAGGTGACAAATTACAGCCTTGACGTACTCCTTTTCCTATTTGGAACCAGTCTGTTGTTTCATGTTGCTATCCCTTACTGTGTATTCACATAATAGTCAATAATAATTCAGAGAAAAAGAAGAGTAATGTGCATTGTAATTATTTAAATAATCACCTCATTGATTATGAAGAAAAAGATCCCTATGTTAGGAATAAGACAGACATCTTACTCATGTGCCGTTACTGTGATATGAAGAATAATGCCCCTTTTCTTTCTCCAGTGATGTCTGTGGCAAAGGATGATTAAGGCTAAAGATGAAAGTAAAGTAGTTAATCACCTGACTTTAAAATTTGTAAAACCACCTGACCCAGATTTTCCTGGGTCATCTTGTGGACTTAGTGAAATCAGAAGTGTCCTGAAATATCATAGGGAGAAGTAGAAGAGTCAGAATCAGAGTGATGATGCCTAAGAAAGGGTTGATAGGTCATTGCTGGTTCTAAAGATGGAAAGAAGAAAAGAGCCCAGGAATGCAGGCAAGTTTTTGTAGTTCAAACATTAAGTAAATGGATTATCTCCTAGAGTCTCCAGTAAGAACTCAGTCCTGCCAACCGATTGCAGTCCAGAGACACCTAATTCTGAGTTCTGACTTTCAGAACTATATGAAACTAAATGAGAATTGCTTTAAGGAATCAAATTTGTGGTAGTCTGTTATAGGAATAAAATGAAACTAACACACTTAAGTGACACCCTAATTAACACACTAACTAGCACAGTGAAGTAACACTGAAGTTAACACACTAACTCCGACTTTTTAAGATATCACAATTACATAGACATGAATTTATAGGAATTTTAGCATATATTTATAAAATCCTATAATATCTGTAAACTTTATTATTTCAATACAGATACAGGCTTCCCTGGTGGTTAACCACTTTTCACATAGTAAATAATCTACTTGCAATGCAGGAGACCCAGGACCGATCCCTTGGTCGGGAAGATACTCTGGAGAAGGGAATGGCTATTCACGCCAGTATTCTTGTCAGGAGAATTTCATGGATAGTGGAGACTGGCAGGCTACAGTACATGGGATTGCAAAGAGTCATACATGACAGAGAAACTAACATTTACTTACTTAGGCAGTGTCCATCCTATTTGATGAACATATCTACGTCTGCATGTAGAGATTCAGGCAATCAACAATAGTAGATGATATAAAAATTATTCCTATTTCTTATAATTTGTATTTGATTGGCACCATTTGATTTTCTAGGAATTGAAAAATTTTGAATAAAGTTCAGAACCCATTCTGTGGAAATTTGGCTCAAGAAGAATTATAACATTTTCTTAATTTTACATCTTCAAATTTGCCCAACTTGCTATGGTATGAATATTTGTGTTTCCTGAAATTTATATGTTGAAACCTTAACACGCCAAGGTGATAATATTAGGATGTGGGGCCTTTGGAGGTGAGTAAGTCATGAAACATCAGGGATGGGATGAGTACCCTTGTAAAAGAGGCCCCAGACAGCTCCCTTGCTATTTTCACTATATGAGCTAATAGAAGACTAAAAGAAGCTGTCTAGGAAGTGAGCCCTCACCAGACACTGAATGGGCCAGTGCTTTGACCGTGGACCTCCCAGCCTCTAGAACTATCATTATATACTCCAAGTTTATGATATTTTCTTAGAGCAGTCTGAATAGATAAAGACACAACTCTTGCTTGCTCCCTGTGCCTTACTGTTTGCAGAAGGTCGTCTAAGTTCTATACAAAGCATGTGAAATCCTTTGCATAAAACTTCTTCCTTACCACATGGGCAACACGCAACTGAACATTTATAATTTCTAGACCTTCGTGGTCTAGCTTGAGACCTTGCCTCTAACCTCTCCCTTGGCTCCTGACACTTCCTTTTCCTCAACCCCATCTTTGCACTTTTGAAATACTTTACACTTTTCTAGGCCATGTTCAAATACAACCAGCATGATGATATGCTATAGCTTTATACAGTTTGAATAAAACATTTCTGCCCCTATACCTTTATATAAGATCTTACACATAGTAAGAACTCAATAAATGTTTGTTGATTGTTCTGAATGACTCATCACATTCAAGAAAAAAAGCAGAAATAGTGAGAAATGACAATAAGAGAACTATCATCACTAAATAACTAAGGCCCACAGAAAAGAACAAGATAGAGGAGAGAAACAGCTAATGTTAGCAAGAAGACAGACCACCGTGGACTGTATCACAGCGGGGATTATTACCCGAAATTATGACCCATCTTTCTTTAACTTGGTATAGCAACCAGCATGGCTCCAGTTTCCAATTTGGCTCTATTGCCAAAGATTCTATTGCCTGGAAAAGATACTTACGGGAGAAAAGTGAGCTTAATTCTTCTACCTTTAATTATGCTTTGACAATTCTGCTCAGCTTTTTAAAAACTTTTAGCGCAAATGCTCCTGCCAAAGACTTCCTCATTAAGCAGAGCCTAATAACTCTAAATGAATTTTTATTTTTAATAAGAAAAGCATGAATAAGATTCTAATAAAACAAGTTTAGTCAATATTATCAATATTTGTCACATCTCCTGAGATGAGTTTCTTACCAGATTTATCGCAGTAAAAGAGATTATGTGAGATAAAGGGCAAGTCCCAGTATAGACAGAATCTGACAACTGAGAGGAGAATGCAAGAACTTAAAAAACAGTATTTCCTTAGCTGAAAATCTGACATTAGCAATTACTCAGAACATTCAAATTACATGTATCTTCACAATTATTGCTATTTAGCTATTGATTAGACTCTAATATCCATCTAGCAATTGTTTACCTTCCAATTTCTTGTGCTATGTATCAGTCACGATCCAAGATGGAAAAGAGTTAAGCACCTGCAAAGCACACTGAACCTTTCCTGATCTCTTCTGGAATGAATTTTAAGCAAAACACATGACAAGATGCTCACCATCACTAATTATTAAAGAAATGCAAATCAGAACTACAATAAGGCATCACCTCACACTGGTCAGAATGGCCATCATCAAAGAAACTGGAAAGAATAAATGTTGGAGAGGGTGTGGAGAAAAGGGAACCCTTCTACACTGTTTGTGGGAATGTAAATTGGTCCAGCCACTGAGGAGAACAGTCCAGAGATTTCTTAACCAATTAAAAATAGACCTAACATATGATCCAGCAATCCCATTCCTGGGCATATATCTGGAAAAAAACATAATTTGAGAGGATGCATGCACCTTGATGTTTATTGCAGCACTATTTACAATTGCCAGAACAAGGAAGCAACCTAAATGTCCATCGACAGAGAAATGGATAAAGAAGATCTGGTGCATATATACAATCGAATACTACTCTGCCATGAGAAGGGGCAAATTACTGTCATTTGCACCAACATGGATGGACCTAGAGATTGTCATACACAGTGAAGTAAGCCAAAAAGAGAAAGGCAAATATCATATATCACTTATATGTGGAATCTAGAAGCGTGAGTCAGATGAACCAATTTGCAGTGCAGAAATACAGTCAAAGATTAGAAGACAAACTTACGGTTAACAAGGGGGGAGTGGAGCTGGGATGAATTGGGACATTGGGATTGACACATATACACTAATGTGTATATATGTAATAGATAATTAATAAGAACCTACCATACAGAACACAGGGAACTTTACTCAACTCTCTGTGCTGACTTAAATGAGAAGGAAATCTTAAAGAGTGGGTATATATATATATATATATGTATATATATAATTGATTCACTTTGTTGTACATTAGAAAATAACACGACATTGTAAAATAACTATACTCCAATAAAAATTAATTAAAAAATAAAACAAAAATAAATAAATAGTGATGTTCATACATTTCTCTACACTATTAAGGGTATCTTTTATTTTAGACAAGGGTAATTAGAATTATCTGATTTTTCATAATTACTAGCCAACATTAATATGCCAGTTTTGCTCATCAGAGTTACTGTATATAATAAAATCTCTGACAAATTATCTACTTGCACTATGAAAAATGCACTGAAGAAATGTTAAATTTGTGATACAAAAAAATCTCAGAACAGAATATTTGCTTATTTTACTCAGAATATTTGCTTTATTTACTGTATAGCATTTGTCAATACACCCATTTAATATGCCCATATAGTATAATTAAAACAAAGGATGCCAAACGTCTTAATAAAACACTGTAGGTCTAATGTTCTTTAACTTTACATAGTTAACCAAAGTAAATATAATCATTTCTAAATTATTTGATGTATGGTAGCACTGGCCTTCCCATGGCACAAAGAATCCATCTGCCAATGCAAGAAACGCAAGAGATGCAGGTTCAATGCCGGGGTCAGGAAGATACCTTTGAGAAGGAAATGACAACCCACTCCAGTATTCTTGCCTGGCAAATTCCATGGGAAGAAGAGCCTGGCGGGTTACAGTCCATGGGGTTGCAAAGAGTCACACACGACTTGGCAACTGAGCACACACACACAGGCATCGTAGAGTTAATTGCACTTAATTCCCTGCACATTTTATTTTCCCCTGATATGATTCAACTTCCACAATCCATTTTGTTACTTAATAGATGATTACAAAATATAACAGATAGAAGCCACTGCCGGATAAACTAAAGTCATACTGAGTCCACCTTTAATATCATCTCATATTCATGGTCCATCACAGATAGCCATGCTAATAATGGATTACAATCTTTGAATCTTACCTTGATTACTAATTTCTTACTTAAAAAAATACGTTGGAGTAATAGTTTTCACTTACATACAAGCTCAAATAATGCAAGAGGTTATATTTTAAAACAAAAAAAGAATAAGTGCATATGATCCACATGCATGCATGTGTGCACTCAGTTGTACCTGACTCTTTGAGATCCCACGGACCGTAGCCTGCCAAGTTCCTCTGTCCATGGAATTTTCCAGGCAAGAATACTGGAGTGGGTTGCCATTTCCTTTTCTAGGGGATCTTCCCGACCCAGAGATCGAACCCTGTTTCTTATGTCTCCTGCAATGGCAGGCAGAGTCTTTATCACTGTGCCACCTGTGAAGCCCTCCACAGTGTATATGAAATGGTAATGCGAAGATAAGAAATGAGCACTAGATGCACTATACATGAGACCAATTGGTTAAATTATCATTAATTATGATATCCTCATAAATATAGTATTAATCCTAAGCCAGTTCCAGTATCTGGCATCTGCATCACATTTTAAAAGAGAGCTTATTAATATTGGTGTGCAGAACAATGACTGCCACCTATTACCTCAAACCAAGGTTTCTAGATAGACACTTGGGACCAGTGGGTATTGAGGAACAGGGCACACGATTCAGGTCAACTGTTTCCAAGCAAAACAGTCCTGGTTTCATGTTGGCACCGAGAACAAATATTTCAGTGACGGCAATCCACTCTGAAATGGAGCCCCAAACCAAGGTTGAGGTCATAATGACTTAATTTCTTAAAATTCTTTTTTTTTTTTTTCCCCAAGAAAAGCATGAAGTTTTTTTTCCCCAAAATTTGAAGGCTTTTATTGGCTTTGGGATTTTGCCAACAATAATTCAATATCCTCCTTTTTATGTACATAAAAGTCAAAACTGTTTCACATTCCGTACCTTAATTCTTTCCTCCTATTCTGGAGAACTCAAAAACATTAGGAGAAATCTAAGGCAGCAACCTATGCAAAAATGAAGAAACTCAATGCAATTTAAATTTAAGAAAGAATGTGCAAGATGGGGTTGGGATAGGACAGAGTATGCTGATATTTATTTTTAGCTTGTATTAATACTGAAAAGTTCTGTGTCTCACAAAGAGTTGGAAAGGACTTAGTGACTGAATAACAAAAATAACATTTATTCAAATTTATCTTGACAAAAACAGAAGGAAAAAGTTAACATAAAATAATACTGTACAAACTTAATATAGATAGTATTGTTTGGTAGTTGTTATTTCAATTTGGGCTTCTCAGGTGATGCCAGTGGTAAAGAACCCACCTGCCAATGCAGAAGATATCAGAGAAGGGTTCAATCCCTGGATCAGGAAGTTATCTGGAGAAGTGAGTGGCAATCCACTCCAGTATTTTTGCCTGGAAAATCTCACGGACAGAGGAGCCTGGCAGGCTACAGTCCATAGGTTGCAAAGAGTCAGGCATGACTGAAATAATTTAGCATTTCAATTTTACTCTCAGTGTTTATAATTACAACTTTAAGTAAAATACTTTTATAGCCATAATTCGTTAATATTCTTAACTACAAGATTTTAGGGACTGTAAGTTAATTCAAATATGATGACATTTAAATGAAGTTTTCAAATTTAATCGAAATTAAAATAGCATTGAGTGCACTGATGAATATAGGGAAACATTTAAGGAAAATCTCTTATTTCCTATTTCATTCTCTCAAATAAAAATTCCCTCACAAATGATTCAGAATTTAATAGCACTGGAAACTAGATTAATAAAGGAATATCACATATTTATATGGTACATTAAAAATTGCTCCAAAGCTTTGTCATTCTCCAACAAGAGGTGCAATTTATTTTTCTTTCCCTTGGGTCAGGGAAAGATTTAACATAGCGGTCTTCAGTCTGTCTGTTATGGACGGAATTGTGTCCCCTGAAAATTTTCAGGCTGGAGTTTCAACTCCCCGTACATCAGAATGTAACCATATTTGGAGATGAGATCTTCAAAGGGATACCCTGCTGGGGGCAGTGCAGGGTAGGGGCTTCTAACCCCAGATGACCTGTGTCTTTCTGAGAGGAGGAAGAGATACCTGGGGATGTGCATGCACAGAGAAGACTCCGTCAATCTCTACGTAATGATGCCTACTGTTTGCAAATTCAGGAAGATAGCAAAAGAGGTAAAAATAAAAAAATGTAGATAATCTTAGTAAAAGGAATAATCTATCATATTGTTCTTTGTTTTGATATCACACATACAATCTATTAACAAATTCTGATGACTCAGATTCAAAACATGTCTAAAATCTCACCAGTGCTTATCCACTTAACATTTAACCACTTATCTCTCACCTCTAAGAGCTTTGCCTTTCTTCTTCTACCATGCCCTTTTGCTGCCTACATCTATATGAAAATCAGAGTAATAGTTCTAAAATAAATTCTGATTATGTCATTCTTTTTTCCCAGAACACTTCAGTTGTTTCCCATCTCATAGAAAGTAAGATTTCAAGTCCTTACCACAGCCTATAAGGACTTCCATGCTTTGGTTTCTCTCTGATTTGGTCTTGTATTACCTGTACAGTCATTCAGTCTGTTCCAGACATAGTGACACTCCTGCTAATCCTAAAAGTTCAAATGTTCTCTTGTTTGATGACTTTAGCACTTGTCTTCAAGTCTCTTTCCATAGAGAGATGACAGCTTTCTTGTTTTTCTCATTTAAGTCTCTGCTAAAATATCCCCTTATCAGAGTAACATTCTTTGACCATGATTTTTGAAAGAGCCACACTTTTTTTTTCTTTTTATTTTTTTATTGAAGGATAATTGCTTTACAGAATTTTGTTGTTTTCTGTCAAACCTCAACATGAATCAGCCATAGGTATACATATATCCCCTGCCTTTTGAAACTCACTCCCATCTCCCTCCCCATCCCACCCTTCTAGGTTGACACTGAGCCCCTGTTTGAGTTTCCTGAGCCAGACAGCAAATTCCCGTTGGCTATCTATTTTACATATGGTAATGTAAGTTTCCATGTAACTCCATACTTTTCACCGTCTCCTCCCCTCACCCCATGTCCATAAGTTGATTCTCTATCCTGTTTCTCCATTGCTGCTCTGTAAATAAACTCTTCAGTACCATTTTTCTAGATTCCATATATGTGCATTAGGATACGATATTTACCTTTCTCTTTGTGACTCACTTCATTCAGTATAATAGGTTCTAGGATCATCCACCTCATCAGAACTGACTCAAATGTGTTCCTTTTTATGGCCGAGTAATATTCTATTGTGTATATCGACAACACTTCTTTATCCATTCATTTGTCGATGGACATCTAGGTTGCTTCCACATTCTAGCTATTGTAAACAGTGCTGCAATGAACAATGGGATACATGTGTTTTTTTCAACTTTGGTTTCCTCAGGATATATGCCTAAGAGTGGAATTGCTGGGTCATAAGGTGGTTTTATTCTTAGTCTTTTAAGGAATCTCCATACCATCTTCCACAGTGGATGTATCAATTTACATTCCCACCAACAGTACAAGAGCATTTCCTTTTCTCCACACCCTCTTCAGCATTTATTTTTTGTAGACTTTTTGATGATGGCCAGTCTCACTGGTATGAGGTACTATATAATTTTAGATTTGATTTGCATTTCTGTAATAATGAGAAATGTTGAGCATCTTTTCATGTGTTTTTTAGCCATCTGTATGTCTTTTCTTTGAAGAAATATATGTTTTGGTCTTTTCCCCACTTTTTGACTGGGTTATTTGCTTTTCTGGTATGGAGTTGTATGAGCTACTTGTATATTTTGGAAATTAGCCCTTTGTCAGTTGTTTCATTTGCTCTTATTTTCTCCCATTCTGAGGGCTGTCTTTTCACCTTGTTTATAGTTTCCTTCGCCGTGCAAAAGCTTTTAAGTTTAATCAGGTCTCACTTGCTTACTTTTGCTTTTATTTCTGTTACTCTAGGAGGTGGGTCATAGAGGATCTTGCTTTATGTCATTGAGTGTTCTGCCTATATTTTCCTCTAAGAGTTTTATAGTTTCAGGTCTTACACTTAGGTATTTAATGCATTTTGAGTTTATCTTTGTGTATGGTGCTAGGAAATGGCCAAATTTCATTCTTTTACATGTAGCTGTCCACTTTTCCCAGCACCATTTATTGAAGAGGTTGCTTTGCTCCATTGTATATTCTTGCCTCCTTTGTCAAAAATAAGTTACCCATAGGTACACAGGTTTATTTCTGGGCTTTCTATCTTGTTGCATTGGTCTATATTTCTGTTTTTATGCCAGTACTATACTGTCTTGATGACTGTAGCTTTGTAGTATAATCTGAAGTCAGGAAACTCAATTCCTCCAGCTCCATTCTTCTTTTCCAAGCCTGCTTTGGCTATTCGGGGTCTTTTATGTTTCCATATGAACTGTGAAATTTTTTGCTCTAGTTCTGTGAAAAAATGCCATTGGTAATTTGATAGGGATTGCACTGAATTTATAGATTGCATTTGGTAGTCATTTTCACAATATTGATTTTTCCTATCCAAGAACATGGAATCTCTCTCCATCTGTCTAATGTTTTCTTTGATTTCTTTCATCAGTGTCTTATAATTTTCTGTGTACAGTTCTTTTGTCTCCTTAGGTAAGTTTACTGCTAGATATATACTTTTTTGTTGTTGTAATGGTGAATGGGATTGATTCCTTAATTTCTCTTTCTGATTTTTCATTGTTAGGATATAGAAATGCAAGTGGTTCCTGTGTATTGATTTTGTATCCTGCAACTTTTCTAAATTCACTGATTAGCTCTAGTAATTTTTCTGATACTATCTTTAGGGTTTTCTGTGTATAGCATCATGTCATCTGCAAACAGTGAGAGCTTTATTTCTTCCTTTCTGATCTGCAGTCCTTTTATTTCTTTTTCTTCTCTGATTGCTGTAGCTAGGACTTCCAGAACTATGTTGAATAATAGTGGTGAAAGTGGACACCCTTGTCTTGTTCCTGATCTTAGGGGGAATGCTTTCAGTTTTTCACCATTGAGAATAACATTTCCTGTAGGCTTACAAATGTGGCCTTTACTATGTTGAGGCCAGTTCCTTCTATGCCTATTTTTTGAAGAGTTTTAATCATAAATGGGTGCTGAATTTTGTTAATTCAGCAAAAAGCCTGTTAATGCAGGCTTTTTCTGCATCTATTGAGATTATCATATGGATTTTATCTTTCAATTTGTTATTATGGTGTATCACATTGATTGATTTGTGAATATTGAAGAATCCCTGCAATTCTGGAAAAAAATCGATCTTGATCATGGTATATGAGCTTTTTGATGTATTGGTGAATTCTGTTTGCTAAAATTTTGTTGCTCTTTTTGCATCTATGTTCATAAGTGATATTGGCCTGTAGTTTTCTATTTTTGTGTTCTCTTCGGTTTTGGTATCAGGGTGATGGTGGTCTCATAGAGTTTAGAAGTGTTCCTGCCTCTGCAATTTTTGAAAGAGTTTTAGAAGGATAGGCATTAACTCTTCTCTAAACGTTTGATAGAATTCTCCTGTGAAGCCATCTGGCCCTGGGCTTTTGTTTTTGGGGAAATTTTTTATCACAGCTTCAATTTCAGTGCTTGTAATTAGTCACTCCAGCACTGGAACAGCAGCTGTGTGGCTCTGGTGCAGCGGCTGGACAGCTCTAGAGCAACACTGAGGAGACACCCCATGCCCAAGGGCAAAGGAGAAGCCCGAGAAAGACGGTAGGAGTCGGGAAATCACCTTTAGAATCAAACCCCATACCTGCCAGAGACACTCCGAGGGCTCAAACATACATTGTGCACCAGGACTCAGAGACCCACAGAGACTGAGACAGAACAGTATTTGAGTATCTTCTGAGGAGGTACAGGTCAGCAGTGGACTGCTTCAGGGGAAGGGGCGCTGGGTGCAGCAGACCTGGGTATGGCATAAGCCCTCTTGGAGGAGGTCACCATTAAACCCACCATAGAGCCCCCAGAATTCACACATGACTGGGAAACAGACTCTTGGAGGCACAAACAGAAGCTTGTGCACACCGGGACCCAGGAAAAAGGAGCAGTGACCCCACCAGAGACCGACCCGGAATTGCCCGTGAATTTCCAGGAGTCTCCGGCGGAGGGGTGGGTTGGCGGTGGCCTGCTGCAGGACTGGGGCGCTGAGTACAGCAGTGCCTGCATAGGACCTTTTGAAGGATGCTCCATTATCTTCACTACCTCCACCATACTTTGGCCCCAGGTCAAATAACAGGGAGGGAACACAGCCCCACCCATTACAGAAAATTAGATTAAAGATTTAATGAGCATGGCTCTGCCCATCAGAACAAGACCCAGCTTCCCCCTCAGTCAGTCTGTCCCAGCAGGAAGCTTCCATAAGCCTCTTATCCATCTTGATCAGAGGGCAGACAGACTGAAAACCACAATTACAGAAAACTATCCAATCTGATCACATGGACCACAGCTTTGTCTAACTCAATGAAACTATGAGCCATGACATATACAGCCACCCAAGACAAATGGGTCATGATAGAGATTTCTGACAAAACATTGTACACTGGAGAAGGGAATGGCAAACCACTTCAGTATTTTTTCCTTGAGAATGTCATGAACAGCTCAGTTCAGTTCAGTTGCTCAGTTGTGTGCGACTCTTTGTGACCCAATGAACCGCAGCACACCAGGCCTCCTTGTCCATCACCAACTCCTGGAGTCCAACCAAACACATGTCCATCAAGTCGGTGATGCCATCCAACCATCTCATCCTCTGTTGTCCCCTGCCCTCAATCCTTCCCAGCATTAGGGTCTTTTCAAATGAATCAGCTCTTCACATCAGGTGGCCAAAGTATTTTATAGCTATAGAAACTATGTTGCAGAATTTTAGATCCCTTGTCCAAGGTTACACACTAGTAAGTGGTGGAGCCAGGATTGGAACCCAGGGTGACAATATACAATATACTTGACATATTCCTTTTCCTATTTGGAACCAGTCTGCTCTAACTGTTGCTTCCTGACCTAATACAGATTTCTCAAGAGGCAGGTCAGGTGGTCTGATAGTCCCATCTCTTTAAGAATTTTCCACAGTTTCTTGTGATCCACACAGTCAAAGGCTTTGGCATAGTCAATAAAGCAGAAGTAGATGTTTTCCTGGAACTCTCTTGCTTTTTTTGATGAGCCAATGGATGTTAGCGTTTTGTTCTCTGGTTCCTCTGCCTTTTCTAAATCCAGCTTGAAAATCAGGAAGTTAACGGTTCATGTACTGTTGAAGCCTGGTTTGGAGAATTTTGAGCGTGTGAGATGAGTGCAATTGTGCAGTAGTTTGAGCATTCTTTGGCATTGTCTTTCTTTGGGATTGGAATGAAAGCTGGCCTTTCTAGTCCTGTGGCCACTGCTGAGTTTTCCCAATTTGCTGGCATACTGAGTGCAGCACTTTTACAGCTTCATCTTTTAGGATCTGAAATAGCTCAACTTTAATTACATTACCCTCACTAGCTTTGTTCGTAGTCATGCTTCCTAAGGCCCACTTGACTTCTCATTCAGGGATGTCTGTCTCTAGGTTGATGATCCACTATCATGATTATCTGATTCGTGAAGATTGTTTGTACACCTCTTCTGTGTATTCTTGCCACCTCTTCTTAATATCTTCTGCCTCTGTTAGGTCCATAGCATTTCTGTCCTTTATTGTGTCCATATTTACATGAAATATTCCCTTGGTATCTCTAATTTTCTTGAAGAGCTCTCTAGACTTTCCCATTCTATTGTTTTCCTCTGTTCCCTTGCACTGATCACTGAGGAAGGCTTTCTTATTTCTCCTTACTATTCTTGGAACTCTGCATTCAAATGGGTATATCTTTCCTTTTCTCCTTTGCCTTTAGCTTCTCTTCTTTTCTCAGCTATTTGTAAGGCTTTGTCAGACAACCTTTTTGCCTTTTTGCATTTCTTTTTCTTGGGGATGCTCTTGATCACTGCCTCCTGTATAATGTCACAAACCTCCGTCCATAGTTCTTCAAGCACACTGTCTATCAGAACTAACCCATTGAATCTATTTCTCTCCTCCACTGTATAATTGTAAGACATTTGATTCAGGTCATACCTGAATCTTCTAGTGGTTTTCCTGAGTTTCTTCAATTTAAGTCTGAATTTGGCAAATAAGGAGTTCATGATCTGAGCCATAGTCAGCTCCTGGTTGTTTTTACTGACTGTATAGAGGTTCTCCATCTTTGGCTGCAAAGAATATAATCAGTCTGATTTCAGTGTTGACCATTGGTGATGTCCATGTGTAGAGTCTTCTCCTGTGTTGTTGGAAGAGGGTGTTTGCCATGACCAGTGTGTTCTCTTGGTAAAACTCTATTAGGCTTTGCCCTGCTTCATTCTGTACTCTGAGGCCAAATTTGCTTGTTACTCCAGGTGTTTTGTGACGTCATACTTTTGCATTCCAGTCCCCTATAATGAAAAGGATATCTTTTCTGGGTGTTAGGTCTAGAAGGTCTTGTAGGTCTTCATAGAACCATTCAACTTCAGCTTTTTCAGCAAATCTGGTCAGGGCATAGATTTGGATTACTGTGATATTGAAAGGTTTGCCTTGGAAATGAACAGAGATCATTCTGTCGTTTTTGAGATTGCATCCAACTACTGCATTTCAGACTCTTTTGTTGACTATGACAGCTACTCCATTTCTTCTAAGGGATTCTTGTCCACAATAATAGATATAATAGTCATCTGAGTTAAATTCACCCATTCCAGTTGATTTAGGTTCACTGATTCCTAAAATGTCAGTGTTCACTCTTGCCATCTCCTGTTTGACCACTTCCAATTTGCCTTGATTCATGGACCTAACATTCCAGCTTCCAGTGTAATATTGCTCTTTACAGCATCGGACTTTACTTCCATCACCAGTCACACCCACAACTGGGTGTTGCTTTTGGTTTGGCTCCCTGTCTTCATTCTCTCTGGTGTTATTTCTCCACTGATCTCCAGTAGCATATCAGACACCTACTGACCTGGGGAGTTCATCTTTCAGTGTCCTATCTTTCTGCCTTTTCATACTGTCCATGAAATTATGCTGTTTGTCTGTGTATTTTATTCTTTAATTCTTCTAGGTCTTTGTTAACCGATTCCTGTAATTTCTCCATTTTGTTTTCAAGGTTTCTGGCCATCTTTACTAACATGATTCTGAATTCTTTCAGGTATTTTGCCCATTTCCTCTCCACTTACTTGGGCTTCTGTGTTTCTAGTTTGTTCCTTCATTTGTTTAGTACTTCTCTGCCTTTTCATTATTTTGTTTTTAAGTTTATTGTGTTTGAGGTCTCATTTTCCCAGCCTTCATGGCTGAATTCTTTCTTCCTTTTGTTTTCTGCTCTCTGAAGTTTGGTCCAGTGGTTTGTGTAAGCTTCCTGTGGAGTGAGATTTGTGCTGAGTTTTTGTCTGTTTGTTTTTTCCTCAGATGGGCAAGGCTGAGTGAGGCGCCAATCCTGTTTGCTGATGATTGGGTTTGTATTTTTGTTTTGATTGTTGTTTAGATGAGGTGTCCTGCACAGGGTGCTACTGGTGGTTGGGTGATGCCATGTCTTGTATTCCAGTGGTTTCCTTTGTGTGAGTTCTCACTATTTGATTCCTGCTAGGGTTGGTTCTCTGGTAGTCTAGGTTCTTGGAGTCAGTGCTCCCACTCCAAAGTTTCAGGGTTTGATCTCTTCCATGCAGTGACGCCCATCCACTTGTGGAGAAATTAAGCAGCATGACTCACATGTATAAATCTGAACTCTAGAGACACACATTTTAAAGTCAATTCCTATCTTCCAAATTTGGTGTTATTTTTTTGTAGCATTTATTATCCCTATCTGACATGTTATATATTTATCTGTTTACTATCTATCACTCCTCACTAGAACCCAAATATCATGAAAACAAGAATTCAGTCTGTGTTTTTTTACACTGAAGCACCAGTATATAGGCTATCACCAAGCACATGGTAGGTATTTTATAAACTGATTCATCAACAGATGAATAATTAATAGACAGCCTCATCAGAAATCAACCAAAAATGTAGAAAATACCATTTTACACTTTCTTAGACATCTAAAAAGTGATTTCAGTAATAAAAAGAGGCCATTAAATTCAATAAATGAAAGATAACAGTAAATACAAAAAATCTTAACCAATGCAAGATGAACAACAGATGATCTTATGAGGTCACGCCACTACCTGACTCCTCTTCCTCACAGTCTTCAACTCAGCTCTTTTCCACTATGGTGTTTTAGACAAAATAAAGAAACACTACTATATTGCTATTATAACATGTGAAGAGGAAAATACCAACAGTGCTTTGCTCACAGTAGGTTTTTCCCAGAATCTTATGTGATTAAACAATGTTCAGGGCTTCTCTGGTGGCTCAGGGGTGAAGAATCCAACTGCCAATGCAGGAAACATGGATTCGATCTCCGATCCTAGATGATCCCACATGCCATTGAGCAACTGCTGAATCTGTGCTCTAGATCTCAGGAACCGCAACTACTGAAGCCTTTGTGCCTAGAGCCCATGCTCCACAAGAGAAATCTCCCAGTGAGAAGCACTTGCACTTCAACAAAGAGTAACCCCCACTCTCCACAACTAAAGAAAAGCCTTTGTATCAAAAAAGACCCAGCACAGTCAAAAATAAATAAATAAATAAAGCTTTAAAACAAAACAAAACAAAATAAAACAATGTTCCTTCAGTGGAGATTGTATTTAGGAAGTTATCAGGTTAAGGCACAAGGGAGGTTTTGTGAATAAAGAAAAATATACTGTAGTGTGGTCTTTTAGAAAGATACAATACATTCTGTGATTACACAAACTATTATGTATTTGTTTTTTCCAAGTAATTTTTATCATATCTACCAGTTTTCCCTTAAGACAAATTCATTATATTTACTCTTTCTCCCTCATTATTAACAAACATTTCCATTATTTATTTTTTTTGTAATATATATAATATATAAGATATATAAGAGCTCATAAGAACTCAGATGAATACTCAAGGATATAAAATAAACATCATGCCTTCGAGGAAAGAACATGAAGCACCATTCTTCGTCAAAGACTTTACATATCTATTCTTACATCTAGAAATGGAATAGAAGGAGTTGAGAAAAATATTTGCTTCATGTTACTTCTAATATATATGATTTTTCTTGCTTTAAACTTAGAGATATCTCTTCTGCAAAAAAATAATAGTGATTAAAATTTATATCACTTTTGTTATTTGGTTGCTAAGTCATGTCCGACTCTCTCCAACCCCATCGACCGTAGCATGCCAGGCTCCTCTGTCCCCCGCTGTCTCCCAGAGTTTGCTCAGGTTCATGTTCATAGTGTCGGTCATGCTATTAGCCATCTTATCCTCTGTTGCCCCCTTCTCCTTTTGCCTTCAATCTTTCCCAGCATCAAGGTCTTTTTCAACAACTCGACTCTTCCCACTAGATGGTTAAGGCATTCAGAATTAGTCTTTCCAAACAACAACCAGCATTGATTTCTTTTAGGATTGACTGGTTTGTCCTCCTTTCTGTCCAAAGGAATATCAAGAGTCTTTCCAGCACCACAATTCAAAAGCATCAGTTCTTTGGCGCTCAGACTTCTTTATGGGTCCAACTCACATCCATACAAGACTACTTGAAAAATCACAGCTTTGTCTATATGGAACTTTGCTGGCAAAGTGATGTCTCTACTTTTTAATATGTTAAGTTTGTCATAGCTTTCCTTTCAAGGAGCAAGTGTCTTTTAATTTCATGACTGCAGTCACCGTCTGCAGTGAAACTGGAGTGCAAGAAAATAAAGTCTGTCACTGCTTCCACTTCTTCCTCTTCTATTTGCCGTGAATTTATGGGGCTGGGTGCTATAATTTTAGTTTTTTAATGTTGAGTTTCAAGCCAGCTTTTTCACTCTTTTCTTTCATTCTCATCAAGAGGCTCTTTAGTTCCTTTTCACTTTTGCTATTAGAGTAATATTATCTGTATATCTGAGGTCACTGATATTTCTCCCAGCAATCTTCATTCCAGCTTGTAATTCATCCAGCCTGCCATTCTGCATAACGTCCTCTGTATATAAGTTAAATAAGCAGGGTGACAACATACAGCCTTGCTGTACTCCTTTCCCAGTTTTGAACCAGTCTGTTCTTCCATGTCTGCTTCTAACTGTTGCTCCTGGACCCACATACAGGTTTCTCAGGAGATAGGTAAGGTGGTCTAGTACTCTCCTAAGAATTTTCCACAGTTTGTTGTGGTCCACAAGCCAAAGGTTTTAGCATAGTCAGTGAAGCAGAAGTAGATATTTTTATTTTTTGCTTCCTCCATGATCCCACAAATGTCGGCAAATTGATCTCTGGTTCCTCTGCCTTTTCTAAACCCAGCTTCACATCTGAAAATTCATCAACAACAGAAGGATCTTGGTTCATTTCCACATGAACCATTTAACATCATAGTAACCCAAGTCTATGCTGCCAACCACTGATGCTGAAGAATCTGAAGTTGACAGGTGCTATGAAGACCTACAACATCTTCTAGAACTAACACCAAAACTCATGTATCATTTATTATGTGCTATTCTAAGCACTTTCTATTTAATAACTCATTTGACTTTACAAGAAGCCAGTGAAGAATTGGTTGCTTTTCTTCCCATTCTATTGATGGAGGAATTGGAACACAAAGTAAATGGCTCAAGGTCATACACACAGGGGCAGAACTGAGATTTGATTTTAGGAAATCTCTTAACTGGGCTATATTGCCTCTAAGGTTCCCAATTCTTTTTTCTAGTTTCTTGAAAATAAATATTGTTCTTAAAATAAAACCATGTGATCATTATAGAAACTATAGGAAAAATAAGTATAGTTCATCCAAGTAATTGATGGTGGATCACTGTATATTTTCTGCTATTTTCCTACCCAATATTTATTTTATATAATTGAGAGGAAACTATGTGTGTTACTACATGTTACTAAATCCTGAGTTTAGGCTATATATAGTCAAACATATCATAACATCTCTGCATTGCATGGCAGCATAAAATTTTGGAGACCTTTATATATTTTTCTATTTCTTCTTTTCTGTCCTCTGCTTAAATAAGACGGTTCTACGCTTCTTAAAATAAGGTGTATGTATCAGGGGACAAGAATCTTCAGACAGTTGTTTTTCTCAGCTCCAAAAAGTACATGGATAACACAGGGAACTCTGCTCAATATTATGTAACAACCTAGCAGAATGATATCACTGATTCAACCAACAAGAGTCTGAGCAAACTCTGGGAGATGGTGAAGGACAGGGAAGCCTGGCATGCTGCAGTCCACGGGGTCGCTAAGAGACAGACATGACTTAGTGACTGAACAAGTAGAAAAACAATTTGAAAAAGAATAGACATATGTATATGTATAACTGAATCACTTTGCTATCCTCCTGAAGTTAACACAACATTGTTAATCAACTCTACTCCAAAATAAAATAAAAGGTTCAAACAAATAAACCTAAACAACAACAAAAAAGTACATGGAAGAGATGTTTCCAGTGCTCTTGCTGGTTGGAGGAAAGAGGGATAACTGAGGGAATTAGGAAGAAAGAAAGCTTCTCTAGTCTAGATTAAATGGTGATTTCTGGGGATGAAGAAAAGTAGTCAGAGAACCTTGGATTTCTGTAGGAGAGGAGTCCCAAGTAGAACATCAGTTCCATTCTGGGTCAGCTACCGGGAACGATGGTTAGACTTCAAGGAGGCTGGTTCCACTGTGGATTTTAGGCACTGGAAAACCAACAACTTTACACATGCCAGGAATGCAGTGTCACAGAGAAGTAGCAGTCAATGGGCCAAGAAAGCAATGGTTTATTCTTGTTTTCAGACTTTGAAAGTGGTGCATGGAGGATATTCTTGGTACACTTTTGAAACAACATCTAATAGAAGGTGAGTTGAATGTGTTCCTTTCCTGTTGACTATAGGATAAGGATGAGAGGATAAGGGAAGATAATTATACCTGTTTCTAATTTATCTAATCAAAGAAAAGATGTTTTCTGGATTAAAAGGCATTAAAATGTATATAGCAGGTCTTATTGAAGAAGAAATAAATTTAAAAATATGTGATGGAACTCCCTTGTGGTCCAGTGGTTGGGAGTCTACCTGTCAAAGGCGGGGGTGCGGATTTGATCCCTGGTCCAGGAAGATTCCACATGCCGCTGGGTAGCTGAGTCCATGCATCACAACCATGGAGCCCACACTCTAGAGACCAGGAGCTGAAACTCCTAGGCCCATGTGTCACGGCCACTGAGTCTCACAGGCCCTACAGCCTGTGTGCTGAAACAAGAGAAGCCACTGCAATGAGAAGGCCATATACTGCAATGAGAGAAAGTCTGCATGCAGCAATGAAGATCTAGCCCAGCCATAAATAAATAAACAAACAAATAAGCAAGATCTGTGAGAACAACAACAACAACAAAAATGTGATGAAAGTGATTGGCAAAAAGAACCTGGCCCCAGTACCAAGTGTACTACTAGTGGAGGGGTCACCAGGCAGCACAGTGATAAGGAATCTGCTTGCCAACACAGGAGACAGAAGAGATGTGGGTTCAATCCCTGGGTTGGGAAGATCCCTTGAAGTAGGAAATGGCAACCCACTCTGGTATTCTTGCCCGAAGAATCTCACAGACAGAGGAGCCTGGCAGGCTACAATTCATGGAGTTGCAAAGAGTTGGACATGACTGAAGCAAATTAGCACACATGCAGCTTCAAGATTAGTTTCAGGAATGAATTGAAACTGTTAATAACTATGCATATACAAGTAAGTCAACAGTGTCACCCCACTAAAGAACAGCAATATTTGGTGACCCCAAGGCATTTTGGGTGCGGTGTCTCTGACTGAGGCCAACATAGGAAGAGGGGAGGCAGATCAGAGAAATCAGGAAGAATGGCAGAGGAAACAGGCAGGATAGGGTGGAATGGGTACATTACAGTTAGCAATGTCAGCTTGGCTATTCTGCACAAAAACATAAAACTTTTAACTAACAGTTAAGCAGTCTACTCCCTTTTTCCTCCTATCAAGTCCCACTTAATTATCTTGCACTATTAAGATTCTATTATTGTTATTTGATAAAATATTATCCCCACCCATGTGAAATTAATTATCCCTTGGCCTTTCCACAACAATATAGTGGCGTGTGTCACACCACAAATGTATATGTTTTACGTAATGATGAATAACACTATTAAAAATGAGGTTACACATTTGTCCTTTGTTTCCAAATGTATGTCAGTAAGAGTAGTATGCCCAATTATAAAAACCTAGACTCCTAGAAACTTCTCAGAAGCAAGAGTCAAACTGGGAAATCTGTGAGTTTATTACTTGTGGTATATATGGAGGCTTGTGAATTATACATCTTTTTCTATAAAGGGCTTCCATGGCCAAATGTGAAGAGGGAATGTTGACTATGGTGAACTGGTATCCATGTGCCTTGTCCACCTGGAGAAACCCTACTTATCTTTGATCAATCACTTCTATCTGGGGAAAAAAAAAAAGAGGCACTGAGTTCCCAGATCTTGCAAGTGATTAAGAGAAGATAGATGAATATTTGCAAAAACTTTCCTAATTTCTGAAAGACTAGGCCAAACAAAACACCATAGCAATGGGTTTTAAATAGTAAGCACAAGAAGTTTAGCATGAGGTGAATTGTTCTGTATGGAGAAGAGAGTCATAAGTAAGTATATAAGAGCTTGCACTGTTTTTCAGAGCAGATCTGTTTTTGCTTGAAAATTAAATTGAAGCATGTACTCCAACACTAATGAGTGCTGAAAAATACAGTTTTATTATGGGAAAGAAGCATCTGATCCCAAACAAAATTTAATTGTCTTTGATTGCTCTATCTCCAAAGGAGATAATTTACCTCTCTTGACTCCTTGGGAAACTCCAGGATGCTACCAGTTTTCTACTACCTTTAATCTAATAGATCTTACTGTGCTACCTTCCTATTGATAGCCAGCTTCTCATCTGACATTCATCTCAATAACACAGGTAGAGATATTAGTGGGAAGGCAATTATTAGGGATTTGTAACATATGTAACATACCATTTGTCATTATGTCAAATGGTAGGGTTAAAATCAGTTTAATCTGAATGTCATTCTAAAGACAGTACACAAAAGAAAGCATTTACCCTGATAGACACTTGAGCTCAAACAGGGTATCCTCCTCCAACTGTTGTATGAGTGCTTCCAAAACAGAACAAGAAAAGGGATGGAATCCTTTCTTTTATTAACCTAATTACTTCCTAGGAGATAAAGTGGGACTCCCCTGGTGGCTAAGATGGTAGAGAGTCCACCTGCAATGTAGGATACCTGGGTTCAAACCCTCAGTCAGGAAGATCCCTGGAGATAAGGTATAATTTAAGTCTCTCAACCAGCCACCAAAGCTTTCAAAAGCCTTGCTGGTCTAACATCAAGGCAGACGGTTATGGAGTTGGGTGATAAAATCACTATCTTAGAAAACTAAAAGATTAAAGATGATTAGTATCATTTTATTCTTGGGAAATAAAAAGCTATAATAATCTTTTTTTTTTAGTTACCATGTTGATCAAAGATCACATATCAAAAGTTTAAATAAAGTTTTCAACACAAATTAAATACAATAACAGAACTGTTTGGGGTATAGTTGTCAGAAGAGTTCACTGTCTTCTGTTTTTAGTTTTCAACAAGTTTTGTTTGCAATTAAAATGTACTATGCTACTAAAGTATATCTCAAAATAATTTCTTATATTTTGTGTTTAAATAAGGATACATAAGAATTCTATTATTCATTTATATGACAATAATTTATAAAATAAAAATTTTAAAAAGCATATGCAGGAGTTTTATAATTTGAAACATTACTTTTAAATATTTTTTAAATATCAGTGGAATGTTTTTAGGTCTGATAAAATTCTTTTAAAAATATAAATAATATTCCTTTCACAGAAGAAGTGAATTCAGTGGTACTGTAATTATATTGGTTACCAAAAGCCAGTATTATATATCACAAGCACTTTGAAACTTTAATTGCATATAAAACCACTTATACACATTAACATGAGAAAAATATTGATCTCTTAGAACCAGTCAGTGAAACTAACTAAAATAATTATATTTATATTAGCTTTATGTCAGCACATTTTGGAATATAGCTGACCTTTCCTTTTACTTCTATTAAAAATACATTAATTTTCAAGGAGGGCAGTCATTATCAATATATTAAAAAGAGAAAATGGTTTCTAGTGACACTTTGAGAATTCAATTAAAAACTTGCTAAAAATACAATTCTTCTGTAAATTTTGTCCCATAACCATAAGACAAAATATTAAGGAATAATAAACTTTGAAACATTAGTAGTATTTTCTCCTTTTGTTGTAAAATGGAAAAATAATTCTCAATAAGTGATACAATCAGAACACAATTCATTATTTAACAATTCTCTGATATAACATGAACTTTTAACAATTATATTATCTACCATCAAACAACAAAGCATTTATAATTAGAAAACCAAAGACTTATAACGGAATTTATAACCTATTAATTTCACTTTGACAAAACAGCAAATACTGAGTACTTTATTTGGAAATCCATGGCAGTCATTCTATGAGGTGTGAGCAATATTAAGTCAAATAAGATTTTGTCTTCATATGAAAAGCAATGAGACATTAATGATAAAATAGAAATCATCATAATAAATCCTCAAAAGTATGATGATTTGTCATTAAGCCAAACTAAGACAACTGCACCTAAGAGTATCATCCCAACTTTTCAAGTTTTTTTTTTTTTAATTTCCCAAGATCTTAAGGAGTGCCTTTATTTACAATAATCCTAAAGAAATCCAAACATCTATAGTAAACATCTAAAATAGCTGATTTACAAGCTTTGGCTTAAAGAGAAACAATCTTAAATAGCAAAACAAGAAGACGACTTTATATTTTTAATGTATATAGACTCCCAAACTGAAGAAATCTCTAATCATACTTAGCATTAATTATTTTTAAAATGCAATGTTTAGAGGAATGATTATATATTTTAATTTTTGATTTGACCATTAGTCTTTAAAGAATACACAATTAATTAATTATGACCTAAGTCATCAATGAAAATTTAACCAGATAATGAAAGTTTAACCACTGGATGAGTGCTGAATAGTTCATTCCAAACTTATTGCTAAATATAAATAAAAGATTTGAAACCTATAATTCATGTGACATCAAACTATTATAATGAAATCCCCGTCTCTTACATTTAAGACAAAAGTGCTAGATAAAATATCAATTTCTATTCAAAATATTTACCTTTATTTAGCAACTAGAATGACAACAAACAACAAAATTTTAACATCTGAAACAAGATCCTTACAAGTTAAAGCAGTTAATCTCACCATCTATGCCTGAACTACCTACTTTACACAGCATAATAAATACATTGTAAAGATCCTAAAAATATTGTGAACAACTTTTAAAAACATTTAAAAATTATTTTTACCTTGAAAGGCAAAGGCTCTTCAGCAAGAGGACTAACTGGAAGTGAAGTGGTGCTACTTGCTGGGCTCATATCTGTACTCTATAGGAAAAACAAAATTAAATTGAAGAGGTATTTTTATAGTCATTTTTATTATTCCTAATTTATAATCTAACTCTTCTTATTAAAATAAAAAACAAATAAGTAAAAATGTGGTTAGTCGCTCAGTTGTGTCTGACCCTGCGTCTCCATGGACTGTAGCCCACCAGGCTCCTCTGTCCGTGGGGCTCTCCAGGCAAGAATACTGGAGTGGGTTGCCATGCCCTCTTCCAGGGGATCTCCCCAACCCAGGGATCGAACCCAGGTCTCCCACACTGCAGATGGATTTTTTTACCATATGAGCCACCAGGGAAGCAGCTCAGCTAGTAAAGTAAAATTGGTCATTGAAAACCAAATTATTATTGTAAAATGAAACTTTTTTTTATTTAGAAATGGTTATCTAAGAAATTAATCAAGTGATCACTTTTCAATTTGCATTTCAAGTGTATTTTATTAAATATGAAAATCATCTTTTATGTTAGGATGGTATCCAGTATTACACTTAACTTATATTCTTACATTTTTTTGATTGTTAACCTACACCTATAATGGTTCACTATGGTGCTATTTCAACACTTTTCAGGCTGATTTTCAAATAGGTGTCACTCTATTTTCCTTTTATGGATATTTAAATCATCATATCCAGTTTTTAATTTATCATGAAAAGCACATCTGCCATTAATTTACAACTATTAAAATGAATAAATATGAAATTTTTAAAATTCCCATATCCATAGCTCTTGACAAACTTTCTTATATTTAACTAAACAAACTTTAAGGACAAATATTAGAAAATTATTGGAATGTTGCTAATGCTGTTCTTCTAGTCCTTCAAAAAAATGCAATCAATTAGAACTTCTGGATTAGAGGCTTGTCATCATTTTTCCTAAAAGCAATAGAAAGATACTGATAACAGGTAGCAACAGAAGTTATTTTACTATGCTTTTAACTCATTCTCTCAGAGGAATTATTTCATTGAAGTAGATAAGCAAACAAAACACTGGGGAAAAAATGCACCCTACATTTTTTTAGCTCCATTTCTAAATACAGACGAACACAAATAGAGAAAAAACTTACAGTAAAGATTAAAACAAAACATGATTAACCTTGAGATAAGGGAACAAGTAGACAAATTTGGCTGACAAATTCCAACAAAAGAACACAAAGAGTAGATGATGCGGATGCTCTTTTATTCAAAGATCATTTTCAATTCATTTGACTCAGGTATACAATAAACTTAAACACTAAATATTCATTAAAGTAGGATTACTTCTGACTATCAAGTTCAGAAAAAAAATGGATATGAACTATAAAGATAAGAACCAAGATACTCAGTATATTTTTTTTTTACATAACATGTACTTTCTTTAGAAATTGACATAAGCCTGAACATTGAGTTACAGTATTTAAAGGAGGAAATTAGATAAAAACTGAACAACAATCTACTAAAGGAAACAGGAAAATACATGCACCAGATAACTGAGGTGAGTTAGTTACTAATTTCTAAATATATTCAGAGCTTCTTGGCCATTTATTAGCACAAAATCAGGAAATATTCTGGACTGATGACTTCCACTATTTGATCATATGATGTAATGGAGAAACAAGGAGGTTTATTAGGAATGAACTTACTGCAGAATTCTAACATAAGAAATGAGTGAAACATTTTTGCAGAAACAGAAAAACAGAATTCAAGCTGTTTTTCTAACATTAGCTTTTTCATGACAAATTAAGCAAGTGATAGAACACAGTTCATATGTAGTTGAATTATCTGCTATTTTCCTAAAAGTACTGATATTTTACATAGCATAAGAAAGTATTATGTCTTTAAAAATCAGGTATTCAGGAGACAGAGACGACATTCAGCTCTGAAAATCTGAAAGCCTGAATCAGATTAAGCGTTTTTTAACATTTGTAAGAAGACGAGCTGAAAATAAAGCTTCATGTTTAACTTCTTTTAGGGTTAAAGTCTCCCACAACTTCCCAGAAATAAATGTGTCATTCTAAGTACTATGGAAAGCAGACTCTAAAATGTGCATCATGTAACCTTGATTATTTGAATGTCATTCTTAGAGAAAACTTTGTTTTAGCTTTAACTTTCAAATTCATCTTACAGTGTGACACTTTAATTCTATTGCTCTTAGGAAATCTTGAGGAAAATGTGTTTTAAAAGCACATCAATCTTATATGACAGCATCTAATAAACTGCACTTAATTATCAAGTTGAGAAACACACAGCAAAAGATAAGATAAAAATATCTTCAATTTCAGTTTGCTTTCCCATTTGTGTTTCAGTGATCTGTAATATAGGTGGCATTCCAATCTATTCATCCTTTAGATAAAATACTGTAGTAAATCCTTCAGATATCTCTTATCCATACCTCATATTTTACTTAATTTACCCTTTCATTCAATGACAGCAATACCAATGCAACTCTATATCTAAATACAAATTAATAAAATACTCTCAAGTTATATTTGATGTTTTAAATCCTCAGTTTCAATATATCCTGGTAACAACTCTTGACTACCAACCTAGTACTTACTCTATCAACACTGATGTCAGAATTACTAGAAGTTACTGTTGGGGAAAAAAAAAGTATACAAAGTTACACTTAATTTTTAAAAAATGAGAAAGTGAATAGCATTTGTAAATCACAATAGGCAGTCTTTTCCCAATAAATAATGAGCAACAAAGGAATTATTTTTGTTAATAACAGTTTTTCCAGGCTAAATTTTAGATCACAAAAATCCCATAGTGTTAACATGTATTTTTACGTGCAGGTGTGCATAGTCACTCAGTCATGTCCCACTCTTTGCCAGCCCATGGACTGTAGCCCACCAAGCTCCTCTGTCCATGGAATTTTTCAGGCACAAATACTGGAGTGGGTTGCCATTTCCACTCCAGTGAATCTTCCTGACCCAGGGATCGAACCTGCATCCTTGCGTCTCCTGTACCGGCAGGTGGATTCTTTACTACTCTGCCATCTGGGAAGTCCATTCACTATTATAAATAATGCTTAAAATGTTTGATTATAAATGTAATCACACTCAACTGTCACGGCTCAACTGTCCATGGCCAAAGTATACATTTGAGGGCTTTGGCACTCAATATATTGTCACCAAAGAAACAGTGAAAGTAAAGAATAAGGGACAGCATTAGTACTTATTAAATCAGAAAAAAAAGTGTTGAAACTTGAACATTACCTCTTCTCTTAGATTCTACTATTCTATCTACTATTGAAAAATACAAATATGAATTCATTGTAATAGATTTGAAACATACTATTCTTTCTTTTTACACAGAGAAATAAAATACTCTTAGTTGATTCTGTCACTTCTTACTATAGATCCTTTGTGTACAAAATTTGCAATCAGCCAGCCATTTGTATAATAACATACATAAAAATGAAAATTCAATTCTAAAATACTTTTCACTGATTCATAAATTAAAAAGCTACTTTTTATCCATGAAAATTACAGAATATTTTACAAGTATTAAAAATATTTTTCCAATTAAGCCATCTTTTATTTAAATATAAGATTCTACATTAATGCCGAGTGCCTGGGTCTTGCTTTCTTCTAACAAGGGAACCAGGGCTCCTTGGAGAAGTAGGGGATTCCTGGGATGAGGCAAGGAATGAACAACTTGTGTTGGAAAGTGCTCAAAAGATAAAAGAAAGGAGTGCGCCAAAGAGATAAATGAGCCAACACGAGAGAGCACACAAATGCCAAAGCTGGAACAATTTGAGCAACAATGTAAACAGCATAGTAATAGATTATAATCAAAACAAAAAGGCATGACTTTATATATAAATAAATGAATACATAAACAATTGGGGAAAAGAGATGAATCCTTCTTACAGAAATAGTCCAAATAATTTATACAGATACTCCCCCTCTTCAAGAAAGCCAGCTTCAGGTTGTGCTTAGAGACTTATTTCCAAAGAGAAGAGAATGAAAAAGGGAAAAGGTAACCTTTCGATGGAGAAACATGGTAAACACTAGCTCAACCAAGTTCTCCAGGTTAGCATCCTGTAGAGAGCCTATAGATAGCATGATACAATGTGATGTAAGTGAAAGAAAGTGAAGTCACTCAGTCATGTTTGACTCTGAGACCTCATGGACTGTAGCCTGCCAGGATCCTCTATCTGTGGGATTTTCCAGGCAAGAACACTGGAGTGGGTTGCCATTTCCTTCTCCAGGGGATCTTCCCAAGGAGTACTTTACCTCTGCGATCTTCCTCTCCAATGATATCAGTCTAACCATGAGAAAAACACTGTACAAACTCAAACTGAGAAACATTCTGCAAAAATCTGACCAGAGTCAGGGTTACCACAGTCAAGGAAAGATTAAGAACTATTACAGATTATGTTGCTATGGAGACATGATGATTAAATGCAAGGAAGCAGCTTGGATTAAACCCTCAAACAGCAAAAAGGACATTAGGGAAAACTGGTGATAGCTGAATAAATACAGAATTTAGTTAATAGTAATGTATCAATATTGGTTCTTTGTTGTGATAAAGAGATTCTTCTAAGGGAGAATGATGACAATAGAAGAAACTGGATGAGGGGTATATGAGAGTTCTCTACTCTCATCTGAAGAGCTTTTCTTCAGATGAGCTTTTCTACTCATCTGAAAGTATTTTGAAATTTAAAAAAATTATTTAAAATATTCTTCATTAGCAATATAATCAGGCTTTTCAAGGTTATAATACATATTCTGTCATTATATTTCATCAAGGCTGTTCTTTCATAAAAATAAATTGTGACAGACAATTTTATTGGGATGCATAACCTCTTCACCAAATAATCTTTAATTTTCTATGAAGATCTCACCAAAAAGCTGATGCTAAATTATTTTGAATGCTTTCATGTTCCATATGGGATGTGGAAGGAAAGCTTCAGCCATGTAAGATGATCTATTTGTTTGGGTACTCTTAAGGTGCTTGGTAGAGTGAATTTGCATTATTAATATTTACCAAAGGCCTTCATTCTATAGTGCAAATCCATTAATTATATCTCCTCTGAAAGCATAATTAATGGATTTGTCCTATGGAATTAAAATTATTTATAAGTATTTCTTGAAGTGAAACATGATCAATTTGGCTCAAATCTGTTGAGTACATAAACAGATTTCAGTGTAAGTGGAATATTTTAATTTTTAAGCTATTAGGGTAAAAATATGTTATACAGGGTATACAGTAATTTTTTCTTTGCCTAATAAAATTAAATGGTCACCTAAATGTATCTTTTTATTTTTAACTGGAGGATAATTGCTTTACAAAGTTGTGCTGGTTTCTGCCATACAATGCAAATCAGCCATAAGGGTGTGTATATATATACCTGTGTATATATATACACATATAAATATCCCCTCCTTTCTGAGCCTCCCTCCCTTCTCTACTCCTATCCACCTCTCTAGGTTGTCACAGAGCGCCAGAGCGCCAGATTGGTATCCTGTTACATAGTAGCTTCCCACTAGCTATCTGTTTTACACATGGTGATGCATATGTTTCGATGCTATTCTCTCAATTTGTCCTGTCTTCTCTTTTCCCCACTGTGTCCACAAATATTATGTTTTAATATTCAATGGTGTTATTAGTAATAAAGCACATAGGATAATTCAGATCTCTGTAGTTTTAATGGGAAACTTTTCTTGAAAATGTTTTCCTTTTATTAGACGTGCCAATTTTCTATGAAAATTTATTTATTCACCCAGCCATTCAATAACAATTGAGTATGCTACGTTTCTCTGTCCTTAGATTTTACGTTTTGCCATCATTTTACCCCCTGGATGCTGTTGTCCCAAAAAGTAAGAAAGAGAATGCAGAGTTTTAAATGTGACACAGACAGTCTTTATATATTAGTGCATAGACCTGAACATACTAATCCTTCATCAAGTATCCCTCGTCAAGTGTATCCTCATATGGCAATGAGCCAGCAGCCCTGGGCTCCTCCAATTCAGGATTCTGACCCCTGAATTTCAGGCTTAACTGTGAGGAAACAGGTTAGTCATGGTGAAGCTGATTCTACTCATTTCAGTCCTAAAGTAGTGTCTACTCCATGTTTACTTGCTTATTGTTTTGGCAGTAACTCAAAATGAGAGCAACAATAGACTTAGTTTAATATCTAAATCAGGACCAACTCTGGACTTAGACTAAGTTCAGCAAGCTTGCCAAGCTTTGTCATATCTTTTATAATCCTGTTTTCCCTTGGTGGAACCACAGTCTTTTTTTTTTTCTTTTTCATATCTTTGTGTAATTGATGTCCGAAGTTTATGCTCCCCCAACATCCACTCCAGTTACTATGTTAACAACATTTGAATTTTCCTTTGGGTAGTTATTTCTCCTAAACTCCCAATCCGTTGTTTTGAGTGAAGAAAGAAAAGTAAAAGTGAAAATCACTCATTCGTGTCTGACTCTGCAACCCCATGGACTATACAGTCCATGGAATTCTCCAGGCCAGAACACTGGAGTGGGTAGCTGTTCCCTTCTCCAGGGGATCTTCCCACCCAGGGATTGAACCCAGGTCTCCTGCATTGCAGGTAGATTCTTTACCAGTTGAGCCACCATGGAAGTCCTACTTGTATTGAGTAGTGTTGATCCAATAGCCTCAAAATAGGCATGGACATATAACCAAGGACTACCAAACCATTCTTGTTGAACGCAAAAAGCACAAAATCCAAATTATTTAAAGTAGACCAAATCTGAGAATTGTGTTGAAATTTTGAGAAAGAGATATTTTCATTTGCCAATGCTGCTAAGGTCATAGAGTACGTTTCTATCTGAATTGACAGAGGCCATCTAGTAGAGGAGACATCCCTAGAAATGAATCCAATGGAGAGACTATCAAGAAATAGAGAGAAAGGAGCTGAGTCCTAAGGATATATTTGACATACTGATAAATCAGGGCTGTGTGAAAAAATCATTTTCATGAAACAGTACACCTGATATTTAGGAATCCTTTCCAATACAGGAATAAGCACTATGTTTGTGTTACAGAATCTAAAATTGCAAATTGTAGAATCTAAAATGGGAATTGGCTAACAGAAGTAGAAAGCCACGATATTATTCTATTTTGTCTTGAGAATAGAAACAACATTTACGTGGTAATAAAATAATTTATTAATTACTTTCTAAATTTGGGGGGACTCACATATTTTTTAATTTGGAGATTCATGAGATCTGGTTAAAAAATTCTTGGATATAAGAATACATTTATTTATTCTCATATATATATATATATATATTATGTGCTTAGTCACTCAGTCGTGTCCGACTCTTTGTCACCCCATGGACTGTAGCCTGCCAGGATTCTTTGTCCATGGGGATTCTCCAGACAAAACTACTGGAGTGGGTTGCCATGCCCTCCTCCAGGGAATCTTCCCAACCCAGTGATCAAACCCAGGTCTCCGGCATTGCAGGTGGATTCTTAAGTGTCTGAGCCACCAGGGAAGTCCCATATGTATGTATGTAAATATATGTATTTATAAATTATATATATATGTATGTAAATCATATATATATATATAATGTGAATTGAAGACTTTTAGCTAGAAAACACATTCACATAGTCCAAAATTCAAAAAGCATAACATTTTTTTCCAGGAAAAGATTTATCTTCCACTCCTAGTCTTCAGCCATCCAAAGCCCACTAATCTTACCAATTTATTACATAACCTTCTACAGATGTTATATGTATATACTAGAAACACATACACACCTGTACATCTCTATCTATCTATCTATATACACACACAGGGTAGGTTTTCTGTTCATCTATACATATAGGATAACATGTTATAATACTGTTTTCCAGCTTGCCTTCTTAAAACTACCATGTATTTGTATATAATGAGTTCCCTCATTCTTTTGTGTGGTTACACAGTATTTCATTTTATGGCTATATCATAATAAAGTTCACCAGTGCTATATTATCACTCTTTCACTATTACAAACAGAAATGAAATTAATAATCTTACACTATATGCATATGTACATATAAGATAATTTTGAGTACGCAGAATTACTGGCCTAAAAAGAGATACTCAATTATAATTTTGAATTATGCTACCAAATTTTCCTGTGTGGAAATTCCGTTCACACACCCACTTAAAAGTGAGTATCTCCACTGTCCGACCATGCATTCTCTACTTCAAAATGCCTTTAGTACAGATCCACAAGCTAAACAAAAGTTCTGCTTGAAGTTCACCTTCTTAAACTCACAGAGATTTTTAAAATTTCTTTCTGCCTGGTATCAATAATTGAATAGCTGAGAGGAACAATATCCCAATAAATGCGTGGCTCAGTATTGAGTTAGCTTTGTTCTTAGCCCTACTCTGATGCTGTGATCAATTCCAATTACTAATCTCATTATTTGTTTTGTCACTAAATCAAACCTGTATCAAGGTTGTGATCAAACCCCAAACTAACCTAAATTACTGGACTATATCAGAGATATAAGCTAGCTCATTCAAAGGAGAAATTAGGACTTGGTACTTAGTTTGGATGTTTTAGAAATGAAATTATATTAACTCAAATAGGGACAAGTAATCATTCATATGATTCAGAATAATAAAATAGAGACTGTATTTAATCAGATATTGGCCAACATATCAACTAACAATGAAAACTAAACTTTACTAAGAACTAATAGTAGCAACTATTTGAGTTCTTTCTTTTTGGTAAAGAGAACCATTCAGAAACCACATTATAGAGCAGAAGATTCATTGTTTAGTATAAAGTTAGAAAAAAAAGTAGTAATTAGATTCTCTCAAAGTATCCTGTACATCAAGCTCTGGTGTATGTACAAAGACGCATAAATCTTTTACAAATCAAGCACTTTCTCCTTTGAACAGTGCTAGATTGCCACCACAGTGACAAAACCCATATCCTCTCATTCATTTAAAATAATTTAAAAATCAACTACCAAAAGCATAATGACTTCATTCCAGATACACTGCAACATAATTTAAGACAGAAATATCTAATCTTATTAACAATATAGTTTTTAAACCAGGCTATTTATGTTGATGGTGGCATTGGTGACCTCAACAATGACTAAGCTTATTTTGCTTCAGTTTTAGGAAACTGCAGTTTCAACTCATGTATCCCAATTACAGAAATGCATGATATTTGAACTCTAAAGCTCGCATGTCATTTCCCCCAAATTACTGTACACATAATCAAAAACTGCATTTCTGTTTTTATCCACTATTTCTCCCAAGGAAAGAAATTCTGTCCCTGATCCTAATCTCTAAGGCTGATTCAAACCAACTAGTGCTGGATCTCCTTATGTCTTGAATCTCCACTATCCCTCCATCTGTTTATTGTCCTGAACATTCTTGGTACGGTCTGCTGCTGCCACAAAGTGAAATTTTGGTCTTATTTCATTAACAGCATTTAATAAGTAGCACTAATAAGAAAGCCTCTCTCAGTGATCAGTGCAAGGAAATAGAGGAAAACAACAGAATGGGAAAAAATATCAAGAAAATTAGAGATACCAAGGGAACACTTCATGCAAAGATGGGCACAATAAAGGACAGAAATGATATGGACGTAACAGAGACAGAAGATATTAAGAAGAGGTGGCAAGAACACACAGAAGAAATGTACAAAAAAGATCTTCATGATCCAGATAACCATGATGGTGTGATCACTCACCTACAGCCAGACATCCTGGAATGTGAAGTCAAGTGGATCTTAGGAAGCATCACTATGAGCAAAGCTAGTAGATATGCTGGAATCCAGATGAGCTATTTCAAATCCTAAAAGATGATGCTGTGAAAGTGCTGCACTCCATATGCCAGCAAATTTGGAAAACTTAGCAGTGGCCACAGGACTGGAAAAGATGAGTTTTCATTCCAATCCCAAAGAAAGGCAATGCCAAAGAATGCTCAAACTCCCACACTATTGCACTCATCTCACACGCTAGTCAAGTAATGCTCAAAATTATCCAAGTCATTCTTCAGCAATACATGAACTGTGAACTTCCAGATGTTCAAGCTGATGTTAGAAAAGGCAGAGGAACCAGAGATCAAACTGCCAACATCTGATGGATCATAGAAAAAGCAAGATAATTCCAGAAAAACATTTATTTCTGCTTTATTGACTATGCCAAAGTCTTTGTGTAGATCACAATAAACTGTGGAAAATTCTTCAAGAGATAGGAATATAAGACCACCTGACCTGCCTCTTGAGAAATCTGTATCAAGTCAGGAACAACAGTTAGAGCAGACTGGTTCCAAATAGGAAAAGGAGCACGTCAAGGCTGTATATTGTCACCCTGCCTATTTAACTTATATGCAGAGTACATCATGAGAAACGCTGGGCTGGATGAAGCACAAGCTGGAACCAAGATTGTCAGGAGAAATACCAATAACCTCAGATATGCAGATGACACCACCCTTATGGCAGAAAGTGAAGAAGAACTAAAGAGCCTCTTGATGAAAGTGAAAGAGGAGAGTGAAGAAGTTGGCTTAAAGCTCAACATTCAGAAAGCTAAGATCATGGCATCCGGTCTCATTACTTCATGGGAAATAGACGGGGAAACAGTGGAAACAGTGCCTGACTTTATTGTTGGGGGCTCCAGAATCACTGAAGATGGTGATTGAAGGTATGAAATAAAAGACATTTACTCCTTGGAAGGAAAGTTATGACCAACCTAGACTGCATATTAAAAATCATAGACATTACTTTTCCAACAAAGGTCCACATAGTTAAGACTATGTTTTTTCCAGTAGTCACGTATGGATGTGAGAGTTGGACTATAAAGAAAGCTGAGCACCAAAGAACTGATGCTTTTGCACTGTGGTGTTGGAGAAGACTCGTGAGAGTTCCGTGGACTGCAAGGAGGTCCAACCAGTCCATCCTAAAGATCAGTCCTGGGTGTTCATCGGAAGGACTGATGTTGAAGCTGAAACTCCAATACTTTGGTCACCTGATGCAAAGAACTGACTCGCTTGAAAAAAACTTGATGCTGGGAAAGATTCAAGGTGGGAGGAGAAGGGGACAACAGAGGATTATGCAGTTGAATGGCTTCACCGACTCAATGGACATGAGTTTTAGTAAACTCCGGGAGTTGGTGATGGACAGGGAGGCCTGGCATGCTGAGGTCCATGGGTTCACAAAGAGTTGGGCACGACTGAGCCACAGAACTGAACTGAACTGAGAATCTACCACAAACCAGATTTGTGATGTATGTTCAGTAAAAGTCCCTTCCTCAGATTACCTTAAATTCATTAGAGGAGATAAGCCATTGTGCAAAGTAAAAACTGGAAAAAAGGAATTCATAAGTAAGCAGATACAGAAGCAAACAAACAAATAAAAATCCAACTATCTAAGATAATCACTGATTAATATGTATGTTCCTTTCAGTCTTTTTCTGTGAGATGCAACTGATTGGAATTAATGTACATTATGTATTCTAAATTTTGCCGAAAACTACATTTTTAGGATTTTTCTTGTATCAAATATTTTTCTTCAATGTACTTTATGATGAATAAATAAAACACTATCACATAAGTATATTTTATACATGCCAAGCTCCTAATTTTTGACATTTTTGCATTTTCATTTTTCCTTTACAGTTAATGCTGTGATGATAGTCTTAAAACAAATCTTTGGTTATTTCTTCTAATAAGTTTACAGAATTGTAAAGTCACAGTTAAATAACATGCATATAATTGGCTAACTTCACATGTATTGTCAAATTTTCCTTCAAGGCTAAATGTACTAATTTTTCACCTACTTGAGAAGTTTGAGAGTTCTAAATTTATTGTACTTTCTATAAGTGAAAGTCACTCAGCCATGTCCAGCTCTTTACGACCACATGCATTATTCAGTCCATGGTATTCTGCAGGGAAGAGTAAGGGAGTGGGCAGCCTTTCCCTTCTCCAGGGGATCCTCCCAACCCAGGATTCAAAACCAGGTCTCCTTCATTGCAGGCAGATTCTTTACCAGCTGTGCCATAAGGGAAGCCCAAGAATACCAAAGTGGGTAGCCTATCCACTCCAGCAGACCTTCCCGACCCAGGAATTGAACCGGTGTCTCCTGCATTGCAGGCAGATTCTTTACCAACTGAGCTATCAGGGGCTATAGGCATCAAGAAAAATACTAGGTTATTTACTAATACCTGTGACTTAACTAATTGGTTAAGTATGGGAGGAGTATATCCTTAAATTTCATTCAAATAAACTTTAAATATATGAAAGTGCTAAATATAAAGACAATGCAAAAGAACCTTAAAGAAAATACAGGTAAACATCTCTCAGTTATAGAATATAAACATTAATAAACCATAAAGTCAAATATCTGTGTCTATGCTTAATTTTCTATATTTAAAGAAAGCAAAGTTATAAGGCAAATGAAATATTAGAATTGTTGAAATTTGTAGGGAACGCTTATTCCTCATTCCTGATGTTTCCTTTCATGTAGAAGGAGCTTTAGTAGTGTTATACTCTCAGCTTCTCTGCCTAGCAAAGAAGCATCACTTTTCTGGCTGCTAAATTTGGGATGGATGAACTTCGTGTGCTTGGCTCGGCTCATTCCTCCTTCTTTTGCTAGCTGGATCACATGCAGAGAACATGTGTTCTGTTCAACAGCTCTGCAGTAGGCTCTTTAACTGCTAAATTCCGAGTAGAGCTTTAAGCCTCAGATCCTAAGAGTTTTATCCTGAAAGGTTGTCTGCAGCTTATGGAGACTTTCCCCAGGGGCAGGAGTTATTTTTACATTGTTATGAGTCTTAAGTGATAGTTTTTGGGATGAATGGACCTCAGCAAAGCCTCTGGGTGCCAGAAACATCAGAAAGACAATGGCCTTGAATAGACTTGGTCAAAACACCTATACCAGGCCCTCAGGACCTGCTGGTTGACTCTGAGCTATACAGAGCAGCTTTTCATGAGCAGATTTGGCTGGTATAGTGTTGAACCAGAAGAAAAGAGTGCCTTTCCATTCTCGGACTTCTTCCATTTGGGTAGGAGAAT
The DNA here is from genome assembly GCF_910594005.1 of Cervus elaphus. Classification (NCBI taxonomy): domain Eukaryota; kingdom Metazoa; phylum Chordata; class Mammalia; order Artiodactyla; family Cervidae; genus Cervus; species Cervus elaphus. The sequence goes on from NC_057831.1 coordinate 34,727,842, forward strand.
GTTAGCAGCTTTGAAATTAAAAGCTGAATTCTGTGTTTGCTATAGCATGCTAGTAAGCTTCTAGCTTTACATTCTGCATGCCAGGCCTAGCACTTAAAACTTGACATACTGCATAATGTAACAGGCTTCTAGAATAGCTTCCAATGATCCCTGCTTGCTTGCATTTGCACTGTTGTATAATTCTCTCCCCTCGAGTGTGGGTTGGATTTGGTAACTCAGCAAATGTGGCAATGCCAGGTTAAAAGAGATTGCATAAAGGCAAGCAAAGAAGGTGCAAGACTGCTTGAAAGGTGATTGTAACATGTTAAGAACTTATGGTGGTTGGGACAAGGTTTCATCTGTACAGATGGTGAAAACTGATTGAAGAGTATATATATTGAAGGTAGAATGACAGAATTTCCTGATTGTTTGGATATGGGCTAGAGAGAAATAGAGGAGACAAGGTTGATTTTTAAGGTTGGGCCTAAATCAGTGTAAGGATTAAGTAGGAATTTACAGGCATAGGAAATATTGCAGGAGTAACACATTTGAAGTGAAATATATATATATACATATATGTGTATATATATATATATATATATATATATCCAACAGTTTAGCTTGTTCAAGTTAAGTCTGAAATTTCAGTCAGATATGGGAGTGGAAATGTCAGGTAAGCACTTAGATACATTTCCTAAGATAGGATGGAGAAGAAGATTATGAAAAAAATCAGTTCAAGGAGCTGAAAGGTGAGGGAACAATTTGGATAAATACAAAATATTTCAGGAGCAATATTGGAAGTCATGAAAATGAGTAAGGATCTATAATCTTTAAAGACTAGGGGAAGTATATGATGGGGGTCTAATGAAGACTACAATGAAGAGGGGTAAAAAGCAGAATCGTCTGATGGGCTTCAAGCTTTGAACGAAATGTTATTAGTGAAGCAGGAAAGATGCTGGTCAGAAAACTATGAAGAGGAACAAGAAAGACAGCTGCTTTTTCTTTGGACTCCATACCATCAGGATGTGATCATGAAAATCACCACCACATAGCTTATGTTACCTGGAAACCAAAATGGCCTCACCTAAATTATTCTTTCACTATCCTTCTCAAAGAAGACAAGAAGTTTTGCATCTTCCTGTAGCCAATACATGTAGAAGCAACTTAACCAATTTACAACAAAGGAAAACCAAAAAAAAAAAAAAAAAGTAATGAGCAGAATAAACATATCTACTTCAACTTTATACCCACTGTCAATTTTGCTTTGAAAATTTCAGCTATATTTATATTGTAATCTTTATGAAGATCACACAATTTACCTCTGTTTTCACACTTTCTAAATGCCATCAAATTATCAAGAAACCTTGTAGTATTCACCAATATCTGTCCATTCCTGATAGCTAAATCCTGATCACTGATGCATCAGTTCCACTACTACGCACCAATCACAATTACGGGAAGCTTCTGGTTTTCATTTATTTTCAAAGAATTTAATTCAAAACATGAAAAAGACAATTTTGAGGTGGGACATGTGATGGTGTGAAGCAGTCACCTTGCCAGGGCACCCTCTAATTATTTTCATCTCTTCCTGGAAGCATGAACAGGCCATCAAAGTAGCCTAAAAAATGTTTCAAACTGATATTGTTGCAGGGAGGAAGCCAAGTCTGACTCCATGTTGGAAACTGTTTCTTTGAATTCCTTTTTTGCTTTTATTATTATAATCATACTTAATAGCTTGCCTCAGAGGACCCTGCCCCTCTGCCTGACTATAAACTAAAGTGCCTTTGTTCAGCTCCTAGAGAGATAATCTGACCATGCCCACCTGTGAATAAAAGAAATTAACACACCCCTTCCAAAGGATGACCATTCCTTTGGAGATGTTTTGCAAGACTGAAGACCCTTTCACTTTACCTCCCCACTGCCTCTCGTTTTCTATTCTGCCTTTTTACTTTAGTTCCTCATTGCTTCTTTCTCTCTGATCTTTAAAAGAAACTAGCACCCAGACCTGAAGAAGATGGTTATTTTGATGTACTAGCCTGCCATCTTCTTGGTCTGCCAGCTCCCCAATTAAAAGTCTCTTCCTTGCCTCAACACCTCATTTTTCAGATTCATTGGCTTATTGTGTGGTGAACAGGGCGAGTCTGGACTAAATAACAATATCTTCTGAACAGTCAGTAGCCACAGAAAGAAACATTATCTTAATGTAAGCAGAATCTCTGGTACATACAGCTTCCATTGATCCTTCTAGAATTTTTCCTATTTGGGAAAAGATTCACCCTCAGCACAAGAAGAGTGATCATAAAGAAGGCTGAGCACCAAAGAATTGATGCTTTTGAACTGTGCTGTTGCAGAAGACTCTTGAGAGTCCCTTGGACTGCAAGGAAATCAAACCAGTCCATCCTAAAGGAAATCAACCCTGAATATTCATTGGAAGGACTGGTGCTGAAGCTGAAGCTCTGACACTCTGGCCACCTGCTGTGAAGAGCTGACTCATTAGAAAAGACCCTGACACTGGGAAAGATTGAAGGCAGGAGGAGAAGGGGACGACAGAGGAGGAGATGGTTGTTTGGCATCACTGACTCAATGGACATGAGTTTGAGCAAGCTCCAGGAGATGGTGAAGAACAGGGAAGCCTGGTGTGCTGCAACCCATGGGGTCACAAAGAGTTGGACACACTGAGTGACAGAACAACACCACCTGTCAGTCCTAAATCAGTAAGTCGTTTTCCTCCCAAAACTTCCCGAATTCACATTCATTTATATGATAGTTCTTTCACATTGATAGTTTGAATATGGCCACAGGGAATGATTATTTTACACCACAGAAATTGGCAAATGTTATAAATTAAGGCATTTTTATTCGGAGAGCTGATTATTTACCATTGACCTTCACAGAACTGCACATATTCAACATGCAGACACACACTGCATACAGTTAGCTACACAAGACCTCAAAAGAGACTAGATGAAGCTTCACTTCCATTTATTTGTTTGATTTCTTCACTTTCTAGAAGGAAACAATCACAAAATACAAGAATGGGGCTTGTTTTGCAAAATTTCATTTCCTGTGCTTTCCTCTCTTATTGGAGTGAAAACCTATTTGATATATTAAAATCCTTGCCTGTACTATTATATATTAGGAGGTGCCCCCAACTCAGTCCCCCCCACTTGCCAATTCTTCCCACACTCTAACATCAAATTGATCTTTCTGAAACACGGTTTTTCATGTGTCTCCTTTTCCAAAAGACAGCATTTCACTTAGGCCATGAATGAATTCCATGCAGGCCCTTCTGACTGAGAACAATCTTCTTTTAATTCCCTCACCTTTACTTACCTAAGTGAGTCCAACTCTCAAGAAAAATTATTATACTTTTTTTACAACAATCCTTTTTAAACATAATTCCCATCCTGACACTTAACTTGCTTACCTTAATTAAGATGTCTCCCCCTAAACATTTGGAAATCCCCTTCTCCTCTATCATCAAACACTCATTTGCATTAGAAATTAAGCTCAAATATCCACTCCCTCAAGAAAACTTCTCTAATGCCTTCAGAAGTAAGCAATGCTGCAAATATCTAAACTTCTGTACTGTATTATTTGTACTTCTTCGGGGATCTTAAAATATTTTAATTTACCACATTGGGGATGTGTGTGTACATATCTCTTTTCCTGTCAGATTTCACAGTCCCTGTGGAAGTGTATTCTTACACATGTACTCCTCTGAGTACAGAGGAAAAAGGCTTTCATATAGCAGATATCAGAAAACAAAAACCCGTAATCAATTTTATACTCCTTTATAAAAAGCTCTTTTAGCTTGCCTCATTTGCCACTAATATTGAGAATCATTAGGTTAAATGATCCCAAAGGAAAAGAAATAAAGAAGGCAAAGTGGTTGTCTGAGGAGGCTTTACATATAGGAAAGAATAGAAGGGAAAAGCAAGGGAGAAGGGGAAAGATATGCCCAACTGAATGCAGAGTTCCAGAGAATAGCAAGTAGACATAAGAAGGCCTTCTTAAAAGAACACTGCAAAGAAGTAGAGGAAAACAACAGAATGGGAAAGACTAGAGGATATCAAGGGAATATTTCATGCAAGGATGAGCAAAATAAAGAACAGAAACATTAAGGCCCTAACAGAAGCAGAGACATTAAAAACAGCTGGCAAGAATACACAGAAGAACTATACAAAAAAGGTCTTAATGACCCAGATAACCACGATGGTGTGTTCACTCACCTAGAGCCAGATATATACTGGAGTCTGAAGTCAACCGGACATTAGGAAGCATTATTGCAAACAAGGTTATTAGTGGTAACAGAATTCCAGCTGAGCTATATAACATTCTAAAAGATGATGCTATGAAAGTGTTGCACTCAATATTCAAGCAAATTTGGAAAACAGCAGTGACCACAGAATTGGAAAGGCCAGTTTTCATTCTAATACCCAAAACAAGCAGTGCCAAAGAATGTACAAACTACCATAAAATTGTGCTCATTTTGCATGCTAGTAAGATTATGCTCAAAATCCTTCAAGCTAGGTTTCAAAAGTACGTGAACTGAGAACTTCCAGATGTACAAGCTACAATTATAAAGGGCAGAGGAACTAGAAATTGAATTGCCAACACCCCTTGGATCATAGTGAAAGCAAGGAAATACCAGAAGAACATCTACTTCTAGTTCATGGACTATGTGAAAGCCTTTGACTCTGTGGATCACAACAACTGTAGACAATTCTTAAAGAGATGGTGATACCAGACCAGCCACCTGCCTCCTGAGAAACCTGTATGCAAGTTAAGAAGTAACCCACAAGTTAGGACCTTATATGGAACAATGGACTGGTTCAAAATTGGGAAAGGGGTATGAAAAGACTGTACATTGTCACCCTGTTCATTTAACTTATATGCAGAGTATATGATGTGAAATGCTGGGCTGGGTGAAGCACAAGCTGGAATCAAGGTTAGCAGGAGAAATATCAACAAGCTCAGATATACAGATGAGGCCACTCTAACAGCAGAAAGTGAAGAGGAACTAAAAAGCCTCTTGATGAGGATGAATGAGGAGAGTGAAAAAGCTGGCTTAAAACTCAACATTCAAAAAACTAAGATCATGGCATCTGGTCCCACCTCTTCATGGCAAATAGATGGGGAAACAGTGGAAGCAGTTACAGCTTTTATTTTCTTGGGCTTCAAAATCATTCAGGATGGTGACTGCAGTCATGAAATTAAAAAGTGCTTGCTCCTTGGAAGGAAAGCTATAACAAACCTAGACAGCATATTAAAAAGCAGAAACATCACTTTGCCAACAAATGTCTGTATAGTCAAAGCTATGGTTTTTCCAGTAGTCATGTATGGATGTGAGAGTTGGATCATAAAGAAAGGCTGACAACCGAAGAACTGATACTTTTTAATTGTGGTGCTGGAGAAGACACTTGAGAGTTCCTTAGACTGCAAGGAGATCCAACCAGTCAATCCTAAAAAAAACCAATCCTGAATATTCACTGGAGGGACTGATCCTGAAGTTCCAATACTTTGGCGGTATGATGAGAAGAGCTGACTCAATGGAAAAGACTCTGATGCTGGCAACAATTCAAGGCAAAAGGAGATGGTAAGATAGCATCACTGACTCAATGGACATGAATCTGAATAAACTCTGGGAGATAGTGAAGGACAGGGAAGCCTGGTGTGCTATAGTCCATGGGGTATCAAAGAGTTGGACAGGACTTAGCGACCAAACAACAACAACAACAAAGAGTAAAGTAATAAAGAGCAATTTTTTTATTCATTTCTGCTCCAAGTTCTAGGGTTCTCAAACAATACTATATACAGTGAAAATCTGCAAAAAAAAAAAAAAAAAAAAGAAAGAAAGAAAAGAAATGTTATCACTGAATTTCTACAGATCAAATATTTAAGAATTAATTCTTTATAATAGTTCATTTTATTAGAGGTAATTTTAAAATTTCTTTAGTCTCACAAGTCACAAAATTTCTCATTTATGCTAGATCTTTATTTATAATTCATGAAACATATCAAGTTCACATTTTCTGAGACTTTTATTCAAAGCCTCAACTTTAACATTTTAGCTTTTATAGATCTTTTGTGTCCTAATGGTTACCAAAATGTACAGAGATCAAAAATTCTGGATTAGCAAAAAAAGAAGGCAAAAAAACCCAAACATTTTTGCCAATTCTGGCCTTCTCCTTACATTCCTTTGAAAGCAAAAGAAGGCAACATTAGTAAAGAATACATTATATTGGTAGATCGTAGGTCATTGGCATTCAGATTTGGTAGTGTAGTAAATGATTTCTAAACATCTTTTCTTTTCTATAAAATTTAGGGTTGTAGCCAGCTTTTTAAGAATGCAGTGTTTAAACTGGTTTCATAAATCAACCCACATACAGAAACACACATGCATGCACACACACCCACACACACAGACACTTACACAGACGTATCATGCAGTGAGGAAGTACCCAATATCCTGGCTTAATGGAGCTTTTTATACTGAAGGGAACGTTTGGCGGAGATTGCCACATTTAATAAGCTCTGACTCTTTGTAAAACTGAAAAAAGATTTTAAGAGTTAATCCCAGCTCTTAAGGAAATTTTCTTAAGGAAACAAACCAAACAAACATGAAGCCATTTTCCATACCCTCAAAGAATAGAACACTTTGAAGCATTAGGTTTCCCTACGGCACAAAACGATCCACTGGCATTAAAAGCTGGTATGGTGACTGACCTTTTCTCTCAATTAAGCAGGGAAAGTTACATCATTCTGCAAACTAAGTGAATTAGCTGCCCAGCCAGCATTAAGAGACTGCACACTCAATTTCTACAACTTTTTGAATATAAGGATTCATGAAAAAGCTCATAACACAAACAGAATTTGTCTATCAGAAAAAAAGAAATAAGTTATGCTTTTAATCAGTAAAATTTGAAGACTTCAACTTTGGTTCAATAAAACTGAGGATTATTATTATGCATCAAGTGGTTACTGAAGTACCTAATTCATGATGGATGCTCGATAATTATTACCGTTTCTACTCAGTAAGAACAAGCTGGAAACAAATTGGTATTTATTTGAAATTTTCTAACTCCCAGTCCAGTGTTCTTACCCACTCTCTTTCAGTTCATTTGTCTTGGTTAAGAATATTAGAGCAAATATGAGTTTCTAAATTGCCATGGCACTTTCATTGTCATAAAAGGATTGTTTACAGAATTTTTAACGTGTGTGCTTTTTTTTCTGACAACTAAATTATATACTGAAAGATAGGAATTTCCCTTCTTTCCTTCCCTCTCCTCCACTCCCTTCCCCTCCCACCTTTCGTGTTTTTTTCAGTCCCTTCCTCCTTTCCCTCCTATAGTAGAACTGTACAGGACATGTATTAGACACTTCAGGAATGAATTAGCTTTAGTGTCTGTTTGGTAGCATAACTTCAGAGTATCACAAAAATTAGACAATTTAGGAATAATTTAGATTTATACCTTACTTTATAAAAGATTGAAACCTGAGAGATTTCAGAGGTAACACAAAGGTAAGTTGCAAAATATGACAAAAACCAAGCCTTATAGCTGATAGTCAACTGAACAGTGAACTATTGATAGTCAAGCATTCAAGTGTATCCCCACCTCTGCTTTTATGACTTGTTCATAATTTTTTATCACATCAATGAATTTTTCTCTAGACAGATCCCATCCTGTTAGTAAATTTCCTTTCTGGAATGAAATACAAATTGAGTTTTCAATTACTTCCTTTTCTTCAGAATCTAGAAAATTCAATTTTAATTTGTAGCTGGGAAAGAGTAAATGGGAACATATGAGTTTGGGGTAAAATTATTTTAAAGTATAATTGTGAAACATGTTTCACCTCTGTAAAATGAAGATAGTCTCTTAACATTTGTTATTGTTTTTATCTTGTGAGATTTTTATGCAGATTAAATGTGTTTACATATATAAGGCTCTAGTCTTAGATCAGTAACTGTCATTTAGTTACTAACAAATGTTAACTATCTTTTAATAGAGAATTTGAAGACTCAGGCCACTGTGAAGTACAATAATATTTAATGAACCCATCCTCATCATCGACCTCATGCCTAGAAGTTCCACTCTATCGAGCTTTAACTCTGAGTCTGACAGTATAAAGCTGTGCCCATATTTCTAGGATAGTATTGTTTTCTAGGATAGTATTAGTTTCTTTAATCCCCGTCAACAAATAGGCATACTTAGAAAGAATTACAAACATGCATTTAAAATAAGAAAAGTAGAAATAACTTTGACAGGCCATAGGTCATCTATTAAATTTGAATGGAAAATGAACAAAATAAAATACACCACTTAATTTTAAGCTGAATTTGATACTGTTATAGTTGATCCTGCTGTATGGTATTTGGTTAAAGGGCTAAAAGAAAGTAAAATAATTTTGTAATTTATGGTTAACTGTGTTAAAGTCTGGATGCACCTACTGAAGCACCTAGTTTAGCGAATGTAATGTCTTTGAGGCACCACACTATCGTTATTATGATAGCTAACTGAAAGAGTTAAAGGGTAATGGTCAAAGTTAATGGTCAAAGGGTTAAAGGGTAAAGTAGAAGCAATTCTTCAAAATTAACAAGCTATTTAACAAGTTATGCATCATTATGGAATGAGGTATTTCATAATTTTCAGTATAAGTGAAGTTCTCATTTCAATTTCAAAATTTATTTTAAAAGTTCTATGTTAAATAGATATGATTGTAAAATCTGTTATATATAACCCACCTTATTAATTTGAGTATATTGAATCACATTTCATTCTAATTTATGACAGGAATATCACTGTAAGCATCAATTACTCTCTGCTTTGTTATCCTGGGACCACAGCTTGAATTACTGCCACGCTGTCAAGAGTCACTTCATGTTACTGCCCTCACTATGCCTCTAGCAAATCTCTCTCCTAAATTCATTACTTTTAATTGAGGGTTTTCAAAACTTACTTGACCATGCACCATTTTTCATATTACAATGCATAAACAGAACACAATGAAGAAGTCATGAAATAAAATGTACTCTAAAATTAGAGTAGATGCTCCAAAAGTATTTGAGATTAGAAATGATTAAAAGATTGGCATTTGATAATCATATATGCAGGTCAGGAAGGAACAGTTAGAACTGGACATGGAATAACAGACTGGTTCCAAATAGGAAAAGGAGTACGTCAAGGCTGTATATTGTGACCCTGCTAATTTAACTTACATGCAGAGTATATCATGAGACATGCTGGGCTAGATGAAGCACAATCTGGAATCAAGATTGCCGGGAGAAATACCAATAGCCTCAGATATGCAGATGACAACACCCTTATGGCAGAAAGTGAAGAAGAACTAAAAAGCCTCTTGATGAAAGTGAAAGAGGAGAGTGAAAATGTTGGCTTAAAGCTCAACATTCAGAAAACTAAGATCATGGCATCTGGTCCCATCACTTCATGGCAAATAGATGGGGAAACAATGGAAAGAAACTGTCAGACTTTATTTTTCTGGGCTCCAAAATCACTGCAGATGGTGATCGCAGCCATGAAATTAAAAGACGCTTACTCCTTGGGAGGAAAGCTATGAGCAACCTAGACAGCATATTAAAAAGCAGAGACATTACTTTCCAACAAAAGTCTGTCTAGTCAAGGCTATGGTTTTTCCAGTAGTCATGTATGGATGTGAGTGTTGGACTGTGAAGAAAGCTGAGCACTGAAGAACTGATGCTTCTGAACTGTGCTGTTGGAGAAGACTCTTGAGAGTCCCTTGGACTGCAAGGAGATCCAACCAGTCTATCCTAAAGGAGATCAGTCCTGGGTGTTCATTGGAAGGACTGATGCTGAAACTGAAACTGCAATACTTTGGCCACCTCATGCAAAGAGTTGAGTCATTGGAAAAGACCCTGATGCTGGGAGGGATTGGGGGTAGGAGGAGAATGGGACGACAGAGGATGAGATGGTTAGATGGCATCACCAACTCGATGGACATGAGTTTGGGTAAACTCCAGGAGTTGGTGATGGACAGGGAGGCCTGGCGTGCTGCGATTCATGGAGTTGCAAAGAGTCGGATACGACTGAGCGATTGAACTGAACTGAAACATATTAAAAAAAAATTTAGTAATCCAATAAAGACATGTAAAATTGTACGCCAAGGCACATTAGACCAGCAATTGGACAGGTAGTTAGCAAAGCTATGAATCAAAGAAAAAATGAAAATAATTGTTTAAAGTTTTATGTAATTTAGCTTTCAACTTCATGATGGGATTTGCAAATGAAAAGTACTTTCTTAAACCAGATCTTTCACGATCACAAGAACTCTATAAATGAGTTTGATATTTTTCATATATATTTTTAAATGAATTGTAAAAGGATAATTAAGCACAAATTTTTATTATTAAAATTTTATTATCAAAAGTTGTTAATCACTTACTAAGAATCTACCATATCTCAGGCACTGCACTGAGCATATATTTAACACTCAAGGCAACCATACGAGATATGGAAGATTATAACTTCTATTTTCTAGATGAAGTAATTGAGACTTTGAGCAGTTAAGCATATTCTTAAAAGTTACTCATCAAATAAACAACTTGTACTTATCTCTCTTGAGGTGCCTCAGAATCTGAAAGCTGAACTTCTTTATCAAATAGTAATTTTATAAATATTTGCCTCCAGAAAGAAGATAATTCATTTAAAGTGTTTAAAAGTTTCATACACGCATCAAAATAGGCTTGTCATAAATTTTGTCTCAGTGTGTGTGTGCTCATTCCTTCAACCGTGTCAGACTCTCTGTGACCCCACGGACTGTACCTCACCAGGGTCCCCTGTTCATGGGATTCTTCAGGCAAGAATAATGCAGTGGACTGCCATTCCCTTCTCCAGGGTATCTTCCTGACCCAGGGATCGAACCTGCATCTCTTGTGTCTACCTGCAGTGGCAGGTGGATTCTTTATCACTAGTCCCACCTGGGAAGCCCAAAGAGGACCTAGATATTCTTATTAATACATGGGTGGCTTGCACATTGCCTCTAGACAGAGTTGAGGACATAGATTAATGTTTTCTCTACCTCTGCCCTTTTATATTTGGGGTTATATTACCATCTCAGAAAAATGTACCCTAAAGATCTGTGCTCTTATGTGTAAAGAAATGCTTATGATGCTCAAACTTTCTTAGTTTCTTTTAATAAAACTAAGCATCAACAAGGCCATCTTAACAAAGATGAGTGAGGTTGGGGATGGCCTGGGGAGCTGGATCAGAGTTAGATCCCAGGAGTCTCTAAAACATATTTCTGCCCCTTGTTTTCCTGATTCCCAAAAATATATTTCCTTGTAGCATGAAGCAATCATTTCTCATTGGTGGTCATCTGTCAATTATAGAATATATGCTCTCAAGAATTTTATATTAGATATTAAGATAAGAATTTTGAAGAGCTTCTGTGGAAAATTTACTCAGGCCTAAGACCTGTGAAAAAAGTATTCCTTTCTATTCTAGACTCATAAGTTGTCTGAAAGAACTGAAGCTATTTTGCTACCAGCCCTGGAGAAACACACTGACCAAGAAAATTACAGTCGAGTTGAATCCAATTATAAGGCACATGAGAACCTCACTACATCCAGTTGTGTGCTATGTCTTTAATCAATATTTTCAGTTCCTCACTTACGCATGGTAAGTTGCTTCAGTCGTTTCCAAGTCTGTGGGACCCCCTGGACTGCAGCCCGCCAGGCTCCTCTGTCCATGAGATTCTTCAGGCAAGGGTAACGGAATGGGTTGCCATGCCCTCCTCCATAGCATATTCTAGACTCAGGGACTGAACCCACATCTCTTACTTCTCCTGCACTGGTAGGTGTGTTCTTTACCACTAATACAACCTGGGAAGCCCTCCTTGCTTACAGAAGTACCCTGATACCAAATCTATTATTCGAGATGAGTTGTCACAAGTAACAGACCCTAAACTGTTCAACTGTTGAAAAACAGATAAAGCAAGGTAGAGAATGATCCACTTGATTCTTCAATATTCATGGTTAATGACCCTTATTGTGTGGTTTGGAAACATTTGGCTAAATGGCTACTCCTTTTGCAAACCGATAGGAAATTTTCAGAACACTGGTATTTTGACTAATTCTTGAAACTTTCAGTTAAGTCTTTCAAGAAAGAGTTATGCCTGGGCTAAAGTTGATGTGTTACTAAGCAAAGAAGGAGTAAACTACAATTCTGCTTAAAGAGGTTGTTCATGTCACGAGCTATAATGTTAGTTGATTAACAGTCAACTGTTATTATGTGGAGCATCAAGGGGTTTGAAAACCCGCACTTTCTATCCCAAGCTGTGGGTAATGTACAGAGAGACAGTGAGAATGGAAATGGAACGGAACATTTGATCAGAGCAAAAGGAAACCCTGTAACTCCAGATTTCCAGCAAACACCTCCTAGAGAATACTCACCTAGAGAAGGAGACAATTTTATCTTTAAAAGATGGATGGATGGGATAAGGTATATATGTGCATTCCCACATCAGGCTATTCTTTTGATTGTCTTAATGGCAGAGGTCATTATAGAATAATGATCATGAGACTGAGGGAGAGGGTGGATGAGACTGACAGGAAAAATAATTTGATGACCCAGCTCTCTGGCTTGGTTACCAGGCTAAGCAATCAAATGAAAATGGGTTAGAATCCAACATTTTTAAGGAAATTGCATTATTAAAATGACTCTAAGTCTCATCAAGAGTGTATTCCTATAATTAGACCCAATTTTCCAGTCACCAAACTCACCCAATAGGGAGGGAGTTTCTAAAACTGTGCAGTCCCAGGATAAGGCATTCTTTCACATGCCCATTCCCCACATGTCCACTGTCAATATGAACAAGAAGCTGCCACCAACATCCCCCATTCCCTAACAAGGAGCTTTCAGAAGCCAAATAAGGAATTTAGTCAACTACCAGAGAATACCCACTATTCATTATTATTTTCCAGGAATACCATGGTGTTTTATGGTCACCATTTTTTGAAGTAGTTTCTATGGTAATAATCTTTCCTGTTCTCCACCAACAGAAGTTGCTGGCCTGAGGCAGTAAGTGAAAAACTCTTTAACTGGACTATAAAGAGTTACATTCCAACTTGATAGAAAGGTCTACACTTAACACAGATCCTGAACTTGAATTTGCTTCAGTATTTAATAACTCTGTGAGTCTGTGAATTGTCTCATTTTAGAGCAGGTATGAAAGGCATTTCCAAAGAGAAAAGCATGTTCATGCTAATATATGGGAAGAATGTGTGTCTGTATGCCGAGTGGCTAAAAATGTGGCTTAGAGTAGTGTCTCTGATGCCCTAAAATCCATTACATTCTGAAATGAGTGATAATTATGCTCTACTTTCTAGTATTCTTTATAGGAATGGGATAATTCTGATAAATCTACTGGAATTCCTGGAGGGACGTTTCCTCAATCTTAAGAATGAAATAGAGTCATAACTCCTCTCATTAGGATGTGGTTGTGTCTGGAGGTATGGCCTGGAAATGCTGCTGCCATCTTGTTACTAACCTGAAGTTGATACCATTACCAGAGACACAACCGAATATTTGAAAGTACCTGGGCACTGGATGACAAGACTACTTGTTCTGTGCCTGGAGCTGACCCTACCACAGACTACCATTTTTAGATGTTGGTTGAGCAGGCTTGAGCTGAGATTTTCTGTGACTTCAGATCTGAACATTCTATACTATACAGTAGATTTTCAGTGGATGGAATTGAGTCCAAATGTTGAAGGCAACCATAAGTGAAGTCGCTCAACCGTGTCCGACTCTTTGCGACCCTATGGACTGTAGCCTACCAGGCTCCTCAGTCCATGGAATTTTCCAGGCAAGAGTACTGGAGTGGGTTGCCATTTCCTTCTCCAGGAGATCTTCCCAACCCAGGGATCGAACCCGGGTCTCCCGCAATGCAGGCAGATGCTTTACCGTCTGAGCCACCAGGAAAGCCAAAAAAAGCAACCATAACTACCTATCAATTCCTATAAAGGTAAAAATATTAATAAATAACTCTAAAAGTGAAAGTGTCATCACTCAGTTGTGTCCGACTCTTTGCAACCACATGGATTGTAAACCGCCAGGCTCCTCTGTCCTTGAGATTCTCCAGGCAAGAATACTGGAGTAGGTTGCTATTCCCTTTTCCAGGGGATTTTCCCAACTCAGGAATTAAATCTGGGTCTCTTGCATTGCACACAGATTCTTTACCATCTGAGCCACCAAGGAAGCCTTAAAAATATTAATGAATAACTCTAACCCAGCCCATTTTATTGTTTTCTGTTTTTCCCTGGCTCTAGAGTTCTAAACCAAGAAATATACATCTGCCTAAAATAATGAAGAAATATAAAATGTAAACTGTAAAGAAATCATGGGAGATAAAAAATTTCTTCTAGCTCAAAGAATTTATAAACTTGAACAAACACAAGCTTAGACAGTAAAGGGCAAAATCAATAGAATATATTACTTTTAAAGTGGATATAGCATATGGGGCACTATTCTAGTTATATCATTTGATCCTCAAAAGAGAGAGAGATTTATATCCATATTTGGAAACAAGGAAATGAAAGCTCAATGAGTTAGAGGAGACATATTCAAACCTTCTTTCCCAAACACCATACATTTTCCTAAAGAAAATGATTACATCACAAAATAAAGTAAAAGAACATATAGTCCTTTGTTACACAAAATTGTAACTATGATCAATACTTTTCTAATTTTGACAGTTATAAGACTCTATTTTATATTTTAGGAGATAATGTGAAGCTGTTCATTCAAAACCTACTTTGTTCATTCAAAACTCTGAATCAGTTAAACTTGGGCATTCTTCAGAGTACAAAGAAAACAAAACATGACAGGTTGGAGGATCTGGAAAAGCATCCTTTGTACAATTGTTATTAGATGCTGAAAGCTTAGAAATATGTTAGATGGAAAGATTGAAAAAAGATAGCAATTACTTTGTTCTACTTGTTCTTTCAATCAAAGAAACATGCCTCGAAAGACAATTTCAGACTATTATCAAACATACAATCTCTCATTAATTTATTACTTGAGACATTATATTTTTATTAATTTTAGTATAAACCCCATAGTCTCCACTTTAGGGATGTGCTATTTTTCCATTGATTCAAATAGGTAGGCTATTTTCTTTTTAATAATTTAAATATAATTAATCATTGTAGCAGAAAGCTTTTCTAAATTCATATATTTGGTGAATGAAAAAAGAAACATTGGCTTCAAAATAATTTAGTTAGAATTTGTCTATTTTAAAATCATTTTCACTGTAAAACTTGTTAATTTCCCCTGAAAGTCTTCTCATAATGAGCTTATTTAGCAACTGGTCAAATTTTTAAAATGTAAACTGTAAATGACTCAGATTACTGAAAGCCAGAACATGTCTTTTCTATGTATTAATTAGACTATGATGTATATAAACTTGTGGAAAATATGGATTAACTAAGAGTAATATGACTGCCATTAGGCAAAGCAGTAGCTTACTGTAATTAGATGTTCAAAAATAACCCGAGAAAGATTATAATTTATTGGCAAAAAATTAAAAAGAAAATACTTACAAATTTTAATAATGAAGAATTAATTCCAAATTTAAAGCTAGGCCTCCCAGATGGTACAGTGGTAAAGTATCCACTGCCAATGCAGGAGATGCAAGAGACATGGGTTCGATCCCTGGGTCAGGAAGAGCCCTTGGAGTAGAAAATGGCAACCCATTCCAGTGTCCCTGCCTTGAAAATTCCAGACAGAGGAGCCTGGAGGACTACAGTTTACAAAGTCACAAAAAGTGGGGCATGACTGAGCGAGTGAGTACGCACATACACACACATACACACACACACCAGTAATTAATAAAGCAAGATGGGTACAGTAGCACCCATGTAGTTCCCAAATTCTGAGAGTTTATATAAGCCTACATATATTGAAGGCAAAACGAGCCCTTGACTGTCAGTAAACATTACCAAGTGTTCACCAATGACCAATTTTTTTACCCCTTTCCGTTTCCCTTGGTTAAATGCGGCACTGGGACTACATCTGACTGGAGATAAGCTGAGATAAAGTGTGCCTCTTCTGGGATAAAGCCCAGAATGGGCATGAGTCCATGTATTTCCTTTTATTGCTATGGTGATCAAGAAGATGCAGCTGCAGGATATATGGTGCCTTCAACAGTCTGGGACCCTGAATGACTTTATGGAACAAAGCTCTAGCTACAAAACTGACATGTTGCAAAGCAAGGAGTAAACTTTTATGTTGGCAGTGGTGGTTGTTTAGTCGCTAAGTCGTGTCCAACTGTTACAGTAACCCCAAGGACAGCAGCCGGCTAGGCTCGTCTGTCCACGGGATTCTCCAGGCAAGAATACTGGAGTAGGTTGCCATTTCCTTCTCCATTTGTTATGTTAAACCACTGAAATTTTGTGATAATCTGAGGTTACTGACATGTAACCTCAGCTATCCTGACTAATACAAATCTCTTGGAGAAATAATTCTCTGTAATCTTAAGAAGAAAGAAAATGCTATTCACCAATTCATGTATATACTGTATCTGTTCAAAAGAATTTGTTTTCATTCTACACACAGAAAAAAATTTTTTTTTCAAGATGTGAAAGGGTCTAATTAAGCTGATGACACATTTTTAAGTCCAATGTCTGTTCTTTCAAGCATAGGCACAATTTATGGTAAATTCAATATAAATAGAATTATTAGAATTTAAAGTATAAGGTAGATTTGCTTCTAAACCCATTCTGGAAAGCATTTATATATGTGTGTGTATGTGTATACATATATATATATATATATAATATGGAAGAATATTAATAATCATCATATGTATATACATACATGTAATCTCCAAGATGATTTACCTACTCTGAGTTTACCAAGTAAAAGTGAGGATGTCATTCTTGCAGGCTAACTGACATCAATGTTGGAATGTCAAAGAGATAGGGAAAAGCCTGCTTCACATTTGCTCAACGGCTTTTAGTATGGGCAGTTTGGTGAAATTTATAAATGTTAGAAATGAATAATTTATTTTCACTCAATCTAGTGTCATCCAGGGTGGACAAGTTTTACTTTCTTAAGGAAAAATTTGAAAACTGTAAATGTTTTAATATTTCTACCCTTTCTTTTATTTCCCAAGATTGCAATACCAGAAATATTTCTAAAAGTTTACAATTTTCCTGAGTCCTGTGAAGTTCGTGCAATTCTCACTTCTCAATTTAGTCCAGAAATAAACATGTCCGACTTTGCAAGATAGAAACATACATAACAATGAATTTAATTATATGTATTAACACAAAAATTTTTAAATACATCATTAACATCAAAATACATATCAATGAAGGACAAAAAAAAAAAAAGGTCTGACTATAAGATCCATACTAACATTTGAAATCATAAAATTGAGGCCAACATGTGTGCTGTGCTGTGCATAGGCACTCACTCATGTCTGACTCTTTGTGACCCCATGGACTGTAACACACCAGGCTACTCTGTCCATGGGGATTCTCCAGGCAAGAATACTGGAGTCGGCTGCCATGCCCTCCCCCATGGGCATGGGGATTTCCCTACCAAGGGATCAAACCCAGGTCTCACACATTGCAGGCGGATTCTTTACCAGCTGAGCTACCAGGGAAGCCAGAGACCAACATAATTAAGCTAACACAACACCAATATGATTTCAGATTAATATTTTGTGAAGCTAAAAAAATTAACTCATATAATTAGCTTCCAATAGACATATATTAAATATATGATGATATATCAACATAATATTATTTTTCTCAGATATTTAGAGAGCACATTCTCCATATGTGATAAAAACAGGCACTTTGGTTAGGAAATCTTCTAAGAAATATCATTACTTGTCTTTTTTTCTTCCTTAAATAAAAGCACAGGTTGTCTCCAGGTTGAAGTAAGACTTGTACTATAAGTAATAGTTCATAAATAACAGCTTTTATTTGTTGATTTGTTCTGACAGTCTCTCTCTGAAAGCTCATTTAATACTCATAACAATCCTATGAGGTAAACACTATAAATAATCACATTTTAAAATCAGAAAACTGTGATAGAGGTTGAAATAATTTTCTCAAGGTTACAGACATGGGAGAGCTTGGATTTTAACCCAGGCACTCTGGTTTCAGAGACTGAATTGATATTTGTTAAGTATATGCTACACTTACTAAACCACTCACTGAAAAATAGCCATGATAACTTTAGGACAAAAACATTTTGCTTATACGTGTACTTAACAATTTGTACAAAACCCTAATATACTTATAAAAAACCCAACCACTTGCTTACAGACAATGTGCCTATTTCCTCATAGGCTGTGAGAACAGGAGAGGAATCTGAAAGAGATATGATCAAATGGCATCTTCCATGATATCAGGAATGTGACCTCAAGGCAGCCTTGAGATAGACTGTGGATTGAAAGTGTTAAACAATTTAGAGATCATAAACGATCTTAAAGGTCATTTATAATTTCGGGTGGTGATGAACTGATGCCCTCAGGGGTTCCCATGGTAGCAGGACTGTCTATCCCACCACAAAAGGCTCCTGATTGCTTCTTTCTTCCTACCCTGCCCCTCCTCCTGTCTTCCTTGTCATCCTTTTCCGTGTGCTTTTTCTAAGTATTCTCTCTTCAGTCACTGTCAGACTTGACAACTCTCCCTTTATCATGCTGTAGGCAGCAGGGGTCTGCCTCTAACAAGCCTGCATCCTAGATAACAGATAAGCTGGGGATTTGAAACTTTGTAGCTGTGTTAGAAGTAAGAGTAAACGATTCCCCTGGGGTTAAGGAACTCCAACACAAGTACTGCAAAATTAAATAAAAATTGAAATTTCAAATAAGAGGTTTAACTCTCCCTATCAAAAATAATAGAAAATATTTCCTTCCTTTTGATTTTCTTAACGCATTTACTTTGGAAAACTTGTAAGTACTCTTCCTCTCTTTGAAATATATGGATTGTTTTGAAACCTAGATGGGCCTTTTCTCAGCATTTAGACCAAGGGACATCATCAAGGGAAGTAGTACCCCCATCTCCCAGTTCCTGTGGGAGTGAGGTTGCTCAACTTTTGGGGCACCTTGCTCCAGAGGCAAAACTCTCTCCTGTCAAAAGATATAGAAGATAGATGAAGATCTCAAAAGACGAGAAGGTTGTCTCTCCCCAGATAAAGCTAACCAATTAACAAAGATGGTCATCCCAATTACCAGGTAAATTTATGACGAGTTATGCGTGACAAATGGTGCTATCAAGTTCTCTCTACTTGAGGACTAGTTATCATATATACTGAGAACATGTATGCAGGGGGTCGTATCCAGTTATTTATATGAAAAGGGTATTTTCTGTCTTTGCCATCACTTAATGAGTTGCCTGCAATGCTGCCACACTAATTTAATGCTTTGCTGTTGTTCAGTTGCTAAGTCATGTCTGACTTTGTGACCCCATGGACTACACAGCGTTAACAGTCTTCCCTGTCCTTCACTATCTCCCAGAGTTTGCTCAAATGCATGTCCATTGAGTTGGTGATGCTATTTAACCATCTCATTCTCTACCACCCTCTTCTCCTTTTGCTTTCAATGTTTCCCAGCATCAGGGTCTTTTCCAATGAGTCAGATCTTCACATCAGGTGGCCAAAGTATTAGAGCTTCAGCATCAGTCCTTCCAATGAATATTCAGGGTTCATTTTCTTTAGGATTGACTGGTTTGATCTCCTTGCAGTCCTTATTCAATCATAAAAGCATCTTCCTTCTCTACTACCTTTGAGGATTTCTGGGGTTGAAAATATTTTGTTTATAATCATATCTTTCCAATAGAAGGGTGGCATTGTCTCAGCCAGCAGACACTTCGTGTCACTTACTGTGACTCTTGGGAGTTCATTAACAGTTTTCAGAGACTAATGATCCACATCATATTTTAGTTAGTTTGAGTTTGGAGATACATGGCAACTGGATAAATAAGATATTACTACACATGTCATAAAACAGGTGAAGGTATGTGGACATACATAGTTTATATAGCAACCCAGAGATGTATGATATTCCATACAAATTAATTTTTCAGAGGAATGAGGTTTAAACTTTTAAGTTGAAAATAACTTTTTGCTTCATGCACTTTAAAAATATATAAGCAGAAGGTAGAAATAGCTGAGCTTTCTCCATCCTATAATGGCTGAATATACATTACTTTACCACATCACCCATTATATATAAAGATTGATATACCTTTGCCTCCAGAAATACTGACATTGTCTTGGATAAAGAAGACTGTATGTGTGTGTATGTATAATTAAATATGGCTATACTCTTGCTAGTTCAATAAAGTATACTGAACACTTTTGGTGCCTGTCTGTACTTCCTTTATTAAATCCAGTTGCTATGAGTGTTGCCTGCTAAAGATTCACAGTTGATTCCTTTGGAGAATTTCCCTTTGCGACAGGAAGCTGCTTCACCTAGGAGATTACCAGTCTCCTTCCCCAAAGTCAATAACTAATAGATGCACTTACAAGAGGCCAGTCCCTTTGTCTCAAGGTAGGAACAACTATGGCAAAAGTCATGAAACAAAGTCTCCTTCAGTTTCCATGAAGTCAGGCTGAATCTAGACTCCAGAGAACATTTTTACTTAGCGATGCCTTCTCTCACTTTCTTCGCCTGCTTATCTTGAAAATACATTGTCAACAAAATACTAGAAGGAGATGTCTAAAAGCATAACTCACTATATTTTAAGACATTTTCTTCCAGTATTTTTTATTTGTATATATGTATTCATAAAAATGTGCCTTATTAGAGTTTTCTATTTTGAGATTATATTACACATTCTTTACCTGGTTTTTCCACTTAATATTTCCATTCTCTATCTGCAATATAAAAAGGAAGTTTTGATTGTTAAACCTCTGGTAATCCCTCTTTTTACAATCTATTCTGCTTTGCATTTCCCTATGGTCCTTATTATACTGTACCTTACACAATAGTTACGTGCGTACATAATCCACCTCTTTGGTTTCATTAGTACCTTTGCCGCTGCTGCTGCTGCTGAGGTAGGAACTAAATTGAATAATTTTTACATCTCATAAAATGCCTAACCAAGGGCCTTATACATATCAGTTTTAAGAAAAATAACCAAGAGTTCAATCAAAATATGCTGAAAGGATGGTATTAATTTTATAGCTATAAATAGAAAAAGTTGATCTAAAAAACAATTGCCAAAATCACAATTACCAAACATTTAATTAATATCTGTTATCAATATTCTTTGAAAGCTTTCAATCTACTGAAATTAACTATTTTAATCAAGATATATTTGAAAACACATTTCCTCTCACATCTCCTAAAAATATGTATTTTTACATCTTTATGAAATCATTCCTTCCTTCTATCAGATTCAGTATCTAAGACTCTAATACATTTATAATATTCTCTTTGTAAAAAAAATAAGTTATAATGCATTCTATGACATATTCAACTAACAGCATTAAAATGAGCATTTAGCAGGTTTCAAATTGTCATTTGAATAATTTGAACTATATGGCAATCCTAAATGGCAATAGGCTAACATTTTAGGAAATGCTTTCTTATTTTAAAAACTTTTTACTCTGCTGCAAATTGAGTTGTACAAGGGTAATTCCCCATGGGACGGTGCTTGGAGGTGAGAGCTAGGGAAAAGATGGACAGTTTTCCAATAACAGAAGTGACAGTATATTTCTTCTGCCTCCCTATAGGTGACAGTAAATATCCAGTGTGACTACTATACTAGAAAATCATTTGACCCCCTTTGTTTTTAATGGCAAATACATTTCTCAAGAGTATTACTTCTTGAAGACCATGGCTCTTTTTATTAAAGAAAAAATAATCCATCAGGCAAGTTTACTTTACTCAGATTGACATCTTTAGATCTACCAAAATCGCTTAAACTGTAACTTATTTTCCCATCAGCTGTGTTGAAGCAGCTTTGCCAGAACACACAAGAAATAATACATATCTTCCTGAGGTTAATGTTGTATTTCTTGGGCAGCACAATTGAATCAAAATGACATGCACAAAAAAATTAAGTTTAGTATAGATTTCCAGTTTGAAAAGCTGTTTATTTTCCTTGCATGTTCTATAATATTTAAATTTTATATAAGCATGTAAAAATTGTATAAGTGACCATTAAATAATAAGAGTTAACAGTTACGAATGCTTATCATAGCCATATATTCATTTAATCTTCACAACTAAATAATGAAATGGTCACTATCATCATTATTTCTACTTTGCAGCTAAAAAGTGTGAGGCACAGAAATGAAGTACTTTGTCCATGATTACAAGGCTAAGACTGAAACTCACATATCCTGGTGCCACAGTTTATATTTCTAACCATTAAGACATACTGACTCTCATAAGACATAACAAATAATGAGGGAAACGCATGACTGATTTGGATCATATGTGCTCTCTCTAGATCTCAAAGCCCCTAAAGTGCTCAGTTTCAACTCTACCACCCACCACTAAAGACCATGAAGTTTTCAACTCCTGGACTTCCTCTGCAGATCACTTGATAACTATTGAAAGGAATGTATCCATTTCCTAAGGATTAGTATGTATTATTTTAGATTTTCTTGGGAATTCTGTAGTCAACTGATTTCACTTTACTTTCACCTACTTTCTGTCATCTTTCTCCAATGTTCCCATCCCCATGATGAAATTCGTATTCTCTCTTGATCCATTCCCCTGATGGTTCCCTTCTCTCCCCAATTTTCTGTGTTATCCCTAGAGAGCCTGTTTCATTGTAAATGAACTGCTCAACATCATAAACTGCTTGTGAGAACACTCAGTTCTACATCTGACCTTTCTAAAACCTGACCCTCTCCCAAGTACTTGGATTCCTGTGAGTTTTCTCAGCTGGAGGTGTCTCTGTCTTCAGCATTTGAGGGGTATTCCTGGGAGGCTTCCCAAAGATCACCCCTCCAGAGTCTGCAGATTGCTTCCAGCCTTTGAGCCTCATGCTGCACTCTACCCAGCCTTGTGTCTATTAACTTCCAGCTTCCACGTAACAGCCCTTTATTTACTGGAGGCTTTTGTATTTGACATCAGGTTTTCTCTTCACTATACCCCTCTAATTATTTGACTAACTTCAGCGTCCAAATATATGATGCAAAAATAACTTAACCTCTATGTTCGTTGACTTCTTCAGGTGTAGTGAAATTTCCTGTGGTGGTATGAAGAATGTTGGCCCCACAATCTATGCCTATGGTGTCAAGCCTGAATATGTTACATCACCTGGCAAAAAACAGACTTTTCCAATGTAATTAAAATAATTACAGCCATATGTCAGAAAAATTGTGGATTTGGTTCCAGACCACTGCTATAAAGAAAGCCACACAATTTTTTGTTTGTTTCCCAGTGCATGTAAAAGTTATGTTTCCACTATACTATAGTCTATAAAGTGTACAGTAGCATTATGTCTAAAAAAACAACATACATATCTTACTTAAAATATATTTTATAGCTAAAAATGTTCACAAGCATTCTGAGCCTTCAGTGAACTATGTAGTACTATCGAAGATCACTGATCACCTAACATAATAATAATGAAAAACTTTGAAATATTTTGAGAATTACCAAACTGTGATACAGAGACATGAAATGGCAAATGCCACTGAAAAAAAAAGAAAAAAAAAAAAGATTCTGATAGACATGCTAGATGCAGGATTGTCCCAAATGTCCAATTTGTATTTCTTTAAAAATCTGTGAAGTACAATAAGGCAAAGAAGAATAAAATGATGTATGCCTTAACCAGCTGACTTTAAGATATAGCGATTTTCCTGAACTATTTGGGTAGGCTTGATGTAACCACATGGGCTTCGAAGAGCAGAGCTTGAGAGAGTGAGCTCAAAGGAGACACTCTAGAAAGGGAAGTTAGAGGAAGTTAGAGAGACATGAAAGTGAGACAAAGCACTCGCTATTGGAGGGAGCAGCATGGCAAGGAATGCAGGAGACGTTAAGTTGCTGAGAGAGGACAGCAAGGAAGTAGAAACTCTAGCTCTACAACCATAAAGAAATGAATTCTGCCAGCAACATGAATGAGCTTGGAAACCAATTTCCTCCTTCCATCCTCCTCTCCCTCGGAGCCTATAGATAAGAGCCCTTGTTGCTGACACCTTGATTTTTGCCTTGTGAGACCTGCATCAAAGAAACCAGACAAAAATCTCCACCCCAAACTTCTGATTTACAAGACTCTGAGACAGTGAATTATTTTAAGCTACTGAGTTTGTGGTAATTTGTTACAATAGCAGTAGAAAGCTAACATATCATGGCCTTCTAAATACCTTGCCTCAGAGCCTTTAGAATGATATTTTCATCAGTTGGAAATCCTCTTCTCTCATGGCTCAGCAGGTTTAAATACTCAGAATCCCTACCGCCCCCTAGATTACTGTTATGTGTTCCAAACTTCAGAAAATACACTACATACATGGCACATAAGTATTTTTTTTTTTACTCGTAATCATTTGTTTAATGTTTTTCCTCCCTACTATCCTGTTAGAAGCCATACTACTGATTGTAGCCACACTATATCCTAACACAGTACTTAAAATTAGTAGCTATTCCATAAAATTGAACTGGGTAGTATTTTACCAAACAAAAGAAATTTAAAAAATAAAGTCACTGAAAATGGACATGGATTTGTCAACACTCACTTTCAATGCGAAAACTCATTAATAATAATCTTGCCAAGATCCTCTAACCACGACACTGAAGGTGAAAGTTGCTCAGTTGTGTCTGACTCTTTGCGACCCCATGCACTATAGAGTCCATGGACTTCTCTAGGCCAAAATACTGGAGTGGGTAGCCACTCCCTCCTTCGGGGATCTTCCCAACCCAGGGATCAAACCCAGATCTCCCACATTGCAGGTGAATTCTTTACCAGCTGAGCCACAAGGGAAGCCCAAGAATACTGGAGTGGGTAGCCTATCCCTTCTCCAGGGGAAGTTCCTGATGCAGGAATCGAACTGGGGTCTCCTGCACTACCGGCAGATTCTTAACCAACTGAGCTACAAGGGAAGCCCTAAACACTAAGATTCAGTAAAAGCATATTGTCGTTCAGCCGCTAAGTCATGTCTGGCTGTTTCGCAACCCCAAGGACTATAACCCACCAACCTACTCTATCCATAGGATTTCCCAAGCAAGAATACTGGAGCAGGTTGTCCTTTCCTTCAGGGGGTCTTCCTGACTCAGGGACTGAACCTGAGTCTCCTGCATTGGCAGGCGGATTCGTTACCACTGAGACACAGCTTTGTAAATAAGACCCACATCAACCACCCAAGTGTACAAATTCACAGAATTGTTTTGCTATTATAATTACTCATGTAAAACAGATAGTAGTATCAGTTCAGTTCAGTTCAGTTCAGTCACTCAGTCGTGTCCGACTGTCTACAACCCCATGAATTGCAGCGCGCCAGGCCTCCCTGTCCATCACCAACTCCTGGAGTCTATCCAAACTCATGCCCATCGAGTCAGTGATGCCATCCAGCCATTTCATCCTCTGTCATCCCCTTCTCCTCCTACCCCCAATCCCTCCCAGCATCAGGGTCTTTTCCAATGAGTCAACTCTTCACATCAGGTGGCCAAAGTATTGGAGTTTCAGCTTCAGCGTCAGTCCTTCCAATGAACACCCAGGACTGATCTCCTTTAGAATGGACTGCTTGGATCTCCTTGCAGTCAAAGGGACTCTCAAGAGTTTTCTCCAACACCACAGTTCAAAAGCATCAATTTTTAGGCACTCAGCTTTCCTCACAGTCCAACTCTCACATCCATACATGACCACTGGAAAAACCATAGCCTTGACCAGATGTTACTTTGTTGGTAATGTCTCTGCTTTTTAATATGCTGTCTAATTTGGTCATGACTTTCCTTCCAAGGAGTAAGCATCTTTTAATTTCAAGGCTGCAGTCACCATCTGCAGTGATTTTGGAGCCCAAAAAAATGAAGTCTGACACTGTTTCTACTGTCTCCCCATCTATTTGCCATGAAGCAATGGGACCAGATGCCATGATCTTAGTTTTCTGAATGTTGAGCTTTAAGCCAACTTTTTCACTCTCCTCTTTCACTTTCATCAAGTGGCTTTTTAGTTCCTCTTCACTTTCTGCCATAATGGTGGTGTCATCTGCATATCTGAGGTTATTGATATTTCTCCCGGCAATCTTGATTCCAGCTTGTGCTTCTTCCAGTCCAGCTTTTCTCATGATGTACTTCTTCTGCATAGAAGTATGTAAGTATTCAGAAGATGTATTTTTTCTGCATAGAAGTTAAATAAGCAGGGTGACAATATACAGCCTTGATGTACTCATTTTCCTATTTGGAACCAGTCTGGTTCCATGGAACCAGAACTGGTTCCATGTCCAGTTCTAACTCTTGCTTCCTGACCTGCATACAGGTTCTCAAGAGGCAGGTCAGGTGGTCTGGTATTCCCATCTCTTTCAGAATTTTCCACAGTTTATTGTGATCCACACAGTTGAAGGCTCTGGCATAGTCAATAAAGCAGAAATAAATGTTTTTCTGGAACTCTCTTGCTTTGTTGATGATCCAGCGGATATTGGCAATATACAAAGGTACAAAAAATATAGTGCTAATAAACTCCTTTAACTTAATAAAACTGCTTTAGTGCTTTAAGCAAAAAGAATAATTTTCCACTTGTATATAGTCTGAATTTATGCTATGTCTATGCTGTGTACATTCCCAAATTAAAGTATAACTTATGATTGAATATTTAAAGGCAACACACTAATCACAAAACTGTATTCTTACACTGAGTCCCATTTTGAATTGCTGCTCATCTAACTAGAAACTTCTAATGAAATGAGAAATTATGTTATTTCATGAGTAAATAATGAAGTAGACAACACTGTATTCATTTTATATTTTTATCATATTCATAACCTCATTATTTTTAAGTTAATCCATTGATTCTTAAAAATTAATCACAAACATGAATGTCTCAAAGTAATTATATGCATAGAATCCTTTGTAAACTGAGTTTGCTTTAAATCATCCCCGAGCCAAAAACCAATTCCTATCTTTAAAATGGTAGTGCATGCATGCTCAATTGCTTCAGTCATGTCTGACTCTGCGATTCTATGGACTATAACCCTCCAGACTCCTCTGTCCTTGGGATTCTCCAGGCAAGAATACTGGGGTGGCCTGCCATTTCCTTCTCCAGGGGATCTTCCCAACCTGGGGATCAAATCCGGGTTTCCCACATTGGAGGCAGGTTCTTTACCATCTAAGCCACCAGAGAAGGAGTACATAGGTAATTTATGTTGTTAGGCAGTAGTTTGCTTTCAAACAACTAGAAAAAAATACTAAAAATCTTGAATTAGAAAAAAATTCAAAAACTAGAACTAAAAAAAAAAATTTAAAAACTAGATTTGGAAATAGTCATCCTTGACATCTGGGTATAATAACACATTATTATTTTGTCATGGTCATACAGATATAACTAATAGTGAAACATCTGCTATCAACAAAGTATTCTTATAGAGAATAACATACCTGACAATGTTTTGGATTTGATTTATGAATCTTTGAAACATTTTTAAATAAATATTTCAAAAATTCTGAAGAATAGATTATTTTAGTGATTCTCATTGGTTCTGAACATTCACATCATTGATATTGTAAAAGCTCTGCAGGTGATTTTTATGTGTAGCCAGAATTCCCAGTATAGTGGAAATATCTTAGCTTTGGAATTGAGCAGGCATATATTCTTATCCAATTCACTACTTATTCTCTGAGTACTTGACTCAAGTAGTGAATGTGATTGGACCTCAGTTTTCTCATCTATAAAGTGAAGATAATGTTACCCCCCATTTGTTAGAAAATTGTAAGAATTAAATGAAATAAATGTATAGAAAATGTTCAACTGCACACCAAGATAAATGATTATTTCTTTCCTCTAGGTTTCAAGTGATAATATATTAATGCACTAACAAAGTATTAAGGTGAAAAGGAATAGGGTAGCTATTCTATCTTCTCGACCCAAATCAGAAAGTCAACTCAAGATGATCATCTTACTTCCTCTCTAATAGAGAACAAAAGCATGATAGCTACTACCAATAGGGATCTCAATTTCTGAAATAAATATTCTATCCTTTAAGATACTATAACATAAGATTGGTGCCTGAGGATTTATAGATAATAATAATAATAACTGCAGGAGAAAGAAAATATGATTTAAGAGGCATCCTTGGATTCCATGTTCCTGAGAAAGTAGCCCCTGGTTCAGATACAGTGATATCACTTTAATGCCTGACTTATAGGCTTTAAGAGTATGAGGGGCAGCAGTTATAAGCGAGTAACAGATTTAGTAAGACCACTAGCTTTCATTAAAGATATTTTCTTAAAAATAGATTTCAATTATTAATAATTTATATTTTTTCATAAACTACATATTCTAGCTATAAGGAAACAAATCAAACTCAGTTAAAATACTCTGCACTTTACAACAGTCTCCCTGCTGAATAAATAACTCCATTAGAATGCATGTTAACACTGTGGTAGACTCATTTAATGTGCCTTGATATGGTAGACTAGAATACATGCATTTTTCCTTTTTAATTTAATCATAAAATGATACAATTAGAAAATCTTAGAGCATAATTAGCATAATGAGTTAAAGGAGATGCAGAAAATAAAAATGACTTATCCAAGATAATATAGTAAGTAGCAGAGCTTATATGGGAACACTAATGCTCTGACAGCCAGTTTATTTTATTTTATGTTTTTTTCCCCATGAAATGGTAATTTAGGAGAAACAAGTTAGTTTTTATAGCTTATCAGCTCTCACTTAGGAGAAATCTAAAACAAATCATTTTTTAAAGCAAGACTGAAGCAAAGGTTATATTTTGCAGTTTACTCAACAAGAGAACATATTTTCTGATGCTTCCTACATTGTGTTCAGTTAACAGTTAACTGAATTGTAGAACATTCAGTTGGTGTCTATAGAGGATTGGAGAATTGTTTGCTCTGAGGAAGATTCCCAGACATATGATGTCAGAAGTATTGAGGTAGTGGTAGTGGAGAACAAAGGGGGAAATACAGTGTTCCCTTAAAGAGTCATTTGCAAATCTGAAAGTAAGAGCTGAGAATCTGAGAAGAAAGCAGTGGCTGAGAATGAGCGATCTTATGCAGAGTTATCAGCAGTGATACTAGGTTAAGAGAATAATATTGTAATTCAAATATTTTAAGGAAGAGAAGTCTTGGAGAAACTTCTGGCTTTCCTCCCATTAGTAACCCCATGAGGTTCCCAATGATTGGCATACAATTTGGAATCACTCCAATCCCTTAATGAACTGAGGTGAAATGCCTAGATTATACTGCTTAAAAAAGCAAAGCCTTACCTATGCACCCAATGTAGGAGCACCTCAATACATAAGACAAACACTCACAGACATAAAAGGAGAAATTGACAGTAACACAATAATAGTAGGAGACTTTAACACCCCACTCACACCAATGGACAGATCATCAAAACAGAAAATTAATAAGGAAACACAAGTCTTAAATGATACATTAGATGAGATGGATCCCATTGATATCATCAGGACACTCCATCCAAACGCAGAAGAATACACCTTCTTCTCAAGGGCACCTGGAACATTCTTTAGGATAGACCACATCTTGGGTCATTCATCAAACCTTAGTAAATTTAAGAAAATGGAAATTGTATCCAGCATCTTCTCTGACCACAACACTATGAGACTAGATATCAATTACAAGAAAAAACTGTAAGAAACACAAACACACAGAGATTAAACAACACATTTGTAAATAACCAACAGGTTACTGAAGAAATCAAAAGGGAAATCAAACAATTTCTAGAAACAAATGACAATGAAATCACAACTCAAAACCTATGCTGCTGCTGCTGCTGCTGCTAAGTTGCTTCAGTCGTGTCTGACTCTGTGCGACCCCATACACGGCAGCCCACCAGACTCCACCATCCCTGGGATTCTCCAGGCAAGAACACTGGAGTGGGCTGCCATTTCCTCCTCCAATGCATGAAAGTGAAAAGTGAAACTGAAGTCACTCAGTCGTGTCTGACTCTTTGCGACCCCATGGACTGCAGCCTACCAGGCTCCTCCATCCATGGGATTTTCCAGGCAAGACTATTGGAGTGGGTTGCCATTGGAATTCAGCAAAAGCAGTCCTAAGAGGGAAGTTCATAGTAATACAAGCATACCTCTAGAAACAAGACAAACATCTAAGAGACAGCCTAATATTACACCTAAAACAATTGGATAAAGAAGAACAAAAAAAACCCCCAACATTTGTAGAAGGAAATAAATCATAAAGATATGAGCAGAAATCAATGAAAGAAACAATAGTAAAGATTAAATAAAACTAAAAGCTGGTTCTTTGAGAAGATAAAGTTGACAAAACCTTAGCCAGATTCATCAAGAAAAAAAAGAGAAGAATCAAATCAACAAAATTAGAAATGAAAAGGAAGAGGTTACAACAGACAGTGCAGAAACATGAAGGATTATAAGAGGCTACTATGAACAACTCTATGGCCATATAATAGATAACCTGGAAGAGATGGACAGATTCTCAGAAAAGTTCAATCTTCCAAGACTGAACCAGGAACAAATAGAAATTATGAACAACCCAATTATAAGCACTGAAATTGGAGTTGTGATCAAAAATCTCCCAAAAAACAAAAGCCCAGGACCAGATGGCTTCACAGGAGAATTCTATCAAACATTTAGAGAAAAGCTAATACCTATCCTTCCAAAACTCTTTCAAAAAATTGCAGAGGAAGAAACACTTCCAAACTCATTCTACAAGGCCACCATCACCCTGATATCAAAACAGACACAAACAACACAAAAAAAGAAAACTACAGGCCAATAGCATGATAAACATAGATGCAAAAAAGACCAACAAAATTTTAGCAAACAGAATTCACCAATGCATCAAAAAGCTCGTACACCATGATCAAGTTGGGTTTATTCCAGGGATGCAAGGATTCTTCAGTAAACAGAAATCAATCAAAGTGAAACACCAAATTTACAAATTGAAAGATAAAAACCATATGATTTATGATTAAAACTCTTCAAAAAATGGGCATAGAAGGAACCTACCTCAACACAGTAAAGGCCATTATTTGTAAGCCTATAGGAAACATTATTCTCAACGGTGAAAAACTTAAAGCATTCCCCCAAGATATGGAACAAGACAAGGGTGTCCACTTTCACCACTATTATTCAACATAATTCTGGAAGTCTTAGCTACAGCAATCAGAGAAGAAAAAGAAATAAAAGGAATACAGAATCTTTTCTGATCTGGAAGTAAAAAAGTAAAGAAGAAGTAAAAAAGTAAAGAAGTAAAGCTCTCGCTGTTTACAGATGACATGATACTATACACAGAAAACTCTAAAGATAGTATCAGAAAATTACTAAAGCTAATCAGTGAATTTAGAAAAGTTGCAGGATACAAAATCAATGCACAGAAATCACCTGGATTTCTATATCCTAACAATGAAAAATCGGAAAGAGAATTTAAGGAATCAATCCCATTCACCACTGCAACAAAAAGAATTAAATATCTGGAGTAAACTTACCTAAAGAGACAAAAGAACTGTACACAGAAAATTATAAGACACTTATGAAAATAATCAAAGAATATAATCAGATGAAGAGAGATTCCATGTTCCTGGGTAGGAAGAATCAATACTATGAAAATGACTAGACTACCAAATGCAATCTACAGATTCAGTGTGATCCCTATCAAATTACCAGTGGCATTTTTTACAGAACTAGAATAAAAAATTTCACAATTCATATGGAAACACAAAAGACCCCAAACAGCCAAAGCATTCTTGAGAAAGAAGGATGGAGCTGGAGCAATCAAGTTTCCTGAATTCAGATTATACTACAAAACAACAGTCATCAAGACAGTATGACAGTGGCACAAAAACAGAAATATAGACCAATGGGAAAAGGTGGAAAGCCCAGAAATAAACCCATGTACCTATGGGGTTATTTTTGACAAAGAAGGCAAGAATATACAATGGGGCAAAGACAGCCTCTTCAATAAATGGTGCTGGGAAAACTGGATTGCTACATGTGAAAGAATGAAATTAGAACACTTCCTAACACCATACACAAAGATAAATTCAAAATGGATTAAAGACCCAAATGTAAGACCAGAAACTATAAAACTCTTAGAAAAAAATATAGGCAGAGCACTTGATGACATAAATCAAAGCAAGATCCTCTGTGACGCACCTCTTACAGTAACAGAAATAAAAACAAAAGTAAACAAGTGGGACCTGATTCAACTTAAAAGCTTTTGCACGGCAAAGGAAACTATAAACAAGGTGAAAAGACAACTCTCAGAATGGGAGAACATAATAGCAAATGAAACAACTGACAAAGGGCTAATTTTCAAAATATACAAGTAGTTCATACAACTCTATACCAGAAAAGCAAACAACCCAATCAAAAACTGGGAAAAAGACCTAAATATATGTTTCTTCAAAGAAGACATACAGATAGCTAAGAAACACATGAAAACATCCTCAACATCACTCATTATTAGAGAAATGCAATTGAAAACTACAATGAGTTATCACCTTACACCAGTCAGAATGGCCATCATCAAAAGTCTACAAATAATAAATGTTGGAGAGGGTGTGGAGAAAAGGGAATGCTCTTGCACTGTTGGTGGGAATGTAAATTGATATAGCCACTATGGAAAAAGGTATGGAGATTCCTTAGAAAACTAGGATTAAAACCACCTTATGACCCAGCAATCCCACTCCTAGGCATATACCCTGAGGAAACCAAAATTGAAAAAAACACTTGTATCCTACTATTCATTGTAGTACTATTTACAACAGCTAGAACATGGAGGTAACCTAGATGTCCATCGGCAGATGGATGGATAAAGAAGTGTGATACATATACACAATGGGATATGACTCAACCATAAAAAGGAACACATTAGAGTCGATTCTAATAAGGTGGATGAACTTAGAACATATTATACAGAGTAAAGTGAGTCAGAAAGAGAAAGCTAAATATTGTATTCTAATGCACATATATGGAATCTAGAAAAATGGTACTGAAGAATTTATTTACAGGGCAACAATGGAGAAAACATAGAGGACAGATTTATGAACATGGGGAGATGGAGGAGAGGGTGAGATTTATGGAAAGAGTAACAAGTAAACTTACACTACCATATGTAAAATAGACAGCCAATGGGAATTTGCTGTATGGCTCAGGAAACACAGAAATAGAAATACAAATATTAAGACCATACATTTCAATCAAACTATATTAGTAGCTATAAGAAAAGCAAGCAGTCTCAATTAAAAGATAACTATTTTAAAAATCTGTCATTTAAGTGAAAAAAGCCAGCCATATTCTGAGACATATATAAAACATGAGCACAGAGCAATATTAAAAATAAAAGGTTGAACACACACAAGGCAAATAGTAATCAAGAGAAACTAACACAGCAATACTAATACTAGACTAAGTACACAATACAGGGTAAAAGAGGTAGGAATATATTATATTAATAATAATTTTACAAGAGTTGATCCATCCAATCACACTGTTTCAAAATATGTAAATCAAAAATTGATAAAACAAAAAGGAGAAATAAAAAACTCATATTCATAGTTGAAGGTTTTAACACACCTCCCTCAGAAATTTATAGGATAAGCAGAGGAAATATCTCATTTGAAGCATAAAGATCTTTTACAGGGGGCATTTACAATTCCAAGGAGCTTTTTAAAAAATCTATTTGGTTGAACAACAGTTTATAAAACCCTTAAAAATAAAAATAATTAAAAAAAATTTGTTGAATATCAACAAACCAAACAACTGAATATCTTTTTCTTTATGGGAATAAATGAAGCTAAAAATAATCAAAACAATTTAAGGAAAATGGAAAATAAAAAAAAATTTAAAGCAAGTTGTTCTAGACGTGAGGAGGCAGGATGTTAGTAAAAGAAAAAGGCTAAGAATAACTTCACACAATTCCTTAAAATGTCTGTGTAAAGTGAGGATGTTTACTCTTCTATGCCACTGAGTTTCACGGAATTTACGGATATCATTTTTTTTTAAGTTTAAGGTTGTCAGATAGTGTAAAATTAAGAATGCCTATAATTGGATCTATTTGTCATTTAATTTTAAATAAATGCCAACTTACATGTTTATTCAAACTTTATTTTGGCACACAGCCCAAACTAGGATTCATGAAATTGAAAACTATAAAGAAACAGCCAACATCATCAAGATCAATCTGAAAACACAGTGGATTTTCTCAGAAAGATCTAAATCAGACCAATTCAGATTAAAATTTTCTAGATCTGATGATACTCTCCTCAGAGTTTCACAAATACACTTCAAATAGTAGAAGAAGAGAAATGCTATGTCCTTATAGGATGGAAAAGAAAGACAAAGATTAAAAAAGTAAAGTGTTTTTAATGCGAAAGCAAAGAGAACAAAACTTTACAAAGTTATCTTTTAACATCCAACAAATAGCTATCAAAGTCAAGAAAATATTAGACTTTTTGGTCATGCCATAAAGCACCCCACAAAAATGTGCTATAGAATTTGTTCAGAAATCCATCTTTCATCAAACCAAGACTCTTTAAAAGAGAAGCAGATATGAGGACCCTAGTATAAAGTTTATTATAATTAACTATCCATAACTAATATAAACAGAGACTCATTATACTTTCTTTGAACATGCTATATCTGACACGAGAAACACAAAATTAAAATTCATGTAGTTACACTGGCACAAATCACCAGACAAGGATCCAAACATTTTTTTTTTCTATAGTGATATTAATGTCAGCATAGGCACAGAACAGAATATATATATCTAACTCATTTTAAAATGTAAACAATTTTCAGAATAATCCAAATTTAAATATATAAAATTATCATTTGATAATATCTTATTGTTAGTGTTTATACTGCTTTCTCTAATTAAATTTCTGAAGATAAGAATCAATCTCAATTGTATTTCAATTCTTCCTCTCCACCCCTACTTATCCAGTGGAAATGTATGATCTGGCCAGCCCATCATTACTTCTAAATCTCCTTTTCTGGCCAAAGCACCAAACTCAATCTTATACTTCCTAGTTCTGGGTGGCAATAGATCCCAAAGACGTTTAAGTTGGATGTGACTCCTTCTATGCGAATGTTGTAACTACTATATCTCAGAGAACTGAGACAGAGTTAGGCATGTGTTGTTGTTCAACTGCTCAGTCATGTCTGACTCTTTGTGACACCATTCCTTGCAGCATGCCAGGCTTCCCTGTCCATCACCATCTCCTGGAGCTTGCTTAAACTCATGCCCATTGAGTGGTGATACCATCAAATAGCTCGTCCTCTGTCCTCCCCTTCTCCTCCTGACTTCTATCTTCCCCAGCTTCAGGGTCTTTTCCAATGAATCAGCTCTTCTCATTAGGGGGCCAAAGTAGTAGAGTTTCAGCTTCAGCATCAGCCCTTCCAATGAATATTCAGGATTGATTCCCTTTAGGATTGCCTGGTTAGATCTCCCTGCAGTCCAAGGGACTCTCAAGAGTCTTCTCCAACACCACAGTTCAAAGGCATCAATTCTTCAACGCTCAGCCTTCTTTATGGTCCAACTCTCACATCAATACACGACTATTGGAAAAACCATACATTTGACTATATGGACCTTGTCTCAAAGTCATGTTACGGTTTATAGGTTTGTCATAGCTTTTCTTCCTCAAGGCAAGAGTCTTTTAATTTCTGGGCTGCAGTCACCATCTGCAGTGATTTTAGAGCCCAAGAAATTATCCTGTCACTGTTTCCATTGTTTCCCCATATATTTGGCATGAAGTGATGGGACCGGATGCCATGATCTTGGTTTTTTGAATGTTGAGTGTTAAGTCAGCTTTTTCACTCTCCTCTTTCACCTTCATCAAGAGACTCTTTAGTTCCTCTTCATTTTTTGTCACAGGTGGTGTCAGGTGCATGTCTGAGGTTATTGATATTTCTCCTGGCAATCTTTATTACAGTGTGTACTTCATCTAGTCCAGCATTTGTCATGATGTACTCTGTGTATAAGTTAAATAAGCAGGGTGACAATATATCGCTTTGATATACCCCTTTCCCATTTTTGAAGCAGTCCATTGTTTAATGTCCAGTTCTAACTACTGCTTCTTGACCTGCATACAATTCAGGAGGCAGCTAAGGTGGTCTGGATTCCCATCTCTTTAAGAATTTTCCACAGTTTGTTGTCATCCACACAAAGGCTTTAGCATAGTCAGTGAAGCAGAAGTAGGTATTTTTGTGGAATTCTCTTGCTTTTTGTATGATCCAACAGATGTTGGCAATTTGATCTCTGGTACCTCTGCCTTTTCTGAATCCAGCTTGGACATCTGGGAGTTCTCAGTTCATGTACTGTGAAGTCTAGCATGGTGGATTTTGTGCATTACCTTGCTAGCATATGTAAAAGTAAGTAAAGTCGCTCAGTTGTGTCCGACTCTTCGTGACCCCATGGACTGTAGCCTACCAGGCTCCTCTGTCCATGGGATTTTCCAGGCAAGAGTACTGGAGTGGGTTGCCATTTCCTTCTCCAGGGGATCTTCCCGACCAAGGGATCGAAGCCAGGTCTCCAGCATTGGAGACAGACGCTTTACCGTCTGAGCCACCAGGGAAGCAAGGAGTGCAATTGTATGGTAGTTTGAAAATTCTTTGGCAATGCCTTTCTTTGGGACTGGGCTTCCCTGGTGGCTTAGAGGTAAAGCATCTGCCCACAATGCGGGAGACCTGGATTCGATCCCTCATTCAGGAAGATCCGCTGGAGAAGGAAATGGCAACCTACTCTAGGACTCTTGCCTGGAAAATCCCATGGACAGAGAAGTCTGGTAGGCTACAGTCCATATGGTCACAAGGAGTCGGACATGACTGAGTGACTTCACTTTCACTTTTTCTTCTTGGGGATTAGAATGAAAACTGACCTTATCCAGTCCTGTGGCCTCTGCTGAGTTTTCCAAATTTGCTAGCATATAGAGCACAGCGCTTTCACAGCATCATCTTTCAGGATTTGAAATAGCTCAACTGGAATTCCACCACCTCCACTAGCTTTGTTCGTAGTGATGCTTCCTAAGGCCCACTTGACTTTGCATTCCAGGATGTCTGGCTCTAGGTGAGTGACCACACCATCATGGTTATCTGGGTCATTAAGATCTTTTTTGTACAGTTCTTCTGTGTATTCTTGCCACCTCTTCTTAATGTCTTCTGCTTCTGTTAGGTCCATACTGTTTCTGTCTTTCACTGTACTCATCTTTGCATGAAATGTTCCCTAGGCATGTAATAAGGCTATATAAATGGCATTTGAATGAATGAGTAAATGATTAGAAAAACTTTGTCTTCTATTAAATAAAATATATGTGAGCGGATTTTTAAAACTTTATAATGCTATGCAAATGCCTAT
This sequence comes from Cervus elaphus, assembly GCF_910594005.1. NCBI lineage: Eukaryota > Metazoa > Chordata > Mammalia > Artiodactyla > Cervidae > Cervus > Cervus elaphus. The sequence continues at coordinate 34,765,306 of NC_057831.1, forward strand.
CAATGCATTTGTAGAACTGAAGTAATACATACAGGCACACCTCCTAGATACTGTGTGTTTGCTTCCAGACCACCTGAATAGGGCTAATAACATAATGAACACAATAACACAATTGAGTGACACAATTTTTTTGTTTCCCAGAACATATAAGAGTTGTGCTTATACTATAGTGTAGTTGATTAAGTGTTCAATAAATTATGTCTAAAAAACACTAATATACATAGCTTAATTTTGTTGCTGAAAAATGTTAACCATCAGCTAAGCCTTCAGTGAGTTATACTAGTAACATCAAAGACCACTGATTAGAGATCACCATAAACTAATAATACTGAAAAACTTTGAAATAGTGTGAGAACTATCAAAATGTAAAACTGAAAAGGCAAATGAGCAAAAGCTGTTGGAAACAGGGGTGCAGATAGACTTGCTCAGTGCAGGATTGTCGCAAACCTTCCATTTGTAAAAAACATGCTCCCTGTGAGGTGTAATGAAGCAAAGTGCAATAAAACAAAGTATGCCTGTAGCGAGAAATAAGCAATTCAGCATCAAAATGGAAAAATTATTTTTAGTTAAAAAACTATTTTAAAACATATATCTAAATATTCAAAAATATGTTTCATGTATAAGAACAAAAATAACTAAAATATAAAAAGTCAACATGTAACATACAGAATGAGACATAAAATATAAAAATATTTTAAGAATTCAAAAATTTCAAGTATATTAATAATAAGTAGTCCCTTTTTATAATAGAGCTTAGGGAAAGTTATAAAGCTTATTTAGCTATTCCACGATATTTCACTATGTTCTATTAGATAAATTACTCAATATTAGCCTAGAAAATAAATATTTTAAACTATCCTAATGAATTAACATAATCTGATTAAATTTATCCCATAACACAAACAAATTTTGGGTTAAAATTGACTAATAAATTTTGATAAATTACATATTTTCAAATAACTATAAAACTCTATACATTTTAAAATAAACTTTTTTTCATGGGAAGTAGAGTATCAAGATGTCTCAAGTTATATGAAATACAAAATAGGTATGGTGATAACTAAATTTAGTAGGAAATTATAAAACATAGGTTAAAAAAACTACTTCAGATTTTTATTCAGGTATTTATAAATTGATATTGAGTTGTGCTAAAATATTGATATAAGTGACTTTGACAGGGGTTCTATTTTTATTTTAACTTAATTCATTTTTTGTTTTTTAATACAGATATGCAAATGAAAAGTCTGCTGTCTTCTTCTACCTCCCTATTGCTTAGATAAACTACAACTGTTTGATATGCAGCCTTCCTCACATATATATTTATCAAATATATAAAACATAAAAATACATACGAACATACAAAGATATACAAATATGTAAAAATACTTTTTATAGGAATCTTATTCTATAGTCATGACTATGTAATTTGCTTTCAAGAGTAAATAATCTATGATCACTAAAAATAAAAACAAGCACACAAAATTCCTGCAAAATTCTGGTAATTTAAAATTCAATGGAAGATATGAATACGCATTTCCAAAGAAAACTAAACAGAAGTAGTTTGCCTGGTAAGAAACATATGGCAGTTAAAAGGTTGTAAAGTATGCAAACATATCACCAATTTTCTACCTCAAAAGCAATAGTCCATATTTTCAGTGACACCATATTAATAAATTTGTAAATGTACTCTTTCCACACAAGTGCTACAATCACATGAAAACATTCTTATAAAGGATACCACAAAACTAGGAAATCTTGATTCTAGTATTAGTATGCAGTTGCATTATTTTACTGCATGTTTTGTCATCCTGAAACATGAGCATTATACTTCTAAATATGCTGAATATAATACACTGGCTTTATTTACTTAGGAAGTAAATTACCTATAAATTTATAATTTTTAAAGTCACTTAAAGGAAGAAAATATTGCACATGAACTTTGAAAAGAACCATGAAAATTTTGAGATTTTATTCAATGAATATAAATAAATTAACACGCCACAGTTTCATGGATACTAGCAGAAAACATGAGACTCCTGGGTCAGAGACACAGGGACTTTATTACACAGGATAATCAAGTAGCATGAGTTTCATGTTTTCATCAGCTCTGCTTGTCTACCTTCTTCTCCTAAACCCCGCTGGGCTCTGCCGAGCATCCCAGGTGAGTATGGCACACATACTGTATCACAGCTGAAGAACGCCAAGCTTAGGAAACCATGATCTTTTAAAGGTGCTGCTAACAAACTGTTCAAACTTTGGCCAAGAGGAAAAATTTACCTTTACTACTTTTCCCCAAAAGTGAATTTGTCCTCTGCCCATATGTCTTCTAACCTGAATCAATGTGGGCTTGTCATTAAGGACTATCCACTTAGGTCAAGTACCATAATGGTTTATAGGAGTGATAGTTCTGCTGGTTTAATAATATTTAAAATAATTATACAAATTAAATATTTTAATATTTGATCCATGTGCATTTATTTATCAACTGTAAATAGTAATGACATAAATCCAGAAAGAATGAATCTGGTATGCTTTATCTTGTAAGGATATCTTAATCTTAAATCAAGATTCAAGTTTATAGGTAGCAACAGGTACCCAATAAGCACCTGTGGCATTATCCCAGTTAAATTAAAAAAAAAAAAAGACACTTATTTCAACAATTAAAGTGTATTCCTTCTCTCTGTAATGCCTATACACTCTTCTTACACTGAAGAATATTTATTCAGTCCCACTTACCGACTATTGTCCTAGGTACTCTGGGAAATTCAAAGGAGACAAAGGTGTGATGTTTAGTTGGAAACATCTGCACTGATCTTAATAACTAACATAGTGCCAGGACGTGGATGATTAAATGCATGAAGGAGCCAATAAGAACATCAAAGAAGACTCATTAAAGAGGTAAAATTTAAGGTTAAGAATTTGTACTGGCAAAGTTGGTAGAGAAGGGCATGCCAAACCTTAGAGAATAAAATGTGCAAAAGTTTGCAGTAAGAAATCAACATGGCATATCTAGAGAATAATGAAGAGGGCACATTGACCAAAGCAGAGCAGAGACATTAACTGGGAGATAAAGTTAGATAATCAAATTATGAAGAGCTGTGAACAAAGGATGAGGTGCTGGACTTTGTGTAAAATAAGAGGTTGCTAGAATTTTTTGAAGAAAAATTGCATGATGAACAGAAAAGAATGCATTAGGGAAGAGAAAAAAAGAAAGATAATGATTACTCTCTCTCATTTGTTAATTTGTTTTTAACTATGCAATGATTATTAGTCTTGTCACATATTATTTTTTTTAAATTCTTCATTCTATAAATGAGTAAACAAATTTAGAGACATTAACTAACTTTCCCAAAGGCACTAGTATGCAAATGTCAAGACGGATTCTATCAAAGTCTGTACAACTATGCTCTTAAACGCTTCTCAATGCTGCTTCTTGGTTATGAGACTACCATAATATATCATACATTTCAGTGCAGTCATTTCAGTTGCTCAGTTCTATCAGACTCTTTGCAGCCCCGTGGACTGCAGCACCCCAGGCTTCCCTGTCCATCACCAACTTCTGGAGCTTGCTCAACCTCATGGCCATCAAGTCGGTGATGCCATCCAACCTTCTCATCCTCTGTCATCCCTTTCGCCTCCCACCTTCAATCTTTCCTAGCATTAGGGTCTTTTCCAATGAGTCAGCTCTTCGCATCAGGTGGCCAAAGTACTGAAGTTAAAGCTTCAAAATCAGTCCCTCCAATTAACACCCAGGACTGATCTCCTTTAGGATGGACTGGTTGTATCTCCCCCGAGTCCAAGGGACTCTCGAGTCTTATCCAACACCACAGTTCAAAAACATAAATTCTTTGGCGCTCAGCTTTCTTTAGAGTCCAACTCTCACATCCATACATGACTACTGAAAAAACCACAGCCTTGGCTAGAAGGACCTTTGTTGACCAAGTAACAGCTCTGCTTTTTAATATGCTATCTAGGTTGGTCATAACTTTCCTTCCAAGGAGTAAGTGTCTTTTAATTTCATGGCTGCAATCATCATCTGCAGTGATTTGGAGCCCCCAACAATAAAGTCAGCCACTGTTTCCACTGTCTCCCCATCTACTTCCCATGAAGCGATGGGACCAGATGCCATGATCTTAGTTTTCTGAATGTTCAGCTCTAAGCCCACTTTTTCACTCTCCTCTTTCACTTTCAGCAAGAGGCTTTTTAGTTCCTCTTCACTTTCTGCCATAAGGGTGGTGTCCTCTGCATATCTGAGGTTATCGATATTTCTCCTGGCAATCTTGGTTCCAGCTTGTGCTTCATCCAGCCCAATGTTTCTCTTGATGTACTCTACATACAAGTTAAATAAGCAGGGTGACAATATACAGCCTTGATGTACTCCTTTTCCTATTTGGAACCAGTCTGTTGTTCCATGTCCAGTTCTAACTCTTGCTTCCTGACCTGCATACAGGTTTCTCAAGAGGCAGGTCAGGTGGTCTGGTATTCCCATCTGCCTCAGAATTTTCCATATTAGGTGGCCCAAGTATTGGAGTTTCAGCTTCATCATCAGTCTTTCCAGTGAATATTCAGGATTGATTTCTTTTAGGATTAACTGGTTTGATCTCCTTGCAGTCCAAGAGACTCTCAAGAGTCTTCTCCAACACCACACAGTTCAAAAGCATCAACTCTTTGGCACTCAGCTTTCATTATAGTCCAACTCTCACATCCATACATGATTACTGGAAAAACCATAGCTTTGACTAGATGGACCTTTGTTGGCAAAGTAATGTCTCTGCTTTTTAATATGTTGTCTAGGTTGGTCATTGGAGAATGCAATGGCAACCCACTCCAATACTCTTGCCTGGAAACTCCCATGGACGGAGGAGCCTGGTAGGCTACAGTCCATGGGGTTGTGAAGAGTTGGACACAACTGAAGCGACTTAGCAGCAGCAACCACACCAGCTAGGCTGGTCATAGCTTTTCTCCCAAGGAGCAAGTGTCTTTTAATTTCATGGCTGCAGTCACCATTTGCAGTGATTTTGGAGCCCAAGAAAATAAAGTCTATCACTGTTTCCATGGTTTCCCCATTTATTTGCCATGAACTGATCATGGCATTTAAAGTGATCGTACATTTAAGGCAATGAAATTTGTGACAGAAGAATTAGTTATAGACAATAACTAATATAGAGAGGAAATGATGAGGGAGAATAGAAGAATTTGAGAGAGTTAGTGGCACACTGTCTAAGAAGAGAGCTGTGTCAAAGGGGGAGCCCAGTTTCAAGCTTGGCATTTAGGAAAACAGTGGTGAAAATGCGTGCAGATATTTGGGGAAAGGGAATATTATTAGTAAGAAGCACCATATATGATACGTTGAATGTGAAGGAGGGTGACATGTCAGGATTGCCTGCAGGTATTAATGTCCTCAAATGCTCAAGTCTCAAATATAAAGTGATGTAGTACTTGCACAAAACTTAGGCACATCTTCCTGTATACCTTAATCTCTAGATTACTTATAATATCTAATACAATGTAAATGTATGTAAATTTCACCAGCATATGGCAAATCCGAGTTATGCTTTTGGGAACTTCCAGGAAAATTTTCCCCAAATATTTTCAACCATGTTTGGTTGAATCCTTATATGCTGAACCCATAGATGCAGAAAGTCTAGATTAATGTCAAGATAGGAGTGCTATTTAAGAGAGACAACTTCAAGTAAAGACAGTGGGCCAGAAATGTGGTGCTTTCTTCTATTCACTAATTATCACACTTCTTGCATTTGAAAAAATAAATAAAGAATGACCATTTCCATTCATAAAAGTCCTTTCTTATCAGAACTTTTAACCAAGATCTTTAGGAATCTGGAATCCACCTATTCTGTCATCATCCTAAATTGTCCTTGTTTTAAATCAAAGACTTCATTTTTAGTTTAATCCAACAAACTTTATTCTCTTTACTGCTTCTGAAAATTTGATTATGACAACCCTTCCTCTTTTTATTTATATTCTCCCCTTCCCCCACTCTTTTTATGCTTTATTTTCACCTAATCTATACATTATTTTTGAGAGGCTGAATAACAAAATGGTTAAGAGTATGTGCTCTGAATTTCACAGGGTCTTGGCTATTTAAAATCCTCACTTAAAAATATCTAACCACTGTGAATTTCAACTTCCTTACCTATGAAACAGATGATAATAAGAACACCATTACCATAGGGTTGTGAGGAAGATAATTGGATATTTGTAAATGACTCAACAAAAATGTCAGGCACCCTATAAGCACTATACAAGTGCTAATTATTTTGCAACTCTTCTTTGCATACCTTATCTCCTTTCTCTTCTTCAGACTCCTTTCTACTCTTCTCTCTTAACTTTCCCTTATGTTGCTCACTTCAGAAATCACAGAATGATAATGAATCACATCAACATTTAAGCAGATCTAAGCAAATACATTTAAAATGTGTAACTTTAGGCATGGTCTTTTATCCTAGCCTCTTCTGTAGTGATGATGAGCAAGTTGGATAAGGCACCACTATGTCAAATCCAAAATAAATCAAATCAAGCTCATGATTTTGTCTCCAGAGTTAAAATCTTGTATTTCCTCTTCCATGTTGGGCAGAGCCATTTATTCCAGTCCCCAGGTTAACTTCCCTGGAGCTCAAATGGTAAAGAATCTACCTGCAATGCAGGAGACCAGGGTTCAATCCCTTTGTTGGGAAGATCCTCTGGAGAAGAGAATAGCAATCCACTCCAGCATACTTGCCTGGAGAATCCCATAGACTAGGAGCCTGGCAGGCTACAGTCCATGGGGTTGCAAAAAGTCAGACACGACTGAGCAACTAACACACGAACACACCAGGTTTAAAATATCAGAATAATATTTAATGTGTTTTCTCCTCTATCCCTATATAAAATCAGTCACTAATCTCTTCATTTCACTTACAGCTTTTAGTTCCCTCTCTTTTCTGAGACCTACTGATGCTGCTCCACTCCACACGTACTATCTCAAACCTGGATCAGTCTAAACTGATCTTCACCCCTCCCTCAATAACCTAGAGTCCAAAAATCTGATTAATTTCTATATAGGAGTGCTCCTTTCAGACATGTTTCTACACACACACACACACACACACACACAAATCAGCATAAAATTAACTTGTTGACCATTTATGAGTAAAATCATTCAGAGAGAATTGCCTTTTTCTTCATATAATTAAAAAGGTGTTAAGCCTTTTTGCCACATGCACAGATGAATGTGTAAGAACAAGCAGCTAGTTTATGCTTTTTGATTAATATCGCATGACTGTGTTACTGTCTTGGTGGTCTTTTGGAATAATGCAACAAAGGCCCAGGTTTCCTGTGCAAAAATCTAGTTTTGGCTTGGCTCCTTCTTTTTGAGAGCTTGGCTGGTTTCCAGAGTTGTGAAAACAAAATATCACAGACTAAGTGGTTTAAATAACAGAAATCATTTTTCTCACAGTTCTAGAGGCCAGAAGTTTAACATTAAGAAGCTGGGAAATCTGGTTTCTCCTAAGGCCTCTCTCCAGAAATAACTTACATGTAACCATTGTTGTGTGTTCACATGGTCTTATCTCTGTGCCTGTCCGTGGCTGAATTCCTTCTGTGTGGGTACATTCCTGGTGCTTTTTTTTTTTTCAAACTATAAGGATATCAGTCATATTGGACTAGGGCCCCATTCTTATAGGGCTTCCCTGGAGGCTTAGCCGTAAAGAATCTGCCTGCAATGGCAATGCAGGAGATGCGGGTCACAAAGATCCCCTGGAGAAGGAAATGGCTATCCAATCCAGTATTCTTGCCTGGAAATCCCGTAGACAGAGGCGCCTGGTGGGCTACAGTCCATGGGGTCTCAAGAATTGGACACAACTTAGTGACTAAACCATGACCAAACCATCTTTATGACCTCATATAACCATAATTACTCCATTGAATCTCCTATCTCACCTAACTCCTTTATTTATCTGGATTTTTATTATCTTGAACTTTCCTCACCTCCTAAACTCTACTGCTGTGGGCAAGAATCCATTAGAAGAAATGGAGTAGCCATTATAGTCATCAAGAGTCCGAAATGGAGTACCTGGGTGCAATCTCAAAAATGACAGAATGATCTCTGTTCATTTACAAGGCAAACCATTCAATATCACAGTAATCCAAGACTACGCCCCAAACAATAATGCTGAAGAAGCTGAAGTTGAACAGTTCTATGAAGAATTACAAGACCTTCTAGAACTAACTCCCCAAAAAGATGTCTTTTTCATCACAGGGGACTGAAAAGCAAAAGTAGGAAATCAAGAGATACCTGGAGTAACAGGCATATTTGGCCTTGGACCACAAAATGAAGGAGGGCAAAGGCTAACAGAGTTTTGCCAAGAGAAAGCACTGGCCATAGCCAACACCCTCTTCCAAGAACACAGGAGAAGACTCTACAAATGGACATCACCAGATAGTCAATACTGAAATCAGATTGATTTTATTCTTTGCAGTCGAAGATGGAGAAGCTCTGTACAGTCAGCAAAAACAAGATCGGGAGCTGACTATGGCTCAGATCATGAACTCCTTATTGCAAAATTCAGACTTGAAAAGAAGACAGTATGGAAAACCACTAGACCATTCAGGTATGACCTAAATCAAATCCCTTATGACTATACAGTGGAAGTGACAAATAGATTCAAGGGATTAGATCTGATAGACAAAGTGCCTGAAGGACCATGGACAGAGGTCCGTGTCATTGTACAGGAGGCAGTGATCAAGACCATCCCCAAAAAAAGGAAATGCAAAAAGGCAAAATGGTTGTCTGAGGATACCTTACAAATAGCTGTGAAAAGAAGAGAAGCAAAAGGCAAAGGAGAAAAGGAGAGATATACCCATTTGAATGCAGAGTTCCAAAGAATAGCAAGGAGAGATAAGAAAGCCTTCCTCAGTGATCAATGCAAAGATATAGAGGAAAACAATCAAATGGGAAAGTCTAGAGATCTCTTCAAGAAAATTAGAGATACCAAAGGAACATTTCATGCAAAGATGGGCCCAATAAAGAACAGAAATGGTATGTACCTAACAGAAGCAGAAGATATTAATAAGAGGTGGTAAGAATACCCAGAAGAACTTTGCAAAAAAGATCTTCATGACCCATGTATCCATGACGGTGTGATTACTCACATAGAGCCAGACATCCTGGAATGAGAAGTTAAGAGGGTCTTAGGAAGCATCACTATGAAGAAAGCTAATGGAGGTGCTGGAATCCCAGTTGAGGTATTTCCAATCCTAAAAGATGATGCTGTGAAAGTGCTACACTCCATATGCCAGAAAATTTGGAAAACTCAGCAATAGCCACAGGACTGGAAAAGGTCAGTTTTCATTCCAATCCCAAAGAAAGGTAATGCCAAAGAATGCTCAAACTACCACACAATTGCACTCATCTCACATGCTAGCATAACAATGCTCAAAATTCTCTAAGCCAGACTTCAACAGTATGTGAACTGAGAAATTCCAGATGTACAAGCTGGATTTACAAAAGGCAGAGGAACCAGAGATCAAATTGCCAACATCCCTTGGATCATAGAAGAAGAAAGAGACTTCCAGAAAAACACCTACTTCTGTTTTATTGACTATGCCGAAGTCTTTGACTGTGTGGATCACAACAAACTTGGAAAATTCTTAACGAGGTGCAAATACCAGACCAGCTTACCTGACTCCTGAGAAACCTGTATGCAGGTCAAGAAGTAACAGTTAGAACTGGACATGGAACAACAGACTGGTTCCAAATAGGGAAAGGAGTACGTCAAGGCTGTATATTGCAGGGAGCCAACACACAAGATCCTACCCGTGACAAGGTCATGAGGAGAAAACCTGACAGGCAAGGTGGATCAGGTTTTCAGGGATTCCGAAAAGCTGCCCCCGGTGCTCACCTTAAAGATGACATCTGTCTTTCTGATGCTTGCTTCAATAGACTACTCCCTAATTTCTGTGACACAGGCAGAAGGCCTCCCCCAATCTCTTTCCAAATAAGAATCAATTTAGAACTTTAATCAATAAGTTTCCTGGGTGGTGGTATTTTATGAGATTATCCAGGATGAAAGGAGTGTTTCAATTTAAACTCCTTTGCTGGCATTCTAGTTTGATTAGCAAATACGTCTATGCCCTTGGTACTAATATGCATAACTGCGTATAATACCCTAATCATAAAACAGCATAAAGAACCTGATCATATAAAGGCCCTAATAGACATAGAGCCCTTCAGGGAGTGAGGAAGCCGTATTAGAAAACACAAGAAAAATTATTCTAAAAGTGGCTATTGGGTTAACATTTGCTTGCTGTGTTTTTGCTCTTAATGTGCTAAGGTTGTGTTATGGAAACCATTGTTAATATAGTTAAAGATCTAGAAAAATAAGAGCTTAGCCCTAGCATGGTAACAATGAAACAGTTGTTAATTGTCAGCCAGGAGTACTAGGCAGAGGCTGCCTCACCAAAGCTGCAGAGTCGGTGTGGGGTAAACTTCTTAGATAAATTCAACTGACAACTTCTGCAGAATTAATTTTTGTGTTAACAAGGTTATACTTCTACTATGTTGTGACATGCGGTACTGTTGCCCTATGAGACTGTAACTTTTCTGTTAAGATCACCACAGAAACAGAAAATAGGTTTACATTCACCTGACTTGCATAAAATATTAATAGGCCCCAAGGCCAGAAGATAATGTGCAAAGATTTATTATAGAAGAAGTATGCAGAACACACCCTGATTTCGTGAAGGACAAGCTGATATAATGTTAAACTATCTTCCCCTGAGAAATGTACTAACAGGGTATAAAAGCTACGGTAAAAAAAAAAAAAAAAAAAAAGCATTGCCAGACTCTGCTGCACACCCCCAGTCTGGTCTCTCTCTCTCTCTTTCTCTCTCTCTCTCTCTCTCTCTCTCGCCAATGCCGTTCATCCTGAGGGTACCCCTGGATCCTGCCGAGGCTGGACCCTGGCAGTATATATTGTCACCGTGCTCATTTAAGTTATATACAGAGTAAATCATGTGAAATGCCAGGCTGGATGAAGCACAAGTTGGAACCAAGATTGCCAGGAGAAATACCAATAACCTCAGATATGTAGATGATACCATCCTTATGCCAGAAAGCGAAGAACTAAAGAGCCTCTTGATGAAAGCAAAACAGGAGAGTGAAACAGCTGGCTTAAAACTCAACATTCAGAAACCGAAGATCATGTCATCCAGTCTTGAGAGACTTTATTTCTGGGGGCTCCAAAATCACTGCAGATAGTGACTGCAGCCATGAAGTTAAAACACACTTGATCCTTGGAAGAAAAGCTATGATCAACTGAGACAGAGTATTAAAAAGCAGAGTTGTTCTTTTGCCAACAAAGGTACATCTAGTCAAAGCTATGGTTTTTCCAGTAGCCATATATGGATGTGAGAGTTGGGACTATAAAGAAAGCTGAGTGCTGAAGAATTGATGCTTTTGAACTGTGGTTTGGAGAAGTCTCTTGAGAGTCCTTTGGGCTGCAAGGAGATCCAATCAATCAATCCTAAAGGAAATCAGTCCTGAATATTCATTAGAAGGACTGATGCTGAAGCTAAAACTCCAACACTTTGGCCACCTGATGCAAAGAACTGACTCCTTAGAAAAGACCCCGATGCTAGGAAATACTCAAGGCAAGAGGCGAAGGGGATGACAGAGGATGACATGGTCGGATGCATCACTGACTTGATGGCCATGAATTTGGGCAAGCTCCAGGAGCTGGTGATGGACAGTGAAGCCTGACCTGCTGCAGTCCATGTGGTTGCAAAGAGTGGGATGCAACTAAATTGAAACTTACAGGACAAATGATAATGTTCATCTGAATTTGTCCTAATGAAGTATAAAATAGACATCATCTGAATTTTCCTTTTTATTTTCCTATGCCTCATCCTGCAATCAGTGCTACCTCTAAAGAAATATTTTGTACACATTTGAGACTATCGATACTACTTTTAAATTTGTCACAAATGGATCCCATTTTTCAGAATGATTTATCTTTACTGAATATTCACTCCATTTCATTCACATTACTTAAACTTACAATCACATAGTACACTTTTGGGAAAAAAGTCATGACAGTTTGTGTTCCAATGTTTTGTTTTCATTTTCAGAGCAGAGTATAAACAGCATTTCTAAGAAGTTCAACATAGTAACAGATGCTAAATTAATCCATACCTCTTTGATGCCTACAAAACCCTGTTGAAGATAATGAGCATAGTCACATGTTATCTATCTGAAGGTAAAAAGAAAAAGAGAAACAAACTACATAATTAGCAGAGTTACTCCTCAAACACAAACAGGAGTAGCATTCTTGTTCCTATGTCTCACCCTCAGTAAACTTACAGAAAAAGTTTCTGGGAGCTAGTTGCAGGCAGTCAACTTAACTCACTTTCTACCTAGTAAAAGATTCACAGAAGTTTAAAATAAAAAAAACACTTTTAATTTATCATGAACTGCCATAGGAATGATGGAAAAGAATTCTCAGTAATATATATAGATATAAAATAGACATCAAATGGATATATATGTATATAATGGATATAATGTATACATTATGGATGCCGCTGCTGCTGCTGCTGCTAAGTCACGTTAGTCGTGTCCGACTCTGTGTGACCCCATAGATGGCAGTCCACCAGGCTCCCCCATCCCTGGGATTCTCCAGGCAAGAACACTGGAGTGGGTTGCCATTTCCTTCTCCAATACATTATGGATACGTATACATATATGGATAGAATGTATATATGTATATAATGAATATATAATGTATATATACATACATTCTATTGCATACATATACAAGTATATAATTATATGTATATATATACAACTAAATACATTATATATATATTATATATATACACACATAAAATAAGGTAAATCCTAGAGAATCCTCTTGAGAGTCCCTTAGGCAACTAGGAGATCAAACCAGTCACTACTAAAGGAAATCAACCCTGAATATTCATTGGGAAGACTGATGTTAAAGCAAAGCTAAAGCTCCAAATACTTTGGCCACCTGATGCGAAGACCCAACTCATTGGAAAAGACCCTGATGCTGGGAAAGATTGAGGGCAGGAGCAAAAGGGAGCGATAGAGGATGAAATGGTTGGATGGCATCATTGACTCAGGGACATGAGGTGGAGCAAACACCAGGAGATGGAGAAGGACGGGGAAGCCTGGTGTGTTGTAGTCCATGGGGTCACTAAGAGTCGGACATGACTGAGCGACTGAACAACAACAAAGGACAAGTGAGGTTTTCGTAAAGCTAAATGCTTCCTTATTAATCCATGACTGGGGTTTCAATTTGATGGGGGAATGCATGAGGACTTGAGAGACTGTGAATATCTGAAGCACTGATGGAAAAACACCCTTTCTCTTGGGCTGTGATTTACAGTGAAAAGGATGTGTTTGGTGGGGTAGGGAGGAGGAGGAAAGATCTGGAAATTGTAAGTCTTACGCAGAGAGACACTTATGAGATTAAAGTGGAACCCAGGTCACTCCAGCGCCATTCAGTCATTCAAACCAAGAATTCCCTGAAGGTAGTAAAAATATATGAAGCATCTGAAAGCTAATATAAAAGATAGTAAGAGGTGGATTGTTAAAAGGTAATCTATCCCTTGCTTTACCACTAAGAGACAGAAGTATCAGTGCACAGGAAACAAAGGTCAGAGTCAGAGTCAAAAAGCAAGTGAAGAAAGCAGGTAAGAGATGGCAATAGGACACCAAGAAATGACTCAGAAGTAAGATTTTGAATGTGGACAAATGCCTTCATGTGCCTTTTATGAGCATCGTGTTATGTTTTGCAAGGTTGTAAGGATCTTTTAATAGGGCTAAATCCAATTTGCAAGGAAAGAAGCAAATAGATGAAACTATACATTTAGGGTGTTTGCTTTTTGGAGCTGTTCTTAAGAGACTTTCCAACCCTGCTTCTCAGCCACAATAAACACAAATACATTATGCTCAACAACCCCCAACACACCTACACACCTGTGTGCGTGCACACCCATGTCAGGGCACACACACCCAGCTAGCATCCTGGTGCTTCTTCCATTTCCTAATATTACAATATTCTCAAATCCACACATGACACTACCTTGTGTGACTATCTTTCAACAATGAATTCTTATATTTGCTGTGTGGACAGAGATGTAGATGTTATGTACAGGATTTCTGCTCCCAAAATCAATGCCAGCAGTTTTTTGGCCTATGGTCCACATTTATATGTAGCCATAGCAACATTAAGTATTTTTTTTTCTCCCCATTTTTCTTTATTAAAAAACTGCTTTCTTTTCTGAAGTTTTCTTGAGATAGAAAAAAAAAAATGCAACTTTGATAGTTACTAAACAATTTACCAGTAGGACAGATAGCCCTGGATGTCAACTAAGTAAAGAGAAATGTTTGGAAGAAACAATTTAAAAATATTTACAGGTTGCAATTATCTCACCAGTGGCAGTTAAATTTGACATAGCATCCACCAAGGAGATGTTTAACATCCCTATTTTTCAAAGAATGTGCAGTGAATGAGGAGGCATAGTAATATTAGAAAATAGGCCTTAATATTCAGAATAGCCTGAAGTTTCATAAGCAATAGAGGTATACTGGGACATAGAAGCTTCAACAGATACTGAATTAGATCATACTTTAACTATAGTTATGTGTCTAGACTATGGTATATGTTCCAAGAGTTATGTGAAACAATGCAATATGCTGACTGTGAGCTATTTGCAAAGCCCCAAATAAGAAATAAGTATCATAATGTAATTAGGTAACTGAATTATAATTAAATTCCATTCTAGATTACATTATTAAACTAATGTTTTAAATCGTAAGTAGCAAGTCTAGACAAAGTGCCATCTTGAGGGAAAGCAGAATTGTCTGAGGGGTGATAGAGATAAATGAAAACCCTATCTTGACTGCAAACAAAAGCTAAGAAAATCACTCCTACAACATAGACTCCCTTGCAAGAAAATGATTTTAAGATACACTTTATTTCAGCAAACATTTATACTTCAAAACAAAATTTTGCAAAGATTTTAAATCTAAAGATAGGTACTATATCTGGACATATTATTTACTCACTGATATCTATACAAAATTTACTATAAAACCATGCAATTTGATCAGAGGTTTAGCAGTATTTAGAAATTCTGTGAACAGCAAAATAATCTCCACCCCAAATCTGAGGACTTAAATCCAGGCTTTAGCTATAGAATATGAAAAAACCAGGACCATCAAAATCAAAGACCAGTTCTAAAGAAAATAAGAATCATGGAAGTGCTATGAAGCTGGAATCAAATCTCATTCTGGGTAACAAGTTTAGAAGTACTGTTAGAATAAGTTTTTTAAAAGGTGGGAAAAGAGAAGGAAACATATTTATTTAGACCTTTCCTTTGCCAGATACAATATAAATCTAATCTTCACAGTAAAATTTGTAAGAGTTTTTATCTTCCTATTTTATAAGAGGAAAAGTAATGCTTATCAAAGAAACGCAATAAAATAGAATAAAATAACATTGCTGAATTGTTATAGATCTAAGTAAGATTTCCGTGTGTAGGATTGCTCAGTTATGCTTGACTCTTCGCAACCCTAAGGAGTTGACCTAGGGATCTTCCTGACCTAGGGATCGAACCTACATCTCATGTCCTGCATTGGCAGATGGGTTCTTTACCACTAGCGCCACCTGGGAAGCCCAAGTGTTCAACTCTTTGTGACCCCATTAATTGTACCCCACCAGGCTCCTCTGTCCATGGAATGTTTCAGGCAAGAATACTGGAGCAGGGCTTCTCAAGTGGTAAAAAACCCACTTGCCAATATGCAGGGGAAATAGATGTGGATTTGATCCCTGGGTCAGGAGATCCCCTGGAGGAGGGCACAGCAACCCAGTATTCTTGTCTGGAGAATCCCATGGACAGAGGAGACTGGCTGCCTACAGTCCTTAGGGTCACAAAGAGTCAGACACCACTGAAGACATTTAGCATGTATGCAAGCCATTCCCTACTCCAGGGAATCTTCCCAACCCAGGGATGAAACCTGTGTCTCTTGTGTTTCTTGCACTGGTAGGCAGATTCTTTACCAATGCACCACCTGGGAAGCCAACTGCATTCTTACTACATACAACTTAATTCAGTTGTTACAATATAGTCCATATGGCCATGACTTTACAGAAAGAGTTTTCTGATCCCTAATGAAGGCCACAGAAAACAAAATAATATTTGTCTGTTTCTGAAGTAAATGAATAAAATCTTTCACAATAATTACTTATTATTTTTAAACTTCTCACCTCCTCTTACCTACAGAAGCTCATCTAATCAAAGAGAACAAGATAGATATATCTATTTGTTGTCATATGTATTTGTCATAAATATAATGAGTTACTTTGATTTTATTAATAGTCCACTATATACAGCTTATTTCACTTTAAAAACAATAACAGAAAGCAATCTATTTAAACTATAATATTTGAAAGAGTAAACATTTGTATTTCTATCAGTAAATTTATACTAAAAGTCAACACTAGTTTTCTCAAGTTTTCATTTTTATCAAGATTAAAAGGAAATAGTTAAGGAATAACTGGCCTGCATCTAAAAAGAGTTACTAGATGTTAAAACACCTTTACTCATCTGTAAACATGCAAATACTTTATGGTTTATTATTACTCCTAAACAATTATATTATGCTATCTAAATTTGTAACACCATCTTTTATATACTTGATAATTAAAAATAGGCATTTTCAATGTAGTTAAATATATCTGTCTATGTTTCTGATTTTCAAACCTGAACAAAACACAGTTTAAATAAAAATGTGTCTCAGAGGAACACAATCACAGGCTTTCCACAGCACTATTTGCTTAAATGGCTGGCCGCTCTCTCCTTCCCTCCCCCACCAGAAATTCTGAACGTGCTTAGCATCTCCTAGAGGTCCTGTAGGCTGCCATCTGCTGTATATCTGCTATGTTGCAGTCTGAAAGTCTTGAAGTCAGATTTAGCCCCGCAACTTACACAAAGGTATGTGAGTTGTATTACAACTGAGGCATTAATGCTAGATTCAAGAAGAAAATTAAAACTTAGACATGCATAGCAAAATCATATTAGTGGTTATTTGATTAATTATTGAATATGATTATAACACAAATAACCACAACAATACACCTGAATTATATTCAGGTATAATGAGGGTGGCAGTTATTAATACTGTGGGTTGTGTTAGCGCTAGTCGCTCAGCCGTGTCCAACTCTTTGCAGCCCCACTGATCGTAGCCTGCCAGGCTGCTCCATCCATGGGATTTTCCAGGCAAGAATACTGGAGTGGGTTGCCAGTTCCTTCTCCTTCTCTGTGGGTTGTGGTTTGTTTTTGATAAGTAATAAAATAATACATATGACTACAGACTACATAAGTATACATACCAGGAAAGAATTATCTGGCTGACTGGTATACCCTTTCTCACCATGTTATTTTCAGTTCAACATTAAATAAACACCAAAATAAATACTGATGGCAAAGAAGTAGTCAAAGTATTTCTGCAATTTTCATGGGAAGAGAAATACAGAAGAAAACAGCATTGTAGGAGATGGAGTTGGTAGACAGGGAGTCACTCAGAGTACAAACAATTTGGAAAGACTGAGTTTTTAAGGCAACATTAAAGATATATAGGAAAATAGTATACATATGCAATGACTCTGACAGAAACACATAAGAAAATATACTATGAATATAAAATAAATAGTATCACAAAGCCTCACCTATTGTACATATACCTCTTTTCAATCACTGCTTCTATACACATAATCTTACCTTGACTATCACATTTAACATCCTCATTCTTTAAAAAACATATAAATATATATTCTTTAATAATATATGTCATTTAACTTTGCATATTTTTTTAGTTATATACATTTTAAGTTTTATATTCTGTATGAATTTATCTGTGACTTGGTTTTTGTGTGCAAAATATGCTTTGTGGGACATGATGATACATGAACTTAAAGCATTCTATTACATGAACATACCCAAAGGGAGAGTAATCTGGAAAGCATTTTGGAAAAACTTTGATATTATCTAGTAGTTTTAAACATGCACTTACTTAGTAATTCCATTGCTGAGAGAGACCAGATTTTCATAGAGAGATTAACACATTGCCCAAAGTCATACTCACTTACTGTGATTTGATATTCAAATTTGAGCAGCCTGTCCTAGCACAGACTAGTATACTGTGATCACTATACTAGATTGCCTCTGCAGTATAAATAACAATTTTAAGTAATATAAATAGTTTTTTAAAGAAAAGAATAATATTTCAATATGGAGGGTACTCATGTAAGATGAATGTTTGGTCATCATACTTATTTATCCTAATAAAATATATAATATCCTTCCAAAATTAAGACACGTTTTACTTTAAAACATATTTTAAAAATTCTTTCAGGGCATGTATTATTCATTTTCATATCCTTAAAATTCATAGACCAATGACTTGCAAAGAAATAAACCAATAATTTAATAACAGAACAAGCTGCAAAAGTTAATATTTCTATTTTAGAATTCTGCTTTACAAATTAACTGAATAAGTTGCTTTGCATATTTGAAGTTTATAAAGCCTGGGTAATATGCGTTTGGAATTAATCACTGGATTGACAAATCCACTGTTTATCTTTTCTTATCATATTTACTTCTCAGTATCATTCCTCAAGTTGGCTATCTTAAAAGCAACGTTTTCCCTTAGCTTCTTGATATTACACTCTTGGCATTTCTTTCCATTTCATTGGATATTGATTTTTTTTTTCTCTCCTGATCCTTTTGGAGCATCCCATTCTGGTTTTAGGTACAAATTCTCTCTTCCATAGCTTTTAATAGAATCTATAGTATCAAGAATACACACTCTTTATTTTTAGCCCTGATCTTTCTGGGTTTGTGCTTAGTCTCTCAGTTGTGTCTGATTCTTTGCGACTGCATGAACTGTAGCCTGCCAGGCTCCTCTGTTCATGGGATTCTCCAGGCAAGAATACTGGACTGGGTTGCCATGCCCTCCTCCAGGAGATCTTCCCAACCCAGGAATCAAACCCAGGTCTCCTGCATTGCAGGTGGATCCTTTACCATCTGAGTCATACAGACACATTAATTCAAATTTCTGTTTGATACCTAACACTTGCATGTCTAAGTAAGCATCTCAACTTCAACTGGCCAAAGCAAAACTCTAATTTCCTTTGTGTCTCACACAGATTATCCCTATCCTAATCTTCCCACTCTCAGAAAAGAGCAATAATGTCTGCACAGTACTGAAAGGTCAACTCTCAGTTACCCTTGCTTTTTCTCTTTTCTTTCTTGCTTCTTCAATTGCAACTCATAACAATGGCTGTTGACATTACTTCCAAAACACATCATACATCTTTTCCCTTCTCTCTGCCTCAACTGTTACTACCATGGTCTGTCCATCATTATTTCTCTCTTGGAAAAACTTTTCTTACATACTGAAGAAACAGGAAATTCAATTAACATGTAGTAGTTCTTTAGACAAGGAATGAAAGGTCAAATATGTTAGCACAACTGAATGCCAGAAAAACATAAATGGCAATGATACTTCTACTCTGCTTCAGCTAGTATAGCCTTTATTAACAATTATTAGTACTGAATTATCATTCAATAAATACAACATATTTTTCTACTAAAAACATTTACTAGTATATTTACAAGTTTAAGAAATCTCAAATACATTCTACCATGTTGCCATAGTATTAATCATACAAATGAATGAGATCATTTTAGTAGCTCATGTTCAAGGGTATTTACTGCACACTTCACTGTGATAACTTATTATATACATTTTACTGTTTAATTGTCCAAATAACCCTATAAAATTGTTGGTAATGCTGCATATAACAGAATGGAGACTCAAAAACCTTAACTTGCAGTAGCTATTAAGCAGTAGAAATGAGAATCCCATCTCAATGATTTTAAACAACTGTAATTTTTACCATTCTAATATACCCTTCTTCAGTGGGACTTTGTGGGTGAAACGAGGCTAGAAATTAGGAAAGAATTTTTCTGTATCTTCTCTAATTTCTCCCAGAGGACTGTTGAAAGTTAATGTTGCTTAAATAGCAAAAGAGTCATGGAAATATGCTTCCCTCCCCTTATCTATTTTTCAAACCAAGTTTATAGTCTCATAAAGAGGTAAGCCTCATGTAGGTAGAGCATTCTTTTTTAGAAACCTATTTATTCTTAGTGAATCTAACTTATGCTCTTATCTAAACTAAAGGCTTCTTCAGAGAGTATACAAGGAAAGTATACTCCCTGATCTATGGCCTTATATGAAAACAGGGTTACACTGTTTTTCTGTTGTTGTTGATTTTTTACTTATGTTATTATAAAATTGAGAAAAAAATGAACTCTAATAACATTTGGTAAGAATTGACAATAGGGCCCTAACTTAGTCTATATAATAAATGGGCATGGGCATGGTTCACTTACAGGTCTTCCAAGGGAAGAAGAGAAATTCCACAAAATGGAAGCATTGGCTGTGGTGCAATCAGTATGATGACATTCAATGTGTTGTCATATTAAGTGTACAATTTGATAAACTTTGATAAAAATGTAAGTTCATGCAACAAACTATACCAATCCAGACGTAAACATATTTTATTACTTTACAAATTTATTTGCTAGATGCAGAGCTATTCTGAAAGGTGAAAAATAGCGCTGCAGAGAACCTAGTTCAGTCAGACAAAAGGTACTTTTTGGGATACCTTTAGTATGTCTCACAGATGCTCTCAACTTAACAATTAGAAATTTTAAAACTTAAGGGGTTGTCCATAAGCTATTTCAAGTTAAAGAAGCGCTTATCTTGAAGAGATTTATGGGTATGGTTTTTGTCTAATGGAGTGAATCCCTAATAAAGTTCACAAGAGATCTATAAAGAATTTAAGAGTTATATTCACAGAAACACTGTGCAGTTTGGATTTAAAGGGACAGAAACAGTACAAAATTATAAGAGGCCTTTGGATACCAATGTACACAAACACAAATAAGGATGAGAAAACTATTCAGCTGCAAGCATGTGCTAACATTATAATAAAAGAAAGATGACCTGAAGGGTAGAATCAAGAGTACAGAGGATGGAACTAAAACCATGGAGAATTTTTTCCGGGTTTTTAATCCTAATCAAGGAACTACTAGCTTATGCATTAGTTCATAGATCTTCAAATGGAGAACTGTACTCTGGTTGTTGTACTTAAGGCTTATCTACAACTGCACAAGTTTTACATAATGAGATTCTGTATTTTGAATTTATGCTGTAATAGAATGATACTTTGGGTGGCCTTTGGAGGGGGTAAGGGCTATATTATACTTTGAGTACAAACTCTGAGAAATGGATCATTGAAAGCGAAAAGGTGGATTATGGTATTACTAGTTTGGATGAGAACAGTAACAATGTTCCTTACTTCCTGGTATCCAGACCTTTGTAAAGTGCCCTCCCGCACTGAATCAAGGTCGGTCTTTCTAGTCAATGTGTGTGTGTGTGTACACAGTCATGTATGACTCTTTGCAGTCTCAGGGACTGTGGCCCACCAGGCTCCTCTTACATTTTCCAGGCAAGAATACTGGAGTGGGTTGCCATTTCCTCCTCCAGGGGATCTTCCTGACCGGGGGATCAGACCTGGGTCTTCTGTGTCTCCTACATTGGCAGGTGGATTTTTTTACTACTACACCACTGGGAAGCCCTCGCGTAACCAATACATTTTACAAAAGTGATGGCATGTTTCTTCTGAGATTAGGTTATAAAGATATTTATTTTGTCTTATTCTCTCTCTCTTGGACTGCATACTCTGGTGTAAAGCAGCTGCCATGTCATTCAATGAAGCGGCCGACATGGTAAGGGAGTCAGGTTCTGGCCACCAGTAGTGAAAAACTGAACCTTCCTGCCATGCTGAGTAGCTTCACTTGTTTCCGACTCCATGAGAACCCACAGACTGCAGCCCGCAAGGCTCCTCTATCCATGAGACTCTCCAGGCAAGAATACTGGAGTGGGTTTTATTTCCTACTCCAGGGGATCTTCCTGACCCAGGGATTGATTGAACCCACGTCCCTTAGGTCTCCTATGTTGTCAGGGAGGTCTTTACAACTAGCACCATCTGGGAAGCCCAAACCTTCCTGCCACATTACATTAACCTGCAAATAAGTCACACTTACATGACTGCAGTCATAGCTGACATCTCAATTATAACCTCATGAAAGGTCTCCAGTCAGGAGCAGTATACACACAGCTCTCAAATTACTGACCACAAAAAATATGAGACAGCAAATGTATCTTTTAGTCCACTAGACAATTTGCTATGGAACAATGATAATATTATTATAACCTTTTATCTTTGTATTCTTTAACTTGTTGATGAACTTATTATTCTTACTAGGTTTATTATTAACTTTTTCATAAATTCCTTAGGGATATCTATATAAACAATCATGTATCTCCTTACAGAGGTAGTTTTATCTTTTCTTCCTAATATTTAGGGTTTTTTTAATGCCTTTTCTTGCCTATTTCTATTTAGAACATCTGGCACAATGCTCATTAAAAGGAGAGAGAGTGGAGATTCTTCCTTTGCTAATAGTATTAGCTAGAAGCTTCAGTTTTGCCTCATTAAGTATGGATATTAGCTGTAAGAATAGAAGTTCCCTTTTACTACTAGTGTGTTGAGTTTTTCTTTTTTTTAACAATAGACCGATATTCAATCTTTTGAAATGTGTTTTCTTTATTTATTAATATGATCACATATTTTCCTTTTTTTAGCTTATTAATATAGCCAATCACACTGGTTATTGAATGCTAAACAAATTTTGTGCTCTTGAAACAGAACAAATTAGGTCATACATATATTTTTACATTGCCTAATTTTGTATAATAACTTTTAAAAGACTTTCACATCTCTCTCTCTCTATATATACACACACATATATATATATACATATATATACATGCATATATGAGAATTTTTTTCTGTGATTTCCTTTTACCTATAAAGATTTTGCAAGATTATTATAAATAGTCTTATGTGTGCCACATCGAACAGCTGAGTAGAATATTCTGTTTCTCTATTTCCTTAACTTTTTTGCATATTAGTCTTACGTCTTTCTTAAATATTTGACAGAATGCACCAGTGAAATCTCCTGGACTTAGATTTTATGGGTTTTTTTTTAATAATAATAAAATACATCCCTTTAATGGAAATTGGACAATCCTGATTTTTAGTTTATTCTTGGTCATTATGGAAAGTTGTATTTGACAAGGGATTTGTGATCTTCACCCCATAGTGAAAGTGAAAGTCACTCAATCATGTCTGATTCTTTGTGATCCAATGGACTATACAGTCCATGGTATTCTCCAGGCCAGAATGTTGGAGTGGGTAGCCTTTCCCTTCTCCAAGGGATCTTCCCAACCCAGGGATCAAACCCAGGTCTCCTGCATTGCAGGCAGATTCTTTACCAGCTGAGCCACAAATGAAGCCCACTTATTGCCATATTACTGTTTATAAGAATCCCTTATTATCCTTTTAAATCCCATAAGATTTGTAGTGATTGTGTGTGTGTGTGTGTGTGTGTGTGTGTGTGTTAGGCACTCAGTGATGTTTGCTGTTTGTAATCCCCGTGGACTGTAGACCTCTAAGTTCCTCTGTTCATGGAATTCTCCAGGCAAGAGCACTGAGCGGGTAGCCATTCCCTTTCCTCCTTAAATTTTTTGCTGCTATTAGTAATTTATATTACTTGTTTAATTTTTTTTCTTCTAGGGCATTTTTTTAAACATCTCAAAAAACCAATCTGATTACTATGCAAATTTTATATTATTTGTCTGTTTTCAATTCCATGAATTTTGATTTTCATATTTATTTCTATTACTTCCTTAGAGATTAATTTACTATTTTTCTCCCTAGATACTTAAAGAGAAAATTAGATAATTAATTATGGCACTTTAATGCTTTAAAAGAAATTTTTAAAGTTCTAAATTTCTCTCCAAGCATATTTCAACTATGTCCCACAAATTTTGATTTATCATATTATTATTATCATCTCATTTGTAACATTTTAAAATCTTCCTGATCTTTAATTGATCTATGGGGTATACAAAAGTTTGCTGTTTGATATCCAAATATTTGCTGTTTTTCTAGTTAATTTAATTCTTACTTTAATTTAATTCTTACTTTAATTCCACTGTTCTCCAAATTATATTGCATAGATAGATGTCTACCTCTGAAATTTATTGAGATATTTCTGATTCAGCATATACTATCTTGGTGGTGTTCCACATATACTGAAAAACTGGTATAATTCTGACATACACAATTCAGTTAACCATTATTAAAAGATTAAAAATGTTCAATCTTCTGAAACTCTGATTTTTGGTTGTTTTATCAATTTTTGAGAAAAGAGAGCTATAATCTTCAACTATGATTGTGAACTTGCCTAGTTCTTCATTTAGTTCTGTCAGATTTTGCAACACATATTTACAAGTTACATAAATAGAACATCCACGGGTATGACTGTCACGTCTTCCTGATGAAATGACTTCTTATCATTATGAAATACAGCACTGATTCTACTGATATCTTTATATCTGCCTGACATGGGTACTGTCACTCTAGTTTTCTTGCATTTGTAGTTTTCATGGTCTAGCTTTTTTTCCAGTTTACATCTTAAACAAATTTTTGTTTAAGTAAAATAAATAAAAATAAAGCAGGTAGCAGAAACTTGTAATTTTATTTTCAAAAGATAAAAAGCAGTCTAATTATTAGGTTGTCACCTAGATTTACATGGGTAATTGCTTGCTTTCAGTGAATTTTCTCTGAAAATTCACTCTAAAAGTTTATGATTCTCCACAGTGACTTTCTCCTTTTTAATTATCCATTGTCACAGTTCCTATTCTATAGGCTTTTCATTTGCTGTGGGATTTTCTGATAGAAAAATGTCAGTTTACAAAATTGCTGTTGTAACCTTTGAAATCATTTCAACAAAATGTGCTAAAACAAAAAACTCTTTAAAAATTTCCCACTGAACAATGATTTATGGTGAAGTTCAAAACACTCCAAATTATGTTACATATTTATATATCATATTTAAAACACACAAAATATAAGAAGTCCATACTTAAAATTATCCTTGAAAGTTTCCCATTATTGTCTCTAAAAGATAATAAATTAGTTCAATTTACTAGATAATTGAGAAAAAAAAGGGAAAATAGGAAAGAGCTCTTCACTGGCAAACCCAAATGTTCATGTCAACCAAACAAGCTTGTAAATTACACTGATTTTCAAACAAATACTTCCCTGATTTTCACTAATTTAATCTTACTGTTAGATTTGTCTGATCATTTTTTTTAATTTGTTTAACACTCATCTAACTTTAAAGAAATGTCCTATATGATTCAGGAAATTTGCTAAGCACATTCCCAATACTTATTTGTTAAATTAAAAAGCCCATGGTGTTGGGTGGAGGGGCATTGCAAACATCCTTGGATAATCATTCTTCTTTTTTATTTTTTGGATAATCATTCTTGCTTTGTTTATTTACTTATTTTTGGCTGCGTGGAATGTTGGATCTTAGTTCTCTGACAGGTTTTGATCCCGTAGAACCTGCAGTGAAAGCGCAGCATCTTCACCACTAAACAGCCAGGGAAGCCCCATAAACATTCTTACCAACTGTTACCTTACTAGAAACTATACATTGCACCTAAAATCCCTTCCAATTAGTTTTCTTGGCCAGTAACCAAACAGCACAAATAAATTTTATAATAAGAGAATAACAAAAACAGAACAGAGTAAACGCAAAGTGTGAAAATGAAAGTGTCAGTCGCTCAGTTGCGTTGGACTCTTTGTGATCCCATGGGCTGTAGACCGCCAAGCTCCTCTGTCAATGGAATTATCCAGGCAACAATACTGGAGTCCTTTGCCATGCCCTTCTCCAGGGAATCTTCCAGAGCCAGGATCCAACCCAGGTCTCCCACACTGCAGGTGGATTCTTTATTGTCTTAGCCAAGAGGGAAGCCCAAACTGAAAGGAAACATCAGAACAAAAACTATTTCTGTAGATAACTGTATTAAATATTTTCTTTTATTACAAGTAATGGGATTATGTGAAAAAAATATAACCAAAAAAGGAAGAAAAAAATTATACGGTTCTTCCTTGTTATAAGAGAGAAACTTTTAAAAAAATCATTAATACTTAAAAAAAAATAGAATTTCTTAGGGTCCAAAGTGAGTCTTTTTTTCTTTTATTCCATTTTAAATGAAGGCACTGATGTTCGGGGTTGTAATAGCAAATGATGTCCAAAGGAGGGAGTTAAATAGGTAGTGTGAGTCAAATGTCAGATGATGCACATTTGACCTATCTCAGAATTAAAATCTAAGATGTCAACAGAGCAGCATTAAGAAAAATATCAAATAGGAGAGGTTTCTAGTATAATATACTAAACTCACTAATGACTTTTTTATCTTAAAATAATTGGGATCTTCTTCAGTTAAAAATTATCTGTATACATGGATGAGTAAGCATCATACAAATAGGTCAATAGAAATAAACTACTTGTCTATAGTAAAAAGGTATTATTAATCTAAAATGATTAGTTGGAATTAAACTTAAATTCAATGAAATGTAAATTACCATTTAAAAATTCCTGGCTTAGAGAATATTTCAGTCTTCTTTCAAGACATCTATTATGAATATCTTTTTACTAGAACAGATGTCAATGCTAATCATACAATAATATTGCTTTTCTTGCTGACCATAAAGAGTAAGACTCCCTCATTTCTGAATAGGTTTAATAAACAGATATAATTATTGCTCATTTTACTTTTATAGCAATTTTAAAAATCAATTCTCCTCAGTTTTTTCAAATATTCTTTTATAAAGAAAAACAGAAGTAAAGAAAACAATCTCATTATACTCTGAATATTGACTTTATAGTGAATATCACTGCATATTTTTAAATTATAAAATTAAGTACCCTAAGAAAGCCCCTTGACTCTTCCTGTCAAGTTGTTTTTTTACTTCCCTTTCACTTGTATTGATTTTTTAAAATTAAAATCCAGACCAGAGAGGTTGAAAACTGAATACTTGAAGGTTACAGACTTTGAGATTAATATCTTTTAGTATAACAGCAGTTACTAAGTTTGCCTTGTTCAAAGAGGTTCAGACTATACGTCAAGCAAATGGTCAGGGAGCCTGGAGTAGAGCAGAAAAACACTTACGCTGTCAATATAGAAACTATATAGTCATACATATAGTGGTGTGCTGGTAAATATTTAACAGCAGCTCATCAAAATTTAGGGCTTCCCAGGTGGCACAGAGGTAAAGCATCTGCCTTCAATGCAGGAGAAGCAGGAGACACAAGTTCGATCCCTGAGTGGGAAAGATCCCTTGGAGAAGGAAATGGAAACCCACTACAGTATTCTTGCCTGGAAAATTCCATGGACAGAGGAGTCTATGGGTTTGCAAAGAGTTGGAAACGACCGAGCAACTGAACACACACACAGACACACACACACAAATTAAAAAGCCCTACCTTGTAGTGTATGCCAATTTCTGTAGCATAAGACTCCCCTATGGCTGATTTCAAGCTACCAAAGTGACTTAGATAAATCTACAATTGGGAAATATGTACGGCACTATTATAAACTATTTCCACATAAAGATTCAATAGATGTAAATATGTAAATAAGCTCACAAGTATAATTAAACGGAAAATATAGTAAAGTTAGTAGGAAATGTAGAGCTTTGAGTACTAATTACCTTTTAAAAATACAATTTTTTTCATTTTAAATATATATAATTTAACTTTTTTAATGTCTGTGCTTAACTGCTTAACACACCACTTCTAAGCACAACTGCACAGATTCCAGACACAAAGACTACCCTGGTGGTATAAGCTGGTACAGAATGCAGAGATTTCTTCCAGTTTTTACTTTAATAGCTAATATGAATACATGACTGGATGTCCCCTGTAGTCTGTAACAATCATTTGTTAAGTTTTTTCCTTTCCTTGATTCAATTCTGGCCTCTAGTGGTAGCTGCTAGTGTTATTATTATTGTCATTGTTAGAAAAGGAAGTGCAAGTGGTCATCATTATAAGGAGCCATAATGCCAGTCATACTAAACAGTTACATTTCTCTGTTCTCACACTATTTATTAATATCCTTTATAAATAATGAGAAATAAATTAAATAATAATAGGATATAATAAAAAGTCACATTGGGAGTCAGATATCCCAGACTGTTGTTCTGAATTCAGACTGACTAGAGGAAAGTTATTTAAAATTTTGGTCCTTTCATTTCACATCTTTGACTTAATATTGTGTACACTTTTATAGAAATTCTCTAAAGAAAATAACTTGCAATTATAAAAATAAAACCATAACAAACTTGAATCCTAAACAGTGGTTGATTCTTGGATGTAAAGATGAAAGACTTCCCCGAGTATTTCACTAACTAGTTCATTATCTAATTGAGCATAGCCTGCAAGAGGGCAGCTATATTCAATAGGCAAAATCAGTCAAACATTCAGACTGATTTTACTAGATTAATTGTTATTTGAAAAAAATGACCAAACCAGTTTTATGGTGTCATATAACATCTCGATATCAAAGTGAAATCCTGTTGAAAGGTCTCTAAACAGCTTTTAATAATATATAAACATAACAATAGCTGATGCCCATTTTTCTTTATCCAACCTTCCCAAGACTAGGTATCAGTTTATTCTCTTTTCAGTTTCTCCGCAGAATCTTAGAATCTTTTAGTTGAAGAGTACCGTATAAAACCGAACTACAAACACTTCATTTGACATATGAGAAAGGCTAAGTTCCAAGGGAATAGCTGACCCCTGCCCAGCGTTATGCAGTTAATTATTGATAGAAAAGAGACTAACCAGGTCTATAGACTTCACTATCTACCAGCAGTAAAACATTAATCTTACAGCAGATCATTACCTCTTGAAGAACTCTCTTCATCTTTAATAATAATGTCTTGACGGCTGTGCAGTCCTGTAACATCAGTCTGAATGGCAGAGAATCTATGCCTCCATTTTCTTCAACACTTGGCAGGGGCCAATCTGCAGATGGACTGCTAGGCACTCCCCTGATATGTGAACACCTGGCTTCCTGATCAACATCTTTCGCTAATTTCAGGGAAAGGTTCCTAACAGGAAAAAAAAAAAAAGAACAAAAATTATTATGTAGCATATTCAGAGCAGTATTTACCAACCTGCTGATCAATGTTAGGAGTGAGCTGGAAAAAACTTCTTTGTGACTCTCATTGTTTCCTCATATTAGTCTGAAAATTCTAAAACCTTTTGTCAAAATTATTAAATGGTTTAATTTTATATGTAGCAGTAGTAAGATTAAATGAGAATCACTTTCAAAATGTGCTTTTTTTTTTCTCCAACTGAAATTCAATTTACACACAATAGCAATATGTTTACAGTTAGTTAACCCTTTCAAAAATATTGAAAGCCAAAAGAAATCACTGAAAGAGAAATTTCATGTAGGGGTTGTCTGAAAATACATTTAAAAATTACCTGGAAAGAAAACATTAAGAAAGCAAAAATTGGGATAAAATACCTTTGGTAGTTATTGTTTTAAATTACTAAATCAATCAACTGTGTATTAAGCCATTTTGTGGATTAAGAAAGACTAGTATGTATAAGAGCTTATGTGAAAATAGTGAAGTAAATGTAAGGTGTATAACTCCATATGCAATGAGCATGCTTATCAAATAATCATTATTTAGTACAGCAATATGTGGAAAACTATTTTGTTCTACTTGCTAATCAACAATTATTTTAAAACTATGCATTTCAAAAATACTTTCACACACTTTAATTAAAGGTGTGTATAAAGAAAAGATTAACAGTTTTTCACATGTGCTTACGAGGCAGATATAAAAATATTATAAAAGGAGTTTATGAAAATGGTCATTTTTAATGAGTTTGTCTAAATTTATTTCCATTCATTAGAACCAAGGAACCTACACAATAATGATAATTAATCTCATAGCTCAGGAAATTTATGAAACAATAGTTTAGGACTTTTGCTCAGTTTCAATAGCTTTTATGTATATTATTCTCTGAAGTAAATGACAAGGTCACTCGGCAACCTAAAGTGAAAAGAACAGAGCTGTCTTGGAGCTTGCCACCAAGATCAGGTAAAGGTGCAAATAAAACAGAATGCATTGGTTAATTTTATCCAAATATGATTATTCAATTTGTAAAGCATTGGATAATCAGTAAAGAAAACACATTTTTGGATCACAAAATTGTTTACCTGTCTTCACAGGTATATTCATTAATCATAACTGTCATTTCAAATGGTAAGATATTAATTACTATCCCCTCTTCATGTTTATAATGAAATAATAAGTAGTCATAGCTAACATTTTTTGAGGATTGACTGTGGGCCAAATACTGTGCAAACCACTTCATGTGTGTTAATTTATTCAAATGCTGAACAAGACCAAGAGGTAAACATAGTATCTTTATTTTTCATGTGAGTAAACAGGCCCAGAGAATTTTTCAAATTTAAATAGCTATTAAGAAGTTCACTTGAGAGACTTCCCTGGCAGTTCAGTGGTTAAGACTCCCAGCTTCCAATACAGGGGGCATGAGTTTGATCCCAGGTCTGGGAAAACTCAGATCCCACAATACTGCAGATTGCACCCAAAAAAAAAGTTGACCTGAGGTGAATCAACCTAACTACATAAGCAGGACAAGATTTTTTTCCTACTAGCCACATAATGTATATATAAGGCTTTTCTTATTAGTCACCGGGGAAGTCCTAATATATATATATATATATATATATATATATATATACACACACACACACACACACAGAATTACATATATGCTAAACCATTTAGTTTAGACTTCCCTCGTGGCTCAGACGGTAAAGCGTCTGCCTACAATGTGGGAGACACAGGTTCAATCCCTGGGTCTGGAAGATCTCCTGGAGAAGGAAATGGAAACCTAGTCCAGTATTCTTGCCTGGAAAATCCCATGGACGGAGGAGCCTGGTAGGCTACGGTCAGTCCGTGGGGTCGCAAAGAGCCGGACACGACTGAGCGACTTCATTTTCACTTTCACTTTCAAACCGTCTAGTACTCATACAACTCTTTTGCGGTATTATAATTCTTACCTCACAGTTGAGGGATCTGAGTCTCAGAGAGGCTCATATTAAGGTGCATGCTGACGGCAACACAGCAAACAAGGGGCAGAGCTGAGATGTGAATGCAAGCAGCGTACTCGAGCTCTAAGTCACTAAAAATTCCACATCTCATGTGAAAAACAAACAAGTAAATGAACAAAAAGAAAAACTGAAAAAAAAATACCTGTAACTACAAAGAATCACTTACATTTTCATTTTTAAAATAAATTTTACCTGATATGACTGATTCATTTTAATTACATACAACTTGGAGTGAAATATACAATCATTCTTAGCTTTTTAAAAATTTTATTTTAGTGTCTTAGAACAATAAGAATAAAATAAAATATAAAAATGAGAATTTATAGTGTGTATAATACTATTTTAGTTATCAAAGAATTTTCAAAGATTTATCAGGTTTTAAGTTGTGAACTCACCTGGTGTCCGACTCATATTAGGCTGACACAGTAAATAACTGCATAATTGAATTTGAATAAATGAATGCAATAATAAAGTTAATAAACAAAACATAATTCTTTGTAATCATTTATGTATGTAACTCTCATTTGTGCACAGAAAATTTTCTGGAAGGTGAATTGTTATGTATGGCAGGACCACCACCCATGGTGCCAAATTCCCCAGCACTATTAAAATATAATAATTAAAATAACAGTTTTATAACTCCTTTTAATTAGATTGCTGTTTCTTTGAACCTCTGTGTTCAATCATGTATGTAAACATCAATAAAGATTGAAATCAGACCGTTCAGAAACCAAAGCTTCTGAAACCAAAGTTTTCAGAAATCACATCTGCGTAAAGGTCTGTGTGTCTAATTTCAGGAAATTACTGAGGATCTGAGGATTACAGATTAATCTTTACATATCTACAGATCACTGCCATTTCAGTTAGTTAAGAATGGGCTATATGCAGAAGTGTACTTAGACGATAAAAGTAGCCATTTGTTTTATACTTGAAAAGTTTGGATCTTTCTTGAATTTCAACAAGAGGGAGAATGATGGTATCATTTCACAATTACAGAAGACATCCACATTGAGTCTATCAGAGCAAGGGTGATTGATGATTCAGAGATTAAGAGGACTCTGTCACTGACTTCGAGAGGTTCACCATGATTATTAACTGCTTAGTAACTGATAGCAAAAAAATAACAACTAATATTCCTCCCCATATGAAAAGCACATCGATTTATTTTGAAATGCTTTGTTTCAACATGAATAATAGCGAGCTGCAATACCACAGTAATCAAAGCATCCTTCATTCGGTGGAGGCTGTTAGTGAAATAGACGATTAAGCAGGGCTGCTACTCAGCTGCACAGGCCAACAGAGCCATCCACAGTCACTGGATTTCTGATTTATCGGTGCCTGGGGTTTACAATAATTAAATATTTTGAAAACCAAGGTTTTGAACAACAGACTATGATTGTGCCAAAAATACCCATGTATTTCTGGGAATATTTACCTCAAAAGAATCCACCCTGTAACTGATAAGAAAAGGAGAAAAGTATCTAATACAAAGTCATAGTTTCCGCTAGCACAGACAATCCATAAGACCAAGAGGGTAGAGCAAGGTTCAGGTGCTCTCCTATTCCTGTACTAGTAAGGCTCATGAGATAATGCAATTCACGCACTTTGGCATATGTAGCTCTCTGTCTGCCAATACTCTGAATTATTATTGTTTCAGAAAACTGAAGAAATGTGTTTTATATCAAAAAAGATAGTCCCTAACTTCACACACACACACAAGAGTAAGATACTGAGGCCTGATACAGTAATTCATTGATCCCCCTAAATACTGCAAACAGAAAACAAAGACAGTATAATCTCCACTGAGCACATCCATGCACACATCACCCTCTCTACATGAAATTCATGAATCTTTGGTAGATTTGCTCAGTAATATTTTTACTTGCCTTGTTGCTTATAAAGGACAACTAAGTCTTTATGATTGAAAATTAAGCAACATTTAGATAAAGTCAAATCGAGATGTATGGGCTTTTCTCAGTCTGTAAGTTTTAAATAATAAAGCTTTTGCCCTGAAATGTGCCAAGCTCTATCCTGCCTCAGAAGCTTTGCATATGTATGATAAAGTGTTGCTAACCAACCTTCATATCTCGCCTTAAAATACATCACTTCTTCAGGGAAATCTTTGTATTTGGTACCCGCCACTCCCCCCCACCCCCATTTCAAAGACACACAGGTTCCTCTTTTCTATGCTATGCCTTCCTTTGTCACACTTATCACAGATGTAGTTAATAAAATTAATTTGAGGAGACCTCTGGGAACACATTGGACTAAACTGTCCTATACTCTACTCTTATCTGAATACAGAGAAATACTGGATAAAGTATCAGTTCAGTTCAGTTCAGTTCAGTTGCTCAGTCATGTCCGACTCAGTGACTCCATGAATCGCAGCACGCCAGGCCTCCCTGTCCATC
This sequence comes from Cervus elaphus, assembly GCF_910594005.1. NCBI lineage: Eukaryota > Metazoa > Chordata > Mammalia > Artiodactyla > Cervidae > Cervus > Cervus elaphus. Next base: position 34,798,948 of record NC_057831.1, read on the forward strand.
ACCAACTCCTGGAGTTTACTCAAACACATGTCCGTCGAGTCAGTGATGTCATCCACCCATCTCATCCTCTGCCATCCCCTTCTCCTCCTGCCCCCAATCCCTCCCAGCATCAGGGTCTTTTCCAATGAGTCAACTCTTTGCATGAGGTGGCCGAAGTATTGGAGTTTCAGCTTCAGCATCAGTCCTTCCAATGAACACCCAGGACTGATCTCCTTTAGGATGGACTGCTTGGATCTCCTTGCAGTCCAAGGGACTCTCAAGAGTCTTCTCCAACACCACAGTTCAAAAGCATCAATTCTATGATGCTCAGCTTTCTTTATAGTCCAACTCTCACATCCATACATGACCACTGGAAAAACCATAGCCTTGACTAGACAGACTTTTGTTGGCAAAGTAATGTCTCTGCTTTTAAATATGCTATCCAGGTTGGTCATAATTTTCCTTCCAAGGAGTAAGCGTCTTTTAATTTCATGGCTGCAATCACCATCTGCAGTGATTTTGGAGTACAAAAAAATAAAGTCTGACACTGTTTCCACTCTTTCCCCATCTATTTCCCATGAAGTGATGGGACCAGATGCCATGATCTTAGTTTTCTGAATGTTGAGCTTTCAGCCAACTTTTTCACTCTCCTTTTTCACTTTCAACAAGAGACTTTTAATTCCTCTTCACTTTCTGCCATCCATAAGAGTGGTGTCATCTGCATATCTGAGATTATTGATATTTCTCCCGACAATCTTGATTCCAGCTTGTGCTTCATCTAGCCCAGCGTTTCTCATGATGTACTCTGCATATAAGTTAAATAAGCAGGGTGACAATATACACCCTTGACGTGCTCCTATAACCACATTTATTCTTAAACATATAGTGCAGGAGGGAAAGAGAAAAATGTCCAAGGACCAAAGAGCAAAATTAAAACAGCAATAAATATACAAGTTGCCACTGTGATGGTTTCAGGGTGTTGAACCTGGATGCAATCTCTTAAAAACATAAGTTGCAGTTTTTGTGCCTATGAAGACATAGGAGAGCATTTGCCAATGACATAGAATATTCATA